>NC_135542.1:88124198-89355032 GCF_045843805.1 Urocitellus parryii | reverse complement strand
AAGCAGCCAACTAATCATGAAATTAGCTCACTTGATCCTCATGCCAAGCTTCGGAGACAAGCATTATTGCTATTAAATGGAGAAACGGAGGCATATGGAGTTTATGTATCTGGTCGGTCTCCCAATTTGTAAATGGGGGAGTGGGGATTCAAGTTCCCTGCCGCAGTCTGGCTGGACACAAATCACGAGCCACTGAAGCAGGAACAAACTTTATTTCTGAACTCCACCAGCACACTCCACACACGCTCCCCGGGGAACTCTCCCGAACGCCACCCATGCCCTCCTCCTGGGACACACCACACACCAACCGGAAATCCCTCCTCCAGCACTTCCCCAACCAATGGGAACTCTCCGGGAATCCAAAGTAGCAGGAGAACTCCAAAGTAGCAGGCCCAGACGGACAGCAGGGGTCTAATATACACAGCTTAACATAACCATTATCATCTCAATGGCTTGCTGGCGTCAGTCACCTCTCAACCACTCTGTTCTGGCAAAAATACCATGCGTCATTGGGACTCGGCTATGGCTCTCAGCAGTTCTCCAATCTTCCTTAGGAATTTAGCTCCACACCTACCTACCTGATCACTGTCTCACCTGAAAATCTTACTATTCTTCTCTTTGATCCTCCTAAAAGATGGTTACCAAAAGACAAAGAGGGATCTGTTTGGGGTTCCCCTCAACGTCTCTCACCGAGATAAATGATAATTCATTCCCCGTGCCTGCTGTGGGTCAAGCAGTCTATATTGTTTGCATCCTCACAGCCTCCTCCCTCCCTGCCTCCCACCCTCCCTTCTTTCCTTCCCCTTCCTCCCTATAAAAAGATTTGTTCAAGAGATCCAGGTACAATCTTGTGATTTTCTGATGTTGGGTCAGAATTCTAATGGGGGAGAAGAGCAGAGTAAATAACACAAATAGAGCACAGCCACAGGATGGCCTCTTGCTTCTTCCACTCCCCAGTCTTCCTTAGCTGCTCCGGCTCCTCTTAGCTTGGCCATCGGCATCCTTGCCCGCGCTCACAGCGCCACCCAGCGGTTCCTCACTGACCTTCTCTTGTCCGGAGTCCAGATTCGCTTTCTCTCTCTCTCTTTTTTTTTTTTTTTATTTTTTAGTTTTTTATTAGAGCTATGGTTATACATAGTAGTTGGGTTCATCCCGACACACTCATACATGCATAGAAATCTATTTCAGTTCATGACTCCCCCCTCCCTCCTGTCCCCCCTCCTCTCTCCCCTTCTCCTTCTTCTTCTCTACTAGACTTACTTTCACTAATCTATAAATTTGTATTTGTTTGGTTCCTTATGTAATCTTATCGCTTTATCTCTTGCACTGTTTTTGTTTCTCTCCTCTATTGTCAGAAAGTGACTCTTTGCTGTCATTTTCTCCTGAAAAGGAGCATCGTAAAGCACACTCGATTCAGATGCCAGCCAAGATTCAACATATTTCTCTTTTCTTTGGGATCTTCTCTTATATTAGTTTTTAAATCTCATATTTCAGACCTTTTAAACTTCAGTTCCTTAGCTTCTTTTATATCATCCATTTTGAGGATTCCTGGAGTCCTTGAATTCTTTGGCTTCCAAAATTCTTTTCTTTGTCCCTAAATAAAAAAGAGGTTTCCAGTTATGGTTTGGACCTATCTTTTAGTTTCCCAGTCTATTTTTTTCAAATCATCTGGGTTTTTCTTTTCCCTGTGCCATATTTTGTGGTGGTTGTTTCTCCCTTGGGGAAGCATCTTGTTTTGTCTTGCTTTGCTGATCACTATCAGAGTTTGCCTAAAATATGTTGTTATTTAAGGGTAGTTTCTGAATTTCTTTCTACTTCAATTTTGTTTTCTGCCCCTTTCTTACTAAAGTCAAGAACTTCTTTACAGTCCTCCAGATGAACCTCAGGCTCCCACCAATACATCAGATGTATATATGGCGTTTCCATCAAACTTTTATAGGGAATATTACTCTGACAAGAAAAACCCACAAGAGGAAAAGTTTTTTTGGGGTTCTGTGTTGGATTCATTCTGTGGTCAGCTGACTCATCACTGTGGGCCTGAGGTGAGGCAGAACACCATGGCGGAAGAGTACAGTGGAGGAAAGTTGCTTTCCTCACAGTAACCAGGAAACAGAGTTTCCCAGCATTCCTGTGTGGCAAGTGTTAGTGGGTATGTTATACCGGTGAGACTACTAGGGCTCAGAGATATTAACTTGCTGAAGTCTCTTGTAGTAAATGGAAGAACTATAATTTAAATCCAAGTCCAGGGAATCCAAGATGGCAGGCCAGAGGGAGGCAGCATTCTGTGTCAATCGGTGACCTGGGACTCAAGTAGTGAGAATACTGCTTCTCTGTGAGCGATATTACTGTTCCCACACAGAAATCACAGCCACCATGCCCATCCTGGGTTCCAGGCCTCAGCATCAGAGTAAGTCTCCCAACTACTCACCCACACAGGACTACCAGGTACCCCAGTGGAACCAACAGCATCAGCACTGCGCAAACCTTTAGCCCCCCCCCCCCCCCCCCCCGCAGAAATCCCGGAAGCCCAGCAGCTTCCCACATGCAGGATCTCCAGCTGCCACTCCCATGTGGACCTCCATACACCATCGTGGGGCTCCCCAAGCTGCCACCATCTTGGGCCTCTGCAGCAGCAGAAATAGTCCCCTATGCACAGTAGCCTGCCTGCACCCAAGAATGTCACACAGGTTCTGAAATCAGCCGAAAGGCACACACTGCAAGCAGCAGAGTTTGTCTCTGAACTCATCATCCAAGCCATCGCTGGGCTCCCCTCACCCAATCATTTTGATGATGAAATAGAAACTTTCCACAATACACAAAAGTTAAAAGAATTTACAACTCAAAAGCCTACACTACAGAACACCCTCAGCAAAATATTCCATGAAGAGGAAATGAAAAACAATGATGAAAATCAGCCAAGGGAGGTATTATACCAAAGGAACAACTAATCAAAGGCAAAATCAAGTCAAATTAAATAACAATAATAAACAAAAATGTTTGGGAATACAAATCATGTCTCAATAATAACCCTGAATGTTAATGTCCTAAACTCACTAATCAAAAGACATAGTCTGGCAAATTGGATTTTTTAAAAAAGACCCAAAAATATGTTGCCTCCAAGACACTCATAGGAAAAAACATCCACAGACTGAAGGTGAAAGGTTAGGAAAAATCATACCACTCACATGGACTGTAGAAGCAAGCAGGGGTTTCCATCCTCATATCAACAAAGTAGACTTCAAGTCAAAGTTAACCAAATGGGATAAAGAAGTATATTTCATACTGCTTTCATCAACAAGACATAACAATGATAAATTTATATGTCCCAAACAATGGAGCATCTATCTTCATCAAACAAACTCTTCTCAAGTTCAAGAGTCAAATAGACCACTAATACAATAATTCCGGGTGAGTTTAACACAACCTCTTTTGCCACTGGATAGATCTTCCAAACAAAAGCTGAATAAAGAAACTATAGAACTCAATAATACAATCAATAACTTAGACTTAACTGACATATATAGAACATTTCATCCTTCAATGAGGGATTACACTTTTTTCTCAGCAGCACATGGATCCTTCTCTAAAATAGACCATATACTATGCCACGAAGCAACTCTTCACAAATATAAAAAAGTAGAGATACTACCCTAAACTCTATCAGATCATAATGGAATGAAATTAGAAATCAATGACAAAATAAAAAATAAAAGCTACTCCAACACCAGGAGACTAAATAATATGCTACAGAATGAACAATGGGTTGCAAAACACATAAAGGGGGAGATCAAAAAACTCTTAGGGGTGAATGAGAACACAGATACAATGTATTGTCTCTGGGACACTATGAAGGCAGTCCTAAGAGGAAAGTTCATTGCATGGAGTTCATTCCTTCAAAGAAGAAAAAGTCAATAAATAAATGAATTAACATTACATCTCAAAGCCTTAGAAAAAAAAAGAACAAATCAACACCAAAAGCAGCAGAAGACAGGAAATAATTAAAATCAGAGCTGATATCAATGAAATTGAAACAAAAAAAACAATTGAAAAAATTGACAAAACAAAATGTTGTTTCTTTGAAAAAATAAATAAAATTGACAAAACCTTAGCCATGCTAGTGAAGAGGAGAGAGAAAACTCAAATTATTAACATACATGATGAACAAGGAAATGTCACCACAGACACTACAGAAATACAAAAGATAATTAGAAATTATTTTGAAAACTTATAGTCAATAAAATAAAAATATCGAAGGCATTGACAAATTTCTAGGATCACAGGTATTTTCTAAATTGAATCAGGATGACATACACAATTTAAACAGATCAGTTTTAAGCAGTGAAATAGAAGATGACATCAGAAGCCTACCAACCAAGAAAAGCCCAGGTCTGAATGGATACACAGCCGAGCTCTACAAGACATTTAAAGAAGAACTAATTCCAATACTCTTCAATTTATTTCAGGAAATAGAAAATAAAGAAGCACTTCCAAATATCACCCTGATTCCAAAACCAGACAAAGACAAAGAAAGAAAACTTTAGACCAATATCTCTAATGAATATAGATGCAAAAATTCCCAATAAAATTCTGGCAAATTGAATACAAAAACATAGCAAAAAGATAGTGCACCACGATCAAGTGGGAATCATCCCAGGGATGCAAGGTGGTTCAACATATGGAAATCAATAAACGTAATTCATCACATCAATAGACTTCAAGACAAGACTCATACAATTATCTCAATAGATGCAGAAAAAGCATTCGACAAAATACAGCACCCCTTTATGTTCAAAACACTGGAAAAACTAGGGATAACAGGAACACATCTCAACATTGTAAAAAGCTATCTATGCTAAGCCCCAGGCCAACATCATTCTAAATGAAGAAAAATCCCTAGAAGAGTGAAGGGCAAAGGTAATTTTGGAGCCAATCTTTAAACAGACATTCATTCTGATGGCTTTTTCAGACATGTTGCGCTCCTTCCTGTTTACTGAGCTCTGGTTAGGTCTGCCATATGTATATCTCATGTCTTATTCATTCTGTTTGTTTTCCTTTTTCCTTTTACCTACCCCTGCCTTTTCTGGCTTTTCTTCAAGAAATGTGCAAAGAGGTAAACTTTCAATTATCTTGGTCCACTGAGAAATAGATTTCAAGACAAGTTTTTATGTAACTGTGTGAGGTAAGATGGAAGGAGCAGCATAATGTCAGGACAGCTGCCCAGGTTTGCCCCTGAATAAGGAAGAGAGAGAGAGAAGGTAGGATAGAAGTGTTCTAGACTCCCATTTAGTCAAAGGAAGGTTCAGCAGAGATGTTGGAGAGTTGCCAGTCTCCAAGAATGGGGTCTGCCTTAATATCTCTGCTGCATTTGGTCACTGGCTGAGAGTGTCTGTGCAACAAATGTGTCCATGAATTTCAGGGACAAAAGGGAGGCCCGGGGTCAATTTCACTCTCCATATTCAGAGATCTGCAAGCCACACTTATTTTGCTTTGCATTTCTAAAAATATTTCATTTGATTGACAGCTTAGCAGGATATAGAATACTAGATTCAAATAATAATTTTCTCATCTGCAGATGAGAAGCTTGATGTCAATTTGACTTCTGATTTTTAAAGTATCTATTTTCTTCTGTCTTTTTCTATCTTCTTTGCTTTCAGATGCATCCTATCTTCATTATAAAAAATTTGTTAAAGATGTATGTTATGTGTGACTGTCAGAACTAATTTTTTTTTAAATTGGAAAACTGTTGTTTTTTCCCCCCCAGCCTGGGAAAGTTTCTTAGATTATGTCTTTGATCCATTTCTCTCTCCTGTAGAACTTCTTTTTTTTAAATATTTATATTTCAGTTTTCGGTGGACATAACATCTTTATTTTATTTTTATGCACCCTGCGCATGCCAGGCAAGCACACTACCGCTTGAGCCACATCCGCAGCCCCTCCTGTAGAACTTCTATTAGATAATTAAACTTTCTGTATTTGATCCTTTATGCCTTTTTTTTTTCTTTTCTTTCACATTTCCATCTCTTTGCCTTATGCTCTGGGGAATTCCTTGGACTTTACCTTTCACCTCTCCTATTGATTTTCTGATTGTGTCTTTTTTAGCCTCCCACTCTTGTTTTTATCCTTATCCATACTGCGTCTCAAAAACTCTGAGGATATTCATTAAAGGTTTGAGATTTTTTAAATGTTTTCTTTTCTTTTTTTGACCTGTTTCTTTTGGAGTGATTTGTTCTGTTTGTGAATCTTTGTTGTTTCATGCACATGTTTGTCGTCTGATGATGGTCAGATACTATTTAATAATAGGGACGGGTGTTGATTTTTCTCCACGGGTTTCCTTCTTCTGTAGGGTATATCTGTTTTTCTCCCTAGGTTTCTCTCCTAGGAATGGGTGTGCTGACTGGGAGTTCTGCATTGTTGGTGAGGCTCAGCCGCAGGCCCATGGCTCTTTTTTGTCTTTTGATTGTTTTAGTTGTAGATGGACACAATACCTTTATTTTATTTATTTATGTGGTGCTGAGGATTGAACCCAGTGCCCCATGCATACTAGGCAAGTGCTTTACCACTGAGCCATAGCCCTAGTTCCTGCCCTCATTGACACCTTCCAGCTGTGGCCTGGTCCTGGAGTCTCTCTGGGGTGCCCTGTGGCCACTGGCTTTTCTCCCTTGCTTTTGTTTCCTCCTGCATATTCTGCTGTAAATTTTTAAGTTACAAGTCCTCAGGTAACTGCATGAAGAAACGTGGAGGAAGCTGGATAAAGTTTGGGGAGCTCTCAGACCATGATGCAGGTGCCCCTGAGTGGTGGAGAAAGAAAGCTTCTCTAGATAAAAGTGTTCTAGATTTCCACTTAGTCAAAGGGAAGGTTTGGCAGAGATGTTGGAGAGTTCCCTATTTCTGGGAACTGGGTTTGGAGGGCTGTTTCAATCATCGCCTATCATTTTCCATCTACAAGAAGTTCATGAAACCATTCACCTCCCCATGCTCTCTTTCTCCATTTTTCTATGTTTTCACTGTCACTTTTCTGGAGTCTCAGGTAGAAAGGAAATAAATGATGTGCTCAGCCTGTCACTTTGAACTTTAAAATCCCCATGCTGCCTGACCCCTTCCATGGTAAGAAGAGAATGAGGATTGCTACCAACTCCATGAGCGCCCACAGTGAAGGCGGTCTTCTCTTGCCTCCTGGCACCATGGAGCTGGTCAGGTCATTCAGTGGCCTCCTTGTTTCTCATCGCCTGTATTAGTCCCATCTCCCTTCAATAATAACATCTTGTGTTGTCACACAGAGCACCCACTGGTGTGGTCTTGTGGAAGTCATCTCCTCTGCTAGTCATTGCCCTTTAGTCCTTGAGGATCCTAACTCCTGGTTCACCATCACTCTCCACTGCTGCTGTCAAGAGCCTCGCAGGGGGTATTTCCAATACCTAGCATCTCAGTTCCTTCACCTTGTCTGTTTCAATAATCATGCTCTCCACTGAACCTCAATTACGCATTGCCATGGTTTTACCCGTGACCTTGTCATTACCAGTAAAGTCACTCTCAGCCACTCTTTGAAATCAGCCCTTCAGTCTATTAACCCCACTCTTTTCTCAGTGCTTCTCACTTTATGTTGTATTCAGCTTAATTTCATGGTTCAATCCCATAATCCCTTTTTAAAAAAATTTCCTTACTTTCCTCTTCACATTACTCTACTGGAAATAAAAAAAAAAAAATCTCAAACCTACCTCTATCCAATTCTTAATGATTTTGTACCAAAATCCACACAAGTGATTCAGAATGGATGTAAGCATGAAAATATGCAACTTGCGTAATTTTGATTCTCTTGTATTTGTTGAGGTTGGTTCTATGGCCTGGAATAAGACAGACGTACGAATGTTTCTTGGGCACTTAAAATGAATATGTATTTTGTCACTGTCAGGCAGAGTGTGCTATCAGTGTCACTGAGGTCAAGGTGAATGTTCATGTTCTTCAGGTCTCTATACTGTTCATGATTTTTCTGTACTTTCTCGTATAAGTTAATGAAAGTGAAGTTTTGAGGTCTCCAACTATAATTGTGGGTTTGTCTATTTCTCCTTTTAGTGCTATCAGGTATTATTCATTTACTTTAAAATCCTACCTTCAGGGGCGTATACACTTAGGAGTCTTGACTTTGTGACTTGATCATTAAGGAATATCTCTTCACTATCTTGAGTGATGGTCTTTCCTTGAAGGCTTTGTTTGCTATTAACACAGTCTCTTTAGCTATCTTTGGATTCACATTTGTAAGGCATATTTTTTCCATTCTTTTACTTATCCTGACTCTATATTCATATTTGAAGTGGGTTTCTTATAGATGGCACAGGGCTGAGCCTTTTAAAATACAATGTAACAACTTCTGCATTTAATAGGGGAATTTCTACTATTTATATATAATTAGAGGTGTCATGGGTTTAACTTACCATCTGGCTAGTTGTTTTCTATTTGTCTCATTTGTTCTTTGTTCCTTTTCCCTCCTCCTTTCCTGTCTGCTTTGGGATTGGATTTTTTTTATGATTTAATGATATCTCCATTCTTCGCTTATTAGTTGTGCCTCTTTAAAAAAAAACATTTAATGGTTGCCCTAGTGTTCACAATGTATGTATTTTATTCCAGTCTATCTCTAAATAATATTAGGCCACTTCTAAAACGATATAAAAAACTTACACAGTATGCTTCCAATTTCTTCCTCGGCGTTTTGTGCTATTTTTTTTGTCTTAAATTTTGCTTTTAAATATCTTATAAACTCTTTAATATATTTTTATCATTTTTGCCTTAGGTCATCTGAACAATTTTATAAATATAGTTTTATCAGAACACAGCCATGCCTGTGTTGTCTTTGGCTGCTTTCATTTTACAGGGGCAGAGTCGAGGAGTTGCCACAGAGACCACACATCCTGTGAGCCTAAAATATTGTTTTATCTTGTCATTTACCAAAGTTTTTGACAACCCTTGCTCTAGAAAATTATCTTTCAGAGCAATTAAAAGGAATTTACCCTCCTATTTTAGCATTTCTGGAGCTCCCTCTTTCTTTCTGTCTGGGTCATATTCCTTCTGCCTGGAGAATAACGGCTAACCTTTCTTTTAGCATAAGTCCACCGGCAATGGATTCTTTCAGTTGTTTTTCTGAAAAGATTTTATTTTCCCTCATTTTTGAAAGATATTTTCACTGGATATTGACTTGTGGATCAACAGGTTGATTCTTTCAGTAATTTAAAGACATGGCTCCACTGTCTTCTACTTGCCTGGATTCTGATGAGATTCTGCCATGATTCTTATCTTGGTTCCTTTGCGTAAAAAGCGCCTTTTTCCTTCCTCCCCACTGGCAGGCTTCAAGATTTTCTCTTTAATATGAGTTTTCCTCAGTGAGACTAGGAAGTGTCCAGGTGTGGTTTTGTTTTGATTTTTTTTTTTAGGGTTTTTATCTTTCTGGGTTTTCTGAATTCTATGGATCTATGGTTTGACATATTTTAGTATTTTATGGAATTCTTGACCAGTCTTAAAAATATTTCTTCTACTCAATTCTCTCATTCTTCTTCCAAGGTGCTACCACACATTCAGCAATTACCTTTTCCATGCCTGTACCAATCCAGTCTCATGCTGCCTTTATTCTTCCTCCAGAACCTCCAGGGGAAGGCTGTGGGAGCAGATTGAGAGAGAGAGAGCTCACTCCCCTGCTATTCTGGGATGACACACTTGCCCACACCTGACCTCAGGCAGTTGGTTACAATTTCTTATTTCTTCTTACCCACTAGTATCTGCTGGCACCCTTTTACCCTGGCTCTGCCATCCATCATATAGCTAGTGAGTCCCATCTCTCATCCAAAAGTCTTCTCTCATTTTGGAATTAGGGGAATTTGTTCCCTTGACCTTAGCTCTCTGATAATTAAAAAAAAATGTGATTGCAAGAGCAGCTTATGGTGGATGAACTTTGGTTATTTTCTAGTTCTTAAATGGACACGGAGCTGCCTTTGTTGGTTGCATCTTAAACTCAGGATCGCAGGCTTTTTACTGCTGCTGGGCAACCTACTATATGTCTCCCTGGAGTAATTTTTCTCCAAATCTCCTGGACAACTATTTAAGACCTTTTCTTCTCCTATGAGCTTGTTTTTGGTTCATGAGTTTGTTTCCTATTTCACTGAGAAAATCAAAGGAAATCTCCCACCACTCCCACTATGACATCTGCCCACCTGTGTCTACTCTGCCTTCTCTCCTGATCCTAGGTTGAACGGCCCATGATAACAGCAGAGGACAGTGCTCTTATTTGTCCATAGTATCCCATCTTCTCTCAACTGCTCAAGGATTTCTCCCCCTCTTTCTTTCAACAATAACTTTTTCTGGTTAGTTCCCATCAGCAAACATTTGGTGTGTGGCTGTTGGCCAACTTCAGAGCCTGTGTGAAGTTCTCAGGTGCTGGCAGGCTACTGAGCGTAGGGGACTATCTTTGCTGCTGCAGAGTCCCAAAATGGTGGTGACCAGGGGGAGCCCTACATTGGTAGATGGGGGTCCACATGGAGTGGCAGCCAGAGTTCTTGTGGGAAGTTGCCCCTGTGTCCTGTGTGGGAGTGGCATGGTGATTTCTGCTCCTGTGGGTGGCTGAAAGTTCTGTGCTGATGTTGATGGTGCCTGCTTGGGTACCTGGTTAGTCCTGAATGGGCGAGAGTATTTGGGAGACCTACTCTGATGCTGTGGCCTGGAGCCCTGGACCACACAGTGGCCATGAGTCCCGCACAGGAGCAGGAATATCTCTGGCAGAGAAGTAGTATTCTCACTATTTGAGCCCCCGGTCACAAAGCAACACAGAATGCTGCCTCCCTCTGGCCCACCATCTTGGATCTCCATCATCAAACATTTGCCATGTAAATTATTCATTTCTTCAGTTAAAAAATACCAAAATATTGCTTTCATCTCTTTCTTTGACTGATGCCTCCTTTTCTCCCCCTACTTATAGCAAAATTTCTCAGAAAAGTTGCCTACTCTCACATTCCTCCCATTTTTCTCTTGAACTCAATCCATTTGGGCTAAACTCAATGCTCTAGCTCACCAAAACTGCTCTTGGGGAAATTATCAATGACCTCTTAGTTGGTAAACCTACATTCAATGATCAGTTTTCACTTTACCTGATATATAACTCTGTTTTCTCAGAATATCCCTAGTTTATATTTGCTGTCCTGCCATGATTATTAAGAGTGCCTGTTTTGATCTTAAAAGTGTCACACATAGTGGTACAATGAGGCATATGGTCACTCAATAACCTCTAGCAAGTGATATGTTCAATTCCTCTCTCTTCCTTAACACACTTTCTTCACTTAGTCTGTGGACAACACTCTGCTGGTTTTCTTCCTCCCTTACTGGCTAGAGGACCATACACTTGCAAAATATAATATGTCCCTCTCCTGCCATTACTTGTCTAATCTCTTTTGCTACTACACTTAATTGTGTGATTCTTTGATTAATGTATTTGTCAGCAATTGCCACAATAATTCTACTTAACAAATAGTCTTAAAATTTCAGTGACTTGCAGCCACTATATTTCCATTATTTCCATGCTTATAGGTCTACAGATTGACTATGGTCTACAGATTGGGTGGAGTAGGCTGGGCAGGCTAGCATGAGGTTCTGGTTAGGCTAGGGACTGGTCCACATGTCCCAAGTTAAATGGGCCTTGTCATGCCTCTCCTGGAACCCTGGCCTTTCTGATCACCCTCAGCTGATCAAGTGCCCCCTCCTTAGTGCCTTTCCATTGCTATATCCTAGCTGACTTAAGCACTTTCCCCTCAGATGCCTTCCTGGCTCACTTCCTCACCACCTCCTTTGACTAAGTGAGGGTGGATTGATTCAGAGGTTAATTTATTTGTGTATAGCTTGGCTAATGTTGATGTTTGGCTATTAATATCTACTTATTGTCCAGCCATGATTAGCTAATTACATGGTGGATTACACCTGTGTTGACAGTTCTATCCTCACTTTCATAACCTTTGTAGGATTGTCAGGATACCAAGAAAAAAAAAGTTTTTAAGCCAACAAATTAGATTTTGGTGAAAATTAATGCAAATATAATGTATTACTCTGCCAAATCCGGGATAGAAATTTTCATTTGGTCAACAACACTTAATTAAGACACATCCTTCTATCCAGTTCAATGAGATAAGAACATAGGTTGAAACCAACATATAATTTTTAATCTGCCATCACTGCTGCTAGATTATTGCCTGTGCTCCCTTCTAGACGTTTCCAGATATCATATGTAACAGCGTCCTATATTTGTATATTTTACGTTTTCATAATGGTGATGTCAAAATTCATTGTCCTTTATAGAAATGGAGGCAGTTCTAATCAACTTCTTTTGCGCTTTTCTAATTCTCTCAAATGGTATTTCTGTGCACTCTGCAAATTAGCAGGCAAATTTCTGAAAATACTCCAAGGTACCAGCAGATGGCGCCCTGTTGGTGCCCTGGCTCCTCCCAGGAACGGACTCTGGAGAAAAGGAAGCTTTGATTTGGGAATCATTTGCCTGAGTTTCCGGTTATCATATTTCCCCAACAGGCACCTGTTTGACTGGCGTTTCCTGGCATGCACCCATCTTAGCATATTTCTTTGTTGGTTGAGTTTGGCTTGCGGGGAGGTTTCGGTAATTTATTACTTCACACCATCAGGTAAATTCAGACTTTCTTAGCTCAGAAACCAAGCTGTGCAGAGTGATGAAAATAAACATGGTCTTGAGTAACTTGACATGGATATTGCTGTTCTACTAATAGAGTGTTAATTAGTAAAGAGCACTTAACTTTTTTTACTGCCAACCTAAACAAACTGGCCTTGTTTTTGGCTGTGGGCCCTATAACTGCATCTCAAAGTGCTTTGCAAACATTAATTAAGTACTTCTGTGCACATCCAACTAGTAGGTATCATCAAACCCTTTTCTGAGATGTGGAAAACAGATTTCCTCAGCCAGTTCATGACTGACTTAAGGTGAGGCCCAACCTGGGGCTAGGGTTAGAATTCTGTGCCTGGCCCCTGGACTCCAGGCCCACTTTTGCAGACCTCTCCAGCCAGCCATCCTCTTGCTGCAAGGCTACCACCATCTCCTCTGCCATCAACTGTGGTATCTGCGTGTTCTGGGTTGGTGCTGATTTCCTGGCTCCTGCATCCTTATTGATACATTATAACCTGTCACCTCCCCATCTCCTGATTTGTATTTTAAGAAATGTGATTTTCAAGAGAGTGGTTCACATCACTGGTGCAGAACATTTAGTTTGGTGGCATGAACATTTTTCAGTCATTTCTAAGCTGAAAGCATCCTTCCTGTGGTCAGTTGTCCTCTCTGAAAAGTCAGGCTTGACTACCTAAGATGGGTGCTTGCCAGGAAATGCCAGTCAAATAGGTGCCTGTTGGGGAAATATGACAACCAGAAACCCAGGCAAATGTTTTTTAAACCAAAGCTCCCTGGACTCCAGAGTGTGGTTCCTGGGTGGCCCCTGGGTTCTGGGCCACAAAGTAAGTGAGCTTGAATGTGGGAAATGTCCAGGTCCTGCAAGGAACGAAGGGCTTCCTCCTTGAATCTTCTCCTAATTTCTCTCTGGTTCAAAAAAGCCAGAGAGCAAACCACACAGGGCACCCAGAGCAAGGAGCCCCACCCGCTCTGCATTCCATAATGATGTGTCCAAGGCAAACCACTCATGCTCTTCCTGCCTGGAGGGTGGTAGCTCAAGGCAGGCTGGGCCACTTTCATAGAGAAGAGGAGGCCCAAAGACCACCTTGGCTGTCAGGATGGAGCCCCTCAGAGTGTCAGGCCCCGTACTTGCGTTCTGTCCACCCTGGACACAGGCTACTGTTGTAAACCTAGAGGCTACAACACACCTGGGGCTTTACTGCCTGACTTCTCGAGGTGATGTCAGGCTGACCTGTCCAGCAACGACAGGCACCTGAGAGCAGGTTAATCACTCCACTGTGCTGAGTTAGTAGAATGTTCCCAGAAGGTTTCATACCTGATGAGTTGTGGCTACAGCAGGAAATTACTCCTAAGAACCCCTTCTACCCTTAGTTAACAGGGCAAGGGGACTTTTCAGGGGAATGTTGACCTCCTGCCAGCGCCACTTAAGAGATTCACCTGCATGGAGAGCGGGGCGGCTGCTCTTAGCTTCCTTTCACCTGCCTTCGTGGTCTTCGCTTTCCAAGGCACAGCAGAAGTCCATAAGTAATTAACCCTTCACAAGCTGAGTCACTGGACTTCAGCTAATATAGTATCAGAGGGAGAGAGCCCATGTCTGTGTCACGCTTTATGAGTTTCTGGAGCCTTGGGCAATACCCTGTATGGATTTTCTGAATCATCAGCAGGTGAGTAGGACACTCTTAGGGTCTTCCCAGTTTCTGGATGTCCTGGCTTTGGTAGAGGTATGAGAGGGTTGGCACTCACTGTCTCTGTGGACAGGGCCAGGACGGGCGGGTACCATATGAATGACTGAGAGGTGCTCACTTGTGGATGAGATAGATTGAATGTCCGTACTTTCCTAAATTCTCATTTTAAAATCCTAACTCCCAAGGGGAGGATAGTAGGGGTTTGGGAAGGTGATTAGGTCCTGAGGGCGGACTCCTAGAGAAGGAGATTAAGGCTCTCATGAATGAGACCTGGAGGGCTTCCTTGTTCTTCTCACCCTGTGAAGATGTGGCTGGGAGATGGCTATTTATGTATTAGGAAGTGAGCCCTCACCAGACACCAAACTGGACAGCTTCCTGATCTCCGTCTTCCAGTCTTTAGAACTGTAATACATTTCTATTAAGAACTACCCTGTCTGCAGCTCAAAGAGGCTTAGACAGTGGAGGTCTTTGGATCCCAGGTCATGGCCAAACACCTTCCTTCTGCACAAATGAGGAAAGGTTTTGCTAACAATGTGACCCTTTTTGGTCCCCATAACACTTTGAGAGCTGGGAGTTCTATGAGGGCTACCCAGAGGAGTAGGATATGCTTCTAATATGTTTTGCACCAAAAGAAGGGAGGAGGAAGGAAAATGAGAAGAGGAAAAAAAGCTCCTAGAATTAGGTTAAGTCAGAGTTCTGAAATCCCCAGACTATCAACCTCAAGCTAGAAAGAGATGAAGATGATGGCACACCCAGGGTCAGGCCCTAGGATATGCACAGCTGTATGGATTTTATATATAAATTTGCAGTCAAACTTATTGTCCCACAATGCATAATACATGTTGGACTCAAAAGTATTTTCAAAGACACGGTGTCAAGGAAGTAAGGAAAGTTGGGTGCAATGGTGCACGTCTATAATCCCAGTGACTTGGGAGGCTGAGGTAGGAGGCTTGCAAGTTCAAGCCCAGCCTCAGTGACTTAGTGAGGCTCTAAGGACTTAGAGAGACCCTGTCTCAAAATAAAATATTTTTTTTAAAAAGGGCTGGGAATGTGGCTTAGTGGTTAAGTGCCCCTAGATTCAATCCCCATCTCCACCCCCCACAAAAAAAGAAAGTCAAGTCTCCAGAGGTCCCCACACAACAGAAGCAGCAACCCAGAGAGGTTAGTGAGCAATAAATGTCAGGAGTAGTCCTAGAAACTTAAGACAGTTCCCCATGACTTGGAACTTCATCCCTATGGCCATACATAGGACAGGATATTTCCAGGGTGGAACATCATTTGGGAGGCCCAAATAATACTCTCCATTACAGGAAGAAGCAGAGAACATTTTGATCCCACAAAAATGAAGGCAGCAAGAACACATGGCTCAGCTTTGTCTCCAGGTGGAGGAGGAAGGAGAGGGTGGGATCTCTCTTCCCTAAGAATTTATAAACAAGAGCTGGCCTTCCTAGGGCTTAGGGCCTAAATTCATACCACCTGGGAAGTTAAAGAGCCTCCAGCCTCCCTAATTAATGATTAATAATGTAAATGTGACAGTATTAGGGGGACCTCTGCAGATGCCTGCAATTTTGCAGTACTTTCTAAAAAATAAGATGGAATGATGGATGGAGGAAGAGCTCTTGCCTAACATGTGCAAGGCACTGAGTTTGATCTCCAGTACTGCAAGAAACAAACAAACAAAACCCCAAAACAAAAACAAATCATCAAAATGAAACAAAAAAAGACCTGAACCCAATTTGAGTCAGTAAGAGCTATGCATAGCTGGATAGACACGTGCCCAACAAGGACAATAAAATGTTAATAGTAGATTCTAGGCAAGGGCTGTATGATACTGAGTTCTCTCATCCGTGAATCTGCTTCAGGACCTTGTTTACTTAGATCTTCTTTAATGTGTTTCTATAAAATACAACAATCTCCCCAGATATATTCTATATCTGTTGTTGGATTTATTCCTAGAGTCCCAGTATTTTTAAGGATTATTTTAAATGTACCATGAGGATTTTTAAAGATATCTAACTTTCAACAGACCAGAAATTAAAGTATTTTGAGGGTTTGAACATTTTTTTCATAGATTTGACTACGAGCATGTTGTTTATGTTTAAATATTTTCCTTTTAAAACCCACCTACTCGCTAATTATCCCTCGCATAATTGTAAGTGGTGTGACCAGATCTTACTAGTCTACGAGACCATATTTCTACATAGGCTCAAAATTAAACTGGCCCTTCGCCCTGTGATGTTTTCCTGCAGGAAGTCCAGCTTTCTGTGATCATCTCCTTCCCCACAGAGATTTCTGAGGCTCAGGCAGAGCTGGCTCTAGGTTCTACTATTCTTTGCTAGACTTGCTTGGGTCAGCTGATCCACCAGGAGCCTTCACCAACACTGCACTGGTGACCTCCAAGGACCATCACTGCCCTTACCTGACCCTGTCTTCCCCCAAACCAACACACACACACACACACACACACACACACACACACACACACACACACCTCTTGATTCCTTAAAGCAGAGGCCAAGCCAGGAATTCCAGGTTCAGAGACACAGGGGTGATAGGTGCAGGGAGACAACACAGAGCAAAGGTTGGCTGCCTCTGAGTGGCAGGGGCCAGCTTCTTGCCACCAATAGTCTACTCTTGAGACTTTGATTCCAAACCCAATTCCCACAAGCCCCAGAGAGAAGAGAGAATTTTGGAATCTCTTGCCTTGGAGTTCTGCTTCCTGTTCTTCATTTTCTATCCCAGGGTAAAACTCTTCCCAAGATGATTGGAGGTGGGAAATTCCACCCCCTTTAGGGGAAACACAAGTCAATCACTTCAGAATCTAATAATTCAAATACTGGTATATTCTGGGTCCTTCTATCCAAATGAGTTCTGCACCAAAAAGGTGGGCATTCTGGGAGATACTATAGGCTAGCACACTAAGTAACTGGGACTTCTAAATGACCTAGAAAACTGTGCTGCTCTATTTGCCTTGCCCCAGGAAGACTGGGTCTGGGGTACACGTGCATCTGAAGGAAAGAGGAAGAGAAGCCAGTTATGGCACAGTCCAGGAGTCCAGGAGTGTGACTGCAGCGAGTCAGCTGCCTGGAGTCATCTGCAGAGAGAGGACACTGGGAGTTAAGGTCGATGGGTAGCTCTCAAAAGATGTGCAGTGTTCATCTCTTCCCATGTGTCAGCTGTACAGGTGGTCAGAACTGCAAGGCCCAGGGCAGCCCACCACGTCACTGCTCAGTCCCGAAGTGAAGGGCCCCAGCATTGGCACCTTAGCACCTATTCCTTCTAGCCAGAGTGGGACTCTCCTGGCCTGGGTGCATATCCAGGTGGCCCAGACGCATGACATAAGACATCCAATGGCAGTTTTCAGAGACAGTATTAGACCTGAGACCTGAGAAACAGGCCCAGGACACAGACAGCATTTGCAGAGGCCAGGGAGTGGGTGATCATCAAGATGGTCCCAGGAGCTGGCCCTGGTGGAGAGCACTGCTCAGGGCTTTCTAGGTGTCATCTTCTACTCTGCACAGCCCAGTGAGGAAGCTGTGTTACCCCTGGTGTGAAGACCTGGAAGGATATAGGGTGGAAGACAGGCCTGGGGCCCAGTTCTGTCTGCTGCGGAAACCCTGGCTTTTAATCCCTGCTCTGTTCACTTGTTCAGACAAAAGGAAAGAACAATAAATTTGTATTTTTTTAAGTCTATCACATTTATCGAAAAATTTAAAATATAGTATATCTGAATGCAATGAAAGGTGTAGCCTCACATGTTAATCATGCACCCAAACTCTCTGGAAATCCTTGTGTCACAGGCTTTGAGTCAGTGATTATGTTTCTGTGATTAAACCATCCAAAACTCCTAAAATGTACTTTTTAAAAAATAACTGAGATGAGGAAAAGGATTTGTGCATGGCTTTTTTTTTTTTTTTTTTTTTTGCTGGTGGTGGGGTTTATTTGTCTGCACTTAATTAAAAGGAAAATTTAGCAAATCTTTAGATTTGTTCAGTGAATACAGCCATATCCAGTCAGTGGGACATTATGCGGTTTTTCTAAATGATGTTTAAAAAGTAGGTTTGTGACTTGAAAATGGGAAAAATATGGACATATTTTTTGGTCTCTCTCTATAACTTAATAGGGTTTGTCATTTTCTTCGTTTAGCTTGTGCAGACTTCCTTCTAGGGTTCTTCCTGGCTATTCTATATTTCAACACACGCACCATCTGTGACTTTACGTCTTTTCATCTTGTTATTGCTCATCTCTAGCAAAAGATTTGGTATTTGTATTCTGTTCTAGTGTAAAACTACTTTATTTACATGATACCTTTTCAGTTAATTCTCTTGGATATTCTATTCACAAACATGAATTTTTTTCCTCTCCTCTTTTCAAATATCCACACCTCATGATTCTGCAGCCCCAGAATTGTGGACTGTACTGTGGCCTACCCCACTGGGGATGGGCCTGGGCACTTCTACCTCCTTTATCAGTGGATCTACCAGAAAGGAACAAGACCACAAGGGAACAAGACCCAGGCTTAGGAAGCACCCAAGCCACCTGCTCCAACCAAACATTGGCCAGAAAGTTCTGCCCTGGAGGTTAGTAGGCACCAGTCCAGCTGTTACTCCGTATCTGAGTACCCATCTACCCATCTGCTTTTGCTCTTTGTTTGAGCAGCTTTTGAAAGATCTTCAGTGGTGTGTATGTGTGGGGGGGTGATTGATGAGATGGGATTCAGACTTCCCTTGGATCTTCTAGCCAAATACCACCAGTTTCCAGTAACCTCCACTCATATTCTGCTTGCCTTGGTGACTTCTGGGATGTCACCTTCTCCCCAAGTGGCAGGGTCAGAGAGGAAGCAGAGCCCTGCCAGGCTGCTGTCATCTCTTCTCAGCTTTCTTTTTCCCTGGGGACCCCATGGTCAAAGGGCATGAACCTCCGGAGCTCCAGGCCCCCTCTCTGTGTCCTGGTTCACAGTGAGTCCTGAGCTCCTGTCCTGTGTAGCCTTCCCAGCTTGGGGTGGTGCTTGGCACTGGTGAAAACTACCTTTTTGACTCCCACCTTCCCTTCTGCTTTGCTCCACGTTGTCCTGTTCTGGCAGGAACCACCTGGCTTTCCCTTCCTCCATTTTGTGCTGGAGATGGAGATGTTGGCCCCAGATTCATTCACAGAAAATCAACCAAATGACTCCTTACCCCAAAAGATGGTTTTCAGCAGCTCTAGTTGGTGATACTCCTTTGTCCACATGTTGGACACGGCTTTGATGCGATTTTGCTCATTCAGCCCCCTAGTCTGTTCCTGGGTTGTGGCCCCAGGGGTACCTGGCACACTGTTCCAGTTTCATCTTGGAGGGTTTAGAGGGGGTTGTGAGAGGACCACTCTGAGTGCCTCCTTCACCCATTTCCAACTTATTTATTTGGTACCAGGGATTGAACCCAGGGGTGCTTTATCACCGAGCCACATCCCCAGGACTTTCTGTTCTTCTCACTAAGCTGCTTAGGGCCTCAATAAGTTACTAAGGCTGGCCTTGAACTTGTGATCCCCCTGCCTCAGCCTCCCCAGTGGCTGAGATTACAGGCATGCACCACCATATTCTGCACCCAATTCCACCTTGAAAAATGGCACAAGGCTAGGAGAAAAACTAAAACTTAGAGGGAAAGTCCTTAGAGCTTAGACAACTTCATGCAACACAGACCATCATGAACTTATCTTTGATAGAAATGGACCTTCTGGGACCCGTACTGGCCCGGTGTATACAGGTGACGACAATACCAGGGCCTGCTTTTCCTCTGCCCACCCGACCACCAGCTTGGAAAAAGTCAGGGCAATGCTTCAAATTTTTGAAAATGTGGATAATTGATCCCTATGCAAATTAATCTTTCAGTAAATTTGACCTTCTTTGAAATACAGCTAAAATTTCTAAAAATCTTATCAGAGAAACAACTTGTTTGTGCTGATTTTTCCTGGTTCCATGGGGTTTTCTATTGATTATTATTAGTGGCTTTTGATTTTATTTTTCTATTGTTTTTACCATATTAAATAAGCATTCTTTTATATAGATTTAAAACATTTTTATCATTATTTTAATTATTAATGATATTTCTAATTAAAGTTTCATCTCTCCAAATCTATTAAAAAGATTTACTCTAGTTTAACCTTGGAAGTCCCCCCCTATAACTAATCAGAGCTTTTGCAAGTGAGTCTCTTGGGAGAAGATTAGGCATTTTGTAATTTAATAAACCACATGTTTCCAAAAGAAAAGGGTTCTATTTTTTGTTGTTTTTGGTATATTCATTATGGATGGGAAATCCTAATAAAGAAAACATCCCTTGCAATTTAAATCTTAATTAGCTCTGATCTTAAAAGGGCACATTTTAAATTTATTAATTTGTTACCTAGGAAAATTAGACAATGCAATTCATATCAAGAAGCTGTCTAATAGATTGCTATTCTGACAGGTAACTGATTGAAATTCACTACAAAAGAAAATGAAAATTTCCCTTTCAGTAGATTATGATGTAGAGTTGATAAATCCATTGTAATCAAAAACAATCCAAAATTGCCCAGAAATCCAAAAAGGTGAATTTTTTTTTCAATATTTGTATGTCCCCCGCCCCACTTTCCTTTTTTTCTTCTAGTGACTCAAACCAGAAAATGCATTAGAATTCCTTGGTGTTCTATGAGAGTTTTAAGTATTTTCTTACCCAGCACAACTTCATGTGTCATCAAACTGTATTCTCTGTTCTGTTAACTTAGAAATAATAATGGCTGCCCCCCGCCCCTGCCCATTCCTTTTGTCCACTCCTGAGCGTCACACCATGCCCCACTCATGGAGGATCTCCCATCCTTCCCTGGTAGCCCAACAGACACCACTGTGAATACTGGAGTCTCCAAACCACAATTAGATATTCTGAGTCTTATGTGTGAGGGAAGTCAGTGGACACTTGCCATGTGCCATATTGCCTGATCATCCACCTTTCTGTTTTGTTTCTTTGGGATGAGTTTTGTTCTCTTCTCTTGCTCTTTTTAAGATGCTTAGGCTTCTGTGTCTACCATGTTAAGCTATGAAGCTTAGTATTCTAAATTCCAATTCCATATGCAAATCTGATTGTTTCCTCCACATTTTACTCATTTTACACAGTGGTTTCCGGGAATCTCAGTCCTCTCGAGACTTTATGATCAGGAAGCTCATATCTATCTTTCCAGGAAGTGAGTCTGTCAATACTTACCCCACACCCTACTGGCCACTCTATCCTGTCCTTGGACAGTCACTGCTCACTAGCCGACCCTCTTTCCCTTCTTCATGCCACTTATGTTTGTTATTTATACCCTTTTATTTGCCAGTGGAATCATAATCTCAGACTTGATGGTTTGAAAAAATTTATGATATTGGAATTGGAAAACAGGTGTCTTGTTCAGGAAGATAAACTAGAATTTAGAGGTTACCTAATACATTTCATATCACAGGTTATAAGACCTCATTTAATTTAATGCTAGAAACAAGTGTGCTGGAGTTTGTTTTTTGCAGAAGCATAAAATAATGTTACACACCTGACCAAATTCACTTGGGTAATCAGGAACAAGGATTTGGGCTCCCAAACCTGTGATCTTTCTTCTCTCATCAACCTGGAAAAGGCTGGCATTTGAAAATAAGAGGAAAGTGGCCAAAATTGACTTGAGATAAATAGAAAACTGGAATATACCTATAACAAGAGACTGAACCAGGAACCTAACCACTTCCTGTGAAGACAACTTTGGTACAACTAGATGGTGACATTGGTGAATCCTATTGGTGAGTATTAAAGAAGAATTACCACCACTTCCTAATTCATTCTGCAGCTCCAATATTACTAAAATAACAAAATCATACAAATCACAAGAAGATTAAAAAATAGTATTTCTTATGAGTATAGACATAAAGATCCTCAACCAAATACCAGCTAACCAAACTGGGGATGTGCCAGGTGAAAGGTCCACCCACTTGGAAGAGATGCCTCACTCCACCAAGAATACAGCACCTCCAAGCTGCTATGTTGGAAGGGATCTTTTTTTTAAAATGAAGGATTAAAGAACATCATTCATGGATTAAAAAGGATTATGCACATGACAGAGTGAGATTGTTCCTGGAATGAAATGTTGGTTCAACATGTGAAAATCAACTAATGCAATCCTTAGATTAAAAAAAAAAAACATACAAAAGCATCCCTACTCAAAAACAGCATTTAACAAAATCCAATTCCACTTTATAATTTTAAAAAGTGTTCAACAAACTAGGAAGAGAAAGAAACTTCCTCAGCTTGGTAAAGAGCACTTGAGGGTTCATTGTACATGTCAACTTGACTGGCTCATGAAGTGCCCAGATATTTGGTCAAACATTCTCCAGGTGCTTGTGAGGGTACTTCTGGATGAGACTTACATTTGAAGTGAAGGAATAAGTTGAGCAAGTTGCCCTCCTTAATATAGGCCAGTCCCCATCAATAAGTTGAAGTCTTGAAGAAAACAAAATGGCAGACCCTTTTGAGAATAACAGGAAAATCCTTCTGTCTGGCTACTTTTGCTGGGACATTGGTCTTGTCTCTGGACTAAACCCAAATGTCTGCTCTTCTTGGCTCTTTCTGCTTGCTTTCCATTGGAAGTTACCCATCAGCTCTTCTGTGTCTCAGGACTTCAGACTTGAATTGGGATGACACCATCAATTCTCCTGGGTTTCCCTCTTGCTGACTGTAGATCTTGAGACTTCTCAGCCTTCATAGTTATATGAGCCAATTCCTTACAATAAATCTCTACATATTTATATATCACATTGGTTTTGTGTCTCTGGAGAACTCATACAGTGTCTATTGAAAGGCTGTAGCTAACGTTATACAAATAAGACAAGAATGTCTGCTCTCACCACTTCTACGCATCCTTTCAACGTTGGGCCACAAGCTCTAACAAGAGCAATTATAGAGAAAAGAGATGGAGGTAAGAGAAAAAAAGGGGAGGAAAGGAAAAGGAAGGAAGCATCCAGATTAGAACTGGTGAAGTAAAACTATCTCTATTTGCAGATGGCATAATCATGACTTTAAGAGGGAGGTGCTAGAATGGGCCATTGGCCATCCTTAGCCTCATCAGCTTCTGCTAATGAGCAACTTGTCCACAATGAGTAGGCATCTATTACTGAGATGAGGCCAAAAGTTGTCAGAGGACAAGGACTATTTGCTGATCATCTCACCTGCCTCCCTGTACCACATTGGGGACATGCCAAGTGAAAGGTGCCACTTAGAAAAGATGCCTCACTTAGCCAAGAATACAGCACCTACAAGCTATGTTGGAAGTGATCCTTTTTTGACGAAGGTTTCAACTTCCAAGGTACTGCCCAGGGGACTAGGCCTCAGCTTTTCCCAAGAGAGAGCCATTCACTGTAGGAGGTAGAACAAAGGTTCTGTGAAGAGCCTGAAGAGATGGGATGTGGAACAGGGATTCACAATGGATTCGTGTTGCAGGTGGCAATTCCCATTGTTGGAAAGGGTTAGGAAGAATGTCATTCATGAAAGAAAAAATCAGAAGAAATCACAGTGTGGCAAGAGAGCCACAGGTAGAACACAGGCTGTGGACTGGCTGAGTAGAGAGGCCCTGCCTGATGAGGCATATGGGTCCTGGGCCTGGTAGCAGCATGACGCCTTTGCTCAGGGTTAAAAGCAGATTGCAGGGACTTGCCATTCCAGTGCTCCAATGAGAAGTGGGCACCTGAAGACCATGTACCAAGAGAACAGGTACCAACCAGGTCCTGGTGACTGGAAAAGGAGATTCAGTAGCTTCAAAGAGGCTCAGTTCCTGAGAGATCCGCATGATTTCTGAAAGAAATTTTCCAACATGTCACCCACTCACAGTGATTAACAGAAAAAGTTTTTAGACCTCCATCGTTCAACTGCAATAAGGCAGAACATCTACTTGAAAAGCTGGCTAGTCCAGATCGCATGCCCGGCCACTGTGCACCTCAACTAAAATCAGTTTAAATTAACAAGGACATCTCGAGGACTCCCTCCTCTGCAGCATGATGCTATTACTGTCAATTCATCCAGAATGTCTCATAGTTGTGAACCCTTCCATAAAAATCATTTATCATATGGGCAAATAAATATGTTTTAGTTCTTATTCCTTTTATATACATTTATTTATAAATCAAAAGATGCTTTAGATCATGTGTCCTAACTTTGGTTTCAAAAAGATAGACACCTCAACTCTGTTGTATTTTTTAATTAACATTTTCCTGGTACATTATAATTATACATAAGAGTGGGATTCACAGTGATATATTCATACATGCACAGAACACAGCATGGTCAATTTTGATCCTCACTTTCTCGCCCTTGGCTTTCCTTCCTCTCCTCCTTCCCCCTGATCCCCTTTACTGGTCTCCCATCTAATTTTATGAGATACTCCCTCTGTCTTTTTTCCCCTCCAGCTTCCACATATGGATAAAAACATGACTCTGGAGTTTCTGAGTCTGGCTTTTTTCTCTTTACATAAAGATCTCAAGTTTCATCCATTTTTTTCTGCAAATGACATAATTTTGTTCTTCTTTATGGCTGAATAGAAACTCCATTGCTTATTTACATACTACATTTTCCTTATCCTTTCATCTATTGATGGACACCTAGCCTGGTTGCAGAATCAAGTCCCTGTTATAGAAGTGATGGAGTGGCTGGGTCCACTCTCCCAGGGCTTACCTGAGTCAGGATAGGAACGAGTGTCAAGTGGGTGCTCTGGGCGGTGAGCACCCTCAAGTTCAAAGGCAATGAGCTGCACCCTTTCCAAACCTGTAAAAGTGAAAAACATCCTTTCCACCCCGTAGGCCATTGGGCAAATGCTCACTGGCCCTCTGAGGTCATTTAGTCTTGAGCTGCAAATTCTTATGATGTTTAAATAGGTACCCTGAGCAGAAGGAATACACAAAAATTACTTGATAGGTTTCTTTGGATAAAATGGGAAGAGTACTAATAGGCTTCCAGATCACAAAGCCTGAGCCCTCATCCCAAATGCCCCACTTCTATTTATGTGGCAGCAGGTAAGTTCCTGAACCCCCTCGATACCACTTTATCCTCTGAAGTGTGCTTATATGTGCTTCCCAGGTTGTGAAGATTGAGGAAGGCCTAGTCAAGAAGGTAGTCCATAGACAGCATTAAATAAATGCCTGTTTTGTTCCTTCTTTAGTGGAAGAAAAAGATGCTACATGCCCCTATAGGACTGATGGTAAACTCTTAGCTCTACCTGGGGAAGATGACACAATTTCTCTCCCTTACCCTCTGCCATCTCAGCCTTTCTGGGCAAACCTCCTGATCAGGCATGAATTCCTTGGAGGGCCTGGCTGTACTGCCCCTCCAGCCTCCGCCACACTCCAGTGGAAAGAGGCCATACATCTCCTCTCCACAGAAACTGTCACATCCTGGAACACAGCCTGCCTTCTGTGGGTCTGGGCCCCTCACCTCCCAGCCTGACGTCAACCCTGCCCTCCCTGGGGCTCAGTAGGGACTGTGTGGGGTTTCCTCAGTGAGTCCCCACCCTGGGATTTCAATGGCCATCGAGTGGGGAGCAAGACAGCGGATGTGTCCGTGGCACCAGCTGTGTCTGATGATGTGGCCCAAGAACCCTTGGGTCACCAAGCCAAGTGCTGAGTTGGCGGGAGTTCCTACAATCACAGAGGCCTGACTTCCATGTGGCATAAAGAGGAGCATTGTCCTGGCAGTGTAAGAGAGGATTAGATGGCAGTAGGGCTGCTTGTTATTACCCGACCTCAGTTGATTTTGTGCCCAAACAGTGAAATATAGGCCATTCATGGAATTCCTTTGTTTTATTTTTTTTTATCATAATTACACAACGCAAACCATACAAGCCTAGTACAAGTGGTATTTGCAAACGCATGACTTACAGATCAAATCTCACATGAACATTTCTTTCTCTGCATTGAAAAACCATCACCAAAATGTCTATTCATTTCTTTCTTTTGCCAAGAACTTATATCTGTTCTGGCTCACACATTGCAAATTAAAATATGGTTGAGACTGACTCATGAATTCAGTTGGAAAAACATCTCAGCTCTTTTGTTTTTTTCTTAAGAAACATGCACATTTTATTAACCATCTTTATACTAATAATAATGTTTAGGTAACATAAAAATACTCAGACACATAAAAATAAATGGTAGACTTTAATATACCCCAAAAGAAAAGATGGGATAGGTTACTTTGAATAAGAATATCAAAATCCAGAAATGATAAAGAAATACATATTCTAATATATGAAGAGACATTTTATTATTATTATTTTATCACATAACAGTGAATATACCAGATTGCATTTTCTCAAATGGCAAATGAGACACAGGATAACATTTCTCTTTGATTTTCTCAAGAATCTCAATATCATCCATATTTTGGAAGGTTCAGTTTCTTACGTCTGTGATACTATCCTTGAGGATAACAGTGACACTTAGCAGTTAAGTAGCTTTTGCTAAGTTTTTGTCATGGGTCCTTGCTCAGGGTGCTTATCCTTTCATTCTATTCTGGTTTTCAGCACTTGATCGTGTGTTTCTTCATTATTGTGCACAGGATCTGGTTGAGTGATAGGTTTTGCGTGTCCACATGGAATATCCACGGAAAGGTGGTAGCCTGTGATCATCCTGCCATGAGTGATTAAAGCAAGCTCTACTTTGCAAATATAATCATCTGGAAGAGAAGAATATGTACATTTATGACAAACACAAGATAAAGCTCTGTTTCGGACTGGAAATAAAGGCTTCAAGATAGGTCTCTTGATATCACCCATTTTAATGCTGCCATGGTGTCATAGGATGATTATCAATATATGATGAAAGATATTTTGAAGAGAAACTGCCTTTAAAATCTGCTTCTAGGCACACCAATTTTTATTTCTGGAAGAGTCCCCAGAACTGCAAGGTCAATCAGCTCCAGCCAGATGTCCATCAGGACACTAGCAGGGCACTTCAGGAAGCATGTGGCACATGCCAGCCCTCCTTCAAGACAGACAAAGTCTGACCACCTCAGTTCTCTTTTTGCAGGGGAGTGGGATCCTGGTGATTGAACTCAGGGGCACTTAACCACTGAGCCACATCCCCAGCCCTATTTAGTATTTTATTTAGAGACAGGGTCTCACTGAGTTGCTTAGCGCCTCAATTTTGCTGAGGCTGGCTTTGAACTCGTGATCCTCCTGCCTCAGCCTCCCCAACTGCTGATATTACAGGAGTGTGCCACAGCACCCATCCCACCTCCATTCTTAATGATGGGGCTGGTACTGCAACTTCCATGCATCCAATTTGAGCTGAGTTGTCAGATGGAATGGACATCCCTTCACTTTGTTTATAATCAGCACCTTCTCTATATCCAAGTCATTACACTCTCTCCAATTTCCCTCCTCACCTGTTACCTAGCTGTTACCCCAGCAGAGTACCTATTATCCATATTAGCAAGATAATTGGAGTGGGCACCTGTAATCTACTTCCCCTTCCTGTTCCCCACCCAGAGGTTTACGTACCTGACCTCACCCCCCATCCTTACCTGTCTCTCTCCAGACCTCGAGGACCAGCTGCCTGGACTTGGCCTCAAAGCCAAACCTTCCCCTACTTTCCTAACTGTGGTTTGCCCCTTGTTTCTTGGTCTACCAGTTAGCCCCTCTCTGTCCCATGTCTTCAAACCGCTCCTCCCTGCTGGCTCTCTCCCTCCAGCATATAAAAGCATGCTGAATCTCTCCCATCTTCCAAAAGAGGGCTGGCCAGGGAGAGATCTGCTTGGTCTGGCTTCATTCCTAGCCCTTCTCAAGCTTTAGGAAGCAGGTCTACACTCGCTCTCTGCACTTTCTCCCCTCCCACTTCAAGTTCCTGCCTGGCACTATACTGTATCTACTCTGGAAAAAGTTACCAGGCTTTTTGAAAGGAAAAGCTAGGAGCTCTATAGTCTTCATCTGATGATGATCTTTTTCTTCTGGATTACAATTATCACTTCTGTCTTTACAGTCTATTTTCCACTGTTTCTAAGACAACCTCCTCTCCTGCTTCTAATTGCTCCTCTTAAGTTCCCCTCCTTGGCCCATGCTCCTCCCTCCATCACCATTGTGATCTCTCTCTCTTTCATGGTTTGACTACTATGTTATGCTGAGGACATTCAAACAAACAGAACCACTCCTGATCTGTCCCCAGCACTTCTTCATCTTAGTGTATAAACTGCTTGACAGGCGTCTACATCAAGGTGTCTGAAACAGCACAGCTTTCGTCTTTCTCTTTACCATAGCTACGTCTCCTCCTGTGTTCCCAGTCTTATGATACAGCCACCATATTAGCTCCCAAGCCATAAAACTTGACTGTCTGGACTCCTTTTCTGCATTCAGAAAACTGTTTAATGCTTTACAATAGCTAAGCTACGGAGCCAACCTAGGTACCCTTCAACAGACAAATAGATAAAATCTTGTGGTATATATACACAACAGAATATTGCTCAGCCATAAAGAAGAATGACATTATGACATTTGCCAGTAAATGCTTGGATCTGGAGACTCATGCTAAGTGAAATAAGCCAATTCCTCAAAACCAAAGGTCAAATGTTTTCTCTGATATGATGCTAACCCACAATAAGGGTTATATATATATGAATACACCACAGTGAATCTCTACATCATGTGCATCAAGAGATAGAGATCTTAATTAGAGTAAGATATATTCCATGCTTGTATAAATATATCACAATAGATTCTACTTTCATGTATAACTAAAAAGAACAAAGAAAAAAATCATTTAGTGCTCTTAATTTCATGGTCCAAATATTTCTGGAATTTGTCCGTTTCTTTTCTTTTTTTTAAGAGAGAGAGAGAGAGAGAGAGAATTTTTAATATTTATTTTTTAATTTTCGGCAGACACAACATCTTTGTTTGTATGTGGTGCTGAGGATCGAACCCTGGCTGCACACATGCCAGGAGAGCGTGCTACCGCTTGAGCCACATCCCCAGCCCTGTCCTTTTCTTTTTTAAAAATTTGTTATTTTTAGATATACATGACAGTAGAGTGCATTTTGACATATTATACATACACGGAGTATAACTTATTCTAATTAGGATCCCATTCTTGTGGTGGTACATGATGTAGAGTTCCACTGGTGGTGTAGTCATATATGCACAGAAGATAGTGACATCTAAGTCATTCTGCTGTTTTTCTGTCCCCATTCCCTCCCTTCCCTTTATTCCCCTGTGTCTAATCCAATTAATTTCTATTTATCCCCACCCCACCCTCTCTTGTTGTGGGTCAGCATCCATATATCAATTTGTCCTTTTATTTATATATCATTATCTCCTTTTATCTCTGCCAATAACTTTTAAATTTGTTGTATTCCATTTCAATCTTGTTCTAATTAAACTGCTATATAGGCCCTAGAACAGTCTCTACAAAATAAAAATCTCATTGTTCCACTTATTTGTGCAAGGACAATAAATCAGACTTCTAGTTCTGGTAAAAAATAGTCTAGACATACTCTCCCTTATTTCTTTTGATTTCAGCTAAACACTGACCACTATGTGTGAGATGTATATAAGAAGACTCTTAAAGGCAGAGAGAAGAAGGTAAGCCCCCGGGAGCCTAGGACCTAAAGAGCCTGTCACAGCAGTGTCAGAGAAAGCCAGCTAAAGCAGATGATGTAAGTAAAATTCAGTCTCAAAATATAACATAAAAATGGACAGGTTTTAGTTGGACATCACTCATCTGATTTTCAAGAACCAGAAAGATCTCAAACTAAATTTAAAAAAAAAAACAATAAATATGAATATCAAGAAATCGGAGATGTTAGAATTATTTGCCAGAGATTTCAAAGCATCTATTAGGGGCCTGGGGATGTAGATTAGTGGTAAAGCCCTTGCTTAGCATACACAAAACACTACAGGTAGGTAGGTAGGTAGGTAGATAGAAACAATCACACCTCTACACCCCTAAAAACAATCCACTATATGACCCACATTTTAAAAACTATAGATAGGTCAAATGGAGCTCTAAAAAAAATGTTTCAAGTAACTCAAAAGGAGGCAAGAAAAAGCAAAACCGAAAACAAAAAAATAAAATGGCAAACTTAAGCCCTACCATATCAACAGTCACATTAAAGGGTTTAAATACACTAATTAAATGGAAGAGATTTTCCAAGTGAATTTAAAAATATAAATAACATCAAGAGGAAAATTATTGCAAATATGATACCATAGGTATGTTGAAAGTAAATGAATGGGAAAAGATATATCTTGCAACATCAAGATAAAAATAAAAGTGGTTACATTAATATCTGGAAAGTGGACACAAGAGCAAACAAATCCACCAGAGACAGGAAGGGAATTCTATAGTGATAAAAGGGCAAATCGATCAAGAACACATAGCAATCCTAGAGATGTTTGCACCAAACAAGAGAGCTACAAAATATGTGAAGCAAAAAACAGAACTGAAAGGAGACATAGACAAATTCATAGTTGTAGTTGGATACCTCCCGACCATCCCACTCAAACTTTTATAAAACTCGATAGAAAAGCAGTATGAATGTATAAGAACTCAACAAAACCATCAACCCAAAGAATCTAAATGTCAGGCATCATGGTGCACACCTGTAATCTCAGCTTCTCAGGAGACTTAGGCAGGAAGACAGCAAGAAGACAGCAAGTTATTTTTTTAGAGCATTATAATTATACATAGAATCTGGGTTAATTTTGACAAAATTATACATGCAAGAGATTTTATTGTAGTTCCCCATTCCCACCCCCTTTTCCTCCTCTCTTCCTCCCTCCCCCACTCTCCCTCCTCTCTTCTACTCACCTGCCTTTCACACCATTATTTATTTTTCAGTTACTTTCTATGTATACATCAAGGGGAAATTCCCTTTGATACATTTATGTACATATATAACACAATTTGGTTAAATCCATTTCCATACTTCTTACCCTTTTCCTTCCTCCTCCCCCCCCACTCTCCTTCCACTCCACTGATCTTCACCATCTCCTTATGATATCCTGTCACCTCCCCTACCACCTTCTTTTCCTTGTTTGGCTCCAGCTTCTGGTAAAATAGTCTAGACATACTTTTCCTTATTTCTTTCAATTTCAGCTAAACACCCTGACCATTATCTGTGAAACAAATATAAGAAGACTCTTAAAGTTCATATGTTTTCTCTTATGTGTACCTAGACTTTTGCTTTTATTGGTTTCCACCAACCGTGTAAAAGTATTCTTTTTTCTATACATCTTCTCCAGCATTTATTATTGTTAGTATTTTTTAAAATTTTTTATTGATTTTTTTAAAAAAATAAATGACAGTGGAATCAATTACTATTCTTATTACCCATATACCGGACAACTTTTCATATCTCTGGTTGTATATAAAAGTATGTTGACACCAATTCGTGTCTCATACATGTACTTTGGATAATGATGTCCGTCACATTCCACCATCCTTGCTAATTATTGTTAGTATTCTTGATGACTGCCATTCTGACTGCTGTGTGCAGAAGAATGAAACTAGACACTTGTCTCTTACCCTGCACAAAAATCAACTCAAAATAGATCAAAGACCTAGGAATGAGACCAGAAATTATACAACCCCCAGAAGAAAATAGGGTCAACACTCCAGCATATAGGCACAGGCAACAACTTTCTTAATAGGACCTCTAAAGCCCAGGAAATAATGCCAAGAATCAATAAGTAGGATGTCATAAGTTAAAGGCTTCTTCACAGCAAATGAAGCAATTAGGAATGTGAAGACAGAATCCACAGAATGGAAGAAAATCTTGCTAGCTACTCTTCTGACAAAGGATCAGTATCTAGAATATATTAAAGAACTCAAAAAACTTAATATCAAAACTTAATAAACCAATTAATAATTGAGCAAATGAATTTAAAAGACACTTTTCAAAAGAAGAAATACAAATGACCAAAAAATATATGAAAAAATGTTCAACGTTGTTAGCAGTCAGGGAAATGCAAATCAAAATTACACTGAGATTTCATCTCTTCCCCCTCTTCACTGTTTCCTTTGATGTGCAGAAGCTTTTAAATTTGATGTCATTCAACTTAATTGACTCTTGATTTTATTTCTCGAGCTTTAGGGGTCTTGTTGAAAAAGTTGGTGCCCTCACGTATATAATGGAATGTTGATCTTTTGTTTTATTCTAGCAGTTGCAAGGTTTCTGGTCTGATTCCTGAGTCTTTGGTCCATTTGGATTTGACTTCTATGCGGGGTGAGAGACAGAGACCTAATTTCATTCTTCTACATATGAATATGTAGTTTTCCCAGAACAATTTGTTAACAAGGCTGTCTTTTCTTTAACATGTATTTTTGACAACTTTGTCAAGTATCAGATGGCTGTTAGCATGAGGATTTGTCTCTGTGTCTTCTATTCCATTTATCTTCATGTCTATTTTGATACGGTGCCATGCATTTTTGTTACTATAGCTCTGCAATATAATTTGAGTTCAGGTATCATGAAGACTCCTGCATTGTTCTTCTTGCTCAGGATTGCTTTGGCTATTCTGGTTCTCTTATTATTCCAAATGAATTTAAGGTCTGTTAATTGGTATTTTGATGGAGATTAAATTGAATTTGTACATTGCTTTTAGTAGTCTAGCCAAAATGGTAGCATTTTGGCAATATTCATTCTGGCTATCTGAGAACATGGGAGGTCTTTCCATCTTCTGAGGCCTTCTTCAATTTCTTTCTTCAGTTGTTCTGTAGTTTTCATTGTACAGTTCTTTTACCTCCTTGGTTCAATTCCCAAGTATTTTAATTTTTATGAGGTTATTGTGAAAGGGATGGTTTTCTTGATTTCTTTTTCAGATGAATCGCTGTTGGTATACAGGAAAACTGTTGATTTATGAGTATTGATCTTTTATCTTGTTGCTTTGCTGAAAGTATTTATGCTAGAAGTCTTGTGGTGGAAATTTTTGTGTGTCTTCTAGAAATAGGATCACGTTATCAGCAAACAGAGATGTTTGATTTCTTTTTCATCCTTTTAATTTCCTTCTCTTGCCTGATTGCTCTGGCTATAGTTTCAGGAACTATATTGAATAGTAGTGTGAGAGTGGACATCCCTGCAAAACAGGAAAGTTTGAGTCCACCCTAGGGTTGGGGAGGGAGTTGTAGTTCAGTGCTAGAATGCCCCTGGGTTCAATCCCCAGTACCACACATGCACATGTATACACACATGCATATACGAATCTAATCAACATTTATAAAATACTCCATTCCCAGACAGCAGAATACATTTTCTTTTCAGGTGCCACAGAACCTATTCCAAGATAGACCTTATCCTGGACCACAAACCTTCACACAGATGTAAATGAAGTGAATTCACACAAAATGTGTTCTCCAAACACAGTGAATCAAACCATAAACTGATAGCAGAAAGATAATAGGAAAAACCTCCAAACATGTGGAAATTAAAAAACACACTTCTAAATAATCCATGAATCAGAGTCAGTCCCAAGGGAAAATTTTAAAGTACATAGAAATGAAAAGACAGCATCACATTTGTAGTACATAGCTAGAGCGGTACTGAGGAGAGAATTTATTGTACTAAATGCATAGAACTGGACCCCCCCCCAAAAAAGGAAAATCTCAAAAAATCCTAAGCTCCACCATCAATAACTTATAATAAGAAGCTCAAATTATACATATAGGAGATAGAATGAAGGAATTAGTAAAGATAAGAACATAAATCAATAAAGTGGAAAACAATAATATCAATGAGAAAAAGAGCTGATTCTTTGAAAAGATCAGTAATATTGACAAACTTCTAAGAGACTAACAAATAAAAAAGAGAGAAGTCACAAATTATCAATATCAGGAATAAAACAAGTGCAGTCACTATAGACCCTGCAGACGTCAAAAATAAATACTACAAATTACTCTAAATACATAAATTTTACAAGTTAGAGAAAATGAACCATTTCATCAAGCACAAATTACTTATCCAATACAAAACAGATTTAATAGTCTTTTCCCTACCATGAATCCATAATTTTAAAGCTCTCAAAGAAAGAATCTCCAGGCCCATATGATTTTACTGGAGAATTCTATAAACTATTTAATAAGAATGACACCAATTCTACACAGTCTTTTCCAGAAAGTAGAGAGGAGAAAACATTTCCCAACTCATTTTTTGAAGTTAATATTACTCTGATACCAAAACCTGAAAAAGAAAACAGTATAAATAAAGAAGACTACAAAGCAATATTCCTCATGAAAATAAATACAAAAATTCTTAACAAAGTATTAGCAAATGGAATTCAGCAATCCACAAAAATAATTATACCCCATGACCAAGTGGGGTTTATTCTAGGAATACAACAAAGGCTAGTTCGATATTCAAAATAAAAAAATGTTCTATCATATTAACAAGCTAAAGAAGAAAAATCACATAATCATTTGATAGTCCTCAACTTAGAATAAAAACAAAAGAGACTAGAAGGGAATGCCCTCAAGTTGATAAAGAGCATCTGTGAAATGATGCTCTAACATTATACTTAATAGAGAAAGAATAAATGTTTCTCCCTAATAATGAGACCAAAGCGAGGACCTCCACTGACTCCTAGAAGTTCTAGTCAGTACTAGCCTAGAGAGTGGGGAGCGAGAGAAAAAGTATAATGGCACCTATTTACAGAAGACATGATTGTCAAAATAGAAAAATCTCACAAACTTAAAAAAATTATCCTATAACTAGTTAATTCAACAAGGTTACAGCATACCAGATGAATACACAAAAATTATATTTCTATATTCCAGCAATAAACCCATGACTATTGAAATTTAAAATATAGTATCATTTTTAATTTCTGAAAAAGATAAATATACACCTAGACTGTGTTTCCAAGGAAATGAAATGTCAATAGTAGGAGAGAGAGAATGTGTTTATGGATTGGAAGACTCAACATAATAAACATATCAATTGTCTACAAACACATGCATAGGTTTATTCCTACCAAAATTTCAGCTGGACTTTAAAAAATACTGACAAAATTATTCTAAAATTTATAAGGTCAGGCAAAGGAACTAGAATAGCTCCAGCAATTGTGAAAAAGAAGAATAAAGTGGGAGAAATTCGTTCACCCAATTTCAAGATTCATTATACAGCTACTGTATTCAAGACATCTGGTATTGGCAAAAAGATGAACAGACAGATCAGTGAAACAGAACAAAGAACCCAGAAACAGTCTCATGTGATTATGTACAACTAATTTTTAACAAAAATGCACCAGCCATTTAATAGGGCAAAAAGAGCTTTTCAACAAATGGTGTTGGGACATTGGGACATGATAGGCATGAATCTCTACCTCAGTCACATCTTACGTAAAAATTAATTCAATAGTGGATCATCGTTAAATGTAAAATGTAAAACTATAAATATTGTTTATAAAAAGGCACAGGAAAAAATGCTTGATATCTAGGACTAGGCAGAGAGTTTTTGAACTTGACCCCCACAATCATGATCCACAAAGGAAAAACTCATAAATTGGACTTCATCAAACTAAAAAATGTTTACTTGATGAAAGACCATGTTAATGAAAAGACAAGAGGCAGGGTTGTAGAAAATATTTCCAAGCCATATATGTGAGAAAGGACTACTATTTAGACTATATAAAGAATAGTCAAAATTCAAAGGTAAGAAAGAAAACAATCCAATGAGAAAATGGGCAAAAGGCATGGAGAAACATTTTACTGAAGAGGATTTAAAGATGACAAGTACATGAAAAAATGTTTAGTATCATTAGCTATTAGGAAATTCAAATGAAAACCACAATGAAATGTTACTATAATACCTGTCAACGTGGCTAAAATAAGAATGATGACATCACAAAATGCTAACAAGAATGTTGAGAAATTGGATCACTCCTACGTCACTGATGGGAAAGGAAAATGTTATAGCCACTCTGGAAAAATATTTGGTATTTTCTTAAGAAATTAAACATGCAACTACCATATGATTCAGCAATTGTATACCTGGGTATTCATTCCAGAGAAATGACATCTTAGGTTCACATGAACACCAGTATACAAATACTTACAGCAGTTTTACTCATAATAGCTCCAAACTGGGAAAAAAAAAACCCAGATACTTTTCAAGGGTAAGTGCTTAAACCAGTGTAATATGTGTTTCCATGGGATACTGCTCAGCCATGAAAAATAATTATTAATACAGCTACATGCACAAAACTGAATGAATCCAGAGAATTTTGCTAAGTGGAAAAAAATCCTTAACATTACCTACTATGTGATTCCATTAACAGTCTTGAAGTAACACACTTTAAAAAATGAAGGTTAGATTATGAGTTGCAAGGGGTGGTAGAGAGGGAAGTAGGTGTGACTATAAAAGAACAATATGAGGCATCTTTGTGGTGATGGAAATGTTCTGTATCTTAAATGTATCAATGACAATAACTATAACAAGGTTGTGAAATTGTACTATAGTTTGGTGAGGTGCTACCATTGGGGAAGCTAGGGAAATATACATGGGGTAATTCTTACAATTACATGTGAATCTGCACTTATCTCAAAAATTTTAAAGTTATAAAAAAACACTGCAGAAAAAAAAATTGTCCCTTTGGTCCTTCTAAGGAGGCTGAGCCTCCCCAAAGATGGTTTTGTTGACCTGAGAAGTAGGTATGATGAAATGCTAAAGGAATTTAACACTAGACAGAAGGCAAGAGAAAGAGGCAGAGACAGAAGCACAGCAGCACATTGAATTGGAGGAAATACTGGAGAGTTTTACATTTAGAGCCCTCATGGTAAAGAATTGATGCAAAATCAAAGTCTGGGCATAGCAAGACTTGTTTAGAGGAGATTTGGGGAGATGTTTTTTTGTATGATGTGCTATATGATTCTCTCTTCTGGGTCTAAAAGAAACTTCAGTAAGGATCTCCATTGCTTATGGATATTTTTCTTTTAAGGTGGGATTGTCTGTTTGGATGGGATACCATGGCAACAGTCTGCAAAGCAGTCTGGAACATTTGGATCTTATTTAGTGAATTTGTCTGGGTTTTGACCTGAGCTATTCTTCAGAAGTAAGGTGCTCCCTTAGAACTGTGCCAAGAGTGAGATTTCATGATGCCTACTAGGCAAGGGAGCAGAGGTTAACCCCACAGAGCTGTGTGATCCTTGGAAAATCACCTTCAAAAAGAGAGAAACGATGGCGTATGTTACAAAATCAAAATTAGAACCATGAGGTATGGAATTTGAGGGCCCATCTGTGTGAAATGCAGACCACTTTTATGTGGCTTTATGTAAGCTAGAGTGAGAGAGGCTATGGGAGTCTACCAGTGGTGCAGGCTAGAAATCAGTATTTTTACAGAATCAACCTGTATCAATGCACAAGTGCTGCAGATATTGGGAAATTCATGGTGAAGAGATCAGTGTCAGACATGCCTGGACATGTTTTGAATCCCTGTCTGGCCTCTGGAGAGCAGAGGGGCCATGGAGGGACCAGCGGTCAAGCAGACACCTGCAATCACGCACGTCCAGCCTGTGGTTAGACACCTCTCCAGCTGCTGCAAGGGTGGCAGGTCCTGCAGACTGGAAGTAGAGGAGGTAAAGAGGATGTGCACAGCCCAGCCCTAGTAATTACTGTGGGCACAAAGCCACAAAGACCAGCTCGGTGGCAGAATGCCTACCAGCCCTGGAGAGGCCCTACAGCTGAGTGGAGACGTGGGGAGCTGAGTTGACCACTGCATGGCCAGGGGAAGGCAAGATGGGAACAGCACATTTGGTCAGGACCTAAGGACTTCTGCCCCAGGTCATTCAAGGGCACAGCTGAGTATGGTTTGGAAAGGCAGAAAAAGGCTGCTCTTCACTGAGCAAAAGTCATGGTCAAATTCATAAGCAAAGTTATATCTCTCCAGGAAGCTTTATGTCTTGCTGCTGGGGAATCTAATTTGGAAGGAGGGAGCGAGAAAGCCAAGTCCTTTCCTGGCCCAGGGAACCTAAAAGAGCTAACAGCAGGGTTGGGGCCGGAAGCAGGATGCAGACCTGCGCCCCAACAGTGAATGATGCAGGTGTGACTCAGCCTGCTGAGGTCAGGTCCTGGCAAGACAGGTTCCGGTGGGTAGGGCTGAACTGATGGCAGCCAGAGATTGCTGGGCCAAAGAAGAAAAGGCAGCTAGGAAAAAGATACCAGGGGAGGTGGCAGAGGTGAGGACTTGAGCAGCTGCCAGGAGGAAGAGGAGATCTAAGGGCAATTTTTAGGACACAGTTCATATTCTGTGCTGTGTAGAACTCCCTCCTCATTGTTCTCCATCAGCCATAAAGTGTTTTTATTTTTTTTCTCCAATAACCTTTCCCTGGTTCTACTTGTCAAACTTTCCTTTCCCACCAGCTAGATAAGCTCCCCTGCAGACATCTTAGAACTTTTTACCTACCTTCAGTTATCAAATAGTATCAATCCAGTACTGAAAACGGCAGCCCAGCCCAACACTGTCACCTCAGCAACTTGGAGAGATGGCGGAGGGGACCGACCTCTCCACCTCACTCCCATTCTATTCTGATTTCTATCTTGGAAAAAGAGAAAAGGAAGATGTCCCTTTTGTGGTCACTCTTTGGGACATGATTACTTCACTGGCTAACACCAATGGGTCCTTGGTGGCCGCCGAAGGTCAGATATTCCGATGTTGTCCTCTCTTGGGACAATGAAGCCTCTACCATTCAACCTCTATGACTTAAGTGGTCCTCCTCCCAGAAAATACTCTGGAGCCTCTGATCCAAATGGCCACTTCAACTTAAGCAGTTCCTCTGGTGTCTATGGGGCAGTGGGAAATGGTCTTCTATCTGCTGAGCCAAAGGTGGATGATGTCGTATGAAGCTCTGCCATCTTTCTGTCCCTCCTTCCCTCCTTTCTCCAAGCTCCAGCAGGATTAGAAGTTCTGTGGGTAAAAAGACTCAAGTCAGTTTCACAGAGAGGCTATCCCCAAGCCTGAGTGGAGACATGAGGATTAGAGTTGACCACTGCATGACCAGGGGAAGGCAAGTTGGGAACAGTGCTTGGTGGGTCTAGGCGATCCCTGTTGTCTCAGGTCATCTTCCCTTTGTTACCTCTGGCCTGGGGTGGCCTTATCTACCTCTCCAGCCCAGACCTGGAGTCCCACCTTGTATTTCATACCCTGGTGACAATCCTGGGTACCTATATTTCCATGGGGTTCCACACAGCCAGCTCCTTGTACCTTTCTCCCTAGGAGGTACCTGGAAAATGCCCCTCTTTTAAGATGAGATCAGCTTCAGTCCTCTCCCACTCAGACAGGGCTAACCATCCCTTCCCTCTGATCCAATTCCACCCTGAAAATATACAAGTTCCTAGCCTGTGTCTCCCCATATTAAAAGGGCACCTGTGGGGATCTCATTCTCCCTTATCAGGCTAGACATTCCGTGCAGACAGAAACTGACCTCTTATTTCCATATGCTGTGTCCATGACTGCTTCTGACTCATAGAAGATGGTCCATGGATGCTTGCTGGTCGATCTAAAAGGAAGAAGGAAGAACAGATTCTATTTCTCATGTTTTACAATGAGGGTATGTGTGTGTGTGTGTGTGTGTGTGTGTGTGTGTGCGCGCACGTGTGCACACATACAGAAGACCCTTCATCCAGGGATACTTCATTCAGCATCTGACAGCTTCCTAGGTTCAAGGAATGAGCCACTGTGGGAATCTTCGTGGGATATGAGACTGGTCTTTCACAATTGAAGTTTAAAAACTGAACTCATGTCCTTCTGCACCCCTAGTAGCTGATGTCCAGGTGGATGACCCAAGTTCAGCCCGTAGGAAGTTCCACCCAAGGTCTGCACCCAGAGGAAGGGGAGTAGAGAGCAGAGGCCTGATTCTGGGGCTGTGGAAGTGGTAGCAGCAGGACTCTAATTAGGCTCATCCTGGGTGTGACCTTGGTCTAGCTTCCTGCCACCTGCCTACTTTCCTAACCTGGCTCTCCAGGCCTCTCCCACAAATTCTTTTTTTTTTTTTCCTACTACACTGGGACTGAATCCAGGGGCACTCTACTACTGAGTCATACCCCTAGCCTGTGAACTTTGTTTTGAGACAGGGTCCTGTTAAGTTGCCAAAGCTGGCCTTGAACTTTTAACCATCCTGCCTCAGCCTCCTGAGTAGCAGGGATTATAGGCATGTGCCACCATACCTGGCTCCACCTGCCACCAATTCTATGATCTGGCAAATATCCTTCCAGTAGAATCCTTTTCTACTCAAGTTAGCAGAGGGTTTCTCTTATTTGTCAACAAGAGCTACATCTGACTGCTACATCTTCTACATGTGTTGGTAGAAACAAATTTATGCTTGACCTTAAAAAAGATATATGTGTATATACAAATATGTAGAAGTTCATGTTTAACCTAAAGGTATACAAAGTCTAAATATATTTATGTATATTTAATATAATGATTAAAGATAATCAGTGGTAGAATAAAATGGGATATAAAACTTGCAAATTACTTAAAACTGATCAACTAAAAGTCGATCAACAAATCAAAAGACATTAAAGTATAAATTCATGTAGACATAAGAATTAAAACGCTAGGTCAATATCATATATAGTTATTACAATAAACAAGACAGAGCTACACTATCCATTTGAATCAGAAAGGTTATTAGAATCACTGTGGGAATCTTGATCAGATATGAAGCTGGTCTTTCACAATTTTTCAAAAGGAAAAATCCAACATTTTTAATTGTGTCTCCTAGCTTTCATTCCATCCTCCTTCTATTTGGAGAGGTTGGAAAACTAAAAATTACCTTTTTAATAGACCTTCAAAATGAGGTTCTTGGTACAAATTAGATCAGGGCAATAATGTGCACTGGGGGGAGCTTTGGAGGGTGGAGATGAAGTGGGAGCTGTCTTCCTGCTGCTGTGACTGGAAATGAGTTTGGACAGAGAAGATCATGGACAGTAGCCTGACCTACATCTCAGCATCTGGTGACCAATTTGGGTGAGTAAAAGACAATTATATAGGCAGCAACAACAATGGCTTCCTGACCTATGGGCAGCAGATTTGGTACTGTGAACTTGGAATCAATCCCTGTAACCACTTCACTCCTCAGGTCTCTCCTAACACTTCTGTAAGCACTAATTGCCTGTATTAAGTCCCTTTCCATTTGAGACACATTAGGTGGCTTTTATTTCCTCTTAATCCTAATCATCTATGTTGTTTTAACAAAGAAGACCTAAAATAAAGTGACCAATAAAGCTCTTTTTTAAAAGGACACACAAGAATATAATACATAAATGATAATAAAGCAAAAGCTAAAGTAGGAATAGCAATATTAATATTAAGAAGAATTCAAGAAAAGTATTATATAAAATTATGTCAATACAAGATACAAATCACAAATAAAATATATTCATAGCCGGGCACCATAGCACATACTTATAATCCCAGTAGCTAAGGAGGCTGAGATAGGAGGATCATGAGTTCAAAGCCAGCCTCAGCAAGAGTGAGGTGCTAAGCAAGACCCTGTCTCTAAATAAAATACAAAATAAGGCTGGATGTGGCTCAGTGGTCGAGTGCCCCTGAGTTCAATCCCTGATAACCCTTCCAAAAAAGGTTCATAAATGTTTATGTTCTGCATAAAATAGTAGCTAAGTATTAAAAATGAGATTTTAGAAATGAAGAATAAATTGATGAACTATAATCTTAGTGACAACATTTATCATTTCTTTCATGGACTTTAATGAATCCAGTGAACACAAGAGAATAAATCTATAAGCTTTTTTAACATTTATAGTCCACAAACATCTAGTTCATATCCCTTTAAAATGTCTGTGGGTCATTTATAAACTAAGATAATAAATAGGCTATAAAAGAAATGTCAACAAAACGCATTCTACTGTCATGTATAACTAATTAGAACAAATGTACACACACACACATATACATGTATGTATACACACACATACACACACACACAAAAGAAATGTCAATAAATTCTTAGATGTAGACTATCTTTCACCAAAATCTAACAACACAAAAGATCAGTGAGAAAAATATTAAGAAGTAGAATCCCAATACCAGGAAATTAAGCAATATTCTTCTAAATAATTGTTGGGTAAGAAAGGAAATGAAGCATGTAATTAAATACTGTTTGAAAATAGCAATAATAATAAGACCATATTTCAAAACTTCTAGTGGGTAACAAAACTATACTCTGAAAAAAAATCATATCCTAGGATGCTATTATTATTTTTAAAAGAAATGATGAAATTGAGTTAAGCATTCATCTCAAGAGAAAAGTTGTTTTAAATGTAAAATAAATGTAAAGCTGTTAAAAGGTATTATTAACATAATAAAAGGACCAATTGCTTAGTTGTAAAACAGAAAAGTATCATTCAATCCAAGCTGGTTGGTGTAAAAACAAAGCAAAATTCTACAATAAATTGAATAACTCCTTAAAAGTCTTGTATAAAAGAGAAGGAATGATGAAGTGGAATGATTTTCTTTTTTCCCTTTGTGGTGCTGAGGATTGAATCAGGGCCTTGTGCTTGTGAGGAAAGCACTCTACCAACTGAGCTATATCTCCAGCCCCACTGGAATGATTTTCAAAGAAACATATAGCTTACCAAAATGAACTCAATAGGAGGTAGAAAACCACATGACACTACTAATCCTTGGAGTATAAAAGTCATAAAAGAAAGCATCCACATCAGTGCTTAGCTATCTGATGACCACTCTCAAGGTTATTAGGTGCTTCTTGGACAACAGTTAACATCCTGGGCTCTTATTCGCCCATGGTTATGGCTACCACTTCTGCTCTGGCTTTGAATGGCATCTAGCAGGAGCAAACTTAAGCCCCTGGCTTTACCCTGCCCTGGGGCAACTCTGACACTCCTCAGTATAGGATGTCTGCAGGGTTCTGCTTGCTCAACCAGGGCAAAAAGTAGTTGGTGTCCTTTTCCACCAAGGGTGGTGGGAGCCACAGGATAAACACTCCTTCCTCTCCTTCTCCAGCAGTAAGACTGCGAGCTGCATATCACAATGCTTCTCAGGTGGTCTCCTGGGGTGGAGCACCCTGTTGCAGTTGGTCAACTTGATAACACATTCTTATTTTGACTCTTTCTCTCCCTGTTTTTTTCCTTCCTGTTTCAGCCCTTGGGTGTAATCGGTACTCTCAAGTGAACAATCACACATAAGCCTTAGTTCCAGGTTCTGCTTTTAGGGGAACCCAGACTGAAGTTGGTATCAAGATCAGCCCTAGAAAGTAGGTCCTCAGGATGGAATTTTTTTTAAAATATTTATTGTTGGTTGTTCAAAACATTACATAGTTCTTGACATATCAAAGGCTCAGGGTGGAATTTAAATGGGCCACTCACAGGTCAAGTGGCCATCAGGCTTCTATAGTTGGAGGTAAAAGGGATGACAAGCCCCCTAACGTGCATTGACATCACAATTACTGAGACTCTTACCTGTGGTTGTTGGGGATAAGGTACAGGTAGAATGTGATGGGATGGATCAGGTGGGAGTAGCTCTTGAACAGCTGGAGATGATTATAAGGATTATGGAATTGCCCAGTTTTCGTTAACTGCGTGGAAAATCTCAAAGAAAGACAGTGATGGAATCAGGACAGTTAAGTCCTAATGCATGATGCATGCTGTGTAAACCAATCTGCTTCTCTAGAAGGTTTGAAAAATATCCCTCATTTCTAGCAGCTAAAAGGCAGATTTTGTCAAAAATCAGGCTCAGCATTGAATTGTAATGGTAGCAAAGCATGTACCCAGGATAGGTATCCAATGTTGGAGTGATACAAAAAGAGTAGATCTGTGACAACAGAGATGGGGACATTTGGATGCATGTGCCCAATAAGCTGGAACCCCCAGATTCCCCTGAATTGTTAGCACAAGGAAAAGTGGCCCCTCCTCCTTATCAGGAAAAGCATCTTCTCTTGCATGGAGACCCTGAAAAGACTTCAGTTGAGTATCTTTCAATATCCATCATCATCACCCATGACTGTTCCCGGTCTGACAACAGTGGTCCATCTCAGACCAGCCTGGGAGCAGAAACACAGTTCTCGCCCCAGGAGGAATCACAGGCCCTGACTTAGGTTCTGGCATAAGCCAAAATCCACAGCCGGGACTAGACTTTGAAAATATTAAGACTGGAGAATGCAGAATATCAGGACGGATTGTGAGAATATATCAAGGAGGGGTACTCAACGGTGACTTGGGACAGAATGTTCTGAAAGGACAGCTTCAGCCAGTTTACTGGAAAGTTATTTCAAGACTTTAATTAAGAAAAAAAGCTTCTTAAAATTTGATTTATAGAACACATAAATGTAAGGTTTGTTGAGCTTTTAAATATTATGACAGCAAGGTGCATCAGCAGATCCAGAAGTAACAGTTTTGGTGGCAGTCCTTGGGTACAATGACATCACAGTACAGTTGTTGGAGGAGTGGGTTCTTGGGCTTTGGAGCTCTGGCTTATTTCCAGAAGTCCTAACTGGAAGGCCATCATTACCATCTGGGTGGCCTGTTTAGTTTGCTGTCATCTCTCTCTTTTTTAGTTGTTGATGGATCTTTATTTTATTCATTTATTTATATGTGATACTGAGACTCGAACGTGCCTCAGGCAAGTGCTCTACCACTGAGCCACAACTCCAGCCTTATTTTTATATTTTATTTATAGCCAAGGTCTCTCTAAGTTATGGCCTCACTAAGTTGCTGAGGCTAGCTTTGAACTTGCGATCCTCCTGCCTCAGCTCCCAAGGCACTGGGCATGTCCTACCGTGCCCAGCTTGCCATCTCCTTTGACTACAATTCTGGACCACTCAGTTTTTTCTTTGGACCACACTAAAAATATAAAACTCAAGCATCCTTGGCCTTGAGGAAGAAAGAAATTCTGCTCAGTGCTTTCTTATCTTGGTGATGGAGAGAATTCTTCTATCTGCAAAGGTATCTCTTAATCTAGCCTTCCTTCCTCAGTGTAAAGACTTGGATCTCAGGTGCCTTTAATACTTGAATAGCATATTCTGAAGTTCAGTGTTATGTTCCTTCCTTAGGTAGGATGGGCTATCTACTGAGAAATACATTAAAATTCTTCTAAGGAATCTGTGCATATGAATATGACTCCTGTCAGTCTTCCTGCAGAAGACTCCAGAGGGACGGCAGGAAGGAGAAAGTATTCAAGGAAATATCTGTCCCCACATGATGGAATTACACAAACCCATTGTCATCTTTTGGAATTAATTACTTTTTTTTTTTGGAATTAATCACCCATTACACAAACCTTATCTGTCATCTTTTGGAATTAATTACTTTTCTGCATTATATGAAAAAATACTTGAAGTAATGGCAGCTTAGTTGTGATATGCTAAAAGACGTATTTTGAAGATGAGGGTTTTGTCATTATAACGCACCAATATTATGGAAAAAAAGATAAGGGTTTTACTTTGTATCATCAATAACTGGTTTAAAATATCTAATGGAAGAAAGATTCCAAGTGACCATATCCAGAGAAATTGTCAAGTATCAAGAACTAAATCTCATATGAAATGATTAGGAATTCGCCCTACCAGATATTATGATGAAAACAAAATAATATATAAGATAGAGCATTAGTTGAGATAATCTGGGATATAGGTTAAAGCTGACAGATTGACGAAAAAGAATTCAAATCCAAAGACAAATCAAAGCAAACATGAAATTTTGGTACATGATATACGTAACCCTTCTAGTTAGATCAATAATGGATAAATTTTTCAATAATTTGTCATTGGGGAAAAAAATGAAGCTCTTACTTTACACAATAACTCAACCTAAACACCAGAGAGCTTGAAGATGTGAAGGTTAAAAAAAAAAAAGAAAGAAATTATAAAAACTTTAAAGGAAAATAAAGAAATAGTTATACATATTTTGGGTGGGGAAATGCTTTCTTAGAATCATACCAAGGACAGAAACTGTAAAAGAAAAAATTGTTATGTTTTGGCAATATATAAACCTATATCAAAAAATATTTTAAATGAAATTAAAAGGCAAATAGTAATTTGGGTGGGAAATATTTGCAACTTGTGAGGAAAGCAAATATTTGATATCTGTAACATATACAACAACCTTTTAAATCAAAAGGATAAAAAGGTGAAGTCCAACAGAAAAAGGAATGAAAGATATGAGCATGCAATTCACAAAGGAAGAAATCTAAACTCATGTTGACGCTGAATAAATGGACAAACTCAATGATGATCAGAAAAATGCGAATGTGAAAACATGAGATGCCCTTTATATCTACAATTGGAGAATAGTTAACTATGAGATAATAATTAAGATAAAAGAAGATAAGGGCAAATGGTTATCCTAACCCCCTGATGGTTTAAATATAATAGTTACAAAGTCTTTGAAGGACAATTTGGAAATAAATAATAAACCAGAAATTCCACATGTAGGGATAATTTTTCATTGTATTTATATTTTAAATAATTGCAAGAATTTGACCTCAGTGATTTCATTGCCCATAGCAAAAAAATTAGAAGCATTCTAAATTTACCATAGGGAATGGATTAAATATATTAATATGTATTTGTATATTAACATATAATATGTTAATTGTATATGTTATTGTGACAATATATTAAATGACAAATATTTTAATATATTAATTTATAATGTTAATATATTTTGATGTATTATTTTATTTTATTTATTGGGGGGGGTGTGGGGATTGAACTTCGAGGCACTCGACCACAGAGCCACATCCCAGCCCTATTTTGTATTTTATTTAGAGATAGGGTCTCACTGAGTTGGTTAGTGCCTTGCTTTTGCTAAAACTGGCTTTGAACCTGTGATCCTCCTGTGTTAGCCTCCAGAGCTGCTGGAATTACAGGCACATGTCCCACTGCACCCAGCTGATGTATTATTTTATAATGGTAATACAAATGTAATACTTGTAATATAATTCTATTATAACTGTAATTATATAATACAATCCTATGCAACCATTAAAGTTAACTTTAATAAGTATACTTAGTGACTTGGAAAGACTGAAACATATTGTTAAATTAAAATCAATTTATCAATATTTTTCTTTTTGTAAAAGTATGTATTCTAATATGATTTTTTAAAAGATTATAGAGATATACACCAGTATAAATACAATACAAAAATATAATCAGATGCAGGTTAATAATGAATACCACTGGCGTGTCAGATTCCCATTTAATTTATATTCTCTTTCATTGTTTTCTGCTTTTTCCAAATTTCTTACAGGCAACATAATTAACTTATATAATTTAGAAAAAAAACCATACATGCTAAAGCAAACATTAAAACATTGCTATAAAGTTATACCCCAGAAATGGCGAAAATTCTTTTTGTTGGGCTTGTGAGCTTCCCAGAACAAAAGCAGCAATAGGAAATAGAAAATGAAGTTATTATTCTTGCATTAATTACTATTATTAAGGAGACAATTGCAGTCTGTTGGTTGCTGAGTTCCTGTTATTGCCTAAGTCTAAGTCTTTGGGGAGTCTGCTTCTCTGGTTCTCTTTCATCATCAAATCTTAGAGCATCACAAAAACATCCTGGTCCAGGTAACTTGTATTGTGGCAAAACCATTGTTGACTCTTGGTTGTGCAAATTGAGCCTCAGAGAGAAAAGGGGACATGCTACATCTCAGTGGTGGAATTCCTCAATCTCAGAGCTGGAAATCATTTTAGAAGACGTCATGCAACACAGTTCAATGCAGAGCCCTGGTCCCTTGGACTTGATAGACCACTGAGTTTGAACTTGGGGTCAGGGAGGGCACTTCTTCCCACAGAGCCTTGTGTTCTCTTGTTGGGCCTTAGTGCCCATCAGAAGGCCCCTCCTTATATCAAGGGAAAATCTGCATCCCTGGAATTTTGGACCTTGGCTAGAGAAAACAGATTTTACCATATTTTCTAATGCAGCTCTGAGTTCTCCTAGGGTCTCTGGGAGTTGCCATCCAGTAGAAGTAGGAACAATAATTCTTTGTATGTGTAATAGCTCTGAGACACACTTTCTTCTTGCTTTTTTAATTTAACAGCTTTATTGTGGTGTAATTCATATACCATGGTTTTTGGTAGTTTTTAGTTAGTGATCTTTAGTTAATTTACTAACATGTATAATCATTATTACAATCTAATTTTAGAATATTCTCATTACCCCAAATAGAAACCCCAATCCACTGCTCTGTCTACCCTCTTCTTTCCCATCTCCAAAGTTTTTGTTTCTTACAACGGTTGACAGCTAGGGTGAATTTACTGACCATCTTTGAGGCCAGCATTGTCGCTACATTTTAAAAAAATAAACTATTTACTCCATTGCTCACTCTTCCAATGGGCCCAATTCTTAAGCATTTGGGCTAACCCAGGTTTAGTTGCTACAGAAAGCCAAAGGTCAAACAGCAACCATGCCCTTCTGTACCTGGGTACTGCATAATATGCCAGTCTCCCCCTTGATACTCGTAAGCATCTTTTGAATTAGGTGGCCCACATACATTTGGTGTAATTTAGTTCAGTTCAGGGATCATCAAAGCCTCTGGGAAGACAAAAGGACTCAGGATCCCTTTTGAATGCTGCTGCTAGATTATTTTTAAACACTGGGGCTGGGAGTGGAGCTCAGTGGTAGGGCACTTGTCTAGCATGTGTGAGGTCCTGGGTTGGGTCCTTAGCACCACCAAAAAAAAAAAAAAATTGCGTTTGTGTACCTCGCTGTAATCAATGATGATTATGATCAGCTGTAGATCTCACTGAATGGAAGGAAGGGTGTTGAGTGTCTTAGGTAGAAACCCTTGGTGCACTGATTGGAATCCGGTGAAAGCCTTCCCAGTCCCTATCCAGGGTATTTGGTTATGCAGTGGAAACAGGGAGAATTCCTTGAAGATGCAGCCACTGGAGTGGGACCTGAGATTGGGATGTGTGCTGGGGCCACCACTCACCCCACCCCAGTCTCTCAGGGAAGAAAGCTCATTTCCTGTTTGCTGAATGCATGAACTGAAGCAAGGAGCCTCAGAAGGAATGGCTATGTCCTGAAGAATTATCTTCATATTACATCTCTAACCAGGAGCAGAAGTCTTAAAACTGCAAAAACACATCTGTAGCGTGCAGCACTGGACATGTGTTTTTAATTAATCCAGTTGCCCCCCCCACCCCTTAAGTTAATGTCATTAAGCTAATCCCTTAATCAGCACCTGCTGCAGTTCACCCCTTCAAATGTTTTTTTGCTTATGTTTTTAAATCTTTATTCCACAAATAAAATTGTAGCCACAATGTCAAAACTGCTCCAAGATCTCTTAGAGTCCTAATTGGTTGAAATATTTTAATCAAAAAACTAACTGTACCCACCCTGTTTCTCAGAAAAGGCTCCCCTAGGGGTCTGAAATGGCCATTTTTTGGAAGTGTGAGGAAACCCTCCAAAAAGTAGAAATAAAACTCTGAAAAGGGTTTAAAATTCCCTGGAGCCTATACCAGAACCTGAGTCTTCATCACCTTCCAAACACCTTTCCCTCCCCCCATTGTTGTTGTCTCCTCCTCCTCCTCCTCCTCCTCCTCCTCCTCCTCCTCCTCCTCCTCCTCCTCCTCCTCCTCCTCGCCTCCCCCTCCTCCTTTTTCTTATTCTTCCTCTTCCTCCTCCTTTTCATATCTTGGCTAGTTGATAACATTTTCCAAAAAGTCTTGAAAACTAGGAGATGTTTAAATCCAAAACCCTTAAAAAAAATGTGTAACACCAAACCTGAAAGCTGATTTCCCAAATGTCAACCTGCAGATGAGATCCCCTCACTTCCTGCACCATTCCTCCTCACCCACACCCTCAAGGGTAGAAGCCTTTCTGAAGAGATGGGAACACCACTTCACAGACCTTGGGGTAAAGCCTCACATTTAGGTTTATCCAACAGCCTCAGAAAAGTAGAAATAAAGACAATTTTACTAGTCTCTATGTGGATCTTTAAACCATTAGAATCTTTCTGGAAGATCTTAGCCAGCTGGCCTTGCTAGTGGGTGTCCCTGGTTGCACACACACACACACACGACAGGCACGGGCATGGGCTCCACCACACATTTTTCCTGCTGTAGCTTCTTCAACATGAAAATGAAGCACACACAGTAAAAGAGTTTGAGGAAGATGAATAGGCCAGGCTGGCCACCGTTAGGCAGAAGATGCACTGAATGTGGCTCTGCATTCCAAGAGGGGTTGTCTCACAGAAAAGCAACGGCCTGCAGAGCTCAGTGTTGGGAAATGTGATGAGGAGGAGGAAGGATGGACAAAGGAGAAAGGAAGAGAGGAGAGAAGGTGGCCCTGCTGCAGGCAAGCAGTGGGAAGATCCCACAGGCATCCTCGGAGCACCTAATCACAATTCATAGACCTGGGGCGTTTGCTACCATCCCCAAAGGACTCCCATTACCCACCTTAAAAAAAATAAAGCTATGTAGGACATCCCGAGTTGCCAGGGTCAGGCTTGTAGCTGCCCTTTCCCAAAATGTGCCTAAAGATGTACATAAAGTCAAGAGGAAGGTTGGATTTTCACTGTGGTTCTATTACCTTCTTTCATGTTACCATTTTAGAATGCTTCTAAGTAATGTTATATGCATCTGTTAGTTCATTTAGAGCGTTTCTTAAATTGTTGCATAGAGGCTCCCTTGACTGCTGAGTTTTATTTTATCAGTCATGAGGGCAACAGTATCTACAGCCCCAGCTGGAGCCTGGGGCTGATATGACACAGTACAACATTGTGTGTGCTCTGTGTGACGGTGGAGGCTCTATCACTTTCACGGATCCCAGCAGAACGAAGACAGCCACAACTGCAGATGAGCTTGTGGGATTTGTGGCATCTTGCTATTAGCCACTTGGGAAATACCTAAAGTAGACTGACAGCAATTGGTCTGCTTAAAATAGTGTTTTATTTCCCCTCAGAAATCATGAGTTTTGTAGCATTTATAACCTCAGGGGCTCTGCCACTCCATTCCTCATTCCCTGCCCAACATCTGCCCAGTAAGTCCAAGTACATAGAAAGAAGGTATATGGGAGTGAGTTGGGTGTTTGTTTTGGGGTATTCACTTTCGAACACTGTGAAGAATCCAAGATCATAAATCCAAAGAGTGTTGTACAACAACATTTGTCACAAGGCCACATATAAGGATAGGACCATGAATATCTCTGTTGGGCCACACAAATCCCCCAAATGTAGCAAATGCATCCACAATGGAGGAGATTGGAATGAAATCGTCTTCATCTACTCCCGTTGGCCACTCCTGGGGAAGGAGTAGGCAACCGAGCTTGTTTAAAACAATAGCATACACCTGGAGACTACCACCAGGAGAAATGGCAGGTTCAAGGGAGGATTTTAAGAGTGTCTTCAGAGCAGTCTGAACAGGACAGGACAAGTTGAAGCTCTTACGGGCTAAACAAATCCAACCTATGCTCTCCTACAAATAAAACAGACTGCACATGTCAAGAAATTAAAATGTGACAGGATATAAAGAATAAATGAGAACAACCAATGAATATGTTGAGAAAATTATTAACTTTGCTGGTATAAGAAGAAACACAAATTCAAGTCAGCCACCTAGGGGGCTGGTAGGAATGTGGAAAGCATGTATATTAGTTAAGTTTCAAGTGCCACATGACTTCCAAGATTGCCAATTGTCATTTGGGTCACTCTTAATTGCAAGCTACAATTGTGTTCAGGAAGCTCTAGTATTGCCTTTGGTACTCAACCAGGCTGTATAAGCCAGAGGCAGCAACTGGCTGAATGCTGAAGCCACCCACAGGCATGTCCATCATAACCACCACAGACTGCTAGAGGGCCTCTCACCCTGACCTTGACCCTCTGACCCTCTGCTGGTTTTTTTTTTCTTTAAAAAGGAAAATGTCTAAAACAGGCACAGAAACAATTTTAGAATAAGTGAGTAATTGAGTAATATTAAAAACTTCTATCTCTTTGATGAGCTCAGATCTATAATAAAAACCTACAGTAGGTGTAGGTGACTTCTCAGAATATGTTGGTCTCATGGCTGTTTGTAACTGTGGCTGCTTCTCTCTGACTTAAAAGCAACTCACCAATACCACATTAGTTAAAAACTGAATACGGATATACTTCTAAATCACATTTTAATGTGCTACAGAGCAATAAACTAATACCTAAGGATGTTGAGATTCACACAATTGTAGTACAAAGCATGGGTGGAACCCCAAATGGATGTGATCTGTTATTTACAGCTGTGGGGTTGAAACCAAAATACCCCATCCTGAAGGCTTTAATTATGGAGGTGATCATGTGTCCTTTCCTGCTGGTTTACAACATGAGTACCACAAAAATCCCAGCTAATGAAGCAAAGCCTCTTGTTCCATGAAAGTTCAAAATTCCTAGCCCCAGCCCACACTGATATATTCAACTGCCTATTTGACATTTTTTTCTTAGACATCTATTCTTAAACTTAGCCATATCCCAAAACCAACTCTCCTTCACTAAAACTTGCTCCTTCCACTATCTTTCCTAGGTCAGTGAGTGATATTCCAAATAGCAGTTGCTCAAGCCAGGAATTTCTTCCTCTCACACATTGTCAGCCAATCCTGCCACCCCTATCACCCTAGGTATCCAACCTTCAACCCCTTCTCACCAGCTCCACCTTAAGCACTCTGCCCCAAGAAACTATCTCCTGCTAGAGTCTCCTCCCTGATTTCTCTGCATCTGTTATCGAACTTTCTGTTCTCAACACCGTGGCCAGAGTGATCCTTTTTAAACTATAAATTAGGTCATGTCATTCCTCTCCCTAAAACCCAACTCTCACTTAGGTAAGAAGCACCTTTGTCATGCTGGCCCACGGGGCCCTCCAGGGCCTGCCCTACCACCACCAATTACCTCATGACAATTGCCCCAGTTCCCTGTACTCTAGCCACACAGGCCACTGAGGGTGTGGTTCACTAGTAGAGCATTTACCTCGCATGTACAAGGCCCTGGGTTCGATCCTGGTACTACAAAAGAAAAAAGCATAGTGATCTAGCCATACAGGCTTCCCAGCCATTTCCCCACAGAGGGCAGGGATGTGCTTGCCTTGGTCCCTTTGGCTTGGACCACTTTCCCTTGGCTTGGACCACTCCCCCCACATTGTCTGTACAGCTCACACCCCCCTCTCTCTGTTTTTACACAAATGTCATCTTCCTTACAACCTTTAAAAAAATCTTCTTACCCCCAGATTCCCTCTCCCCCTTCCCTGTTCTATTTTTCTTCATAGTGTTTATCACCATCACATATATTTGTTATCATCTGTTTATCCACTAGAATGCAAACTCCACTGAGGGTAAGAATTTTTGTCTGGATTTTTTCCCCTTCACTGAGCATCAAAAACAGTGCCTGATACATAATGGGGACTCAATGCTGATAAATGAATTAATGAATGAACTTTAGTATTTTCTAATAGTATTACATCAATTTGAATGTCATGGGTTTTTTGGGGGTTTTTTTGAGTGTTGTTAGGGTATTTTCCAATAACCAGGTGGCTGAAAAATTTGCTGTGGGAGTTAACATTAGTCTCCAAAGTTTTTATGCTTTTAACTCATAAACATCAAGAATCCCCAATGAAAGGCTATTTTGAGTGCCCATGGAAGTGATTGCTGTCATTTCATTTTAAGATACAAAAATACTCAAAAATACTGTTTTTATTTTTCCACAATTGAATCACCCACAAGTTGAAGGAAATATGACCCAATATTCTGCTGCCGCATCTACTGTCATGTTTTTCACTCTGCCTGATAGTGCACAAAACGTGAGCTGCCACCAGGACCTTCAGGTGAGCGATTGCTTAAATACATTCCTCTGTAAGTCCCACTTAAACATGGCTTGGGCTATAAAACCTATTCTAATCATTTTCCAAACCATGCTAATTCTTCAGTTTTCTTGGGTCCACCAAAGATTAAGGTTAAGGTCCTGGAGATGTTTATGACTTGGAATATTTGGACAAACCCATTATATAGGCTGGCTCATTGGCGCCTGCCTCCAGCCCCCTTCTCTCTTGCTGTCTTCTGCTTGAGAGGTTGTAGTACAAATTCTAGATTTCCCAGCTGCTTACAGCCGACAGTACCCATGGGGCACAGTCTGGCCCAGGAGACACAGGAAGAAGCCTGCCAGTGTCCGCCATCCCCTGCCTTTTTGCCCTATTTTCCTGCCTTGGAGTAAAAAGGATGCCTAGACGTATCACAGACATTCTAGCAACCATAAGATCTAAAGAAAAAATGTGAAGCATCATGAACCAGAAATGCAGAAGGGACCTGGAACATTAATGGCATCGTGGGTGGCTATAGCAGCCTGGTCTGCCAACCTCCTGCTGCTCATTATGTGAGAAACTGAATATTCACTTTGGTTAAATAACTGTTGAGAGGTTTTCTATTGCTAGCCACAGAAAGCATTATGAAATTTTACAAATTCATACACAGAGCAGGTAAGCTGATCTTATATTTAAGGTCACCAGCTTGTCCCAGTTTGCCTGGACTTCCTTGATTTTAGTGCTGAAAGTCCTGCCTCCCTGGAACTTCTCAGATCCAGGCCAACCCAGAAGGTTGGTCACCCCATATCTGCACAGCACATAAACTCAAAGACAAACATCAGGGATATTCAGGGTGTCAGCTGCCTTGAATACATATTTGTTCCTTTGGAGACTCATCTGTGTTATTTTGAAGATCTGCCTTTTTGTTCATAAGTTCAAGTATTATGGTAGGTGCTATAGTGTCACTTTGAAAAATAGACTGGATGCAATGCCTTGGTGTGGAGGGACTGGTGCACAAAGATCTAAGCCTTAGACATCTGCTGCACTTGGCTCTTTAAAATTACTCCCAATAAAGTTGGCTATGGGGTTTCCTGTTTTCTACCTTCAGATGGAGCAATCAAGGATCTGAATTACATTAAACTCATAGCCAAGTATTATAGCTAGCTCTGGGGAGATAATGAAGACTGTGAGATGAAGAATCAATATAATGGGCTTGATCCTCAGAGAAAGTGATGTTATAGTGAAAAATTCTGAAAATATTGGCAGTAGTGTACTTAGCATATTCAATACGTGCAGCAGGCTTTTTAAAAAAGTCCCCTCTCCTAACTGGGCACAGTGGCACAAGCCTGCCATCCACAGACTGGGGAGGCTGAGACAGGAAGATTGCAAGTTCGAGTTCAGCCTCAGCAAATTAATGAGGCCCTAAGCAATTTAGTGAGACCCTGTCTCAAAATAAAAAATAAAAAAGGGCTAAAGATGTGGCTCAGTGGTTAAGTATTCCTGGGTTATACCCTCAGTACTAAAAACAAACAAACATGCACATACAAAATTCCTCTCCTATATATTATGTATTTTTATTAATAATCATGGAATGAAAAAAATAATGATAATGACCAAAAGATAATTAAAATACACTTAGATTGAGCTATATATATGGTCATATCAGTTAAAAATTATTTCAGATAAAATATTATCATCAACAAGGAAAAAAATTAGTGGATCCATGCATTTTAATTATAATAGTATATTTTTAAAAGGAAAGAAAAACATATACCTACATGTTGATGTGGCATAAATTTGAGTTATAAAATAACAATTACAAATTATGGTTTTCAGATTTCTACAAATTTGCCACTGCTCTCATCAACATTTGTCTTGGTACATGTTCACATTTATTGGATTATGTGGCCAGATTTATCAATTTTTGTTCATAGTTAAAGAAAAAATAACACTTTTTATCAATTCTAATTTCAATTTTTTTTTCTTCCTAAAGCTCCAGATGTACAAATAGTTAAGAAAAGTCCAAAAGACACAGGTGATTTGGTTGAAATCGCAATTTTAGAAACAAAAAATGCTGTGGTTAAATATCTTCTCCAGGAAATTCACCATAAATTTCAATTATATTTTATAAAAAAAAACACATGAAGTTTTTCTTCTGATGCAAAAATCATAGAAGAGCAGGCGAATAGTAGTTTCAAGTTCTTGATGAAAATGACAGAGGCTATCAAAGCTTGCCCTTTTGAATTCTGGTAGTGGTCACATGACCAAGTGGAAACTAACTTAAATTCTGTGCCTTCATCCTTCCAGTTACTGTACCCTCCTGAATACACGTGTGTGAAGCTCACTGTTTGCCTACCAGTTCTCAGTTCATTTCCATGTGGGATACAATGTCTATTAAAGGAAAGGAAATAAAACCTGCTTATTTGAAGCTTACACATTGTTAAAACTCAGCAGTGACTATAACACAGTTCAGAAGTTAGATTGAATTTTTTTTTTCAAGGAAGAGCATTTTATCACTGACATTTTTAGAATGGCTCAGGTAAAGTTATAATTAAAAGCCAACTGATTTTATTCAGTTTGTTATTGTTTTAAAATTATCTGTGGGCAATTTACCCTCTTATTATCAATATTCAGGGAAGGGCTGCTCTCAACACCTCATCCACTTGATGCTTTTTCCAAGTAGAAAATTTGATCACTTATTACAAATGAATATTTTCTCTGCTTTTCCAACCTATGCATATTAGTTTTTGAAAAATCTTGTGTTATTTAGAACTTCCAGAAAAGTGACAGGAGTCGATCAAATAATGTTTCTTGTCTTTTTCCTGGTTTGCATGGAAACCTCTATTGTTCATCATTTAAAATAATGTTATGCTGGGCAGGGTGGCATATATGGGTCAGGAGGCCGAGGCAGGAGAATCTCAAGTTCAAAGCCAGCCTCAACAAAAGTGAGGCACTAAGCAACTCAGTGAGCCCATGTTTTTAAATAAAATACAAAATAGGGCTGGGGATGTGGCTCAGTGGTGGAAGACCCCTTAGTTCAATCCGCCCCCCCCCCAAAAGAAAGAACCCCTTATTCCCAACTTACTAGAGGATTCATTAAAACTAAACATTGACTTCTATCAAATCACCTTTGACATCTGTTTATATCTATTTTTTCTCTTTAACCTAACAATGTAATAAATTTTCATGCTTCATAATTATACCATTCTCACATTACTTTGATAAGATCTACTTGGTCATGGAATATTTCTTTTCAAATTACATGTGATTTTAAGTATTTCGTATGTGATGGTTTAAATAATAGCATGAATTTTCTGTAATAGACTTTGCTATAGTTTTGCAAGGAAAATAATCATTTATTCTATTATAGTTTATATGTAATGGTTTTTATTCCCTTTCAAATTGGTGTTTATTACTTCTAGAAACTTGGGTTTTTTCATTGATTAATATGTATTTTTCTACCTATAAAATTTGGGTATCTGAAGTTGCAGTGGAATGCATTATAATTTTTTCAGTAAAAGTGAATGAAAATACATTTTCACCTTTTTCTGGCTTTAGTTGCTCTTCTTCATTATCCTGTATACTTGCTTTATCATTCAAAAGTCCAGCGTTTATTAGACTAGTTCTTATTTCAGGTTTCCCATTCTCCTTCCTATTTTCTTTTTTGAAAATACACTTTCAACTAATGGCTTTTTTACTTGGTGGCAGGGCTTTTAAGACTGGATTAAAGTCATGAAGTAAGAGATAAGTATATCTTGCTTATTTTTGCCTAAGTTTTATATTTTATAGAAATGGAATCATTGAATGAAGCTACTCTTGAACTTACATAAATGGAAATATATGGTTTGTGTTCTTTTGTGCCCAATTGTTTTTGCTGAACATGCTGTCTGGGATCTTCATCCATGTTTTTGCATGATATCCACAGTTTGCTCATTTTTAGTACCGAGTTGTGTTCCATTACAGGAATACAGATGGTCTCTGAGTTCAATAGTTTGACTTTACAGTGGTGCAAAAGCAATGTGCGCTCGGTAGAAACTATGCCTCCAATTTTGAATTCTGACATCTTCTCAGGCTAGCCAGAGGCAGTACGATGGATGCTCTCACACAATTCAGACAATGGCAGGAGTTGAAGCTCTGTGTTGGCCATGTCATCAGGAGAATAAACAGATGGTGCTCTACAGGGTACTATGTTGCTAGCATTATTTGGATATTGTGTTTTTTGTACCCATTCATTATGGCTATAAAATACCCATTTGTGTGTGTACATGAGATAGTAAACACTTTATTATAAAATAGGCTTTATGTTAGATAATTTTGCTCAACTATGGGCTAATGTGGAAATTCTGGGCATGTTCACAGGAGATGAAGCTAAGCTTTGATGTTCGGTAGGATAGGTGGACTAAAGGGATTTTTAACTTGAGATATTTCTAACTTATGATGGGTTCATCAGGATCTAACTTCATCAAAAGTCAAGGCACATTTGTACACCATAATTTATAACCCATTATTCTCTTTATGAACGTCTTGATTGTTTCCAGTTAGTATCATTAATTAAGGTATTATGAAAGTTGTTGCATATACCTTTCTGTGAAAATATGCCCATTTTTTTCCTGAGTATGTGCCTAACTGTGAAATTTCTGAGGAACATCCTTAGCTTTAATGTACTACCAAACAGTTTCCCTAACTGGTTGTACTGTTTTACAATTCCAGCCACAATGTATAAAAGGTACAGTTTCTCCACAACACCTGGTCCTTTTAGTTTTAATTTTAGCCATTCTGACAAGTATGTGGTGGTATCTCTTTGTGGTTTAAATTTTCATTTTCTGAAGAGGAATGATGTTGATAATTTTATATGTGCTTATTAGTCACTCAGATATTCCCTTTCACAAAGACTTTGTGAAAACTTTTATTGGGTTGTTTGTTGCATTCTTCTTATTAGTTTTATTGATATTCTTTTATATTCTGCCACAAGTCCTTTGTCAGATATGTTCTGTGTCTATCTTCTCCCATTGTGTCATCTCTTACTCTCTCTCTGGTATCTTTAGACAGAGCTCTTAATTTTTAACAAAACCCATACACATCATTATATGTTCTTACATAAATTTTATGGTTAATTCTTCTTGTAATTAAAAAAAAAATCTTTGTGTACTCCAAGGTCCCTGTTCTGGTTATACTTGCTGCATAATAAACCATCTCAGAATATAGTGACTTAAAACAACAATACTTATTACATCTCATGGTTCCTGAGGACAGGAATTCAGGAAGGGCTCAGCTCTATGCTCCTGAGGTATCTCATGCAGTTGTAGTTGGATGATGGCTAGGGCTGTAACATGAAGGGACTGGCCAGGCATTCATTCATGTAGTATTCTTTTTGTATAATCATAGGGTTTCTCTATGTAATCTCTCCACATCTAGAGATATATGGCCTTCCTCAGCCTGGTGCCTCAGTGCAGCTGGACTGCTTACATGACAGCTGAAGTCTAAAAACACAAATGCTCCAGTAATGCAGGTTGAAGCTGCATGCCACTCATGACCTGCCTATGAACACCTGTAGTATAAAAGCCTATCTAGATGCAAAAAGAGGAAAACTAGATTTGTATCAGTGGGGTAATGGCAAAGTCATACTACAGAAGAACATGTGTGATTTGGATTGGGATTGCAATCCAATTTGGAGAGAATGACATCTTAACAATATTAGGTGTTTTGGTCCATGAATATGGTATATATTTCTCCATTTATTTTGGTTGTTAATTTTTTTCTCATCAACATTTTATAGTTTTAAATGTAGAAATCTTTAATCTTTATTACCATTATTCATAAGTATTTGATAATTTTATATTATTGGATATAGTACTTCATTTTAAATTATTTATTGCTTGTACATTGAAAGCAGTTAACCTTGTAATTTGCATCTTTGCTAAAATCACTTACTACTCCTAATTGCTTATACATTCTATTGAATTTTCTACAGACACATCCCCTTTTCAGAATTGGAGTAAAAGTTGATATGGGTGGGTCCGGACCAGTTTTCAATTTTTAGCAGGCTGCAGCTAACCCAGCTCTATTCTACTGAGATAGCACATTCCCCTACCTAATTCTCTATTCCTCTGACCCATGAACTCACCTGCAAAACTGCAATTGATAATGTGTACTGTTATTACGCATCTTCCTGTCCCCACCCTTGCCTGTAGTGTTTATCTAATAAAGGTTGCAACTCCCAGGATATAGTATAAAATTGCTGGTTCTCCTACCTCCTGCCCCTCCCCCACATGTACACACATTTCCTGACCAGTTATTTCCTGGGAGGTGCTACTTCCAAACAAGTGTTTGTTTTGTTTTGTTTTTTTAGCATCCTGAAAAAAGCAGCTCCTTCAAGGCATATTGGTGCCTTCCCAGTGTTTCAACTGAGGAGACCTTGGATCTCTGTGTCTGTAACAGAAAGCAGTAGCACCTGGCTTCCCATTGACCTCTGTTACATGAGGCATAACCTGAATAGGTTTGTACAAACCAGATGTGTTTCACCTCAAAATTAACAAAATTGTCCTTAAGAATCTGGTTAAGCCATTGATAGGATCCAAGTTTCTGGTGGTATTTCGAGTCCTTTTTCTTCATTTTCATAAATATCTTAAGGAAATTGAAAGAGGCTAACTGAGACACTTCTAGCTAAATGACATTGAAAGCCAGAAGTCATTTATTTGTGGCAAACTATTTTTTTTAAATGTTTAATTCTTAGTTTCAGGTGTACATAATATCTTTATTTTATTTTTATGTGGTCCTGAGGATCAAACCCAGTGCCCAACGCATGCTAGGTGAGCACTCCACCACTTGAGCCACAATCCCAATCCAGCAAACTATTTTTATAAATGTATTTAGATCTGTCATTATGGGAAGAGGTGAAGTGCCAGAAATCTGTGACATAGGCTTGTTTTTGGTTTGGCAGAATGGCATAAAGAAATCAAGTCTAAATATCCTAGAATGCTGTTATCTTGTCACTTATGATAAGACATTGACACAGGACTTGTTTATCTCTGTATATTAGATGGCATTGCATTAATTTCAGTGTGAAGAGCCCTGCTTTTCTCTCTCTCTCTCTCTCTCTCTCTCTCTCTCTCTCTCTTGGCAAGTCACATTTACTAACCATTGGACACTTTGCTAGTCAGCTAACCCCCTACTAGGCAGATCTCCACACAGTACTTTCTCTACAAAGTGAAAATCCCAGCCTTGGCTGCTTGTTTTGCAAGTCTCCTTTTTGCTTATATTCTTATAAAACTATTTGATTCAGCAGTTAAATCTGGGAACACACAGGAGAATGGAATGGTCTGGTAGGACCACCAGAGATAAAGGGTCAGACCTTGATTAAGATACTTAAACCACAGGACTTGGGGCTCACTCTTGGTTAAAACAAACAAACAAACAAAAATGTGCCTTTCTTCTTACCTTTTTTAAAAATATTTTTATTAGTTGTTGATGAATTTTAAAATTTTATATATTTATTGGTATGTGGTGCTGAGAATCAAACCCAGTGCCTCACACATGGTAGGCAAATGCTCTACCACTGAGCCACAACCCCAGCCCACCTTTTTTTTTTTTTTTTTTTTTAACAACGTATCTTTCAAAACTGGTGATTTCAAACTTGCTGGGCTGACAGATTTCTCAAAAGCATGTGGGGTGTTGGTGGTTTTTAAGATTTTGTTTTGGCAAAAGCTTTCAACAAAATGATTTGAGATTATTAGGAGACTTTAGGATTTTTTTTCAATGATTAATCGTTGTCTGATAAATGAATATTTATGGAGAATTAACTTTATGCTAGATATATGAACTTCTAACAGAGGAAGGTAAACATAAAACCAACAATTTGGAAATTCTTATGTAATTGTAATTGTGGTATGGAAATAACAGTTAAGAACGTAGTTGACAGAAAGGCCTCTTACTTTTCCAAAGTCTAATTCAATTTGACCTGAGAAGCCACTTTTCCAGGATGATGGAGTTCACCCAGCTGATCACTGCCATCCTTGGGCTGATGTTGTCTAGGGAAATGGAGTCTGGCCCTATTGCTCAGGTTGCATGGCTCCTGCTTTGGCTGGCCCTTTTCCTAACCCACATTGCCTTATCCTGGCAGCCCATTCTTCAGGAGCCTCTACTCCCTCCTTCTAAGCATGACCATGATGAGCCCTTACTGAAGGACCTGTTTTTAGGTTTAGTGTCTGAACTCCATAGCACCTTCACAGCTGTCCTTCAGAGGTCTTGCCACTAAGAGAAAGATGATGTCATGTGGTTGAGCACACAGGATGAGCAAAACCTCTCCTCTAAGCCTGATTTCCATGGCTCCACTTCTACCCAGGAGGCCCATAGCCTCTACAATCTTCTGGGGATCCTTCCACTTAACATCTCAGGATACTTATAAAGCCAAGAGAAGGTAATGAGAGATATGTGAAGTGGAACAGCATCCAGATTTGCATTTTACCATCAGACAAAACACCTTGAGATGGGGACAAAGGAAATACTACAAGTGCCACTCAGAAGCCCGCAGGACATTATCAGAATTGACAGGTGGCTCTGACTAAGCTTGAGGAATCAAGAGAGGCTACCTACCTACCAACAAAGAAAGCCCAGGACCAAATGGATTCTCAGCCAAGTTCTACAAGACCTTCAAAGAAGAACTCACACCAATACTCCTTAAGTTATTCCAAGAAATTGAAAAGGAGGAACACTTCCAAACTCATCTATGAATCTAGTATCACCCTTATACCAAAGACAGACAAAGTCTCATCAAGGAAAGAAAACTTCAGACCAATATCTCTAAAGAACATAGATTTAAAAATTCTCAATAAAACACTGGCAAATTGCATATAAAAACATATTTAAAAGACAGTGCACCCTCATCAAGTGGGGTTCAACCCAAGGAGGCAAGGGTGGTTTAACATATGGAAATCATAAATGTAATTCACCAGATCAATAGACTTAAAGACAAATATCACATGATTTATCTCAATAGATGCAGAAAAAACATTTGACAAAATTTAACATCCATTCATGCTCAAAACATTAGAAAAACTAGGGATAGTAGGAACATACCTCAACATTATAAAAGCCTTGTATGCTAAACCCAAGGCCAACATCATTCTAAATGGAGAAAAACTCAAAGCTCCCTCTAAAAACTGGAATAAGTCAGGGATGACCTCTTTCACCACTCCTATTCAACATAGATCTTGAAACCCTAGCCAGATCAAAAGAAACAAATTAAAGGGATATGAATAGGAAAAGAAGAGCTCAAACTATCCCTATTTGCTGACAACATGATTCTATATTTAAAAGACACACAAAACTCTACTACAAAACTCTTAAATTCAGGAAGTAGCAGGGTTTAAAATAAATACCAATAAACCAATTGCATTTCCATACACCAAAAATATATCATCTGAAAGAGAAATAAGGAAAACTATAAACTCAAAAATAATAAAATATTTGGGAATCAACCTAATAAAAGAGGTGAAAGGCCTCTATAATGAAAACTTTGAACACTAAAGAAAGAAACTGAGGAAGACCTCAGAAAATGGAAAGATCTCCCATGTTCCTGGGTAGGCAGAATCAATATTATCAAAATGGCCATACTACCAAAAGCATTATACAGATTTAATGAAATTCCCATAAAGATTCCAATGACATTCTTCACAGAAATAGAAAAAGCAATCATGGAATTCATTTGGAAAAATAAGAGGCCCAGAATAGCCAAAGAAAACCTTAGTGTAAAAAGTAATTCAGGAGGCATCACAATACCAGACCTTAAATTATACTACCAAGCTATAGTAACAAAAACAGCATGGTATTGGCACCAAAACAGACATGAAGACCAATGGAATAGAAGACACAGAGATACACCCACACAAATACAGTTATCTCATCCTAGACAAAGGTGCCATAAACATACAATGAAGAAAAGATAGCCTCTTCAACAAATGGTGCTGGGAAAACTGGAAATCCATATATAATAGTATGAAACTGAACCCCTAAATCTCACCCTGCACAAAACTCAAAGTGAATCAAAGACCCAGCCATTAGACCACACCCTGCAGTTACTAGAAGAAAAAGTAGGCTCAACTCTCAAACATGTTGGCTTGGAAGGTGAATTCCTTAACAAGACTCCTAAAGCACAAGAAGTAAAATCAAGAATCAATAAATGGGATGGCATCAAACTGAAAAGCTTATTCATAGCAAAGGAAATAATCAAGAACATATACAGAGATCCTACAGATTGGGAGAAAATCTGGCATTTGCCAGTAAATGGATGGAACTGGAGAACATCATGCTAAGTGAAATAAGCCAATCCAAAAAACCCAAAGGCTGACTGTTCTCTCTGATTCACGGATGCTAACCCCAAACAGGCGAGTTTGGGGAGGGGAATAATAAAAATAGATTGGACTGGACAGTGGTAATGGGTGGGGTGGGGAATAGGAAGGACAGTAGATTTAATTGGTTATAACTTTCCTAGCCTTATTATTTGTATAAACAACCAGTGTAACTCCACATCATGTATGACCACAAGAGTTGGAACCTAATAGAACAAGTTATACTTTATATGTGTATATTCTGCCAAAATATATTCTACTTTCATATAAAACTAAAAATATTTTTTTTTTTTTAAAAAGAGAGGCTACCCAGAGGAAGCAAGGTTTAGGCTGAGCCCTGAAGGGTTAGCAGGAGTTAACCAAGAAATATTTAAACCTGGTGACAAGGAAGGTTGTGTGTATTTCTGGGAAAGTGAGAATGTGGTAAAGGTAGGGGTTAATAGAATTAGATGAATGACAGTTTGTGAGTTTAGCTCAAGGAGTAGGGATATTTCAATTGAATCTCGTATTCTGGATAGTTCTCACTGTCCTGGGATCGCTGGACAAACCTTCAAGAGCAAATATCCAGGCAAATTCTTCAAGAGCCGGGGAATTCAGAGATGTCACCCAAATTTGGGGTTGTTTATGATGCTCTCCGGGGGGAAAATCATTAAATATGTTCCAGACTCTCCTCTATTCCAATTGTGACTAGTTTGAAGACACTCACCACCACCATACGTGTGAGAACATGGTGTTAAGATTCTTGTGTGTGGTGATCTGTACGGGTAGAACCCTCCCAAGGGAGGACATACTCATCATTCCTCAGTCTCTTACTCACCGGGTTCTCTCCTTTGTAGCTTCTTTTGGTTGTCATGTTTTTTGAGAAGTTTTAAATAATGGTCCCTTCCTGCTCTTACTCCTGCTCTTCCTCTCCCTCCCTCCTCCATTTCTTCCTCTTCCCCTTTCCCTCTTTCTTCCCTTCCTCTTCTCATCTCTTCCTTCTCCCCTTCTTTTTTCTCTTTTCTTCCCCTTCCTCTTTTTTCTCCTCCTCCTCTTCTCTTCCCTCCTCCCCCTCCCCCCTCCTCATCCCCCTCCCCCTTCCCCTCCCCCTCCTCCCCCTCCTCTTTTTTCTCCTCCTCCTCTTCTCTTCCCTCCTCCCCTCCCCCTTCCTTCCTCCTCCCCCTCCTCCCTCTCCCTCCCCCTTCTCCTCCCCCTCCCCGTTCTCCTCCCCCTCCCCCTTCTCCTCCCCATCCCCCTTCTCCTCCCCATCCCCCTTCTCCTCCCCCTCCTCCCCCTGCTTCTCCTCCTTCCCCTCCTCTCCCTCCTTCCCCCTCCTTCTCCTCCTCCTCTTCTCTTTCTCCTCATTCTCTTCCAAATTTTTTAAATTAAAAAACGAGCAAAGTCAGATTTTTTTCCTGCAACCAAAATACACAACAAACAGAAAACTTATGATATTTAACCTTCACAAGTTTGAACCTTCACAAATAATGCAACTTTATCATAAAAATAGAAGTGAGATCAGTAGATTAGAGAAAGGAGGTTGGAAAAAGGAGGAAAGGAGGGAAAAGAGTTACAGGGGAATTAAATAAGCCGATTTATGCTATGTACATCACAAATGTATCACAATGAATTCCACTATGATGTATTCTTATAATGCACAATAATTTTTTTTTAACTTTCACATTTTTAAAGGCATTCCTTGCACAACTTCATGTTTGCTAGCTTGGTCCAAGCTTTTTCTTCATTCTGCATTATGCCAATTCCATTGTGACTTAATAAGAAAAAAGTCCTTCCCAGCTGTTGTTAGAAACTAGTCTTCAGTTCACACCCTCCACTATTCGCATACCAAAAAGAACCTGGAATACAGTAGAGGTGAACTGTCTTCTTTGATTCCTGAGGACCACTCAGTTCTTTGCATGGATCTGTTTGCTGATGTTTCTATGGAACTGTGACAATGGCTCTTGACTGCTGTCCTCTGTGAGAAATGCAGATATTCCTTTCTTTGTCACATAGGTAGTATACACAATAGCAGTCTCATCCACTGAGCTGGCAGGGGAGGGGGATCCAAAGAGGCCAGAAGAGCTCTGAGCTCTGAATAATGAACAGGACCACATCTTTAATTCAATTCCTCTTTGTCCTGGTGGTGGCGATGTCCTTCCCTGAAGAGATGACCCTCTGGAAAACAATGACTTTTGGTTAGTTTGTGGCAGGTATGATGGGAAGAACAAATGTTTACTGAGCCCACTCTTGTGCTGGGCCCTGGATTTGGAGCTTAGAAGACCAGGTTTCCAATTCTTACTCTGACATTTTCTGGTTGTGTGGCCCTAGACATCTGAGTCTCTGTTTTCACACCTATAAAATAGGGATAACATTAATAGCTTCAATTCACAGGGCTGATATGAGGATCACAGGAGGTGAGCATTCAGAAGTTCTTTGTAAGTGGTACTAGGAGAGGGAAATTTTGGTTATCTCATTTAGTGTGATCCAAAAGCAATACCAGAAGACCTGTCCCATCCAGGGGAATTCCAACGTCCTGCCCAACTGGAGAAGCAGGTCACTTGGCTGACTCCAGTCTGGCATCAGCAGGAGGCCTGTAAGAGCTGGCTGGCCAGATCTCTAGTGATATTTAAATTAAGGACTGGGGCAGGCACATTTTTCTCAGATCTGGGGAGCAGTTTCAGGGCATAGGTGAGGTCTGTGTCATGGGCAGGAATTAGATTATTGCTGAGTTATTTCCTACTAGATTTTCAAACAGGCACTGTGCAGTTGACACAAATGCTCATAAGAAAAAGAAATTAAAAACAGAAATCCAGTTATCAGAGAGTGAGAAATAAAATGGCAGAATGAAGTATCTTTCAGACCAGCAGAGACATCACAGGGTTGTTGCAGGGGTTGTTCATTGAGAATGGTATTAAAACCTTAAAAAAAAAAAAAAATTAAGTGACTCACATGTGGACACTGGTCACCTCTAGTTTTTGTTGTTATTGTTTTTCTTTTTTCATTATAACAAGATGAAATGTCAACCGAGTTTCTTAAAATCTAGGACAAAGTATAAAATCTCACTCACTAAAATTAAATTTAAAAATCATATGAATGCTTAGTTCCTATTTATGGTAAACACAGAGAGAAAAGGTGGGAAATGGACAGAAAGTAGGAAAAAAAGGGAAAAGAAAAGCGGAATTGATGGAGGCAGGGAATGAGTCCCCTGGGGGACATCAGGAGAGGAAACAGCAGAGAGCAGGCAGAAGCTACAGCCTAGCACCGGGCCCAGGAAGCCACACGGGCCGCTTGAGTCACGGGTCTCCTAACCAGTTACTAGTGACAGAGCAGTCACCTCTGCTCAATGGCGGCTCATCTGCCTGCTTGGGAAATAAATGCTTGTTTCCCCTGGCACTCTGAAAATGTGATGTGTGAAGAAATGGACTTAAGGGCTGGGGCTGTAGCTCAGAGGTAAATCGCTTGCCTGGCATGTGTGAGGCACTGAGTTCGAGTCCCAGCAGAACATAGAAGTAAATAAAGATGCTAAGTGTTCATCGACAACTAAAATAAATTTTAAAAAATGATTTTAAGTGTTTCGGGAATTTCTTTGTCATATATATACCACACACAAATATATTTGTTTCTGTTTGAGCCAGAATTTGTGTGTGTATATATATATTTTCTTTCTTTTTTTAATTGGGGATTGGATCCAGGTCTTCGTGTATGTTAGAGAATTACTCTTCCACGGAGCTACACTCCCAGTCCCCTTTGTTTTGTCTATTTGTTTGTTTTGTTATTTTGTTTTCCAGCATGAGCCAGACAAAGGCACAGACAGAGGTTTATTTAGAAGGTAGATACACATTCAAGGGAAGATGTGGTCTACTTGAGAGTGAGAAGCTCTTCTTATCTTAAAATCTGGTGGTTTACTTCCCCACCACCATCCCTACATCCCTGCTGGTGGCAGATAGAAACTCAGGATAAAAAGAAATAGGAAAGCCCTGCAGTGGCAAAGAATGGCCCCAACTGCCTTGGGTTAAGTCCTCAGAAAGTCAACTCTGAATAGTAATTCTAGGAGGCTGACTGAGTCAGGGTTCTGCAGAGGAACAGACCAATAAGAAGAATGAAGACATACGTAGGAAGAGACGTATTATGAGTGGATGCTGGTATCACTATGAAGGTGGAGAAATCCCAGATCTGTAATCTGCAGGTGAGAGCCTAGGGCAGCCAGTGGTGCAGATCCCGTCCAAGCCTGAAGGACTGGGAACCAAGGAAGATAATGCTACAAGTCACAGCCTGAGCCCAGGACCCAAGAACTGGGAGCCAAAGATGTAAATTCTTATTCAAATCAGAAGACTCAGGAACCTGGAGCACCTATGTTCAAGGGCAGGAGAAGATGGATATCTCTGCTCCAACAGAAACAAATTCATCTTTCCTTCACCTTTTGGTTCTATTTGGGCCCTCGATACACTGGATATTGTTCATCCTCGTTGGTGAATTGGTGAATTGTTTTTTACTTGGTCTACCATTTCAAATGCTGATCTCTTCTGGAAACACTCTCACAGACACAAACTCAGAAATAATGTTTTACCAGCTATGTGGGCATCCGTTAGCCCAGGCAAGTTGACACATAAAATTAACTATTACACCGAGGTACCCTTATGAACTGGAATATAACAAGCAAATGTTGCTTCAGATATTTGCCTCTGAGGATGTTAGTAACAGGTTAGAATTGACAAGGCACAGAATTCCATAGTGGATCCAAATTAGGGTCAACTTTCCCCTTTCCATACCGTTCACATGCATACCATAACCTTGTCAAGGGTATCTCTCATCATAGATGGCCATTCTCAATTTCACATTGCTGGAAGGGCATGTGGGATTCTAAAGGAAAGGTCAAAGGTACACGCAAAGGCCCTCCTCAAAGTCTTCTACTTTCACCCACTTTGGTAGTTATTGATATTGGGGTAATTCCTCAAGAACAAGCCAGCCTCAGACAGAAAACCTCTGTCCCTGCCAACTACTCTTACAGTCCTATACATGCACTAGGTTAGCTCCATCTTCTCTAACTGGGCCAACTCTATTACTATCTATTCCGTAAGTGATGGCAGTTGTAAATCACAGCCAAGATGGCCCCAACAATGCACCGAGCATTTCTCTAGAGCAGTCTCTTGACTTACGCCCTTTAACTTGCATCATCTGATTTAATCTTCATCATGGCTCTGTGTGCTGAATATGATGTGATTCCTCCATTTTATAGGTAAGGAAACTGGCAATCGGAAGAGTTCAGAAAGTTGTCCTTGGGCTGTCCATTAGTGCCAGAGCTAGAATTTGAGACCCAATACCACAAAAGTCAGTACAATTTGCACCATGCCCCCGCCACCCCGCCCCATGATCTTGAAGGGTTCATTCCTTCCCAGGCAGTATGTCGTAGGACTACCTTGATTTTTATGATTTACAGGCTTCTTTGATAAAACTTCTAATCCTAGTTTTCTAAGACATGGGGCTTTGACTGAATATCTCTGAAAAGGAAGAACAATTCCAATGTGTGGGAGGCTAGACAGGAGGGAGAAAGGGGGAGTTATGTCTGTGACTATGTGGGTACTTCAGCCTATGATGAGCTTATTGCAAAGGTCAAAGGTCACTCTGACCAGCTGACCAAGGGGTTGGGAATGCCCCATTTCCTGGGAAATGAATGGACAATTCAGAGGCCTACTCAGTTGCTGCTACTTCCTAACCTTTAAGCCATAAATCTTAAAAAAATAGTAAACAAGGGAAGCTCTTTAAGACTCCTTCAGCAATCTAGTCTGATTGATTCTTATTCACAGAAGGTGCCAAAAAAGTCCCCAACTGACTACAATTTGTTTTTTTGTAAAAAAATGGAAAAGAAGGAAAACTCAATGTTTTTGCTGTCTCTCATGTTAACACTTCTAATCCAAAGTAAACAGGGGACCTCTGTCCTTTGTGTTGGACAGTGGCGGACACAGGGCCCTTGTTCCAGGAGCAAGCAGTATCGGCCTATCACAGGCCCGGTTCACACTGAGGCGCCTGTGTCTGTGAGATGGGCCCAGGCCTCCTCCATTCCTGCCTGGCCTGGGCAGCAGCACAAACAGTTGACAGTCCAGCTTCGTCTCTCCCAACCCCCGAACCATCTCTCTCTCTCTACGGAAGGAGAGAACCCCCTCTCAAATCTCTCTCCCTGCAACTCTACCCCCCAAAAAAAAGTCCTTGCTGTCTTTCTTTCTGAAAAACGTCAGCTTGTTTATTACAAAAGTGAAAAATATTCACTGTGGAAAATTTAAATAAGGAAAAGCAAAGAAAAGAATAGACAATCACTCAATTTTGTTACCCAGACATAAAGGGAGAAACATTTTGGTATACCTGTAACCTTCTATGTGTTTCTTGATGCACCCATGCTAACATATTTACAAGGAAGAGACATTGGGATCACACTGCACATTTTTCAGAAGTGGATTGTAAATAATCACCCAAATAAATTTCAATTAGAATAAAGAATTATATCTAAAAGTTCTGGAGTAAATACAGATGAATATTTATTTCAGGCATTGTCACCCTGGGGTACATCATAAACTTCAGAGTCTATGATCACTTATTATAACAGGCTCAATTTGGTGTATAGAGACATGGATATAGATAAAAATATAGATATCTAGAGGGAGATGGGAAGACAGTTCATCATTTTCATCAGAGTCTCCAAGATGGATATGACCCACAAAACTGATAATTAACATTAACTGGCTTGGGGGAAAATACCCAACATTGGGAAAAGCCTACCACATGGTTGGTAGGGATGTTAAGTGGGAAAACTTTTCTATAGGTGTGTGTGTGTGTGAGTGTGTGTGTGTGTGTGTGTGTGTGTGTGTGTGTGTGTGTAAGAGAGAAAAAGAGGAAAAAATAGCCAAAACCCATTATGAAATTAAAAAAATGCAAAATAGTGTGAAGTTGGGGCTAGAGATAGACAAACAAATCAAAAATACAGAGTGTAAAAGGGTTTGAGTGGGATGAAGAATTTAAAGGACTTGCAGTATGATAAAAAGGTATTATTTCAAATCAGTAGGGAAGGAAAAGACAAAGGTAATGAAATACCAAAAACTGTAAAACTTCTTCACCAAATCAAATTATTCAAAAAATATTATATAATAGTGGTTAAATTAGCATCCTTATCTGGTTCCTGATTCTACTAGGAATGATTCCAATGTGTTACTATCAAGAATATTATCGGTGCTGATTCAACATAGGTACTCCTTACATCAATGATACTGTATCTCATTAACTAAGAACTTTTCAGCATCTCTAGAGATAATTTTAAGTTTCATCTTTGATTCAAAATGTAATTTATTTATATTCATAAAGCATTACCCAAATTCCTGAAGCAAAATCTATTTAGTCATAGTGTATTATTTTTAATGTCTTTTTGGGTCTGGATTTGCTAGCATTTTTCATCTATGCTCAGATGGTCTTTTGTTTTTCTTTTCTTTTTGTTTCCATACTAATTTTTTTTTTTTTTAGTTTGGGATACCAGGGTTATTTTAGTTTTAAAAACTGAGTTGGGACCACTTCCTCCTTCTTTATGTTGTGGAACATATTTCAAACAGAAAAAACATTAAATTCCTTGAGGGTAGAAAGAAAATCTGTGTAACTGTATGAAAGAGTCATCTTTTTTTAATATTTACTTTTTAGTTGGACACAATATCTTTATTTATTTATTTTTATGTGGGGCTGAGGATCGAACCCAGGGCCTCACACATGCTGGGTGAGCACTCTACCGCTGAGCCACAATCCCAGCCTAAAGAGTCATCTTTTGCAGGGTAATCATGTAACAATTTTCCATTTCTTCTCTGATTATTAGTCTTTTCAAGTTTCCTATTTCTTCTTAAGTCAGTTACATTTTCCTAGAAAATTTGTTCATTTAAAACAATTTCCCTGTTCATTAACCATTGAGTTATACATACTATTTTCTTATAAATTAGAAAAACTTTTCCACATAGGTTCTAACCCTCTCCTCATTGCCAATGCTGGACATTTTTTATTTTCTCTCCATGTATCATGAATAATCTTGCCTGGGTTTTAGTGTTCATTTCAAAGTTGCTCTTGTACTTACTTCTTGATTTTTGCCTTTTCCAATACATTCATTTTTCCTTTGTGACAACATATTTCTGCCTTCCTTAGGTTTACCTTATTCCTTTTTTCTATTTCCATTACATCGTTATTTTATTTAATTTTATTGTTTCTTAATAATAATAATAAAAAATTGTGTGGGACTGGGGTTGTGGCTCAGAGGTAGAACACTCGCCTGGTATGTGTGAGGCCCTAGGTTCAATCCTCAGCACCATATACAAATAAATAAAATAAAGGTATTGTATCCACCTTACAACTATAAAAATTTTTTTTAAAAAAATTGTGTCTACAACATTTTCTTTGCCTATAGCTTTGACTGAATGCAAAATGTTTTGATTTTGTCTCACCATTATTTTGTAGCATAGTTTAATTTTCTCTTTGATCCAAGAGTTATTTCTGAAAAACATTTTTTTATTTCTAAGAGATTAGACATTTAAGTTGTCTTTTTGTTAAGTTTTGATTTAATATAATATTCCAAGAAAAATTTTCCCTTGGAATTTATTAGGGTTTTATGTAAGGGATGGCATAGGATCATTTCTCCAATATCTTCTAGAGATCCATCAAAGGAGTGGATTTATATTTATAGAATATAAACTATGTTGGTTAAATTATTCAAATTCAGCATATCTTTGCTTACTTTTCATCCTTTTAAGGTGCCAAAGATAGAAAGATGAACGGTTCAAGTTTCACAAAGTGTGTCCATTATCTGTCACTACATAATAAACCTTAAGATTTACTGGTTTAAATCAATGACGTTTCCTTTCTCTCAGTTCTGTGGGTTGGCAGGGTTTACTCTTATAGCCAAATTCAAAGGGTAGGTGGGATCGGGGCTGGGTTCAGGAATGGGGGGTGTAGTTCTCTGCTCCTCGTGGCCGCTCATTGTCCAGTGGGCTAGGTCGGGCTGCCGCCCAAGATGTAAGAATCATCCCAAGAGAGGAAGCTTTAAAGCAGAACTTATTAAATCTCTGTATGCATCATTCTGTTTACTGATATCCCACTGGAAAAGCAAGTCACAAAGCCAAACCCAGGCTGAATGTGAGAGGAGCTCTACCCAAAGGCATAGGTTACCAGGAGCATGTATCACTGGGGGCCATTAATGTGACACTCTATCAAACAATGGGACTATAGTTTGCCCTTGTAATTCCCCTTATTTCAGTTTTGACTAAAGTGGTCTACATATTCTTTTTGCTGAAAAATGTAGTTTTCTTATAATTTTATTTCTCACCAGATTTTCTGTTTTTTGTTTTGCATTTACTAGGCAACTGCTTTTGCTTTTTATATCACCAATTGGCCTGTTTATTAAAAACCTCTAGTGGCACTTTGTATTTTAAAAAGGGAGTTAAATCTATTGTGTTCAATGGGGAAATAGATACATTTGTGTTTACTTCTGCATCTGATCATATGTATGCTTCCTGGTTTTTACATCTTGGAATTTTCCTTGTTTTCCTGCTCTCTCCCCACCCCCTGCTTTTTCATTTAGAAATTTGGATGTTATATTTTTATTCTATTACTAGTTATCTTGAAAATTTTAAAAGGGTTTAATATCTATCAAAGAAAAGAATTTCACAATATTCTTCTCAATGAAAGATGAGGAAATAAACACATTTTTAGTTCCCTTTCCTATGACACCATGTCTTCCCAGTTTCTATGTCAGTAATCTGGGCCTCTAGATGATGATGATGATGATGATGATGATGATGATGATGATTACTATTTAATTCCAATTCCTGATATACACACACACACACACACACACACACACACATATATATATATATATATATATATATATATATATATATATCCCTATATGTCTGAGACATTAAAGATAATTCTTAAAAGATACATATATATGTATATATTACATATAATTATCTTCAATATCTCATATGTTAAGGATATTTAATCATACCACATTTAAAAAAAAAAAAAAGAGTAAAGGGAAGTAGGTCCAGGGCTGGTTCAGCAGCAATTCAGCATCAGGATGATGGTGAGCATCTCTCAGAGTCTCTTAGCCTTCTTCTCCTCATGGTCACAAGATGGATGCCACAATTCCACATATTTAATCCATAGACAAAAACTTCAAGACAGGGAAAAAAATCAGGCTACTTCACTGCTTCTATCATCCAGCAAATTCCTCCCTTAAAAACCTAACAAGAGACTCTCCCTGACATTTCATTAGCCTGACCGCCCTGAGCCCACTTCCAGGCCTATCATCAGCCATGGCCAAGGCACTGCTTTGCCTCATCCTGTGGACAAAGGCATGCAGCTAATAAAAGTTGGGGTTTGGTTAGCAGGAAGTAAAGGAAAATGTCTATCCTACTGGCAAAATCAGTAAGTGCTTAACGTTTAAAATCTGGAACTAGGCTTAACATTGATTTTTTACTGTTTTCATTATTTATGGAAATTTCTTTTACTCTATTTCCTTTACATTATTGAGTTTCTTTGGGAGGGGGAGCTAGAATAGTTTCTGTGGAATAGTTTTTAGTTCAGATAATAGTACCTAGATTGGTTTATGTTTTTATAGTTTCTTATATGAAATACCTTGGTTAAAAACAGAATTTTGTGTCATAATTGTTTCTCTCAAAATTCTATGGATAATGATTTATTGTCTTCGGCATTTATGTGGCAAATGTCAAAATGATTTTTTTTTTCCTTTGAGGTTCCCTGATTGTTCTGCCTTAGTGGCTCCACAAAGCCAAGGGTGCTTTACTTGTCCATTGTTGAACCCTGAACACCTAACCCAGTGTCTGAAACAGAACAAGCCTGGAGGGGAGTAAACAGATGTGTGGAATAAATAGATGAAAGCAAACCATGAAGAACCATTTGTCTGTGGAAATCCCACGAGAGTTTCACCTTCATAGTGCACCACCTTCACTGAGTGTGGTAGTTCATGCCTGTGATCTCAGCAACCCAGGAGGTTGAGGCAGGAGGATCGCAAGTTCAAGGCCAGCCGGGGCAATGTAGCAAGACTGTCACAAAATTAAAAATAAAAAGGGCTGGGGATGGAACTCAGGGGTAGAGCACCCCTGGGTCTACCTCTAGTATTGCAAAACAGAAACAACGTATCCCAGCTTACTTTCCTGGGGTGCATTTCACCTGCAGGCTTTATCACAAATGCCTCAGGAGCATCACTGGGTTCTTGGAGGAGTCCCTCCCTCCAGAGGTTTTTCTCATCTGTGAAGTGAATTGAAGGTTGTCAAAACCTTCTCTCAAACTGGTCTCATCTGCATTAAATCTTACAGAAATTCCTAGAAATGCTTGGCATGTGGGTGGAATCATTTCTCAGTTTTGTACAATGGCATCGAATTCTCCCATCGTTATTTTTCCTTTGGCTCTTCAGTGGGGGTTTGGAAAAGAGGCAGGATGGGAAGAGTTTGGGCATCCATCACAGAAAGGAAGCCTGTTCTTGCATTTGCATAATCTCCTAGACAAGATGCCCTCCACCTTGGGATGTACATCCACCTGCTCTCATCAATAGCGCCTCGTGTTAGAGGATGTAAGGACAGCTTCTCCTCCATCAGCTCTGTGCTCTCTTCCTGAGAGAAAAATACTTTGGACAATGTGGATTGTCTTTCTCTGTTTTCCTATCTTATCTGCCATATTTCCCCCCCTTTTCCTCTGAGCTTGGAGAGAATTTCTTGAGTTTATCAGCCAGGCTGACCCTTCACTGAAAAACTAAAATATGAAGTCCCTTTGTGATTATTGTTCATAGATTTCTCCTTGATTCTTTATATTTTCTGTTTCCGATCTTTCTTTTGATTCTTTTGACCATTGCTACCCTATTTCCATCACATCATCAGTTTTACTTGCCAAAGGATTTCTAGGCATTTGATTTTTGGACTTTCCCAGGGGAAATCCTGAGAATTCTGGGGGTTATTTTTCCAGTCCTGTGAAGGGTGTGGCACGTGGTGGAGGCTGTTAGGGATAATAGAAAAGACAGAGAAAACAATGGAATGTGTTAGCCCTTCTCCTTCTAAGCCCACTCCATGAAAGGGTTTGGCATCCGCTGTGCTGAATCCTCTGGGCATGAATACTACATTCTGACCACTGGGAAATTGGTGAGCTATATAAGAAAATAATTGTCTTTCTTTGTCGCAGCTATTTGGTGACCCAGAGTCCTAGAGACTCTGACCTCGTGCTTTGAGTAGGACATAGAGATATTTGGACAACTCATGAAACCACTGACCTCCCAGCTTCAATGCTGGGCTCTGGGGTCATTTCATGATATTCTCTGGGAAGGAAGAAGTCAAGCTTAACACACATGCCAGTGCACTCCCAAGGTAGACCTGATAGTTGGGGGGGTGGGTAGAAGATGTGAAGCAGAGGGTTACAGTCTTTGGAAAACACTGGCAATGAAAATCACCCAGACTATTGTCTCTACTTACCCAACCCATTCTGCTGGTGATGAAAACTGTATAAAAATGAGCTCAGCAGAAAGTTTCCTACTTCTTGCTCATCTAGAAATAAGGAATACACAAATAGCTGAGGCTACTGGGGGTGGGGGGCTGATAATTGGACAATACCTCACTTTGAATTAAATTTATTTTCCTAAATCCCATATCACATTTAAAATCCCCTCACTCTACCTAAACAAAATTCTCCAGAGTCCTTTATAAAGTTCTCTCTCTCTCTCCACAGATGACATCTGACCTTTGCCCTCCTACTAGGCCAGGTGCTTCTGTTTTTCCTCTGAACCGGCCCCTGCCCCCATCTGCTACTGCCCCCAAGGGAAGGTCCTGCAACCACCTGAAGCCGCTCTGGTCACTGGCTCTGAGGTTTGTCCGCAGGAATTGCAATTCCTCCAATGCTGTGGCGCATGGCTGTGCTTCCTCCCTAAGAATGCTTGAGCTGTTTACTCACAGATGTCTCTGGTAACTGCAAGCTAAACAGCAAGCTCAGCTGCCCTGAACCACTGAGGGAAGACTGTGGGGCTTGTGGCTCCACCATCCCTTGCATAAATGAATCAGGAAGGAGGGAGTGGCTATTTACAGTGAAGGGGCCCCTGTAAATATACCCTCCATAATAAGTATGTAGAAGAAAGGAAAGGGAAAACTGACAGTGGGGTTTTACCAACCTCTGCCTAGGACATAACATAGTTCTCTTATTTGCACGGGAAGGACAGGCTGTGATCAGCATGTTACAGGGGGCATTACACAGAGCTCAAGGGCGGCTGAAGTTCACGTATGCAAAGGCAGTGGAGGTGTATTTCTAAAAGGAAGGCTCGGTGTTCATATAGAAAAAGGAGCCTCAGTGGCCATTTAAGTCAGGTCCAAGAGTCTGGAGGTAAAAGGAACACACCTGAGTCTCCACACAACTTCAATGAAGCTATGCTGGAATTTCCCTCAGCTCAGAAAGCAGTGTATCTGGGATTGTTAAAATACAAAGATGCCACACTATCTTTTAGGAAATCTCTTTTCTTTGCTCTAAATTGCTTTTTTTGTGATTTTCTTCCTCCTCCTTCTCACACTGTGGGCTAAGACATTAATTCATAGCTCTTGATTTACTGTAAAAGTCTTTCCCATAGGAAGAGATGTAAGTGTGCATGCACACATGCATTCAGGCATATGAATACGCCTAAGAAACCAATATAGACATGGTACAATAAGAATGATGGGAGGATACTTAGAGATGTGTCCACTGAGGAAGATTTTTAAAATAGTTTTGTTGATATCAGATACTGTGCGAAGCATAAGAGAAATTCTTGCACCTAATCCTGACATCAACCAAATGAGCCAAGTATTATGCTTATTAAAGATGTGGAAACTGAGGCAGCAGCAGAGAAGCAAAAACATGAGCCTTGAAACCAGCTCATTTTGTTTCTCAAAATCAGACTCTGGTGATTGTTGGCTGTGTGCCTCCATAAGTTACTAAACTCTTTCAGCTCCACAGTAGTCATATGAAAAGGGGATAGGAACTATCTCACAAGGTCACTGTGAAGATTAAATAAAGTGCCAAAGCCAGATCATCAATGGTTTAGGATATGAATAAATAGTCCTGTGAATTAAAGTTCAAAATAATTTCAGTTCGTTTACAAAATAAAACAAAACAAAAAGTGCTTAAGTTAAAAACAAAACTAGTTCCCCCTTCATCTTCATTATTAGTGTCATGTTAGAAAGGTACTAAGACTCCCTGATCTTCCCAATGTGACAGGGCTTTGCCCAGGAGGCAATGTCCCCAGAATTGATAAGGCTTGATTTATGGGGAGCATTTCCTTGGGCCAAGTCTTGGCAGACAGCCGGCAAAGTTCACTGGTTGTGTTCCTGACTTTGATTTTCTTTTGACCAAGAAAGAATTGGAAGATTATAAAACCACAGATATGGACCAGCTCTAGAGAATCTTGGGGGAGAATTAATTATTTTCAAATATTAGAATGTCCTTTGAATAGGGTACTTTTTAGTTCTCAAAGATGACAATCTTTCTCTTGATTAAAAAGATTTTCCAGTCAGCCCATCAGGGGACAAGTTCATTGGCTTGATTCTGGGGATACTTCCCGGACCCTGGTCTATGTGTAGGCAAGGGGCAGAGAGGTAGACACTCTCAGATAGCAGGGCAGCTGACTGGCAGCCACACCGAGCTGTGTTGATGTGCATGTTCCAGGAGGAAGCAAGATGGACAGGTCCCTCTCCAGTCCTGAGAGCAGAGGGTGGGAGAACTCCTGATTCCTTACCTCCAGATGTCAAGGCAGATAGACTAGGGAGGACACAGGGAAACCATCAGAACAGGTAAAGACCCAGCCGAAGGAGGTGGACCCCAGACACTGAAAGAAGTCGGAAAGCACCAATGCAGTGAACTGAGGAAAAGATGCACCCCAGAATTTACCATGAAACTCTCACCCGCTATTTAGTCAGGTTTTTGTTTTGTTTTGTTTGTCTCTGGGACCAAAGAACAAGAACAATTAGAGAAGGAAAAGTATATTTGGGGGCTCACAGTTTCAGAGATCTCAGCCCATAGATGGCCAACTTCATTCCTCCTGGCCTAAGGGGAGGAGGAATGAACATCACAGCAGAAGAGTGTGGTGGAGGGAAGCAGCATCATATCAGGAAGCAAAGACTCCACTCACCAGACAGAAAATATTCACCCCAAAGGCACACTCCCAATGCCCACCTTTTCCTGCACACCCTACCTGCGGTCAGTCACCACACAGTTAGTCCCCATGAAGGGATTAATTCACTGATTGGGTTAAAGCTGTCATAACCCAATCATTTCACCTCTGAGTGTTCTTGCATTGTCTCACACATGAACTTTTAGGGGACACCTGCTATCTAAACTATAACACCCACCAATGCAAATCATTAAGGCTGAAGAACAACAAAATGTCTTCTAACAAATGTAATGAAAAGAATGATTTACTAATGCAAATTTACACTCTCTTCAATGGCCCCCTTTTACAGGTATTTCCTACCCAAATGTTGAGATAAATGGCCAGGTGCTTTCTTTGTATATTTTTAATTAGTTATACATGACAGTAGAATGCATTTTTAAAATTTTTTAATTCTAATTTGTAATATATGACAGCAGAATGCATTACAATTCATATTATACATATAGAACACAATTTTTCATGCCTCTGTACACAAAGTAGAGTCACACCATTAGTGTCCTCAGACATGTACTTAGGGTAATAATGTCCATCTCATTCCACATCTTTCCTACCTCTATGCCCCTTCCCTTCTCCCCTCCCTCCCCTTTGCTCTGTCTAGAGTTCCTCTAATCCTCCCATGCTCCCCCCACCAGCCCCATTATGAACCAGCATCCTTATATCAGAGAAAAGATTTGGCATTTGGTTTCTTAGCATTGTCTAACTATGCTTAGCATTATATTCTCCAACTCCATCCGTTTGCCTGCAAATACCATGATTTTATAGAATGCATTTTGACACATTGTATACAAATGGAGCCCAACTTCTCATTTCTCTGGCTGTATAGGTGCACAAACTGGCAAAAGTCAATTCTGAGACTCAGAGCCTCCTCCAAGGCAACAGTTTCCATCTTCCAGGAGAGTGGGGCTGCCCAGGAACAGCTAAGCTGGAGGAGGCAGGAGAAAAGAGTTAGTCTGTGAGCTCTATGGCCGTCATTGACTCTCTGAGGGATACTCTTCCCTGTGGACGGTCCCTGAGACATCTATGGGTCGTCCATTCACCGCTCAGAATATCTTTCCTTTGTTCCATCCACCTCCTGAATTCCAGCATCAGGGGTCAGCTCAAAGCCACAAATTCTGAAAGGGCCGCCTAGGTGACTCCCACCCAACATCCCTCTCTTGTGTCACACTTGATGGAGTGCTGCCAGTTCCTAGCCTCAACTCCCTGGGTCAGGGTATGGGTAGCATTAGGGGTGCACGTTCAGGTTTCCTCTTCATCTTCATTATCAGGGTCAGGTTAGAAGTAAGTACTAAGATTCCCTGATCTTCACGATGTACGGGGCTTTGCCCAGCAGGCAGACGTCCCCAGAATTGAGGAGACTGAGGACGCAGAGGGAAACCTAATTTAACAAAATTTTGGCTTGATTATGGGGAGCATTTCCTTGGGCCAAGTCTTGGCAGGCAGCCGGCAAAGTTCACAGGTCGCATTCCTGACCCGCGTCTCCAGTTCCCCGCCCGCGAGAGGCCGCTGGAGCCGCCCTCAGCGCAGGTGACAGGAGCCCGGCGGCTCTGCTCCGCCGCCTAGAGCCTGGAAACTGTCATTGCGCCCAGGGACCCTCGAGCTGAGCTGCAGGAGCCGACCCCATACGTAGGGGCCGGCGGGCGCACTACACTGGCAGTCTGAGGGTGGTGTCTGAAGTCAGATGCTCCCTGTCTTTTCCTTGGCCTGGGCGACAGGCTCACGCTGCCCGGCTCAGGGAGTCCCGGGTTGCCCCGCCCAGCCGCCCGCGCCCTGCTTGGTGCGTGCAGAGTCCCCGCCCCCAGTCCCCACCCCCCGTAGCCTTAGGGGGGCACCCCCATTGGGGCTGGAGGGTGGTCCGTCGTGCCCTGGTCGCCGAGTGGCGAGAGGTGACGGTAAGCTCCTTCCGATTTCCGCCCGCCTGGCAGCGCTGAGGGGTAGTGCCAGTCGGGAGGCGCTCGATCCTCCCTCGGCCCGCCCGCCCGCGAGGGGGGCCGGCCCTGCTTTGCCAGCGCCTTTTTCCCCCCCGCACCGCGGCGCCGCTCCGCCACTTGGGCACCGCAGGGAGGGCAGGAGGCTGGAGCGCCTGCTGCCCGCCCGCCCGTAAAATGGTCACCTCGGCTGGACAGCTCGCCCTGTTCGCGCTCGGTAAGTACACTGCCTGCTGCTCGTCGTGCGCCCTCTGCGACACCCCGCTTCCTCCGTCCCTTCTTTTTCTTTTTTTTTTTTTTTTTTCTGGGGGATTTCTGCGCAGGCAGGAGAGTTGGGGGTGGCTAATGCTTTTAATGGGTTGGAGCCTGGGAGGCAAAGGGAGACGCTAAGAATTACAAAGAGAGGGACTGTCAAGCGCCCTGGCTTTCCCTGGGTAGTGGCCGCCTGGGCGGTGCGTGAGAACGCCAGGGAAGGGGAAGCGGTGTGTGAACGGGTTTGAACTTTAATCCGCCGCGGCTGTGTGTCTGCTCGTACACATGCCCACACCTACTGCTTACCTGGCTGCCTCCAAACCGGTCTTCACCGGCGATGGTGGCGTGTAGACTCTGAGCCGCTTTGGAGCCGGGGGTGGGCGTCCGACCCTCTCTGGCTGGCCTTTGCTTGGTATCTTGTACCCTCTGCCTACCCTTGAGCCCCAGACGGACAGAAGTTCAGGATCCCCTTAGGCGCCCTCAATCTTCTAACTTTAAGAGCTCTTGAGCTTTGGGGTAGGTTTTGGATTTTTGTGCGGATTAGTTTTTCTTTTAATTAACTTCCTTGGAAGAAGTGGTTTCAGTGTCAGTCGAGGGCAGGAGTGAAACCCTAAGCAGAACGTTACCAGTTTCCTTTGAGTTTGTTCATGGAAATGAATGGGGGGTGGGGGAGGGGAGGGGAAGTTAAACCGCGCCCACCTGGGGTTGGTCTGGGTGGCCCGAGAGCTTTTCTACCATGAAGTTCATAGGTATGCTGTACGTGGTCAGGAGCTCGGGGGTGCACACTGTCTGGGACTCTTGCCCCTAGTGATATTGGGTCTCTCAGGTGTTAGCTGATTGATGATCAGTCCAGGTGTCCCCATTACCGCTGCAGCCTTCAGTGGAAGGAATTGTAGCTATCTCCTGAGTCTCACCTTGCAAAGCAAGTTGCTGGCTACATCGCTATAGGACCATTAAAGTCTGAAGAAAGCTTTAGAACACACCCCGCAATGTCCAGAGCTGCGACCTGATCCAGTTAGCGTAGGATTGCAGGGGGTTCCTGGAACAGCCCGCAGTACTGTCCTTGATATGGTGATTAAGGGTGATGAAGAATCGCAGCAGTAGGGAACTCATCCTCTAGGGGAAAATATGGGGCAGTCGTGGAAGGAGATGTTTTCTGCATCCTCCCCTAAAACTCACCAACAGGTGATGTGATTATAAGCGGCTTTTCACCTCCTTCCTAAGAGCTCCCCCTTTTGCATTTTGTGTTATGTATTGTGTATTGACTTGTTTCAGTTCAAAAAAATTTTTTAAAGCAGTGAAACATTGCAGATAAGTGGAAGCCTCCTGGATAGATTCCCTGTTCTGAGGTAGTGTTGTGGGTTTTGTTTTGTTTTTTGTTTTTTTTTTGTTTTGTTTTGGGTTTTTTTTTTTGCAAGTAATAGTAGTAATAATAGCTAACACTATGTGAGTGCTTACTGTGTCAGGCACACTACTAGTTTATTAACTCATTTAGTTTTCACCCACCTGATTATCATTCCCATTTTCTCGAGGAGGGAAGAAAAGCCCACAGGGCCCACAGTAGGTAGTTGGACGAGGATTATAAGAATGTGGAAGAAATGTGGATAAGGAAATGTCACTTTACTTGTGGTTAGAATGGTACCAGTCTCTCAGGAGTGGGATTTTGCTTTAAGGAGAGGTTGGGTAGAATACCCTGGAACTTTCTTTGCTATTAAGTCAGGTTACCATTGAACTCCTAGAACCTCAAGGAGGTTATGCAATGAAAATTTAGAGACAGAAAATGATGAAGGCAAACAAATTTGGGGAAGTCTTTGAAAGTTTTCTGCCCCTACCCACAACCTCCATCATAGCACACTCATAGCAAAGACGTGGAATTTTTCTCTTTTGTCTAAGAATGTTCTCTCCAACTTGGTCTTTGTTTCCTGCCTTAAGAAAAAGATGTATAAACATAAAAAAATTGATCAATATGTAAAAGCTGGCTCATACACTTCCAAAATGTGAGCAGTTGAAAAATGTAGAAAAAAAAATCAGTAGTAATTTACACCACTAAAGACTCCTTTTTATTTATATTTCTTTAAAAGAAAAATCAGAGCTGTCAGTTCTGTGCATTTACTAGAACTGCTGCCTCCCACATGCATCTTTAATTTGCCATGTTTCCTCCAAAGCTGCTTTCCTCTCTAATTTTTCTTAAATTAGTTAAAGGCAGTTCCAGGCAAATCAGTCTGTTCCATTGCTAAGCAAGATCTAGAAAACCTTCCTGGCTGGGGACAGTCTGAGAAGGGCTATTAGGAGTCTGAGCTAATGCTTGATTACTTGGAACCTGAATGCAGCTGATTAATGCTTTGAGTGACAGAGTGTGGAGACTGTTGCCCAAATGGCAACTTTGGAAACATAACTCAGGTTCCCAGAGGGGCTGCCATCCCATGTAGGATTTCCATTGCTGGCAGACACACCTCACAGGGTCTTGGCACTTCCAGTTGCATGTCCTCCTCAGTGTCCAGGGAACAAGATGTAGTCTTCGGCAAGATGCTTAGCTAATCTGTGCCTTGTTTTTCTCCTCTGTAAAATGGGAACGTTGAGAATTATCGGACATATTGAATATATTTAGAATGGTACTGGCTTGTGGTAGGAGCTTCTCAATCTTAATGCCGTCACCACTGTGTTGTTGTTTTTGCTTGGTACCCTGTAGAATTCCAGGCACCATTGCAAGTTACGTGGGTTCTATAACTGGAAGAGTTTGTCCATTTTAACTACCTCAGCTCCCTGCTCCTCACCCTTTCTGGGCCAGAAAAATACCGCCCAACCTGAAAAGCTACCTAGGTGATTTCTGGTGGATATCATTTGGTAGAAGTCAAACTCCAGCCAGTTTAGGAGTTCTTTGGGACAGATGTCATGAGCTCTTTAATTTTTGATGTGAAGCATTTGTGCCTCCCTTTTAATATTCAATGATCACTTGTTTATTCAGGACAGCACTAAGTTCCATTTTTCTCATCTGTAAAGTGGGAATAATAAAACTGTACCCAACTCACAGGTTGTTAGGAGAGTCAAATGAGATGATAAATATGGAAGCTATTTATAAATTATAAAGGCTACACACAAAATGAAGTTGATTTTATGATACAGAAATGAGGTTATAACCCAAGATAAACATTTTTATAGCAGTTCTCATCAATGAGAACTGGAGGTAGAACGGGAGGCTGTTAGAAGATGCCAAGGACGGGCGGAGGTGGAATAGGTCACCTTCCTTTTGGAATTTAGGACTGAGGGATCAGCAGAGGGACTGAAGTCAGACGTTTCTTTTCTCCATTACATGGAAATGTCATCTTTCAGAGTAGACCGTGAAGGTTTGCCTAGGACACATGTTTTCCATACTGGGCAGTCATAATTAGGGAGTGTTCACTTAGAATGTGGCTGTAAAGGGGTATATAGAAGACTTCAAGGCTGAATTTCCCCTATTTGCTTTTCCAGAATTTGGTTTCCTCAGGATAAAGTGATCTTTCTGTAAATAATGTCCCCTGCAAAGGGGACTTTTCTTTCAGGAGCAAATGATGCTTCGTGTTACTGTTACTGTGGTAACATATGAAAAATAGATGACTTTTTCATTGGACCTATCTCCAAGGACCTTTTCAAAGTGTGTTTTGAACAAGGTCCTCATCTGTGCACTGCCACGAACAGGCACTGGCTCAGCCAAAATGAGAATGGCTTGTACACATGGAATTAGGCATCTTCTGTTTGGTTTCACGCTCAAACCTTCCACAGTATCTTCTACAGCAGTGCCCTTAAATCAGAATCACCTAGAGGGCTGGTAAGCACAGGTTGCTGAGCCCCAACCCAGTGTTTCTGATTCTGTAGGTGGGAGAGTTTGCATGCCCAACGAGTTCCCAGGTGTGGCTGATGCAACTGGTAGGGAAGAGGCGGGTGGGCCACTTCTAGAACCACTGCTCCTCAATCAACTGCCATTGGGGAACGTTCTGGCTTCAGTTGCTTTGTAAAGTACATTCTGACATTTGTAAATGCTGCTATGGGTTTATGAACCATTATTCAATGTACGTCGAAGGTCTATCTTGCTGACCAGGGCAGAGTTAGAATTCTTGCTGAGATCTCTTAATTGTTATAAGTGTGCTTGTACTTTATCCGTGTAAGTTGCACCCACTGGTCCTGTGTTATTAAAGTCACCAGCATTAATCATGTTACTTCTTTTATTATTATCATTATTATTTGGTACCAGGGATTGAACCCAGAAGTGCTTAACCACTAAGCCACATCCCCAACCTCTTTTTTATTTATTTATTTTTTTATTTTGAGACAGGTTCTCTTCAAGTTGCTTAGAGCCTTGCTAAGTTACTGAGGCTGGCTTTGAACTTGTGATCCTCCTGCCTTGGCCTCCTGATTATTATTTTTTTTTATATTGCCCAAAGTTGACCATTGTTTTCCTGCCATTTCAAATGTTTTTTTAAAAGAGAGAAAGGGAGGGAGAGAGAGAATTTCAATATTTATTTTTTAGTTTTCAGCGGACACAACATCTTTTGTATGTGGTGCTGAGGATCGAACCCTGGCCGCACACATGCCAAGTGAGCGCGCTACTGCTTGAGCCACATCCTCAGCCCCAACTTCAAATGTTTTTGATCACCTAATTTTAATTCTGTCCTATATTTAAGATTGTTTCTAGATGAAGGAGGATGGGGAGTTTTATAGTGGTTTTGGCTAGCTTTTTAAATGTCCCTTATCAAATGGGAAATACAAAAATCTTTCAGAGAATCAGGAAAGCCAGAAATCTAGGCTATCAGAACCCTCTCTCAAGAGTTCTTCAATTGCAAGGCACATTCCCTTCGGGCCACCTCTAAAAATCTGGGTCAATTCTTTTCAAGCATTATGAGTTTATTGTATTGAAGATGACTTTAAAAATAAATAGTTATGACTTAGGCTTAGAAAGAGTTGGAAGTTTATTGAAATGGAGTTTTATGTCTTTACAAGTGACATAAAGTCAGAGGAGACAATTTTTGCCTGCAGAGTTCCTCCCCTACTTGGTGTATTCTGTGCTCTTGCATTTAATTTTTTTCTTGTCCTCCTCCTTACCTCAAGACCTTCTGTCTTCCTCACCTGTTTACACTCTTCAAGTACTTGAGGAAGGTTAGGATTTCCTTAATGGCTCAGACCCGAAACTCTTTTGTGGAACAGCTCTTCTGCTATTGCCTGGCCTTTTTTGGTTTTGGTCTTTGTGTTCACATTCCCGGTCCGGAATCCTGGGAGCAGAGCCCTGGCTCCTCGGATCCCTCCTTAGATAAGAGTGGTTGGTGCTTGGCCTCTGCTAGCTTGAGAGCTCCTTGGTTTCATCTCTACCTGGGCATCTCTGATCGTGAGCTCCTGGGGTGCCTGGTGGAGGATACTTCAGGTCCAGTCTCTGTTGACAGTCACCGGGTTGTTAACATCAATCCTGAACAACTCTTTATTATGATCACCAAGGGTGGTTACATACTAAGTCTTGCATCACCAACGCCCTAGTCTTCAGAATGTTGTTTTCTTGTTGTCAAAAAAATTATATGACTTAATGCTTTTAAACATTAACATTTATTTCCTCTGGCACATTTGGAAAATTAAGGAAAGTATAAGAAACTGCTTTAATGACTTATAATTCTGCCACCACAAGATAACCATGTTTAACATTTTGTTAGAATCTGATGGAAGAATGTATAGGTAGATATTCCCTTCAAAAGTGTATAGGAAGCTGGGTATGGTGGTATACATCCATAGTCCCAGTGACTTGAGAGGCTAAAGAAGGAGGATCATAAGTTCAAGGCCAACTTGATGAGACCTGGTCTAAAATAAAAAAAAATAATAATAATAATGGGTAGGAGGGTAGCTTGGTGTGATCAAGGATTCCTGGGTTCAATTTCCAGTATCCACCTCCCCCGAAAGGTATACATGAGTTCCAGTTGGCTCACACTGTTTGTTTTTGTAATTTAACAATCTTTGTGTAATAAACACCTTTATGTCATTAATATATAACATCATTTCTAGTGGCTGGGGAATATTCCCTTGAGTATAAATACTATAATTCAACCAATTTTGTATGATTTGGGCCACATAGATCTTTCCTATATTTAACTTTTATACATAATCCACACATTGTTTTTGAGAATATTAACTGATACACCATTTTGGAAGTGAGTATGGTAATAGTTATTAATAACCGAGTCATCAGTTCCACATTTGCTCTATCCTGTGTAAACTCTCATTGACATTTGCAAAGAAAAATGTCAATGATTGTTGAATGATTACCAGTACCACACTGCTGTAATTATTTAAGGAGATTCTATAGTTTTACATGTAACATGGTGGTTTACTATGTAGATATTTAAAAGGATAAAGTTTTTCATGATGAATTCAAAAAGACAGTTTCCAGGATTATGTGAATAGTACAGTCCCTTGGTTTGAATGGGTTAATTTTTTTATAACAAGCATATACTAGGTTTATAATGCTGGAAGTCAAGGAAAATCAATGATACAACAGTCTTGTCCTTAAATGTTTGGCACATCTTTGATTATTTAGGATAAATTCCCAGAAATTGTCCTTTTTTCTAGCAGTTTACAAATGTCTACTTTCTTGAATTTTCTATAATACCATAAGTTAGGCTTAACATTTGCCAAGTAGATTAGCAAAAAATATCTCAGCCACCTTTTCATATTAGCTATTTGTTAGAGTGGGTAAATTTTTAAATCATTTGTCATCTTGTTATTTTGCATTTTAACCTTTTCAAATTGTCTTGTTGATTGATCATTCTTTTCAAAGGACTTTATGATGACAACATTTTATATTGAAAGGATTTTAATCATTTACCAGTCATATATTATAAGTATTCCTCTCCCCCCAATTTATTGTTTATCTTTTGCTTTTTGTCTATGGCATTTTGATATTCCTAAGGTTTTTATCCTTATTTAGCAGAAATTTTAAATCTTTCTCTGTAAATTTCTACTTTGCCTATATATTGAGAACAGCTTTCCTTTGTCCTAAATGAGGCAAGTATTTTCTTTTTCCTTCTAATCTTTAGTGGTCTAATCATAGTGGTTGTATATTGAAATAGTCTATCTATAATTTATTCTAGGGTATGTTATATGATACAATTCATATTTAATTTTTTTAATGAAAAGTCAATCAATAGTTTCAATTGCTATGGAATAATCTATCTTTTCCCCTGTGGTTTGAAGTATCATCTTTATCATATGCTCAATTTTTATAAGTCCTTGAATCTAATTGTGAAATTTCAGTTTGGTTCCATTGCTTGGCGTTCTGAACCTTGTTTTGAATTTGTTCATCTGTTTATTTTATTTACTGAGCACCTGTTCTGTGCTGGAAATACTTCTAGGTGCTTGGGAATCAGCCCAGAGGGAGGGAGAGTCCTGGTACTGATGCGTCTGTGTTCTAGTGGGTGAGACATCCCCCTGCTGTCTATTCTGATTGGCTATTGCTGGTCTATAAAAGCTCTTTTCCTACTGGTGTTTAAAAAAATTCTAAGATTCCTTCAATTGATTCTCTTTAAGTTTTCTAGTTACATGGCATGTAATCTTGAATAATAACTTTCCCCCCTTCCTTTAAATATTCTTGTCTATTGTTACTTTTATAGTACTGACTAGAACTTTAAGAACAATACTTTTAAAAAAGCAGTAGATATCCTTGTTTCTCTTCATAGATATGCTGGTAACATTTGTGCATTTAACAGTTAAATATGTGACTGCGGCTGACTTTTGGCTGTGTGTGTGTGTGTGTGTATGTGTGTGTGTGTGTGTAGGTATATATACATATTTTTGTTTCTAAAATGTAATTCTCTTTATAATTTAACAAATGCTTTGGCATTTTGTTGTATTAATGTTGTATTAATGTTATTAATGTTGTATTAATGTATTAATTTTGTTGTATTAATGTTGTATTAATTGTGTCTCTGGGTGTGTATGATGTTGATAGACATCATTTATTTATATGTGGTGCTAAGAATCAAACCCAGTACCTCACACATGCTAGGCATGTGCTCTGCCACTGAGCCACAACCTAACCCCTATATTAGTTTTTTGAAGCAGGAGGAGATAACATGGATTTGTTTTTTTTCCCCTCACAATGTTTTAAGGACATTTATTGACTCAATTATGTTGACGCCATCTTTAAATTCTTGGCATTAACCCTTCTTGGCTATGTGGTATTATTTTCTCTATATAGGTGCTAAATTTGACCCATTGTGAGTTGTTTGGGACCTTGTTTTCCTTTTTAGGTTTTGATATTAGTCTTACATCAGCTTTCAAATGAAATAAATTTTGAAACATTTCATTGTGCTCTGGTAGTTGAAATATCATGAAAACACGTGGTTCTTGGGGAGGCTTCAAAGAAACAGCTTATGAAACTTCTGAGCCTGGTCCTTTTTCAATGGTGTAGTAGTCAGCTTCTTTGCCTGTAACAAGACACCCGAAATAAAGAACTTAAAAGGAAGAAAGACTTATTTTGTTTCCTAGTTTCGGAGGTTTCAGTCCTTGTTTGGTTGACTCCACTGCTTTTGGGCCCATGTGAGGCAAAATACTATGGCCGGAAATGCCTGGTAGGGCAGAGCTGCTAACCTCATGACAGCTGGGAAAGCAGAAGGAGAATCTGCTTTTATAACAGAGTTCCTCCCCCCAAACCCATTCAGCTGTGAATTCATAAATGGATTAATCCATTCATAAGGTCAGAGCCCTTAAGATCCAATCACCTCCCAATAGCACCCCCTCTGTATCGTGTTGCATTGGGGACCACGCCTTCAATGTGGGAACTTTCTGGGGACAGGTCAGCTCCAGACCATCACAAATGATTAGTTCAACTTTCCCATTTCTCATGTCAGTTTTGATAATGACATGTTTTCCTCACAATCTGTTTAATTCAGATTTGTAAAATTTAACATAGATTTATAAATAATCACTCTTGGAAATTTTTCTTTTTGCATCATTGGTGACCTTAACAAAGTAAAACAACGTCAGCACCAGAGCCCCTCAAATAAAATAAAATAAAACAATCTTGATTACATTCAGGCTGAAAATGATTTTGAATCATTAAAATTCAAGGGAAAGTTTCATAAGACCAGATACAAAGCTTCAGATTGTTTGCATAACACATATACCAAAGTTGTCATAGTAATGCCACCTCTGATTCAGTGGGGACATTACTACTACGTAGCATCCTCTGCTTCCTAAAGCTTTAAAGAGCTTAGAAACCTCCAGAAACACTATTATGGCCATTAGGTGCTACTACAGCACAGCCAGGGCTTGTGTGGGAGACTATCTTTTTATTGTTCATTCGCTTTAGTTTTTGTTTCTTTCTTTTGTTTTTAAGATCTGTACTTCTAGGTAAAAATATTAGATTCCTAAAGAGTGAGCATATCTGCAGCTTGAGTTCTTCAGGGCGTCTAATCTGAGTTTGAATGAGGTCACTCAACAATTGTACTGGGTGCATGGAGGATAGATGTGTCTTTGCTGTTCTTTCGTCATCTCTTGCCAGGTCTGAGGCATTCTCGGGGTAATTACTGTACCTCCGAGAGGCACAGGAGATTAACTGGCTAAATGGTGCAGCTAATGTGGTGACACAAAAGCAGCCAAAGCTGATAAATGAGAGGTTTGCAATTACACACTCTTCTCCCTTCTCTTTGCCAGGCCTTGGCAACCAATGAGGGGAAACACACATCTAGCAGACTTTGCTGGATTGAAAAAAGAGCTTCAAACCTGTAACTTTTACTGTGGTCGTGGCCCTGAGGAATTGACACGTGAATTATGGCTGAACATGACCTGTTCACCTTGTTCGTGACTGATCTTGGTTGGAACCTCTAGGCTTGAGCCCTTCTCACCTTGCAGTGGTTTCTGGGTTATGAGTTTTGCATTCAAGTTTTGCATCATCGGGCTGGTTTGCATGCTGAACACACACATGCAGATTGAAACAATGACAGATGTTTTTTGCACATAGCAGACTTGGGTGTTATAATTAGGGTTTCAGGGGATGACTCACAGGTCCCTAAACTGGAATGAAAGCAAGCCTGGGGCCCAGGCATATTTTTTTTTTTTTTTTTAGGGTTGTGAGGTCAACTCATAGATCACACAGTTGGGGAATCCTTCTGAATTTGGAATATTCCTGGATCTCATCAACCCAACCCACCCCCATGCCCTCTAAAGAAAATCCCCAAGGCAAACATAACTACTTGTGCTGGCCATGGTGTAGACCACTTCGTGTCCATAAAACTTGGGCACCTCTGGATGCCACCTCGGTAGGTGGGTGTTCAGGACCTGCTCCTTCTCTACCAATCTTGGTTAAGCCCTGCTGATTCTTATTTTTTTTTGGATTGAACCCAGTTGTATTTAACCACTGAGCCACATCCCCAGCCCTTTTTTTTTTTTTTTTTGAGATAGGCTCTCACTAATTTGCTGAGGCTGGCTTTGAACTTGGATCCTCCGGCCGTAGCCTCAAGAGCTGCTGGGATTACAAGCATGTACCACCGTGCCCGACTGCTCATTCATTTTCCCAAAAGGATGCATAATCCAGAATTTACAGACAAGAGCATCTAAAAACACCCCCAAATCCTGCTCACCAGACATCTTACCAGGTTTAGCTACTGGCTACACTACCAGCCTTCTTTCTGGGCATAGATACAGATATTTGTATATTCACATTTTCCCTCCAAAAACAGCATTTGGTGGATTCTGTTTTAAAATCTGCTTTTCACTTATAATACATAGGGACAATATTTCTATGGCAAACGTATACATACATCTATAAATGTATTTTATGGCTATAATGAATTCCATTATACAGCGCTCACTTAACCATCTCATACTGATGGAGATGGAAATTGTTTTAAACTTTTAAATATTCAGACCTGAAATGAAAATTCTTGTAGCATATTTTAATAATTTTCTATGGATAAGTCCCCAGAAATGCATTTTTCCCACTTAATATAATGTTTTGACAACATACTTTCCAGAAAATCTTGTGCATTTATAATTTTTATCACCTATGTGTGAACGCATATTTATCAGCAAACCTGCCTGTGATGAATATGATCATTTTCTACACTATGTAAATTAGTATTATCTTAATTTGTATTTCATTGGTTTTTAGTAAGATTGAATGCTTTTTAACATTCAAGTATTTCAGTTTATTTTCTTGTAAATGACGCATTTATGTCCTTAACCCATGTTTTAGATAGATTCTTATTGATTTGTAAGTGGTTTTTAAAATATACCTTAAAAATGTGCCTTAACAATATGCCTTAAAATATGACTTAAAATATGCCTTAAAATATTTTGTCTTTTAAATTCATATGTGTTGTGTGTTAGGCTTACAGAAGTGTGGTTTTGATTTTGGTTTTAACTTTTAAAGTCTTAAAATCTGTTCATAATTTCTTGATGGTTTCACCTTTTGTGTAATGCATAATTTTGGTGTAGGAAGCGCTTTTTCTGTGGCCTGCTGATTCCTAATTTTTTTCTTGTACTTTTAGGTCTAAATTTTAATTCAGTGGGAATATATTTTGGGTGTCAAATACAAGATAAAAATCTAATCTGTCTTTTGTCAAATAATGATCCAGTTACTCTAATATCATCTGTTGAATAATTTCTTTTTTCTACACTCACAGATTTCATCCCACATGTTTGTCACCTGAGACGTTCTTAGGAGTAGTTGGGTCTATTTGTGGTGTTTTCATTCTGGTCCACCAATCCAATGATCACAGCTGTAAGAACTACTCTTTGGATTAGGATGTATCATTGCCCTAGGAATTTGGGGCAAGAAATATTGAGAACCAGGAAGGTAAACAGTGTGTTACGGTAGATACTCATCACTTCTCCCTGTGATGAGATCCCTCCTCCCCTGCATCCTAGGCATTGTGGGAGGGGGGGATTCCTTACCATGTTTCTATCCCTGGAGAGAGAGGATGATTTTTCTCATTCCCTAGGGTGGCTAGGGCTGGTGGGCACTGGGTCTCACTGTACTGAAAAGCCTGGTGAGCCAGATTATATTCCCCTCTCGTCTTTCCGGAACTCTATGCTCTACAGAGAGAAATTGGAGATCACAAGGCAGGCCTACCATCCTCCAGGTGGCATTCTGGTGAACTGAGGCTTTATATTTTCATGTCACCTTCTCATGTAGGAGTGCTGTAGGTTATGACATGACATGCTTGGAACCACAGACCAAACCTGGTGCATCACTCTCTGGAACTTAGATTCATTAGAGACTGAGAAAGGAACTCCACCAGCTAGTTATAACATGGTTTTCTATATTAAAATAAACTCGGATGTGTTCGTGAATAGAATTCAAGATTGAAATATCAAAATAATTTTTAGGATAAAACATAAGACAAGATGAATTGTGACTTCCTTCCCCAATTGGCTTATTTAAGACTCTGCTCCCAGAATCGAGCGAAATAAGTACAAGTTTCCTCTCTTTACCACTTTGGGGATTTGCTGGAAAAGTTTTAGAAGTTCTGTCCCATACGGATGACTGATTTTCAGATACTTAGAGTAGAGCATAACAGTGACTTAAATAACTATCATTTTCCAGTTAATGTATTTAATATGTTTTTTTTCTAATTTTCTAAAGTGGAAGCTTAGATGATTGACTTTGAACCTTCTTTTGTGATAGCGTCATTGAAGGCCATGAATGTCCCCATAAGCACTACTTTTTCTATACCCCATACATTTCAACAAGTTATGTTTTTATTTAATTCAAAATATGTTTATTTCTTTTGATATTTCTTGTTTTGATCCATGCGCTTTTTAGAAACATGTTACTAATCTCGTATATGGGAATTATTCCAGCTATCTTTCCATTATTAATTTCTAGTTCAATTTCATTGTGGTTCATGAGCATCCATTGTATGGATATTCCTTTAAATTTGCCAAGGCAAAGTGTGTTCTCTTGAGAAGAATGTGTATTCTGCTGTTGTTAGATGACATAGTCTATAGATGTCCATTATATCCAGTTGCTTGATAGTGTTGTTGAATTCAGTTATGTCTTTACTGCTTTGTGCCCACTGGATCTTATCATTTCTGATGTAGGGGTATTGAAATATCTACCTGAGATGGTAGATTCAGCTTTTTACTTTTGCAGTTATATTAATTTTTGCCTCATGTACTTTGGCACTGTTGTTAGGCACATGTATACATTAAGGGTTGTGTGATTTCATCATCTTTATGATTCTAAAGCTATTTTAGAGTCTTTCAGTACCTGTGGTCATCACTAGTAAACCCTTTACCCCCATGTGGTACCTGTAGTTGATGCTGAGTTTGCACTATTACCTGTGAATGGGAAGTTCCCGTGAAACTTGATTTCTGACTTAATTTAACATAACTGTGCTCTATTTTAATTTTCTATGTATGTGTGTGTGTGTGTGTGTGTGGTGGGGGAAGAACCAGAATTAAAATCATTATTTCAAATTCCTGGAATAATTCTGTCTTAGGGTCAAGATGATAGACCTTCTTCTGTTGAGGCTACGATTTCAAATTAAGTTCTTTTTATGAAGATTTTGACTAACAGACTGGTTATGCACCAGTGAACCACTTGAAAGTTAAAAGATTTATGCTTAGGAAGACAACATCCACTCACTATGTAATATGAGCTTATTTTCTGGTGATGGGCCTCTTTCCCATACTCTGCAATTGGCGGAAAATAAACCGAACAGTCCTTTCAACTCAACTGGTCCTTTGGATTTCAGATACAAGGCAAGGCATTCTTAACAGTAAGAATGGATTGTGTGGAGTATCGTGGCTACCATCTCATGTAGGATATGTTAAGTGATCAAATGGTAGTTGTGATTTTTTGTGAACCAAGTCTAATGTAACATTTGGTTCTTAATTTACCCAATGTGGCTACTTTACTCACTTCCTACTGTATCTATCATACAGTCAATGGGATGAACAACAAAAATAAGATCAATCAGCACCAAGTGAGGGGTGCTATTGATTTCTTTAAGTTATTTATTTTATGGATTGTTCACTTTAGTAGATATAGAAGCATGTATCATTACTCTGCTGGATGGTGGTATTAATACGTAGAGAACCATGACCTATCCCTTGTCCCTCAATCCCCATGAATTTCTTGTGGATAGCGGCACAAGCAGACATCATTTTTTTTTTTTTTTTAAACGAAAGGGCATGAAATGCAGAGTCGATGTCTTGGGCTCAAAAGGAGTTATCTTGGTATAATAGGGCAAGGGTGCTTTGTGTTGATAATGCCCCACACTTTGAAGGCTGCTGGCACATGGAAAGTTCTTTAAGTGCCTTACATGCTGCACAGATTCCTTTAACACATTTAGCAGTTCTGGGAGGTACATTGAGTATCCCCATTTTATAGATGAGGAAACTGAGACACAAAAATGTGAGGTAACTTGCCCACGCTTCTATAGCCAGCATGTAGAGGAACCAGGTTTTGGATCCAGGGCCCTTACCTACTGTTCTAGCCACCCCAACATTCTGGTTCTCTTTGTCAGTCATGGAAGGCGGTGAGTGCTGAGGTGCCTGGAGTGGTTCGTGTGTGTGGGAGCGCCATTTTGTGGCAGACATTGACCTACATGTAGTCAGACTTCAGACAGCTCCTCCCCTGCACGGTACCACGTTGAGAGTAATCCCCATGCAGGTCATTGTCACGCTGGCTGAAAAGAAAGAGTACGACTTCTTAATACTATGAAATATCATAAAGAAATAACTATGGTAGAGGGCCTTTTCCCTCTTCCATGGAGCCCAGGTATTCCAATGACAGATAGTCAGTCACATGAGACAAACTATTTGACATATCTTTTTTTTTTGTGATCTGGGAACTTATGATAATTTTGTTAATAGGAGCCTGTTTTCATTTCAAGCATACATTTTTTTTCCAAAAGGTGTTTATTTTAAAAGGGGATCTCCCATGGATGCAATCTGTCCCCCAATAGGTGACATGCCTAAAAGTCACAAAGCATGTGACCTGAAGCCTCTAACATCCTCTGCTGAGGTGCTGTCCCCAACGCCTCCTTCTCCCACTTCGACTCCAGCCAGCATTCCCCCCAAATAATAGCACAAGACAGAGGTCTTTCACACTTGTGAGTTAACACATTTAGTTCTTCACAGTCCAACTAAAGATAGAACCTGCATTAGCACGTTCGCTAATAGCTGCCGTACTTCCAAACGCCTCTCCCCCAACTTTAGCGATGACACATACCCACAAAAAGCACAGGCATTTCTAGTTGACTGTATAGAATAGCAGACAAGAACACAAAGAGCACTTGCAGTTTGGCTTGCACGTAGGAGCGTCACTCAGCTGGCAGCATTTTTTGATGGCCTTTGCATCTCTGATTAGTCACTTCAATATCTGGTTAGAGTCTGGATCCCAATGTGTTCCAGAAAGGCCACCATATGAGCGTTCTTCAAAAATGTGCTCAGGGTGTTTTTTTTTTTTTTTTTCCTTTGGCGAAAGGTGAGAGAGTGGTAGACACGGGCAAACCATGTATTACACACGAAACAGCAAGTGTAATGGACAGTTTTTAAAAATCTGTGTATTAAAGGACCTTATTGGATGATCCTTTTCTAGCAAAAAAAAAAATCTCCCTTAATTTGTGAATCCAAATCATTCACACGTCTGATTTTGCTTGAAGTAGGTTGCATCCACTACAGAGTCCAAAAAAATAAAAATAAAAAGTTGACTCACTGGTGACTGTGCACAGCTCATTCTGCTGGACCACCAGGAGGAAGAGGTGATGTTGTCAGACACCAGCTCCTGAGACAGGAAAGAGAGCAGCTTATTATGAAATTGCTGTTGCTTCCAGAGCAGAGGCCTCCTATCTTGCCTTTCCCACAGGTTTTCTGCACCTCAAGCTGTGGGCACCCTTCATCTTCCTTTGAGTCTCCTCATCTCTTGGTGACCTGCTCCCTAGCCCTCCTTCCTTGCCTGATGGGTGCCTTTTAGTTGTAACATTCTGTGGTGGTGGGGAGTAGGGCAAGGTTTAAGTTGGGGGAACAGAGCAGTCACTTTGGGTCAAAAATGTTCATCTTTTCAGCTTGTACCTTTGAACCCCAGCATGTCAGAGGCCACAGAGCTGGTGAATGATGACAAGGAAGGCTTTCTAACAGGATGGGAAATCACCTTGCCTCCTGGTTCAGGGATGCTCTTCGATCACCAGGGAACAATATTTTCGGGCTGTTTGGGGTTCCTTCGTGGGAGGAACTGCCTAAAGAAGGGAGAGGACTCCGCTCCAGCAGGCTACTCTCCACAGGCCAAGGATGGAGACTGTCTGAGAGGACACAGACAGTTTATCTGCACTCCCAGCCTTGAGAAACGAACTGCAGGCCTAGGGGAGGGGTATGTTTTTGTTTTTGTTTTATCCCAGAAAATATAATATGATCTGCATCTTCCCTTGAAAATACTTTCTTCAACAAAGCAGGCCCCAGCTGCCCTTGTGAGTGGGGGTGAGAGCAGGCTTGCCGGTTAACCACCATTCTGGTGTGTGTGGTCTGCTTCTCGGAGCTGGCCAGGGCCCCAGAGCCTGGTTCGGGCTCAGTCCAGGGTCCCCTCTGGGGCGGTGATGACTTCTGACTTCACTGGGAGCAAAGCAGAAGTGGACAAATGGCCTCCTTGTTTGGCCTTGAAGATAAAGTCATAAATTTTTGCGAAAGTGTGTATACCAGCCCCCCCAAAGTGAGATAACTGGAAACCACTGAAGAAATTCTGGGTGGCTCCACATTGCCTAGCTACGAGCTGCTCTTGATTTTCTCCAGTTTCAATGGCTTAGGCCTTGTTTTCACCTGGGGCTGTTTCTCTCCTGATGAGCTATTTTCAGAGGCTTCACTGGCAAAACTTTCTGAAAATCTGGGGCTTTGTTTGTATGAAAACATTTTGTTCTGAGGAGGTGGGTAAGTCTGTGTGAATAGCCATTGCTATTCTTGCATATTATCTCCCTTGTACTGGAGTAGGGTATAGTCATACCCATCGGTGTCTTTGGGTGACCTCTTACTGTATTGGCAGTAACATTTCTGTGTGAGTTCATGAGTGTGTGTGTGTGTGTGTGTGTGTGTGTGTGTGTGTGTGTGTGTTTCATCTAGAGGTTTCATTTCCTACTTGGTGGGCATTTTATTTCACCTTTCCTTTTATGCCTCTTCTCAAATTTATACAGTAACAGTGGTTGGCTAGTATGTGTTTACTGATTATAAATAATTTACCCCCAGAATCTCTCTTCATTTTCCCCTTCCTTCTCCTCACCACCTCTTACCCCCAGAACATCACTGACCTAGCAGCAGATTTTTTTTTTTTTTGAGCAGAAGTGGGAAGTAAATCCATCTTCTAGGTCAATTCTGATCACTTGGAAATGGTTGTTTAGAAGGAATTGATGGGTGCGTCTGAGTTCATTGGGAAACAGTGCTGTGATCAACTAGTAATGTCTGCTGTGGGTTCAGCAGAGAGGCATTGATCTATGTGTCATGTATTTGATTTCCTGCTTGAAATGATGGACTTAAGAATGAGAAAAAGATGAGTTTCCAAGAATTGAATGTGTCTCTACTTATGTTGCTAATATTTCATGCCATATTAATTTTCTTAAAAACAGTACTTAGGCTTTGAAAAAGGGGTCCATAAACCTAATCCCACAGCCATGTAAAAGTACTAGTGAGCCCTAGTTAGACAGGGTTAAATTAGTATCCCAGCAAGACAAGGAGCCTGGGCGGGTGTGGACTATTATGTCCTGTCATCCTGCAGGACACTCTAGGGTGTTTTCCTCCCCTGAAAATAAACGCAAAAGCACAACTCACGCTGGGTACAAAACTCCGTGTCAGTGTTCAAGTCTGTTGACCTTGGGATCTTCTTGAGTTCTTAGTGGGGGTGTTACTTCTGCCTTCAGGGGGAATACTGAACTCTGCCTTTTTAAAGGGAAGGACTCCTTTCCCTGGAGGGTATGTGGCATGTCTGCTCCAGCCCCAGAAGCCATCTCGGCATCCTTAGACCTGCTTCCGCATGGGCAATGGTGGTTAAGTGCTCTCCCGATGAACCATGGGAGGATGTGAAGGACAGTTGACCTGGGCTGTGCTCTCATGGGCCTGGGAGGCTGCTGCAGAGGCCATGCATGTGTTAGGGCGTGGATCCCTTGAGCCAAGTGGCTTGGTGCATTTGCAGCTTGTTTGTGCTTTGGCCACAGGTCACCACTGCACCTGATAGCTTTGCTCCTGGTGGGCCCTGGGCCTCTGAGCCTGTGATGCTGCCAGACCAGCCATAGGTGGTAGTGCTGGGGTTTATGCTGAGCAGGTTGAGACACCAGAGAAGCTTCTAGAAAGCCTTCTAGAGCCATCTTCATCCAGAGACTCACTTGTCCTGGGAGTTTCACTTGTGTCTCCTAGGTAAGCCTCCAGTTAACTTAGCCAGAGATTCCTAGGACTTGTCTGGGGATGATCAAGATCTTCATTCCAGGTGGGAGCACCCTGAAATATCTCGGGGATAGTGGGCAACACTTGGAAGGGAACGCTTAATGAAGGTTCATTAGAGAGGCCTTAGAACACTGGGACCAACGTAAGATGTATTGTATAGATTCACTCTTGTGGAGGTTGAGCCTGCAAATGGGCATCTGTCTCTAAGTCTGTGTTCTTATGTATTCATTCGTTTCCATTTTTATTTTTTGAGGGAGACGGGATCCTCCATCTGAAGTAATTGGGAAAGATTCTTAAAGACACTGATATTTGAACCCATCTTGAGGGTCAAACCTGCCCTGGGAAAGTGGGAAGAAGGCAGAGGATGGTGCAGATAGAGGCAGAGGGAGGAGGAGGCTAGGGTGTCCCTCCCAACGCTCAGTCCATCAGCAAGTCTGCCCACTGTTTCTGTTCTGTTCACATCTGACCACGTCTCGTGTCCTCCGTGGCTGCCATCTTCATCCCCCACCTGACTGCTGCAGGGGTCCGGTCCCACTCTTTCCAGATTCCATTGTTGCCCCCTTAAGACTTCTTCTGTCCCTAGCCCCCTGAGGGACTCCTCTGTTTAAAACCTTCCAGGGACTGCCCAGAGAGAAATAAAATCCAGACTCTAGGGGTCCCCCCAGGACACCTCTGCCCTAGCAACTCTCCAAGCTCATTTCCACCGCTGTCCTGCCCCAGCCACACCAGCCTTCCTGATCTTTTTTTGGCCATCTCAGTTCACTGCCACCCCAGGACCTTTGCATTTGGTGTTCCTTCAGCCTTGGATACTCTTCCATCACATCTTTTCAAGGATATGCTCCCTGGTTTTGTTTGGACGTCTGTCAGATGTCACTTATTCAGAAAGGACATTCATGATGACTCTTTGTATACACAGACACCTACGATACAGAAAATACTCAAGTGTCCACATTAGTTCTTGGAGAACTTCTATGATAGAAAACTTCTATGATGGAGATTCTATGATAGATCCAGACTGAAAGTATCTGGATTCCTCAGGGTCCTTAGAAAGTTCTCCCGCTTGACTAGGCACTCAAGGATTATCTTCTTAGTTCATGACCCCTGGCCTTCTTTCTGGAACTGTCCGGCAGGTTTGGTATGAAAAGGAGCTAAATTCATTCAGCAAACATTTCTTGAGAGCTGTCCCAGGCGCTGAGAATACAGTGGGCCCAAACACACACCCTTGCCCCACAAGCCCATCACTGGATCCCAAGGAGGCAGAAATAAAATGTTAAGTTGTGGGAGGAAAAAATAAAGCAGGAGAGGGATGAGCCCCTTGCTCATGACCTTGTACTGGGTTTTACAGGAGGATGATGCTGGACAACTGAAAGCCCCCAGTCTCTCTTGTTCCTTTCCTACCTGAAGTGTCAGCAGGGGCAGGAAGAAGAGGGTGGGAAGGGTCTCAGTAGCTGCAACCTCCTTTGATGATGAAGGCTGTCTGCTGCCCCCTCAGGCCCCTGTCATAGATGCAGCTGGAGGGTACGTTAACAGCGCCCCCTGCTAACTCTTGTATTCTGCCTCAGTCACAGCATGCTGGCGGCAGATGGAAGAATTGTGTTGGACTTCAGCTGGGAGGGAGCAGATCTCAGATACATTATTTTACGTGACAAACCACGGAATCCAGGCCACTGGCCCTGAACACAGAGTACTGGATCTTCTTGGTTGTGTCCAAGGCTGCTCAGATCCCTGACTGCCTTCTGACCTTCCCTACTGAAAGCCTTCTCTGGAAGACCCCTCACACATGGCTCTGCCCCCTCCTCCTTCTGTCCCCTCCATTGGGTCTTCTGGGGCCCATTTCTCCAGGGGTCATGTTTTCCCCCCGCTTCCTCTCACCTGATGTGCTGTCAGTTTGAGAGTGAGTCTTGGGTACAGGGTGGCCCAGCCCAGGGAGCTTGGCCACTGACCAAACGCTGGCCATTGCTTCCCCTCAGAAGCTACCATCAGTAGAGACTTGTTGGACCCAGCCTTCCAACATGACCCCATGACAGAGGAGAAGTCACTGTGCTCTTGCCCTAAGTTTGCAGCCAGGTAGAATTCATAGTGATGGCAAAAGCTAACTTGTCTTCTGTCTTCACACTGGGGAGCCGTGGGTAGTGGATGTGCTGAGAGCCACGGTGCTCCCTGGGAGGCTTGTGGTCTGCGGTTAAGCAGCGTCTCCTCTGCCTTTCCAGAAAAGCCCAACCCAAGTCATGCCTTCCGAGGAGAAGAACCTTTTAGGGAATCGGTGTGTCTGGACAGTTCATCATATGGAGAAGATTAATTCACTTGATCATGTTGTAGTGTCATCAGCTGGGTTTTATTGGTTTGGTTGGTTTCATTTGGTTTTCAGATGAATATTTTTAGAACAATTTCAGGTTTCAAGAAAACTGCACACGCTGTTCTGTCGTGAGCATCTTGCATTGGTGTGGGATGTTACAATTGATGAGCCCATATGGGCACATTATTATTAACTGAAATTACTATTATTTAACTAAAATAAGTCATAAACTAGAAATAAGTCAGAACTAAGGTCCTGGTTTACATTAGAGTTCAGTCCTGGTGTTATACATTGTATAGGCTTGGATAGATTTGTAATGACCATTATAATTCACCATCATGGTGTCCTGTGGAGTAGACTCACTGCCCTGAAAATCCCCTATGCATCCCTTCCTCTTCCCCATCTTAAGCTCCCAGCAACCACTGACCCTTTTACCATCTCTCTGCCTTTTCCAGAACACCACATAGTTATAAGTAGACAGTAGAGAGCTTTTTCCATACTGGCTTCTTTCACTTCTTGAACCTTAAACATCTAAGAGTCCTCCCTATATTTCTATTCAGTGTAATATCCCATGGTAGAACTGTACCATCATTTATTTATCTGCTCATCTATTTGAGGTCATCGTGGCTGCCTCCTTCCAGGTTTTGGCCATTTTGAATGAAGCTGCTGATAACATTCATGCACAGGTTTTTCTGTGGATATTCGTTTTCAACTCTTTGGGGGTAAATACCAAGAAGCAAGAAGCTGGATCGTGTAAGAGTCTGTCTAGTTTTGTAAGAAACTGCCAAACTGTCTTCTGAAGTGGCTCTTCCACTTCACCAGTTGGTCTCAATGCCTAAACCACTTGCATTGAGATGGGTCTGGTTTCTCCAGGCGATACCTCATTCTCTGAAAACGAGTAAAATCCAAGATCTTTTCTCTCTGTGCTCCTCTGGGGCTCCGATGTGAGTGTGACCTCTCCGTTCTTTTTTCTGTGGTCCTCCCTGTTCTCACTGGAGCTGAGTCATTCTAGAAAAAGAGGATCTTTTTTCCCCCTGTTCCTTCTTCTCTTTGACTCCTCATCTCTGCCCTTCCCAACAAAAACCAAAGTGGTCAGTAGGGAAAGGGCAAGATCAGGATTGGTGGGGAGCTGCCACCTTCCTGGAGGAGAACTGTGTCCTCCATGTGTGCTGCATGGTTTCAACTGGGTTTTTGCTTTCCTTTGAATTGCTTTAAACTGATGCCACCAAAAGGCACGTGATACTCTCTACCCCCCAGCCCCGTGTGGATGGCAGGTCTCCTTCCTTACCAGTTTGTCTCCATAGTCAGCAAATTAGACTCTTCCTCAGGACCGAGGGCATCTGTAGCCTCCACTGAGCAGCTTTGCTACACGTGGCCATGAGAACCCGTGGTGTCCCAAGGGGAATACCTCAAGATCTCTAAAGCCCAGAGCAGACCAGGAAAAAGTCGAGTGCCTCACTCTGTGTTCCCTTCCCTCCCTTGAGCTTCTGAATCTCCTTAGACCCCCAGCTCTAAAACACCGGGAACCATTTTGTTTGTGGCCTGTCAATCTTGCTGCTTTATGGACAGGCTTCCTGTTGGGTTAATGGAGAAATACACAGACAGATGGACCACAGGATGGAGAGGAAAAACTGACAGGGTGGAGCATCCAGTTAAATGAAGGTGGAGCCGATCACCACAGTCCACTGAAAGCTTCCCAGAGGCCACATACAGTTTACCACATACAGTCACCTCCTGTGACTACCAGCCAGTTCCGTTTCCCCTGATTTTTGGACACTTCTGCCAAGGTGCAGTTGGAAGCTGACTGGCCCGAGGTTGAAGGGACTTTCCCCACCGGGGTCCACGGTGTCTCAACAGGGAGCACTGTTAGCATCTTAAGCAGGACAGAGTCCTGTGCCTGACAGAAACTTAGCATCCTGGGCCCCACCCATTAAATAGCAGGGGTGCTCCCCTAGACCTTGTGGCATCAAAAACTGCCCCCAGGGGTTTCCGGTGCCCAGGGTAGGTGTACTCCCAGTAGAGAGAAGCCCTAGGCCAGGGGATGGTCTGGTGGGCTCTTCAGTGAAAGGTAAAGTCTGGCACCCTCTACCCACTCTTCCCTTGGGCTCTTTGGCAGCTGGGTGCCTACACTTGTCGCCAGGCCTTTGTCACCTGTTCCCTCCTCTGCTCCCTCCCTATTCCCCAGCTCCTGCCCTTCACTTCTGGGAAAAGAACTGAGACGTTTTCCCAGCTTGCCATGTGTTTTGGGTTAAGAAATAGGGGCCTACCAAACCTTAAGGGTGTTTCCCCCTTAACTCATGAAGATCTGTAGTTCTGGGGACTCGTTGCCTCCTGTTTGACCTGGCTTCTCAATCAGCCACCTCATCTGGTTAAATGAGCTGTCCGAGGGCAACGGGGAAGGTGGTGATAAGCACTGGTGTAGTGCCATCCCCACCCCCAAGTGGCCCCCACACCCAGGCTGACACTGCATTGTTGGGAGATTCTGCCAAGTCACACTGGTATTGATGTTGGCACAAACCCCAAGTCTTGCAATGCCGTCCACAGGTTGGTCCTGGGGTGTTCTGAGTGTGGTGGAGTAGTGGGGAGGGATGAGCTTGTCATTCACAGGAGGAAATGGGGCAGAGTTCAAGGACTGCCTATTTTCATCTCCTCCCTGCTCATACCCTACTTCTAAGCCACTGACAGGGAAGAATGGCTACGTATGATCTTGCCACAGCTGAGGGAATGCGCCTGGATGGGTTGGGGCTCCCAGGAGGCCAACTCTGCTTGTTTGAGGTCTAAACAAGCAAAACTCCTGCTGCCCTGGGCCCAGAGGGTGGCAATTCTGGGGCCACCATGAGGCCAGGGAAGCTGAGCCAGGGCCAGTGGGCCTGATGAGGTACAGGCTTGCCACATCCCTAGGACTCGTGCAGAGGTGTCATTTAGTGCCTGCACTTCTCTATTTAGCCATCGTGTCTCTAAAGGGCCTGGGCCCTGCCCACAGAGCGGTGGTATCTGCCAGTGGATTCCCAGTCTTGTCTCTGGCCCACTCCCCCAGCTCTTCTTCTTCCTCCCTCCCTCCCTCTAGGACTCTGGGAAAGTCAAGTGTAGCCCTTTCCAGAGACACCTCCAGGCTCAGATCACAGTATCCGTCAGCTGGAGCGGGTTTCTGGAGCACCTTGGTTGGTACAGCATCTTTGTGATATCAGAGCTTGGCCCTGTGGAGCCTGCAAGTGACTCACAGCTGGGGAAGTCCAGCCACCCGAGAGGCTCAGCACTGCTGCTTCATTGCCTTATAGTTCCAGGAAATCAGGTGGGGAGCCAGCAAGGAGCAGGCTGTGAGGAAGAGGAAGTTCACCCAGGTCTTCGAAAAACCTTAACTCTGCACCAGAGGTCTGCTCCTTCTTGGCAAAAAAACAGATGCGGCTAGCTCTGTGCAGATGGGCAGGAGCGCAGGGCCTTCCCCATCCCCTGCAGAGGCTCAATGCCTTGAATCCTGATTAACTAATTGATTGCTAGGCAAGATGTGCTGCCCCTGTATGCCATTTGGTCTGGTTATAGGAAGGGGTCCTCTCAGACCAGCAGTTAGTGGGCAACATGGCTCTGTCAGACTTTGAAGTGGGTGAGGGCATGGGGACTAGTAGAGAGAGATGTCTGTAGCAGTGTAAGGGATCACACCTGCCAGGAACAAAGGTGTCTCCACAGGCAGTGTCCGTCTCCTGTGTGGGTTTCCATGGCTTTTTATTGGTGGTTTATTTTTTTGCCTGCTTCCCTGGATGTCAGGAAGAGCCCATGTCACCTCCTTTGCAGTTACGTCCCTTCCCTGCTAACCCTGTGCATGGGGGGGGGGGTCACTTCTGGGCATTTGTTAGTTTAAATAGCTCAAAGTGTTTTACAGATCTTCTCACTTGTCCCTTGAAGTAGGGAAGGGAAGATAGTCATCAGTTGTCCTAAATCAGAGATGGTGGGAAATGAGATCTGGGCTAAGAGGGCGGGACAGAGAACTCTGAGTGGTCCATGTGGCTGACCTAAGTAGGAACCACTTCTGGCTCCATCACTGATAAGGATGAGGGGTGCAAGAGGAGAACCCTGCCTGCTGGAGCACTGGGGGCATCATGGAGAGTGTGGGGTTGTGCAGGGCCTAGAAGCCCGGGTAGAAATGAGGTCATGTGGTTGGGAGAGTGACCACGTGGGAGACAATGAGTTGGTATGTTTAGAAGACTTGGACTTTGGAGTGGAGGAAAGAGCTTGGATAGGGGCCCTCAGAGCTACTTGGAGGAACACCGTTGAATGTGTTTGCTTCAACTGTGTCTCCTGGTCTAGAGTTGCAACTGTGTTTTGCTTGGAGAGCCCTGGGCAGAGTGGACAAGGAGTGTTCCCTGGGCTGGGTAAGCTGCCATTTAATGAGCTCAGACATCCCTGTTCACTCCTTTGTTCACCCCTTTGGGATATGTCCAGGCCTTCTTGGGGACTACTCAGTATAGGGCTTTCCATTTTCTCAGTCAAGTTTCGGGAAAAGCCAACAAAACTAAGAGTGGGGAAAAAAAAATGTTTCAGGGGTCAACTTATAGGGTGACCAAATGACTCAGGGCCGCCTGTAAGGCCAGTTCAGCTGACTACACTCCAGGTCTCAGATAAGGACCACACTTCCTTCAATCCTCCATGGATTTTCTATTCTAGTGACACTATTGACATGGTTATTTAAATAGACACATTTTAACACCAAATTGAATGATGGTGTAGCCAGACATTTATAGCAGAGTTGAATGTAATGGTTTTCAAGAATAGAAAGAGCATTTCCCATAGGAAGGGAAGGCTGTAGAGGTTATAAGAGAAAGGATTTTTAGTTCCTCCCTCCCTCTTTGTGTCTGCCATGGGGTAGGTGCTCAGGAAGCACTTGAATTAATGAATGAATGTCAGATTCAATTGTGTTCCTTCTCCATTGAAATCAAAGTAAAGACCATGACCTAAGCTTTAGGAAGAAAGGAACGTAAGAAGGATTGGCTGCTTTTCCTGTTCTCTCTCTACATACTCTCACTATTCAGCCCCCTCCAACTCTTCTTAAGCTGGTGACCTCTCAGAAATTCAGTTCAACCTAACTGAATGCCTAATGAGGTGCAGGTGTTAGGACAGAGAAGATTAAGGAATGGATCCCGGCCACACTAGAGGGGTAACCCAGATAAGATGTGAAAACTTTCAAACCACCTGTCAGAATAAAATAAGACCTGCTCTGAGAAAGGCACGATTCCCTCTGACATTCAAGCAGGGCTTTGAGGAGCAAATTTGATTCCCATGGGTAGAGGAGGAGGTGTGGCAACCTGGGAGATCAACATGTTAGAAAACTTTATTGATGCATAACAATCTTACATAGTTACTGGGTACAATGTGATGATTTAATCTATGTGTCCATTGTGTAATGATCAGGTCAAGGTAGTGAGTATGTCCATCACATTAAACATTTGAGAGCAGCATGATATTAGTTACTGTAAATGGCCTTTGCCTTTGGTTGCATGTTTATTATGTGCCAATTAATAGACTATAGGTTTCTCATGCATCGCCTCCCTCCCCCATTTCTTCTTTACAATACACCTGTACAGGAGATGGATACCTCTTTATGTCCTTTTACAGCAAAGGAAACTGAAGCTTGCGCAGGTAACCAAAAGTGAGTGGCTGCAAGGAACTTGAGCGAGGACCTGAATGGTGGGAGCCCAGGCACTAAGCTGGGTTCTGCCTGCTAAGGGGGTGGGGGACAGGGGGTGCAGGGGGGCAGGAAGAGAGGTGCAAGACGTGGGTGTGGACTATAGCTGGAAATAAGGTCTGGGAGCAGCTGATATACTTTAAACCTATGCTTCGAACTCAGGACTGGGTTCTGTCTCTGGACTGGGTCCTGAGTAGTGTGGAGCGTGTGGAGCAAAGGACTGATATGGTCCAGCAAGCTAACTTTGGCAACAGGGGCAAAGGTAAAAAAGGCTGTTGGCAGGAGAACCTGTTTGGCAGCTATTGGGCTAGACCAGAGAGAGAGGAAGCCTGTTTGGAGGGCAGGGCGGTAGGGATGCAGGCGATGGATGCCACTGCAGAGGATGGACAGTGGAGGCAGGGTGTGTAGGAGGGCGTGGCTTGGATGAGTAAAGGAGGGAGGGGCTGACGGATGGCTGCTGGGTCTTCAGTCCTGCCCAGAACCCAGAAGGAGGCAGAGTTAATTTTGAACTTGTCGCTTGATAAGCAGGCCTTGGCGTGGGAATTTTGGGGGGTGGGGGTGGAAGATGATGTTGGGTGTGGAAGCATCACTGGGACTGTAGGATCAGGGAGGGATGGCTACGTATGGTAGACTACGTATGGTAGAAAAATGGAAGACTCCATTTTTCTTTGATAGTGTGTCTTCTGTTGCTGTCTCAGGTATCTTGGTCATTTTTGAGGACAAATCACAGATCTCCTCTATCTTTTTTTTTTTTTAATTTGGTAACAGTAAGTGGGTACTCAATATTTGACCCATGAACAAAAGTAAGTAGTGATTTTTTTAAACCCTTGAAAGGCATAATATTCCAAGGTCAGTGCCTGGAATATCACTGGCCTGCACCTAAGTAACCCTGGCCTCAAGTAAAACCCTTTTGTTGACATCCTCTTGGTGAGTCCCAGGGAGGGCAGGGAGGGGGGACCAGGACCAACTCCTTGTCCTGAACTTCCTGGAGATTATGGTGAAATAAGCCAAGGAGAAAATCCAGGAGGAAGCACCATCAACTGCCACGTTTAGTGGGCATTTGCAGATGGTCTAGGGACTTTGCCTACTGGTTCATTTCATTTTGCTTAATCCTTACAATAGGCCTGTGAGGAATATTCTCCTCACTTTACAGATGGACATCAAGGCTCCACAAAGTGAGGTTATGTGGACGCTGGGTCTCATGGCCAATGAGAGGCAGATTGGGATTCAGACCCAGGTCTGATGTCAAAACTCCTTTCTGCTCTGCCGTGACAGACCCCCAAGTCAGAACCAAAAAATGGTAGTGGGTTATGATGCAGGCCCCATCTGCTAACCTCTCTTGCCTCCTTGATCCTGAAGGTTCATTCTGAACATTTCAGTTTTTCTCATTCTTGGACCTATTTAGATGGACATAGAAAATTCCTGTGAGCTTTCAGGTAAAGCTGGCCCATTTTCTATGATGTCATCATCTCAGGTATTGCCTTAGACTCATCAAGTTGAACTTTACTGTTTATGGCCACCTCAGAAGTCATTAGGAAGGGCACCTGAGGATCCCAAGTTCACTGACCCTAATGGGTTGTGACCTTGGCATAGATTAGCAAGCCATCATTAAGACTGCAATGGAAATGTAGATACGGGAAGCGCCCTGTTTTAGGATCTCATCCATCTTTTGATCATTGACATAATAGATTCCGTACTAAATCACAAGACAGAATTGTCATCAAGCAAGCACACTTTCATGAGACAATGCACACACAGACTTCATTTTGCCTGATCCCTGATTAAAGTTAGAGGATCCACTTATAAGGGATTGAAACCAGGCCCATATTCCCCCAGCTAGACAGTTGAGGAAGATAGACAGCTATGTCTTCCTAACTGCCCAGAATTCTGGGATTTGGTAAATCTTCTGGCCCACCCTGCCTTTTAAAGATAAAGAGACCAAGATTAAAGAGGTGACATGACTTGCTAAAAGTAACACCTTCGCGGATAACCCAGTCTCTGGGCTCCCCTGTTAGCCTGTATTCCCCATACTGCTTCCCTTACTACCTATATCCAGGTGAGAAAGGAGGAGATCTGTATTTGCTAGCGCACATATGCTCTTTGTATTTCACAGGAGTGCTCTGATGCAAAATAGAACCAACTGGGCCTTGTAACATGAGCTGCAGTGTCCATCACTTGCAAACTAGGGGACCCTGAACAAATGTTTTAACCCCCTGTATCTCCACTTTCTTGCCTCTAAAACTGGAGCATAATGCAGGTTAAATATCCCTAATCCTACAATGTGTAATCCAGAATGCTTCAAAATCTGAAACATTTTTTTTTCTGCTACTGGAGATTGAACCCAGTGGTGCTCAACCACTGATCTATATCCCCAGCCCTTTTTACTTTTAATTTTGAGATGGGGTCTAACTAAGTTGGCAAGGCTGGCCTTGAACTTGTGATCCTCCTGCCTCAATCTCCTGAGCAGCAGATGTGAACCACCACTTCTGGCTAAAATCTGAAACTTGGCACTGTCATGAACCCACAAGTAGAAGATTCCACACCTGACCTCATGTAATGAGTGGCAGTCAAAATGAAGGCATGCTAAAAATGTTGTATTAAGTTACCTTCTCTCCTCACATATCAGGTATATGTGAAACAAATGAATTCCATGTTTAGACTTGAGTCCCCTTCTCAAGATATCTCATTTTATATGTATGCGAATATGCACAAATCTGAAAAGATCTGAATTCCAAAACGCTTTTGGACCAGATAATTTTGGATGGGGGATGCGGAACCAAGCGTTCCTATTTTGAACTCTGTTGAATGAGATGGTGCTAGGTATATTGTAAGTGATCAAACAAATATTGTAGCTGCTATTATTAATTATGATAATAGTCATGAGAAGAATTCCATTACTGAACCATATGAGATGGGAACTCCAGAGACTCCATCGGGTTCCTCTACCACCCTGTCCCAGCACAAAAATGCTTTCTGAGTTTAACGTGTTGGCTGACATGGCTCTGCCTGGGAGCAGGTATCAGGACCTCCCTGGTTGTTGGAGGTTAAACTAAAGCCTGTCCTCCACCCTGCATCGTTGGTTTCTCTGCTCTGCCACCTGAACACAACACTAGCCTCTTCAGGTGATTTCTCCATCACACTCTCTCCCTGGGTCACAAGGTCAAACCTGTGTTTTGGAAGTAGTGCTCCAGAGGCTGGGATTATGACAGAAAGGGCCCTCTGTCCCATGGGCCCATCTGCCCAAGGTGATTCATTCCCATGTCACATATTTCTAAACTCTTGTCCTTGCCATCCCCGAAGTTTTCCTAATCCCGTCTGGCCAGTTCCTCAACAAATTCCTCTGCAGCTTTGCCCCATGTTCTCTGGGAACAGTGTACTGGCATCACTGGGAACAGGGCCAAAAGTGAATTGTCACCTCTTCCCAGGAGAGAGAGCACAGCTGTTCTCCACAGGGGATGCCTTGTGGCTGCTTCTGGCACTGATGTCCTAACCAACGTACAGAGAGATAAGTCTCCCGGGGCCTGGCTCCTGGTCCCCTTCTCTCCTGCAGAGCATTTCATTTTTCCTTCTTCCCAATCAGTTCTTCCTCTGGAGTCAGCAAATTCACCAGGATGTCAACTTTTGGGATTTTAAAAATACTGATAAGATCATTAAACAATTGGACAATTTTTGCTATGTTGGTAAAATCCCACGATACTTGCTGATAAAATTTAAATGTTGGGATATAATTTATAAGAGAAGATGCCATGAACCTGTACTGCAGGCCCTGGGCTCTATGTGACCTATTAAATGTGTATTTTCGTGCCTACTTGGGTGCCCCTGCAGACCTTGCACTGAGCTGCAGGATCCCCCCCTTCTAGGTACCACCCATTACTTCCCAAGCTCCTGGCTCTTTCCTCCAGACTCCCAGCCCCAAGCATGGTAGGAAAAGAAAGGGGGAGCCTGAGAGCCCCATGAACACCCACACTCCCTTGTGCCCCACTCTCTAGCCCACTTGCTATTCCCCTGCCCTGCATCACTCTTAATCTGTCCTCACCACCTTCTTGGAACCCAGAGCATTTTGTACCCAAAGGTGCAATTTTCCTCCAGGCTCCCTACATATCTTCAACCCCTAAACCTGGTCCTTCACTAAAGTAGCCCGGCTTAGGGACCCTGGCTTAGGGACCCAAGCATAGATGAGACATTATTAGGCACTTGGTGTTTTAGTGGAAAACCACTGAGCCGTCCTGTTAAGTAGGCAGGTGCCTGGAAGCAAATACTGGCTGCATTGGAGGCCAGAGCAGGCCATGGTCACCTCTGTTGGGGTGGCCAGGGGCCAGAGGATGTTCCTTTCTGGTCGAAGTCCCCATTGAAGAGGTGGTCACCAGGTGGTGGTTAATTGAGAGGGTGATGCATACCAAAGACACCATCTGGATCCTTGTCCAGAGTTGCCAGTTCCATGCAGGAGCAAGGAGCTGGAGCAGGGACATCCTGCTGGGAGAACAGGGGTGTCCATCCTCTCTCAACAGCCCTTCCCACTGGCCCCTCTGTGGATGGGTTCCAGGGTGGCTCCACTTCTGTGAACTCCAGAAGAACAGGCGGGTCTCTCTCATTCCATTGTTTCTGTTGGGAACTCTTGTCTGAGTTCCAGACAGCTGGATTTCAGCACTGCCACCCTTGTCCCCAAGAGCCAGCCTGGCTTCTGACTCTGCCTTGGGGGCTGGGGATCTGGCTTTCATGAGACTTTTGGGGTTTTTTTTCTTCCGTTATGTGTGGTTTTCCCCTCAACACCACCCCCTACTTTTCTTATTCTTTTTTGAAGTCCACGATCTTGGGATTTCCCACTTTGGAGCTATTTAGACAGAAATAGGATGCTGACAGGAGCCACCAATAAAGGATTCCTGTCCTCGAGGAAAGCTGGCTGGGTGGCCCTCAGTTCCTATCCTGAGGGCTGGTGGCCAGCAGTATTGAAACTCGGGGAGGAGGAATCTGGGGCTGTGGCCACAGAGCCTGCATCTGGACTGTGTGTCCCTCAGCCATTGCGGGCAGCAGCTGGCCCTGTGGCTGGGCTCTGCCTGCCCTTCCTTTTTTATCTCTTGAGTCTTGGAGCCTGCCGAGGCCGTGGTTTTCTAGGCCTTCACACGGTCTGACTTTCCAACCAGAGCCATGTAACCAGAGCTCTGGACGCCTGGGCTTAAGCAGATTGGACAGTCCCTCTGCCGTCCTTGCCTATGGGAGGAAGTTGGAGGGAGTGGGGAAATCCTAAGAAGTAATAGTTATGGCTCCCAGAAGAGAATGACCAGCCTTCACCCCCTGGGCCTGCTGAGTCTGTCCTTTGAGACAGAGCTCCGTTACTGATCAGTACACACCGCCAGTGTTTCATGACAGGCCTGGGCACAGCAGTTGGACAGACTTGAGTCTGAACTTGGCCCCTGGAGCTTGTGTAAATGTCTTCGCCTTGCCAAGCCTCAATTTTCTCATCTGCACAGATGGGTATTCCCACCATCTGTGGGGGAGGCTGAGAAGTGCTAGTGTCATGGGTTATTATGAGGACAAAGTGAGATAATGCAAAACTCTAGTGTGCTGGGCCTGGAGCCCAATGAGTGCCCCTGCCTGACCCGAGAAGAGAGGCCTGTCCCCTTTCTTCCTGGTCCAAAACCACCTTAAGGAGCTCACCATGAAGTGAAAAGAAAGCAGAGGCCTCACCTCGCCCCCTGTCCTGGGGCCTCTACTGAATCTGTGCTTGAACAGGATGGCCCAGCCAGGGCCTCGGGAAGATGTTTTCCATGGGAACGTGAGTGTTTAGAAAGGAACTATTCTTCTCGTATTGCTCAAATTATGAATAAAAACCTCAGTGCCTTTCATCTGTGGGACATGGTGGTTTTGCAAACTTTGATTAATTCCCCAAACACCTTGGTGAGTCTGGCAGCTGATGGCTGCCTACAGGTGAGGAACTGAAAGAGGGGAAGCCGCTTGCCCCCAGGCTGAGGGAACGGCTGCAGAGCACACCTCTTCTTCCTGGAGAGTTGGTGTTTGTGTTCCAGAGGCTGACGTGGAGCCCAGGAACTGGGCTGTGTTTACCTTGACTGACAGGGTACGGGGCAGGGAAGGAGGCGTGAAGATCATTCATTAGTTCAGGGACAGTTCATGACAGGCCAGTCACGTTCCCCCTGGAGAGGCATCTGAGGCATCCCCTGAGTCGTGCCTTGGTATGATGAGGGGTCCCTGGCTGACTGGAGCCCAGAGTGGTTTCTGGCAATGCTGACATAAAGTCAGGAGAAGCCTGTTCCCTGGCTTCCAGTGGCAACCTCTACAGCTCTTCCTGGCTGCAGCCAACGTACCTTGCTGAAGCACCTGATGTGTGCCGTCCAGACTTACCCTTTGAAATGTGTCAGGGGAATCCTAACAGGCTAAGTCACAAAGTGAGCATCTGTGGGGCCACAAGAAAGAATTGCACGGAGATGTGTGAGATTTTACTCATTTTTGCCTCCTAATGCCCTTGTCCCACCCTAAGCTTGGCCCAAATATTTGGTGCAAGACTCTGTAGCCATGTTTGGGAAGGGTACGCCAGACCTGGGCACTAAAAGCAGTTGGAAGCACTCATATGAGAGTAGGTGCTCTCTCTGTTTCAGGTGTGTTTTCCTCTGAGAGTTAGGACTCCTGTGTCCATGCCCTAAGTGAAGAGAGGCAAGGAGTTCCCATAGCCAGCCTGGTGGGGGTTAGGAGGGTCCTGTGCTGTGGCAAAGTAGCCGACAGGACATTTCTTTGTTGTTTTGTTTGTTTTCGGTGCTGACTTGCTGCATCTGCCTTGGGCTAACCTGTGTGGCCCAGCCCCTCTGAATGGTCATGGGGATGACTTTCTGCATTTCAGTTTGAGGAAGCTAATTCGTGCTAATTGCAGAACTCAGAAAAATTTCCTTCTTCATTGGAGTTTTGCTGCTCTGTTTCCAGAAACCTCTGATGTGTAACTTGAGGGTATATAAGGTCATTTGTGGCCAGGAGTGACTTTGCAGGTCACATAGAGCCCCACACTCATAGTGACCCTGAGCTGGAGGTTTAATGCTCTGCAGCTGCAGTCTTGACATTCTCCTGACTTTATCTTAGGATCTGTGTCTTTTAAGGGAAGCCCAACAGGATGATGAGCTGCACCACAGGCTGACAGCATTGGTTGCTGTGGTCCTGTTTACTGCCATCTCCCACCCCCACTGGGTGGGTCATTGCCACCTGCGCCTGGTGGGGCCTGGGTACAGAAAATGTTGGGGTTAGGTATGTATGGTGGAGCATGGTGGCAGCTGTCACCATCCCCAGCTGGCAGCTGCATAGCCTGTTCAGTGGGCAATCAGAGAGGAACAAACTTCTGCCCTTCCCTGATCCAGGAACCTGGTGCATCCTGGCATGGAGGGTGCACTACCCTTGGGGGTCACCCATCCACCTTGTCCCTGGGAAGAACAGACACCTGACTGGACTTCCCTTCCCTAATTGGATTGTACCACATTGGCCCAGCGGCTGTCTGGAGAGAGAACCCAACAACTTGTAGGTCCCTGGCTCACTTGCTAGTAGGGTCCCTGTGTACTGGGGGGGGGGGGGGCTGCAGGCCCCCTGCAGGTGCTCTCATGACATACAATGACATACGTAGCCGCCAACAACAACAAGCCATGACACACATAATGGAGTGAACATACTTAATGTCACTGCAGTGTACATTGAAAAGTGGTTAAAATGGCTCATGGGTTATGCAGACTTTCCCACTACAGAAATGTACTTATAAGGTGCTTTTTTAAAAAAAGGAAAGTCCACTGGGACAGGTGGAGAGAGGTGGCAGGAAGGAAAACATTGATTTGCTACTTACGGTGCCTGTCCTGGGTGCTTTGTTCCTCCTTTTGGAACAAGGGGTCTCATGTTCTCACTATGCACTGAGTCCCACAAATGAGGTAGCCAGGCCTGTCTGTTGACCCCTTTGGAAATCTACCAAGGCTTGGCCTTTTAAGGGGCCCGCCCTCCAGTCCTCTGAGGAAGCTCTGAGCTGAGTAGACACTTACCTGTCTCCACTTCCCCCCCACAGGTATCGTGTTGGCTGTGTGCCAAGCCCTGGAGAACAGCACGTCCCCCCTGAGTGGTGAGTACAGCCTCCCCAGGATGCAGACAGGGTGTGGCGGGTGGAGCGTGGCCACCGTGGGCCTGCGTCCTCACCAGAGGAGCTCCCTTCCTGGACTCCTGCCCGTGCGCACCTGCCTGTCCCCTTTCTGTGTCCTCTCTTGTCCTCATCTCGGGCAGAGGGACGCTCACAGGACAGTCATCACTGCAGGCTTCAGGGGTCTCTCTCCCCCCGCTGCAGGCAGATGTGCCGGGAAGAGGGCTAGGGGCCTGGGAGCTCAGGACCAGCTCTCGCCCCCCTCACATTCCCAAGCCCCTGTGCCCTTCTTCTTACTGTTCTGTGCTGAGTAGTTTTCTGGTTTGTGTTTTGAAATGGGTAGTCATCATTTCATTTTTAAAAAATCTTAGATCAGCACTTTGGAAAGCACGGGAAGTGTAGGAGACAAACCCCTCGAGTTCTGAGGCAGATTTGTGCCTTGCTGTGGTCCTTTGTGCCCGTGTGTTCATGGGTTGATGAGTCCCAGTGATTTTGATCCCTGTTTTATAAACTCAGGGGTTGGGGTTAGACATTTTTCCATGTTGTGGGAAAGTCCTGAAATCAATCCTTTTAAACTGTTCCAATGTTCCACTAAAATGGGCCTGTGGGGTTTCACGGAGCATCCCCAGTGGATATTGATGGGGTTTCCAGTGTCTTAAATTATGATGCTACACCTCTTCCCACCTAGAAGCTTTTTCTTCTTTTGGATTCTTTCTGAGGCTCTGTCTCTAAGAATAAGAGTACATGCATTTATGACTCTTGCTATTAAGTGCCAAATGGCTTTCCACGTGAACTGTGCTGATTTTTACCAGCAGTACATGAGTGTTCCAGCCTCACCGTTCCCTTGTTAACGGGGTACATTTCCCTGACTACTTCCCCATGCTACTGCAGTGTCCCTCTAGTAATTTCGGGGGCCCCCAGTGGGAGGTGATGTTTCTTAGGTATTTATAAATTCTCTAACCACCTGCACAGCATCTCTGGTAACTTGCTCTTCACCTCCTCTAGACCTTTCCATCCAAACCCATTGGAGGTGATACTGCCAACCCCACAGTCCCCTTTTGGCACTGCTATCTTTGATGCATTGGAACCCTTGGGGTACTCACACCACTCAGTGACCCATGCTGAACCAGAAGGAAATGGCTCTCCTGTGTAGTGCTTTAATCAAGATGGAGAAGGAGAAGGAGGTGAATGTGTCCATCCCAAAACCGTGCTTCTGGACTCCAGGGTCTGCCAGAGTTTCCATGAAGCATTTCTTTGACTTTTAATTACCTCCCTCGCCACCAAGGGGTCTAATGGGAACATATGGGGGAAAGAGAGGATAGCTTAGTGATTCCACTGCAGGTTCTCGGAATTGCCTCATCCCTCATCCTGGGATACATTTACTCCAAGAGCATCAGCCCCTCCTACAGATAGACCTCTGGTCACCTGCCTAAACACTAGAAAGTACTGATATCACTTACATTTGATAGAACCTCATACTAAGCCACCTAGGGGCTACTATCAGTTCTGATCTTGCCACTTATTTCAAGGCTTCTGGATGGCCTGAGATGCTTCCTGTGTTTGCCATGCCCTTCCTGAACCCTTCTTGACCTTGAAGGGTTGAAGTGAGGCATAAAGACCTTAAGGTTGGACCAGATGGGTTGGATGGAGGCCTGTGCCCTGGGTCTCCATCCCTCATTCCCCAGCTCTCTCTGCAACACCTCCTGGTCCTCATTGTAGGACCTCGTAGGCCAAGAGCCAGGTTCTAAGTTATTTTCAGGTAACAATAGAATGATGGTAAATGCTGATGTTGCCATCCATGGGGAAGGGTACGCTCTGGGTTGTTATCCATTCTTCAAGTCTCCATCCATTCATCCAGACAAGAAGAGCCTGAGGAATGTCATCTTTGAGCCTGTTCATTGCTTCTACCTGGGCTCTTTGGGCTTTCCTAGGTCCTTCTGGGCACACCTGATACATTGATCCAGAAAACGACTATCCTCACCAGAACAGTGGCCACCCTCTCTGTTCCACCTTTATTTTCTGGGTTTCCTCCCATGAGAATGTCTCTGAGGTTTGTTCTTCCTCATTGCGATATCAGAAAACACCAGCCAAGCTGGTCATGGCTGCACATGACTATGTGATAGACTGAGTGCCACTCTTGAGTCCGGAGGTGGCAGGTGAGGGCAGAAGCAGGATGCATTCAACATTCAGAGAACCCTGAGCCCCAGAGCTGGCCCCTGTGCACAGGGGAGGGGCTGCCTGTCTGGCTTCTCAGTCACTGTCTGTTGGATGGGGCACTTAGCCCCAGGACTGGCACCCCCAGTGTCTTAGAGATCAATGACATAGCTCTGTCCACTTCTACTTTCTGCCTGGTACCATGGAACCCAGCCATGAGTCAGGAGGGGGCTGGACCAAGAGACAAATCTAAATAGGGATGACGACATCATTGTCACCCCTCCAAAGGCAGGGTTTGGTAGCTAAATGGGAATTGTTTGCTTTACTTTCTCTTTCTTTGAGCCTGATGGATCTTCCTACTCCATCCCACCCCTTCCCACTCCACTCTGACCTCACAAGACAAGGCTGAAATCCTGTGTGGGTAAAGCTCAAACTGGGGACCAACACCCACCAGCCACACTTACAACTACCTGGCACTGGAGTGATCATGTGTGTGTGTACATGCATGTGTGTTTAACTCTTGGCTAATTTAAGAAGTGAAGCTCTTAGCATTGTATTGTAGACGTCTTCCTCCTCAGAAGAAGATAAGTAGTCGTGAAGTCTATCACCATCTATGATCACCACCCTTCCACAACTAGCACCCCTCTGCCATTGTTCTTTTATCTACCTACCTCTGTTTGTTTTTCCCTTTGGAAATTTGGGTATTTTACAAGCAAAGTCCATTTCACTTGTGAACACTTCAATAGGTGTCTTGACAGATAAGGACTTTTAAGCACAAAACTGTAGTTTCATGACCATGCCAACAGAAGCAACACTGATTCCTTTCATCAGATCCTTAACATGGAGGATAGAGGAGACTGTACTTAGTTTTGTGCTTTTTGATTTTTCATCTGCATTTTCTTGGCATCTGTGGATTTGGGTGTCCACAGGGTCAGGGGATGTCTTTTCACTCTGTGGACTAGAATGAGAAGCCATAGGGATGTAAGATAGAGTCTGATACATTCTTGACTGACAGCGCTGGAGCCAGAGGGCCCATAGGAGTACTCAGGGGGAGGCCCAGCCATTAGGGGAGTGTGGTAGAGAGAAAATGGCAAGCTCCGTGTGCCAGTCAAGGTTGGTAATGGGGCTCTAAGAAACAGGGACTGATCTCACGTATCTTTCTTCTGCATTTTAGGGAGGAAAAAAAAAAATCCGTGACGTTTTTATTTGACAGTTGCCCTGGGTCTTTCTCTGTGAGATTTCCTTTCTTCCTGCCTCTTGGGTCCCCAAATATAGAGGGGAAATGATACCAGAGGCATAAAGAACTGGATCATCATCAGCATGTTCAGACATTTGCTTTTGTTGGGACAGTGGAAGGCAATGGGGCCTTAGGTTGGAGGCCCAGAACTTGGTGTTTGGGCCCACATGGTTCCAGACTTTTTAGGTCCCTGACCAAGTCGTTATTCATCAGGTGGCTGTTTGGATTTGTTTCCTCAACTGTTGGATTTAGGATTAGCTTTTAAGATTCTTCCCCTGACACTGATGGATTGGTAGAGAGGACTTGGAGAGCTGGGTTGGGAGGGATTATAAGGCTGTCTTCAGGTTTTCAGGAAGTCCTGAGGTGATCGATTGATGGTACCCACTGAGGACTCAGAGAAGTAGTAATGTGACCACCACCTACAGTTGGCCCTCTGTGTCCTGAGGTTCCACATCATCAACCAACCACAGATCAAAAATATCTGGGAAAAAACTGCATCCCTCCTGAACATGTACAAGCTTTTTGAATGTTGCTCTTCCCTAAACTATTAATAGAGTGTAACAACTATTCACATAGCATTAACATAATAGTAAGCATGATAAGCAATCGAGGGATAATTTTTAAAGTCTACAGGAGACATGCGTAGGTTATACGCAAATACTATGCCACTCTATATAAGGGACTTGAGCATCTGTGGATTGGGGTGTCCACAGGGTCAGGGGATGTGCTAGAACCCATCCTTCAGGGATATCAAGTAGTGACTATTTGATTCTCTTGGAACTGGACGCTGCTGTACATTCACATTTTAACCCTCTAAGGGCTGGAATCATGTGCAAAGAAGCAGGCTCTCCCCAGGCGCCCACTCCACAGGTGATCCAAGAGCAGGGGAATTTACAACAAGAGCATCTTTACGACATGAGCAGCTTGGCTGACCACTTAGATGTGATTTAGGAAATACTTGCTGTGGGAGTTAAATCAATAGTCTGGGGTCTGGGACAGAACATTTTTATCTGGTTGGTTGTCAACTTGCAGAGCATAGAAAGAAACATGAGCTGGAGGCAGCCAAGGGTGGCAGCACCCACAGCTCAGAACACCTGCCACGCCCTCCCAAGGAAGGAGTTACGACCTATCTTCAAAAGGTGCTTTTAAATGCCCCTTAACAGGGACAGAATGCACCCTGGTTAAGAAGTTGCTGGGTAGCTGCTTGCTTAACACTCAGAAATGTTGTCTGGTTCCCAAGCCACCCATCTGGTTTTCATATTTTCATGAGACTCCCTCTGGTGACCGAGGGGGTGTGGTGAGGGCCCTGCTCAGGGCGCTCAGGAGCCAGGCTGCAAGCTTCCCACTGCTATCTGCCTGGCAAGATCTGCTTACATACTCGAGGCGACTTCTGCCCTTTCCTCTAGCCTGTGTCTAATGATGCCCATCTGGTATCGGGGCATGTTTGAGGGCTTGCCTAATTTAGTGTCTGGGAGGCTTTTCAGAGATGATGATAGAACATGGAAAATTCAGTGGGGTTATTCAGGGAGAATGTCACCACCATCAGCTCAGGTGGGGGGATGGTGGTCGGATCTTGGCGGGACCCAGGGCTTAAATGTCAAGATGGTGAGTTTGCTCTGGGGGTGCTTCGAGGGAGGGTAAATTAACTTATAAGGAAAAGTCATTAAAGGCCTCACCTGTTTGGAAAACAGGTAGAACGTGGGTCAGCCAGCAAGCCAAGGATCTGCTTATTGCTCATCTCATCTAACAAAAGCTTTTCAGAACTGCAAACTGCTTCCCCGTTCCATTGTCTAGAGTTTTCTCACATGGAGCTGAAGTCGTTCTAAAATTAGAAGGCTCACGTGTTCGACCCAGGTATATGGTTCACCTGTTCCAAATATGTATCTGTAACACAAGAGACTCGGTATATTTTGGGGTGAGCCACACACACCTGTGTGCTTGCTTTAGCTACTGCTCAGAGGAGAGCAGGGTAGAATGAGAGGCTTCTTTGCCTGTCCAGCGTGTATTCTTGTCACTGACGAGGTTTTGCAAAAGAAATTCAGCTGGGTTAGTTGCTTTTTGAGCAAAGGCTGCTCGGGATGGTAGGCAGAACACAGAATAAGGAAAGAGAAGAGTTGTAATTCTGACTCACTGGCTGAGAGACCTAAATAGAGCCCTTAAGTCTTCCTGAAACTCAATTCCTCATCCATAAAATGAAGGAATAGCATTAAGTCTGTGCCTTTCCAAACTGTGTGTTATAAAATCACTTCTCTAGGGGCACAACCAACATTTAAAAAAAAAATCAATTGAATTGTTGAGAATAGAGTTAATATTCAGAGTGGAATGAGCATTGAAGGAGGGCGGTACTGTTTCATGATACCTTCGATTTAGTTATTAATAGATCCACATATCACAGTCAGCCTTTGGCATCACTTTACTTGCATGAATTGCACCTGTATTCCATCCTCTATAATTTTCAGATTTTATATCTTTCTAAGAACTTAGACACTTGCAAAGTAAATGCCATAAATCTTTCTAGCCCAGTACATTTCTCCTCCCCCACACCCCCGCGGTCTTTTATAGTTGTCTCATCCACCCCTAAATTTTTAAAATATTTTTTTAGTTGTAGGTGGACACAATATCTTTAATTATTTACTTATTTATTTTTAATGTGGTGCTGAGGCTCGAACCTCACGCATGCGAGGGAAGTGCTCTACCACTGAGCCACAACCCCAGCCTACCACCCCTAATTTCACGGAAGTTCTTTTAATGTATTCCCCTTCACTAAGTCTTTCCAAAACACTCAACTTATAGAAACAACAGCTCTTTCCTTACGCACAGATACATCATTCATTTATGTAATATATAATTATGCAAATACAATAATGAGTACCACTGACATAAACAGGTTTGAGAACAAACACGAATGACCTCCTGGAACATACACAGCCTATCTAGTAAGAACAGAAATAGACTGATCAACCAGAGTAGCCAACTCATTGAGTTTTCATATGCTAAGGTCATCGATTCAGATTGTGTAACAAAAGAATTGTGAGTATGGGATAAAGTAAATCTAGGGCTTGGTGTAAGTAGGGCCCAGTTAAGGAAGCATCTACCGTCTTTGAAAGAAGCAATGCAGGTGACAAGACTCGTGGAATTTTTAAAGTCTAGGCCTATTGAAGCCTTACTGGTCTTCTATCTTTTAGTCTTCAACATTTATTTAGTGTACATTTATTAAGTACTGCCTCAGAGCCAGGTGCAATGGTGCATGCCTTTAATCGAAGCTACTTGAGGCTGAGGCAGGATTGCAAATTCAAGGTCAGCCTGGGCCACTGTTTCAAAACAAAAAGGATGAGGGGGATGTAGATTAGTGGTAGAGCGCCCCTGGATTCAGTCTCCAGTGCCATGGTGGGGATTGGGGGCAGTATTGCCTCAGGCCAGAATTAAACTTGAGCCCAGCCATCAGAGTTACCAGGGCAGGCAGGTAATGCTGTTGATTTTGACATCTCAAAGACAACTCATAAACACAAAGCTATGCTCTACCGTGATGGATTTTTTTTTTTTTTTAAAAGAAGAGAACATTTGTGCCGTATTCAGACTTACCATTTTTTAATGGGAGTTCAATGTTGCATACTTATTCTCTTTATTGTATCTTCCTTGGTTTGGTGCCTGGATGGTTTTTCATCGAATTGTCATTTTTTTTTCCAGGCTGTGGCTATTATCTGTTATCCATGTCGTAAGAACAGACCATGACCACATGGCCTGGGTGAAGGGGGCTGCCTCTGAAGTCCCTAGGCCAGACTGATCCTTTACATCATTCAGTCAGTCAAAAAACATTTAGTGAGCATTTACCATGTGCCAGGCCCTGCCCAGAAGAGAGACCCTGTTCTGAAAGACTTTATATTCTGCTATTTGATAGACTAAAATATATAATTCTGGACATTATATATTTTAGTCTATCAAATGGGCACATGTTTGAGAATGGCAATATTGAACACTAGTGTGTGTGATACGAGATGGCTATGTATATTGCTAAGAGGTATTGTTATTGACATAACCTTTCTGAAAAATAGTTTACCATTGGGGCTGGAGATGTGGCTCAGCGGTAGCGCGCTTGCCTGGCATGCGTGCAGCCAGGGTTCGATCCTCAGCACCACATACAAACAAAGATGTTGTGTCCGCCAATAACTAAAAAATAAAATATTAGAATTCTCTCTCTCTCTCTCTCTCTCTCTCTCTCTCTCTCTCTCTCTCGCTCTCCCTCTCTCTTAAAAAAAAATAGTTTACCATTAATGGTGAACCTAATTACTTAATATTATTAAGCAAGAGCTTTAACATTGTATGTGACCTATGACCTATGTTGCATTTTAGAGATATTAAAACAATTGTAAGAGATATAAGGTTATTATTTATTACAGTAGAAAGGAGTCAATTTAAATGTCAGCAAGAGGCAAATAGTTATGGAACTGGTAGATGGGCTACTGGATACCTCTTTAAAATCATGTTGATAAAGAATATTTAATGATATAGGCAGATGAACATGATATAAATATAGGAAAAGTACATAAAATTGATATAACTCCAACACAGGTGCAAAAATAAGGAGCAAACAAGATAGTGTTAACATTAATTATCTCTACTTAATCAGAATATTTAATACATTTAATGTACCAAACTATTGCATAACATACTTTTCCTAGCCTACCCTAAATGTGCTCAGAGCACTTACAAAAGCCTACAGTTGGGTAAAATCACTGATCACATAAAGTCTGTATTAGAACAAAGGGCCAAATATCTCATGCAAGGTATTAAATACTGTACTGAAAGCAAAAACCAGGATGGTTTTTCATTTCCTTTATACTTTCCTGTTTTTCCACAGTGTCTTAATTAAAAAAAAAAAGGAAAGAAAGAAAAATAAGAGGTCTGTCATCCAGCTTGTGCTGAGTCCAGGCTGCCTGGTCCTTGGTGGCCATCAGTGGTAGCTGTCAGTGAAGCTTACACCCATACTGCTGTTTCTGGGCACAGGGACCTGCCACACTGACCTTGCATGCGGGCCACCCTATTTCTTGTGGCTTTGTACCCAAGCCTGGCTCCCTAGCACCAGCAGCTGTCCTGGGGCCTTGCTGTTGGGTAAGGTTGGCCCCAGCAGCTGCCAACTTACCTTAGAGTTTTCAGGATACTCGTTTAAATTCTTCTTCGGCAGCCCTGTGCCTCCTAAATCTCAATCCACTTTGCAGAAATTTTAAATACATATGGGCCTCACCTTTTGAAGGTTCAAGATACAATGCTTCAACTTTATGATGATATAGAAGCATACCTATAGGCCATCCTGGTTTTTGCTTTCAGTACAGTATTTAATACCTTGCATAAGATATTTGGTCCTTTATTCTAAAGCAGACTTTATGATCAATGACTTTACCCCACCATAGGCTATTGTAAGTGCTCTGAGCACATTTGGGGTAAGCTGGGCAAAACATATTGTGCGATAGTTCGATGCATTAAATGCATTTTCAACTTAATGATATTTTCAATTAATGATTTGTCAGGAGGTAGCCCAATAGTAAGTGCCAGGAGCATCTGTACTTTGTACCCTTATTTTAACAGAGGTATTGGGCCTTCCTGGGCTCTCAGCCCAAAAGTCAGTATCTCAAATGTGAAGATTCTGGAACTAGGTATGTTGAAGTTAAATTCTACCTCTGCCACTCACAGGCTGTAAACCTTGGCCAGGCTATTTAACCCCTCTGTGCCTCAGCTTCCTTGTCTGTAAAAGGGGAATGATAATAGTTTCTACTTCTAGGGTTGTTGTGAAGATTAAGGACTTACTAGGTAGGAAACACCTTCACACAGCAGCTCCTCAAAGCATTAGTTGCTATTCCTCTTATCCTCGTTATCAGTGATGCTTGTACCATGAGGCAAGACTGTATCTTCGTGGTGTTCCTTATCTCTTGGTGTTTGTATCAGGCATCCTGCTGGGTTAAAATGATTTAGGATTCCTGGGCCCCCTCAGCGTTCCCCCTTATCGTCCTCAACCACATCTGAATAGAGCTCAGTGGGAAGATGAGGCTGAGCTCCCATCACCTTCAGGTGACACGTCCCCAATCTTGGGGCTCTTGCTCCTCCACAGCCAGATTCAGGGATGTTTCAAGACTGGTTTTCTAGTGTTCACCCAGGAGCTTGGGAGAGAGAAGTCAAATCTCTCAGAACTCGGGCCCTTGCCTCAAAGCATCCCCTTTCTCATCGCCCTCCCTGGGATGGCACAGGGAACATAGTCATTGGAATAGGACATCAGTTTTGTTTTCTGGGACCCTAAACCCAACCCCCGCCCCAGCTTCCGAGTTTGGGATATGCCTGGAGCATCTGGCTCAGATGGGTGCTAATGAAGGGGCTCACATGTCCCAGTAGCAGCCTCTGCAACTGCTGGGTTTTACATCCTGTCTTGGAACTCATGGCCCAGTTCCCTTATCAGAAGGTGGAATAGAAGGTGATTTCACACATCTAGCCATTTCATCACCAGGCTACATTGACCACAATGGTCCTTAGGGCCCACATTCTATCCACACATGAGTCCCATGCAGCCTGGGCCTCAGAAGCAGCATCTTTTCTTTCACTTAACAATTTGTAAGGAATCCTTTTTTTGTTTGTTTGTTATTTTTTTAAAATTTTTAAATTCTAATTTGTTATCTATGACAGCAGAATGCATTACAATTCATATTACACATCTAGAGCACAGTTTTTCATATTTCTGGTTGGATGCAAAGTACACCAAGGAATCCCTTTGAATGGGCCTTTCTCATCCTGAATTTTGGGGGACTTGGCACATGATGGACATCCTCACCCTTCTTGCAGGTAGGCCTAGGATGGTATTTTTGAGATCTCGGAAGTGGAAGTTATCAGGTTTTCTACAAATCTACCAGAAATGCATCTTCCGGATGCTTTATGACAGCTGTGTCATGTCTCTATAAAATTTTGACATTTTCTGTAAAATTCCATTTCTAGCACTCTTTCCAACTGATAGCCTATTAAAGCCAGCATGATGGAGGGCTCCAGGGTTCTGAATGCACACCTGAACAAATGGTAGCCAAATTGTAGTTGGCACTGTGGGCAGTTTTTCACTTGAACCCTGGTCAGTGCTTCTCAGCATTTTCAGAATAAAGACCCATTTTTAACACCAAGAATATGTGAGTCCCACAAATAGTAGTTGTGCCTTTAGTATTGTTGTATTAATTAATATACATTAATGGCCAAATCTGCTCTGAGAACTCTGTGACACTTTAAAATACATCTGTATTTCTGCCAGGTGTGGTATTGCATGCCTATAATCCTAGCAGCTCAGGAGGCTGAGGCAGGAGGATCTCAAGTTCAAAACCAGTCTCAGAACTTAGTGAGGCTCTAAGCAACTTAGCAAGACCCTGTCTCTAAATGAAATACAAAAAAGGGCTGGGGATGTGGCTGAGTGGTTAAGCGCCCCTGGGTTCAATCCTCACTACCAAAAACCAACAACAAAAAATTGTATTTCATCAATTACAATATAATTTACATAATATGACTTAACACAGAGCATTCACTTTGTGCTGGGCACTGGTCTACATATACTGTTCCTATAGCAACTCGGAGAAGGTTCTATTATTAGCCCCATTTTTCCATTGACAAAACTGAGGCACAGAGAAGTTACATGCACAAGATCACATAGTTAGAAAGTGACAAAGTAGCTCCACTCTGCCTAGGTAACTGCCTAGGTAACATTCAAGCCTAGGTAACTGGCTGCAGAGTTCTAAGCACTTCACCACTATCCTTAAAAAATACACACAGAGGGGCTGGGGTTTTGGCTCAGTGGTAGAGTGCTCACCTAGCATGCATGAGGCACAATGTGTATGTGTGTGTTTAATGACGTGTCCATGCACATGTGTATGTATATGCATGTGCACATGTGGGTGACCTGTGTGTGCCTGTGTGTTTATCTAAAGCTTTAATTTTATCTTATCACAAAGCTATGCACTGGTGCCATCCATTTCCCTGCAAATTCCATGATTTTGTCATTTTTCAGTGCTGCGAAGTACTCCATTGTGTATAAATGCTACATTTTTTTTAATCCATTCATCTATTGAAGGGCATCTGGGTTGGTTCCACAGTCTAGCTATTGTGAATTGTGCTGCTATGAACATCGATGTGGCAGTATCCTTGTAGTACGCTCTTTTAAGGTCTTCAGGGAATAGTCCGAGAAGGGCAATAGCTGAGTCAAATGGTGGTTCCATTCCCAGCTTTCCCAGGAATCTCCATACGGCTTTCCAAATTGGCTGCACCAATTTGCAGTCCCACCAGCAATGTACAAGAGTACCCTTTTCCCCACATCCTCGCCAGCACTTGTTGTTGTTTGACTTCATAATGGCTGCCAATCTTACTGGAGTGAGATGGTATCTTAGGGTGGTTTTGATTTGCATTTCTCTGACTGCTAGAGATGGTGAACATTTTTCCATGTACTTGTTGATTGATTGTATGTCCTCCTCTGAGAAGTGTCTGTTCAGGTCCTTGGCCCATTTGTTGATTGGGTTATTTGTTATCTTATTTAATTTTTTTGAGTTCTTTGTATACTCTGGATATTAGGGCTCTATCTGAAGTGTGAGGAGTAAAAATTTGTTCCCAGGATGTAGGCTCCCTATTTACCTCTTTTATTGTTTCTCTTGCTGAGAAAAAACTTTTTAGTTTAAGTAAGTCCCATTTGTTGATTCTTGTTATTAACTCTTGTGCTATGGGTGTCCTATTAAGGAATTTGGAGCCCGACCCCACAATATGTAGATCGGAGCCAACTTTTTCTTCTATCAGATGCAGAGTCTCTGACTTGATATCAAGCTCCTTGATCCATTTTGAGTTAACTTTTGTGCATGGCGAGAGAAAGGGATTCAGCTTCATTTTGTTGCATATGGATTTCCAGTTTTCCCAACACCATTTGTTGAAGATGCTATCCTTCCTCCATTGCATGCTTTTAGCCCCTTTATCAAATATAAGATAGTTGTAACTTTGTGGATTAGTCTCTGTGTCCTCTATTCTGTACCATTGGTCCACCCGCCTGTTTTGGTACCAGTACCATGCTGTTTTTGTCACTATTGCTCTGTAATATAGTTTGAAATCTGGTATCGCTATACCGCCTGATTCACACTTCCTGCTTAGAATTGCTTTTGCTATTCTGGGTCTTTTATTTTTCCATATGAATTTCATGATTGCTTTATCTATTTCTACAAGAAATGCCGTTGGGATTTTGATTGGCATAGCATTAAGCCTATAGAGAACTTTTGGTAATATCGCCATTTTGATAATGTTAGTTCTGCCTATCCATGAACAGGGTATATTTTTCCATCTTCTAAGATCTTCTTCTACTTCTGTCTTTAGGGTTCTGTAGTTTTCATTGTATAAATCTTTCATCTCTTTTGTTAAGTTGATTCCCAAGTATTTTATTTTTTTTGAGGATATTGTGAATGGGGTGTTTTCCCTCATTTCCATTTCAGAAGTTTTGTCGCTGATATACAGGAATGCCTTTGATTTATGCGTGTTGATTTTATATCCTGCCACTTTGCTGAATTCATTTATTAGTTCTAGTAGTTTCTTTGTAGACCCTTTTGGGTCTTCTAGGTATAGAATCATATCATCCGCAAATAGTGATAATTTAAGTTCTTCTTTTCCTATTTTTATGCCTTTAATTTCTTTTGTCTAATTGCTCTGGCCAGTGTTTCGAGAACTATATTGAATAGAAGTGGCGATAGAGGGCATTCCTGTCTTGTTCCAGATTTTAGAGGGAATGCCTTCAATTTTTCTCCATTCAGAATGATGCTAGCCTGAGGCTTAGCATACATAGCTTTTACAATGTCGAGGTAAGTTCCTGTTATCCCTAGTTTTTTTAATGTTTTGAACATAAAGGGATGCTGTACTTTGTCGAATGCTTTTTCTGTGTCTATCGAGATGATCATATGGTTCTTATCTTTAAGTCTATTGATGTGGCTAGCCAATCCCTAAAAAACAAATGCCAAATGTCTTCTTTGATATAAGGAGAGCAACTAAGAACAGAGCAGGGAGGAAGAGCAGGAGGAAAAGATTAACATTAAACAGAGACACGAGGTGGGAGGGAAAGGGAGAGAAAAGGGAAATTGCATGGAAATGGAGGGAGACCCTCATTGCTATTCAAAATTACATATAAGAGGTTGTGAGGGGAATGGGAAAAAAAACAAGGAGAGAAATGAATTACAGTAGATGGGGTAGAGAGAGAAGATGGGAGGGAAGGGGAGGGGGGATAGTAGGGGATAGGAAAGGTAGCAGAATACAACAGTTACTAATATGGCATTATGTAAAAATGTGGATGTGTAACCAATGTGATTCTGCAATCTGTACTTGGGGTAAAAATGGGAGTTCATAACCCACTTGAATCTAATGTATGAAATATGATATGTCAAAGAGCTTTGTAATGTTTTGAACAACCAATTAAAAAAATAATTATAAAAAAAACCAAAACTATGCACTGTTCCTTTATGTGCTTGTTTCATTTAGTAAAGACTGACTCAGTCGCTATGGTGGACTTTGACCTGAGGTATCAGATTCCTTTTCCTGTAGGTGGTTTTTGGACAGGTCTGGTCACAGATAGGTTCTTCCTAACCGAATCTCCTTAGTGATCCATCTAAGAAGGCTGCATTGGGAGACTTAGAAACATGGAGTGTGAATATATAGAAACCATAGAACCTATAGAACTTATAGAATGTATAGAAGTCACAAAGTCTGGGGACAAAGACAGTCCTCCCCTCTTGAGCTTTACTGTGTGCAGTGTCCCCATTTGGCAGGTGTCTTAGGTGGACAGGCAGTGGAGGTGGTCTCTAAGTCCGGGTTTATGCTGCACCTCATTCCCACTTCTCATTAGCAGGTGGCAAATTACACCTTCATCATTTAACTTTGGTTTGATGGAAAGGGACTCATACAAAAACCACAAATATTTGAAGGCGCAGTGGTTAGTGTCTGGATCTAGGCAGCCTGGGTTCAAATCTTGGCGCCTCTTGGCGCCCGTGGCCTCAGGCTACTTACTGAACCACTCTGTGCCCTGGTTTCCCCCTCTGTAAAGTGGAGAATTCAGAACCTACCTCATCAGGTGGTTCTGAGAATTAAATGAGATGTGTCAAGTGCTTAGCAGGGAATGAGGTGTCTATTAAATCCTAGGTGTTTGTTATATACATCTTTTCATTTAATTTTAGAAACAAAAAGTGAGAAAGCAATAACATCCATATAAAAGATGGTATCTGAAAAAAGCAAAATGGCCCGAACCAGTTGGCGAAGAGACCAGATTAGAATCTCAATTCATAAAGGATGTACCCTCGATGGGGTAAATCACACAGTCCAACACGAAGGAGGAGCCCCTCGATGCCTGAAGACTAGAACAAAGTAGCCCCACTTGGCCTCTTGGCAAGTGGTGTGTGGAGCCTACTGTTCCAGGAGGTGCCCCAAACTGAACTTTAGTTTTGGAATCACAATACCCTAAGGAGAGGACACGTAGTCTGCCCAATTGGCGGCAGTCATGGGAGATGTGGGATGCTGTGTCCTACTCTGAGCAACAAGATTCATGAAGAAAAAGAAAGATTGGAAAGAAGCCCAGGGAAGCTGTGTGGAAAGGCTGGAGGGCCAGAGAGGCGAACAGGGGACAGAGGGCCAGACAGGCAGATGTCGCCTCCACGCAGGTGTTGGGCACATGTCACCCATGCAGAGAGGTGAAGGCTGCAGGACCACCTGGTTGAGCAGGTCACATTCTCCAGCCCTCTCCCTGGTGTGTGAAATGCACTTGTGGGAGGGTTCAGGGAGATGTTGAGGATCACAGTGGGGACTCTTTATAGCAATTTATGTGGGAAAAACTCATCCTCCTTTCCCTTTCGATGCTAAGGCTATAAAACATGAAGTGGGAGGACAAGATAGAAAGGTAGGAAGATGAGAAAATAATTAGATTGTTAAATGGAGAGTGTACCTAATTGAGGAACTAGAGCTACAGGGATTAAATTCTTAACCATCCAAGGGGACAAAATGGAAGAAAATTACATCTTTTCAAAAAAAGAAAAAGCTCTTTGATATCTTAGGGAAAGAGGAGATTATTATACCGAAGAGCTCTTTGGTCCAATTTAAATTGACCTCCCCACCTCTCTTTTAAGTATTTTTGTGACTAAATGTGAGGGCTTATTACAGAAGACTGTGCTGGGCTTTAGAGATGGACAAGGGACAGCTCTCACTCTCAGGATCTTTTAAGTGGCAGACATGAGGATTGGAATTGCAAAACATTACCTGAATTAAATGATTACTGCCAGAGTTAGGAGCAAATTGGTGTTGGGGGGGACTGGGTGCAGGCTGTCCTCTGCCTGAGAAGACAGAAGGCTCCCCTAGAGAAGCAATTTTTTTAAAAAAAAAAACAGTACTTTTTAAATTGGTTTGTAAAAATTGTATGTTTATAGTGTAGAGCAAGAAATTTTAATACATGCTTCCATGTGGAATGGCTAAATCACGCTAAATGACATGCATTATCTCACATACTTAAGACCCTTCTCTCACATCCTGTACAAAAATGGACTACAAATGAATGAAAAATCTAAATGTAAGATCTGAAACTATAAAACTATTAGATAAAAACAGGACAAAAACTGTGGGCCATTGATCTGGGCAATTATTTTTATTTAGATATGACCCCAAAAGCACAAAAGCAAAAGTAGACAGAGTTACACCAAACTAAACAGCTTCTGTAGAGCCGAAGAAACAGCTCACAGAGCAAAGAAACAACCTACAGAATGGAAAAAAAAAATATTTCCAAACTGTACACCTACTAAGTCATTCTGTAGTAGAAATGCCCACAGCTCTCTGGCAGACAGAGAGCCCGTTCAACTCAGAATATAGCCAAGGCAGCACCAGACACCCTGGGAGAAGAAGGCGGTAAGTAGAGCAGGCTTCTTCCTTACCAGTCACATTTCAAATTAAACTGATCAACCTTGGTTAAGTGTGTTGGTATTACAGGGCTATTCAGAGAATTGCTCTTGTAAAGACTAGTACCAACTGATTAAGCCAAAGGAATTTTCCAAAGCTGCATTTTTGCCCTTATATTACGCTGCACATTGAGTTACTTTTTGAAACTTGGCTTAAGTAGCAAAATTTTGAGTGATTCTATCCCCTAAACCAGGATATTGTTTGGGCAAAGGGCTTTGACATCTTTAATATTTGAAAATACGGTGTGTGTATGTGTATGTGTTTTCAAAGGCTGACATAATTAAGAATCTGGCCTAGGAGGGATATTTAGTGAATGTTTTAATTCTAAGTGAAAGAGTTCCTGATGCTCAGGCTACTAGCATTTGTATCCTCCTTGAAAAGAAGAAGCCTCTAGAAGCCCCCAGAAGCTTGTCTTAGAACTGCACTGTTCAATATGGTAGCCATATGTGGCCGTGGAACACTTGACATCTGGCTAATCCAAACTGAGATGTGTTGACAATATGCAATATATACTGAATTTTAAAGACTTTCATCTTTTAAAAATGAGTATTTTATGAATAGATGTTTACATTAGTCATTTATTGAAATGACACTGTTTTGTGGGTAAAATAAAATGTTATTCGACTCAGTTTCACTGCAAAGATCATAAGTCACAGGTCTGGGGATGGGGTCCAGGCATCAGTATGTTTTAAATCTTCCCAGGGAATTCTAGTAAGCAGTCAGAGTTGAAAGCCACGGGTGTTGAGGGAATGTATATGGATCCTGGAATCCTCTGAGAGGGACTTGAGTCTTGATTTGTATAATCGTCCATAGCCATGAAGATTCAATGAATGTGAAAGGACCTATCAACTACAGTATTGAACAAATACAGCCTTTATGTCCTGGCAGTTGTGGACTTTTATACAGACTAGAACTGTGCAAGCTCATGTACAGGAAGGACCTCCTACCCCAACAAAGTCATGGAAGGAAGGGCAGTGTCCTCCAAACCCTTGCACCTGCCCCTCTCTATCATCAGTAAGTGGGTGGTCCATTCTCCCTCTCCTTCTCTCCATTAATCTTGGTGATAAAGAAGAGAAAGACAAGTGTCAGGGGGACCCTCTTGATTTCCCTCCCCCCAGTCTGTTCCCAAACTTTTAACCTAAGGCTTGTATTCTGTCATCCTCTTTCCCAGGCCCTGTTCAATTTGAACTTGTGCCTTACACTTCTGCTCCCCCACAGCTCACTCAACTGATACCCCAGGACCACACCAGGAAAGGCAGCAAATGCCCTGGCCTGGGAGGAGCCCTGTTCATGTTTGACAGTGGCTTGATGAACTTAGGAAATCCATATGCTCAGGAAGTTTGTTCCCAGCACAAGAACCGAAGTGCTATGGTGAGGAAAGGCAAGTTCTGCAGCAATGAAGTCAGGTGGGCAGAAGGTGAGATCAGCTCACGGAAGCTTGCAGCACTCTCACCTGCTCTTAATGGTATTCAGTTTCCTGTGGATAATGAGATGTAATCAACTAATTTGCAAATAAGCTCTTGGGGTGCTGCTACTCTGTAAAAGCTAGAAACTGTCCCCAAAGTCGGTTTTCTCTGGTTATAAAAATACCACATCAGCTTGCTTCCATTGGCAGAGTTTAAAATTAATGCTAGACTAAGCCGTTTTTAATTATACTTCTTTTCGTGTCTAATAACGTTCAAGGCAGAACAGTGCAAGAGTAGCTTACAGTAAATAAATGCAACATCATTTGGGGAAATACAGATTAGTGCATTTGATACAAATGGCTTTAAAAACTGATGGAAAGAATTTCTCCACCTGGACAGCTGTCACATAGATCCCACAATGATTCTTTTTTGGGGGAGGCAGGTAACCAGGGATTGAACTCAAGGGCATTCAACCACTGAGCCACATCCTCAGCCCTATTTTATATTTTATTTAGAGACAGGGTGTCACTGAGTTGCTTAGCACTTTGCTTTTGCTGAGGCTGGCTTTGAACTCACAATCCTCCTGCCTCAGCTACCCAAGCTGCTGGGATTACAGCCTTCACATGATTCTTGTTGGCCAGGCTGATGGGGCAAGGTTCTTGGCAGTGGAGGTTTTATCTCAGGTATCAGATTACAGGTCACTACAACCTTTCCAAAAGCTAGTGAGTGACCACTTTCCTCCTGGCCACCCACCTGAGCCTCCCTTCCTTAGTTAACTCTTAATCAGAAGTTGGCAGGCAGGAATGTATTGTGCCCAAAGGAAAAGATGCCCAAGGAGCTCAGCTTCTGTAGGCAGAGGACCACAAGAGCAGCTTTTCCTAATCTCTGCGCCTCTCATATAAGCAGAGTAGGTACTTTTCATTGTTCTGTGCACAGCATTAGATCTGGTATAAACAAGGGGATTGAAATTGAAGAGAAATGCTCCACAATCATAAAATGAGCCTCCTCCTAAAGTAAGATCTCTTTGTCACAAATGACATAGTTGAATGTATGTCAAACTTCTGAGTTAAATGGCAAACCCACAGCAGTATCTCTCACGTCGGTGTCAACTGAAAAAACAACAACAAGAACAAAAACCTATGAGCCCCGCACCATGGTGCATGCCTGTAATCCCAGCAGCTCAGGAAGCTGATAAAGGAAGATCACAAATTCAAAGCTAGCTTCAGTAACTTAACAAGGCTCTAAGCAACTTAGTGAGACTCTGTCTCTAAATAAGATATAAAAAAGGGCCAGGGATGTGGCTCAGTGGTAAAGCACTCCTGGGTTCATCCATGGTACCAAAAAACAAAGCAACTGCAATAGGAAAGTGCAGTAAAACCCAGGCTCTCTTGCTCTGAGAGCCCCTCCCCAGGCAGCCCGCCTCCTCTCCAGATGCACACCTCTTTTCTCTTTCTGTGCTCCAGCTCCCCTTTTCCCAGATGTGTCAGATCTTTTTCTAACCTCTAGGATTTTCTCTTGCTCTAGTTCCTGCCCAGAGTGCTCTTTCCCCAGTTTTCCCCACAGCTGACTTGCTTGTGTCTTTTGGGTGTCCGTTGTGCTTCTCCGTCTCAGAGAAGCCTTGTGTTAGTGGTCTCTTGCAGTAACTGTCCATCACACCTCTGTGCGTTTCCTTCATAGTCCTCAGTGCTGTAATGATTTCATTTGTCTACTTATCATTTGCCTGCCTGCCCCATTGAAGTTCTTTGACTATAGCAACCTTGTCTGTTTTATCCCCAATGCCCAGCACAGTGTAGGGCACATAAAAGACATACGACATTTTGTTGAGTGTGTAAAGGAAAGCAGAAATACTAAGCTCCATACCAAGCCCTTTGCATTTTTTTCCTTTTTTGTGGGGGAAATGGGGTACCAGGGATTGAACTTGACCACTGAGCCACATTTCCAGCCTTATTTTGTATTTTTTTTTTTAATCTAGAGACAGGGTCTCACTGAGTTGCTTAGCACCTCACTTTTGCTGAGGCTGGCTTGGAATTTGCGATCCTCCTGCCTCAGCCTCCCAAGCCACTGGGATTACAGGTGTGCACCGCCACACCCAGCTCCATTGCATCTTTATATGTTCTCTGTTGCATGGGGAAACTACAGCCCAGGAGGTTTCAGGTATTTGCCCAGGGACATAATTAAAGTGACAAAAAGCCAAGATTTGACCTCAGCTAGGCAAAAGTTTGTGCCAGAATCAAGTCTGAGGTTATGTTTCCAGCTTAAGGTTTTGCCTTTTTTCTTTATCTTCATAGATATATTGTAGGAAGTATTTTGTTTTATATTCCCATGGCTTAGAATTTTTTTGTCTATGGCCTTTGAAATAGGTGTTTTCTCACTGTCTTCTGCAAAGAACTTGGTGGTAACAAAGAAGTGTTCCAGTAGAAGCATATTTTGGAGAGAGGTGTAGAGCTCTAGTTGAGCATGAGGATTATAGATTTACTGAAACACAATAAAAATAATTATGGCAGCACTTAGACGGCAGAGGGCAACCATAGTGATGTGGTCCCAGCACCTCCTTCCTCCAGGTACAAGAACTTCAAGGTCAACGCAAGTGCATGCAGCAGCAGCTTATCAGTACTGATGAGATCTGGGCAGCTGACTCTGCTTTCAGTAAACTCAAGTTGGAAAGGAGATAAATCACTGTTTTTACAAATTATATACCAGAAACACACACACATACCACCAGAACGCCTATTAGGAATGTTAAGAGAACACAGTAGGGTTCAAGTAAGAAAATGGTCATTAGTTTCCCTATAAATCATCTATAACCAATGAAAAATATACTAGGTGTATGTGAGGAGTGGGGAATTATTATTCCATGGGTGTAAAATTTCAGTGATTCAAGATGAAAAATTCTAGTAATCTTCTATATATTAAAAAAAAGAAAATCTTCTATATAAAAAAAAAGAAAGAAAAGAAAGAAAGTACTGCACTGTATATTTAAAAACTTAAGAGCGACCCAGTTGCAGTGGTGGGTGCCTGTAATCCCAGCAGCTCCGGAGGCTGAGGCAAGAGGATTGAGAGTTCAAAGCCAGCCTTAGCAATGGCAAAGTGCTAAGCAACTCAGTGAGACCCTGTGTCTAAATAAAATACAAAAATAGGGCTGGGGATGTGGCTCAGTGGTTGAGTGCCCCTGAGTTCAATCCCCGGTATCCCCACCCCAAAAAAAATTAAGAGGGGAAAAAATCCCCCAAATAGAACAATCATAGTAATAGTAAAAAATATACAGAGAATATCAGCCTCAAATGGTTTTAAGATATAAACTATATAGACAGCGTGGGAATAATCTGTAAAAGATGCATTCAGAATCTATTTGAAGAATACCATAGATTTTTCCATTTAAGGTAATTTATTTGATAGAGACTTGTTCCTCAATGGGAAAGCACATGGGATAAAATCGTTCTTCCCATCATTGCTTTCAAAATCTAAAGCAGTTCTAGTTGTCTGTCAGCTGGCTCAGGATAAGTAAGGGGGAACTTTACTAAATGATTCCAAAGTTCTCTTTTAAGAATAAGGTACAAGAAAATGTTGATTCAAAGTGTGGAAGTATTTTTACCATCAAATATTAATAGTATAATAGAGCTAAAATACTTAAAACATTGTGACACTGGCATAAGAAAAGATATAGTCACAGACCAGCATGGAAAAGTCCAAGAGAGACCCAACTGCACGTAACAAGTCCATATGTGGTAAAGGGGCATTTCATATCCTAAGGAAAAGGTGGATCATGTCATAGATGATTCTGAGATGGCAGGCTAAACATTTAAAAAGAAACAAATTTTATTGGAAAAGGTAATGGCATTCTAAACAAGTTCAAGCTGATTCTAAAATGAGTTCAATCTGATTGAACTATTTAAAAGAAGCACAGAGGCTATATAGCTCAATGATAAAGCACTTGCCTTGCATGTGTGAGGAACTGGGTTCAATTAGTCATCAAATAGTCATCAGCGCCACATAAAAATAAATAAATATATTGTACCAACTACAACTAAAAAAAATTTTAAAAAAAGAAGCACAAAAGTTCTCTAAGATGATATAAATTAATATATAATTAGATAAAGGAAAACTAATCAGAACATTGAAGACAAAAATCATAAAGGAAAATAGATACATACAGATGATAAATTATGAGCCACACAAAAAACACTATAGAAAGAAAATATATAAGCAATATTTGTCAATGTCTGAATCCTAAAGAGGATTCATATCCTTCACACATAAATTACTCTTAAAAAATCAATCACAAAATTTTAACATACCAGTAAGAGAATGAATAAATTAATTAAATAGGCAAGTCATAAAAGGATGTGTAGTTACTCATGGCCAATAAATATAGAAAAGATATCTCCCCTCCCTAGTCATCAAAGTAATGCAAATAAATGAGAGACCATTTTTATTGATTAGATTAACAAAGTTAAGGGAAGTGTCTGTGTATAAAGCAGATAAAACTGGAGACTTGTTGGGTGTGTAAATTGTTGCTACTTTTATGAGAGCCGGTTGGTAATCCTCATCATAAGGCTATAAAATAAGCCCTGTTTGCCCGTTGATCCAGAAGTACCACTTCTAAGGATTTATCCTAAGAAAATAAGCAGGAGTGTATTTGTGTCAAGATGTACTTGTGATAATGTTCGTTGCAGCAAGATATTTATCAAGAAAACTCCAAGTGCTGAGATGATAAGAGATCCTATGAAAGGTTTCAAACTGCCTTGGAGTAGATGAGCAGAGCCTATGTGGATGATACTGGTCCACTTGGAACATGTCATGCCAAGTCCCTGGCTGAGGGTTGAAGGTAAATGGCAGTGATGTATTTGGTGGTTTCTTGTTTAGGTATTTTGCCTTTTTCCATTTTGATGGAAGTTCTTCAGGTTTGTATCTTACAAGTTACTTTATTTTGATGCCAAATCTGTCATTTGCTGTTTTGTTATTGCACAACAGTGTGTAGTACTAATGGACATAGTCATGTGCTTCAATTTCTGACTTCTGTTGGGCTGTGGATTATGCCCATTCAAACAAAAAGTGTTAACTTTCCTCTTCCTACTTCTCTACCCAGCTTTGCATTTCAGGAGAGCCATCAAACTGGGCAATAGAGAGGCTTGTGTGTAGTGGGGTAGGCTTGTCCTAATTGTCCCCGAGAGATGTCCACCCCCTGATCCCCAGGAACTGTGACTATTTTACCTTACACATCAGAAGGGACTTTGCAGATGTAACTTTGGAAATGAGATTACCCTGGATGGGTCAGCCCATTATAATCACAAGGACCCTCATCAAGAGGAAGGCAAAAGGGTAAAAATTAGAATAGGAGCTGTGAAGAGGGAAGAAGTTTAAGAATTCAGGCTGAAGGAAAGGTCGAGAAGCACATTCTTCCCTACTGTCTCCAGAAAGAACCATCCCTGATAGTGATGCCACCTGGCTTCTTGCCCCCTTGAGACTCATTTCACACTTCTGACCTCCAGAACTGTAAGATGATACATTTGTGTGGTTTTAAGTCTCAAAACTTGTAGTAATTTGTTTCAGCAGTAATAGGAAACTAATACATTTAGAGAAGGAGGAAAAATCGAATTTGAACTTGAGCCGTGGACCCATTAGTTGGTCCTGGCGAGCAGCTCGGAGACCTAGATTCTAGTCACAGCCTTAAGAAATGCCTTCTCTACCTCATTTTCATCATCCCTCCTTGCTCTAAAGATCTGTTCTTCCTCAAGCATACGTTTACCATCATTAGATGCATCATTGCTTTGACACTGATAAGTATGGGTGAGGCTGTGAGTAGATTTTAGTTTATTTGTCTTGGAAGCTGGCTACACTATTGTTAGCATTTTCCTTTGGTGGGGTGTGCTTAAGTGAGTGGTGTATTCTCATATAGAAGATTCTGGAACATTTCATTGAGTGCTACGGAGGCAAGTGAAGGCGTATGCAGAGATTAGAAGACATCAGAACCACGATAGATAGTTGCCAAGGTGTACTGATACGGGGGGGGGGGTGTAGGTCTCAGTTTCCCATAGTGGTCCTAGATCTTTCTAGAAATATTTCCTAGAAGATTTTTCCTACTCAGGCTCCTATCATTACAAATATCCAAACCATGACAGAGCTTACACATATAGAAAGAGAATTTTGAGGCTATAATAACACACCAAGGCCATACAGTGGAATGGCCCAGGTCTCTACAAGCCACTTGACCAGAAGGGAATGTGGGCCTTATTCTATGTATCTGTTTTAGAAATGGAAACATTAATAGTGAGAGTTATCGCTTGATGCTAGCCTGTGTGGCATGTTTAATAACTTAGTAAATGGACACGTATGTGCTCCCTTCTGCACATAAGTACAAGAATCATGATCAATATTCATCATAAATTGAGTTTGAACATATTAATGAGATGTGTTAGTGTGTATGCCTATAAAGTTAGTGTGTATGCCTATAAAAACTCAAATTTTAAAATGAGAATGAAATCAGTCTTATAACAACTGGGACAAATTGCTCTAGAATTTAGCAACACCAGATGCGGAGTTGTTTTACCAGGAAGTAATATGAAAGACACCTTTGTTTTTCTGAGCACATTTGAAGCACAGTGATTAAGAAACATGCAAAGGGGGGCACAGTCACAACTTGCTATCCCAACATGTGGAAAGGCAGTGAAATTGGGCTTGTGTTTTGAAGTTAAAGTTGGGAATATGGAAAACCCCTAATTTACACAAAAATCAAATCAGTCATCAAAAAGGATATCAAGGAGCATCAAGGTGAACAAGGCCTAGAGGGGGGAAAAGAGATCTGAGCTGGAATAACCAGACAGCCCTGGGTTCCTGATCCAGCTAGCTCTGACTCTAGCCTGCAGAGCAACCTTGGGCAAGTTACTTAACCTCTCTGATTCTGTTTCCTTGTCTCAGAAATGGGAAAATAATACTTGTTTGTCTGGTAATGATGAATGAAACATGCAGCCACTTGTTCTGTCCACACTTGACCTCAAGGGATACACGATTCCAGGGCCATCCTCAACTGACCATGATCCAAGACAGGGCCCATTAAATCCTGTTCTAGAATCCTCTTCCCTTGGCCCCACCTCGGCCAGGTTTGGAGAAGGAAATGCCACATTCAAGTAGCTGTGAAGATGTAATGGTAGGGCTGTCGAGTGGCTCCAATCCATAGGGAACAAGCTCACTCTCTCCTTTCCCAGCCCCTGTTGCATCAGTTCTCAAGGTTTTGCCTATAGTCTTGCCTCCTCCTCCTCTTCACCCCTTCCTTGATCCCTTTGTTTTCTCTTGCTTGTCTCCCCATCTACTGGAGGTGGGTCCCAACCTCACCCGGGTCTAACATCCTGCGAAAGGAGAGCATGACTTGCTCGTTCATGGCTTCCTCTTCTGCAGCATCTAGCAAGTTTGCACAGAAAAGGAGCTCAGTTGATATTTGGTGGAAGAAAACATTGCATGTGTGTCATCTGCCAGATGCTGGAGATGTGCAGTTTTATGCTCTCTTTCTCCGGGCCACGTGGAACAGCGTCCTGGAGCTTCCCAAGGAATAAGGACACTGAAAGAGACTGGAATTTTCTACATGCCTGTATGTGAGCCAGAGGAGACCAAAGAGGTACCCTTCACTCATCAGAGGACCCTTCTTACAAGGAAGGGAGTGCCAGGAAGTCATGTGCATGAGGCCCCTTATGTCACTGTCCCCAGGGAGGGGGCCTGGCTAGCTAGGGGAAGGGTGAGAGGGAGACTTGTCACAGGGTGTATTTGTCCTTTGTGAATTCTCAAGAAGATAAAGGGAATGAACTTTTTTTAAAAAAAACCAAGGTTTTTAGAGGCCATCTCACAATCCACTCCGAGGAGACTTGGTAGACTTTGGTGGAGCCATCTTGGAGTGGGTTTCCTGTGCACAGACATGGTGTGGGTCATGTCTCCTGTCTCCTGCGTTGGGCCAAGCTGGAAAGTTTGGTTTGGATTGGGACGGTTGTTGGGCTTCCTCCCTCTACTGAACTGAAAGCCACCAGTCCTGGCCAACCTCCCAAGACCTCACCAGGCCTTCCCCACCTCAGCCTGGGCTGGTGCCGAGGACTCCATTCTGACCCATTCCTGACACTGCATTCCTGGCTGTGGAGAGACCTGGAAGAAGCACCATCCAGAGTCTCAGGTCACTGTCCTCAGCCCCATCCAGTTCTCAGTGAACTTTCTGGGTTCCTCCTGGGGCCATGGGCACTCACAATGCCTTCCATCAGTGTTGAAGGTGGGGATGTGAACTCTGTGCTTCCTCTGAACCTGGACAGAGGACATCAACAGTTTTTCTGCTGTCAGGTTCCATTTCATGTGGTCATATCCTATAGGAACTCTGGTATTCTTGGGGAAACTTGAACCAGGAGTCACTGTATATTTTCCTGAGTTGATTTTTTTGAATGGCTTGAATTCAGAGGAAAGGCACTGACTGGTCCACAAACATTAAACTCCAGTAGCAGATCAACATGCCAAGCCTAGGAAGCTCTGGAGGCTGAGACTCATCTTCAGGGCTGATAGCCTGCCTAGGTGGCAGGAACGACCACGCAGATGTCCTTTCCTAGCTCACCTATGAGTTGAAAGCAAAATAAGGCAGGAAGTTAGAGAGAGAGACCAATTCATAGACCCTTGATTATTTACTCAACATGATGCTGAAAGACATTTGTGTTTTTTGGAAGTTCTATCCCCTGGCAATGAAATAAAACATCCTTTCTAAGCTAGAAAGATTGATGTCCAACTACATTAAAGGAGTATGTGAGTAAAAAGGAAACTCTGTATTCTACAAGAGAACACAAGAGCCTCCACTATACTGACGGTGCCCTACTGCAAAGCACATTATCAGACCAAAATTTGCAATGCTAAAATGAAATCATGCTGAGAAAACTAGAGCCCAAAAATGTTCCCATTTGCTATGCTCTGAAAATTGTTCTATGAAGAGGCTTTTTTAGTTTTTAATCACAAAGTGAGAAAAAGACAGAAGAAAGTGTTATCTGTTCATTCCACTGAAGAGTACAATTGAATGTTTTTATTTTCCCCAAGCACGTTGCTTATTGACACTAAGTGGTAAAGACATATCTGTGGCATGTTCCATTTATTCTCAAGGAATTTTGCCATAATTGTTTGCAAAGCTTTCTGTAATTCTATTTATAATCCAGGAAAGAATTTCTCTCTTGTTTTCTTGTAATTCATTGATACGTAGGCTAGACAGCGGTTCTCAAATTTTGCTGCCTATTAGATTCACCCATGGAATTTTTTTTAAACCCATTGTCTTGGATGCACACCAGAACAATTAAATCATTATCTGTGGGTGGGGGGTTGGGCCCAAGCACTGGTACTTTTCCAAGGTGATTCCAGTGTGCAGCCAGGATTGAGAAGCAGCATGCCAAAGCAGCACGACTCTAGGTGCGCATGCATAGAGCTCTTCTGGGGCTGGTTAAAATGCAGATTTGGGTTCGGAGTCCAGGAGTGGAGCCTGACATTCTGCATTTCCAGCAAGTTCCCAGTCTACATCAAATCTGCTCATTCATGGACCACACCATGAATGGCAAGATCCGAGTCTACAGAAGAAAACATGTAACTAAACACTGGCTTCTAGACACAGTGATTATAAAATGCCACACAGGTTCTGGCTTGTCCCTTGACTACTGTCCCCTGCTTTATAAACAAACAGTGAAGCTGCAGGATCCTTTATCTCCCTTTCCTGTAAGGTGTTTTTGTTTATTCACTTGTAAGCCCCAGAGGAAAAGTCGTTCTCAGAGATGGCCTGGTTTTCTTGCTCCCAAGAACATCTGTGATCCGCAAGGTGGAAGATGGGGTCCTTCTGCCTGGAGTGGGTGGTACAGGGTGGCCACCCACTGGTTCTCTGCCTGGTGGCTCACTAGTTGTGGGAACATTCCCCAGACAGCCCAGGAAACCCAGGTCTCGTGCTTCGTCCAGTGGGGAGGAGAGATTTTAGTAAACACTGCGTGGGAAGAGGAATGAAATGGGCAGAGAATGAGGTTAAGGAATGGGTGTGTGAAATGGCAGGTTGAGTGAGGCCAGGGCGCCCAGGAGCAGCATTCCAACGCCCACCTCTCCCCAGCAGCTGGTGGGAGAAGGCACTCACCTGCTGAAGAACCTCTGCCCAGGGAGCTGGCAGGCAGCTCTGAGCATTAGAACACATCTGACTCCCTAGCAGAGCTCTGCAGGGCAGCCTGTCCAAAGCCACTCTGGGACCACTGTGCCTCCCATGCCTGGTTCATCACAGACCTGCTTTGCTTCCTGGGCCGGGAAGATCCTCTTGCTCTGTGCTTCCCAGTCCCCCTCAACTCCTGGAATTGATGAAGTCAAGGCCAAGACCCCTGATGTAATTTACCTGGATTCTTTGACAAATCTTTGGACTGAAGAAACCTTAGGACTAGGCTGGACTTCCTTGACTAGGCGCTCATGGATTTGAGTGATGGATTCTGTAGAACTGCCTCCCAGGGCATGGCTAAAAGAAACAGTCTACGAAAACTTGCGCTGACTCCCTTTTGCTGCTCTCTGGTCAAGGGTCTACCCTGGTTCGTGGTATCTAGTCCCATTGGATGGAATCTGCCTTCCTCTACTTCTCAGGTCTGAGCCCTTGTTCTGCATGGGGAAACCGACCCATGTGCTCCTCAACAACCCACATTCAAGTTTGCCATCTCCAGGTTTTCTCAGACTAAACTACCCATACTTAGCCACCCCTTTATTCCTTACTCCTTCAGAGCCTAAGCATTGTGTCATGAATAGACATAACCTCAAAGGACAGTCCCATCCATCATTTCCTTTTTCATATAATCTGAATTTTAACCTGAAAAGAACCTTAGCTATGGAGAACAAACCTATCATTTTACAAAGAAGTAAACAGACCCAGGAAAGGGAGTGACTTGGTTAAAGTCATTAAGAGTGGGTGTGATGGAGCCAACCACCAGGACCAGGCCTTTGCAGTGCCATTCTTCTATCCCTGGCACATCCTTCCAGCCTCTGGTACACAGTATTATGGCAAGCCTGGAAGTTGGAGGCCTCTTCAGATCCTGTCCAGGGTGGTTAACAGGAAGCCAAGCATAGAAATAATAAACCCAGTAACGATTGTGTGCAGGACTTCTGTGGAACTTTACTGCAGGCCCACAATAGAAATATGCATAAAGCACCAGGTACAGTGGCACATGCCTGTAATCCCAGCGACTCCGGAGGCTGAGGCAGGAGGATCGCGAGTTCAAAGCCAGCCTCAGCAAAAGCAAGGCGCTAAGCAACTCAGTGAGACCCTGTCTCTAAATAAAATACAAAATAAGGCTGGGGTGTGGCTCAGTGGTCCAGTTCCCCTGAGTTCAATTCCCAGTACCCTCCCCCCCAAAAAATGAAAAAGAAATATGCATAAAGAGATAATCAGAGCACATTTGTGGCTAGGAAAACTCAATTTTGTAAATGGACTAGTTATTTCTAGTTTATGTCAGTCCCCAAAAGACTGGATATGGGGGAAGGAACTTATAAATGATTCTGAAACTCATCTGGAAAAAAACAAACAGGTGAGAACATACAATCTGTTCTCCAAAAAGGAGTGGCCGATGCAAGGGAGGAGGACAAACTTGAACTGTCATATTGAATCATATTACAAGGTTAAAATAAATAAATGGTTTGATACTGGTGCAGATACACAGGTTCTCAATGGAACTAAACAGACAAACCAGAAAGCGAGTACTTAATGTATGCTGAAGGTAGCATTTCAGACAATAAGAAAATTATGAACTGTTCAACAAATGGTGTTGTGATAATTGGCTGGCTCTAGAAAATAATGCACATGCTATGCACTAAAAATTTAGATGGTTTAAATATAAATTAAATATAAACTAGTAGAAAGAAACAGAGGTAAATATTTATATAATCTCAAGGAAGGCCTCTAATTATAAGGTCAGTATGACTTCTGCATAAACACATTGAAGACATAAACCACAAATTACTTGTAATATATATAACAGGATACAGAGTTGTTATTATATTTTAAAGAGTGCTTACAAATAAACAAGAAATAACATCTATAGAAAATAGATAAAAGAATCGCACACACAGTGGTGCACACTTGTAATCCCAGCCACTTGGAAGGCCGAGGCAGGAGGATTACAAGTTCAAGGCCAGCCTCAGCAATAGGGTGAGGCCCTGTGCAACTCAGCAAGACTCTGTCTTTAAATAAAATATAAAAATGGGCTGGGGAGTAGCTCAGTGATAAATGCCCCCAGGTTCCATCCCCAGTACCAAAAAGTAAAAATAATAAGGCAAAAGATAGCTACAGCTAATTAATCAAAAGTTGAAATGAACATTCTAATATTCATATAAACAACATTCTGCATCACAACTCAAGAAAATACTATTAATGTAAGAGATTCACATAGACCTCCATACAACTGGCAAAGGGAAGTGAAAGATAAGATCCAGTGTTGGAAGGGATATGAAGAAACACCCTGTACTTAGGGAAGTGTATATGCTTGCACACGTCCTGCAACGCAACCCGACAGTATGTCTGAGATGTCTAAGAAATGAGTGTCCCTTTATCACACTAATTCTACTCCAAGGAAGATAATCATAAATATGCATGAATAAAAATCTGTGCAGATGGATGTTCAGTTTCGTACATAGTAATAACGAGATACTGGAACTCTCAACTTTCTGCCTTGAACTTATGTTGCTTTTGCAATTTCGAAATTTATTAAAAACAAGAATTAAATAAAGGCAGGGAGATATAGTTGTTAAGAATGCAAGTGGAATTTTCTTGGGTGTTGGGTTGGGGTTGGGGGTCTATTCCCACTAAGAGTAAGGGTAACCTAAAGGTGCCCAGACAAGGATCAAAAGAGGTGAAATACTCTGCCTTTGTTCCCTGTGCCTTCCTTTCCTTCAGGGCCACTGTAGAATCCATCAGAACGTTCATTGTTTCACCATCTAGGTCTACAGAGGGCATTTTTGCTGCATCGATTGGAAAATCTAGACTTCTCCATAAGCAGGGACTCTCTCATGTGTGGGTACACACATGAAAGATCCACTCTAGTGAGCAGCAGAGAGCAATGACTTCGTGACTTGGCAGGCTAGGAAAAACATATTTAGGACACGTCAATTAAGATAATTACTGTGAGCTTTTGCCTTTCAAATACCGTGACCTTAACACCTGGAAGGATAGACAATCCCAAGTCTTCAATTCCATAAGTTGGCAATATGGTTGTGAATTGTGACTTCCTGTGGAAGGGTCCAGTGTTGCACTGATGTCGCTAATTGGCAGGTATCCAGTCTTTCTTGATTGTTCTTTTGAGGCAAAATGGAGAATGGTCATTACAGAGCCACCAAAATGGACTTGTTTCCTATATAAACCTGATATGTAAATATGACTGTAGTCCATAAGGATTCCAGCAAAGATAGATTGTAGCATTCAAGGGTAAGGAAGTAAGTGCATTTTTAGCTAAAGAGCTACCAAGATGATCAATGTGTCCATAAATAGCAATTTGAGGGAGAGAAGATAGACTCAAGACTGTAAAAACAGATATAATGGAGAGGGTGGCGGTATAGTTTGAAATTTAAGCAGTATTCAGTTCCTTTGGATTCTCGGTCCTCATTTTGTTTTTGTTTTTTGCAGGGGGTGGGGGGTAGTACCAGGGATCGAACTCAGGGACACTCATCCAATGGGCCACATCCCTAGCCCTATTTTGTATGTTATTTAGAGATAAGGTCTCACGAGTTGCTTAGTGCCTCATTTTGCTTAAGTTGTCTTCAAACTTGTGATCCTTCTTTCTCAGCCTCCCCAGCCTCTGGGATTACAGGCATGTGTCACCGTGCCCAGCTCTTGGGTTTTTAATTTTGCAAAACATTAAAGTGAACTATGAGGCTATGCTTTATCAATTTGGGAAGGGTGAGCTTGATTTAAGGAAGAAGAAAGCGCAGTAATAATGCAGAACACCGGCTCACTATAAACCGTACTTGAGGCCTGAGGTAACTCTAGACTTGGGGCACAGCAGAGAGATTAAACTTGAAATTTTAATCCAGTTTCTGCATCGTGGGCTTGTTAAGGAAATGTGTTTGAGAAGCTGAAGTAGATGGATGGTTCCAGTGACTTGATCCAGTGGTTCCATGATCCTCTCAGCACTAGGGATTTAGTGAGAAGAAACAGCATTTTAATACATGGTGGGAAGAATAGGCCTTGTGCTGAGGACACATCAGTGGGGGTTCTTTGGTCACAGCAGTCATGTTGCCTCACTCAAACAAAAGCAATCTTGTGGGCTTTGGGGAGCCCATAGAATCAGCAGGAAAGCTGGAGAATTACATTTGGAAATGGATGGTAACCCAGAAGGTTCCATGGAGCCTCCTGGAACCTCTTCCATCCTAGAACAGGAGCCATGCTTGGCCTGCCACAGTTATACTGCATGGGACTGCAGCTGCATTATCTTTGTCTTTCTTCTCAACATTCATGTGCCAGGGAGAGAGAATATAAGGGCCACAGGGCAACTGACCATGGTGCCCATGGGGTGCAAACCTGTGGGGGAAGACATAATGCCCTGAAAGAAAATTCAGTGCTGTTAGAAAGTTAGAAATATTTGCTGGGCAGCCCCAAATCAACAAATGCACTCAATGGAGATGTGGACTTTAACGTTAAAAAATGAATTTCAAAAACTAACATCATCACGGATCAAGTGTAAGGATAGATGCTATATCCAAGCAATTAATTCTATCTGCATCGTAATCATAAGGATAGAATGTGGTTTGACAGCAACCTTGAGATTGGTGCATTTTCTGGAAATCTCAGCATGCCACAGATTGAGCACCTGAAAAATTCCTCACATACCTATTTGTTGTAGTGTTACCCAGAAGGTGGGAGAGGCAGCAAGGACAACTGCTTCTTTGAAGACAGTCTCAACCTAAGAAGATCAACCAGTTGGTATCTGTATGTGCTATTTTGAAGTTTGTAGATGTGGAAGAAGGCAGCACGAGAGGTCAAGAACGCAGAGCCTCCAAAAATTCAGAGAAGAACCAGATGTGATCCCATATGTAGGATTCAGAAAGGGAACACGACCTGGGGAGCTTGGGTGGCTCTTGATGGCTCCAAGTTGATAGCTTGAAGGTGTGTGAGAAAGTGTAGGGGGAAGAGAGATAAGGAACCCCAGTGCATCTGCAGAAGGAATTCTCTGGTCCACAGTTTAATAAGTTTTGCAGAGATGAAGAGAAGGATGTGTCCCAAGAGGTGACGAAGAGAGGTATGTTGAGGGAATGCTTGTGCCTCATAGGTAGCAGGTGTTCCTCTGGGTGCTGGCAGGTGTCCATGAGGATGTCAGGGAGCTGAGGACAGAAGGAACTGAGGCCTGTCCACGCACCCCTTTGGCCACACAAACAAAGCGCTTTCTAAAGCAGTCATTGGGAACCGATAGGTAAAAAAGGAAAGAAGTTGCTGGGCGTGGTGGTACCCACCTGTAATCCCAGTGGCTTGGGAGGCTGAGGCAAGAGGATCACAAGTTCAAAGCCAGCCACCACAAAAGCAAGGCACAGAGCAACTCAGTGAGAATGAGAATCTGTCTCTAAATAACATTCAAAATAGGGCTAGGGATGAGGCTCAGTAGCTGAGTGCCTCTGAGTTCAATCCCTGGTACCCGCCACCCCAAATTTAAAGAAGTCCAAAAAGACCAGGAAAAGAATACTAGTAATTATAATTTGGCTTTCATATTTTCTGTCAAGATAAAGATAAATATAGTAAATAAGAAATAGATGAGCAAGAATTATTTAGTTGATGACCATCTAATGCCATAAATGAATATGCTGGACAGGTGCAGATGAAGCTCACCTCAGGGCCTGAGAAAACTTGCATCAACAATGGCGCTGTCCTTGCTGGTGATTCATAAGAAAGAGTGGCAAGTGTAAAAATGGCCCCGAGAGTAGAAAAAGACAAACATGTTTCTGATTTTAAATATGTAAAAATGCCTCAAGATTCTTTAAAGAAGATAAAACTTGATACTCCCATGGAAATTCTAGACCAAAGTATTTTAGCAGATAGAAAGGGAAAATCTGAGTCTGTGAATGAAACCTCCCAGAGAGCCAGTGAGACTAACTTTGCTTCCTTTTTTAGTGTTGTAGGACTGGTGAGAGAAATGCTATCAGGAAGGTGCTGTCAAGATAATGCAATGTGGTCTCTGCAAGACTCTTGACAAAATAAAATTATCCAGTTGAACAAAGTGGAGAAGTAGGAGTTAAAAAGAATTCACAGTTAGGGGAGGTACCAGGTGAGGTAGAACAGCGACCGTGAACTTACATGAGTGGATCCCCGGACACACCCCACATGGGATCACCTATGAGTTTTGGGGAAAGGCAGGAAATTTTTAACCAGAGCATTCTCAGAAAACATTCACTGATATATTCTTTTGACCTGAAAGGTGGCCTCCAAGGTGTACCAGTGAGATCTATCCTCCTTTCCTGCTGAGAATTCTGTGAACAAATCAAAGGAAGACATGTAAGGCACATTTATCCCACTCAAAGGTGACACAATGCCCAGAACAATAGCTCGTGTTGAATCCTGTGATAGAACAAAGGCGCGAGAGAGGATTCAGCTAGATTAATAGATCAAAGCCAGTCAACTAGGTTAAATTGAACAGTGACACATTTAATAGTATTTAGGTTAAGAATAATGATTTAATTAGGAAGGATGTAAGTCCAAGTTTGATGGCTGTGTAAGTAGAGGTAAAGCTAGAGGCTTTAGTTGATCACAAATTCATATAATCCAACAGCATTCTAGAACTGCTGGCAAAGTTGATAGAGATTTAAGTTGACATTAGTTTAGAAATCAGGCCGTGGGAAATGATCTTCCTACTGAACTCTGTTCCTACATCCCAGAGATTTATAGTAAGAGCTCCAGGGTCAAGGGGCCCATTTCTAGATTTCCTCTCCAACTCTTCTAGCTGTAAGCCTTTGGGCAAGGCCCTAACCCTCTCTAAACTTGTATTACTCATCTGTAAAATGGGTAGATTAATGGAATCTATGTCACAAAGCTTTTATAAGAGTCAAATTCAACTGTAGGTTTGAAACGCAGCCCAGAGGCCAACACCCCAGGCATTTGGGTAAATGTCTTTGTTGTTGTTGCTGTCATTGTCATGGTTACTCTATGCTGAACTATTTTAAGAAGGGCACTTAAGAAAAAAAAATCACTTTGTCCTGAGATAAAAAATTTACAGACCTTCTCATTTAAGGCACATATATAGGAACTCTGTATCTATTGGCAGAAATTCTGAAGAGCTGCTCATACCAATAAGTTTAGAAATAGTTTCATATTCCACTGATCATTGTATTAGTGACCAAGGGTACATTGGGGCAGTGAATGTGGAATGTTCTAGTCTTTATTTTCTTTCTAATTGGTGTCTTCAGGACTTTTCCAGATAATTAACTCAGTTAATTATCTATTGCAATATAACCCTCAAATTTAGCAGCGAAATCAAACATTGTCTGACATAGGCTCTAAGAAGAATCAGAAGTAGCTTAAATAGGAGGTTCTGGCTTGAGGTCTCTCACTAAGGAACCTGTCAAGGTGTCAAGGGGGGCTGCACCGTCCTCTAAGGCCTGACTGAGGCTGGAGGATGGTTCTCACATAGTTACAAGGATGCTCCATTGAGTGTCCCAATGAGCCAGCAACTGGCCATCCCCTGAGTAAGTGATGCAGTGCCTTTTATGACCTCATCTCTGAAGTCACAAGCCTTCCATATTCTCTCAGTCACACAGACTACTTTGAGACGGTGGAAGTGGCCTTGGCAAGGCTCTGGGTGCCAGATGGGGATTACTGGGTGCTGTCTTAGAGGCTGAGTCTCACAGGAAGTTTAGGATCACAAACTCAGATTTGGGAGATGACTGCTATTTGGAAGAAAGAGACTTGTTCTGTGTGACTTCCAAGGCAAAATTCAAGCCAATAGGAAGAGGCTTCAGGAAGACAAATGTCAACATGGTCCAGAGAAGGATCTCCTAAAAATAAACTGGCCCAACTCTCCGTTGGAGGTTGGCAGCCCCAGAGGCCTAAAAGAGTTCCTCTAGGGCATCATAAGCAGGGCTCTATGCTGATTGGGAAGTTCGAGGTGAGCACCTCCATCTCAGGTATAGAAACTTCATTTCTGGGTTAGGACAAGAAGACTCTTCAGGGCTTCATTTCTTCTACTTTGAATGGAAAAGAAATTTTTTTATCAGAATATGAGGTCTTTTGTTTCATAACCAGTATGACTTGGAGAAACTATTAAGAGATAAAATGACCCTGGTGTTTCTGGGATCCCCTAACATTTCTCCTTTTAAGAACAAATTTCCAAGGTGGTTGGTTTACACTTAGCCTGCGGGGGTGGGTTGGGGAGGAAGTCTGTTAAATCAGGAATTCCCAACATTTTTATGAGGCAGAGGCCTTAGATCACTGAAGGAGCGTGTTGGCTCTGAGCTTTTCTCACTAGGAATCCTGGCAGACCATGAAGAAGGGGTGAGGTTTCAGCTCTGGGAGATCCTGGCCCATGGGCTTAGGCAGCCATCATGGAAACCAGACCCCTCTTGGAGTCTGTGAGAGTATGTGCTGACACTGGACTAGGGATTCCCATCAGGAGAACTGAGTGTACTCTGTAAACTCTGTCAGTGGTCACTGGGGCTGATATGGCGCTGTTACATTGGTCACCTTGTGTGCAACTAACATAGAAAATATAAGTTCATCTTACTACAATGATAAAAAAAAAAGAAAATGAAGACTAGAACATTCCACATTAACTGCCCCAGTGTGCCCTTGGTCACTTAATACAATGATCAGTGGAATATGAAACTATTTCTAAACTTATTGGTATGGGAAGCTCTATAGAATTTCTGCCAGTAAATGTGCAAGTTGGAATCACCTTACCCTGTTCCAACAACCATTCTTGGGGAGACAAGGAGCTTGTCATAAGCAGAATCACACCAACAGCTCCATACCTCAGAAGGCCAAGGTATGGGGTGTGGCTGGACCATCTGTGTCCTATCAACACCTCAAGAAAGGACACCAGGAACAATGAGTGCAGAACCCAGTCTGCTGTCATTCCTTGCATGGTATGGATGCCTGGAAAACACAAGGAAGAAAAGACAAAATACCTTCTGACCCAAAGATAAAATTCTTTGTTCTACCTATTATCTCTAGCTTTCATCAATGAGATTTCTTAGATATTTAAAGGCACTACAATTAAACTTGCTGTTTTCTATTTTACCTGGCCCAATATTGAATAAAGTCTTGCATGGAGCCCACCTTAACTTCACATGGCACTGGACAAAGTAGATCTTTCTCAATACAGATGATGATGAAAGAAATTGCCACATGAAAAGATGTATTATGTGAGAAGAATGTTCCTGAGGAATCCCAATGAGTGTCTGTCCATAGTCCTGAGAAGCAAAGAGGTTGGATCATCTCTAAATGGTGTCTTCAAGACTCAAGCTGACATGGTGTCTATGAAATAAGAGACAGCTGCAAGGAAATGATAAAATACAATGAGTTTTTAATCTACTGTGGAGCCTCAGATTGGATAGTACAGTAAATCAAATGAGTGAAATTTAAAAAAAAAAAAAGTAGGATGGGAAATTTCTCCAGAACTCAGAAGGTAACTCAAAAGACAAAAATAATAAGGAAAAAAAAAAGAAAGTTGGAAAATAGAAGTAGGGGTTCCAAGAGAAGAAAACATTACAGAAAACTTTCTTAAACTGAAATACATTTGTCCTTAAGATTGAAAGCATTAACCTCAACGTGATTTAACTAGTTTTTATTACAAAGAAAGTCTTAACAAGCAGCAAAGTAAAAAGAAAAACAGATTTACCTGGAGTCAGTCTAGCTTCAGGTGTCTCATCAACTACAAGGCCAAAAGTCAACGGTGGGAGAAATTGTCATATGCAAAGCCATGAGTGAGTGTGGATGAGAAAGATGTTTTCAGACAAATAATGTTTCATTATGTAGCCACACCCATCTCATGCCCTTCCTGGGAAAGATGTTCAAAGATCCTCTTCAATTTGGTAACATTTATCTCGAGATAAAAATCTCCTGAATGGGAAGATGTGGTACAGAAATATTTAGTGACAACGTGCCCAACTGATGATGTGTCAATATAGTTATACTAGCACAGAAGTTGAGAATAATTATTAAAATAGAAGCTAGCATTTTAGAAATAATAGGGATATAAAATCAGATTATAGTAATAAAAAAACTAATAATTGGGGACAAGCAGAGGGATAAAGCAAAATATGCTAAATATCTAATTGAACATCAGATTTCACTCGATATCTAGAGAATAATTTTTTAAAGTTCAAAGATAAGCATCAGTAGATTAAAAAGAAGATATATTCTTAACCAGTGCAAGGGGAAAGTAGCCAAGAAATATGATCCCTTATGCAAAGAACAAAAAGAAAATAAACTACCAGGAAAAATAATTAAACATTTGTAAAATGTTCTGTAGAAGTAGTGGTTGTTTCTCAGTGACGAGATCACAAGTGATTCTCTTAGAATTTTTGTGTTTTCTAAAATTTCGACAATGAATGTGTGTTACTTTTTAAATAACATTATAAAACCCTTTATAGAAAGGGTTCCCAAAAGAAACATGGACAGTGGGTGAAAAGGGTATGATTTATCCTACATCAGAAATTTGGTAACAACCCTAAGTGCTGTTCAGGCTTAGTCTGGCCTTAGAAGAGCCCTCCCTGCTTTATCAAAGCCCTGAATGTCGTTGACTTCCTGCTCACGTCTCATGTGCAGGTAGGCTGGCCCTGCAGGCTTTTTGCCATATGGTATTCCCTATGGCTCCTTCCTCCTCTATGCCTTTGGAAGAGTTCTCTCTGTTCAGCTGGTGCCTAGGGAGGGAGAAAGGGAGATGCACAGGAGATTTTTATGGACCAATCCTAAAAATGGAGCCATCACTTTTGCTCAAATCCATTGGCCATAACCTGATCACATGATCACATCTAACTATACTGGGAGGCTGGAAAATGTAGTCTGTGTGCTCAGGGGGAAGAAGAACCAGGTTTAGCAGAACTCATGAGGTGTCTGGCCCAAAACAGCAATTTCTGGGTTGAGCTCTTTTGATTCAAAAATGTCATTAAATATAGTGGTTGGACATGGACTGGATCAAATAGCCTGCCTTCTTTCTGGGGTTTGTTATTTCTAGTGGGAGTACGTAAGGTTTCTACCTCTAGAAATCAAGCCTGAGGTTAGCTCTCATCTTTCATCTGAACATCTTCTGTCTTCTCCAAGTAAATACAGTCTGCCCACCACATCTGTAGGTTCTGCGTCCTCAGATTCAACCTACTTCAGGTTGAAGATAATTGAAAAAATTGCAGCTGTTCTTTACTGAACATGTTCAGAATTTTTTCTTCTCATTGTTCCCTAAATGATATAGTATAACAACTATTTATACTGCATTTATATTGGATTAGGTATTGTAAGTAGAGGTGATCCAAAGTGTGTGGTACTAAGGATATGCATGGGTTATACACTAATATTCTTACAATTTTATTTAAGGGACTTGGGTATCCAAGTGGGGCTCCTGAGGAAAATCAAGAGATGACTGTTTTAAGAGATGACTCCTCCTTATTCCCTTTTAATGATAGAAGAAGAGATAGAACATGACTTTTCTTGTGTAGACTCAAATCCAGACTTCTAAAATTTAGTGTACTAAAATACTACAAATCTATAAGTCAAATATTAAAAATAAAAATCATTTAAACTTTAATGGTATTTATATTCATGTTGAGTTTGAATTTTAAATATATTTTCAAACTCAAAATTCTTTTTGTGAAGCTTAGGAAGTTAGAAAAAAATACTTACCCACAATCCTGTAGTATCTTTTTTTTTTATTTTTACTTTTTAAAAAATTTTTTGTAGTTGTAGATGGACAGAATGCCTTTGTTTATTTTTGTGTGGTGCTAAGGATTGAACCCAGTGCCTCACACATCCTAGGCAAGTGCTCTGCCACTGAGCTATAGCCCCAGCCCACTAAAGTATCTTCTTGATAGAAGGGCCTTTTTATCTACAGGCAACCAAAAATCATCTATATGAAACTCAAGTGAAACAAGAACAGGCCACGTTTTTGTCAGAGGACAAAGTCTGACTCACCTACATTTTAAGTTTGCTGAGTTTTTCCCTAAACTTACCTCTGTACATCTCAGTCTCCTCCTTAGAATGAGGGGAAATCCTCCATCCACCAAGATAGCATCTACACACTGCAAAATTGAAAACGTGTCTGTCAAAAGTTCTGAGGACATGAAATGTTCTAGAAAAACAGTTATCCTGTAGTGTTTACAGTGCTCAGTGAGGAGGGTTGGAAGGGATTATGGTTCAAAGACTCAAGAGGAAGCATTTTTTTTTCCCTTAGGGTAGATTGAGGGTTTCCTGCCAACTGTGTTTCCTAACAATTTTGATATTTATAAAGAGAACAGAGACACACAGACAGCAGAGGCAGATAGCCCTGGGCTCCAACAGGGCCGTTCCTCCAACAAAGCCAAGACAGAATCCCACATCCAGCAGGACTCGTTCTAGTTCCCAGAGCTCTTCATGTTCTGATTCAGAGCCAGCTGATGAGAGCCAAACTTCGGTAAATCCACATTGACTTTGTGAATGAAACTTGGAAGTGAAATATTTTCACAATGCTGGTTGACACCCAAGAGGATGTAATTAGAATAAGGGACTTTCTGGTTTGAAGACATGAAAATGGTCTGTCTCTTTGATATCAAAGGATTAAAATATTAAAAGAAGGGGGAGGTTTAGCTTCAGTCTTCAAAGCAAAACCGTGACCTGCAATTTTCCTTTTTTTTTTTTTCGCTTTTTTCTTTTTGACTTGAAATGACTAAGGCCAAGGTAGAGATAGAAGCAGCAGCCTAGGAGCTAGAGAACAAGGTCACATGGAACAGGAAGAGCTCAGTGGAGAGGGAGCAATCTGTCCAATGCACGCCCCTCTGTTTCAATTTCACTTTAATCCATAATCTAGAATGCAGGTTTACAGGCAACCTGAGGAATCTCGCCCACCCCACCTGTCCACTCTCCAGGCCCTTGGGAGATGGTGTTCTTGGCAGGAGTTGGTGTATAGGTAAGAGGCCAAGTTGAAATACATGCATCTCTAGATGGATCCATACAGACTAGTTTCATTTCATATGTCATATGATTGCACTGAGGTTTTATTTTAGACTCCTAAAGCCACTCCGCTAATTAAGGCCATTTTCCTTGGGACTCTCAGCCCTTTTAATTCTAAAATACCCCTGAGGATTTCATGGTAATCCTTGATTTGTTTATTTTCCAAATCAAAGAGTTGTCTGGACTGTGGAAGCACATTAAGGATTTTTTTACCCCTTTATTTGCACATGCACACACTGTATTAGAGCAAGAACTTTAGAGAAGCCAGCCATGAGTTCCAATTCCAGCTCTGCCATTTATTAACAAAAGTGACACTGAACACACTCCACCTCCCTGTGCCTCACTTTCCTTATCCACAGGACTGGGATTGTAATAACCTCCTCACGGGATTAAGCAGAATTCTCTCTCTAAATGCTAAGCACATGCCTGCAATTAGCAGACATCTATTAATAGTAGCTACTATTAATAATAATATCATCATCATCTGACCTCAGAAGATCCACATCAGATTAACACTTTTTGGACAGTGTTTAGGGGGAATAAGATCCTGGCAAAGTATTTCTATGCTCATGTTTTCTGATTTTCTTTCTGTTGTAATAAAAAAACTGCCTTGGCCTTCAACATAGGCATAAGCAGGATGAACCCAACTGGAGTCCAATCGTACTGGTGAATTTCCATATGTCTTTTTTCCCAACACACACACACACATACACACAAGTTCTGTGTTATTAATAACCAATGTCTTTACAGGAAAGTAGAAAATAGGCTGTCTGCTTCTCTACTAATATCTTTCTTTGAATCTGGTTCCATCACATTCCTTGGTTTTTGCCCCAAGTGGGAAATGATGAGAGGGAATTAAATTGACTCAGATGTTTCCTCAGGTTTCCCCCTTAGCATCTTGTCTAAATCTGCAAAAGCAATTCAGGAGTCTGTATTAGCTCTTCACTGAGCCAGCAGCTCCTGGTCTCTTGGTCAGAAGTATCATACAGCCCTGAGGTGCAGGCTGTGATGGGAGCATGCTTAGAGAAAAAGACATGGCAGTGTCTCATGAACCAGCATCATTCATGGATACATAGAAATCTCTTTTGCATCTGTTTATATTGTCCAGCTACTGCTGCTTGTGGGATTAATAAGTTCCATATGTACAGTTCCCCATTCCTCCCCCCCAAAAATCAGTACTTCCTTATGTTGCTCTTGTAAATGTCCCTGATTAATAGAAGCTGCTTAAAAAGTGTCCCCTTCCTAACAGCATGATTTGTGTATGTCAATGTACCTTCTTAGCGTTTGTCTTTCCAGATGTCAATAACCTAACTTTCTATAGATCTTCATTTTCATGAAATTAGAGAAAACTGATAAGATTCCAATTCTAGTACTTTCTAGCCAAGTGCCATTGGTGAGGATATGTAAACTTTAGTTTCCCCATCTAAAAAAAATGGAGTCTAATAATGTGTAACCTATAGGGAAGTCTTGAGGTTTGTCCCTATCCTTAAGTGAGAGAGGTGGGCAGGGTGTCAAGCCAGTTTAGGATCACAGAAAGTTCCAAATCAAATAGGGTCAAAATTAGCTGGTATTGGAAAAGGTTGCTGAGGAATTAGTAAATCTTGGGGTCTGGGGTTGTGGTTCAATTGTACACAACCCCAGCACATATGAGGCACTAGGCTTGATCCTCAGCACCACATGAAAAAAATAAACAAATAAAAAAAAGGTATGTGTCCATAACTAAAAAATGTGTTTGTTTGTTGGTGGTGCTGGGGATTAAACCCAGGGCCTTATACATGTGAGGCAAGCACTCTACCAACTGAGCTATATCCCCATCCCCTATAACTAAAAATATTTTTTTAAAAAATGAATTAGTAAATCTGTGTTTAGGTATTTTGTTACAGGGAGAAAAACTTTTTTTTTTTTTTAAGTACAGGAGTTCTCTCAATAAATTGAGAATCTCAGGGTTAGGGGCTGGCAGGGACAGAAATGGCTCTCCTCCTCCACCCAACTCACCAAGTGGAATGGCAAGAGGCACTGCAGTAGTAGGTGTCAGTTAATTTTAAGTATAAAATGAATTTTCTCTTTTCGTTGCTAAACTAATAAGAATGCCCCTTCTCTCTCATATGATGGGGCCGTGAAGCTAACTAATGTCATCGCTGTTTTATAGGTTCCTGGTTTTAATAGTGAATGAGCTGCGTGATTATATTTATCTCATCTCCACCACCCTGCCTGAGTCCCAGAACAACAAAATTGAGTCCCCCCTGTCAGTGAATAGCCCTTGAGGATGAATTTCCTACCCGAGCCACAGATTGGTCACTTTTCTGTACTCTGCTGACTTCCGCTGCTCATGTGAAACCCACCCTGTGGTGGTTGGACAGGAGTTGCTCTTAGTGATTATCTTTCTGGAAGGGGTGTTCCGCTCTCCTGTCAAAGTCGGTGGCATTGCCACATTGCAGACAGACAATGCCTTCCTCTTTAGTACCATTCTAAAGGATGGTTCTCACCAACCCCAAATGCCAAGGAATGCTAGGACCCCTGTTCACCAATGCTCACTTCTGTTTGCCTCTCTATGACCTGGTGCAGCATTTCTGCCACCCAGGTATGAGCCTCTGTCCCAGCCTCTCCTTCATGTCACGCACTGCCCCCAGAGTTTAGGATCATAAACTGGGGCGGTTGCGGCCTTGAAGCGCGCCTCGCCTTCCCAAAATGGAGCCCACCCCTGCAGGTAGCTCAAGCCTGGACTTGGGGTAAAACATGGGACTGAGTACTGCAAGTACGCAAGGGCGCATCAGATTAGGGCCCTCCCTCACTTTGATGGTGCTGCTTGGCAGCTGCCATACTCACTGTGTGAATCTCCTGCCTTTTCTCCCAGACATTCAAGAGGCATTTGTTGGTTTTGCTGCTGCAGTGTCTGAAAATATTTGGTCTCAGGTCACAAACCTTGGCTCACGTTCCCACTGAAAAGCCAGACATCATTATGAAACGGTCAGAAAGTTAACTGTGATATTTGAGGAAGTAATGAAATAGCCGAGAATGATGTAAGCTTTGCAACAGGCAAATGCATTCTTGGGTTTTGACATCTGGGGAAGAGTGAAGAGCCCCTGCCTCAGTCAGCTCCCACTGATCAGCAGAAAGTCCAATTAGGGCTGGTTGGGGTGGGGGGGTGGAGGCAGGGACTGCACTCTGTGGTGTGGCTGCTGCTCCCCTGGGAGCAGGGCTGTCGGAAGGCGTTGTCCAGACTGTGTCTCCCTGGCTCTTCTGAACTGGAGAAACTCCTCTTGTGAATTGAATCTGGGATTTCCTTGCCCCTTGATTGTTCTTCCAGACCCTCTTCCTGTGAGTGGGGCTGGGTTCCAGGCCCTATTAGTGGGTCTGTGGTCTTTGGGCAAAACTTTCACAGCTCCCCAGAGAACAGTGGTGTCTGCAAGATGTGCCTTTGGTTCCCGTGCTGGAGAGGCCTCTCGTAAATTTCATGACATCAGGAACTGAGCAACTCTGAAACCCCAGCTGCTGGGAGTGAGCGGAAGGAGGGCTGTTCCAAAAACCAGAACATTTGCTTTTGCTATCAGCAGCGTGCTAGTGCTAATCAGACACGGTGCCTGGAGGAGATGGCCTAGGGTTCTGGGGGTGGGGCTGCCGTGCCGCACCCTCCACTTGCACTTGAAGGGGAGCCCTTCTTTGGACATTCCCTGGTGGCCTTTTCTACTAGATGGTATTATCATTTTTTGTCCTTAGGCCATTCCTTCCATCACTTGATATTTTCTTTTCAGAAAGAAGAGAAAGGAAAAAGGAGGGAAAGAGAAGTGGAGAGAGGAGAAAGCAACTTAGACACTGAGAGACTGACTCCTTCTAGGGAAGATGTTGGAATTTGGGGGTTCCCTTGTAAGACTCATTTTTTATAAAATAATGTACCTTGCAATGAGGATATGATGGCCAAAGTTACTGAGCAACTCCCTCTAGTGGGCTGCCTGCCCAGCCTCAGAGCCTGGCACCTGGCATACAATGAGTGCTCAATAAGTGGCAGCCCACATCTGCCCTCCCCCACCTTCCCCAAAGATGCTTTTCTTCTGGACGTCAACAGGAATAGCCCTGTATTAATAGCCGATTGTGGTGCTGGGTGTGGTATCTAAAATAAACATCTTTACAAGCCTCCAGTTAAGATCAACAATTTCTCCCCCTCGCTCACTGCATGCCTCATACTTTGCACAGGTACATTAGTCCATTTTCTGTTGCTTTAACAAAATTGCTGAGGCCAGGTGCTTTATAAAGAAGAGGTTTACTTAGCTCGCTGATCTGGCCATTTGAGAGCTTGGTGCTGATATCTGCTCAGCTCTGGTGAGGGCTTTCTGGCTACATGACAATATGGTTACATGGCATCATGGTGGAAACACATGGGAGAGGGGAAGATTGCATGGCAGGACAGGAAGCCAGGGAGATTCAGAGGCCAAGAGTGCCCCTTTTATTGCAATCACTCCTGTGGGAAATAACCAGAGTCCCACCAGAACTACATGAATCCCTTCCCAATAGCCTAATCACCTTCCCCCAGGCCCCACCCCTTAATGGTTCCACCACCTCCCAACCCTGCCACACCGGGGCCCAAGACTCCTGCACATGCACCTTTGGGACACACACGCAGTCCATATCCAGACCATAGGAAAGGGCTGGAGTAAAGTGCATTTAGCTCACAAGCTTGAACAGCAACCAAGAGCCCCAGTGCACCCCTCTTGTCTACGGTTGGTTCACCCTTGGCACTGGAGGTCCAAGAAATTCCCAGAGAAGGGACCTCGGTTCAGGACCAGTGGGTAAAAGAATTTCAGGACACAAGTCAGAGACAGAGGTTTATTTAGGGAAGCAGGGACACATTCAAGGGAGAATGCAAGCCATCTCCAGAGAGAGGAACAGCAACCCCCTGATGTGGGCTGTTATATATAGAGGGATGTTTGCTAGGGGCTAGATAGAGCCACATAATTTTACTCCAGTTTTCCCTGCACTTATACATTGCACTCATGTCACCCCAACAGGGGTCAAGGACACAGGCCAGGTTGCTCAGGAGGTGCAATAGCTTGTGGGCACTTCTTTTTTTTTTTTTTTTAGATCCAATCTATCTTTCCTTTTCTGTATCCCCAAATTACTCTTGCCCCCTGAGGGTGCAGAGAGAGAGCAGAGTGGCCCGCTCCTCCTCATCCACTTATTTCTCATCCCCTATTTGAAAACCTGTGACAAGTTCCAATGATATCCACATGCAACAAAGTAGAAACCATAAGTTCCTGTATGTGTTCATATGCAGTGTGGACTTAATACAGTTCTTGCTCAGCAGTGGATTAAAAGTGGGCTTTATTATATAGGCATATTTTCAGAACATTTCAAAAATATTACATCTGTTATTAAAAAAATAGGAAAAATAATTTTCATGACTGATGATTAACTAGCCTTGAGCTCCCCTTGTCCTCTCTGCTCTTGGGTTTGAGGCAGACCTTGGGTTTGAGGCAGACGGGTGGAGTCACGGAGGACTGGGAGCATCAGGCTTCTTTTTTTCATGCTGGTCTCTGAATGCACAGAGCAAGATCACCAGCTGTCACCGATTTTTGTATGGAGTTTCTTCCTATCTTGGACTCCTTGGGCTTCTTAGTGAACCAAGTAAAGAAACACAGGGTATATCAGCACATGTTTCCATGTGTGCTTTATGGTTAATGTAGTCCACCGTAGCACATGACATTCCCTTTGTAAACACCTACAGGGAAAGAGAAGTTGTTCACTGACCACAGAATTGGGGAGTTCAGGACTGGTATGTTTCCATCTAATGAACCATGTGCGTCCTTGCTTAGGCTGCCAGGAAGCAAAGAGCTATATTTGGGCACAGGACTTTCTGATGTGAGCTTTGTAGACTAATCTGATGCCTGACAACTTTCCTTTTTGCTCCTCCTATCCTTATTTCCCTTTTGCTTTGATTGCTCCTTCCCTCCCTCCCTTCTCTCCCACATACCTTCTTCTCAGTTGTGTCCCATATACATGGTACCTGTTTTTAGTCTTTTTGTTGGTGTTGGGGATTGAACCCATGCTTAACCCCTGAGCCACATCCTCAGCCCTTTTTGAGACGGTCTCTGTAAGTTGTGAGGTTGGCCTCAAACTTGGAATCTTCCTGCCTCGGCCTCTCAGGCCTCTGAGATTCCAGGTGTGCCCTGCTGTACCCGTTTTATAAAACCTCCCAGGTCATTTATGATAAGAGGCAAAGTACCCATCAGTAGAGGGTAAAAGCCACCTTGGCAGAACCTGCTCCTCATCAGGCAGTTTTGGGGAATAGTTTTCCCAAAAGACAGAACCAGGGATTTTTAGTGTATCTTCATTAAGTTGACACTGTACCATGAAGAAGCTCAGCAGATTTAAGGCATTAGTATCATATAGGAATTTGAAGATATCCAGCTCTTTCAAAAAGGATCCCTTGGGGGACTCCTGTCACTTTTCTGAGAGCGTGTTTGTCTCAAACATTCATGTGCATCAGAACCTCCTGCAGGACAATCAATCCTGACTTCTAAAAAAAATCACAGGGAAATCTATCACAGATTCCTGGGTCCCACCTCAGAGATCCTGATTCAGTAGGTCAGGGTGGACTCACGACCTTGTCTTTCTAACATGCTGTCAGGATGTGAATGAAGCCCTGGGCCAATCCACAAACTATGCTTGGAAGAGCTGGGCTCAAAGTGCTGACAAGGGACTTCCTCTGGCCACTAGGTGGTGGTTGAATGTTTAAATGGCCTTTTGTGGAGCTTATCAAAAGCCTTTTCAATATCTTAATCAAATTAAGTCCTCTGGTCTCTAGCTCCTTTCTCTCTCTGCTTGCACAGAGAAGCTACTGATCCAGACTTAGTGACCTTTCCTGCCTTGATTCAGAGTCCACTGTTGGGAGTGACTGGCGCTGTTCCTCAGCTCCAGGCTGCTGGCTGACTGCAGTCAGCTGAGGCCATTGGACCACAGAAGCCCTAGAGTGCCACTTCCCAGAATCCTGCAGCCAGGGGCCCAGCCCTGACATCTCCGCCTGGCTTTGGGCTTCTCTGCTTGTGCTCACACGTGAGCACAACCATCACTAGGGCTGAGGAAACATTTGAACTGTTAGCTCCATGTCTCCATACTTATGGTGGGAAAGAGGGTGATATGCTGTATGGGTCTTACCCTGTGCAGAGATTCATTAGTATCTTGGGACTGTGAGTGAGGATAATAAGACAGATGGCTCAGTGACCTAGACCAGCCAGTTCATCGGGTATAGGACCTACTAAGCATTACCTGGCTAGACCTCAGAACCACCCATGAGGTAGGTGGCCCCCCCATCTTTAGATGCAGAAGCCAGCTAGGAAAGGCTAAGCATGCCATTCCAGGGGGCAGAGGCACAATTAAACCCAGGTCCCTCTGGTTCCAAAGTGCACGCTTAGCCACTACACTCTTGCCTTCCATGTCAAGGATTCCATCGTGTTTTCAGCCTGTGATTTTTTTTTTCCCAGTGGAACTATAGGATTTTTAAAATGTGATACTTCTAGAAGCAATTCATAAATAGAGGACAACGGGCGTTTAACATTTGGTTTGGGCCTTAAACCTCACAATGTGAAATATTCTGCCCTTTTTCACAGAGCAAGAATTCCAAAAGTCATATTTTGGGGGGGGGGGAATAAGTAGGAAAGTCTCCCCAAACGGAATGGAAACCTACCTGCCAAGGTGAGGGAACTGCCAGCAGTGCCACTTGGACAGAATGAGGCCAGTGGTGGAGTTAAAAAAAAAAAAAAAAAATCAACCAAAGCCTCAGGTGCTGGTCATCAGCCTGTCCGTGTGGCATGCCTGACAGGCATCCTGACCCCTGCCTGAAAGGTGTGGTGCCCAGACTGTGGGGAAGACCTGATCCTGCCCGCTCCTGGCTTCCCAATGGGACTGGGCTGCTCTCATGTGAATTCCTTTGCTTTAGACACATAGCTTCCCCTCTCCTGGCCTCAGCACCAAGAGAAGCCCTGCTGCCAGCTTAGTGTATCCTTCCCAGACTCCTCTGGGTTTAAATTTCATTTGTGTTCTTCAGACCATACAGACCCTATTGGAAGCACACTAACTTCACTTACAATATATCATGAACATCTTTTTGCATCATTAACTATTCCGTTTCTAGTGGGCATAGGTTCCTTTGTGCCCTTCTGGTGTTTTACTTTGAAAAAAAAATTTTTTTTATAAAAGCTGTCATTTATTTACATATTGAGATCCTTTTTGAGAGGGTCTTGCCAAGTTGCTGAGGCCGGCCTCAAACTTGCATCGTTCCTGTCTCAGCCTCCTGAGTTGTTAGGATTAGAGACATGTACCACCATACCCCGTAGAAGCTATATTTTCTTAAAAAAAAAATTGATCAGTCACATTACAAAGGTGAAATAAGTAGTTCTTGGGTTGAAACGGTGGAATTGTTCTGGTGTCTTTGAATCATACCAAATCTTTTGGGGAGATTGTTGAAAATCCAGAAGGCACCGAATGGAGGCACTGTGGCCCTGCACTAGGTACTAGTTATGGAGTGTGGGGGCAAAAAGCGAGTTTGGGAGGGGGTTCCCCAAGGTGGGGACAGGAAGTCCCAGCTATCAGGGTCTTCACCTTCCTTGACTGGTGGGGTGCAAGTGCCATCTGTGCCCAGATCTGAGCCCAGTGTGTCTTCTCTCCCCAGCAGATCCGCCTGTGGCCGCAGCAGTGGTGTCACATTTTAATGAATGCCCAGATTCCCACACTCAGTTCTGCTTTCATGGAACCTGCAGGTTTTTGGTGCAGGAGGATAAGCCAGCATGTGTGTAAGTATCCCTAGCCCCCTGGGGTGGTCCTGCACTCGTTTAAAAGAGCATTTGCCTCTGCAAGGTTTGCCAGAAGCTCCTGAAAAACCCTGAAGTTGGGCTCAGGTTCAGAGCCTCAGGCCACTTGCTTCAGAACCAGGTGGCTAAAAACCCAGGTTTCAGAGGCCCTGGGGCAGAACCCCTGGGGAGGTTAGAGCCTGGCGGCTGCATTTTAAACAAACATCTCAAGTGACTTTTGGATTCATCAAAGTTGAGAAAATTCCTGAATTAAAGTTTAATCAACTCTTCATGGAGGGCAAGGCCCTGGGATGGGTACCTTTGAGTGGCCAGAGGTGTCGAGGACTCTGCACTCTAGTCTCTCTTCAGTCCAGCTAATGAAATAAGCTGGAAGTGCAGGCAAACGATTAATGTACATAAAGATGCATCATGGCTTCCACACCTGGTCAACCTCCCCACAGTACTGCTGAGCCCCATCCTGATTTCTTGCATCAGAATCTCCAGGGGTGGAACCCAGGAATCACATTAGTAAAGAGCAACCTGTGATTGCTGTGGTCAGCCAGGTGGGGTAAGAAGGGGACTTGAGGAAAGTTTCCTTGGGCAAGTGGAGGCTGCTCCAGGCCGGAGTGTCAAGAGGGTGGCACCTGCTGTTACAGGTCAGAAGCTACAACAGGATGAGATGGGAGGAGGCGAGGTTGGAGGCCAGAGCCTGTTGGAAGTGAGCCTTTGGCCTCCAGGCAGTAGGAGCCATGTAAGTTTTGAAGAGAGACGTTTTAAGACTGTCTCTAGTTATCTACAATTAGGTGAACCCATACTTAACCTTGGCACTGTTGACATTCGGAGCCAGATAATTTGTTGTTTGGGGCTGAACTGTGCCTTGAAGGACATTTGCCAGCTTCTACCCACCTTAGTGTCTCTACAGACATTGCCAAATGTCCCTGGGGGGCTAATAAGTAGTTCGATGTGAAATTGACATATTCATTGGGCAAAAATGGCCCAGGGCCAGCAATTTCATACAGTCCAACCTAATAGTACAAAATAATGCAAAAATTTAAAAACCAGCATTTAGTAAGCTGTTACTTTATGCCAGGCACCATTTCAAGCACAATCCATTGTTAACTCATGGAATCCTCATGAAGACTCCACAAGGTGGGCACAGAGAGGTTGTGCCCCAGTCCCATAGCTTAGATTCAATGGCTCTTAAAACCCAGTCCTTTGGCAGGGTACTTCAGGGCATTAGTTGCAACTAGCCTGGGAGGGACCTGGCCAGGAGAGCCTGCTACAGGCCGATGTGGTGGGAGGGTTTTCAGTCCAGTCTGGGTTCAACCTTGTCCATGTTCACCATCTCTGAGCCTCACCGAGAGGAGACACACAAGGTGGCAACCTTTCTGCTAGGAATGTTTTTAGCTCTAAGAATCTGCCCCAGATGAGAGCCCTCCCCACCTAGTAAAGTGGAGCACAATGAGGTTGATAGGAGGCACTGTCATTACTCATGATTATCATTCTTATAAAAACAAGCCCCTAATGTGCATTTTAATTAGTAGTCAGGTCACTGGAAAAACACTGGCACTGAAGGGAGTTTGACCACAGCTCTGGAAGCCTGTCTATAACAGCCAGAAGCCTCCCTTCCAGAGCCCAGCATGGGCCTCCATGTGCCCCGGCCGAGTTGGTAGGATCCGCTTTGGAGACAAAAGACAAGTCTCTACCAAGTTCAGATCAGAGGCTAGTGCAGACTTCCGGTGGCCACCAAGCAAGCCAATCAGTAACTATCTGTGGCTGAGGTTTTTTTTTTTTTTTTTTTTTGAGAGGGGAGGTTTGCTGTTCTCACTTGTCTGGATCCCAAGTCCAGCTTTTGGCTCAAGAAAGACGACTGCCCATCCCATTCAAATAAGTATGTCTACTAAGAATAAACTCTCAGTAAAAGCTTAGGTCAGCGATGGTACCTAGCACTCCACATTGAGCCTCTCATAGATTCTCACCATGTCCTTCTCCACTAAAAATTATTGTAGACGTGGGGAAACTGAAGCTCAGAAAAGGTAAGAAACTTGCCCAGAGTTGGTAGCTGGCAGAGGTGGGATTCACCCTAATTATTCCAGCTCCTGCCCACAGGACACTCTGCCTCAGCTCGAAAAATCCACATCAAATCACTAAGCATTTTTGTTTCCAAGGAACGTGTTGACTTCTCCCCTTGCAGATAAAGCTGCTTCCAGAGAAGGTCAGGTTCATTCCCAAGCTCTTCTGACCAGACTTTTTAACAAGTCCTTCCTAAGAACATGAGACAGCCAAGGTACCTGGCAATTGGGCAGAGCTGGCTGCACCAACTCTTCCCACCTCCTGACCTCAGTTTCCGCTCTGGACTTTGGCAGCCTGCAGGCAGTATTCAGTCCACAAAGACTATGTGGCAGTAGGAGATGCTCCACTTCCTTTTTTGGTGGCTTTATTGGATTGGCAGTGTTTTAGAAGTCAGGTTCTGCATTTCCTGGCAGATGCCCAATTTCTCTTGAAGAAAGGCAGCCCTGGGCTGAGACTCAGACATACCCCCAGCCAGGCTTGCTCTCTGCAATTCTGATTCCCACCTCTCTGAGGAATACTCCAACACCAAAGCACGGTGTCAGTCCCCATCTTCTGCTTCCCCTAGCCCACTGCACTCCCCTCAGTCACCCACCTGAGCCCAGGGCTGAGAGTGTTCAACCCCTAGACAGGACCTGAAATCAGGCCCTTCTGACCTAGCAGGGGGATGTATGGTCCCACCTACACAGCATGCTCAGGGTGCCCAGCGCCAGAGCTGTCTCTGGAGGACAGGACCACACCTTATACCTTTTTATATTTACAGTCCTCAGAAGAATGTTCTAACTACTTAATTCCCACTAGACCAGAAACTGTGTCCGTGCAGAGAAAGCCAGAACATTCTGTCTCTGCTTCTAAGAACCGCCCCAGCTTTGGGGAGCTGACACATACAGCATTCTGGTCAATAAAACTGACATACCTTGAGGTATGGCCCCATCTGTCACAGCATTGTAAAGAACCCACAGTGAGCCAAGAAGATGGTTTCAAAATATACATTTTTAGACTTTGTCTTCTAATAAGAAGTCCTTAAGTTTCCAGAAAAACCTAAAAATAACATCTTGTACTGTAAGATGAGAGAATGAAAAAAAATAGTCAAAAGTGGCCAAAGGTAGTGAAAAATCATCCTCAAACATTTATGCTTCACCTGAGCCCCGGCTTGTTCGTCTGCACATTTATGGCTCCCTTTGCCCATCTGCTTGCTGAAGTTCTTCTGTCCTAGTGGAGACTTAGCAGAAAATGTGCAGAGACAGTGAAGCTATAGACATGGGTGGTTAGGCACCACTTTTCCCTGAGGTGGATTCCTCAAACTATTGGGCTGCTGCCTGTGAAAGCCTTCAAACAAAAGAAAACAGTCAGCGGAAGCCACCCCAGTGACAAGTTTAAGGGTTCTAGTGTTGGCAACCAGAGGCAGCTAGCTCAGAGTTTCTCACCTGTACCAAATGCTCCAGCCCCCAGACTCCCTGACAACTTTCCCACAGCGAAGTGTGAAAACAAACCACTGCTAGCCAAGGAAAACATTCCACAGCACATTCCAGTGAATCGGAATAGTTGAACTTCCAGAGATGTTGATAGCCATTGATGCACCAGCAGGCTGCCCATGACTAATGGCCCACCTCCCCGGAGATAGTGACCGTGTGCCTGTTGGTACATGAGCTGTTTGATGTAGGTCTATTATCTTCTCACCTAGCCAAGGGGCAGGGGTTAATCAGTAGGGTGTCCCTCTCATCCACAGATCTGGAGAAAGTGCCTATCCCCATCTCCACCTGTACCAGGTAGGGTCACACTAGGCACCCTAATGAAGTCAAAGGAATGGATGTGGAGGTCAGACACTCCCAAGTTAAAATCCAGCTGAGTTCTCAGACAAGGGACCTAGCCCTAGTAAGCCTGAATTTGTTTATTTATAAAATGGGGTTGCTAATACTTCATGGGTTCATAATGAGGACTCAGTGACAGTAATTATCAAAAGTAAATGCTGTCCAAGACGAGAGCCACTAGACATGTGGGGCTATTTAAATTAATTGACTTAATTAGAATTTAGTTTCTCCGTCACACTAGCCAGTGGCTACTGCATTAGACGCACCGGATAAAGACATTTCTGTCGTCATTATAAAAACTCTAGAGGACAGCATAAGGGACCAAGCAAGCCTGTTTCCTAGCAAACAGTTGAACTCTTATGCTGTGCTATCAGCTGCCCTAGGCACTATTACCACATCTCAGGGATATTGTAAGGTCCTGCTCAAAGGAGTAGAAAACATGTAGGCATCCCACACGACCCTTGGATCAGAGCTGCAAAGGCAGATTCAGCATCCTCCCAGCCCTAGAGTGGAGAGAGGGTAGGACTTGGCAAATCCTAATACACAGGCCACTGGACCCAGTATACCCACTCCTCCCCCTGCCCTGTGGGATTTCTCCATGTTAAAGGCAAATTAATGTAAAACATTTCTAAACCATTTCAACTTGGTCCTGGACTTTCACATCCAAGACTTTATCTTGAGACCTATACCAAAAGAGTTGGCTAGTAAGCAGTGTACTAGCCTCTCACCAAAGGCTACATCACTGCTTATGAAGATAATATATCTCAAGAGCCCTAAAAAATGTTCCCATTCTTTTATTGATGTTTTTAGCACTTGTAAAGTGCAATAAACAGTGCCCAACTCATTTAACTTTCATAACTCTTTGAGATAGGTCTTATTACTTTTGCATTTCAAAGATGCAATCAATCTGTGAACCAAGGAAATTAACTAACTCCTTCAAGGTCACACAGGCAATAAGTAGGGAAAGGGCTCAGAACCCATGACAATTTGGCTGCAGAGTCTGTGCCATGTTGTACCTACCTTTGGGATCCCGTCCTGAGGACATAATCTCAAATGCAAACAAAGATGCGTGCACAAAGATAATCACCTGGCATTAGTTGTGGTATCATAGTTGGATGGAGTCTGAGTGATTAGAGTTTGAAGAAGCAAACTACACATATAAAGTATCACGCTGGCATTTTAAATGATTTTTGCACTGTTTGGTAATGATGGTAAAATGGTGCAGGGATGTTAAATGAGAAATTTATGCTTAAAATGACAGAAATAGGATAAAAGGAAACGTGGCTTGGGCTGTCATGAGTGGGGTTAGGGCTGCATTTCTTTCTGCTTCGTTATAGTTATGTGCTTTCCGATTTGCTTGGAAATGTTCCTTTTCTGGTTGAGGAAAATTTTTCTTAAATCTTCAAGAACACAGTTCTACATGTATTTTCAAATCTCTCAACATTTTAAAAGCATACCGTGAACTAGGTAGAAAGGGAAGATCCAAAATGTCTTAACAGAGGGAAAAAGAAAGGTATTTCTTTGCCTACAGCCACAATGTTTGCTCCTACAAAAAGCACCAAAGCAACCTTCAGACTTCATCAGCAACAGAAACAAAAAGCCCCAGGAACCCACCTGTCTGGATCCTCTTGCTGCTCTGATGTGCTCCTGGCCCCTCCTCAGCTGTGCCCTTTCCTTTTTCTCTTGCACTTGACTTTATTTTTGCTCTTTTTATGGGAACATAGCTTCAATATGATTCTGGTGCATCATTTTCAGAATTATGAAAACAAACCAGCTTTCTAGAACCTTGTGTTTGACCAACGACCAAGACAGGAGAGAGAGAATGGTCAAGTGGCATAAGATGTTCAGTTACACATCTCCCATTTACCTCTGTCAGATAACTCCTCAGATTATGTTCTGAGGAGTTTTGTTCAGATTATTTTCTTAAATTGGGGTGGTGCAACTGCTCCTATTTCCCCAGCATCTGCTATGAGGGAGCCCATTGTACAGCTGCCACCCTAGGAAAATGCTCAGAGGCAAGGGAGAAAGGGAAACGGGCAGATGAACTTGTTGGTTCTCAATTCCGTGCACTTAAATGGTAGTTTTACCTCAGTGGGTCTCAGGCCTTGGTGCCCAGACCAATTGAAGGAGCGTCTCCAGGGGTGTGGCCTTGTCCTGGTTTTCCTGAGCTTCCCAGATGATTCTCATGTGCAGCCAGATGGGAACCAGTACATGCCTGGGGTAAAGGAGAGGACAGCAGCTGAGTCAAGCATGAGTCATTTACAGCTCAGTGAAGTGACTCTCCCTCCTAGTGTGACTTATGCCGAAAATCATCAGCATAAATTTAAGTCTAATATTAAAAATAAGTTTTCCAAACTGTTTCTTAAAAAAAAAAAAAGTGGTGGTGGGGGGAGGTGTTACTAAACCTTTTTTTCTTATCCTCCTCACCAAGAGAATCTGAGAAGCAGGGCACTTTGTAGTACCAGGCCCTGCCCCACAGGAGCAAGGAGGTTGGGAAGAGCCACTAAAGGAGGGGTAGGAAAATGGACAGATGAGGGACTGAGCCAATGAATGTGTCTAAATTATATGTTTTTGGAGAATGTGGTCTTTGAGTTGGAGTCTGAGGAAGAGAGCGAAGAAGAATATTCCTGGCCAGGAGGAGTTAGCACTGACAAATAGAGGGCAGCCCTTCATTCATTCTGCAGCTGCATCCCAAGTGCCCAGGTGCCGGGCATATATTTAAAAGTGGGCCCGTGGGGTAGATTAGGACCCTGGCATGGTTGGGGCACCAAACATCAAATAGAGGAAGCCTACAATGCAGAGGGCCTCTCTGGAAGGTAGGAAGCCACAGGATAAAAACTTGATTACAGGATAGAGGAGGGACCTTTGCCCAGTTTGCTTTAGACACTGACAGCTCAGATGTCAGCTCTGCCTGAGCCAGTCACCTCCCAGCCTTGAGTCCCCTGTCACTTTTGTCTTTGCATCGTTTTGTTAAAAATCAAACAAAATCCACCTCTGTCCCACTACCCCAAACCCTGAGAGTATTCTTAACAAGATTTCTGTGATCCCGACCCTTTTCCAAGAGAAGTCATTAACCCTTTTCCAAGAGAAGTCATTAGAGATCCCTCCACCATCCAGGGTCTGCACTCCCCTCCCTGGTCTGTAGAGAGCCCGACAGGGCATTTCCCATCCTAGGGGCCCTCCTCAGCCTCCCCCTTTACCAAACACTGCAGACCCTTTGCACCTTGCTAAATTAGAACTCCAAAATGTTCTTTTACCTGTTCAAGATTATAAGGCTAAGCCAAAAGCCAGACCTGTGATAACTCTTGACATTCTCACCCCAGTCTCTTATAGGCAAAGCTGCATGGTACATGAGAGCACCCAAACTCAGGTCAACAGACCTGGGTACAAACTCCTCTGATATCCCTAGCAGGGCAGGTGCAAGAAAGGCAAATACAGAATTAAATATGCAAACAAAACAAAAGCACAACGCTTAAATTTAAACCAACGACTACCTTTAAATAAGTTCCAGAAACCTTTATGCCCTGGCACCCCAAGCTGAAGCCTTCAGTAGCAACTTTTTCAACATCTTTCGTTTTTCATAAAACTTAAGCTCATATAATACCTATTCTTTCAACATTAAAATGCTTCAACTTTTGTTAAATTGGGCAAAAATCTGTGCTCCAGGGAAACATACCATGTTTATCCTGTGACTCCAAGTACCTTTCTGGCCTGGCTGCCCAGGAGCGCTGAAGTAATAAGGGAATCACAAGTGTAATGGGCCTGGAACCATGGCAGGTGCCCTGAGATTGTTAATTTCCTTTCAGTTTTCCTTGTTCTTCAAAGGAACAAGGAAAGGTTACAGGCTAATCAAAAAGCAGACTTTAAAAAAAAAAAAAGATTCAGCTATTATTGTCATATCTGGATGGAGAGCAAAACAAACTTTATATCCAGCATGTGATGCAGGGCTACCCTTCAAAAAAGTCCCCTATGGGAAGAAAGTTCCCCCCCCCAACTCCAATCAAGATGGTGGTTCAGATATTTTCACTGACAATAAAAAAGGTACCAGTGTGTGAGCCAAGTCCTCTATTGAGAGGAATGATGCTTGGGGAAGGGGAGAATACCTGTAAAAGAAGATGACCAAGATTTCCTTGTGGCTAGAGCACATCCTGGAGAACCAGGGATGAGATGAGATCAACTTGTGCAAGGCAGGAGGTTGTTATTGTCATGATCAAAGACAGAGAAACTCAGAAGAGTATCAACAGCAGGAACACACCACCATGAGTGCACACGTTCATGAGGGCACCAGTAAGTTCACATGTGACCTCCTGGCACCCTGATCCTATAGTGGACGTAGGCCAGGTATTGTTGGTCATGAGGACACCAGGGTTCACCACAAGGCTGGCAACTTCAGTCAGTCCTACAGTGACCAGGTAATGGTGCTAGGTTCCCCCTATACACGGGGCCACCCAGCAAGTAAGTACTTGTAGGACTAAATCAACTTAAAAAGGCTAAGCACAGCCTATGTCTCCTTTAATGTATTTTCTTGCTCTCATCTGAAATTCTGAATAAACATTTGGTTTAAAAATAACCTGGATTTTTATGAACTGCTAAAATGAAGTTCTTGGAATAAAGGCAGCAAATGTGTTTATGACAAGATTTAGCACAGTAACAATTATGTAGTGCTTTAGCGGTACCTCTCCTGCTCAGGAATAAGAATCAGTCCCCCCACTCCTAGAACGCAGTGCCGGTGGCAGGGACACCATTGTCCCGTAGCAAAGGCTGGAAGGCCCCTTGTGCTTTTCCTATGGGTTCTAGGTCACTTCAGCCCAGCCCTCCCTGAACACTGGGGAACAAGACCTTCTATCAGGAGCGTGCTGATGTTCCTTTCTTCCACAGCTGCCATTCTGGGTACGTGGGCGCACGCTGTGAGCACGCAGACCTCCTGGCCGTGGTGGCTGCCAGCCAGAAGAAGCAAGCTATCACTGCGTTGGTGGTGGTCTCCATTGTGGCCCTGGCTGTCCTCATCATTGCATGTGTGCTGATACAGTGAGTAGTTGCTGCTCCCAAGTCAGGTCCCTTGCCCTACCAGGGACCTCTGCTCCCTGGCCACTTAACAGGGCCACCTCAGCAAAGCTAAGAGGAACTATGATGACTTTTGGCACAGCATGGCAGCCAAGCTGTGTAAGAGCCTGGCGCATCCTGGGAGGGGCCCCTGTGGTGGGTCTGTATGTTGCTCAAAGCCAATGTCCAGGCACACTCCCTCTCCACTGTTGGGGTACAGCCTTGAGGATAGTGATGAGATAGACAAGTGCCCCAGAGAGAACTGGAAACAGCTCCCCAACTTCTCTGGGCAATAGAAGCAGCACTTTCTCTCTGCAGAAGGCACTTTGCCAATTCCAAAGTCCCATTAAAGGCCATTGTCACCATTTTTACATGCTGATGACCTGCACAGCCTCCCCTTTTTCCCACCACTCTGCCTTCTTCATCCTCCAAAGTCCAGTTTCTGTGTTAGAGTTCTATCCTCCAGCTATTCTGAGCCCTAGACTCAGAAACCCTTTTCACGAGCATCTTGGCCTCATTTGCTTGCTCTACCCAAGGAACTGCTCTCCAGATTCAGAGACCCTGGGAATACCCTCTGCTGTATTCCCAGCACTAGGCTGGATTTCCTACCTGGAAATATCTGAAGTCTGAGTCAGAGAGCAAGAACTCTGAGGAGTTCTCAGAAGGAATTCTCAGCTCAGCACAGTGCTGGTTGAGTCATGGTGGAGACAGACAGTGGCAAAGCTGGAGTATACACACACACAGCTACATGTTAATGCAGGAAGCCTAGAGGCACCTCTAGAGGCACCTAGGTTGCACTCAAAAACAGGCTCCGTCCTGTTGGTTTGTTGGTCCAGTACTATCCCGTCAGCTGAAGCTCATGCCTCTAGTTCCTGACAACAAATGAGGAGCCTCTTAGAGCCCCAGCTTTTGGCAGTAGCCACGGCCTGTTCACACATTTCCCCTGGGCCAAGTCAGCACTAAGTGAGGGAGGATAGAGTCGGCACTGAGGTGGCCTTTCCTTCCTCCCTAGGCAGAATCCATTCCCCTCGCAGGCATCCTGGGAAAGCACAGTTGTGGGGAATAGACAAGAAGCATTGATTTGGGTGGGGCACATCCCAGACTGTCAACTCAAGACCCTTCCAGGGGAGCATCGCCAGCTAGCTATTTCTGTAGCCAAGAGGGTTATTATCCTTATGAACAAGATTAAGAACCCCTGTGGGTCTTTCCAGAGGGACTTAAAAACTAACTTTTTCAGATTCTGTGGGGACAAGAAAAATCTAGATGCCTGGATACCATCTTTTATTCCACAGAAGTGGCCAGTCCCACTTCTTTGCTGTCCCTGTCCCTACTAGAGACTAAGCTTCTGGTTGCCTGGACAGAGGGTATTACTGAGTCACACAGTCCAGGCTGAGACCAGCTCCTCCCATGCTAGAGGGCTCTAGATGCCTTGATTCCATTGCCCTGGGACACCTTAGCTGGGAAATGACCAGGGCAAGTCTGCCTGGCTTAGACCTAGAATCAAGGGCCTTAAACTCTTTCCTACATGGAATGAGCTGGTTACAGCCCAGACTCTGTAGCTCAGGAGGGCCTCCGGCCCCACACTACACTGACCTCTCATTTTCCATCTGTGACAGAAGCAGCTTAGGCAGAAAGGTCTCAGGGGCCCTTGTCAGCACTGCTGCCCAAAGTTTCATGGGCTTAGTAACTTTCCTAGCTTCATATTCCAGGGCAGGGCAGAGAGGGGCTGGAGTGGGGTTCTGAAAATACCATCTGGCAGCAAGAGACACAGCCACTGGCTTGTTTCAGCATCTGCTTTTGGGCTCACATTAGTTTGGATACTTCCCCCAGCCCATGTACATTAATTATATAGACATTAAGATTATAATGAGTGGGAATGGAGCCTTCCTTGTAGCCCAAGGAAAACAGCTGACAATGTCTCTAGGTAATTTTGTTTTTCCCCGGTGGTGCTGGGGATGGAACCCAGAGCTAGGAGGTGATAATGAATGTCCTGGTGCTTTCCTCCCTGCTCCTGTTCCAGGCTCCTTAGTTCTTTGGGCTTGCTAACTCTGGAAACTGCTCATTCCTGCCCACAGAGGGAGATAGGAGCCTTCTTAACCCTTATGCTTCCAGACTCTGGGTAACACAGGTTTACAGAGAAGTTGGATTTTCCAATACGAGAGAATTTTGGTCCTCAGAGGAGGATTCAAAGCCACTGAGATCCATGACTCATTCTTTCTTTCCATGGGCCAACTCGGCCCATCCAAGTTTCCTGCTTCACTCCTGGAAATGCCTGGTGAATGACCGCCCCCCCGAATCCTCGCAGCCTTGCCAGCCTGAGGGTGGCGACTGGGCGCAAGCCTAATGGCCATTCCACTACATTCATGGAGTTTCTCAACTGGTTCTTTATGGAGAAAGGTGCTGGGTGGCTGGTCACCCCCCTCTGACAACCATGTAGCCCTTCGAGTCCAGAGCTTCAGAAATGGTGCTGGTCTTTTGTTGTGGGCCAGCATCAGGTCCAAAGGCCACCAGTCTTCAAGGGCTCCTAGCTCCCTCTCATTCCTGAACTTCTAGGGGAGGCTAGTTGAGACTCAGAGCTGCCTGGCCAGGCCTCCCACTGAGCTCCAGTTTACACCATCTTCTCTCCTCCTTTGCAGCTGTTGCCAGGTCCGAAAACACTGTGAGTGGTGCCGCACCCTCATCTGCCGGCACGAGAAGCCCAGTGCCCTCCTGAAGGGAAGGACTGCTTGCTGCCACTCAGAAACAGGTAGAGGGCTGCATGGGGGATTTAGGAGGCACTCCTGGGTGGGAAGAAATGACCACCTTCTCCAGGTTGGTGCAGAAGTCCGAGGAGGAAGAAGCAGGAAGGGGGGAGGCTATTTTATTCTATTAAGTCAGTTTGGGTTCATTCCAAGGTGTGTCTGACTTAGAAAGGAGTTCTTTCATCTTATTGGTGACTGTGTGATGTTCAACAAGTCAATATTAGAGAGCCTTTTTGTGTCTTAAGATGCTGCTGTATAAATCAGATGAGTACCGACACAAAGCACATAATTAGCATATACCAAATTATAGATTGGCCAGTGAAAGTTCTCTAAGGACCTTCACACTCTTAGACCTAGTGCTCCCCGTTAAACTTAACATTGTCTTATGGTTTTCATCAACATCCATGAAGATTGGATGTCTGGATATGAGGCCAATAGGCTGCTCAGGACCCCTGGAGTCAAAACTTTATCCAGACCCTATGAAAATTCTCACCCCCATCAACAGCCTTTCCAGAGATGCTATGTCATCCGAGTCCCTCATAACAAAATTCCTTTTGAAGAAGTAATGGGGTTAGGAGACAACTGCTGAAGGCCAATCCACCAGGGATGTGTAGGAAACAGTTGGCATTTCAGATGCTCCGGTTGCACAGAGAGGGCAGGGAGAAAAAGGCAGATACTAATGTGTTCATTAAACCTCATGGCAATCTGTTGTGGAGGGAGTTGGAGGACCAGTAGCCTTGTTTGCCTGGTTTTTATTTCAATAACCTTAGTAATTGTCGAAGAGAAGTACTTAAGAGCTGTGCACTTCCTAAATCTTAAGAACATTCTAAGGATTAATGGATGGATGTCCTCAAGAGAATATGCAATGCAATGGCTAAACTGGGTCCCCTGAGGTCCTTTTGGGTCCCACAAAATTAAAGTAGAAAATTGAAGATGAGGACCAGGGCTTTTGAAGTCCCTCTTCCACTACCTTGAGGGACCATCCATGGAGTTAATGAAGGTAGATATTCTTTTCTTATAACACCAATATAAAAATGTTTAAACATTTTAAGAAAACATGATTTATAGCATTTGTCTGACTCTCAGAAGTCATATGGGGTAGAGTAAGTTTCTTCTTAATGTCACTTTTCTTCCCACCTTTGAAAGTAATCTTTGAGCCAGGAATGGATCTGGCTTTTCAGAGATGGCCACTGAGGGTGAAACCCCTCTCCCCGCCCGAGATGACCCATGCCACCAGCCAGCTGGGCCTAAAGGATGGGTGAATTGGGGGTACTACACACAAACCCTGTTGAAGATGTGATTCACCCTGAACCAGGGCACTCCCCTCCACACATCCAGAGGAACCACCAGACGAATCAGGGCAGGTAGCTAACCAGGCTGAGCTGGATTCAGGAGCTGAGGACTATGTCAACCACAGAAGAAACCCTTAGGGAGCATCTACTAAAAAATAATGAGTCCTTTTTTTTTGGGGGGGGGGGTACCGGGGATTGAACTCAGGGCACTTAACCACTGAGCCACATCCCCAGCCCCATCTTGTCACCTAGTTGCTTAGCGCCTCACTGTTGCTGAGACTGGCTTTGAACTCGGGATCCTCCCACCTCAACCTCCTGAGCCACTGCACCCAGCAATGGGTCCATTTTTGTATGGTCTTAGGGGGATGGCATTTTACACTAAGCTGTATGGGCTGCCCACCAAGCCACCACTCAGAGGAACAAGCTAGGTTGAATTGAGTCACTAAGGAGAGGGTCCATTCACCTTCCCACCTCCCTTCTCTTCTGCCACAACTCATTTCACTTTGTCACCCTTTCTGACTTCCTTTGGCATTGAAAGCACAATTTCAGAAATTGCTCCCCTGAGGTTGAGACAGCAGGATTGAGACTCTGCCTAACTGCTCAAGAGAACCTGGTGACATTAGCTAATGCCATCTCCAAGTCTCCCTCCCAGCTTGGCTTGGGTCTGGACCACAGCATATTAACCTGTTTTTCCTTCCTGCCAGTGGTCTGAGGAGCCCCAAGGAGGAGTTTGGCCAGGTAGACTGTGGCAGCCTGATGGAGAGAAGCCTCCTATAGGTCAGCAGCACCAGGGATGCCTGGGATTTGCCAGAAGACCTTTCCTACTTTGCCTGTGATCACCTGTGCAGCCTTTCATCTTCTGTGGGCCTTCAAAACTCTCTCGAACTGTCTGCTTGGACTTGGTATGCTCTGGAAAAGAAATCAGTGGATCACAATTTAAAGACTAGTTAAGTGATAACGGGAAAGGAGTGGCCTTCCCGTTTACCTACATCGGGTGTAAACAGCGGTCACTGACTCCAGATGTGTGCAACAGTCTCCCGCCAGTCATGGATTCCAGGCTGTATTTCTTCTTAATGGGCTACCTCCCCTCAACAGAATCCTGCCCAATACTGGAGATTCTATTGTTGTTACTGTTTTCTCACATGGCTTAGAAAGTGGTGAAGAGGAAATGGCTTATTGTTACATGAAGACAAGTTTAAGAAAATGCATGTCCTCTGCCCACAAGGCCCTCAACCAGCCTGACACCTGCCATGCACACGTGATGTTGAAGACCTTCCCATACTGTTGCCACCCTTGGAGATAATTTCATATTTATTAGATGGATAATGATTTTTAATTTCTTAAGTCAATGTAAAAGAGCATAAACCCCTCCAGAGGAATTAATGATGTATGTATTGCTGACTGATAAGTTAGACTTACTAGAAATGTCTGGCCTCTTTGAGACAGCTAAGTCTCGGGGAAAGCCTCCCAAAGGGCTGTGGGGATGGAACCAGAGGACAGGGTTCTGACAGAAGCAAAAATTGGGGCTCAGAGTTCATAATATCTAAAGACACAAAATGGGTAAATGCCCCGGGGTACATTCTGGTAGAAAAGTTAGCAAATCTAGCAGCAAGGACCTGTCCCCTCTGTTGTGGGGAGAGGACAGGAGGGCCTGTGTGTGTACACAGAGTAAATACAACCTCTACTGTCTGGTAATGCATCAGCTTCCTCATGAGCCCAGCTTGGGCATTAGCAAGCCATGGGCATTTCAGGCTGAATCCATGAAAGGGGACCAGTCCTTTATTTTCCATGTTGTGCTTGGTTGGTTTGTTGCTTTATGTTTAAGAGAAGAAGTTTAACTTTCCTATTTATTTTTAAGCTTTAGGAGAAACATCCTATTGGTTTTTCCTTTCCCTTCCATTCAGAATGCCAGTTTTATTAACTAAAATACTAAGAAGTCTCTCACTTTCTGCTCAAGAGGAGGCAAAATTGTCCTCCCGAGACTTGATGACATTATGACCCACCGGTCCAGCGTGAGTCCCTTCAAACTGACAAAATTGGAAACAGAATAGCAATGAAATCATATATGAACTCCTATGCAAGGAAACTCCTACGATGAAAAGGGAAAGACTCCCACCTATTAGCCCTTCAGTGCACCTATCTTGTCACATCGTGAAAGGGACTTTTAACATGTGAAGTTTCTATCAGAAAACTACTTCCTTAGTCTATTATTTCTATGATTTTTTTTTGCAAGACAATGATCCCACCTGTCTTAACTTTGGTTATTTAATGATGTCACACATGAGCAGTAAGTGCCGAAATTGGGTCTGTTCAGAGCTTGCCCCGAACAGCTCCAGGTTTTTTAGTGTTAAAGATAATAGATTCAAATTGTGTTCATTGGGTCAGCCCTACAGCAGCAGATGAGTGGGCCAAGAACTGACTGTAACCTCCTGCTCAGAGACCAATCAACTGACACTGGTTTCTTACTCAGCTTTCTCAACAGACCCTCCTGAAATTCCGAGATCCTGAATTAGACTAAGTAAAGAATGTCACTTTGATGTTAAGACAATCTTTCGTGGCCTATTGGAGACTCTGGGAGGTCTGGCTGCTTTTAAAGAGTATGAACTCATGTGGAAATATTTCTTGGGGCTTTTTTAAAAATTTTTTTTTGCCTAATGGATGGAAGCACCAATATCCAGCCTAAAGACACTATCAGTAATTGGCATCCAAGAGACTTGGCAGAGGTGCGAGGATGGACAGCTGGTGGAAGCAGAGGTTCCCCACAAAGACCTCGGATTTAGCCTCTGTGAATGTTCCAGTTCTCAGGTTCCAGCTGCCAGTGCTTGTTCCTGTGCCTGTCCACTCATATAGTGATGGGGTTCAAATGCACATACCCCTCAGAAGTGCCTTCTGAGTCAGTCCTTTGTAAACCAGCAGGTCTGAAGAGGGTCAGAAGCTGAAGTCAGGTTGAGGCAGGCCTGATTAGACCATTGTCCACACCCTTGATTCTTTGCCAATTTCTCTTTTAGAAGTCAAATGATGACAAATTGTACCTTTTGTACCATTTCCGGGCAATAGTAGTCCCTTGATTAGCTATAAAAATGTTCTCCTCTTAGCATAAAAATGTGTTTAACTTGCCATCTCTGCAGAATTCCTGTTTCCTTGCCCTTCAGAAGGCCAAGTGTTCAAAAGGTAACCATCCCAGAGGCCTGACCTGGTAAGCAGTCACACATCTAGCAGCGAGGAATATAGCTGTTTCTAGTGAGTCAGGAAACCATGAAAAGCCCCCATTAAAAAAAAAATTAAAGGCCTGTAAACCTTTACAAAACCTAGATGTACTCTCTGTTCTATAGACTGTAACATTAAATATACTGGCAGGAAACAGTTTCTACTTGGAAAGATACTCAAGCAGTCAGTTCCTATCTGGAAGACAGGGCTCCAGCTAGACACAGGTGGAACTAAGCAAGGGATGGGGTGGCCATTGTCCCAGCAGAAGAGGTGGGCACAAAGACTCTAGGGTGCTTTTTTTCTGAGCAAAGAGGAAGGATTGACATTCATCCACCCACATTGGTGAGGGAGGAGGATTTATGGTACTGAAACTTCTTGGGAGGGCAGGATGTGCTTAGCAAGTGTGGAAAACAGTCTGATGTCTCCCGGCCAGGTTTTCCAGGACTTGTGAGCCACTGGTTGCTTTTTCCAGGTAATTTGGCAGGGATGGACCAATGATCCCTTAACACTGCTCATGAGGCCCAACCCCTTAGTAGGTTCTGGGATTTCTCTCTCTCCCTATATGTCCAGCCAAGGAGGGAGAATGATCAACCAGCCCAGAACCAAGAGGCACATCAGAGAAACAAGCAAACATGTTCGTTTTTAACGTTCTAACATAAGACCTGTTCTCTCTAGCCATTGATCTTACTTTAGGCTTTCTGAAAAGACCTAGTATTGTGTGTACACACACACACACACACACACACACACACACACGAGTACTGAAAAGAAGCCCCTCTTCCTAGTGTAATAATTTACTGAAATGTTCAACTTTTCATTACAACAAACCTGGTGTTTTTTCTTTTTTTTAAGAACTTATTACTCTGACTTCTGTATATGTTGCACTGAAAAGGTTAATATTTAATGTTTTAATTTATTTTGTGTGGTAATTTTGATTCCTGTAATGTGTTAATGTGATTAGCAGCTCTTTTCCTTAATATCTGAATTATACTTAAAGAGTAGGGAGCAATATAAGATATGGTTGTGTTTTTTTCAGGAATATGCATTGTTGTTCAGTTGTACTGTACCTTGTTTGGAAGGATGAAGGAATGAACACTTTTTTCCTAAATCAAGACTGGAGTTTTTCTTTAACATGATTAGGACATTGATAAGAAAAAAAAAAGTAAATGATGTTTGTAAAACGCAGGAATCCTGTCATTCACCATAGCTAATCCCTCTCTGCTTGAAGAAATCAAGTTTTCTGAAGATCTTCCTAATATATAAGTAATTTAATCTATAGGGTGTCCAACAGTGCTCATTGATGTGCAGGAAAATAGATAACATACAATCCATGTCACAAAGGAATTGAGTTCTGAGTGGGAAGACTGACTAACATGAAGAAAATAATTCTGGAATATTTGACAGAATTCAAATAAATCATTCCAAGGTAGAGAGTGTGTATTAGTAGCTATGATTCTCAAAGCATGATCCCAGATCAGCAGGATTACCCAGGACTTGTTAGGAAAGCAAATCTTCAGGTCATAGACCAGACCTACTCAACTCCAGGGGTATCCCCCTTCCCTCTGCCCTCCAGGTGATTCTGGTACATGCTCAAATATGAGACCCTCTGTACTAGAAGACTCAGTGAGAGAACAAATTTTAGTGTAGGGCTATGTTTTTAGGAAAAACTTTGCAGAGAAAGTGAAACTTGATTTATCTCTCATGGTTCAAATATAACAACCATTAGAAAGTGACAACTGAATTATCATGATTTCTCTGCTCTACCTAGGAGAAGGAACAGACAGGCCTATCTTCCATCATATTCCCACTCGCTCTGCTCTCCACTGCCCAGTATCTGACTGTAAGGAATTATTCTACAGCCGTCAGCCCTGGTCCTGAAACCCCATGGTAGATCTCTGCACTTCTCATGTGTGCACGGGCCTCACATGTCCAACAGATGAGCTGCTCATGAAGAAGCAGAGGGTGAAATAGATGCTGAATAGCATGAAATCTTGGTCCGAAAGAAGTTTCAAGCTCTTTGTAGTAAGGCCCAGAGGACCAAGATTCCTACTCTAAAGTTGTTTAACACGTCGATCCAAGTTCCTTGGTCATCTCTGTCCCTCAACAAAGCTTTTACCCAGCTCTCGAGAGAGCAGCTGGCTTTACTTGATCTTCCTCTCATGATCCCGGCCTTCAAGGACACCCAAAGGCCTTATTTCTAACTGTGGATTTCTCCACTAGTCCCCACATTTGCTTCTGCTCAATTTCTGAGTATTCTTTCTGCTGAGGCTGCCTGCCCCCTGGACCCGTGTCCACTGCCCGTCTCTGGTCCTAGGCAGGTACACTGGCCTGCCTGGGGTAAGGAGGACCCATCAAAGTACCTATGAACTTTGAGTACCTTTGACTTGAGGAAAGCTAGACCTTTCCCCATTTATTCAGCTAACTTGCATTAGACAATTTGAAAAATAATTCACTGTTGAGGTTTAGAGATGAGATTTCCCTCAAAAGCTCATGTATATAAGGCCAGGCAAGAAAGTTTACAGATGAAATAATAAATGCATTGATCCACTTGAATGGATTAACTGGGTGGTAACTCTAGGCAGGTAGGGTGTGACTGGATGAGGTAGGTCACTGGCGGTGTGCTTTGAGGGTATATAATCCATTCCAGGTGAGCAGAGCGCTCTCTCTGCTTCCTGAGTGCCATGTCCTGAGCTGCTGTCCTCCACACCCTTCACAATGTTCCTCCTCCCTCAGGCCCAGCACCATGGAGTCAGCCATCTATAAACTGAGACCTTGGTTTATACAACTCCCTACTCTAAAATTGTTCTTGTCAGGTCTTTTGGTCACAGAAATGAAAAAAAAACTGACCAAACTATCCATGTTTTAGACTCTTTGGGGTCCAGCCACCTCAAGATTTAGACCTCTATTTTTCCTGGCCTTTGTGCCCCGACTCCTGCCTGACAGTGTTGGGGCATTTGTGTCCGACTATGGCCTGGCCTCCACTCCAGTTCAAAGCTCTTTGCCCTACAGCCACCTGGAATTCCAGCATCAGTGCTTATTTCCCCCATCTCCCGAAACCCCCTCTTCTACATTTACTCTTTACAGAACTTACTTGGAACAAGCTCCTAGATCTCTGCCACAGTCTTTTGCCCCAAGAAATAGGGAGCAACTTGCCAATTGTCAGAGAAGACTATATCTTCTCCCAGATCAATAAGAAATTTGAATATATAAGATGGACCCCTGCCATTGTTTAAAAATCTCTTATGGTGATTCTAATCTAATCCTGCTGCCTTCTAGGATGCAACAAGCCCCAGGGAGCAGGTGGCATGAAGAGGCATTATGCCTGGTGCTCAGAGTTCCTCGTTACCCATTCTCATCTGCCCTTAAGGATACTATATATTAAAAAAATTTTATACCAGGGTTTGAACCCAGGAGTGCTTAACCACTGAGCAACATCTCCAGCGCCCCCCGCATGCATGCACACACACACACACACACACACACACACACACACACACACACACACACTTTTTTGAAATAGGGTCTCACAAAGGTGCTGAGGCTGGCTTTGAACTTGTGATCCTCCTGCCTCAGCCTCCTAAGCTGTGGGATTACTGGTGTGTGCCACCATGCCCAGCAGAATATTAATATCCAGCAGATGTTAGCCCCTGGGAAGACAGAGGCTTGGGCCTCTGTAGACTCATCTAAGGCAGAGAAGTGAGGTGGGAAAAAATAACAGGGTCCTGTAAGGAGTGCCACACAGCAGATTCTTGAGGTCATGCACCAATGAACCATGCATAGCTTTCCAGGAGTCAAATTTTGCACTTAGGAATAAAAGGGAAATGCAGGGGCAGTGTGGCAGTTCTTTGGCTCCAGTGGAAGCACCAGACCTGGAGCATGGGTGCCCTGGCACCAAAGGTACTCCTGCTGCCACAAAATCCTCCATCTCATATCCTACAGGGGAACCCTCTAAGAGGAAGGGGAACCCTCTAAGAGGAAGGGAAACAGAGGTGCTCAAAAGACTGCTCCACCAACTCGGGACTGGGACTTCAGCTGTTGATCTGTCCTGCACAATACAGGGATCAAGGCATGGGACACTCCAGGAGAATGATGCTGTGAGGAGCCAGCAGCACTGAAACTTTCCTATCAGGATAAAGCAAGCAGACATTCCCCTCCCCTGCAGCATGACTCTCCGACCATCTTTAAAAGAAACCCCATAGCCAGGCTGCAGAGCTCCTGGGTGCCTATTGGAGGCCCAGAGACCAATCCTAGGGTATGAATACAGACCCTGCCAGCTGTTTACCCTGTGGTGTTACTGTTCTTTCTGAACCTCCAGTGCCTGTTTATTTCCTGCCTATTTATCTCAGGGAGTCAAGATAAAACAAGCATGCACAGTCTGATTCTAGGGGCAGAGATCCAGTGTGATCCTAAATGCCATTAATATATTGTCCAGCTCAAGGGAGGCATAGGGCCTTCAGTTCAACACAAAAGGCACATGGGGAGGGATGTCAGGAGAAATAGTTCCAGAGTCGGTGGCAAGTGGGGCCACCTCCAGAGGGTGATGATCCTAGCATATCAGCTTTAAAAAAGTGTTTAAGGACCCAGAAGAGTGAGAAAAACTGTCCTCAGAGGTAAAGAAGTGTCCGGTCTGGCTTCAAGGTGCAGGGTTAGGAGAAAGAGGTTGATTTTAGTTTAGTACAAGCTACTTTTCATCATCAGAGCCCTCTCCTGGCCTTAGCAGCCTTCTGTTCTGTTCCTGAACACTGAAGTAATCAAGCAAAGTCAGGTTGACCGCCGGGACAGAAAGGTCCCCTGGTAAACTAGACCCATAGAGGCTCCACTAACTCCAAGCCTCTACCTCCACAATGCTCTTCTGGAATAATCTTTGTGAACCCAGATTTGAGCCTCTACCTGCCTCTTGTTTTGTGGATCCCATTGCCTCCCAAATGGAAGGAGATCTCAGGCCCTGCCTACCCTTCTTTCTTGCATTCTGCGGACACTGGAGTCTGTGGCTTAACCATCCTGAAGGACTCTCAGGAGAGGGCCTTTACTGGCTTTTCCCACCCCCCAGGTGCTAAGATGTGCTAGTTATTCACTCCTCTCAAATTCATTCTCCCTGTTCAGGAGGCTGGCCCCTGTGGACTTGCCCTGTGGCTTCCAGTTCAGCCAGTAGGAACGGAGACATGGGATAGCAGGCACAATATCCTCATTCCCTCCTTGCTCCAATGCTGTGTCTCTGGAAGTAACTATGACCTCACAAGGGCTCTGGAGTTCCAGGTTGCCCAGTGCCTGCACTCGCCAGGCTTCCTAACAACACTCCCTCCACCTTTCCCTCCAGTCCTAGGAGTGGTAATGGCTTCCCACAGTTGCTAGTCTGACTACCGATCTTCCCTCCCCTCTCTTTAATTTCCAGTGATGCTTCAGAGGTTGTCTCCAAGAGTAACACAGGCCATCTGAGTTAATGCAGCTGCTTAATGGAAGCTTGCAGGCTCATGTGTGTGCCTGAATCCAAGGCTGGGAGTGGACATGGTGATAGCTGAAGGGCACAGATTATTCTAAATGGGAAAGTCACTTTCCTTTATGCTGAATAAACAGCATAGAGGACAAATTTGAAAAAAATAAATAAATTACCAGAAGAAGTTGGAAGTCTGAACTTTTTCATAAAACATCTTCATTTCTAAGTGTGGCTCAAATTTATGAACTGCTCTGTAGCCCCAGAAAAAATCTGTCCAAAGGTCACCATCCACTAGCAACCTCTACTCCTGAGCTGTTGGCTCTCAGGCTCTGCCAGGTCTTCTCATGTCTCTGTGCCTTCAGTTCTCTTTCCAGGAATAATTTTTTTCTACTTCTTTGCCCAAACAAACTTCTTCTGTTCCTTCACAACTCATGTCTCGCTTTCTGAGGCCTTCCCACAGCCTCATGAGAAGATAACACCTCCTCGCAGGGCGCCCAGAGCTCTTCATGCATACATCTGTTAGAACACTCATCTCACTGTGCTGGACTGCTTGTTCCTCCCTGGGCACAGGATGGTGGGGCCCAGGACTACTCAGGGAGGAACAAGCAGCTCCTCAAGGTCAAGGATCTGTCCTGTGCATCTTTGTAGCCCAAGCATTGATTCCTATGCCTGAGGCATGGCAGGTAAGGCAACAACATTTTATTGGGAGAAAAAAAAGTGGATATATTGGGCTTTGGGCCAACTGGAGGCAGAGGAACATTGGGTTTTGTGAGGTCACATTATTGGGACTTGGTGTTGGCTGCTACAGTTGGACACCTCACAGGTCTTTTCAATACTTCCTGGCTCCCTAACATGATGAGCTTTTCTTCTGAGCAAAAATCGTTGTATGTTCTGACTAGTGAATGACTTCCCAAGAATCTGACAACCTAGGTATATATCTGTCAGGAATTGTTAAACCCCTTACCATTCTATTCTGTATTAGTTTCATTTAAAAAAAAAAGTGGGATAACTCATTGGAGAATGTTGAATGCTTTCACAGCTCTATTTTTTAAATAGAGTCCACACCCCAGAAGCCTTTCTTCTGGAAATGTCCAGGCCTGAGCTGCTTTTGAGAGGAGAAGATTGTACCCAGAGATAGAAGAGGAAAGTGATGAGGGGATTTTCTCCTAAGCCTTTAGGCTACATGATTCCCTTCTTGTGGTTGGTTTCTATGAATTCTGATCTGTTCTCTTGGGAGGCCACAGACAAAAACAGGCAATGATGTGAATTACAATTCTATAGAAGTTGAAATAGGACATCTAATTTACAGTTGGAAACAAGCAGTATGGCAAGTATACAAGTGACCCAGCAAATGACTTTACTTCAAAATTATGTCATTTTCATAATGAAACCCTTTCAGATTTATCTATTTTAAAATGTAAGTTTCCCCAAAGACAGGGGCTGAGAATTTGCCTCCAAAATAAATGATTTGTCCCCAATCACAGGAAGCAGAAATGAGGACCAAGAACATTGAGAGAGAATAGGGAACACCAATGATATGCATCTTCCTGAACTGTATCACTACCGAATGACAGCTCAATCCCACTAGGTTCCCACTGAGGAAATATTTAGAAATCTATTTGCAAATTAAGCAAATTGAGACTCTGATGATCAGAAGACTGGGGCATTAGCCATCAATTCCCATCACCAAATAACTGAAAGTTTTCATGGTGTCAAATACATGCACACATACACACGCACTCTGATTTTGGGGTCTGATGTGTGATGCTGAAAATGAAAACATTTTTATTTTCTTCTCCCCATCCTCTACATTTTGGTGTACTGCTATCTAAACTGGAGCAGAAATGCATCCCAAACATTCTGTGACCTTCTTCCACCCACTTCAGGATCTATGGATATAAAGACCTTTCCACTGAATACAATTGGCAGCACTATACAAGGTTTAATTATGGCCACATCCAAGACTTACTACCTCAATATATATTCAGGTGCATCCTGCTTTATTTCCATCCTGGAAAGAAATTGCAAAAGGCATAACTTTGGCACAAACTGGCATATTAAGTATCCAATTCCAATGCTAAGGTTGCTGAGCTGAGCCTAGTGAGGTCACAAACACCCTCAAAAGCTTTTGATCTATAACTAGAGTGTTTCCTTGGACAGCTATTTAAAATATTGACATAGGATAAAAGGCGTATCTCAAAATGGGGGGGGGGATACAACTTTTTTTCTTAAAACCTTGGACTTTAAACCAGAAAACCTTAAAGTTGATCCCCCAAAATGTACAATTTACATCCTTTAAAAATGGAATACCAAAACTACAAGTGGACTATCTTAATTTAACTAGCTACAATAATAACAAAAACAACTATTTAGCATTGGCTGAGAGAGAGAGAAATGGTGGGTATTCACTCTTACCACTTCTATTCAGCATGTTGGAGGTTCTAGCCAGGGCAAATAAGCAACCCATCTATAATCACAAAGTATGTGATTATAAAGATTTCACAACAAAGTTTCTACACTGTAGTCAGTTGATAACCAGAAGTAAAATCATCTGTTATTTAACTAAAGCATAAAAAAGATGTTTGACTTAATATATAAAAGAACAAAATGCTAAATAAAGTGGAAGAAAATAATATAAAATATAAAAGAAGGAATAAGCTGGGAGTGGAGCTCAGTGGTAGAGTGCTTGCCTGGCATATACAATAAGGCCCTGGGTTCAATCCACAAGACCCAAAACAAACAAACAAACAAAAAATACCCTAGGGGTGAGGGGTAGAGTCCCAAATCTTAAAATTAAAAATGACAAAACTTACCAAGTATTTATTTTAAAAGATTGCTATCAATTATGCTAAAAACTTTTAGATTTCAATAAAATAACCAATTTTTTACTAGAAATATGAATTGCAAAAATAACCCTACAACAAGCAGAAAATTTAAATAGACAGGAGGTCACTCTAAGAAGAGGTCTGAAAAATTTGTCTGATATAATCCCCTTTTGCTTAGAAAACATCAGGCCCAAATTAGCTCACTGATTAGGAGAAGGAAGAGAAAAAATATTTATCATACTTCATATGAAAGCTATATCCTATCACAAGTAAAAAAAAAATTAAAGACTAATGCCTCTTAAGCATAAGGATGAAAAAAACCCTCAACCATATACTAGCAAACTGAATCCAACAACATGAACAAAGAATTATAACTATGACACGTAAGATTTAACTTAGATGCAAGGTTGTTTTGTTCCCCAAAAAAAAACCTCAATATAAAACATTATTAATATTATGAAAAATGACAGAATACAGTGGCACTATAATCCCACTATCTGAGAGCTGAAGGCAGGAGGCTTACAATTTTGAGATAAGCCTGAGCAACTTAACAAAACTTTGTCTCAAAGCAAAACAAAAATGGCTGAGGATGTAGCTTAGTGGTAGAGTGCTTATCTGGCATGTGTATGGCGCTGGGTTCAATAGTACCAGAAAAAAAAATTGTTTTAATTAAAACACATGCCCTCTCAATTAACTCAGCATTCACAAAATCCAACACCATTATTAAAAAGAAAACTAGGAATTAAAGGAAAATTTTTTCAACCTGATCATATCCACCAGAAAATCCACATCTAACATATTTAATGATGAAAGGTGCATTCCCTCTAAGAAAAGAGGCTTGGGGTCCATCCTCCCAATTTCTACTCAGCATTGTATTGGAGGTTCTAGCAAGATGTTCTGCCTCATCTTAGGTCCAGAGCAATGAATGAGGGCAACCATGGATTCAACCTACAATATGAGCCAATATAAATTTTTCTTCCTGTGAGTTGTTCTTGCCAGGTATTCGGGTCACAGTGACAAAAAGCTAACACAATGAGCTAAACAATAAAGATACTATCAAGAAACCAAATAGAACTCTTGGAAATCAAAGATTCAATAAAACAAAAAATTCACTTGAAAGTATCACCAATAGATCTAGATTACATATTAATGTCAAGCCTTGAAAACAGAGTGAACTTGAATGCTCAGTATGATGAAAAAATAAAAGATAATTATCATAATATACAGAAACTCTGGTAAAACTTTAAGATGTCAAACTTAAGAATCATTTAGATAGATGAGAACATGCAAATATAGGCTAATGACATTAAGATATTTTCAGTGAACTAGAAAATTTTCCAAACCTTAGGAATGAGATAAACATCCTCATATAGGAATCACATAGAACTCCAAATATATAAGATCAAAAGAGAACTTCAAGAAACTCCATCATCAAAATGCCTGACAGTAAGAATCGGGTATTAAAAAACACAAGAAAAAAATGCCAGGTCACATTTAGAAGTAAACTAATAAGACTCACTTCTGACTCCTCAGCTCAGACTATAAAATCAAGGAATGTTTAGTATGAGATGTTTCTTTCACAGCTTGAATTACCACTAGCTAACACTGTTAAATCTAGCAGAGCTATCACTTCAAATCAAAGAAGTAAAACCTTTCCACAATAATAAAATAATTCATGACCACTAAGCTAGTGCTACAGAAAATACTTGAAGAAGTAATGCATACAGAGGAACTAAAAAACAGCCCCAGAACCTTCAACTAGATAAAGCTCACTAGAAGAGCAGTTGAGAGAATGAAAATTAAGACCAAATTAAATATATGAAACAAAGTAAAATGGCAGGAACAGAAAAACTTCTCTTCATAATAACTCTGAAAATGATGTCAACTCTCAAAAGATATAGACTGGCAGATTGGATTAAGAAAACAAGACCCAACTATATGCTGTTTACAAGAAACTCTTCTTATAAGCAAGCAAAGACATCTACAAGCTGAAAGTAAAAGGATGGAAAAGATATTCCAAGCAAACGGGGTCTAAAAAACAAGCAGGAGTAGCTATTCTAATGTCTAATAAACTAGATTTCAAGAAAAAAAAGATACAAGGAAGGTCACTAAAGAGAACAACCCAACAAGATATGTCATATCTTAAAATTCCCCAAATGTCAGTGTATCTAATTATATAAAAGAAACACACCTTGACACCAAGTCCCAGATAGACCTCAATACAGTCATACTACCAACAGACAGGTATTCCAAACATAAAAATCAATAAAGATGCTTATAAACTAAATAATATTATAAATCAAGTGGACCTAATATCTATAGAATATTTCATCCCACAACAGCTGAATTTATATTCTTCTTAGCAATGCATGGAAGCTTTTCCAAAAATAGGCCACATTTTATGTTACAAAGCAAATACAAAAAAAATCAATATATACCTTGCATTTTATAATATCTTAGTGGAATGAAATTAGAAATACATATCAAAAATTATAGAATCCACAGACACATGGATATCGAACAATACTCTTGAATAATAAATGGAGCACAGAAAAAATAAGAGGAGAGATAAATTCCTAGACTCAAACAAGAGTAGCAATAAAATTTCTGGGACACCATGAAGGCAGTTCTAAGAGGAAAGATTAAGTGCCTATATTAAAAAAAAAAAAAAAAGATGAAGATCCCAAATAAACAATCCAATGCTACATCAAAGGCCCTGGAAAAAGCAAGAACAAGGTAATTACAAAACCAATAGAAGACAGGACATAATTAAGATCAGAACCAAAATTAATGAGAGAGTTGTAAAGAGCCAATATGAAGGATCAATACAACAAAGAATTAGATTTTGACAAGATAAACAAAATTAACCAAAAGAAAGATAAAGACCCAAATCAACAAAGTTGGAGAGGAAAAAGGAGATATTACCATAGACATTGATGAAATCCAAAGGATCATTAGGAACTCTTTAGAAAACACATTCCAATAAAGCACATTCCAATAAATTGGAAAAATTTAGAAGATATTGACAATTTTCTAGATACACATGACTTATCCAAAGTGAACAAAATATCAAACATCTGAACAGACTAATATCAATCAATGAGATTGAAGCAGCAATAAAAATCTTCCAACAAGCCTGAAAAACCCAGATGAATTCTCAGTTGGGTTCTACCAGACTTTTAAAGGAACTAATGCCAATCTTCCTCAAAGTATTCATGAAATAGAAAGGGAGGGAACACTCCCAAATTCATTCTACAAAGACAGGTATCACCCCAATACTAAAACCAGAAAATCACACATCAAGGAAAGGAAGCTACCAATAATCCTGATGAACACAGATGCAAAAATTCTAAATAAAATATTAGCAATATGAATTCAAAAAAGATAAGAATATTATATACCATAATCAAATTGGTTTCATCCAAGAAATTCAAGTTTGGTTCAACATGCAAATCAAGAAAAGTAATTCATCAAAAAATGTAATTATAGTGGGGGCAGGAGGCGAAGATGGCAGTTTCTTAACACCAGATATACAAAGTGGGAAGACTGCCCCTCAGTGAAGTTGGTAACTAAGGGAACTCACTGAAACTTAATACTGGATTGTAAAAGAAACCATAGAGACAAAAGAAAACAGAGCATCATATAAGAAATTAGAGGTGCACAAGCTTTGCTGCAAGCAATAGTAGCAATGGCTACTAAGGGAAAGGGGAACACAGAAGACTGCATGAAGGACAGATAAAGAGAAAATAAAGAAAAATTGCCTTGGGAAACCCTTTGACTTAGAGAGGAAGACTAATTTTAATGGACACAGAGTTGGTAGGAAAAACAGTTGAGTAAAAGAAAACCCAAAAATATCTCACCCTGTGGGTACCTTGAAGCAGGGTTGCTGGCATAGAAAGAATTCTGTAGGTGTAGAAAACATCTCCAATGTGAAAATATTAGCTGTGCAGCATGGGAAACATTCTATGTAGCAGCAAACAGAGACAGAAGATCAGAAGCCCATAAACGAAGTTACCAACAGTTGCCTATTATAATTGTCAGAGGGTACCTGAACCAGAGTGACTGAAATCCACACAAATAAAATTATACCTGGACCAGTCTCTATACAATAAGTGAGAAAGCTTAAAGCTTATTTTATTGCAGTCATTTCATAAGAGTTATTGGGAAGATGCCTATAGCAGCCACACAGGAACATCTGCACTCCAGGACCAATATCCAGTATTTCACATTCATAGTAGTTAAGGTGAAACCTGTGGAGCTTTATTTCCTACACCCAAAAGTAGATTTTTAGCAGAGGCCCTAGAGACCCAGACATCCTGCAGAGACTGGCATCCCCCAGGCAATAGGCGATATGGATCAAATCTCAAAAAACCAACAAGTAGCATTCCAAAATTCAGACACAACTAAACCCCAAGTACAGAAACTTCCAATTTAGAACTCTGAACCACCTCCACTACAAAAACATGCTACCTCATAACTTTCCTAGTTTTGTATTTTATACACAACCAGGGTAACTCCACATCATGTATGACCACAAGAATGGGAACCTAATAGAATAAGTTACACTTTCTGCCAATACATCCTATTGTCATGTAAAACTAAAAACATTAAAATGTTTTTAAAAATACACTATTTGTCAGCATGCCCCAATCTATCCCATCCTATACTGAAAGACTGGAAGCTGAGATTAGATATACTACACTCAGCTTTGCCTCCTAACCACAATGGCTGACAGCTAAGTGAGGAACATCAAGGGATTGGGTTTTTTGTTTGTTTGTTTGTTTTAAAACAACCAACCTTTGAGCCAAGTACAACACCAAAAATAAAGAACAAAAATCCATACCTGCCAACAGTTTGACCACCTTAACAAAGTCCCTTTTTCAAGAATTTCTTATCTTTCTTTTCTCTGTATTCACCCTGTTTTTAAAATATATTCTTATTTTATTGTTTTTATTTTTTTTCAAGTATAATTTCACTGTATTGCTTTTTTTCCATTCAGTGAGATTTTGTATGTGAGTGTGGGTGTGCTCACTGGGTGTATAGGTTTTATTCCTTTAACTGCTTTCCTCTGTACATGCTCATTATTCGGTCTTGGCTGGCATAGGTAAGGTAAAATTATACATGGGTTTGAGTTGATTAGATCTTACATTTGCTGTGTTTGTTCACACTTTGATTTTTGTTCCTCTCATTGCCCCTTCTTCAATCCCTTGACCCACTAGGAGTCAAATTTTCCTATTCACCCTTTCTTTCAGTTTAATACTTTTAATTTTTTATTCCTCCTCCTTTACAGATAACATCTGCTACCTATCTTATGTCTCTCCTATGTTCACTTTTTTTTGCCAATTCAAACTTTATCTTGCCTTCCTCTCTAATTTTTCTTTATCTTGCCTTCCTCTCTAATTTTTCTTTACATAGGGGCTATTATCCTGCTAAATAGAATTAAATAATTTATACAATTCATTCATTTTGCAGTAATTATTAATACAGTGGATGACATAGTAGATGACTGCTTGCTATTTAATGCCAGATCTAGTTCATATTTATTGTTGATACTGTCACTAAAAGCTGACCCTGTCAATCCTATAGTGTTATAGAGTAGACACCAGAAACTTATTTTAGGCTATACATCTGTTGCTAACATTAATGCTATTTCTGAATAACACTTCCCCAAGAAAGGCTAGAAAGTTATAGGGATATTTCTAGTTCACAGAATAGATATCCTGCTGCAGAACAATACTCACAAGTCAATCAAATGAGAGTAAATCTCATCCCATACAAGATCTGACCCCACCTGAGTCTCGACATAACTATCACATACAATTGAGGAGGAAAAAAAAAAACCCACACCAACAACCAGGCTTCAAGGAGGAACAACCAGAGAGACTCATGTCACAAACCTAGACACCCACTTACATATTAAAAACAGAGAAGTCTCAGAACAATAAAAAATACACACAAAAATACAAACATAAAAGAGGAAGGAGAGTCCATCTTAATTGGTGCATAAGTCCAAGGCCTCTAAAAACAAGAGGAAACAGGCAAACAAATCTCCCCCCAAAATTCATAATTTCCCAAAGTATCACACAAGTATTAAAGTTGATGAAAATCCAGAGAAACATTAAAAATTTATTATTAAAAGTCATTAAATGAACTGAAAGAAAAACTAAAGAATGAATTAAGATAGCAAATAAGGAAATGAGAATTTAAATAAAGAAAAATAAACCAATCAGAACTCCTGAAAAATGAAAGAAATAATGAATCATATTAAAAATTTACTTGAAATCATCAAAAGATTAGCTTGCATAGAAAATAGAACTTCAAGTGTCTGCAAGGTAGGCGGGACTGTGAACACCAGCAGATCGGGCCCAAAGCCTGCTGAGGGGTGGAACCGGCCCCTCCCCCAGTGCCTGCAAGCTAGGCGAACCTGCAACCAACGGGCAGGCGGGTCAGGCCGAGCAACAAGCCAAGTGACAGAGCAGCTACACACGCCTGTGGGGAACGCGGACCGGACCCACTAGGACAGGTCCGGTGGCTGGCTGAGGGGCAGGCCCGTCCCCTCCCCCAGTGTCTGCAAGGTAGGCGGGACTGTGAACACCGGCAGATCCGGCCCAGCGGCCTGCTGAGGGACGGAACCGGCCCCTCCCTCAGTGCCTGCAAGCTAGGGGAACCTGCGACCCATCGGGAGGTTAGGCCCAGCAACCTACGGAGGGACACAGGTGCCCCTGGCGCCTGCTGGGTAGGCAGACCTTTGACCGACCAGCAGAGCAGACCTAGGGCCTGCCAGCATGGTAGACGGATCACACTAATTGGAGGAGGATCACAGCCACTACCTGCCCTGCAAGGGTGATTTTTCAACTATACAAGAGCAATATAAATAAATAGAGGAAAAATATCAAAGACACAACTATCTGACCAAGCAGAAAGAAACGCCAGCAGTATGAAATGACAAGGAAAGAAAGGACCACAGGCAATGCAGGTCAACTCAACTTAAGAAGAGGTAATAGCTGCAACAGATGGAATGTCAGAGAGCTCAGGACATACATGCTTCAGATGATCTGGAGTCTCAAGGAAGACATGAGACAGCAAAATCAGACAATGAAAGATCACATTGACAAACAAATCCAGGAAATAAAAGATCAATTTCACAGGGAGATAGAGGTAATAAAAAACAAACAAATAGAAATCCTAGAAATGCAGGAAACAATAAACCAACTTAAAAACTCAATTGAGAATACCACCAGCAGAGTGGATCACTTAGAAGATAGAACATCAGACAATGAAGACAGAGTATTTCAACTTGAAAAGAACATAGACAGCTCAGCAAGTCTACTAAGAAACCATGAGCAGAACATTCAAGAACTATGGGATAATATCAAAAGACCAAACTTAAGAGTCATTGGGATACAGGAAAGCACAGAGCTCCAAACCAAAGGATTAAGCAATCTATTCAGTGAAATAATACAAGAAAACTTCCCAGACTTGAAGAATGAGACAGAATCCCAAATCCTAGAACCCTACAGGACGCAGAATGTGCAAAATCATAAGAGATCCACACCTAGACACATTATAATGAAGATGTCCAACATACAGAATAAGGAGAGAATTTTAAAAGCTACAAGAGAAAGGAAGCAGATTACATTTAGGGGTAAACCAATCAGGATAACAGCTGATCTCTCAACACAGACTCTAAAAGCTAGAAGATCCTGGAATAACATATTTCAAACGCTAAAAGAAAATGGGTTCCAACCAAGAATCGTGTATCCCGCGAAATTAAGCTTCAGGATGGAAGATGAAATTAAAACATTCCACGACAAACAAAAGTTAAAAGCATTCGCAGCTAGAAAACCATCTCTTCAAAAAATCCTTGGCAAAACACTACAGGAAGAGGAAATGGAAAACAACAATGAAAACCAACAGTGGGAGGTAGGACAGTAAAGGGGGAAAATAATCAAAGAGGAAAACAAATCAGGTTTAATAGCATTAATAAACAAACTATGGCTGGAAGAACAAACCATATCTCAATAATAACCCTAAATGTTAATGGCTTAAACTCACCAATTAAGAGACACAGGCTAGTAGAATGGATCACAAAACAAGACCCAACAATATGCTGTCTACAGGAGACGCATCTGATAGGAAAAGATATTCATAGACTGAAGGTGAAAGGCTGGGAAAAATCATACCACTCATATGGACTGCGGAAACAAGCAGGAGTGTCCATACTCATATCTAATAAAATAGATTTCAAGCCAAAGTTAATCAAAAGGGACAAAGAAGGACACTTCATACTGCTCAAGGGAACCATACACCAACAAGACATAACAATCATAAATATATATGCCCCAAATAATGGTGCAGCTGTGTTCATCAAGCAAACTCTTCTCAAGTTCAAGAGTCTAATAGACCACCATACAATAATCATGGGAGACTTTAACACACCTCTCTCACCACTGGACAGACCTTCCAAATAAAAGTTGAATAAGGAAACTATAGAACTCAATAATACAATTAACAACCTAGACTTAATTGACATATATAGAATATACCTACCCAACATCAAGTAGCTACACTTTTTTCTCAGCAGCACATGGATCCTTCTCAAAAATAGATCATATATTATGTCACAGGGAAACTCTTAGTCAATATAAAGAAGTAGAGATAAGACCATGCATCTTATCTGATCACAATGGAATGAAACTGAAAATCAATGATAAAAGAAGGAAGGAAAAATCATGCATCACTTGGAGAATGAACAATAGGTTACTGAATGATCAATGGGTTTTAGAAGACATCAAGGAGGAAATTAAAAAATTCTTAGAGTTAAATGAAAACACAGACACAACATATCGGAATCTATGGGACACATTGAAAGCAGTTCTAAGAGGAAAATTCATTGCTTGGAGTGCCTTCCTTAAAAAAAGAAAAAAACAACAAATAAATGATCTCATACTTCATCTCAAAATCCTGGAAAAAGAAGAGCAAAACACCAGCAAAAGAAGCAGAAGGCAAGAAATAATTAAAATCAGAGCTGAAATTAATGAAATCGAAACAAAAGAAACAATTGAAAAAATTGACAAAACTAAAAGTTGGTTCTTTGAAAAAATAAATAAAATTGACAGACCCTTAGCCATGCTAAGGGAGAGAAGAAGAGAGAGAACTCAAATTACCAGCATATGGGATGAAAGAGGCAATATCACAACAGACACTTCAGAAATACAGAAGATAATCAGAAATTATTTTGAATCCTTATACTCCAATAAAATAGAAGATAGTGAAGGCATCGATAAATTTCTTAAGTCATATAATCTGCCCAGATTGAGTCAGGAGGATATAGACAACCTAAACAGACCAATATCAATTGACGAAATAGAAGAAACCATCAAAAGATTACCAACAAAGAAAAGCCCAGGACCGGATGGGTATACAGCAGAGTTTTACAAAACCTTTAAAGAGGAACTAACACCAATACTTTTCAAGCTATTTCAGGAAATAGAAAAAGAGGGAGAACTACCAAATTCATTCTACGAGGCTAACATCACCCTGATTCTGAAACCAGACAAAGACACTTCAAAGAAAGAAAACTACAGACCAATATCTCTAATGAACCTAGATGCAATATCTCTAATGAACCTAGATGCAAGGTTGGTTCAATATACGGAAATCAATAAATGTTATTCACCACATCAATAGACTTAGAAATAAGAACCATATAATCATCTCGATAGATGCGGAAAAAGCATTCGACAAAGTACAGCATCCCTTTATGTTCAAAACTCTTGAAAAACTAGGGATAACAGGAACATACCTCAACATTATAAAAGCAATTTATGCTAAGCCTCAGGCTAGCAACATTCTGAATGGAGAAAAATTGAAGGCATTCCCTCTAAGATCTGGTACAATACAGGGATGCCCTCTCTCACCACTTCTGTTCAACATAGTCCTCGAAACACTGGCCAGAGCAATTAGACAGATGAAAGAAATTAAAGGCATAAAAATAAGAAAAGAAGAACTTAAATTATCACTATTTGCAGATGACATGATTCTATACCTAGCAGACCCAAAAGGGTCTACAAAGAAACTATTAGAGATAATAAATGAATTCAGCAAAGTGGCAGGTTATAAAATCAACACGCATAAATCAAAGGCATTCCTGTATATCAGCGACAAATCCTCTGAAATGGAAACGAGGACAACCATGCCGTTCACAATATCCTCAAAAAAAATAAAATACTTGGGAATCAACCTAACAAAAGAGGTGAAATACTTATACAATGAAAACTACAGAACCCTAAAAAGAGAAATTGAAGAAGACCTTAGAAGATGGAAAAACATACCCTGTTCATGGATAGGCAGAACTAACATCATCACAATGGCGATATTACCAAAAGTTCTCTATAGGTTTAATGCAATGCCAATCAAAATCCCAATGGCATTTCTTGTAGAAATGGAGAAAGCAATCATGAAATTCATATGGAAGAATAAAAGACCCAGAATAGCAAAAACAATACTAAGCAGGAAGTGTGAATCAGGTGGTATAGCGATTCCAGATCTCAAACTATACTACAGAGCAATAGTAACAAAAACAGCATGGTACTGGTACCAAAACAGGCGGGTGGACCAATGGTACAGAATAGAGGACACAGAAACCAACCCACAAAACTACAACTTTCTTATATTTGATAAAGGGGCTAAAAGCATGCAATGGAGGAAGGATAGCATCTTCAACAAATGGTGCTGGGAAAACTGGAAATCCATATGCAACAAAATGAATCTGAATCCCTTTCTCTCGCCAAGCACAAAAGTTAACTCAAAATGGATCAAGGAGCTTGATATCAAATCAGAGACACGGCATCTGATAGAAGAAAAAGTTTGCTACGACCTACATGCTGTGGGGTCGGGCTCCAAATTCCTCAATAGGACACCCATAGCACAAGAGTTAACATCTAGAATCAACAAATGGGACTTACTCAAACTAAAAAGTTTTTTCTCAGCAAAAGAAACAATAAGAGAGGTAAATAGGGAGCCTACATCATGGGAACAAATCTTTACTCCTCACACTTCAGATAGAGCCCTAATATCCAGAATATATAAAGAACTCAGAAAATTAGACAATAAGATAACAAATAACCCAATCAACAAATGGGCCAAGGACTTGAATAGACACTTCTCAGAGGAGGACATACAATCAATCAATAAGTACATGAAAAAATGCTCACCATCTCTAGCAGTCAGAGAAATGCAAATCAAAACCACCCTAAGATACCATCTCACTCCAGCAAGATTGGCAGCCATTATGAAGTCGAACAACAATAAGTGCTGGCGAGGTTGTGGGGAAAAGGGTACACTTGTACATTGTTGGTGGGACTGCAAATTGGTGCAGCCAATTTGGAAAGCGGTATGGAGATTTCTTGGAAAGCTGGTAATGGAACCACCATTTGACCCAGCCATTCCCCTTCTCGGTCTATTCCCTAAAGACCTAAAAAGAGCATGCTACAGGGACACTGCTACATCGATGTTCATAGCAGCACAATTCACAATTGCAAGACTGTGGAATCAACCTAGATGCCCTTCAATAGACGAATGGATAAAAAAAAATGTGGCATTTATACACAATGGAGTATTACTCTGCAGTAAAAAATGACAAAATCATAGAATTTGGTGGGAAATGGATGGCATTAGAGCAGATTATGCTAAGCGAAGCTAGCCAAGCCCTAAAAAACAAATGCCAAATGTCTCCTTTGATATAAGGAGAGTAACTAAGAACAGACTAGGGAAGAAGAGCACGAGAATAAGACCAACATTAAACAAGGATGAGAGGTGGGAGGGAAAGGGAGAGAGAAGGGAAATTGCATGGAAATGGAAGAAGACCCTCAGGGTTATACAAAATTACATACAAGAGGAAGTGAGGGGAAAGGGAAAAACAGTACAAGGGGGAGGAATGAATTACAGTAGTGGGGGTAGAGAGAGAAGAGAAGAGGGGAGGGGAGGGGAGGGGGGATAGTAGAGGATAGGAAAGGCAGCAGAATACAACAGATATGAGTATATCAATATGTAAAGCAATGAAGTGTAACTGATGTGATTCTGCAAGCTGTATACGGGGTAAAATGGGAGTTCATAACCCACTTGAATCAAAATGTGAAATATGATATATCAAGAACTATGTAATGTTTTGAACAACCAACGTTAAAAAAAATAAATTAAAAAAAAAAGAAGTCTGAAAAAAAAAAAGAAAAGAAAATAGAACTTCAGACCTTGAAGACAGGCTACATGAACTTGAATACTCAGGGTGTAATAAAGGGGAGAAAATTAAAAACCATGACCAGAATATGTAAGAACTCTAGGACAATGTCAAGAGAACAAACCTGTGCGTCATTGGAATAGAAGGAAACATGGAGATAAAGGATAAAGGCATCAAGACCATTTTCATCGATGTGGAGAAGGTTTTGTGTTACTATATCAGAAATGAAATAGACATCAACATAAAAAAAAGAGACAAGATCAGAAAATAAATTCTTCAAGACACATCATAGGCACAATGTCTAACAGGAAAAATAAGGAAATAAGATCTTCAAGAGAAAAGCATCAGGTCACATTTAGAGGTAAACAATAAAGTTCACCTCCAAATTTTCAACTCAAACACTAAAATTAGGGGATGGGGGAGAAATGGAATGTGATATTCTAAACTCCAAAAGGAAACAATTTCAGTCAAGATTGGTATATCAAGCAATGTTCTTTTGGAAAAAAAATAATCAATGGGGAAATAAAGCTTTCTGTGGTGAGGATAAAATAAAATAATTCAAAACCACCATGCCAGCCCTACAAAAAATACTCAAAGATGTAGTGCACATAGACTAACTTAAAAACAACCCCAAACCACACAAATAGAGGAAGATCACTAGAAGAGTAAATGAATATCAAGACAGAATTACATATAGGAAACAAATCAAAATGGCAAGAACCACAAACACATAACAGTGAATGTAAATGGTCTCAAATTCTCAATTAAAAGACAAAGATAGCAGCATTGATCAAAAGACAAGATACATCTATATGCTATTTGTAAAAGACTTGTGTCATAGGCAAAGACACCCACAAGATAAAAGGTAAAGGAATGGAAAAATATTCATGCAAATGGAATCCAAAAGTAAGCAGGAGTAGCTATTCTCACATGAAAAAGCAATCTTGAGCAAAAATTAATAAGAGACAAAGTCATCCACTGATTCCTGGTAAAGGGAACAACCCAACAAGAAGACATAGTAATATATATACCACAAACTTCAGTGCACCCAATTTAAAAAAATAAAAATACTTCATGAAATATGAGCTAAACCCCAATAAGATAATGCTGAGTGATTACAACACACCCTTATCATCAATAAATAGGTCATCCAAACATAAAAATCAATGTATTACTAACCTAAGTAATACTATAAATCAAATATACCTTCAGATCAGACATCTATGCAATATTTCACTACTAAACAGCTAAATTTATATTTTTCTCAGTAGCTGTGTAATTTTTTCTAAAATAGATCATATGAGATTTTTTTTGATAAACCCCATATATCCTATCAGATCATAATGGAATTAAAGGAGAAATCAATAGTAACAAAGCTAATATAAGCCACATAAAAGAATATTGTTCAATCTATGCATTTAAGAGAAGAGCATATCATAGAAGAAAAATTATTAGGAAAAAATGAGAACGGTGATATAATATATCAAAATCTCTGGAGTAATATGAAAGAAGAAAACTTATAGCATTGAGTGCCTACATTAAAAAATATATATCACAAATAAATAAGGCCTTAGAAAAGGAACAAACTAATTCCAAAAATGGAAGACATAAAATGAAAATCAGAACCAAAAATAATAAAAAAAAAATACACAGGATCAGGGCAACTAAAAGTCAGTTCTTTGAAATGATAAATAAGATTGATGATATCTTAGTAACACAGAGAGACAGAACACAAATTAATAAAATTAGAGATGAAAAGGGAGATGTTGGAAACTGCTTGGGAAGATGGCAGAATAGCTGCTATCCTGGATGCTCCATGGTGTAAAACCAAGAAAGCAGATCAAACAAGCTTCTCAACAAGGTGAGTGAAGGTGGGAGGCACTTTAATGGGATTTAAACCTGGACATTCAGAGCAGATCAGGGACTCAGGAGGTTGGATATTAAAAAAATAATGAGAGATCCCCAGCACCACCAACCATGGCACAATTGAAGCACCAGCCAAAGCAGTCCCTCTATAAGCAAAGTGGAGGGATGAGGGAATTAAAGGAGCCCACATTTTAGGAGGCTTGAGGTGTGTCCGATTAGAGAGGGATCAGAAAACAAAGACACTGCCCAGCTGAACTGAAAGACATTCTGCACAATATCCTTATGCAGAAAAGAAATTTCATCTCTCCTGGCTGCCTGCAGAGAACAGAGGAAGGAACCATTTTGCAGCTGCCACAAAGAGGCCAGCAACTAAGGAAGACAATTCCTGGCAAACCCAAGATCAGCCCAAAATACAGGCCTGGCAAACCCAGTCTGCATGAAATAGAGTGTGTCCAAGTGACCAGGAGAAAATGGAAAGGGTTTCACACAGGGATATACTGGTTGAAGAAACCCACCTACCTTACCTCCTTCTCCCTCCAATCCAGTTGCAAGACTTTCTTGGAGAAATGTGCCTGGCTGGGAATTTGAAAAGGCAGGAGCAGGAGAGATTTAGTTTGGAAACTAAACCCAAGACCCGAAAACATGGGTCTACATGTGATGGAGGTGACTAAGAATTGGCTCCTCCACCACACAAGTGGAACCCAGGGAAGATCCCTAGAATACAGTCTTCCAATGTGGACTGGCAACTGCTGGGCCTGGAAAATATGCCGATTTAAAAATCTTCAGAACAATTGCCAATCAACAAAGAACCTAGAGACTACCTAGGCTTAAAGCCTGCCTCCAGGAGTTGTCTATGGGATTTTCTCTTATACTCCAGCAACTCCACCCTGAGAATGGAACAGGCATCACACTCCAGACCACACTACCTAACACTGCTGAGAAGGTTCATGGATACTTAAAAAAAACTAAATGTGAATATGTTTAATAATTTCTGGTATTTTTGATACCAGTTATTTTTCATGGATCAGTAATTTTAGGACTAGGAAGTTGGATTAGTATATTTCAGTTGTATTTTGAATTCTTTTATTTTTATTTTTAAAAATTTTTAATTTATATATATTTTCTCTCACTTATCTGTTTCCCTTGATATTGCTATTCTCATTTACTTCAAAGTTGTTTTTTTTTTTAAATTTCATCCCTAATTTCTTCTGCTATCCCTTGGTCATTCAACAGCATATTATTTAGTATCCAGGTGTTAGAGTAGCTCTCTTATTTTTAATTTTATCATTGATAACCTAATTTTATTTCATTATGATCTGACAATGCAAGGTATCATTTCTATTTTTTATATTTGCTAAGGGATTCTTTATGGCATAGCATGATCTATTTGAGAAGGATTTTGCTGCTGAGAAGAAAGTATATAGAGTCATTAATGGATGAAATATTCTATATATGTCTGGTAAGTCTAAATTATTAATTATATATTTTTTATTACTGTAGCTTCTTTGTTTAGTTTGTTTGATCTGTCTAGTGGTGAGAGAGTCATGGGTATTGTTGTATCGTAGTCTATTTGATTCTTGAAATTGAGTTTGTTTGTATGTAGATTCTCCATTGTTTGGGGCATATTTTTAAAAATGTTTTTAGTTGTAGATGAACACACAGTATCTTTATTTTTTGTAGTCCTGAGGATCAAATCTAGTACCTCACATTTGAGGCAAGTGCTTTACCACTAAGCTACAGCACCAGCCCATGGAGCATGAATATTCATGATATGTTTTGTTGATGTATAATTCCCTTAAGCATTATGAAATGACCTTTTTAGTCCTTTCTGATTAACTTTGGCCTGAAGTACACTTTATCTGATAGAAGGATATAAACTCCTGCGTGTTTATGAGATGAATGTGAATGATGTGTTTTTTTCCCATTCTTTACCTATGAAGTGAGTCTCTTGGAGAGAGCATGTTATTGGGTCTTGATTTTTAATCTAATCTGCTAGTCTATGTCCTTTGAGTTTAGGCCATTTACATTCAATGTTATTATTGAGAAATGATTTTTTTCTGTCATTTTGATTTATTTCTGGTTTTTTAATTTGACTTAGTTTCTCCCCTGATTGAATATTCTTCTAGTGTAGTTCCTCCCTTTTTTGGTTTTTACTTTTATTTTTCATTTCCTCTTTATCAAATATTATGTGTTTTGTAGTGCAGGCTTTCTAGTTGTGAATCTTTTGAAGTTTATAGTAGAAAGTTTTTACTTAATCATCAGTTCTGAAGCCTAATTGTCCTGGGAATAGTTTTGTTGGCTGGCATGGATTTTCTTTCAGACCCTAGCTTTGAGGGTCTGGGTTGAGTAATTAGCTGAGATCCCAGAGTGCTTTCCCTCTAAAGTGACCTGATATTTTTCTTGATAAGCCTTTAAAATTATGTGCTATTCTGTATGTTAGGCATTTTCATAATAATGTACTTTGGTATGGGTATTTTGTAATTTTGTGGTCTTGTAAGCCTCCTATATTTGATTTTTTCCATTTAATTCCTAAGGTTTGGGAAATTTTCTGATATTTCATTGAAAAGATTGTGCATTCCTTTGATTTGTATCTGAGCCTTTATCTATCCCAATATATTTGAAATTTGATCTTTCATGCTATCCCATATTTCTTGGCAGTTCTGTCCATGGTCTCTTAACATCTGTTCTCCATGGTCAACTATATTTTCAAGATTATATATTTTGTCTTTATTGTCTGAAACTGTCTTCCATGTGGTCTAGTTTACTGTTGATGACTTCCATTGAATTTTTAATTTGCTTTATTGATTTATTCATTTTAAGGATTTTTTTGCTTGATTTTCTTTTCAGAATCTCTTTATTGAAGTGATCTTTCACTTCCTGTAATTTTTTTTATTTTACTCCTTAAATCATTCTTTTCCTCAGAAATCAGTATAAACATTCTAAACTCCTAGTTTGGGGCAATTTGTTCCCTTGCTTTTTCATGTTGTTTTCATGTCTACCCATCCAACAGTATGGATATGAGGCAGTAGAGTTTCTACCCTGTGGATTTCTAATGTCCATGAAGTTTCTAGTACTTCACCATTTAAGGAAAGATGAATTATAACAGCAACCAGTGGGAACAATATACAGTGTTAACCCAAATAGTTCCTGGTATGACATCTACAATGTTAACTGATCACATCATTTTTGTTTATTGTGTCAATTATCGCCCACAGTAATGACAGTAACATTGCAAAAGGGCTTACAATTTTGAATGGTGGACAGGGAGAGAACAGAAGTGATATAGGATGTGATGATTATGAGGGAGGAGGTGAGATGATAGAAGTAAAAAAAGAAGCATGAAAGAGAATAGTAGAAATTGGCTGTTAACAGAAGAAAAGAGTATCAAGGGAAACAGATAAGTGAGAGAAAATATATATAAATTAAAAATTTTAAAAAATAAAATAAAAGAATTCAAAAAACCCAAAGCCAACATTATAATGATTGTAGAAAAACTGAAAGCATTTCCTCAAAAATCAGCAATTAGACAAGGATGTCCACTCTCACCACTCAATGTAGTTATCAAAACTTTAGGCAAAGCTATCAGGCAAGGAAAGAAAATTAAATGTATACAAATAGAAACAGAATATGTCAAACTGTTTGCTAGTGACATGGTCCTATACTTAGAAGATCCCCCAAACCCCATCAGAAGACTTCTATACCTGAAAAACAAATTCAGCAAAGTTGTAGGATACAAGGTCAATACACAAAAATCAGTAGCTTTCCTATACTTTAATAGTAAATCCACTAAAAAGGAAATCAAGAAAATTATTCTATTCACAATAACCTCAAAAATATTAGGAATTAATTTTACTAAGAAAGTGAAAGATCGCTGCAAAGAAAATTATAGAACACTTTAAAAACTGAAGAAAATCTTAGAAGATGGAAAGATCTTCCATGCTCATGGATCAGCAGAATATTGTCAAAATGTCCATATTACCAAAAGGAGTCTACAGACTTAAGGCACTCCCCATCAAAATACATGACATTCTTCACAGAACCTGGAGAAAAAAATCCTAAAATTCATATGAAAGATTATTTTACAGAAATAAGATAGCATTATATATCTTAACTATAACTCAAGGGGATACATTTGCCATTATAAAAACTAAGTGTTTTTATAGTTTCTAACAAATCTCCTTATGTTTCTAAAGCCTTAAATGGCCTCCACTCATATCAATGCCATGTTGGACCTTAAGTTTAATGAGTTACTATATTGGGGGTTTTCAGAGACTAATAATACTAAATGGTTTTGTGCTAATTGTTTAAAAAAAAAACAAGACATCAAAATATTTTTGTAAAGTTTTTTTTAAGAGAGAATCTTTAATATTTATTTATTTTTTTTAGTTTTCGGTGGACACAACATCTTTGTATGTGGTGCTGAGGATCCAACCCTGGCCACACGGATGCCAGGCGAGCGTGCTACCGCTTGAGCCACATCCCCAGCCCTTGATGTCTTGTTTACTGTTGTCTTAGAATGATCTCTTCCCTATATATGCCTTATCCAATCTCCCACCAACTGCCACCATGGATCTATGGTCTTCCCTGATACCAAATACACCTATCTGTCCATGCCCCACCTGATTTAAAAAAAAAAAAAAAAAAAGGACCTTCATCCTTCATTTCCCCAATTTCATGCACTCAGCAGGAATCAGCCAGATCTGATACCCAGATACCCTAAAAGAATTCAGGGACCCAAGTCTTCAAGGGGAGCTATGCTAGACAGCTAGTCAGCCATGGAGGAGTAACCAGGGAAGGACAATAAAGGATGACTGAAAACCACAGGGAATCTTATCTGACAAATTAGTATCTGGAAGATGGGGTCTTATATGTCAAAACCTCCCCAAGCCATAATTATGCCTCTAGGAAAAACTGTTGTTTCAGGATAAGGTCACACCCTACCAGGTGGCTTGGACCTTCCCTATCACCAAAGCTATGTCACAATCGCCAATCCCTCTAGCAACCAAAACAAAATTTCACAAAGAAAGTTTGCTGAGGGCTATTAAAATCCTGATTAAGGGGCAGGCTATTGAGTGGAAAACAGGGGTACTCAATTTCCTTAAACTCCAGCTCTGTGAGCACCATGCCAGCCTCTCTTCCAGGAAGTAAGTACCTGGGTGGAACTCTCTGGAAACTTCCCTGGGACTCCTAATTAGAGGGCAGGAGGGGTACACTGTCTTTCTCTTCTGAGAGGACTCATTCTCTTCCTTGAGAGTGTCTTTTTTTCCCTTCCCTTCTATTAAACTTATGCCTTTTACTCTGGTGAGAAAAAAAAAAAAAGAATAAAAGACCCAGAATAGCCAAAGCAGTTCTCAGCAATAAGAGTGATCCTGAAGGCATTATAATACCAAACCTCAAATTATACCTCAGAGCTATAATAACAAAAATAGCATGGTATTGGCATTAAACACATATAAAGGTCAATAGAAGATAACATAGTCATCTGATCCTTGACAAATCCTTGACAATGGCATCAAAAACATGTTGGAGAAAAGATAACATTTTTAACAAATGGTGCTGGGGAAACCGGATATGTACTTGTAGAAGAATTAAACTGTATCTCTCACCCCCCTATAAAAATCAAAGTAAGGAGATTCTAAGATAGCGGCGAAGGGAGTGCATCACCCTAGGGCGCCGCGTCACTAAGTGGGAGAAAGACGATGCAAAACGGCTGAAGGCTATCTTTGGGAAGTTCCAGTGAAATTGAGGTGCTCCAGAATCTAGTGGACAGATTTCCATCGTGCGAAGTTCGGCTCTGAGAGCTCCATTTCTCCGCACGGAGGGTCGCATAGCCTGACAGGCGATCGCCCCGCGGCTGGAGTCTGTGGCGCGCGCCGGGGAGCGGCAGGGTGCCGGAGTGGGGGAACAGCGATACGGATCCGGGGGGGCTCCCGCCAGTGGTACATCGGAGCCCTTAGTGCTGAGTTCCAGCTTTGAAACAGAAGAGAGAAGCGGCCCAGTTTGGTTCCAGACACCTGTCGGACCACAGTGGAGGACAGCAGCCGCCATTTCAGAGAGAGATGATGTAATCATCCCCGTGTTCTACTGATCTCAGCCCATTCAACTATGGAACAGGTGATTTCAGGCTGGTATTTGCCTGCGTCTAGCAGACAGATTTCTTGCTCAGGCTCGGGACTGGGGTTCTTGTGGAGAATACTCCTAAAGGTGCATGCCGGGCAAGGCGTGCGCTGGGCACTGAGCTGCTGGATTCTGGTTCCCAGGGCTAACCTGGCCCAGGTCTGAGGAAACTGCACCTAATATCAAGTAGTTACACTTACCACCCAATATCAAGTAGTTACACTTTTTTCTCAGCAGCACATGGAACCTTCTCAAAAATAGACCATATATTATGTCACAGGGCAATTCTTAGACAATATAAAGGGGTAGAGATAATACCATGCATCTTATCTGATCATAATGGAATGAAACTGAAAATCAACGATAAAAGAAGGAAGGAAAAATCAAGCATCACTTGGAGAATGAACAATAGGTTGCTGAGTGATCAATGGGTTTTAGAAGACATTAAGGAGGAAATTAAAAATTTCCTAGAGTTAAATGAAAACACAGACACAACATATCGGAATCTATGGGACACATTGAAAGCAGTTCTAAGAGGAAAATTCATTGCTTGGAGTTCATTCCTCAAAAAAAGAAAAAAACCAACAAATAAATGATCTCATACTTCATCTCAAAATCCTAGAAAAAGAAGAGCAAAACAATAGCAAAAGAAGTAGAAGGCAAGAAATAATTAAAATCAGAGCTGAAATTAATGAAATTGAAACAAAAGAAACAATTGAAAAAAATTGACAAAACTAAAAGCTGGTTCTTTGAAAAAATAAATAAAATTGACAGACCTTTAGCCATGCTAACGAAGAGAAGAAGAGAGAGAACCCAAATTACTAGCATACGGGATGAAAAAGGCAATATCACAACAGACACTTCAGAAATACAGAAGATAATCAGAAATTATTTTGAATCCTTATACTCCAATAAAATAGAAGATAGTGAAGGCATAGATAAATTCCTTAAGTCTTATGATCTGCCCAGATTGAGTCAGGAGGATATTGACAACCTAAACAGACCAATAACAATAGAGGAAATAGAAGAAACCATGAAAAGACTACCAACTAAGAAAAGCCCAGGACCGGATGGGTATACAGCAGAGTTTTACAAAACCTTTAAAGAGGAACTAACACCAATACTTTTCAAGCTATTTCAGGAAATAGAAAAAGAGGGAGAACTTCCAAATTCATTCTACGAGGCCAACATCACCCTGATTCCGAAACCAGACAAAGACACTTCAAAGAAAGAAAACTACAGACCAATATCTCTAATGAACCTTGACGCAAAAATCCTCAATAAAATTCTGGCGAATCAGATTCAAATACATATCAAAAAAATTATACACCATGATCAAGTAGGATTCATCCCTGGGATGCAAGGCTGGTTCAATGTACGGAAATCAATAAATGTTATTCACCACATCAATAGACTTAAAAATAAAAACCATATGATCATCTCGATAGATGCAGAAAAAGCATTCGACAAAGTACAGCATCCCTTTATGTTCAAAACTCTAGAAAAATTAGGGATAACAGGATCATACCTCAACATTGTAAAAGCAATCTATGATAAGCCACAGGCCAGCATCATTCTGAATGGAGAAAAATTGAAGGCATTCCCTCTAAGATCTGGTACAATACAGGGATGCCCTCTCTCACCACTTCTGTTCAACATAGTCCTCGAAACACTGGCCAGAGCAATTAGACAGAGGAAAGAAATTAAAGGCATAAAAATAGGAAAAGAAGAACTTAAATTATCACTATTTGCAGATGATATGATTCTATACCTAGCAGACCCAAAAGGGTCTACAAAGAAGCTATTAGAGCTAATAAATGAATTCAGCAAAGTGGCCGGATATAAGATCAACACACATAAATCAAAGGCATTCCTGTATATCAGCGACAAATCCTCTGAAACGGAAATGAGGAAAACTACTCCATTCACAATATCCCCCCCAAAAATAAAATACTTGGGAATCAACCTAACAAAAGAGGTGAAAGATTTATACAATGAAAATTACAGAACACTAAAGAAAGAGATAGAAGAAGACCTTAGAAGATGGAAAAATATACCCTGCTCATGGATAGGCAGAACCAACATCATCAAAATGGCAATATTACCAAAAGTTCTCTATAAGTTCAATGCAATGCCAATCAAAATCCCAACAGCATTTCTTGTAGAAATAGATAAAAGAATCATGAAATTCACATGGAATAATAAAAGACCCAGAATAGCAAAAACAATGCTAAGCAGGAAGTGTGAATCAGGCGGTATAGCGATACCAGACTTCAAACTATACTACAGAGCAATAGTTACAAAAACAGCATGGTACTGGTACCAAAACAGGCGGGTGGACCAATGGTACAGAATAGAGGACTCAGTAACCAATCCACAAAACTACAACTATCTTATATTTGATAAAGGGGCTAAAAGCATGCAATGGAGGAAGGATAGCATCTTCAACAAATGGTGCTGGGAAAACTGGAAATCCATTTGCATCAAAAAGAAGCTGAATCCCTATCTCTCACCATGCACAAAAGTTAACTCAAAATGGATCAAGGAGCTTGATATTAAATCAGAGACACGGCATCTGATAGAAAAAAAAGTTGGTTATGATCTACATACTGTGGGATCGGACTCCAAATTCCTCAATAGAACACCCATAGCGCAAGAGTTAACAACTAGAATCAACAAATGGGACTTACTTAAACTAAAAAGTTTTTTCTCAGCAAAAGAAACAATAAGAGAGATAAACAGGGAGCCTACATCCTGGGAACAAATCTTTACTCCACACACTTCAGATAGAGCCCTAATAACCAGAATATACAAAGAACTCAAAAAATTAGACAATAAGATTACAAATAACCCAATCAATAAATGGGCCAAGGACCTGAACAGACACTTCTCAGAGGAGGACATACAATCAATCAATAAGTACATGAAAAAATGCTCACCATCGCTAGCAGTCAGAGAAATGCAAATCAAAACCACCCTAAGATACCATCTCACTCCAGTAAGATTGGCAGCCATTAGGAAGTCAAACAACAATAAGTGCTGGAGAGGTTGTGGGGAAAAGGGCACTCTTGTTCATTGCTGGTGGGACTGCAAATTGGTGCAGCCAATTTGGAAAGCAGTATGGAGATTTCTTGGAAAGCTGGGAATGGAACCACCATTTGACCCAGCTATTCCCCTTCTCGGTCTATTCCCTAAAGACCTAAAAAGAGCATGCTACAGGGACACTGCTACATCGATGTTCATAGCAGCACAATTCACGATAGCAAGATTGTGGAATCAGCCTAGATGCCCTTCAATAGATGAATGGATAAAAAAAAATGTGGCATTTATACACAATGGAGTATTACTCTGCATTAAAAAATGACAAAATCATACAATTTGGTGGGAAATGGATGGCATTAGAGCAGATTATGCTAAGTGAAGCTAGTCAATCTTTAAAAAACAAATACCAAATGACCCCTTTGATATAAGGGGAGTAAACAAGGACAGGGTAGGGACGAAGAGCTTGAGAAGAAGATGTACATTAAACAGGGATGAGAGGTGGGAGGGTAAGGGAGTGAGAAGGGAAATCGCATGGAAATGGAAGGCGATCCTCAGGGTTATACATAATGACATATAAGAGGAAAGGAGGGGTAAGACAAGATAATACAAATGGAAGAAATGATTTACAGTAGAAGGGGTAGAGAGAGAAAAGGGGAGGAGAGGGGAGGGGAGGGGGGATAGTACAGAATAGGACAGACAGCAGAATACATCAGACACTAGAAAGGCAATTTGTCAATCAATGGAAGGGTAACTGATGTGATACAGCAATCTGTATACGGGGTAAAATTGGGAGTTCATAACCCACTTGAATCAAATTGTGAAATATGATGTATTAAGAACTATGTAATGTTTTGAATGACCAACAATAAAAAAATAAATAAAAAAAATCAAAGTAAATCAAAGCTGTAAAAATTAGATCAGACACACTTCAACTGCTAGAAGAAAATAGGGGCAATGCTCTAATGTAAGAGCAGGAACTGACTTCCTTATTAATATTTCTAAAGCTCAAAAAATAAAATAAATGGAATGGCATAGAATTAAAAAGCTTCTTGTGCATCAAGGGAAACATGAGCCTACAGAATTGAAGAAAATCTTTGCCAGCTACTCTTCTGAGAGAGGATTAATATTTACAGTGTATAATGAACTCAAAAACTTAGCAACAAAAAAACCCCTAATAACCCAATTAATAAAGGGGCAAAAGGCATTTCTCAAAAGAAGAAACGCAAACAGTGAATATATTTTTAAAAGTTTAAACAGATTTCATCTTACTCCAATCAGAATGACAATCATTAAGAACACAAAGAAAAATAATTGCTGATGAGGATGTGGGGAAAAGTTACACTTATATACTGTTGGTGAGAATGCAAATTAGTTAAACCACTTTGGAAAGGAGTATAGAGATTCCTTAAAAGAATAAGAATGGAATCAACTATCCGACTCCTTGGTATTTATCCAAAAGAACTATAATCAGCTACTATAGTGATACATGCATATAAATGTTTATAGCAGTGCAATTCATAGCCAAGTTATGGAAACAGCCTAAGTGTCCATCAACAGATGAAAGGATAAAGAAAATCTCTCTCTCTCTCTCCACGCATACACACAGCATTTAGCCATAAAGAAGAATGGAAATTATATCTTGCAGGAAAAAAATGAATGAAATTGGAGAACATCATGCTAAATGAAAAAATTCAGACTCAGAAAGTCAAGGGTCAAATTTTTCTCTCATGAAGCAAGTGAGAGACAGGAATATGAAAATAGAAGGAAGACCCACAGAGAAGAGGAAGGGTATCAAGAGGGAGGAAATAGGGAGGGCATGGATAAGTCCTAGAGAATAAAATCTACCAAATTATGCTATATGTATTGAATATACCATAATGAATCATAAATGTGTATATATACATATGTATATATAGATATGTGTGTATATATATTTATATATATGGTCACATATAATGAACTAAATAGAAGGGAGATCAATAGAGTAGAGCAAGTAGATCAGGAATAGGAAAGGAAAGGTACTGGAGGATAAGTGATCAAATTGTTATGTGCATGTACAAATATGGCATAATGAATCCCACTATCATAATTATAATGTACCAATAAAAAAAATATCTTCTCTGACCACAGTGGAATAACACTAGAAATCAACAAAAGGAACTTTAGAAATTGTGCAATTACATGTTAAATAAACAGCATGCCAATGTAATTGAATGGCCAACGGGCCAATGAAGAACCAAATGAAAATTTTAAGAATTTCTTAAAATTGGGGCTGGGGATGTGGCTCAAGCGGTAGCGCGCTCGGCTGGCATGCGTGCGGCCTGGGTTCGATCCCCAGCACCACATACCAACAAAGATGTTGTGTCCACCGAGAACTAAAAAATAAATATTAAAAAAAATTCTCTCTCTCTCTCTCTCTCTCTCTCTCTCTCCCCCTCCCTCCCTCCCCCCCTCTCACTCTCTCTTTATAAAAAAAAAAGAATTTCTTAAAATAAATGAAAATGTAAACACAACATACCAAAACCTACTGGATACAAAAAAAAAAAGAAGAAGTACAAAGAGGGGAGTATACAGCAATAAGTGCCTAAAGAAGAACTAAAGCCCTAAATTGGTAGAAGGGAAGAAATAATAAATATCAGAGCAGAAATTATAAAATAGAGACCTAAAAATTACAAAAGCTTTAATGAAAGGAAGAGTCAGCTTTGGGAAAAGATTTTTTAAAATTTAACAGAACTTTAGCTAGGCTACCCCCAATAAGAAAGAAGACCCAATAATATCTGATGAAAAAGACATTACAACTGATACTATAAAAAATACAAAGGATAGTTGTGGACTGTTAGCAACTACATGCCAGAAAACCCAGAAGAAATGAGTAAATTTCTTGACAAGTAAAACCTACCAAAATTGAAGTTACAGAAAACCTGAACCAGGCTGGGGATATAGCTCAATGGTAGTGTGCTTGCCTAGCATGTGCAAGGCCCTGGGTTCAATCTCCAGTGCAGGGGTGGGGGAGCAGTTATAAAACAGCCTATAACTGTATTAAATCAGTAATCAAGTCTCCCAACAAAGAAAAGGACCAGGACCAAATGGCTTCACTGCTAAATTTTTTTTACCAAACTTTTAAAGAACCAACACCAACTCTTCTCAAATGATTACAAAATGTTTAAGGGCTCCTTCTCTTAAATACTTCCAAACTCATTTCTGTGAGCCTAGAATTGCTGGTGCCAAAACTAGACAATGACATAAATAAGAAAAATACAAACTATCCCACATGAACATAGATGCAAGAATTCTAAACAAAATACTAGCAAACAAAACCCAATAGCATATAAAAGGATTAAATACAATGATCAAGCAGGATTTATCTCAAGGATTTAAGGATGATTTGACATACGCAAGTCAATAAATATATCACATCAACAGAATGCATGACAAAATACATATGATCTTCTCAATAGATGCTCAAAAATCATTAGACAAAATTCTGCTTCTCTTCATGATAAAAACCCTCAACAAAATAGGTGTGGCAGCAATGTACCTCAATACAATGAATTTACATTTGACAAACTCAGACAAAAATTATACTGAGGAGAATCTGAAATCATTTCCCTCAAGGATCATGAATAAGACAAGAATATCCACTTTTGCTACTCTTATTCAACATAATATTAGATGTCTTAACCAGTGCAATAAGGCAAGAAATAAAGAACATCCAAATAGGAAAAAGAAAAATTATCTGTTTGCAAATGACATGATTTTAAATAGAAAAAAAATAAAGACTTCACCAGATATATATTAGAAGCTAAACAAATTTAGTAAAGTTGCAAGATAACAAAAATCAACATAAAACTGATGGCATTTCTACACACCAATAAAAAAACTTGCTGAGAAAGAAAGTCTCATTTACAATTATAATAAAAAATACTCAAGATTAATATAACCAAGAAATAAATGATTCTCACTAATAAAAATTATACAACACTGAAAGTAAATTGAAAAGGACATGAAGAAAATGGAAAGATATCCCTTGCTCATGGATTGAAAGAAATGTAGTTAAAACATGCATGGTTACCCAAACTGATTTACAGATTCAATGTAATTCCCATCAAAATATCAATGGCATTCTATACAGAAATAGGAGGAACATCCCTAATTTTCACATGGAACCACAAAAATCCTCAGATCAAAAACCCAAAGCATTATTGAACAACAACAACATCATCATTTTGTTGAAAGCATCACAATACTTGAACTCAAAGCCCACTAAACAAACCTATCGGTAACCACAGTGGCCTAGTACTGGCATAAAAATTGACACTTACAACAATGGAATAGAGAACATGGAAATAAAACCATTCATCTATACTTGATAGATCTTCAAAAAAGTTACCAAAAACATACACTGGAGAAAGGTAAACATACACCATCAATAAATGGTGCTGGGAAAACTGCAGAAGAATGAAGCTAGATGTCGATCACTGTGCTAATCAGATTTTCATCATTGTGAGGAAGCACCTGAGATGATAAACTTATAAGGAGGAAATGTTTTGGGTTTTTACCCCCATCCCAGTTTCATAGGTTCCAGTCCACATCACTTGGCCCATTGTCTGGGGGCCTGTGGCAGCACAGCACCTCATGCCAGGATTGCATGATGGTGGAGTTGCTCACCCCAAGGCAGACAGGAAGCAGAGAGAACAGGGCCAGGGTCTCAATATCCCCTTCAAATGCATAACCCCAAAAAACTAATCTCTTTCCACTAGGCCCCACCTCTTAAAAGTTGCACCACCTCCCAAGAGTGACAGGCTAGCAACCAAACCTCTAATACAATGACCTTTGAGGGACATCTCACATCCAAAATAAAGCACTCACTATATTTTAAAAATCAACTCAAAATGGATAAAGACCTAAATGTAATATCTAAAACTATGGGCCTACAGAAAGAAAACATCTGAAACACTTCAAGATATTGAAAATACAAAAACTTCTTAGTTTCATATAATCCTATTATATATCAAACTGGGTCTTTGGAGTCTTACTCAAAAAAAAATCACTGTTAATCAGATTTTCATTGTGAGAAAATACCTGATGTGATCAACTTATAAGGAGGATTTTTTTCTTCTCTTTTCTGGTTTCATAGGTTTCAGTCCATGGTCTCTGCCCATTGACCCAGGCAAATTGGATTATATCAAACTAAGAAGTTTTTGCACAGCAAAGGAAACAATCAATAGAGTGAAAGAACAACTTAAAACAATGAAAGAAAATATTTGCAAACTATTCATTTGATTATTATCAAATAATAACATTCAGAATTGATAAGGTACTCAAAAAACTCAACAGCATAAAAAACAAGCTAATTCAAAGGTGGATATGTGATTTGAATACACATTTCTCAAAAGAAGATAAATATATGGGGAGAATGCTCAACATCAATAGAACAGAAATGCAAATCAAAACTAAAAACAGATATCAACTCACCCCAGTTAGAGTAACTATAATTGTAAAATTTTTTTAAATGCTGGTCAGGATACACTTGTGTGTATCCAAAGAAAATGAAATGAGGTCATCAAAAAGACACTGTATTCACATTTATTGCAACACTATTCACAAGGTATGGAGTCAACTGAGGTATACATTGATGAACGAATAGATTTTAAAATGTGGCATATTTATACACAATAAATTATTATTCAGCCATGAAAATGATGAAATCCTATGATTTGCAGCAACAGGCTGGAACTAGAGAAAACTGGTTTAAGTGAAATAATCCAGGCACAGAAAAACAAACACTGCATGTTCTCACTCAAAATGAAGCCAAAAAAAGTTGATTTCATAGAAAAAAGTAGAATGCTGTTCACTAGAGTTTAGGAAGCATAGGAATGAAGATAGAAGGTGGTTAGATAACTGGTACCCAAATACAGTTATATAGGTGTAATAAATTCTAGTATTCCATGTTACTGTAGGATAATTAGAGTTTACAACATTTTATACATTTTAAAAAGAACTAGAAGAGAGGAATTAGAAGGTTCCCCAGCACAAAGAAATGATAAATGTTTAAGGAGATGGAAATAATGATCCAGATATGACCATTACACATTGTATACATGTATTGAATTACCTACTTCATCCCATAAATATGTATAATTATTATATATCAATAAAGCATTTCAAAAAATAAAAATGTTTAAAGATAATGAGGAATAAATTTAGTAAAAAATTGAAAAACTTATACTCAAATAACTATTAAGTTGAGCACAGTGGCAGACACCTATAATCCCAGTAGTTCGGGAGGCTGAGGAAGAAGGATCACAAGTTCAAAGCCAGCCTCAGCAATGACAAGGTGCTAAGCAATTCAGTGAGACCCTGTCTCTGAACAAAATACAAAATAGGGCATGGGATGTGGCTCAATGGTCGAGTGCCCCCTGAGTTCAATTCCTGGTACAAAAAAAGAAAGCAGGGGAGGAGGGTGTCAAACTTCATTATTTTGCATGCAACTATCCAGTTGTCCCAGCATTATTTATTGGAAAAGACTTCTTTCCCCATTGGATTGTCTTGGTCCCTTTATCAAAGATCATTTAGCCACAGACATATGGCTTTATTTTGGGGCTTCCCACTCTGTTTTATTGAGCTATTGTTTAGGTCAGTTTTATCTATCCTTATACCAATATTCTCCTGCCTCCATAGTACTGTTCTGTAGTATATTTGAAAGAAAAAAATTGCAAGTCATCCTACTTTTTGAAGATTTTTTCTTCTCACTACTCATTCCTTGGCAACTCTGTCTGAACTTGAGAATCAGTTTCCATAAAGCAGTAATCTGGGATTCAGGTAAGAATGACTATCAATCAGCTTGAAGATTCATCATAATAGTGTTAAATCTTCCAATCATGAACAAGGATAATTTTTATTTAGATCTTTATTTCATTTTTTGGTAGTTTGTTTTTTTTGGGGGGTGGGGGAGGGTAACTGGAGATTGAACTCAGGGACACTCAAGTTGGTTAGGGCCTCACTAAGTTGCTGAGGTTCTACTTGAACTTTCAATTCTCCTGTCTTAGCCTCCCAAGCCACTGGGATTACAGGTATGTGCCACCACACCCAACTGAACCTCTATCTTACACTATAAGAATTTCAAAATAAGTCATATATAAGAGCTAAAATTATAAAATTCTTAGAAGACAATATAAATATAAATCTGTGTCCTTAGGTTAAGCAATGGCTCTTATACAAAGCCCAAAGAAAAAATACATTTGATTTCATCAAAATTAAAATCTTTTGTGGAAAAAAAAACCAAGAAAGTGAAAAGACCATCTATAGAAAAGGAGACAATATTTTCAATTCATACAACCAATAAGAGACAAGTTCTCAAATATATAAAGAACTCATAATTCAAGAGGAATCAAGATGGTGGAAATAGGATTTGCTAATCCATCACCATTTGAAATCAGAAAGCAGAAAAAACAGCCAATTAGAAAGGTGGATGATGGAGGATTGCACTGAGACATAATATTAGACATTGAGAGACTTGGATGTGGACATTCTGGTTAATGGAACAGAAAACAGGAAAGAATTCATTAATTTCAACCCTACACTTGCAGCATCAGGGCAGATATTAGGGGAAGGTTAATAAAGGAAAAAGAAAGGAGAGGCAAGGCTAACAAGCTTACTTCTGAAATATCAATAGAGGAAAAAGACCAAGGTAGGCTGAGGAAGGGGCACAAAGCCACCTGATAAGAAGTTATCTGCTTCTCTCAATTGACTAATAGAAAATGAGTCAGAAGCCATTTTGTAGAACCACACCTAAACCTATGACTCTGAAAGGGATTAATCCCTTCATCTTCAACCCACCTGCAGATAACAGCAAATACAATTAGAACACATGCCTTTGAAATGGTGGTCTGAGTAACCTGTGTAGTGGGATCTCTGTAAACAGAAGGCCGTCAAGACACTTCCCTATCCCCAACACTGACAATGGGAGTAGAGTGGGACAGATAGAGCATGACTCTACCAGAGTACAAAGCCATGAGCCTCAGGCACAGGGCTGCTAAGCCTCTTCCACTGGGTTGCCACACCTTGCACACCCTGAAAATTACATAGATGCATACTAACACCTTCTTTGATAGCTCTAGGCAAGTGTGACATTTCTCCAGGTGAACACACAAGATTCCAGGCACAGCCAGAGATCTGACAATCAGAGACCCTTGCCTCTGACCCTCCAGAGATATATTAGGTACCTGGATATGCCAGGGAACTGTGAGAACCAGCTAGATTTGGACTAAAGATGGATAGAATGAAGTCCATGTGGATAGGTGACAAGACCAAAGTTCTATACAATGTTTGAAACAGAAAACTGAGGTAGATGGGAGAATCTAAGTATATAGCTCACCAACCCACCATAGAGATGGCTAGTGTGATGCTAACTCCATTCCCAGAGAAACTTAAGAGGGCAATATGAGGAAGCATGGTCATTTACTAAGTCTCCCAAAACCTAACAGAGTCCAAATCTGAAATAACCAGTGAGAAGTTTATCTCAAATATCTTTGCAAAGAGTAAATTTAGATTCCTTAATGTTAGGTTTCTCTCACTGGTATTGTCTTTTTGATTTGATTGGCTCCATTATTTGCATACTTTAACTCAATTTTGTTTTGTTAATGTTTTGAATTGTCAATTGGGTTTTTTTATTTATATATTCTTGTATTATTATTTATGTCTGTACTCCAACCCCTTTTATTTATTTTTGTTATTTATTCTGCTTCTTTTTCCCCCCTGCTTTTTTTTAAATCTATGCCTTATACAGTTTAATAGCAATTTTACTTCAGTACCAAATTTTTTCAATCTAGAGTATTACTTCTTTTTCTACTTTTGGACTAGGGGAATTATAAAATAAATTTTTAAGTTTTTATGGTTTGTTAGTCTATGGTATATTCTGAAGTAATGACTGCAGTTACTGGTGATTATCCTTTCCTCTCAAAGCAATGTTAGGGATTGATCATAGCACCACAGTCACATTCATGAGGGTACTTTTACACCGAGATATACCCCCAGCCCAGGCCACATAGTAAAGAGAAAGCAGCTCATTTTAAAAGACCCTGATAATAGTTAAAGGGAAATCTATCCCAACATATGCACAAATATCAATATAGAAGTACAAGAAACATAATAAGATGTTATTTAAAAATTAATTTTAAAAGTTCATAACATTCAAATAACTGATCCCATAGTCATTAAAGTGGAGGGAATACCAGAAAGAGTTCAAAAAGTTGATTGTTAAGGGGCTGGAATTGTAGCTCAGTGGTATAGTGCATGTCTTGCCACGTGTGAGGCACTGGGTTTGATTTTCAGCACCACATAATAAAATAAAGGTCCATCAACAACTAAAAACACAATTTTTTAAAGTTGATTGTTAAAATGATCAAAAAAGAAATTGAAGAAATAAACTAATGAAAATATACATAATATGAAAGAGCATTTCAATAATGAGATCGAGATTCTGAAAAATAACCAAACATCTCATTTCTTGGAAATGAAAAACTTGGTCAAATAAAAGACTCAGTGGCAAATCTCAGTTATATTAGGCAGAAGAAAAAAATATCAGTGCTCATAGACAAAGCATGGGAATTAGAATATTCAGTAATAAAGTGGGTGGAAAAGAAACAATAAACAAGAATTCTGAGACAACGTTATTAGGCAAATTTAAGTCTTGTAAGTCTTTAGGAAAGAGAGGTGATATAGATTAATGGCATAAAAAGCTTAGTGAAATAGCAGAAAACTTCCCAAATCTTAAGAATAAAATGAACACACATGTACTGCAGGCATTTAGAACTTCAAACAAAATGACCAGAAAAGAAACACTCCATGATATCTTATAGTTAAACTTCCAAAAAAATTCCAAGAAAGAATGAATTTTAAAAGCTTCAAGAGAAAAGTGCCAAGTCATTCATAAAGGCAAACCCATCTGAATAACAGATTTCTCAGAAGAAATTCTAAAAGATAGGAGGACACAGTTTTCTTTCAGGGCTTGAAAGACATCGTTCCATCAACCTAAATTACTATATCCAGCAAAGTTATCCTTCATAATCAAAGTAAAAAAATCCTCCAAGTATAAATTAAAAGGAATACATGACCACTATAAGCCATCCCTATAGAAGACACTTATAGGAATACAGCATAGACAAGAATAACCAAAAAGAGAATGGAAAAGAATAAGTTACATTAGAAAAATAAATATGCACATGAGAATTAGGATTGATTAAAACATTGAAATAAAAGAAGGTGACAGGGTAGGTAAAGATAATAAATATCTTTCTATAATAATGTTGAATTTGGGCTGGGGTTGTGGCTCGGTGGTAAAGCACCTGTCAAGCATGTATGAGGCCCTGGGTTCCATCCCCAGAGCCACACAAATATAAATAAGATAAAGGTATTGTGTCCAACTACAACTAAAATATATTTTTTAAAAATAATGCTGAGGGGACAACGCGGCGGCGATGTCCGCGAGGCAGGCGAGTGCCGCGGCGGCAGCAGCGGGGCCTCGTGCAAGGCAGCGCGGTCTGGGTTTTGGCCTCCCCCGGTTCCCTGGAAGCGGGCCAGTGGCCAGTGCGGAACCGCAGCAGCAGCAAAGGCGGAGGCTTCAGTGCGTCTCTCTACCTTTTAGCCTGAGCCAAGGGAGGCCAGGCAGCCCGGGTGGCTGGAAGGGGTCCGCTGCCCGAGAATGGGAATTCTCTTCACCAGGATATGGAGACTGTTCAATCACCAGGAGCACAAAGTTATCATTGTTGGATTGGATAATGCAGGAAAAACTACCATCTTTTACCAATTTTCTATGAGTGAAGTTGTACATACATCCCCTACAATAGGAAGTAATGTAGAAGAGATAGTGATTAATAATACACGTTTCCTAATGTGGGATATTGGTGGCCAAGAGTCTCTTCGTTCTTCCTGGAATACTTATTATACTAACACGGAGTTTGTAATAGTAGTTGTGGACAGTACAGACAGAGAGAGGATTTCTGTAACTAGAGAAGAACTCTACAAAATGTTAGCACATGAGGACCTAAGAAAAGCTGGATTACTGATTTTTGCTAATAAACAAGACGTTAAAGAATGCATGAGTGTAGCAGAAATCTCCCAGTTTTTGAAGCTAACTTCTATTAAAGATCATCAGTGGCATATCCAGGCATGCTGTGCTCTTACTGGCAAGGGATTATGCCAAGGACTTGAATGGATGATGTCACGACTTAAGATTAGATGATCTCTACTGACCTCTTCTCATAGACTTTGTATAAACAAAGTGCTGGACTTTACCTGAAAGCTGCAAAAATTAATGGTTTAGATATATTTTTTTTTTTAAAGAGAGAGTGAGAGAGGAGAGAGAGAGAGAGAGAGAGAGAGAGAGAGAGGATTTTTAATATTTATTTTTTAGTTCTTGGCGGACACAACATCTTTGTTGGTATGTGGTGCTGGGGTTCGAACCCGGGCCGCACGTATGCCAGGCGAGCGCGCTACCGCTTGAGCCACATCCCCAGCCCCGTAGATATATTTATAATAAACTGATTTCAATTTTTTTCTATAAGAAGAAAAATTAAGACCACTTATTTGAAAACAAGATGAAGTCTCATCTTCCAATTTGCTTTCTCATTAGTTCCTTCCAAAGTACTTTATTAAAGCTGTGATTGACATTTTTCTCAATGAATCCTCTCAGGACAATGTATAGCCTGTGGTAAGTACAAAGGGAGAGGAAGATGTTTTGAACTTTAAGAGCTTTATTATCAGTATACCCCTCCCCAACTGAATGTTGTTCTCTTTTTGTTCCACTAAGTCAAAATACAAATCAGCACATATACTGTTTCCAATATTTTAAATGTCATGTTAGTTATGTTGTATATGTATTATGTATATACCTCAAGTTCAAGTTAATGGCTTTGATTTGTGTTCTAAAGAAAAGCAAATAACGCAAAAATTAGTATTATCCTTAGTTATTGCCCTAATGAGATAAGTACTGGCATTGGTATTAAGTGCCATTTTATACTTTTCCTGTATGTTTTCTGTATTGTACTAATCAAACGTCCCCTCTCCCCCAATCATTGAGCTACTCTTAAGAAAAAAAAAGATACAGGAAAAAACTTGACATTGTATATCCATTTTTGTTGATCAGTAACACACATAGAAATGTGTAATCCAACTAAGTGAAATATCTGTCAAATTTTTGGCTTACCCAGTTGACAGAATTGCACAGTGGAGCATTGATCAGATTAATCCTTGTATTGGTCTAAATTATTGAATAGATTATTAATCCACTTATAAATCAATCATAAATTGCGATTAAAACTATCAAGTGATTTCTTCTTAATTAAAATCTATTGTGTGAAACATGTCTACCCAAAGAGGTAACATTCTATAAATATTATTAAACAATTAGCTAGAGTCTTTTTAAGTATAAAAGTATATATGTCAAGCTGTTAAAATGAGAGTACAAGTAATTCATAAAAAATTTCTGAGCAACATTTGAAATTTTTTAATTTGCAGATTTCTTATTTCTTATTTTAGGACTTAGAATCCTTTTGAGGTTTTTTTGTTGTTGTTGTTCTTAAGTTTTCTTTGATCTTTCACCTTGTAAATGCATTGTTTAACAATTAATAGTGGTAAATTTTTAATGCTGTTGGCTGGAAAACTAATTGGTGTATGATATATTATTTGTACTAAGAAATAACTTGCCCCAAAATACCTTTTGTTTGCTTAGGTTTCTTTCTTTCTTTCTTTTTAATGTCTGAAAATTGAAGGTATTTTTGTCATAATTGTAAACAGAATTATCCTGTATTAAAATATATACTCTATTTGTGTATCTTTTATGCCCTGAAAATTTGAAGGTTAATCCATACTGGCATGTTTTAGAACATTAGAAAAAAGAAATTACTTTTAATACCAACCTTTTAAATTTCATGAAGATTTTGGTAGGAATAATAGTATATACTATAAGCATTGACAAAACTGAAAATTTCTTTCTATGAAATATAAAAATGCTCAGTATCTAAATCCAAGTTGGGTGTGGTATATCAGTGTTAACTTTGGATGTTTTGTGTTTTATATTTATGTTGCAGTGTTCAAAATGCAAATATAGCATTTAATATTTGTCATGCTTTTACAAAAGTGAATCCTAAATTACTAAGCTTTGTCCATATGTACTCATACTTTTGGAATTACTTGTTGTATATTAAAAATTCCCTTAAAAACCCCCAAAAAAATAATAATGCTGAGGGGCTGGGGATGTAGCTCAAGTGGTAGCGTGCTCACCTGGCATGCATGAGGCCCGGGTTCGATCCTTGGCACCACAAAGATGTTGTGCCCGCCAAAAACTAAAAAATATTTTTAAAAATTCGCTCTCTCTCTCTCTCCCTCCCCCCCTCTCTCTCACTCTTTAAAAAATAAAAAATAAAATAAAATAATGCTGAATGTAAGTGGCCTTACTACTCCAATTAAAAGAGCCTAGGAGACTGGATTTAAAAAAAACATAACCTAGTTGTATAGACAAAGACATCTAGAGACTAAAAGTGAAAGGATAGAAAAAATAATATCTAGGTATATGGAACCTGAGAACAAGCAGGAATAGCCACTCCCATATCAGTCAAAACAGGCTGCAAACCAAAATCAGTCAGATGAGACAAAGATCATTACATATTGGTAATGAAAACAACTCGGGGACTGGGGTTGTGGCTCAGCAGTAAAGCACTTGCCCAACATGTGTGAGGAACTGGATTCAATTCTCAGCACCATATATAAAGAAATTTTTTAAATGTCCATCAACAACTGAAAAATATTTTAAAGAAAACCCAATAAGAATATAAAACAATTATAAATATTTATGCTTCAAATGTCCGTGTACCCAATTACATAAATTACTCAATACAAAGTAACTGATTAGCCCTGATAAAATAATAGTGGAGACTTCAATACATCCCTCTCATTAACAGGTCATCTAGACAGGGAAAAAAAAAAACAATAAAGACACATCAGATTTTAAATTATACTGTAAATCAATTGAACCTAACAAACTTCTACAAATAGTTTTTTCCAAAAAACCGAACTGAATATCCAGTCAGTTATGAAACTTTCTCCAAAACTGACCATATTTTAGGCTAAAACAAGTCTTAGCAGATACAAAAATAAAATAAAATTGAAACTTTTATACCTTTACAGAACACAATGGAATGAAACTAGAAATAATATGAAAAGCTACAGAAAATGTACAAATACATGGAGTTTGAACAATACATTTTTACATGATGAGTGGGTCAGTGAAGAAATTAAGAGGGAAATTTTAAAATTCTTAGAATAAGATGAAGACAGAAACACAACATATCAAAATATCTGGAATACAGCAAAAGCAGTTATCAGAGGGAAGTTTCTAGTTATGAGTGCCTACATTTAAAAAAGATGATCTAAATAAAAATTTTTTAAAAAATAAGATCATCTTTTTTATTTTTATTTTTGGATTTTTTTCTAACCCTTAAGATTCATTATCATAAGTTGTTTACTTAAGATCATCTTTTTTATTTTTATTTTTAAGTAAACAACTTATGATAATGAATCTTAAGGGTTAGAAAAAAATCCAAAACTAGAAGGAAATAAATAAAAATTAGAGTTGAAATTAAATAAAAACTAGAAGAATACAAAGGATCAATGAAATGAAGAGTTGATCCTTTAAAAATATAAACAAGATTGATGAACCTCTAACCAAAATAATCAGAAGAGGGGTAAAACCAAAATTAATAAAATTAGAGACAAAATGGGGATATTATAATGGTCACAACTGAAATCCAGAGGATTATTAGACTATTTTGAAAATGCATATTCTAATAAAGTGGATAACCTAGAAAAATTTGACAAATATGTAAACCACCTACTGAAATCAAATCAAGAAGATATAGAAAACCTAATCAGACCAATAACAAGCAATGAGATGGAAAAGGTAATAAAAACGTCCCTACAAATAAAAACACACACCAGAGAGATTCACAGCTGAATTCTACCAGATTTTTAAATAAAAACTAATGCTAATACTCCTCAAATTATTCCATAAAATTGAAAAGGAAGCAATGTTTCCAAACTCATTTACAAAACCTGTATTTCTGATATCAAAACTAGAGAACTAGATAACTTCAAGAAAACTACAGACCAATATCCTTGATAATCAATAGATGCAAAAATACTCAATGAGATATTAGCAAATCAAATTCAATAATACATTAAAAATCATACACCATGACCAAATTGATTTCATTCCCAAGATTCCAGGATGGTTCAATGCATGCAAATCAGTAAATGTAATACACCACATAAATAGAACTAAGGACGAAAAAGAAAAAAAACACATGATCATCTCAGTAGATGCAGAAAAAGCCCTTGATAAAATTCAATACGTGAGAGCAGCTACACGCACCTGCGGGGAACGTGGACCGGACCCACTAGGACAGGTCCGGCGGCCGGCTGAGGGGCAGGCCCGTACCCTCCCCCAGTGTCTGCAAGGTAGGCGGGACTGTGAACACCAGCAGATCGGGCCCAAAGCCTGCTGAGGGGCGGAACCGGCCCCTCCCCCAGTGCCTGCAAGCTAGGCGAACCTGCAACCCACGGGCAGGCGGATCAGGCCCAGCAACCAGCCAAGTGACAGAGCAGCTACACACGCCTGTGGGGAACGCGGACCGGACCCACTAGGACAGGTCCGGCAGCCGGCTGAGGGGCAGGCCCGTCCCCTCCCCCAGTGTCTGCAAGGTAGGCGGGACTGTGAACACCTGCAGATCCGGCCCAGCGGCCTGCTGAGGGACGGAACCGGCCCCTCCCTCAGTGCCTGCAAGCTAGGGGAACCTGCGACCCATCGGGAGGTTAGGCCCAGCAACCTACGGAGGGACACAGGTGCCCCTGGCGCCTGCTGGGTAGGCGGACCTTTGACCGACCAGCAGAGCAGACCTAGGGCCTGCCAGCATGGTAGACGGATCACACTAATTGGAGGAGGATCACAGCCACTACCTGCCCTGCAAGGGTGATTTTTCAACTATACAAGAGCAATATAAATAAATAGAGGGAAAATATCAAAGACACAACTATCTCACCAAGCAGAAAGAAACGCCAGCAGTATGAAACGACAAGGAAAGAAAGGACCACAGGCAATGCAGGTCAACTCAACTTAAGAAGAGGTAATAGCTGCAACAGATGGAATGTCAGATAGAGAGCTCAGGACATACATGCTTCAGATGATCTGGAGTCTCAAGGAAGACATGAGACAGCAAAATCAGACAATGAAAGATCACATTGACAAACAAATCCAGGAAATAAAAGATCAATTTCACAGGGAGATAGAGGTAATAAAAAACAAACAAATAGAAATCCTAGAAATGCAGGAAACAATAAACCAACTTAAAAACTCAATTGAGAATACCACCAGCAGAGTGGATCACTTAGAAGATAGAACATCAGACAATGAAGACAGAGTATTTAAACTTGAAAAGAACATAGACAGCTCAGCAAGTCTACTAAGAAACCATGAGCAGAACATTCAAGAACTATGGGATAATATCAAAAGACCAAACTTAAGAGTCATTGGGATACAGGAAAGCACAGAGCTCCAAACCAAAGGATTAAGCAATCTATAAAGTGAAATAATACAAGAAAACTTCCCAGACTTGAAGAATGAGACAGAATCCCAAATCCTAGAACCCTACAGGACGCCGAATGTGCAAAATCATAAGAGATCCACACCTAGACACATTATAATGAAGATGTCCAACATACAGAATAAGGAGAGAATTTTAAAAGCTACAAGAGAAAGGAAGCAGATTACATTTAGGGGTAAACCAATCAGGATAACAGCTGATCTCTCAACACAGACTCTAAAAGCTAGAAGATCCTGGAATAACATATTTCAAACGCTAAAAGAAAATGGGTTCCAACCAAGAATCGTGTATTCCGCGAAATTAAGCTTCAGGATGGAAGATGAAATTAAAACATTCCACGACAAACAAAAGTTAAAAGAATTTGCAGCTAGAAAACCATCTCTTCAAAAAATCCTTGGCAAAACACTACAGGAAGAGGAAATGGAAAACAACAATGAAAACCAACAGTGGGAGGTAGGACAGTAAAGGGGGGAAAATAATCAAAGAGGAAAACAAATCAGGTTTAATAGCATTAATAAACAAACTATGGCTGGAAGAACAAACCATATCTCAATAATAACTCTAAATGTTAATGGCTTAAACTCACCAATTAAGAGACACAGGCTAGTTGAATGGATCAGAAAACAAGACCCAACAATATGCTGCCTACAGGAGACGCATTTGATAGGAAAAGATATACATAGACTGAAGGTGAAAGGTTGGGAAAAATCATATCACTCATATGGACTGCGGAAACAAGCAGGAGTGTCCATACTCATATCAAATAAAATAGATTTCAAGCCAAAGTTAATCAAAAGGGATAAAGAGGGACAATACATACTGCTCAAGGGAACCATACACCAACAAGACATAACAATCATAAATATATATGCCCCAAACAACGGGGCTGCTATGTTCATCAAGCAAACTCTTCTCAAGTTCAAGAGTCTAATAGACCAGCATACAATAATCATGGGAGACTTCAACACACCTCTCTCACCACTGGACAGATCTTCCAAACAAAAGTTGAATAAGGAAACTATAGAACTCAATAATACAATTAACAACCTAGACTTAATTGACATATATAGAATATACCTACCCAACATCAAGCAGCTACACTTTTTTCTCAGCAGCACATGGATCCTTCTCAAAAATAGATCATATATTATGTCACAGGGAAACTCTTAGTCAATATAAAGGAGTAGAGATAATACCATGCATCTTATCTGATCACAATGGAATGAAACTGAAAATCAATGATAAAAGAAGGAAGGAAAAATCATGCATCACTTGGAGAATGAAAAATAGGTTACTGAATGATCAGTGGGTTTTAGAAGACATCAAGGAGGAAATTAAAAAATTCTTAGAGTTAAATGAAAACACAGACACAACATATCGGAATCTATGGGACACATTGAAAGCAGTTCTAAGAGGAAAATTCATTGCTTGGAGTGCATTCCTAAAAAAAAGAAAAAACCAACAAATAAATGATCTCATACTTCATCTCAAAATCCTAGAAAAAGAAGAGCAAAACAACAGCAAAAGAAGTAGAAGGCAAGAAATAATTAAAATCAGAGCTGAAATTAATGAAATCGAAACAAAAGAAACAATTGAAAAAATTGACAAAACTAAAAGTTGGTTCTTTGAAAAAATAAATAAAATTGACAGACCCTTAGCCATGCTAACGAAGAGAAGAAGAGAGAGAACTCAAATTACCAGCATATGGGATGAAAGAGGCAATATCACAACAGACACTTCAGAAATACAGAAGATAATCAGAAATTATTTTGAATCCTTATACTCCAATAAAATAGAAGATAGTGAAGGCATCGATAAATTTCTTAAGTCATATAATCTACCCAGATTGAGTCAGGAGGATATAGACAACCTAAACAGACCAATATCAATTGACGAAATAGAAGAAACCATCAAAAGATTACCAACAAAGAAAAGCCCAGGACCGGATGGGTATACAGCAGAGTTTTACAAAACCTTTAAAGAGGAACTAACACCAATACTTTTCAAGCTATTTCAGGAAATAGAAAAAGAGGGAGAACTACCAAATTCATTCTACGAGGCTAACATCACCCTGATTCCGAAACCAGACAAACACACTTCAAATAAAGAAAACTACAGACCAATGTCTCTAATGAACCTAGATGCAAAAATCCTCAATAAAATTCTGGCGAATCGGATACAAAAACATATCAAAAAAATTGTGCACCATGATCAAGTAGGATTCATCCCTGGTATGCAAGGTTGGTTCAATATACGGAAATCAATAAATGTTATTCACCACATCAATAGACATCTAGAATCAACAAATGGGACTTACTTAAACTAAAAAGTTTTTTCTCAGCAAAAGAAACAATAAGAGAGGTAAATAGGGAGCCTACATCATGGGAACAAATCTTTACTCCTCACACTTCAGATAGAGCCCTAATATCCAGAATATATAAAGAACTCAGAAAATTAGACAATAAGATAACAAATAACCCAATCAACAAATGGGCCAAGGACTTGAATAGACACTTCTCAGAGGAGGACATACAATCAATCAATAAGTACATGAAAACATGCTCACCATCTCTAGCAGTCAGAGAAATGCAAATCAAAACCACCCTAAGATACCATCTCACTCCAGCAAGATTGGCAGCCATTATGAAGTCGAACAACAATAAGTGCTGGCGAGGTTGTGGGGAAAAGGGTACACTTGTACATTGTTGGTGGGACTGCAAATTGGTGCAGCCAATTTGGAAAGCAGTATGGAGATTTCTTGGAAAGCTGGGAATGGAACCACCATTTGACCCAGCCATTCCCCTTCTCGGTCTATTCCCTAAAGACCTAAAAAGAGCATGCTACAGGGACACTGCTACATCGATGTTCATAGCAGCACAATTCACAATAGCAAGACTGTGGAACCAACCTAGATGCCCTTCAATAGACGAATGGATAAAAAAAATGTGGCATTTATACACAATGGAGTATTACTCTGCAGTAAAAAATGACAAAATCATAGAATTTGGTGGGAAATGGATGGCATTAGAGCAGATTATGCTAAGCGAAGCTAGCCAAGCCCTAAAAAACAAATGCCAAATGTCTTATTTGATATAAGGAGAGTAACTAAGAACAGACTAGGGAAGAAGAGCATGAGAATAAGACCAACATTAAACAAGGATGAGAGGTGGGAGGGAAAGGGAGAGAGAAGGGAAATTGCATGGAAATGGAAGGAGACCCTCAGGGTTATATGAAATTACATACAAGAGGAAGTGAGGGGAAAGGGAAAAACAGTACAAGGGGGAGGAATGAATTACAGTAGTGGGGGTAGAGAGAGAAGAGGGAAGGGGAGGGGAGGGGAGGGGGGATAGTAGAGGATAGGAAAGGCAGCAGAATACAACAGACATGAGTATATCAATATGTAAAGCAATGAAGTGTAACTGATGTGATTCTGCAAGCTGTATACGGGGTAAAATGGGAGTTCATAACCCGCTTGAATCAAAAGGTGAAATATGATATATCAAGAACTATGTAATGTTTTGAACAACCAACATTAAAAAAAATAAATAAATAAAAAGAAAAAAATAAATAAATAAATTTAAAAAAATAAAAATAATAGGGGAAGGGTAGGGGGGATAGGAAGGGCAGCAGAATAAAATAGAGATTATTATTGCTGTATGTATATACGTGACTGTATGACCAATGTGATTCTGCAACCTATACTTTCAGAAAAATGAGAAATTATACCCCATTTGATTCAAATATATGAAATGTCAAGATCATTATACTGTCATGTGTAATAAAAATAAATAAACAAACAAATAAATAAATAAATAAATAAATAAAATTCAATACGCTTTTATGACAAAAAAAAAAAACTGAAGAAAACAGGGATAGAAGGAACTACCTCAATGAAATCAAGGTCATATGAGACAAATCCCCATAAAACTGCACATTGAATGTGGAAAATCTGAAAGCATTTCCTCTAAAATCAGGAACAAGGATGTCTACTCTCACCACTACAATTCAATATAGTACTTGATGCTTTAGCCACAGCAATTAGGCAAGATAAAGAAAAGGGATATGAGTAAGAAATGAAGTCAAATTATCCCCTCTTGCACAGGATGATGCTGTAATTCAAAGATCATAAAATTTCCACCAAAAGACTTCTAGAGCTGACAAGCAAATTCAGCAAACCAAGATACAAAAATCAATATAGAAAAGTTAGTATCTTTTCTATACACCAATGATGAATCCACTGTGACAGAAATAAATTTCCATTCACATTAGTTTTAAAAAATGCCTAAGACTAGCCAGGTGCAGTGGTGCATGCCTGTAATCCCAGCGACTTGGGAGGCTAAGGCAGAAGGATCATGAGTTCAAAGCCAGCCTCAGCAAAAGTGAAGTGCTAAGCAAATCAGAGAGACCCCAACTCTAAATAAAAATACAAAATAGGGCTGGGAATGTGGTTCAGAGGCCGAATGCCCCCAAGAGCAATCCCCAGTACCAAAAATAAACCTAAGAATAAACCTAACCAAAGAGGGAAAAGACCTCTACAATGGAAATTATGGGACACTGAATAAAGAAATTGAAGAAGACACTAGAAGATGGAAAGTCCCCCATGTTTATGGATAGACAGAATAGTATCAAATAGCCATATTGCCAAAAGCAATCTACAGATTTAATGCACTTCCAGTCAAAAATACCAGTGACATTCTTCATGCAACTAGAAAAAAACTCCTAAAATTTATATGGAAGAACAAAAGGCTCAGAATAATCAAAGCATTCCTGAGTAAAAAGAGTGGTGCTGGAAGGAAGCATCACAATACCCAATTTCATATTATACTATAGAGCCATAGTTTAAAAAAAACAGTAAAGTACTGACATAAAAATAGACACACAGACCAATGGAATAAAATAGAAGACAAGATGACAAATCCATAGAGCTTCAGCCATTTGATTTTTGACAGAGTGCCAAAAGCATACACTGGAGAAAAGACAACCTCATATGTGGAAGAATGAAACTAGATTTTTATCTCTCATCCTGAACTTAAGATCAAAGAATTAAGTATAACACTGGATACTTTGCAACTGTTAGAAGAAAAATGAAGGAAACACTTCAATATAAAGGCACAGGAAAAGACCACATGAATAGCATCCTCATAGGTCAGGAAATAAAAGTTGGATGGCAGAAAATTAAAAAGGCACCACAAAGGAAAAAATTAACAATCAACAGAATGGGGTATCTTTGCCAGCTGATCTTCTGACAAGGATTATGATCCAGAATATATAAAGAACTCAAAAAACATTAAAACATTGAATAATCCAATTAATAAATGAATAAATGAAATGGACACTTCTCAAAAAAGAAATACAAATGGCCAACAACTATATGAAAAAAAATGTTCAGCATCTTTAGCCTTCAGGGAAATGCAAGTCAATACTATACTAAAACTGGGCATGGTAGCACATGCCTGTAAGCCCAGCAACTCAGGAGGCTGAGGCAGGAGAAATGCAAGTTAAAAGCCAGCCTCAGCAAACTAGCAAGGCCCTAAGAAACTTAAGGAGACCTTCTAGAGATTCTGACCATGGAAATGTAAAAGGCAGTGTTCCTCCTGTGAGCAAACTCCCAGGGGGTAATAGGCACCCCCTTTCCCATGGTTGTAATATTTTGCAGTCTTTCCCAGGTACTCTTGAGATAACCAATGTATACTTGGCCAGAGCACATGACTAATCATAAGCAAAACATCTTACATTGTGACTGATTATAACCTATTGATATAAATAAAGCCAGAAGTTCAGATGAGCAGCCATTTTTGCCTCTTAACCATTGCCGCCTCTGCATCTTACTTCTGTCTCCTTTTGATTTCTTTACAAGACCCTGTCTCAAAGAAATGGATTAATGGGGAGCTGGGGACATGCCTCAATACCTTAGCACCCTGAGGTTAAATCCCTAGTAGCAAAAAAAAAAAAAAACCCTACACTGAGATTCCATCTTACTCCAGTTAGAATGGCAACCATCAATATAGATAATGGGATAAATGCTGGTGAAGATTGGTGGGGGTGGAGGGACTCATACTGTTTGTTTGTGAGAAATGTAAATTAGGATAGCCACTATGGAAATCAGTATGGAGGTCCTTCAAAGAGCTAAATATAGAATCATCATGTACTATACTGCTCCTTGATATTTATCCAAAAGAATTAAAGTCAACATAATTTAGAGATGTGTGCATATTCATGTAATTTTAAAGCACAATTCCAATAATCAAGATGTAGAATTGGCTTAGGTTTTCATCAATAGATAAATGGAAAAAGAAAGTGTGATATATACATGGAGTTTTATTCTGTCATAAAGGAGGAAATTATGCCATTTGCAAGAAAAAATCCATTTTCTTGGAACAGGAGAACATAAATTATTAGCAAAATAAGTCAGATTCAGAGAGAAAATAACCAATGTTTTCTCTCATATGCAGAAGCTACAGGAGAAAAGCAATGCCATGAAAGCAGAGGAAAGAACATTAGGGTAGAAGAAGGGGATGGGGGAAGGGAGAAAGAGGGTAGAGATATTGGGGAGTGAAAATTGATCAAATTGTGTTTTTCTGTATGTATTAATATGCCACAATGAAACATACCATTCCGTATATTTGATATGTATTGGTAAAAATTTTTTTGAATTAGGAAATAATTCTGATGGAATGATATTTTACTAGAGAACTAATCATAAGAAAAGAACTCTAAGTCAGGGTACTAAGCTACTTAATATTAGCCATGTCTGCCTTAAAAATGCAAAGTAAACACCCTATAATTTTAAAAAGCTTTATATTTAAAAAAAGAATTTATAATTCAAGAAAAAATTAAATAATCCATTTTAAAAATGGGCAAAGTAATTGGACAAAAATATTCAATTGGTCAACAAGCATATGAAAAGATGCTAAACACCATTAATCATCATAGAAATGCAAATCAAACCCAAATGAGATGCCACTTCATACCCACTGGGATGGCTACACTCAGAATGTCACATAACAAGGGTTGGCAAGGATGTGGAGGAATCAGAACCCTCATACATGGATAGTTGGAATGGAAGATGATATATCCACTTTGGAAACAGTTCGCCACTTCCTAATTAAACATAGGGTTATAATAATGACTCAAAAAATCTACTCCTAGGCATATATACTAGAAAAATGATATGCTCACAGCAAAACTTGCAACAAATGTTCCTAGCAGCATTATTTATAACACTAAAAAATAGAAACAAACCAAATGTCCATCAACTAATAAGGGAATTTTTTAGATGTAGCACAAATTGTTGAATATTTGGTTAAAAAAAGAAAGGCATGAAGCACTGTTAAATTATATCACATGGATGAATTTTGAAGAGCATATTGGCTAATGGGTAAAAGGGAGTCTTGGGGCTACTGATAATGTTATAACTTTGTGATCATGCTTAAAACTTCTTAATTCTATACAAGAGTAAATTTATGGTATATAAAATACCTTGATAAAATTTTAAGGTTTTACAAGATAGTGGAATAGAGAAGATCACTTTCCTGACTGTCCCATGGCATGAAACCAAGAAAGCAGGTAGGCAGCTTCTCAGCAATGTGGGTGAACAAAAACAAAAGGTGGGGGGATTTACAGGAATTTAATACTGGACATCAAAGCAGATCAGGGAGTCAGGAGGTTGGATATAATAAGAAATCTCAAGCTCCACAGCAGCTGCCAATGCCAGAGAGGCAGCAGCTAGAGCAGTCCCTCCACAAGCAAAGTGGAGGAATAAGGAAATTAAGGGAACCAGCATTTTTAAGAGGCCTGAAGTATGTCTGGGCACAGAAAGTTTACAAATCAAAGACACTGCCTGACTAAAATGAAAGGCATGTTGCACAATATGCTTGATTGGGAAAGAAGCCCCATTTCTTCTGGCTGCATGCATAGGACAGAGGAAGGAACCATTTTGTAGCTATGGCACAGGGGACAAATGGCAGCTGGGGGAGCCAATTCCTGGCAAACCCAAGTTTGGCTCAAAATACAAGCATGGCAAATCCACAATACATGACAGTGTTCCTAAATGGGTAGGAGAAAAATCAAACATGGAGAGGGGTTTACACAAGGATCTACTAGTCATGGAAGCCCATGCAGCTCTCCCCAATACCCTTCCAATCCCACTGCTTGCAGGATAGGTTGGGAGAGATGCACCTGGCTAGGAATTTAAAAGGATAGGGATGGGAGAGATTCCATTTGGAAACCAGAAAGTCTACTGCATCATTGAGGACCCCACACTAAGAATTGGCTCCTCAACCACATAAGTGGAACCCAGGGGTACAGTCTTCCTGCAATTGCTGGGCACTATAGGTGAACTGATTTAAAATATCCAGACCAATTGGCATTCAGCAAAGACCCTAGAGCCTACCTAAACTTACACCTCACCTAGGAGTTCCACCTATGAGATAATCTCTCTCTCTCTCTCTCTCTCTCTCTCTCTCTCTCTCTCTCTCTCTCTCTCTCAACCCCACCCTGAGTATGGAACAAATATATTCCAGACAAACCCACCTAGACACTGAGGAGGGAAGCTGGGAATCTTACTGTTAATGGAAGTAATTCTTTAACTTCTCAATGAGACTTTTTTTCTTTTTTCTGCTTAATTGTGACCTTAGTGGTACATAGACATTTATACATATTCATATTTGTTTATTTTCCTCATTTCTAGCATTTTTGAAGCCAGTTATTTTTCATGAATCAGTTGTTTTGAGGACTAGAACATTTGATTAGAATATTTTTTTATATTCATATTTTAAAATTTTTTAAAATTCTTTGTGCTTTTCTGTCATCTATTTCTCTTGATTTTTTTCTCCTTTCTTCTAATACCCAATCTCTATTGTTCTTTCACACTTCCTGTAATTTTTTACTTCTTTCTTCTCACCTCATCCCCATAATCATTACATCCTACATCAATTCTGTTCTCTCCTGCCCACCATTGTAAAATCTTGAAAAACCTACTGTTTTTACTATAGGCAACAACTGATCATATCATTTCTGTTTACTGTGACAATTAACATTGTAGACATCATGGCAGGAACTGTTTTGTTGAATGCTGTATATTGTTTGAGTTGTTATTATTTTTCTCCCCCTAAATGTGAAGTACTAGAAATCTTCAGGAACACTGTAAGTACAGAGGGTAGAAACTCTACTGCATCAGATCCATATAGTTAGTTGGGTAGACATACAAACAACAAGAAAAATCAAGGAACAAATTGCCCCAAACAAACCAAGATAATCAATAACAGAATCCACTGACACCACAATGGAAGAAAGGTCAGGAAGGAGTTTAGAATGTTCATAGTTAAACATACCTATGAGTAAAAGGATGCTGTAAGGAGTTAAATCAGAAAATACAAGTTTGAAAGATCTTCACCAAAGAGATTCTGAAAAAAAAATCAAGCAAAAATCCTCAAAACGAAGGAATCAATAAAACAAATTAAAATTCAGTGGAAACCATCAACATCAGACTAGACCACATGGAAGACAGTTTCAGGCAATAAAGACAAAATATATAATCTTGAAAATAAACTTGACTATGGAGAAAAGATGTTAAGAGACTATGAACAGAACTTCCAAGAAATACGTGATAACGTGAAAGACCAAATTTAAAGATTTACTGGGTTATATGAAAGCTAAGACACAAACCAAAGGAATGTACAGCTTTTTCAATGAAATATCAGAAAATTTCCCAAACCTTAGGAATAAAATGGAAAATCAAATACAGGAGGCTTACAAGATGTCAAATATACAAAATAACAACACACCTACATCAAAGCACATTATTATAAAAATGTCTAACATACAGAATAAGGATAGAATTTTGAAGGCTTCCAGAGAAAAATGACAGGTCACATTTAGAGGAAAACCAATCTGGATCCCAGCTGATTTCTCAACCCAAACCCTCAAATCTAGGAGACCATGGAATAATATATACAAGATCTGGAAGAAAATGGATGCCAGCCAAGAATACTATACCCAAAAAATTAAGCTTCAGAATTGATGCTGAATTAAAAACCTTCCACGATAAACAAATTTAAAAGAATTCACAACTAGAAAGCCTTTAATACAAAACATACTCAATATTTCATGAAGAAGAATAAAAGGGAAAACTAGCAAGGGGAGGACCTACACTAGAAAAATAGTCCCAAAAAAGAAACTAATTCAAATTAAAAACCTGAAATAAATCAAAATCACAGGGAATAAAAATCATTTCTCAATAATAATAAATTAAATAGCCTAAACTCATCAATCAAAAGGTGTAGACTGGCAGATTGGATTAAAAAACAAGACCCAACAATATGCCGTCTCCAATAGTCATAGACTGAAGATAACAGGAAAACACACACTATTTACAAGGATCTTGTAAACAAACAGGGATTTCTATCCTTATATCAGATAAAGTGTACTTAAAGCCAAAATTAATAAGAAGGGACAAAGAAGGACATTTCATACTGCTTTAGGGAATTATCAACAAGAAATAGTAATCACAAATACTTATGCCCCAAACAATGAACCATCTATGTATATTAAACAAACCCTTTTTTATTTCAAGAATCAAATATAGCAAAACAGAATAACACCAGGTGACTTTAACATGTGTCACCACTGGATAGATCCTCCAAACAAAAACTAAAGGAGCTATAGAACTAAAAAATACAATTGATAATTTAGCCTGGACATATATAGAATATTTCATCCATCAATGAAAGAGTACACCTTCTCAGCATCACACAGATCCTTCTCTATAATAGACATATCTTAGGTCAAAAAGCAACTCTTAGAAAATACAAAAAAATAGAGATAATACCCTATATTCTAAGAGTTGCTTTTTGATCTTATATCAAATACAAAAAAAAAGAGATAATACCCTATATTCTATCAAATCATAATGGAATAAAATTAGAAACCAATGATAAAATAATAGAAGCTACTCTAAAACCTGGAGACTAATATGCTACTGAATAACGAATGGATAACAGAAGAAATCAGGGATGAAATTTAAAAATGCTTAGAGGTAAATGAATATAGTGATAAAACATATCAAAATCTCTGGGATACCATGAAAGCAGTGTTAAGAGGAAAGTTTATTGCATTGAGCTCATTCATTAAAAGAATAAAAAGTCAACAACTAAATGACATAACATTTTATCTCAAAGCCCTAGAAAAAAAACAAACCGACACCAAAACAGTAGAAGATATGAAATAATTAAAAATCAGAGCTGAAATCAATGAAATTGAAACAAAAGAAACAATTCAAAAGATTGATTAAAAAAAGTTAGTTCTTTGAAAAAAATAAAATTGATAAATCCCTAGCCACGCTAATGAAGAGAAAACTCAAATCACTAATACATGATTAAAAAGAAAATATAACAGACATGACAAATTCAGAAGATAATTAGAAACTATTTTGAAAATTTATACTCCAATAAAATAGAAAATTGTGAAGACATTAACAAATTTCTAGAGACATGTGACGGACCCAAACTGAATCAGGAAGACATACATGATTTAAACAGATCAACTACAAGTAATGAAATAGAAAATGCCATCAAAAGTCTATCAAGAAAAACCCAGGATCAGAGAAATTCTCAACTGAGTTCTAGTAGACTTTCAAAGAAGAACTAACACCAATAATCCTCAAATTATTCCATGAAATAGAAAAGGAGGGAACCCTTCCAAACTCATTCTATGAAGCTAGTATCACTCTGATAACAAAACCAGACAAAGACATCAAGTAAATAAAACTTCATACCAATATACCTGATGAATGTGGATGAAAATTTTTAATAAAACTCTGGCAAATAACATGCAAAAACATTAAAAAGATAGTGAAGGGGCGGTGTTGTGCCTCAGTGATAAGGTGCTCACCTAGCATGTGCGAGGCCCTGGATTCAATCCTCAGCACCATAGATAAATAAATAACAGTATTGTGTCTGACTACAACTAAAAAACAAATATTTTTTAAAAAAGATAGTGCACTGTGATCAAGTGAGGTTTATCCCAGGGATACAAGGTCGATTCAACATATGGAAATCAATAAACATAGTTCAGCATATCAATAGACTTACAGACGAGAATAACATGATAATCTCAATAGATGCAGAAAAGGCATTTGACAATATATAGCACTCATTCATGTTCAAAAAACTAGAAAAAACTAGTTGTAGGAACATGCTTCAACATTTTAAAAGCTACATATGTCAAACTTGAGGCCAACATCATTCTAAATGGATAAAAAATGAAAACATTCCCTCTGAAACTGGAAAAAGACAAGATGCCCTCTTTCACCATTTCTATACAACATTATCCTTGAAACTCTATCCAGAGCAATTAGAAGAAAGAAATTAAAGGGATATAAATAGGAAAAGAACTCAAACTATCCCTGTTTGCTGACAACATGATTCTATATTTAGAAGACCCAAAAAAACTCCAAAAAAATTTTACGACTCAAATAAATTTAGCAAAGTAGCAGGTTATAAAATTAACATCTATAAATCTATTGTATTCCTATTCATTAGTGATGAACCAACTAAAAGAAAGAATTAGGAAAACTATCCCATTCGCAATATTCTCAAAAAAATATTTAGGACTCAATCTAACAAAAGTTGTGAAAGAACTCTATAAGGAAAACTACAGAATACTAAAGAAAGAAATTGAAGATGACCTCAAAAGATGGAAAGATCTCCCACGTTATTGGATAGGCAGAATTAATATTGTCAAAATGGTCATACTACCAAAAGCACTGTACAGATTTAATTTAATTCTTATTAAAATTCCAATGATGTTCTTCATTGAAAAAGAAAAGCAGTCATGAAATTCATTTGGCAAAATAAGAGGCACAGAATAGCCAAAGCAATCCTCAGTAAGAAAAGTAAAGCAGGAGATATCACAATGCCAGATCTTAAGTTATACTATTGAACTCCAGTAACAAAAACACCATGGTATTGGCACCAAAACAAACAAAGACTAATGGAAGAAAATAGAAGACACAAGATAAATCCACATAAATATAGTGAGCTTATACTAGACAAAGGTGCCAGCCATAACATATATTGAAGAAAAGATAGCCTCTTCAACAAAAGACATTGGGAAGCTGGAAATCCATAGATAGCAAATGAAATTAAACTCCTCTTTCTCTCATCCTGCACAAAACTCAACTCAAAGTGTTCAAGGACCTAAGCATTAGACCAAAGACCCTGAACCTACTAGGCAAAAAGGTAAACCCAAATTTCCAGCATGTTGGCTTACAAACAAAATTCCTCAACAAGACTCCTAAAGTATAAGAATACCAAGAATCAATAAATGTGATAGAAATGAACTTAAAAAGCTTCTTCACAGCAAAGGAATAAATCAAGAATGTGAACAGAGAGCCCACAGAAAATCTTGGCCATCTGCACCTCAGAGAAATAATCTCCAGGTTATATAAAGAATGGAAAAAAACTTAAAAAAACAAATAACCCAATCAATAAATGGGCCAAGGACCTGAACAGACACTTCACAGAAGAAATACTATCAACCAACAAATATATGAAACAAATGTTCAACATCTCTAGTAATTAGAGAAATGCAAATAAAAACTACACTGAGATTTCAACTCCAGTAAGAATGGCAGTTATCAAGAATACAAGCAACAATAAATGTTGGTGAGGATGTGGGGAGAAAGGTACACTCATACATTACTGGTGGGACTGCAAATTGGTGCAACCACTCTGGAAAGCAGTATGGAGATTCCTCAGAAAACTTGGAATGGAACCACCATTTGACCCAATTACCCCACTCCTCAGCACATACCCAAAGGACTTAAAAATCAGCATATTACAGCAAAACAGCCAGATTAATTTGTAAAGCAGCTCAATTCACAATAGCTAAGCTATGGACCCAACCTAGGTGCCCTTCAACAGATTAATAAAGAATATGGTATATATACACAATGAAATATTACTCAGCCGTAAAGAATGTAATTATGGAATTTGCCAGTAAGTGGATCGAACTGGAGATTAATATGCTAAGTGAAATAAGCCAATCACAAAAAACTGAAGGCCAAACGTTCTGATTCGTGGATGCTAACACAAAATAAGGGGTGGGGGAGTGATGAATAGATTAGACAAAGGGGAATGAAGCAAAGGGAAGGGGGACGGGAATAGGAAAGACAGTAGAATTAATTGGACACAACTTTCCTATGTTTGTTAGTACACAACCAATGTAACTCCACATCACATACAACCACAAGAATGGGAAGTTATACTCCATGTATGTCTAATATATCAAAAAACAAATACATTCTATCATGTATAATTTAAAAAAAAACAATGCAAAAAACTTCTTTAAAAAACTAAAATACTCAAGAAAAGGAAACGCAAATTTTAAAATTCATTGAAGTGAAGAAATAGACTAGAATTTCTGTTGGTTTTGCCTCAACAAATATGCCTTCACTGGAAATGTTGTTTAGCACATTAAAGATCAGGTTCACACCACTTGACCTAGTTATCCCATTTCTCAGTATATATACAAAGGATTTAAAAATCAGCATACCATAGTGATGCAACTGCATCAATGTTTATAGAAGCTCAATTTAAAATAGCTAAGCTATGGAACTAACTTATTTGTCCTTCAACAGATGAATAGATAAAGAAAACATGGTGTGTATATACACAATGGAATATTACTCAGCCACAAAGAAGAATGACTATGACATTTTCGAGTAAATGGATGGAACTGGAGATTATCGTGCTAAGTGAAATAAGCCCAATCACAAATATACCAAAGGCCAAACGTTCTGATATGCAGATGCTAACACAAATAAGGGGTGGCTGACTAAACAATGAAAAAGAACATAAGTTTAATGAAGCAGACAAAGGGGAATGAAGGGGAAAGATGGGAGATGAGAAAAGGAAAGACAGCAGAATGACTGACATAACTTGCTTAGTACATATGTGAATACACCACAATGAATATCAACATCATGTGCATCCACAAGAAATTAAAAAAAAAAAAACTACGAGTAAATGGCAGAAAGATCAGTAGAGGGAAGAAATGGGGGTGGGGGTAGAGGAGGGGAAGGAGAGGTACTGGGAATTAGAACAATATATATTCCATGCTTTTATAATTATGTAAAAATTGAATTTACTGTCATATGCAACTAAAAGGAACCAATAGTAAAAAAATAAAAATCAGATTCAAAACATACAGACCAAATTAGTCAGGCACAAACACTTTTTTCCCTTGTAACAGATGACAGCGTATAGACAACATACGGCCAGCTGTTCATGGAGTCTAATAAGTATTGTTTTAGTTTTTTGCTTTTTTTTTTTAACGTAAGAAATTGGACTTGTGCCCATGATTAGACATTGCATCGAGGAATAAATTATTTTGTATTTAGAACGTTCTTGAAAAGCTTAAAGTAGACAGGTCAAAATTAGTGACAATACCAACAGTGCCGCTGCGATGTTGTTCCCTTTGGAATTTCTTATCTAGGTTTCATAGCAGCAGCATTCAGCGAGCAAACAGAATTTAAACTCCTTGTGTCATTCACCAAGAATCTGTTGATTGCCAAAACAATAAAAAGAGCACATGATAAAAGTAGCAATCAACTTTTTAAAAATTTGTTCTTTAGATATACATGATAGTAGAGAGTATTTTGAAGCAATTAATTTTTTAATATATATTTTTTAGTTGTAAGTGGACTTTATGCCAATTCCCATCCCAGTTTAACCTAGATAGTTTGATGCACAATGAATTGTCTGTACAATATGGTGGTCTCTGGCCTTACATGAAGATTATGTGACTAAGTAAGCTCTTGAGACAAATCAATTTTTTAAATGTGGACGAAAAACTGCATTGTTTGTATGATTTGAGGAAAAGTCCCCCACTTGAGCTCAACAATTAAAATTAAATCAATTCTGGGTAATTTTCTTTGTCAAAACACCTCCAAGTCCACCTATCATCCCAGCAACTCAGGAGGCTGAGGCAGGAGGATCATGAGTTCAAAGCCAGCCTCAGCAACAGTAAGGTGCTAAGCAACTCAGTGAGACTCTGTCTCTAAATAAAATAGAAAAAAAGGGCTGGGGGTGTGGCTCAGTGGCCAAGTGCCCCCAAGTTCAACTCCCAGTACAAAAAAAAAAAGCCACTTCAAAAATGCCTTTGAAGGGCATTTACAAGTAGTTCCTCAAATGAATGATTCCATTTGTTCATTCTAGAAAAACTGTCCATGGGAAACTTATTTGGCAAGAAATAACTGGGCTCACTTTCCTATAGAAAATCCGTTAGTAATGGTCTGAAGTTCATTTTCAAATTGAAGAGGTGAAGATTGAATTCTATAAATTAGGCCCCTGTTGTTACAGTTATGGAGATGAAGTGACGTTGTTCAGTGGCCTTTCTCAGTACTGATGGTATGGATGAAGAACTATGAAAAGGTTTTACATCCAGTGCTGAAAACCAAATAAGACATTGGTGTACCAGAATTCTGCAAGTGTTCCTGTGATTGTAACCTTAATAATATATATATTTTAAAACTCTTCAACACTCCACCTCTGGACATATCACACTTTTAAACTTTTCATTCTGAAAACTAAGCATGACCTCAAGGTAAACAGTTTAAGGCTAATTCTGCCTTCACTTTATTAAAAAGGAAATAAAACCTGTCCTTGAATTCTTGGTACAGGGGGAAATGAAGGAATAAGAAATTATGAGAAAACAAAAACATAATTGTAAATTTTCTATACAATTTCCTATTTAGAATATAGTCATCAATACATGTATATTTTTATTATATTGGCCACTTCTCTTCATAGTTCAATAAACCTAAAGTTTAACAATATTTGAATCATCTTTTCTTCCAGGTCTCTTTTGGTTTATATTACTTCCCTCATCCCTTCTAGATATTTTTGTCACTTTTTATATGCTGGTGTGGACATAAACATTTACACATATGTATCTTTCACATGTTAGGGGTTATAATTGTTTATTTAGTTTGCTGTTTTTCACCCAGTAGTACATTATGAACATTTTCCCATGCCAATAGACATCATTCTAAACATTCTAATAGTATGTACCATTTTCTTGTACAAACATGCTGCATTTTATTTAGCATTATGACTATTGAGGGACAATTGTTTTCAGTTCCTTGCTTCCAAAAACCATATTATACATAATTGTATATCCATGTCTACATACTGGTACTTTCATTACTTAGGATGGAGTCACACATAGGAATGGCTCACTAACGGGTATGTATATAGCTGACTAAAGATTTATTTGTCACCCAGAAACAAATTCCTAGGAAAAGTTTAAACAAAAAGGGATTTTTTTTCTTTCTCATGTAACAAGGGCCTGAAGGTGAAGTGTTAGAGATTATTGGTTCAGAAGTCTAATAACTTCGGTTTTTCTGCTCTATTTTATTAGCATGTTGAAGTTTGTTCCCATGTGTTATGGTTTGGATCTTAAATGTCCCCCAAAGGCTCCTGTGTTGAAGGCTTGGTCCCCAGCTGATGGCACCATTGGGAGGTAATGGAAACTTGAGGAGGTAGGGACTGATAGAAGTAGGTTACTTGGGCATGTCCTTGAAGAATGTACTGAAGCCCCAGACTCCTCCTCTTTCAACTCTGCCACCACAGGCTCCCCATCATGACCTTCTGCCTCACCAAAGGTTCAAAGCGATGGGGCCAAGACTGAAACATACCATAGACTGAAACATCTGTAACTGAGTCAAAACAAACATTTCCTCCTTTTAAGCTAATTCTTCTCAGATATTCTGTCACAGTGATAGAAAGCTAACACACCATGCTTATGTTCTCATGGTTACAGGATGGCTGCTACAACTCCAGGCGGCAATCACGTTTGTATTCCAGGTGGAGGTACAGAGGAAGCAACATCCACATTTGCACCTTTTATCAGCAAAGCGAAGGCCTTCCCAGAGATTCTGCAGCAGCTTTCCCTCTGCATTTTATGGATCAGCGCTGGGTTAAACAACCACTGATGTTTGCAAAGGGGCACAGGAAATTGGGTAACTAGAAAAGAACAGATTGGCATGATATAATTGGCCATGTGGATTTCTTCTCTGAATGCTATTCATATTCTTTAGTCATTTTTATTAGTTTTTCTTTAACTTGTAGATGTGTAATATTAACTGTCATTTGTAAAGTAATGCAATCACTTTTCTTTTGACTTCATTTAATTCTGCCACATTAAAAAATGTTATGTATATAATCAATTTTGTCTTATTTTTATCTTAATTGTTTCTGGGCTTTCTATCTTAAGAAAGTCTTGCCCTTCTCCCTCAGTGAATTACAAATCGTTCCAGAACTCAAAAAAGCCACTCATTTTAAATTCGAAGCAAATGACTCGATGTTCATCTCATACAGGGTGGGAAGGACTACAGCTCAATCTCATTTATATGTGAATATTTTTAAATCCTAAATAAAATTTTAGATTTTTAGTTTGAAGTATAAGGAAAAGTATCACAACCAATAGGGATGATCCCAGGACAAGGACTAGTGACAGCTACAACCACACTACAATGCATGGTCACATGCACGGACTTGTGATCAAGTCCTGGCTCTATCAGTGAAGATCTCGGGCAGGTGTCTAACCTCTCCAGGTCCCACAGTAAAATAAGGATAGTAATCATATCTAATGCAGAAGTTTGTGAGACTTAAATGAGTTAATGCATGAAAGCTCTTAGTCCCAAAGATGGGCACAAAGCAAACAATAAATAGCTATTGCATTAACTATTATTAGCAATACAAACAGTCTGCATTATACATCTGTTTGTTTTGTTGGTTTCAGCCTTATTGATCCCTGGGAATCCTGTTATATATACAAAGGAAGATCTCTCTCAACACGGGTGCATTGTGAATGATCTTTGAAGCTGGTTCTCACTACTATGTCAAGTGTCTGTTAAAGGAGTACGGCAGAGAGGAGGGGAGCCAAATGTTCACAGGAGAGCCGGGCCAGCCAGGTGTCATCATGCCATCTGCCTGGGAAATGCATTCAGATCGGTGCCAAGCAACTCACAGTCATTGCACAAGGCTTAGGAACACACCCTCAGGGAGACGCACGTAGTCACAAAGCAGGTATAGTGTGTCTGCCAGGGCCCCCTCCCCCAATCAGAGGGCAATGAGAGGTGACAAAGATGAAGCTTGTTCCCAATGGTACTCCTGCAGGCCCTCCTCACTATATCCCTTCCATCTGGCCCCTGGGTGCCTGCCCTAGGGGCAACAGTTAGAGGCCTCAGAAGTGCTGACTGCTAACTGTTGGAAACTGCGGCTCAGCCAGTATTTTGAGGTATCCTTACAGAACTGGGCATGGATTTTCCCAAGTCCCCCTTCATTCCCAGCCAAGCCACCTGAGAGTGAAGTTAGCAGAAGGCAAATGCAGAAGGTTCCTACTCACTCCCAGAGCCCAGAAGGAGTGCAGAAGCGTGCATGGTTTATGCCTAGAAAGAGATCAATGTTTACTGAACTAAACTTTCCTAAAAGTTCATGAAGATCGGTTTATCCCTGGTTTTCTCCCTAGATTCCACTCTACCAATTTTTATCCTTTCTTATTTCTCCCACTGGGCCCTTTGCCATGGGATGCAGTTATTCCAGCTGTAGCATGACAGGTAGCATTTCAGCAAAACAAATGAAATAAATTGAGCAACCAGCCAAGATTCCAGAGGGGATTTTATTCCAACAAACTACAATGCTTGGGGTTTCATGAGACATGGTACTGGCACTGGACTTAGATACTATCATTCAAAAGTAAGTTTTCAGAGAACTTTTAAGAACCAGGGGGAAATGCTCACAGTCTAATATCAGGAGAGAGTGGGAAAAACAGTCTGTAAGGAAGAAGATTAAAAATTCATGCTTTTTCTATAAACAAGATCAGGAGTGATTTTTGGTTTTGTTTGTTTTTTGTTTTGTTTTGTTTTTGCTTTTCTGAATTTTCTATAGTGTCTTAATCTCATTATAATGCTTACAAATCAGACCAAAATTCTGCACCCGTTCATCAGAAGCCCAAGCTCCTATCTCTTACAACCTGCCTGTTCACCAACCCACTCTGCACACCTAACTATAAATGCTTCTGTCCCCGGGTTCCGCTCCTAAATGTGCATCCCTAAAACCTGCACATGCTCAGAAAACAAGAGGATATATGTTAACATTCTGTTTTAAATCAGATTTCAGTCTTCTCTTGAAGAATCAGAAGGCCTGTCATACTGCTCCAGGAACCTCACATAGCAACAATAGTCTGTAGCCATTCCTTCAATGGGCCACTCTTTCCAGGTCACTGCACCCCACTAGTTAGAGACTGGGAAATAGATGATTTATGTATCAGTAGGGAACTAGTTTTCTTTTTCTATGATCATAAAAATTTAAAATATAAACCAAGAAATCAATATTCCTCCAAAAAATTTTATTTTCTTCATAAAATAGAGAATATTCCCTCCATGGTTAATAAGCAAACCATAGGCCTGTTTCATTCATTTACACCCTCCGCCTGACCTCTGGCCTTGATGAGGGTCAAGGTGCCTTTCCATGTTGGAATCTCCTTATTTCTGGATATGATGGGTAATTCTCTGGCTGAAGATGGGAATGATAAAGGGGTTTCCAACCATGTTCTGGTTCCTGATCCCCATTTCTCCATCAGGCCACACTACAGATTTGGCGTCCAGTAACGCACCCTGTAGTCTGCAACCTGATGGGGGGCGGGGGGAATCAGAATTAAATGGTACCTACTGAGATCCCAGGATTGTAAGCCGGGACATAGTCCTCCCACTTGTAAAGGGTTACACCCTACCCACATAATGCTTTGGACTGCATGTCACTGAAGTCCCAACTAAAATAGATTTAAGTTTTTTCTCATGTTCTGTGTGTTTAAGTGCAAGCAGCATTCAGAGTTGCTGAATTCATAGGTCTGATGGCACCTTAAAGGTCTCAAGTGTTTTCCAACTGTCTGCTCTGCCAACTTCAATACGTTGGCCATATCTCCCCTCACAACCACAAGGCTGTGCAGTCTCAAGAGTCACATGCAACCTCTGTGAAGAACTAGGGGCTTTCTTCCTGTGGATTTCCTTTCTTTTGAGAAGGAAACCTTTACCTGATACCTTTCCCTACCACCCAGCAGAATTCCTCTTACATCCCATTGGCCTAATGACTGCAATGGGAATAATCTTGGTTTGAATGAATCAGAATTCACTCTCTGCAAGCTGGAATGGGAATTCACTTCCCTGAGCATATTCTAGCATCACTAGCAAGAAAGAAGAGGACATGATGGCTGGGCGGATGACTCTCAGTGTTTTTCATATTACCTATGCACATGTGAATATCACCCTAAGTCTATCTGGAACCATACCCTGGAAACCCAATTCCTTTGAACCAACAGAGTTGATTACCTGTATTTTTTTATTTTTATTTTTTGTATTTCTTCTTTGTAATTAGTAACTCATGATCTTATGCAGAGTGTGTGTGTGTGTGTGTGTGTGTGTGGTGCTGGAGATTGAACCCAGGGCCTTGTGCATGCAAGGCAAGCACTCTACCCATTGAGTTATATCCCCAGCCCTTATGCAATTCTTGAATGTTTTCTGCACAAAGACGAAGGCAGTTCTCATAGAAGACAGATGAATGAATGAATAGTTACATGGTAAAATGGACTAGAGGAAGATGCGACTGGAGGAACCAGCAGACCAATGCATTCATTCAAGAAAAGGAGAAAGGACTTGGACTAAGGCAGGAATGATGAGGATGAAAAAAATATATGGATATTTTACAGACAACTGGTAAGACCTAGCCATTGACAAAATGTGGAAGGTTTGGGAGGAGTTGAAGAAACCTTGGTTCTCTAATGTCATTCAGTAGTACCTTCCTCTCACTACACTGCTTGCTAATGTTGAGGATAAGAATATACTTCTGGAAACCAGGAAAAAAAAAACTATTGAGACTGGAGTCAAGATTGTTTCCAGGGATGGGGCAGAGAGTGTGTGCCAGGAGGCTGATCTCCCAGGGACTCCTCAGCTGCTCAGCTGGGCTGTTGTCATGTCACCTCAATGCCAGATTCAATATCTGGGCAGAGGACAAAGGTCCAGATGATTCCCCAAAGCACTGGGTCTCCTGCTACCCGAAGAGTGAAGGGCAATTCAAAACACTGAAGCCAAAGATGAGTTGGAAAGAGCCCTAATTACATGAAATCAGTTTGACCTGACCGCTCATTGTATTTTTTAAATTTCTAGCCTAAAAAGGGAACACAGAAGTATTTTGAAGATTCGGCTCCATGATTTCAGGTGTAGGAGGTGCTGCACCAAAAATATCTCTAATTGAGTCTCTAAAAATGGAAGTGTAGATTAAAACTAACACTTATAATCAGAAAACCTTTCCTTACACTGAATATAGCTCACCTATTGGAATTCAAGTTGGGCCATGCTCCTGGCAGAAAGAGCATACATCAGCCTCCCTTCTCAAAAAAAAAAAAAAACAACTTGTGAATGAATGTGTCCCCCAAAAGGCCTGTGTCAGAAACTTCATCCCCAGTGCAGCAGTGTTGGGAGGTGGGGTCAATTAGGCCATTATCACAGAAGTGATTTCTTTATAAAAGGCAAGTTCCGTTGCCCTCTTTGCTCTTCTGCCAAGTGAGGAACAGCATTCCTCCCCCTCCAGAGAATTCAGCATTAAGGTGCCATCTTGAAAGCAAAGACCAACCCGAACCAGACATTAAACCTGCAGGTGCTTTTATCTTGGAATTTTTCCAGCCTCCAGAACACTGAACCAATAAATTTCTTGTTATAAATTACCCAGTCTGGGTATTCTGTTATAACAGCATAAACTAAAACACTCACTATAGAGAAATGTAAGGCTTTCATCTTTTCTCCTCCTCCTCCAGTCTTCTATTCTCAATCTTTTTTCCTTTTGCTTTTCTATATCCCTGCCTTAATCATTTTTACTCATTTCTGTGGCTTCTCCAAATTGTCTCAGTGGCCTAAGCTATACCCAACATAATGGGGAAATTTCCACAAAAAAATTCTGAACTTCTTTTCTCTAAAATAAGGACATAAGGAGGCATACTGAAGCCAGAATTAGACAGGCAGTCAGTGTAGATGGGTATGTCGAGTCAGGTCAGGTCAAGGAGGCCAATTTTGAGCGAGTCTGGGAAGTTGGAGACTGTCCTCTGAGAGAATCTTATCAAAAACCTGCCCCTGCACCAACCTGTTGCCAAGGTAACCTGTCCCAGGAATTTCCCCTTCCTACAGGGAGCTATGAGGTTGTTAATGTGTCCTTGTCTACTCCATCCTGCCCTTCCCCCATCAGCCCACCTGTTTCCCACCTTTTGGGCATCCCACCAAGCATTCCTGGGCCTAGTCATGTACACAGGAAGAAGAAAGATAAGGGGGGAAGGCAGGAGAACAAAGGAATCTTAGGACATAAAAAGGAACACCTCGTTTCTTGGGATACCATGTTACCAACTATGGCTCCCTTCTCCCTTTCGGGAGAAGTCCATGTTACCCATTTTTAAATAAACCCTGCTTCATATGCTTGCCTCAGCGTGCTTCTCTAATGTTCAAACTTCAACATGTGGGGAAGCAGGACTCATCACCAATAACTGGCAGTATCAATACTACAAAAGAAATATAATTGACCAATAAGATATGCCCAACTTTCACTGTCACACAAATTAAGACAATATAACATTCCTTACCCATAAGAAAAAAATTCCTAACATCCAGTATTAATGAGGCATTTTTTATCATACTGAGGATTGAACCCAGGTCCTCGTGCATATTAGGCAGGCACTGTACCACTGAGCTTTTTTTTTTTTTTTTAAAAAAAAAAAAAAAAAAACAGCATCTAAGTTGCCCAGGCTGGCCTCAAGTGTGCAACCCTCCTGCCTCAGTCTCCTGAATAGCTGGGATTACAAGCAGTTGTCAACTAGGCAATGAGGCATTTTTCAAATTCTATTGCTAGGAATAAAACTTGGAATGAACTTAATAAGAGGGATATTGACAGTTTAATTTTAAAACGTGTATACACTATTACCCATCTATTCCACTTTTGTGAATTTATCCTTCAAAAATATTAGAAAAAGAATATAAATTCTTTATAAGTAAAAGAATTGCAGCTTTGTAATAGAAAATAAAAACAAATTAAGCACCTAAAAAAAGACTGGTTAAATAATGGTTCAAACACATAATGTAATTCTATGCAGCAACTAAAAAGAATAATGGCTATTCTTAATCTCAGATAGGAATAGGAATGATATGTAGAATATTTTGTGAAAAAACAAATTTCGAAATTATTAATAATCCAGCAGTCCATATTTAAATATCCATTATGTATACATGCAGGGATATGGAGATATGTGCTGGAAAAAAAAATCACTGTAGAAATGTGGCTTTCAATGTGAAAAGCCTGTACCAGCAGCATCAGCATCACCTGGGAATTTATTAGAAATACAAATTTTCCAGCTTCTCCCAGGCCTTTTGAATAAGAATTCCTCAGAGTAGGACCAAGCAATCAGTTTTACCAAGCTCTCCAGGTGATTCTGATGCTCTAAAGAGCAATTTACCTGGAGATGGGGAGAGAAAAATCCCTGGCCTAAAAAGAAATTTCTTGTTGTTTATTGCTTTTTATGTTGTCGAAAAATTTTTTAATTCTTTTAACAAGATTCCCCAAGGGCATGTGCACATCTGACTAGATAGTATCAGCGGAAGTTGACACCCTTACTGGAAGAATCAACTTCGATGTCTCTTTAAAGAAAATCCCAGGAGGAAAAATTCAGATTTGTGGAACAATTCCTGACATCTTGACAGTAAAGTACAGGGAGCACATGTCAGGAACCAGGAACGGAACCTAGCTCATCAGGTGAGCCAGGCAGAGAACTTATTCTGAGCCTTGTCTGTAACTGAGGGTGATAACAGCCACCCTGCCTCCACCTAGGTCAGGAGGAGCAAGTGGCAGAGAAAAGCATCCTGCTAATTGTCTTATTAGTAGTACCAAGGTTTTTTTAAAACATCAAAGTGCCTTCAACTTGGCCAACTAGCTCCTTTTTTCAGAAAAATCAGCCCCAAAGGGTCCTTCTCACAGAAGCAGCTCTGACACATGCCTGCCAAATCCTTTTATACAGAACCATGTCAAACCTTGACTGAGGCAGTGAATAAGCCCAAATGATTTCTTTCCACCCATTCCCAGGCCCTCCTGCCCATCCCATCGCCTCCAGCCTGCTTTGTGTGGAGAGTCTCTTTTATGGTCTGTGAAAGCCTTTCTCCCTGCACCCTCACCTCCCTGATCTCAGACAACAAAGCAGGCTTTTCTGTTTGCACAAAGTGCTTGTTGCTTTCTTGATCCATGAGAAAACGTGGAGCAGAAGAACAATAATGTGCTACTTCTTTCTGCTCCAATAAAAGAGTTATGAAACAGAAGCCCGGGGCCAAAGGCTCCCTGTCGTGTGTTTTGACAAAAGAATCATTTCTGTGAGCACAATCCTGGGCCATGGCAGTAAACAAACCCATGAGGCTCACATCACGTGTGGGGAGGCTCTTCCTCTGGGGCAGCAACCCTGGTATCTAGACCCAACTGAGTGATCAGAGAAGCAGGAAGGACCTTGCCCTTCTATTCAGTACTCAAAGCTACCTCGAGGGGACGAGGTGCCCAGCCCCAGCCTGTCCCCCCAGCCCTCCAAGAGTCTTCACCTGGGCCAGGGAAGCTACTGGGGAAAATTCAGATGGATTCTGTTTTTCCCACTGCAGTACTAATTTGATAGGTCTGAAGTGGAGCCCCAAGAATTTTTTCTTACCCCCTCCCCAGTATCCACCCCACTTGATTCTGATAGGCAGCGAATATAGGCAGCAAATTTAGGAACCTGCTTTAGAGATACCTAAAATGTTTCTTTTTCTTCTTTGAAACCTTGACATTCCTAGGCAGAGCTGATCTCACCATCCATCTTAGCCTTTTCTGTGTTTGTATGGACCCTCCAAGGGAGCCCACGTCAACATGAAAGCCATCACAGCAGCATTCATAAGAGATACTTTCCAAGACCTAGGGCACACCTGAAACCACGGAGTACCAAACTCTATTTTGTACTATGCTTTTTTTCCTAATATACACGATAGTTTATAAATTAAGAGATTAACAATAATATATAGCAACTTACTATGATAAAAGTGATGAGAATGTGGTCTTTCTCTCAAAACATCTTATGTGTTGTACTCACCCTTCTTGTGAGGGTGTGAGATGATAGCTGCCAACCTAAGGAGATGAAGGGAGGTGTCCGTGGCTGGCATAGTGACATAGCATTCAACGATCCATCCAAAGGAAGATCCTACAGCCAACTATGCAGGTTCACCAAGGGTAACTGACAGCCGGAAAATGAAACCATCAATGGGGGCGGGGATGGCCCACTACTGTGCTCTCTTGAGACATCTCTCTTCTCCCCCAAAAGGGAACAGAAGTCACAACTGGGTCCAACTGTAAGCTTTGCCACCCACCAGCCCACATACCCAGCAAACTGACTGGAGCATGTGAGCCTCTTACCTCAGCTGTTAAATAGAAGTCATAATAATTGGATTGATAGGGGTCTGGTGTGGGAGAACATGAGGCATGGGTAACACATCAGCTGAAGCTGCGGTAAGGGTTGTTCTCGAGCCTCGGTTCAGAGCGCCTTCCCAGGTGGTCTTCAGATTGGCTCTGGACCTTTGGAAACACCACAGTGACCAGTAGCCTTAGTTTGCATCAGCTGCTCTTCTGAACGCAAGGAGAGAAGAGGCAGAAGGCCCAGCACGCAGGGCCATGGGCCTGGCTGTGCCTGCTTGGACTGGAGGAATCTGTGGTGACCAAAGTCCTCACAGTTCAAGAAGAGTTCCTCTAGGGATATCTGTCCTGGGCTGTGGAGCTGGGAGGGTGCTGTGTGTGGAGGAACTGATAAGTTACCACAGTCCAATAATTGACCCAAGACTAGAAAATACTTTTTGTTTTATTAAGTTATCTAAAAATTCTTTTAACTTTCACATAAAAAATTCTATTTGTGGGGCTGCGGCTGTGGCTCAGGGGTAGGCACTCGCCTAGCATGTGTGAGGCACTGGGTTCTATCCTCAGCAGCATGTAAAAATAAATAAACAAAGGTATTGTGTCCATCTACAACTAAAAAAAGAAATGTAAAAATTCTATTCGTATTTTCAATAAGAGAAATGTGCTTGGTACGCTTTATTACATTTTTGGAATCTTGTTTAATTTGTTTTGATACAACATTTCCAGGATCAGTTCTAAATTTGAGCTCTGGTCAGTTCCTGGCTTGATCGACTATCATTGCTGGAAAAGGAGGGCCCCACATGAGAGAAGCAAAGGGTGATATTCAGTTTTCAAACTGATAGACCAGTTTTGCAAAGACTTTTGTTGAAATGCAGCCAGTGAATTTATTCCTCATTGCAGTTGTTCCAACACAGTAGTTAGAAGATGTTACATTTTACATTATTAACAAGTGAATTTGAATTTTTTTTTCTTTCCAAGATTTTGAAATAGTGAGAACACATTCCTCCGTTTTTCTACCAGAGCTGATCGGGGCTTTGCTTTTTGTTTCAGTGAACTCAGGACCTCACCCATGCTAGGCAAGTGTCTCCACTGAGCTACACACCCAGCCCAGATCTGGGCATTTCTAAAGTGCCCTCTGACTTCATTTTTTACTACATACTTACGTTATGGCATTAACACATAATCAGGGCTCTTCCCATAGCACAGCTTCCTGTTACAAAACAGCCAGTCTCCCCTATTGCTAGAGGTTGACCACAACCTTGCAGAAACAAAAGCCCATGTTTATTGTTCTAAAAATACCGTTTACCTTTTAGGGAGCACACTTAAAAAGGCCACTTGTCATCACTGGTAAAAGGGCAGCATATCCCGAGCCTTTCTTTTTATCAAAGAAATTTGCTTAACTTGTTCTTAAGGATCCTGCCAACAAGATAATCAACCAATCTCTGTGTGGAATCAACAATGTTTGTGGCCACCACCCAGCTCATGCAGAATATTATTAAGATTCTACTATATATTTATAGCCTCGTTTTTATAAAAGTTACCAAATTGGTGATACCTTATAACTCCTAAGGTAATTGTGGCTACAACAATATTGATGAAAAGCTTGTTTTTAAAATAATGTAGTGAATTTAGTGATAATTAATTTTATCCATGGTGTGACCTCTGTAATCTTACCTCTGAGTGCTCTTTTGCATTTCTTTCAAAGCAACTACTCCATTGGTGATAAGCTTATACAAATTTTCCTAAAAGTTATTGAGTTTAAAAGATTCTCACTGTTGACAATATATCTGGTTTGTGTGGTCTTTCTTTAGTAACCCCAAAATTGTCTCTTTAGGTGTTTCTTTTTTTATATATACTTTTTATGTTTTTAATTTTTTTTAGATATACATGACAGTAGAGTATATTTTAACATATATACATGGAGTATATATGTTAAAATATATACATGGATCCTAACTTATTCTAATTAGGATCCCATTCTTGTGGTTGTACATGATATGGAGTTACACTGGTCATGTATTCATATATGAACCTTGGAAATTTATGTCTGATTCATTCTACTGTCTTTCCTATTCCCATCCTCCCATCCCTCCCCTTCATTCCTCTTTGTCTAATCCAATGAACTTCTATTCTTCCTCCCCACCCCTTATTGTGTGTTAGCATCCATATATCAGAAAAAACATTCAGCTTTGGTTTTTTGATACTGGCTTATTTTATTTAGCATGATAGTCTCCAGTTCCATTCACTTACTAGCAAATGTCATAATTTCATTCTTCTTTAATGATTAATAATATTCCAATGTGTATATATACCACATGTTCTTTACCCATTCATCTGTTGAAGGACACCTAGGTTGGTTTCACAGCTTAGCTATTGTGAATTGAGCTGCTATAAAACATTGATGTGGCCAAGTCACTATAATATGCTGATTTTAAATCCAAGAAGTGGGATAACTGGGTCAAATTGTGGGTCCACTCCAAGTTTTCTGAGAAATCTCCATACTGCTTTCTAGAATGATTGCACCAATTTGCAGTCCCACCAGCAATGTACCTTTTCCCCCACATCCTCACCAACATACTGTTGCTTGTATTCTTGATAATTGCCATTCTGACTGGAGTGAGATGAAATCTCAGTGTAGTTTTAATTTGCATTTCTTTAATTGCTAGAGATGTTAAACATTTTTTCATATATTTGTGACCATTCATATTTCTTTAGGTGTTTCTTGTTTGATATTTCCAACTATAATTGTGTATTTGTCTATTTCTACTTTGGGTGAATTTCCATCATATTTGTTTTATCTATTTTGAGACTCTTATTGGGTACATATACATTTAGAATTATTATGTCCTCTTAATAAAGCAGCCTCTTTATCACCATGTGATAAAGGTAATCCCCCTTTATAGCTGGTAATGTTCCATGTATTACAGTCTACTTTGTCTGGTAATGATACAGCCACACTATCTTTTTTTAAGTTACTATTTGCAAGACATATCTCTTCCCATCTTTTTTAGTTTTCACCTATCTGTATCTTTATGTTTTGTTAGGAGCCACAGCAAAAATATTGATACAGGCACCTTTGGATTTTATTGACTGCCAGCTGTTTAAAGTAAGTTTTTGTGGACAGTACATTGTGAGACCTGCTTTTCTTTCCAATTGATAATCTCTGCCTTTTATTTATGTTTGGATTTAAATCTACTATTAATTAATATGTTTGGATTTAAATCTACCACTGATAATTTGTTCCATCTGTTCTTTGTTCTTTTTTTTCTCTTTTCCTGATTTTTTTTGGTTAATTAGTACTTTTTATAATTCTATTTTATCTCTACTACTGGTCTATACCTCTTCTATTTTACATTTGAGTGATTGTCCCATCTTTCCCTGGCAAGGCTTCTCATCCCCTGGAATTAGTTAATATGATTGATTTGAGATTTCATCTAACAGGCTTAAAAACACTTAATATCTTTTTTATCCCCCCTCCCCCACCCCAGTTTTTTTCCTTATTACCTGGGAGAGGGGGAAACAATGAGTTCATTCAGTTTTCTGTATCCTAAAAAGAAGGAAACTTTTCATAGTATTTCTTTACTGAAATAGGTGTTAGTAGTTACCATAAGCTAAAACTTGTTAGATTTATCTACACTTCCATCCAACTGTATAAAACTACACAAAACACCACTCACACTGAGTAATTCTTGTTAAAAGTTCTTGCTTCAAATACAAAGCAAGGTTTTCTAAGCACCATTGAATAATTTTCTTCAAATGTTTTTTGTTTTTTGTTTCCATTTCTTTTGTTTTGTTTTAGGGGTACCAAGGATTGAACCCAGAGATGCTCAACCACTAAGCTACATTCCCAGACCTTTTTTATTTTTTATTTTGAGACAGGGTCTCGCTAAGTTGCTCACTGAGTTGCTGAGACTGGCCTTGAACTTGAGATCCTCCTGCCTCAGCCTCCCCAGCCACAAAATTATTTTTTTTTGCATGGAAGTTTTTTTTTAATTAATTTATTTATACGCAAAATTATTTTTGTGACAAACGAATGTGTCTTAGTTTGGGCCAAAGTTTTCTGTTTGTGTCAGCCAAGTAGTCAGGAAATTCTTGCTAGCATAAAAAATTATGGTTTGGATGTGAGGTATACCCCAAAGGCTCTCATGTGAGACAAGGCAAAAAGGTTCAGAGAATAAATGTATGTGTTACCCAATCAGTGAATTAATTGCCTGATGGAATTAATTGAATGGTAACTGAAGACAGGTGGTGTTTGGCTAGAGGAGGTGGAACATTAGGAGCATGGCTCCTCTCCCCGCCCCTCTACCCCCCCTCCTCTCTCTCCCCCCCTCTATCCCCCTCCTCTCTCCCCCCTCCTCTCTCTCCCCCCTCCTCTCTCCCACTCCTCTCACCCTCCCTCCCTCTCCTCCCCCTCCTCTCCCTCCCCTCCCCCTCCTCTCCCTCCCCCCTCCTCTCCCCCTCCCTCCCTCCCCTCCCCCTCCCCTCCCCCTCCTCTCCCCCTCCCTCCCTCCCCTCCCCCTCCCCTCCCCCTCCTCTCCCCCTCCCTCCCTCCCCTCCCCCTCCTCTCCCCCTCCTCTCCCCCTCCCTCCCTTGTGAAATATGATGTATTAAGAACTATGTAATGTTTTGAACGACCAACAATAAAAAAAAGAAATATTAAAAAAAAAAAAACATTTCAGTATTGTTTTCAATCCTTGACTCCTTTAAGCCATTTATTCACTTTGAGAATGATTTTGCAATCCATAAACCCACTGAATTTATTGAGTTTGTTTCAGAATGCTAAAAATCAATGAACTAAAGCCTGAGAATGCCTCTGTTAGCTTTCCATGTGGTTGGAACCCCCACTCTGCCCTTCAGGATACCTCACGTACCAGGCGCGAAGGCGCCAGTTTCCATTTAATACATGTAAGTCATCTCTCTCTTATTTCTTGGATTGGAAAATAAACATATAGAAGTCTTAATGGGTCACCCTTGGGGAATTGCCTATCCCACTTTGAAGAATATTAGTGTGAGGGTTTCACAAATAGTAAGTCCTTTATTAATGCAAATTCTCTTTCTTTGGGGGAGAGAGAAAGAAAATGTTTGAACAAAAATACTTGGGATGTGATCTACTCGTCAGCTCCCCAGTGAATCCCAGAGATTTATCTGAATAGACTTGGGACTCGGGAAAGAACAAGGAAAGGGACCTAGCCAGCGAGACACTGGAGAACTCCCAAGGCTGGTCAATGCCATGTTAGACCAGCGCTAAAGCCCAAAGGATACGTCAATGAGTCACTGCACTGGGCTCCTCACAAGGCCATAAGCCAGAGATGATCATCACAGAAATAGCTCAGTCAGATATTCCCAAAGGCAGACTCTCCAGAAAAGGAGAGCAGATGAGAGCCCAGGCTTCCACCCAAGCAATCTGACCTGAGCAGCAGCTGCTTCAGCCAACGGGATCCTACAGGTCCCATGCAAGCAGAGGCATCTCTCAGCTTCCCAGCAACATACAGCATCCTTTACCCACTGATCTAACTGTTCTCTTAAAAACTAAGATGGCAACCCTGCAGCCAAAGCCACCATCCAGAAGCTTCTGCATCCCAAAACATGGCAGTGAATTTTGCTTATCTTGCCTGCAACTTCTGAGATCTGGACAAACCCCATGGGCTGCCTCCTCCTTCTCCAACCCCCTCCCTACAGAGGGCATGGAACCCACCCCTGTGGTTCCTCTGAGGTTCAGCCTGACAGAGAGTCTCTGTGCCTACACAGGAAAGCTCTGTGTGTCCTGCTGCTGGCCCATGTCCTCTGATAAAGCCACACAGGAAAAACCTCTTTGAGGCAACAAACATCACTAGCAGAGCAATTATAAGTCCGTAGCAGTCCTGTGATGGTAAGTCTGGCTCCTCCATTCAGCCCACTTCAGAAGCACAACTTAAATAACGGCTTTCATGTTTGACTCTGAAGTGAGCCAAGGTCTGGAAGCTCCTGCATTCTAAGATGTGGCTTTCCTCCTGTTTTCAATGTTCTCCTTTGACTAACCCTAAACCAAGCTAGCAATCAACAAAAATTGATTGAGCACTTTCTATTTCATTTCTTTGCAACAGGTTTTTAAAATATGCTTGCTTAGACCCACACACCTTGTATTCCAAATGAAAAAATAAGGTAGAAATAGAGGCAGAGGCCTCCAGAAGTAGGGGAGGCTGTACTTACATTTTTGTTTTGAAGTGACAAAACTGAGAAACAAAAGGTTCATTAGCTTTCCCAAGAGTTTCCAACTAGACCCAGTTAACAAAAGCATTAGAAGTTTTGAATCTTGGACATTTAGAGTGGTAATGAACTTCACAGAATGTTTTAATCTAGCCAGACTTCAACATAAGTTTGCTGCTAACTGGGTCTTTCCCCAAGATATGCTGATTCAAAGTACTCAGTAAGGTCCAGAGATCTGCCTCCCACACACAGGTAATCTGATGCAGATGGTACACTCTTTGAGAAACATTGGTCTAGTTCAAATTGCCAACCAAATTTGCAGGAGTTCATACCACCTGAGCCCAAGCAAGCTCTGTGAGAGAACAATACAAACTCTCTTCCTGAGAGGTTAGCATATGTTGGGTAACTCTTACTGGTAGAAAATTCTTCCTGATCCCAGAGAGACATGGCTCAAGGGACCTTAGGTGATGACGGTGTAGTGTAAGGCCACATGCAGAAGCAGGGATGCAGTGCTTTTACAGCAGGACTCCAAGTCTGGGTTGCAAGGTCACCCATGGAAAACTGAATTGTCATTTACTTCAAATAAGCATTCCCTAAGACCCAGTAACCTACCTGACTACCCTTAGAAGCAAATCTACATTCTTTCCAATAGAAAGCAAATCTGCTTGGGTCAATCCAATCATCAGACAACTAGAGTCCCCTATTTGATCAGCCTATAGCCCACAGACCTCCCTACTGCAAGGATATACTCAGTGGACCACCTCCAGCTGCTGCACCTTGGGGATCTCTGCAGCATTCACAAGTCCTATGCTATGAGGGCTCCTCCCCCTCACTGACTGAGCACAGCAGGAGAATTAGAGCTAGGCCATTTTTTACTAACAAAGGACTCTTTTGGCAGACAACCTTGTATGAAGACTCCCTATCCACCCTGCTGAGATTTTCCCAGATGTGCACTGAAATTGGAGGCTCTTCCTGCAAAATTCCTCTCCCCCATTCTCCTTTCACTAGGGTCAAACCAGCTTCGTGGGCTGAAGGATCTCCCCAGGTCTACCTGTTTCCCCCAATGCATCTGTTGCATGTTTAATTCCACCTTGGCATCTTCTTTCTGAAGAGCCCAACTCACATACCTGTTGTGCAATGGATTCCTCTATGTTCATCCTCTATATCCAACCTTGGTCTAGTTAAGTGGCAGAGGTCACAACCCTAAGTATAACCATGTGGAAAAAAATTAATTCCTGGAGTTAGAAGTGAAATTAACTCCTTCCCTGAGAAGAAGGCTGTAGATATAATAAGCACTTAGAGCTTCATGGAAGATCCAGTAAGGTTGAGTAGATAATTATATATATTCTCCATCATGGCTGTACCATTTTTCTTTCCCACTGGCAGTGTACAAGAGTTTCAATTTCCCCATTTGGCATCTTTTGTTACTTTTTTAAAAAATAATAACCATCCTTACAGGTATGAGGTAGTCATTCATGTGATTTTGATTTGCTTCTCTAAACAGTAAACATCTTTTCATAAACCTGTTGGCTTTTTCTATATCTTCTTTGGAGAAGTGTGCATTTAAGCCTTTATCCCAATTTTAAATCAGGTTCCTAGAGGGTTTTGCTACTAAGTTGTAAATTCTATGAGAAAACCTAAAGTAGGATATAAGGATAGAGAACAATAGGGGTGGATAGTTATCTTAAATAGAATGGTCAGGGAAGTTTATTAACAAACCCTTAAGACCTGAATAAAGTAAAGTGGGAGAGGGAGACCTGAGGTGACATGGAGGAAATTGTTCCACAGAGGAAAAAAAACTAGCATGTACAAAGACCCTAAGGCAGGAACAAATGTGGGTTTGAAGAAAGTAATTGGTTAGAGTGCCTATAAGGGAAGGAGATGAGGTCAGAGACTAGGTAGGATAGGACCAAGAGGACCAGCAAAATGTGGTCAGGATATTGGATCTTATTCCAAAAGTGATGGGAAACCACAGGAGAGTTGTGATCAGGGGAAGAACATACATTTAAAAGTGGATTTTACATTTTTTTAAAGATATTTTATTAGTTATTGATGAACCTTTATTTATTTGTTTACACGTGGTGCTGAGAATCGAACCCAGTGCCTCACACATGCAAGGCAAGCACTATACCACTGAGCCACCACTCCAGCCCGGATTTTACATTTTTTAAAGGAAATTCTTAGTTAATATGTGGAGAATTGACCACAGAGGAGCAAGGATATTAGAAGAGAGGCCAGTTTGGAGGCTCTTCTATTGTCTAGCAAAAATTGTCAATTGAACCAAGATGGTATTGGCAGAAGTGGTGAGAAATGGTGAGGTTGAGGGTAAATACTGTAAAGCTACAGCCAGCAAAACTTGCTAAAGGTTTGAGTATGAAATATGAGGAAAAGAAAGGAATCAAGATGGTTAACTGGCATGAGCAACTGTGTGAATGACGTAGTCATTTCTGAATATGGGAATAACCAAGGAATGAATGGGTTGGGGGAGCAGTTTTAGATGTTAAGTTTAAGCTGTCTTCAGCTGTTGAGTAGATAATTATATACATGAGTCTGTTGTTCAGGACAGAGGTTAGGAGGAAAGTATAAATTTGGAAGTTGTCAACACAAAGATGGCATTTAAGACCCTGGGAATAGTGAGGTCACCCTGGGGGTAAATGGAGAAACAGCTCAAGAACTGAATCCCAGGCTTTCCAAAATCTAGAAGTCTGAAAGACGGGGAGCCAGCAAAGGAGACAGAGAAGGAGCTTCCAGCAAGGAAGAAGGAAAGCCAGAAGAGGGTTTTGCCAAGAATAGGAACTGTTTCAAGAAGAGGAGAAGGGTTGACTGTGTCCAAGATGCCAGGAAGATAAGATAAATGTAACTTAAAATTAAATTTAGGATTTGGCAAGGTGAAAATCATTGGTGATCTTGGGAGGAGTTCTTTCAATGAAGTCTGGAGATGAAAGTCTGGTTAGAATTGACTGGAGTGAAAATGTAAAGTGAGACAATAAAAACAACTCTTTGAGACATTGCTTTAAAAGGTGAGTAGAAAGGGGGCAAAAGCGAGGGGGATTTGAAGACTATGGAAGGTTTGTTGAATATGGAAGATTTTCTGGTACACTTATTCACTCATGGGAGTAATCCTGTAGAGAAGGTAACATTTTAATGACAGAGGAGATGAACAATTATGGTAGGCCACAGGGGATGTGATCCAGAGTGTGGGTGACATTGATGTTAGACAGGAGGAGGGAATAGTTCTTCTCCTGTACTGGAAGCAGAAGCAGAGTATGTAGAAAGTGAGTGACCAAAGTACAATACATGTCACCTAGTCAATGTGATGGTGGGAAGATGAGCTGTTGTTCTTTTTCCTCAATGAAAATAAGAGACAAGGCAGCCGTTTGCGAATAAGAAAGAGGGTATGTGTAGCTTAGAGAGACGGTGAGTGATGTGTGCAAAAGTTCTCTTGGAAATCAGGTGAATGGATTTTAAAAAAAATTATTGCAGTACTTCTGTACAACAAGATCTAAGAGATCCCTTGAGGACTGTGGTCATATAGGTGAAACAAGGATAGTCAGCATGGCTGTGGGGTTTTCCTTCAGGTACATCTGCTTAGGAGCAGAGTAGTTGGAGAAATTAGTTTATTCAGGGTTGCAGCATTGCCTGTGGAGTAAAAGGGAGTGAGTGACTGAAGTACAAGACAATTGTGCTTGCCAGGGAAAAGACTATAATGATGGACCTTGGATTACATGTTCAATAAGAAAATAAAAAGTCATTACAGTCATAAGGAGAGTAGACAGTGTAAAAGGCCTGTCAATGTTTTAGAGGTTGCAGTTGAATTTAAAAATACTTGGCATAATTGGGTAAATGATCTGGAAAAACAAGTGGTGGTAACCACAGAACAGAATGCTGATAATTTGGGGAGTGGTCCAGTCATTTGAACAATGAGATGTAGCAAGGATGATAGGGAAGCGGTGAGGCAGTTTAAGTCAAGGGTCTGAGAGGCCAGGGGTAGGATGAATTAACTATATTGACATTGACATCACTGGGAATGCTGACAAGAGTAGTGGTAGAGAGAAATATGGTGAGCTAGCTGATAAAAATCTTAATAAAGAAGAGGGAATGGCTGAGGGTTTGTAGGTGACTTTAAGAAGGCAGGCAGTAGCCTGTGAGTAGAACCTGATGGTCCATGTGTCACAGAAACTAAGGATTTTTCAGAAAAAGGAAGGAGAAACTGGCTGGAATTGGCACAAGGAACAAGAAGGATATCTACCCAGGGTCTGTATTTTGCCTTAAGAAAGGGTCAATTTGGGGTAAAATTGGGAGTTCATAACCCACTTCAATCTAATGTATGAAATATGATATGTCAAGAGCTTTGTAATGTTGTGAACAACCAATAAAAATTAAAAAAAGAAAAAAAAATAAAGCCTAGTGCTAGGGAGCTGGGTCTAGTACATGGGGTAACTGGCTAAGCATAGTCAGGACAGCTCCATAGTCAGGCTCCTACTGCCACTCAGTACATTCAGATATATATCCAAGTTTGCCAAAAAGAGTAAGCACAAATACATAATGAGCTACACACATGCCCAGCATGGCTTAGGGTATATACACAGCTGATAATAGATTGAAGATTCCACCTTCCTTCAAAAAGAATGACATGCACACCTGCACTTACCAATCCCATAGGACAAATCATCAACAAATGCTCTGAGGAGATATTTGAGGACTGTAGAATGTGAGGTAGAGTCACACAAGTATTGCTTTTTATGACTTACAGTATCAACCTGAAGACATGTTAAATTTTTTAAATAATAAGTAAGCTACATCTTTTTACACAAAAACAAAGGAAGAAGTGCTTTAAATACTGTATTAAGGGTTTGTGAGAGTTGCACATGAAAATAAAATTATTTCAAAAGGTCCTTCCTGATATGGTCTGAATATGTCCCCAAAAGTTAATTTTGGAAAGTTAATATGCACTCAACAGTAACTGGAAGATGGGGCCTGACAAAAGGCAATTAGGTGGTGAGGGTGCCTGGGTTAATGCTTTATCACAGCCGTGGGTTAGTTAACCCAGAAGTGGATTTGTTATAAAAGAGACGCCTTGATAGAAACATTAATGACACTGACTTGATCACTGTAGTGAACGTACACTGTATACATGTGCATGGGTGTATTGAAACATCACACATAAATATGTACAATTATTATGTGATAATTTAAATCACTTAAAGATAAAATAAATAAACAAAAGAACTTCTTTCACGTGCACCTACCCTCCTGTCCTTTGACCTTCTGCTATAGGATGACACAGCAAGATTCTTGCCAGATTCCTGCACCTTGGTATTGGACTTCCTAGTCTCCAGAACTAAGAAAAATAAATTTCTTTTTATTATCAATTAAAAAAAAAAAAGAAAGAAAGGGTCAAATGGAACACTGTACAGATAAGACAGCCAAGTTTTCGTTAAGCAAGGTCCAGTTCCACCAAAGGAAGAGGTTGAGGACATAATCAATTTTTCTGGTAATCAAGAGTTCTGTAGGGCATGGTAGGAGGACTAGGGGCAGAGAGGCGTGGGAGATTAGTCAGACCGGGAATATGCAGAGCTGCCTTAAGGAGTTGTGCCAGGTGTGGTAGCTCATGCCTTGTAATCCCAGCAACTCAGGAGGCTGAGCCAGGAGGATCCCAAGTTCAAAGCCAGCCTTAACAACTTAGCAAGGCCCTGAGCAACTTGGTAAAACCCTATCTCAAAAAAAAAAAAAATTAAAGGGGTGGGGATGTGGCTCAGTGGTTAAGCTCCCCTGGGTTCAGTCCCCAGTACCAAAAATAAAAAATAAAAATAGATAAAAGAAGAAGAAGAAGAGTTTTCTGGATGATACCCCAAGAGTCTAAACAGAAAGGCAAAGCTCATGGGATGGGTCTTATTATGTCTGAAGGAAAGTGCGCCTCTATCTTAGGACTGGTCTTTTAATAAACTCTATAGTAGTGAAGCAGGCTTGTTGAGCATCAGGAAATAGTTATTTTCCCACTTAGCAGAAGCACATAGAACTCAGTTGACCTCCCTCAAATCATTTTATTCAATAACACTTTTGCCCCAAGCTCTAACTGATCTCTTGGTGAACTCAATTGTGTACAGCTATCAGCCTCCCTTGGCTGAAGTCCCAACTCTCAACCCCATCTGCCTCTGGATCCTTTCTCCTCAAGGCCTCCAGTTCCTTTGGCGCTTACCTTTTATGGCCTTGAGGAGACACCAGTTCTCTTAAGACCAAATGGAACTGACCCCCTTCCAGTCTTCCCAAGTTCCCAGGCTGGCAGCAGCTGCTAGAACATCTTTGCACACAGAACCAACAGGAGAATACCAAGCCTCATGCAAAAACAGGCCCAGGCCCTTGGAGGAAGACCCAGGAAATGTACTTGTGCATGGTTGCCATGTGAGTGGAGATGTCTGAGGGAGGGAATCTTGAACATACCATAGTAGATGAAAGGAGTCCTCTTGGTTTGTACACTTAAAATCCAGGCCCTTGTACAAAATACAGCATCCCAGTGCGAGGACAGAAGGTTACATCACAGCTGCTCTGCTGCATCAGTTCAGCCTTAGATTGTAAGCTGCAGGTATCTCAATAGTAGGTAACTCAAGCAGGCGAGAAATATCCATCCCTTTATTTTTTGTAACTCAGTTTCTGGCTCTAGGTCCCCTTCCCAGTGGGATGGGAAAAAAAAAAGGAAAAAAAAAAGTAACTTGATTATCCTTGGTGCTTCCTCCCTAGGGTTATATAAGACTATCAGGATCAGGCATTAGCCATGTGTCCCCACAGGCTTTCTCTAAAAGGCTTCCATGGTTCTTTGGACCTAGGGACTTCCTACTGGGACTGTGTCATATACTGAGCAAAGAATTATTATTATTTTTTGCAGCCACCAAAAGGCTTATGTGCCTAGAGTCCCCACATATCCATTCTCTGGGGTCCGACCATCTCCCAGTTATACTCTCTGAGGCAGGACTCAACTCCAACTGCTCTCTCCTTTCTTCTCCCCTATCAGTTTTGGAAACATCTCGAGTTTGGGGGAAGATCCCAATCTCCCCTGACTCTGCTCTGAATTCCTGTTCTCCCTTCCAGCTTCTCCTCACTGAGCTTTCCTAAAGGATTAGGCTTTCTGAAATACTAGACTAGATGTAGAGCAAGGAAAGGGGAATACCCAGGGTGAAAATGTTGATATCCAAAAAGAGCTAGCTACTGCTTGTATTGAACGCAATGTCATCAAAATCCCTCACATACTTTAAAGGGTGCTGCTGTGTAGACTTATCCCCCCCCCCACATCTTACTGTTTGTTTGCTTGCTTTTAATGAAGTCCATGACTTAACATTTTATCCTATTAAATTGTAATCTGTTAGTTTCTGTAAATTACTATGCAGATGGATTATAAGCTTGACTCCATGACCCAACATAATATAAAAACTATCATTCTATTGTCTCTATTCTAAAATGCAGATTTTTTAACATTTTAATGCTATGCAAATTGAAATATAACTCACATGTCCAAAGAAACTTAACCAGCTACCAGGCAAAGAAACAAATTAAAATGCTATTGTTACTAGCTGTGCATGTGAGAAATTATGTATGCATAGATATATCTGTTCATTTGACTCTTGTTTCTGTTGAATATTTATATTCACTTTTTAAACTTAAGTCTATATCCCTAATTACCAATTAAAATGCCTTTGGAAAGGATTATATTATGATGAAAAATTAAAACAGAAAGTTTTGTTACACAGAAGGGTTCCTGTCACATACAAAGCAGCTCAGTTAAATAATCCTCAAGAATAGATTCTAGAATTTTCAAAGCTAGGAGAAATTAGAGTGACCAATTCAAGCCCATTGTGAAGAATTATTCATGAGAAACTGAACATCCATGTGTCAAAAGCTGACTCCAAGCTGACATTCAAAGACACTTTCAATTTCCAATAATATTAACTCAACAAAACGGAGAGTCTAAGCTAATCAATTTAACTAATAGGCATATATTTTTTGTTGTGCCTCACATTTACCTTCATTTTCAGAGTCCAAGATCTCCATTCATGAAGGACAACCAACACCACGTAGGGGTACATTCTCTTTGGCAAACAATATGGCGGCCCCATCCCATGTCAAAGATCAATAGTGACTCCATTCTTCCACTCAGCTTCTAGCAGGGTTCTTCCTTTCTAAGAAAAAGATAGAGAAATGGCCCTTCTTGATCTCTAGACATGCTGTATCTGCATGCAAAGTCAGAACAGCTCCATCTACCTGCCAGAGCCTGTTCTGAAGAGAAGAGTGATGAACACAAGCTGGGACTTTGATGACATGGTTGAAAGGCTGAATTAGCCAGCCCTGAAACCCGTTTGATCTCAAAACTTTTAAGTCTGTTAGATGATAGATTTCCTGATTGCTTCAGCCTGGGGGTGTTAAGAGGCCAGTCTGTCACTGCAATTATTATCAATGGCTAAAAGTGGCTTAAAAGGATTATCTAATTTTGAATGTAATGTAATGTCTTGGTTTGGTTTTCAAATCTATCATGAGATTGATGATGTCAAGTAGACCCAGCATAATAGAGGTGCTGCCCAGAGGGAGAAGATGCATTTTGGAAAAATGTCAATTCCCTTAAGTTATTTGGAAGAATCGAAAGTTACATAACAAGGTAAAGAAAATATTTTTAATATAGATGGCAGTCAATATAGAGAATTTTGTTACAGTTGATAAGAGAAAAATGGAAAGGAGCCAACAAAGTGAACTTGCAACTGACAGAAGAAAAATGTGCAAATACTCAATGATAAAAATTTATTGTACTGTTATATGTAACTAATTAAAACAAAACAAAAAACTTCTACCTCACAAATGATGAAAGATGCATTTCAGAGCCATGACCAGGATTGATATGCATTAATGTTGCTAATAAACCCACATTCCCTGGGAAAGTGCTCAGTACCCAAAGCCCTCTCAGGCCTCCACCCTACAGTAGGATACCCCTACTGTTCCCCACTGCAGCCCTGCAGCTCTTTGAACCATTCCCATGATCCAGTAACTAATGGGTTTTTGCCTCACCAGCAGGGATTCCCCAGGTCCCTGCATCTCTGTTATGTCTGGCATCTGTTCCTGGGTTATTGGGAATACTAACAAAGAAAGTGTAATTTGGTGTAACTTTCCTAGAGGGAAATTTAGTGGCAACATAAAAACTATAAACTAGATATTTTCTTTGGCTCAGCAATTTCACTTCCAGGAATTTATCCTGAGGGAAGAGACAGATGCAAGGTAAGAAACAACCCAGGAGAAGATCAACCTCTCCAAAAACTGAAGAAATGTTTATTAGTATGACAGGGGATGCTACTTTAAATTACTAGAAGTGTGAATGGACACAATTTCCTGAAGAACTTAACTCATTGTTAAAAAGTGCAATTTCATATATGAAAAAAATGTGCAATATCTCTAGCAATTAGAGAAATGCAAATCAAAACTACTCTAAGATTTCATTTCACTCCAGTCAGAATAGCGGATATTAAGAATACAAATAACAATAATTGTTGGTGAGGATGTGGGAAAAAAGGCACACTCATACATTACTGGTTGGATTGCAAAATGATGCAGCCAATATGGAAAGCAGTATGGAGATTCCTTGGAAAATTGGAAATGGAACCACCATTTGACCTAGCTATCCCTCTCCTCAGTCTATACCCAAAGAACTTAAAAACAGCATACTACAGGGACACAGCCACATCAATGTTTATAGCAGCATAATTCACAATAACTAAACTGTGGAACCAACCTAGATTCCCTTCAATAGATGAATATATAAAGAAAATGTGGTATATATACACAATGGAATATTACTTATCAATAAAAGAGAATAAAATCATGGCATTTGTAGGTAAATTGATAGAGCTGGAGAATATAATGAAGGTAGCCAATCCCAAAAAAACAAATGCCGAATGTTTTCTCTGACATAAGGAGGCTCATTCATAGTGGCATTGGGAGGGGGAGCATGGGAATATTAGATGAACCCTAGATAGAGCAAAGGGGAGGAAGGAGATGGGAAGGGGCAAGGGGGTAAAAAAGATGTGGAATTAAATGGATATCATTACCCTAAGTACATGTATGAAGACACGAATGGTGTGACTCTACTTTGTATACAACCAGGGATATGAAAAATTGTGCCCTATATGTGTAATATGAATTATATGTGTAATGCATTCTGTTGTCATATATTAACAGATGAGAATTTAAACATTTTAAACTACAATTTCAACTATAATCTCTAGGAAATCATGATGAATGTAGTAAAATTTTTACCTACAAGATTATTACCAAAATTTTACAACAGAAGAAAACTGTTATGTGTCCATCAATAGGGATATGGTTGAATAAATCATAGTACATCAGTGGAATTCTATGAAATCATTAAAAATTGTCAGAGATAATAAAAAATACCACAGACAAAATGTTCCTGTTGTTTTTTAAATGAATTAGCAGATTATAAAATAGTATACAGTTCTATTTTTATAAAACAAATATTGGTTTATGCATATGAATACAGATTTTTAATGAAATTATTCTGGGCATATGGTAAGAATTTTTCAATATTAGTCATTTTTAAGTTTTAATAAAGAGGTTTATTTTTTCTTTTTTTTAATTTGTTCTAATTTAATTTGCTCCACCCATTTACTCCACCCATATACATGACAGTAGAATGATTTTGACACATCAAATATAAATGGAGTATAACTTCTCATTCTTCTGGTAGTATATGATGTAGAGCAAACTGTAATCATATATGCACATAGGGTAATAATGTCTGATTTAATTTACTATCCTTCTTACCCCCGAACCTGCTCCATTCCCTTCACTACTCTCTATCTAACCCAAAGTATCTATTTTTCCCCTGCACCACCATCCCAGTTTTATTGTGAGTTAGCATCTGCATATCAGAAAACATTGGAACTTTGGTTTTTGGATTGGCTTATTTTGCTTAGCATGATATTCTCCAGCTCCACCCATTTACTGGTAAATGCCATAATTTCATTCTTTTTTAAGGCTGAGTAATAGTTCATTGTATATTTATATACATATGTATATGTACCACATTTTCTTTATCCATTCATCTGTTGAAGGGCACTTAGGTTGGTTCCAGAGTTTAGCTATTTTGAGTTGAGCTGCTATAAACACTGATGTGACTGTGTCACTGTAGCATGCTGATTTTAAGTCCTTTCGAAATAAACAGAGGAGTGGGATAACTGGATCAAATGGTGATTACGTTCCAACTTTTCTAATGAATCTATACAGCTTCCCAGAATGGTTGCACCAATTTGCAGTCCCACCAGCAATGTAGGAGTGTACCTTTTTAGCCACATCCTCACCAACATTTATTGTTGCTTATATTCTAGATAACTGCCATTCTTATTTGAATGAGATGAAATCTTAAAGTAGTTTTGATTTGCATTTCTCTAATTGCTAGAGATGTTGAACATTTTTTCATATATTTATTGATCAATTGTATTTCTTCATCTGTGAAGTGTCTGTTCAGTTCTTTAGCCCACTTATCAATTGGGTTATTTGGGGTTTTTTGGTGTTTCTTACACTCTTTATACATCCTGGAGATTATTGCTCTATCTTAGGTGCATGTGGTAATGATTTTTTCCCATTCTAAAGGCTCTCTGTTCAAGTTCCTTTTTTTAATATTTTTTAGTTGTAGGTGGACAAGATTCCTTTATTTTATTTTTGTGTGGTGCTGAGGATCGAACCCAATGTGCCAAAAACATACATTGGAGAAAAGATAGCCTCTTCAACAAATGTTGCTGGGAAAATTGGAAATCCATATGTGGCAAAATGAAATTAAACCCCTAGCTGTCATCTGGCACAAAAATCAACTCCAAGTGGATCAAAGGACACGTTACTATGCGAGCACTCTACCACTGAGCCACAACCCCAGCCCCTCTCTGTTCAAGTTCTTGATTGTTTCCTTTGCTATGAAGAAGCTTTTTTAGTTTGAATCCTTCCCAATTATTGATTCTTGATTTTACTTCTTGCACTTTAGGGGTCTTGTTAAGGAAGTCCATTTCTAAGCTGACATGGTGAAATCGTAGGCCTACTTTTTCTTCTATTAGGCACAGGGTCTCTGTTCTAGTGCCACTTGGAGTTGATTTTTGTGCCAGGTGACAGATATGGGTTTAATTTCATTTTGCCACATATGGATTTCCAATTTTCCCAGCAACATTTGTTGAAGAGGCTATCTTTTCTCCAATGTATGTTTTTGGCACAAAAGAGGTCTATTTTGGCTCATGGTTCTAGGTCCAAGGTCAAGAGGCCACATCTAGTGATGGACTTCTTGCTGGTAGAATTCTGACAGCCATTATTTTTTAATCCTCACTTTCATCCTATAAGGGAGGCACACTATTATTACCTCCAATTTCAGATGTAGAATCTGAGACAAAGGATGAAGTTACTTGTCCAAGTTCACATAGCTTATAAGAAGAGTTAACATAAGTCCAAGTTCACATAGCTCATTGAAGAATTAACATGTGATGCCTGGAGGAAAATGACGGGGACATAGTAAAACTCCATTACTTTTTAAATTTTATTTGGATCCTATGAAAACCAACTCAGATTTAACTGGGTATTATCTTTTCCTGGGAACTTATGAAATGTTTAAAAATGGAAAGAAATAAAAAAGAGTATCCCTACTCTTGACCATGGAGAAACCCACTAATAGTTTCTTGCTATTGCTGGTCCTTATATCCTCTCTCAGCTCTCCCCAGTGGCATGATGACTTTATTTTTCAGCCTTCAGGACAACCTGTTGAGAATCATCCTAGGTGGCCCAGAGTTCGGCACTGGCCAACACCAGTGGATGGGACATTTTGTTCTCACATTCCTGGCATCTGATCTGGCTGCTTGTTATAGAAAGTTTACTTTTCCCACTGAATCCAAGCTAAATGAAAACCCACCCACTGGTGTTTCTTTACATACACTGATGCCCTTTCTAGAATATTCCTTGAGAATGGAATTTAAGAAGTTTCTCAGCCATCAAACATCTCCTTCACATTTAGAAAGTGAATGTGGATGAATTAAATAGAAGGGCAATTAGAAAGACTCAAATTAAAGAAACCAAATTAGAATATATAAGGGGTGAAGACTTACTTATTGGACTCTAAACAGTTACTTAATTTCATAGTGGAGGTCTTAAAAGTGGAAGATGTAGGGAGAGACACTTAGAAACCTTGGATGTTTCATGTGGATACTGAGTTTCTTCAAACAGGACTATACCTGAAACTTTCTCAGAGGTTGTCCAGGAATGCGCACCTCCCACCTTCACACTCTGCAGATGAAGCAGTGTCTTGCTAGCATGCTGTCGCTCCAGGTTTCCCCTGTGCTCAGGAGGAAAGTACAAACTGAGTACACAGCTCAGTGTTACTGCATTATATGCTTGATATGCAAGAAGCACTGAGTTCTATCCCCAGCATTAAAAATAAATAAATAAATAAATAAGAAAATTACACAGAGTTAGGCAAATCAGTAGGTATATCTGCACTTATGCAAAGTAATGAATAACATATATATAACTTAATTCATTGTAAGCCATTCCAGCTCAAAGATTTTAATAAGCTTGATGACAATAATTGGGACACCTCCACCTAGACATTCACCTGACCTTCATTAGCTTCCTTTCCAGTTTACAGCTTTATGGGGTGTTTAATGTGTCTCTTCAAATGACATTCTTCTCCCTGGGAGCTCTCAGTGGTCCTCCCAGGGACCCCCTCACCATCCTTGAGGGAGCATCATGGCTATTCTTTAAGCCTCATTAGGAAAGATAATGATCTCTCACTGCTTTTAGCCACTGTTTCCCTCCCATCCTAATCCTAAGGAGGCTCTAGATAGAATGTCTGATCACAGTTCTTGCTACAGTGACCTCAGTTCTTTGGAGAAAATATGCCCCTCAAAAAGCTAAAAGCTAAGACTTACCTTGTCTAACAATCACTTGCCTGGTGTTCTTAAGCACCTTTTGTTCAGGAGGAAAGTGACGAATGATAGCATCCCCCTCCCCTTACACTTGGCTTGGTACTAATTGTCTAGCACACATGCTTTACCACTGAACTACATCCCTAGCCCTTTTTTAATTTTATTTTGAGACAGAGTCTCATTCAGTTGCTAAGGCTAGCTGTGAGGAGATGCCACTCATCTCTTGGAGCAGGGAGCTGGCAGCCAAATCAACCCATCAATTTTTTTTTTCCTTTTTTTTAACTGTATAATGCACAAGCTCTAAGAACAATTTTTACATTTTTTAATGATGTAAGGAAAAAATCAAAAAACTTTATGATATATGCAATTCAAATTTCTGTGTCCATGCGTGACATTTTTGGGACACAGTCTATGTACATTCAAGTATTATCTGTGGCTACTTTCAAGCTAAATAGCAGAGATAAATAAGTGTGACAGAAGCCAAATGACCCACTAAAACCAATATGCATACTATCTGGCCTTTCCAGAAAAACCTTGGAGTAATATCCTTGACAGGTAGCCTGTGTTGGTCAGCTTTCCATTACTATAACAAAACGTCTGAGATAACTTTTAAAAATGGAAAAGTTTATTTTGGTTCACTTTTGAAATTTTCACAAGATGGCTGGTTGGTCCCATTGCTTCTGGGCCTGTGGTGAGGCCATACGTCATGGCAGGATGGCATGGAGGAAGAAGCTGCTTACCTCATGGCAACTGGGAAGCAAAGAGAGAAGAGAGGCCAAGGTCATAACATCCTTTTCAAGGTCACACCCCCAGTGACCTAATTCCTTCCACTTGGCCTCACCTACTAAAAGTTCCACCACCTCCCAGTCAAACCATGGGCTGGAGACCAAACTTTCAACACATAGTCCCTTGGAAGACATTCAAGATCCGAACTATAACAGGCCTCCAGGCATTAGGTGGGGCCATACCTGGAGCTTCCAGAGGAGTCATCCCTCAGCGCATTTGCAAACCCAGCCTTTTCCCATCTGAACTGGCTAAGAACACATCTAATGGGAACAGAATTTTTAGACCTGACTGCACATCGGAATCACCTGAAAAAGCTTAAGCTGTAGCCCAGTGGTAGAGAGCTTGCTGAGGCCCTGGATGAGATTCCCAGCTACACACACATATACACACACAAGAATCACTTAGGGACCTTTTCGAAAACCACATGCTTGGTGGCACACACCATCCTAGTGACTCAGGAGGCTGAGGCAGGAGGATTGCAAGTCTGAGGCCTGCCTCAGCAACTTAGTGAGGCTCTAAGAAACTTTGTGAGACCCTGTCTCAAGATGAAAAAATAGAAGGTTGGGGACTTAGCTCAGCGGTAAAGTACCCCTGGCTTTAATTCCCAGTACCAAACAAACAACAACTACAAAATACCATGATTGATTCCTACCCAGACTAATTAAATCAAAATCTCATACTGGGGAATGAGATGGATCAAAATATATAATGTGCATGTATAAATATGGCAATCCCACTGCTATACATAATTTTAATGCACCAATTAAAAAAACAGAAAAGAAAGAAAGAAAAATCTGAGGATGACCCAGCCATCTTTGTCTTTCAGAAGATCCCCAGGTGATTGCAAGTCATTTCTTGCCAATGTCAGGCCTAGTTTCTGGAGCTTTTTTCTAAGCAAACACCACCTCCCACCCTCAGGCAAGTGTTTTGGGAACAACCCATCAGCACCATGCTGGGGTGGAGCTGGGCAAAGAGGTGGAGGAGCAAGCTGTGGTTAACCCCACCTTCCATTTTTACAGGTGCACAGCCAAATGACCTCACCTGTGTACAGGAGAGTTCCTGAGGTTTCCCAGGCTGGGGAGTCCTTGCCACAAGAGCTCTCCTCGTATCTCATGCCAACTCTCAGCACAGAAAATACAGTGTGTCACCCTAACTGCCCCTTCCTGGCTTATTTTCCTTCATCTAAGAAGGAAACAAAAGCTGGTCACTGCCCACCCAGAGACACTTTAGATGCACATCTTTCTTAATGACACCAGACAACTCTATTCTCCTTGGCATATAATTGGAACTATAGACTCCTTTCCTTCATTCACTCACTCAACAGATATTGGCTAAACAGCAACCTCTCACCAAGAAAGATGGATATTAAAAATATAGTTATGAATAAGAGCTCCACAACTAGGGGAAGAGACAGGCAAATTAGCCTATGATGCTACAGAGCTGCCCTTGAGAGATATCCACGAGAGGCCACCAGGGCTCAGTGCCGGCCTTCCCTCCAATGGTTGTGTTTGAAGAATTCTTTGTCAAGTGAAGGAAGGCACTTCATGCTGAGGATAGAGAATCTATTAATATGGTGACTGGAAAGAGCGTGGCAGGGATACGACTGGAGCAGAAGGCTCTTGAGGTGGGCAGGAGTTGAGGTTGGAGAAGAAAGTTGGAGGAAGCTTTGGGAATGGCAGCCCAGCCAAACCAACAGAGCTTTCCAGGAGGAGAGGAGCGAGCTTCTGCAGGAAGCCCTGGCTGGGTTGCTGGATTCCAGAGGACAGCAGGGAGGGAGGGGGAAGTAGAGGAGGAAAGAAAAGAATAAAAGGGAGGAAGGCTCAGGGTGAGATGTGCTCAGCTCCTGAACGGCCGCCATGCGGGTGGGTACAGAACAGAGGAGCTGGAATCAAGAAACATTTCAGAAATGCATCCAGCTGGACTTGGAGATCAATTTATGAGGGGTGACAGAGTCCCTGCCAAACTCACCCAATGCCCACCCCACTTCCCAAGGTTGCCACATCTCTGTTCCCATCCCCAGCCAGGGCCAGCAGGAGAGAATATCAGGAAGGGAAATAATACTATTTGGGGTTTGGGGGTTTGTTTTTTCTTTGTGTTCTTTAATACCTGTTATGGTTGTGGGTAAGCCATCCAAAAGTGTCCTGTTTTTATATATAATTTTTTTCTGGTTTGGTTTGGTTTGGTTTTTTGGTTTTTGTTTATTTTTTTCAGATGGGGTCTTACTATGTTGCCCAGGCTGATCTTAAACTTGAAATCCTCCTGCCTTAACCTCCCAAGTAGCTGGGATTATGAGTACACCACTGCTCCTAGCTTCCCTTAACTATTCTTTAAAGTGGATTTTTTTTTTTAAAGAGAGAGTGAGAGAGGGGGGAGAGAGAGAGAGAGAGAGAGAATTTTTAATTTGGTTTGGTTTGGTTTTTTGGTTTTTGTTTATTTTTTTCAGATGGGGTCTTACTATGTTGCCCAGGCTGATCTTAAACTTGAAATCCTCCTGCCTTAACCTCCCAAGTAGCTGGGATTATGAGTACACCACTGCTCCTAGCTTCCCTTAACTATTCTTTAAAGTGGATTTTTTTTTTAAAGAGAGAGTGAGAGAGGGGAGAGAGAGAGAGAGAGAGAGAGAATTTTTAATATTTATTTTTTAGTTCTCGGCGGACACAACATCTTTGTTGGTATGTGGTGCTGAGGATCGAACCCGGGCCGCACGCATGCCAGGCGAGCGCGCTACCGCTTGAGCCACATCCCCAGCCCCTAAAGTGGATTTTTTGAAAACAGTTCTGGGAGCCTCCCGCGTAGGCCATGATCTCATTGCTGAAGCTCCGTAGCACCCTTGAGAGACAGTGTTGCTCTCTGGCTATCCTCATGGGCTCCGGCATCACAAAGGTCTAGATTTAAACCATGGCTCCACCATTTACCGGCTGAAAAGCCTGGTCAAGTCATATAGCCTTGTATCCAATCCTCAGTCTTTTCATCTGTCACATGTGTAGAATTCCCACCCTCTGAGATTGCACTGAGGATTAAGTGAGATAGTAAAATAAAGCCTTTAGCACAGAGCCTTGCACTTAAATCTGCTTGATAAATTCGAGCTATAGCTAGCTGAGGCCCCAGTGAACCCTTATCTATTCATTCATCCAAATGAATCTTCAAGAATGTTTATCAAGGGTCTTTACATATTCCAGTGGTGGTACTAGACATTAGGAATACAGAAGTGAGCCTAAAAGTAAAGATCCCCGTCCACTTGGAGCATATATTTTTAGGGGAGAGATAAGCAAAGTAATAAATAGGATAATTACAGATTGAGAAAGTTGAAAAGAAATGCACTAAAAGATGTTGGCACTATGATGAGCCCAAGACAGAAAGGCTGAAGTGATAGTGGAGAAAAGACAATGTTTAAGAAACTAAAAGAATTGTAGCAGCTGCGTGGTGTCATGAGCAAGCTCCACCATTCACATAGACCAAGCACCCTTGTGTTCGTGTATATGTGTATGTTTTTTTCCTCTCCTTGCTGAGGAAAATCGCCACAGTGCTGACCCTCTAATTTCTTGTCCCCTTGGGCTTCTGCACAGTGTGGTTTTCCCTGCCCGTAATGAAGACACACAGGTCACTCCAAGCCGGCTCCTCAAACTGGCACTCTGAAGCTGAAACTATTGTCCTACTGGACTCTCTGCCTTGACAGCTCTTGACAAATCATTGGAATCCTCACCTGGCCAAATTCTACTCTTATATTGTATGCACGTATGAATATATAACAAAGCATCCCACCATGATGTATGATGATGTTGCACTGATAAAAATGTGGGGGAAAAAAACACAAAAATTAAAAAGGCTGTTCGAGTTCAAAAAATCTGTAGATCTTTAACCACCTACAGTGCCTCTTTGACTCTTCCAATTACCTCTTTCCCTGCCTGTACTCTTGGCACAGCATCCTATAATCCTGTGATTGCCATAACTTTCTTAGAATATATATGTCTTCTAAGAAAGCATATATATATATATGATATATATGATGTGGTACACATATGTCCCTTTGTTTATATATACAAAGATATTTAAATAAATAGGTAGATATAAATATATACATGCAGATATAGCTATTTAGATCACAACATATACAAACAATGTGTTGATTAAATTTTGCATACTTTTCACCTTTAGAAAAAGGTATTATGTGATAGCCTTCTAGGACTTGCTTTTTCACTTGACATCATTTTGCTAATATTTATCCTTAGTGATACATATAGTCAGAGACCCATTTTCACTGCTATGTAATATTCCATTGTGTGGCCACTCTACGATTTATATGTATTATTATTAACTAAAGTCCATACATCATTTAATTTGATTTTGTTTTGTTTTTACCAAATGTCTTCTTTCTGTTCCAGAATCCCATTCAGAACCCCACATTGCATTTAGTAGTTGTGTCTCCTTGAGCTGTTCTTGGCTGTGATAGTTTCTTAGGCTTCTGTTGTTTTTGATGATCTTGACCATTTGGGGAGAATCTGGTCAGGTGTTTTATAGATGCCTCAATTGGGATTTGTCTGATGTTTTCCTCATAATTAGGTTATGGTTGTGTGGTTTGGGGAGAATGATCACAGAGGTGGCATGCCAAGGAAACATACTATCAACATGATTTACCATTATTGATGTTGAACTTGATTATCTGACTGAGTTCAGGTTTCTCCACTGGAACATCACTCATGTTTCCCCTTTTATGTACTGTCCTTGGGTGGAAGTCAGTGTGTCAGCCCATATTTAAGGAGTAGAGAATGTGCTGGACTGAACAGTGGCCCCTGACTGTGCCCATGTTCTAATCCCCAGAACCTTCAGTATTAGCCATTTCCATGTGCATATGGATCGAAAGTGATTTTGCAATTGTGATTAAATTAAGGATCTTGGCATGTGGAGATGATCCTGGATTATCTGAATGGGCCCTAACTGTAGTCACTAGGATTCTTATAAGAGAGGGGCAGAGGAAGGTTGACACAGGATAGGAGACTGAGACAGAGATTGAAGTGATATGGCCAACATGACTTCCAGAAACTGGAAGAGGCAAGTAGCAGATTCTTCCCTGGAGCCTCCAGAAGAAGCTCAGACCTGCCCGCACCTTGATTTTGGTTCAGCGATATGGACTTCAGACTTCAGGCTTCTGCAACTATAAAAAGAATAGATCATTGTTTCAAGTCCCAAGTTTGTGGTGATTTGTTACAACAGCCACAGGAAACTAATACAGACTTCTGTCCCACCCAATTCAGGGTGGAGCATCTAACAAATCTATTGAAATCCTTCAGCATGACATCTTTTTCTCTTTATTCGATCATTTATTTACAACAGTATGGACTCAAGTTGTTTTGTTTTGGCTGTGTTTCTCACCAACTCTGAGACCTTGGGCAAGTTAACGCCCTGGTCTCTTCTCATCTGTGAAGTTGAGATCATATTCATGTCATGGGTCATGTGAGGAGTAGAAGGAGTCATGCGCCTACTCAGGACATGCAGAGCTGGGACCACTACAACCCTCACCTCTGTTATTACCGTGATGGTACTCAGTGAAATCATAATAACAGCACAATCTCTGCAGTCAGAGAAAGTTGGTTTCAAATGCCAGCTCCACCACTAGACCTCTTGATCTCCCTGTCCGCAAAATGGGTAAAAGTCTCATAGATCTGAAGATTAAAATGAAATAAAATTAAATTGGAAGATGCATATGAGGCACTTAGTATAGTGCTCAGAACATTGAATGAATTCAATAATATTGTTATCATATTGTTTTTGTACTCCACATCATACCTATCAATATGTGTTGGTCCATGTTAACATAGTTGCTGAGGTCCAGCAAGCTCAGTCCCTGGTTGTGAGTTGACCTTAATCAGACCAGGAATTTCGTTAGGAGCCCAACCCTCATCTCATCCTTCCTCCCCCCACTACACAAGTGGGTTCCTAAATTGTTCTTACTGACTTAAATTAATGTAGACCCAAATTGCCATCTGCAATCTTGTCCCTAACTCTAACCATTGACTCTCCTTCTGCCTTGGGTTTCTAAGTAGGCCCTTGAAAAGGCCAAAAGGGAGCCCCGGCCCCATGCTTAGCACGCCCTAAACTTGACTCCCTGCCTAGCAGGCATGAGCCCACTCTCAAGCCTGGAGCATTCTACCTCCACCTGCTGGCTACAGCCTGCCTCACCTCCCACACCCCTCTCTACAGCTAAGTAAGGGCTTGCTCAAACCCCATAAGGCTCACCTCAGCCACCAGGTATGACCCCATGGATGCTGGCACAGGCTGGCTCAAACTGGAGGCCACTGTGACCACTAAGACTCTGACATCCCAAATGCCATCCCCCTCCCAGTCCCTCTATCCCGGGCCCACACCCTCTAGCTATCTCCTGCCCTGCTGATCTCCTGCTTGCTCCACAGCTGAGACACCGAGTGTTCCCATTACCTTGTTTTATCTCCATAACTTTCCAATTGTCCCATTTCACTGAGGAGGAGACCAAGATATTCTGTGATTTGCCCAGTGTCCTGTGACTAGTGAGTTCCAGAGAACTTGGGCTCCTCTAACCTCTAATTCAGGGTCCACTTAGCTTCTTCTGTCACCAGTCCAAAGTTCAGGAGAGCCAGCTCCCTAATTTTCACTTTGGATGGCAGCGAATCAAACTTGAAAGACTTGGCAGGTAGAGCTGTTCCTGACTCCCAGGCATTTGGCACTGGTTGGTGTATGTTTCCAGAGATACTTTTCTGCATGGAGGAAAAAAAGGAGGTGACATATTTCTGTTTGACTAATAAACATGTAATTCTCCAGAACTTTACAATGTTTTATGCTTCCAAATAGCACAGAGACCTGTGCATGTGGGAGAGACAGAGTGGTATTGAGTTGGGTGGAAACATCTGAATTTTATTGCAAAAAGGTCCTTTAGGATATAAGTGCTGTTAAAAAAAAAAAAAGAAGAAGAAGAAAGAAAGAAAGAAAGAAAGAAAGAAAGAAAGGAAGGAAGGAAGGAAGGAAGGAAGGAAGGAAGGAAGGAAGGAAGGAAGGAAGGATATAAGTGCTGTTAGCATGATCCCAAGTGGAAGCAAACAAGATTTTCCAAGATTCTCTCACACTTGGTGGTATTATTTTATCTCAGAGGAGTTAGGGCCCTTGGTATCTGACCAATTAGAACCTCCTTTCACCTGTCTTGGGAAGGAATGGGCATAGATGAATTAATTTACAGGAGTGTTCCAGAGCTCTGGGCACAAAGTGCCCTGAGACAATCATCTTAACGAAGCCTTCATTAGGTCATGTACCCATCCTCATGTACCCATCCTCTACCTAGGGAAGATCAAGGCCCATCCAGAATTCTTCCTGATGATATTTTACTTTTTAAATGTTTTTAATTGTGCATTATAGTTATACGTAATAGTGCGGTTCATTTTGTCGTATCCATACAGGCACGGGATATAATTTGCTCTATTTCAGTTCAGTACTTTCTCTTTCCCTTCCCATCCTCTCTCCCCCTGTTCCCTTTCCTCTACCCTACAGATCTTCCTTCTATTTAGTTCTTGTTTTTTTTTAATTGGTGCTTTACAGATATGCATAAAGGTGGAATTCACTGTGGTATATTCATAGAGGTACATAGCGTAATTTGGTCAAATCCATTCCGCAGTTCCTCCCTTTTCCCATCCTTCCTTCTTCCCCCTGAAACTTCCTTTACTCCACTGATCTTCCTTCTATTTTTGTGGCATCACCACCCACCTTTTTTTCCCCTTATTTTGCACTAGCTTCTGCATATGAGAGAGAATAGCTGGCCCTTGACCTTCTGAGTCTGGCTTATTTCACTTATCATTATGCTCTCCAGTTCCACCCAAACACCAGCAAAGGGCATAATTTCATTCCTCTTCATGGCTAAGTAAAATTAAATAATGAAGGCACCATGGACTCTGCTATAGTTTGAATATGGTTTGAGTATGTCCCCCAACTGTTTATATGTTAGAAGCTTTGTCCCCACTTTGACAATATTAAGGGGGTAAAACCTTTTAAGAGGTAGAAACAAAGAATAAAACTGGGATCTCTCCACCTTCTCTGACTTCCTGTCTCACCATGTGATCTCTCGGTCTCATGGGTGTTCTCACTATGATGCCACAAAATCATGCAGCTAAGGGGAACTTCACCAGATTCCAAACAGATGAGGCCACACTTTCAGCCTCCAAAACTATGAACTAAATAAATTTATTTTCTTTATAAAGTACCCAGATTGGGTATTTTTATTATAGCAACTGAAAATGGAATAATACAGCCTGCTAACACCCTCCAAGGAGGTGGTTCTCCCAAAGAACTACAAAAAGAAAATCTGTTCTTTCCTATTAGATTTGTGTCCCATAATAGTTGGACATGGGCTGTGGCCTCTTGCAGCATGCTTTGTCTTGAACCCTCAACCTCACCTGGCCAACCATCACGTTAATTCCCACGACAACACCACCTCTATCCTCTTAGAAGGAGACCAGGGTCTCCATCCAACAGGGAAAGGGGAAACAGTCTAATTCAGGAAGTATGGAGGCCTACCAGTGTCTCTTTTCTAGAGAAGGGCTTTGTAGACATCCTAGATTCCACTCCTTTCCAGAAGACACACCCCACATCATCTCTAGTGGCCACCTCAGGGAAGAACATGCAATATCCCTCAGCTTTCCACAGGGCTGATCTCCAAAACCAATCTCTCCTCTGCCCACTGGCAGTGATTCCATTTTGGGTGCCAAGAAAGTGGTACTTTAGCTGGGAGGTCAAACGGAAAGGAAAAGATACATAACTGCAGCTGCCCCATGTCATGAAGTCAGGGTCTGGAAACCAAAGAAGGCACAGGATGGAGAAAGGGGAGGGAGGTTTGTTTGGAAACCATCTCACACAGTCCAAATTAAACAGTCTGTTTGCTCAAGTCCAATTTCCACCTCTGATCCCCCCCACCTCTCTCTCTCCCTCCTCCTAATTCTCACCTCTCCTAAGAGCTTTCTCCCTCTCCCCAGTGTCCCATTTCTATGAGAATCTACGAAATTCTTGCAGATCTTCCCCAGCTTGAGTTGCCCTCAGAAACCTAGGATCACCTGCCCCAAATTTCCCAATGCCAAGGATAGGTCAAGGTTCACCTCTCCTCTTTGATCTTTCTTGACACTTGCAGTTGTTCCTAAACTCTGCTTCCTCGCCCGTCTTGGAATGTGTCAAGAGCACTAGCGCCTCTGCTCTGACCAGCTGAGGTTATGACTTTTTCAACTTGACGACTCGCAGCTTGTTTCATGCAAGTATCCTGTCTTCCCAGGAAAACCGCAAGCTCCCTGGAGTCTAGAACCGGGTCACGTAGTTCTTTGGTTTGTGACATGGTTGGTGTACCCCTCATGGTTCTGAATACCTAGAAAATATTCAAATTTCTGGAGTTGCACTGAGCTGAACAAAATTAAAAAGAGGCTATAACAAAACATGAAGCCACTGGGCACTCATCAGGAAAATGGTTAGTGGCCTCCAATTTCAGATGAGTAATGCCTAGGATGGGTCCAAGGTGTGTGCCAGAATGACAAATGAGCCAGTACCTGTTATAACAGGTAGGCTGATGGCAGTGCAGAGCTCTGAATTGAGCAGTCTGAATGTGAAGAGGAAAAGGAAGGAAAGTCCATTATTTGCACCAAGATTCAATACAAAACCACAGGCCAGGCCAAGCTGCAAAATGACAAAGATCCTCAAGATCAGCGGGCAGGTTCACATGACTTACTGTTTGTCAGTCCACTCTTGCTACCACCTAATTTTACTTCAATCGCCACCTTTGTTAAAGCAAAAAATAAATCCCCAGTTTGTCTGATGGAAAGAAGTCAGTCTGAAGAAGCATTGGGAGGTAAATTGACAGCCCTGCAGTTCCCAGTCTGCTCCCTGGAATTAGAACTAGGCTTCCCTGTCCTCTCATAAACATATGTGAACTCCAAGAGGACTATTTATTTTGATGACCTCCCAGGCAGATGTTAACAAAAAGAAATTTCCTGGCCACGTTATAAATGGGAGAAATCAGCAACCTGAGAAAAGATTGAGTTCACAAGAGTGTACAGTGTGAGGCTAATGGCAGAAGTGCTTAGAGTAGGTGTCTGAGATAGGAGGAACTCCAGAGACCACCTGCTCAACTGCTGATGTGACAGACCAGAAGCCTGAGGGCCCAGGAGGTTGCATGACCTCCCCAAGGTCACACAATCTGATAACTGCTTCTGGAGCTGAGGCTCCAGTCTCCTACTCCCAGTCCTCCAGGATCCAAGAAAAGAATGCAAAGAATAAAAAAGCAAAGTATAAACTTTATGGTTACACTTGGGGGAGCAGGACATCCTTGGAGAGCTCTCAGTGAACTGCAAAAGAAACATCCCACAGGACAACTGAAGTCTATTAAGTACTCATAGTTGCCAAAAACCCACACAGTGCCCACCAGACCCAGCATATCTGCTTGCTAGGGCATCTACAACTATGGACTGGGAGGCTTAGACAACAGAAATCCCTGTTCTCACAGTCTAAAGGCAGGAAGTCAGAGATTGAGGTGTGGGTAGGGTTGGTGTCTTCTGAGGCCTCTCCTGGCTCATACATGGCGCCTCCCCCTGGGTCTCCACACAGTCTTCCTTGTGTACACCCGTATCCTATTCTCCTCTTCTAAGAAGGACACTTATTAAGACCCATGCTAATGACCTCATTTTAATTACCTCCTTAAAATCTCTACCTGCAAATACATTCCTAGTTACTACAGGTTAGGACTTTTTTTTTTTTTTTTTTTTAGTTCTCGGCGGACACAACATTTTTGTTGGTATGTGGTGCTGAGGATGGAACCCCGGGCCGCACACATACCAGGCGAGCGCGCTACTGCTTGAGCCACATCCCCAGCCCCAGGTTAGGACTTTAACATATGAATTTGGAGAGGACCCAATTCAATCCATAGTCCTCCGTACCATTTTCTTGTGGATGTAGAGTGGGAAGTTGTCAAATTCTCCTCCCTGAAGAGAGATTGGACAAGACTAGTAGGACTCTGACCTAGAACTACAGTGGGATTGGGATCCCTCAGTTCAACAACCAGGCTAGGACACAAGAGTCACAGCCAGCCATCTGGGAGCTGCTGTTCTAGAACATTCCAGGCACTCTTGTCAGATTCTCCAAGGATCTCCGTATACACAAGTACATAATAAACAAAGGACTTTCTAGAAGAAGTGGGCTTTCAACATTACTCTATTCATGAAGAACAGAACTTCTGGGTTAAAGAATGAGAGGCAATTGTGAAGGAAATGAAGGTTCCACTGCTTGTCTGACCTCGTCCCAAGCAGCAGCCTTGGGTCCTCAGGCTGGTCAGGCTGCGGCCAACACAGGCACCCAGCCTGCATTTAGCCGGGTGAGCTGGGGCGGGGCAGCCCCTCCTTCTGGCTTCACACTCTCTTCAGATTCTTCACACATCTGCAGCAGCTTCCTGAAGACAGAAATCTGTTGGTGCCTGCCTATGTTTGGAAAGCCACCAAAGCAAAAAGAGCATCCAAATTTGTAGGAAAGCTGTTTCAAATCTGCAAAATAGTCTTTAATTCTGTAAAAGGGGGCGGGGTCGGTAAAGCCATAAAGGTGACACAGAAATTGTATTACTCAGGGAAAATTGTGTGTTTTTAAAATGCAAGGAATGGGAGCTGTGTTGTGAATTATGTCCCACAATTGGGGGAAGAAGAACCAATGCGTACAAGAGGCCAACTAAGCAAAAACAAAACAAATAAAAACTCATCTTCCCTCCTGTCAAGGGACTTGCGACATGGACAGGTTTGCCTGGCTCCCGCTGGGACAACAACAAACATCAAGGGAACATCAAAAACACTTCTCAAACCTTGCCTAACCCACTTGACAGTTTGCAAATGAGCCCTGCCTGCCGACAGATGTCCAGCTTTCTATGAAAAGGATGAAATTGGTTACTTTGTTGACTTCTTGGTCATGTTTGTCATAATCTCTTGGTCCACGGTTGTTAGAGGGACTGGACATCCTTGGACACAAAACTCAAGGTCGAGAACCACCTACACCTTTTGTCTTCATGCCCCTGTGCAGCTATGGGCTTCCTTAACAAGGTTGGGGGAGCAGAGCTTGCGGGCTCCTTTGCTTGTGGTTGATTATTCAGCATTAGCCAGTCTCCAGGACCTCTCAGGGGCCACCAAGCACTGTCTTTATGGAAAGCACAGCATATTCAGGATAGGAAGTAGCTCCCATGGCTGTTTTACTTAAGGAACATGTTGCTTTACCTAAGGTGAAATTTTTCTTCTTTATTTTTAAATATTTTTTTTTAGTTGTAGATGGACACAATATCTTTATTTATTTTTATGTGGTGCTGAGGATTGAACCCAGCGCCTAACACATGCGAGGCAAGCGTTTTACCACTGAGCTACAATCCCAACCTGAACTTTTCTTCTTAATGTCCAACCACACGTGAACTCAAAATAGGTCCAAGTTAACCAAGCACATGCTGTATAGGAATTTTAAAAATGGAAAGGACAAAACAGAGCATTCCTAAATAAGCAGACCAAAAAAAATGCTGTGTTCTTATATTTGTAAGGACTTAGCAGATACATAATAATAAAATGTGAGTAAGTAAATGCTCCTGAGGAGTGTGTTCCATGCTGGTCCCCAGACTCAGTGGGAACCAGGAAGGCCATAGGCCCTTCATCCCCTCCCAGGGCCCTTCCCAGAGGCCATTCCACATACCACACAGGGGTGTGCAGATTCAGCCTTATTTCTTATTTCTTATTTGAATGTGAGATTGCTAGAATGTCAGTGATGATATTTAATATTCACATTGGTTTAATAAAAAGGGTTAGTTTTCCCCCATATAATCAAAATGAAACTTGACACCCTGACAAAGAAAATCCAAAGAGTTCCAGTAATATCCATCCAATTAGACATCCCGTGACACAACTGGCTTTCATAATAAAGGAACGCTAATTGTTCTGTAGAAGAACAAGGTATATAAACACTCATTGGCAGAAACTTCCAGTTCATTTTTCAGTTGGTAACGAAAGGCTGCCCACTGGCCAAATTTAGGATGTTATTATCCTAATCAGGATAAAGGCCCAGAACTGTCACACAATAGCCTCAAGGAATAAGCAGGGTAGTATGAGCCAACTCAACCTGCTAGGATAGTGAATTGAAGTAGAGACCCGGATATGGGAGAAGTTTAAATGAAACTTCCACAGCCTGGATGAGGAAAGGAAGCCCCAGCCCTGGGCAGGAACAGGTTGGTAGAACATTCTACCTGGGCCACACTTCCTGCTGCACCCAGCACCCAACCCCAGCCCCCAGGGCATGCAGATGAGAGAGACAACCCAGCTCTGCCCTGCCCTTGTGGAGGTGAGGGGGGGGGCTGGGAAGAGTTGATTAATGTCCATGGAACTATCAGAAAGTAACCCAGGCTGTGTGTGAAGCAACGCTGGGAAGGTTCTGACCAGACAGGACAGAAATGCAGAAAGGGCAGTGCTGGGGTGGGCCGGGTTAGCCAGAGCTCACAGAGGGAGGACTTAACCCAGTGCTTAGGGGACCTTAGAAGAGGACATCCTGAAACAGGGAAGAGCATCCAGAATAGGAGAAGGGAAAAAGGAAGAAAGAAGATATCTTTATAAAATGAAGCCACCTCTTAAAAGTTTTCTGTCCTAAGTTATTAATTACAGAAAGCTCTTGAGGGCCTGGTGTGTTTGCCCACTTTCTCTTTTTCACTTTTTCACAACTTTTTCACAACTGTGAAACCAAAGGGCATCACCTTGCAAATCAGCATGTTTGAGGTGGCCTAAGGTCATTCACACTTATCACTGGCAAATTTGGGTGACTCACACCACAACCTCTGATAGGCAGAAAGATTGGGTACAAGAGAATCATGATTCATTCTTTCTCACACTAGAAACCAGGTTCCCTGGCATGGCAGACAGCCTGACTTCTCCAGGGCAGTTGACCAAGTACTTCTGGTGGGTTTAATGAACTTGTTCAACCTGCCTTCTCCTGAAGGCTGCTGGGACTTACTACAGAAGACCCAGCTGAGGAGGATGGTGACTTGTCAACCCCAGGGAATCTGAGAACGAGGCATCAAAGCCAGAATTCATTCCACCCTTTACCCACCTTCCATATAACCTCTTTCTGGAATGTCTCATAGGTTCAAAATGTCTTAGAAAGTTGACTACATGAATGGGCTTTATAAATTGCCTCTATGTATCACAGATAAGGGCATAAATCTTAAGAAGTTGAATGATCTACTCAAGGTCACAGAGACAGTTCTATCAGACAGGATGCCTACCAGACAGGATGCCTACCAGACAGGATGTCTACCAGACTGGAACCCAAGCTTCCTGGATCTGAGTCAAGGCTCCCTCAACCACACCTGGTAATATTAAAAGATTTGCCCAGGAATGGGCAAACTATTTCTATAAAGGGCCAGAAAATAAATATTTTGGGCTTTGCAGTCCATATGTACTCAACTGCACCCATTCAACTAGGCCTTTGTAGCTTGAAAGCAGTCTTAGACAATAAGTGAACAAAAGGGTGTGACTGTTGCAATAAAACTTTATTTACAATAATAGGAGGCTGGCAGGGTTTGGCCCACCAGCTACAGCTTGTCAACCTCTGAACAAAAATGTGGATCATTTTTTTGGTCACTTACAATATTTCAAAATCTGTGCCAGGCACTTTGGAGGCATTTTCTCATTCTAGACAATCCTCGGAGAACATTATTCCCACAGCTCCACGGACATGAAAGCTGAGACTCAGCACTATCCACAGCTAACCAATCTGGAAGCTGGGAGCTAGAGGCTGGAAGCTGTAACTGGCAGGGCTGTAAGTCTAACTTAGATCTTAATAATTCCAATTCCAGGCTAGTCAACAATAGACTGTAATATCTCCCAGAGGCACCGAAACCTTTCTGGTTTTGGTTTTGGATGTGTAATGAACTTCCTTTGAAGACTGCTCCTATCTAGGGCCATACTAAGTGATCAAGAATCCCAATTTGCCTGAAACTGAGGAGTCTCCCAAATTGCAGGACTTTCAGTAATGAAATCTGGAGTCCCAGGCAACCTGGATAATGGGTCACCCTGCCATCAGACATTTTTATGACATGCTTAGGACTTGTTCAACTGAACACAGTAAAGAAGACACCGGTGACTACCTCAGTTAAGATTTGAACTGAGGCCCTGTGAATCGAGTGGAGCAGAGCTCAAGAGAGCAAAGACACATTACAGAATAAACCCAGAGGAAATGGATACTAGAAAGAGAAGGATGGGTAATTTTTCTCAAAAGGCCAAGTAGAAGTCATATTTATGCTTCCTGGTTGGTCCCATCCATATTTTTTCTCTGTTTCTCCTCTCTTAACCTCACTCGATCTTCCAGAGTCCTCTAAAGACCACCACCCCCCTTTCTGCAGTCCCCACAATCCTATTTGCACACTGGTTGAATAGGGAAGTAGAATTCCCTGGAAAGGCTGTCCTGGCAGACGCCAGCTAGAGCTTCAGTGTGTGCCTAAAACACATTTGGGCCCATTGCCTATTTCTTCAAGATGTCCCAATCCAGGCTACTTCCTCTGGAAATCTTTTCCCCCTTCCTCTCCCTCAACTCACTCTCTCTCTCTCTCTCTCTCTCTCTCACCTCCCTCTATCACTCTGGATATGGCTCCCATGACTGTGATGTTCTCATGAGCATATAATTACCGGTTTGGCTTGTCTATATGCCTGGTTAGACCTTAAGCTCAGTGTCAGCCACTCCTGTCCCTGGTGCCTATTAAAAGAACATGTCAAAAATAAGTCAAGTCTTCATTGAAAAGGCAGTGCATTAGTTCAAGAGAAAGATAATGGTATTTTTATCAGATTTTTAGGACACAATGAATACCCCATATACATTTTGGGGATAAATGGATGGATGTAGGCCTGATCGTCCTGAACCCATAATGGGTACATTTTTTGAACTTCTCTCCATAGATTTGTCTAGTATATTTTGGTCTTCTTGGCCCTTTAAGACTCCACTCCTCAGAATAACTGGGCAAGACAAATAAATAAAACACATCCAAATTGGAAGGAAAAAGTAAAATTGTATTCAGAGATGATATGATTTTATCATGTCATGATCTTGTATAAAGAAAATCCAAAGAAATCAAGTTAAAAAAATCTATTAAGAATAATTAATAAGTTCAGCAAGGTTGTAGAATATGAGATCAATGTGCAGAAATCAATTCTATTTCTACATAAGTGTGATAAATAACCTTAAAATTAAATTTAGAAAAATAATTTATTCATGATGGCATCAAAAAGACTAAAATACTTAGGAATAAAATTACAAAAATTTTATTCTACTCTGAAAACTACAAAACAGTGCTGAAAGAAATTAAAGATCTAAATCAATGAAAAGCATCCACTGTTTATGAATCTATAGACAACACTGGTAAGATGGCAAAATTCCCCAAACTGACCTAAAAATTCAACAAAAAACTAATCAGAATCCTTTCTGACTTCTTTATAGAAATTGACAACATGATTGTAAAATTCACAGAGTTTCAAGGGACGCCAAGTAGTCAAAGCAATCCTGGAAAAGACCAAAATGGGAGGAGTTACATTCCCTGATTTCAAAACTTATACAAAGCAGCAGTGAAGACAGTATGATAACTAGCACAAAGATAGACGTGTGGATCAATGAAATAAAACTAAAATTAAGTCCAGAAATAAACCCACACACCTATGGCCAACTAATTTTCTACAGAGGTACCAAGATATTAGATGGTGAAAGAATAGTCCTTTGGACAAATGGTTCTGCATAGGCACAGGCAAAAGAATATAGTTGAATCCTTAATCCTCACACCATATGCAAAAATTAGCTCAACTGGTCATTAAGGAAATGCAGATCAAAATGACAATGAAACACTGCTTAATACCCATGAGGATGCCTACAATATTTTTTTCCCAGTACTAGGGATCGAACCCAGAACCCAGAGGCACTTTACCACTGAGCAACATCCCCAGCCCTTTTTAATTTTTATTCGAGAGAGGGTCTCACTAACTTGCCGAGGTTAGCTTGAAACCTGCTATCCTCTTGCCTCAGCTCCCAGAGTAGCTAGTATCATAAACATGCACCACTATGCCCAATTATAATAAATTTTTAAAAACAGAAAAAAATAAGTCTTGAAAAAGATGTAGAGAAATTAGAACTCTCATGCATGGCTGGCAAGAATGGAAAATGAAGCAACTGCTATGAAAAACAGTCTGGAAGTTCCTCAAGATGTTAAACAGAATTACCATGATGTACCACCTTGCCACAGGCCCAAAAGCAACACAGCCAAATGACTGTAGACTGAATCTTCTGAAACTGTGAGCCAAAATAAAGTTTTCCTATCTCTAAGTTTATTAGTGCAGGTATTTCGTCACAGTGACAGAAAGCTGACTATTATGATATACAATTAATATAATTCATCCGTAAAAAAGAAATGAAGTACTAATAGATGCTATAATTTGGAAGATCCTCAAAAACATTATGCTAACTGAAAGAAACCGAATGCAAAAGGTAATACGTTGTAAAACTCCTCTATACTAAAATCCAGAAAAAAGAAAATCCATAGAGACAGAAATCAACTAGTAGTTTTTCAGGAGCAGGGGCTAATAGAGAGTCATTTTTCGATGAAATGTGTTGTTCTTGGGTGGTGAAAGTTTTGAAACCAAAGAGAGGTGATGGTTTCACAACATTATAAATGTACTAAATGTCACTGAATTATACACATTAATTGTATGTTATGTGAATTTTGTCTCAAATTTTTTAAAGTTAATTCAAAATGGATCGAAGACCTAAATTTAAGAACTAAAACTATAAAATTCTGGACAGCAGCTACACGCGCCGGCGGGGAACGCGGACCGGACCCACTAGGACAGGTCCGGCGGACGGCTGAGGGCTAGGCCTGTCCCCTCCCCCAGTGTCTGCAGGTAGGCGGGACTGTGAACACCAGCAGAGCGGGGCCCAAAGCCTGCTGAGGGGCGGAACCGGCCCCTCCCCCAGTGCCTGCAAGCAGGGCGAACCTGCAAGCCACGGGCGGGCGGGTCAGGACCAGCAACCAGCCAAGTGACTGCAGCTACACGCGCCGGCGGGGAACGCAGACCGGACCCACTAGGACAGGTCCGGTGGAGGGCTAGGCCTGTCCCCTCCCCCAGTGTCTGCAGGTAGGCGGGGGACTGTGAACACCAGCAGAGCAGGCCCAAAGCCTGCTGAGGGGCGGAACCGGCCCCTCCCCCAGTGCCTGCAAGCTAGGCCAACCTGCAACCCATCGGGAGGTTAGGCCCAGCAACCTATGGAGTGACGCAGGTGCCCCTGGAGCCTGCTGGGTAGGTGGACCTTTGACAGACCAGCAAAGCAGACCTAGGGCCTGCCAGCATGGTAGACGGATCACACTAATTGGAGGAGGATCACAGCCACTACCTGCCCTGAAAGGGTGATTTTTCAACTATACAAGAGCAATATAAATAAATAGAGGGGGAAAATATCAAAGACACAACAATTTCACCAAGCAGAAAGAAACGCCAGCAGTATGAAACGACAAGGAAAGAAAGGACCACAGGCAATGCAGGTCAACTCAACTTTAGAAGAGGTAATAGCTGCAACAGATGGAATGTCAGATAGAGAGCTCAGGACATACATGCTTCAGATGATCTGGAGTCTCAAGGAAGACATGAGACAGCAAAATCAGACAATGAAAGATCACATTGAGGTCAGTCCCTGCAGCCGCCGCGGCCGGCCGCCCTCAGCCAGCAGCTCGGCGCCACCTCGGGCCGGCGTCTCGGGCGGGCGGGAGCGAGGCGGCTGACGGGCGCGGCGGGGGCGGCCGAGCGCTCCTCCGGCTCCGGCTCCGGCTCCGGCGCGGCGCAGCTCGGGCGGCGGCATCTCCATGGGACCGGCCCGCGGCGCCCGGGCGCTCTGAGAATATTTCCACTGCTGGACCGAGGACACGGGGTTTGGAATTCCTGGAGAATTACCTTTGAGAGAAGCTGGAAATAATTTCTTTAAATTTCATCTCTTAGTTTCCATCTTGTTGCATTTCTGAGGCTTATCCAGGAGCCATGAACAACTTTAGTAATGAAGAGTTTGACTGCCACTTCCTTGATGAAGGCTTTACTGCCAAGGACATTTTGGACCAAAAAATTAATGAAGTGTCTTCTTCTGACGATAAGGATGCCTTTTATGTCGCAGATCTTGGAGACATTCTAAAGAAACATCTAAGATGGTTAAAAGCTCTTCCTCGTGTTACCCCCTTTTATGCAGTCAAATGCAATGATAGCAGAGCCATAGTGAAGACCTTAGCTGCCATTGGGACAGGATTTGACTGTGCTAGCAAGACTGAAATACAGTTGGTGCAGAGTCTCGGAGTGCCTCCAGAGAGGATTATCTATGCAAATCCTTGTAAGCAGGTGTCTCAAATTAAATATGCTGCCAGTATTGGAGTCCAAATGATGACTTTTGACAGTGAAGTTGAGTTGATGAAGGTTGCCAGAGCACATCCAAAGGCAAAGTTGGTTTTGCGGATTGCTACTGATGATTCCAAAGCAGTCTGTCGTCTCAGTGTTAAATTCGGTGCCACACTCAAAACCAGCAGACTTCTTTTGGAACGAGCTAAAGAATTAAATATTGATGTCATTGGTGTCAGCTTTCACGTGGGGAGTGGCTGCACTGATCCTGAGACCTTCGTGCAGGCCATCTCTGACGCCCGCTGTGTCTTTGACATGGGAGCTGAGGCTGGTTTCAGCATGCGTCTGCTGGATATTGGTGGTGGCTTCCCTGGATCTGAGGATGTGAAGCTTAAGTTTGAGGAGATCACCAGTGTGATCAATCCAGCACTGGACAAATACTTTCCATCAGACTCTGGAGTGAGAATCATAGCTGAACCAGGAAGATATTATGTTGCTTCAGCTTTCACGCTTGCAGTTAATATCATTGCCAAAAAACTCGTATTAAAGGAACAGACAGGCTCTGATGATGAAGATGAGGCAAGTGAACAGACCTTTATGTATTATGTGAATGACGGAGTATACGGATCATTTAATTGCATCCTTTATGATCATGCACATGTAAAGCCCCTGCTGCAGAAGAGACCTAAACCAGATGAGAAGTATTATTCATCCAGCATATGGGGACCGACCTGTGATGGCCTTGATCGGATTGTTGAGCGCTGTGACCTTCCTGAAATGCATGTGGGTGATTGGATGCTTTTTGAAAACATGGGTGCATACACTGTTGCTGCTGCTTCTACTTTCAATGGATTCCAGAGGCCAACTATCTATTATGTGATGTCAGGACCAACATGGCAGTGCATGCAGCAAATCCAGAACCATGGCTTCCCACCCGAAGTGGAGGAGCAGGACGTTGGCACTCTGCCCGTGTCTTGTGCTCAGGAAAGCAGCATGAAACGTCACCCAGCAGCGTGCGCCTCCACTAGTATCAATGTGTAGATGCCGCTCTGTAGCTGTTCACTACAGATTTAGCTTAAGTTAAGGGATCTGGGGGGACCATTTAACTTAATTACTGCTAGTTTTGAAATGTCTTTGTAAGAGTAGGGTTGGCACAGATGCAGCAATACGGACGACTAGAAGATGGGGTCACACTTATCTGTGTTCCTATGGAAACTATTTGAATATTTGTTTTATATGGATTTTTATTCACTTTTCAAACAAGCTACTAAAGAGTGCCCCCTCAGCTGCCCAGCAAGCATTTGTAGCTTGTACAGTGGCAGAATGGGCCAAAAGCTTAAAGTTGTGACCTGTTTTGAAAATAAAGTATCTTGAAATAAAAAAAAAAAAAAAAAAAAAAAAAAAAAAAAAAAAAGAAAGAAAGATCACATTGACAAACAAATCCAGGAAGTAAAAGATCAATTTCACAGGGAGATAGAGGTAATAAAAAACAAACAAATAGAAATACTAGAAATGCAGGAAACAATAAACCAACTTAAAAACTCAATTGAGAATACTACCAGCAGAGTGGATCACTTAGAAGATAGAACATCAGACAATGAAGACAGAGTATTTCAACATGAAAAGAACATAGATAGCTCAGCAAGTCTACTAAGAAACCATGAGCAGAACATTCAAGAGCTATGGGATAATATCAAAAGACCAAACTTAAGAGTCATTGGGATACAGGAAGGCACAGAGCTCCAAACCAAAGGATTAAGCAATCTATTCAGTGAAATAATACAAGAAAACTTCACAGACTTGAAGAATGAGACAGAATCCCAAATCCTAGAAGCCTACAGGACGCCGAATGTGCAAAATCATAAGAGATCCACACCTAGACACATTATAATGAAGATGTCCAACATACAGAATAAGGAGAGAATTTTAAAAGCTACAAGGGAAAGGAAGCAGATTACATTTAGGGGTAAACCAATCAGAATAACAGCTGATCTCTCAACACAGATTCTAAAAGCTAGAAGATCCTGGAATAACATATTTCAAACACTGAAAGAAAATGGATTCCAACCAAGAATCTTGTATCCGGCGAAATTAAGCTTCAGGTTAGAAGATGAAATTAAAACCTTCCACGATAAACAAAAGTTAAAAGAATTCGCAGCTAGAAAACCATTTCTTCAAAAAATCCTTGGCAAAACATTACAGGAAGAGGAAATGGAAAATAACATTGAAAACCAACAATGGGAGGTAGGACAGTAAAGGGGGGAAAGTAGTCAAAGAGGATAACAAATCAGGTTTAGTAACATCAATAAACAAACATGGATAGAAGAACAAACCATATCTCAATAATAACCCTAAATGTTAATGGCTTAAACTCACCAATTAAGAGACACAGGCTAGTAGAATGGATCAAAAAACAAGACCCAACAATATGCTGTCTACAGGAGACGCATTTGATAGGAAAAGATATACATAGACTGAAGGTGAAAGGTTGGGAAAAATCATATCACTCATATGGACCGCGGAAACAAGCAGGAGTGTCCATACTCATATCTAATAAAATAGATTTCAAGCCAAAGCTAATCAAAAGGGACAAAGAAGGACACTTCATACTGCTCAAGGGAACCATACACCAACAAGACATAACAATCATAAATATATATGCCCCAAATAATGGTGCAGCTGTGTTCATCAAGCAAACTCTTCTCAAGTTCAAGAGTCTAATAGACCACCATACAATAATCATGGGAGACTTCAACACACCTCTCTCACCACTGGACAGATCTTCCAAACAAAAGTTAAATAAGGAAACTATAGAACTCAATAACACAATTAACAACCTAGACATAATTGACATATATAGACTATACCACCCAACATCAAGTAGCTACACTTTTTTCTCAGCAGCACATGGAACCTTCTCAAAAATAGACCATATACTATGTCACAGGGCAACTCTTAGACAATACAAAGAGGTAGAGATAATACCATGCATCTTGTCTGATCATAATGGAATGAAACTGAAAATCAATGATAAAAGAAGAAAGGAAAAATCAAGCATCACCTGGAGAATGAACAATAGGTTGCTGAGTGATCAATGGGTTTTAGAAGACATCAAGGAGGAAATTAAAAAATTCCTAGAGTTAAATGAAAACACAGACACAACATATCGGAATCTATGGGACACATTGAAAGCAGTTCTAAGAGGAAAATTCATTGCTTGGAGTTCATTCCTCAAAAAAAGAAAAAACCAACAAATAAATGATCTCATACTTCATCTCAAAATCCTAGAAAAAGAAGAGCAAAACAACAGCAAAAGAAGTAGAAGGCAAGAAATAATTAAAATCAGAGCTGAAATTAATGAAATTGAAACAAAAGAAACAATTGAAAAAATTGACAAAACTAAAAGCTGGTTCTTTGAAAAAATAAATAAAATTGACAGACCCTTAGCCATGCTAACGAAGAGAAGAAGAGAGAGAACCCAAATTACTAGCATACGGGATGAAAAAGGCAATATCACAACAGACACTTCAGAAATACAGAAGATAATCAGAAATTACTTTGAATCCTTATACTCCAATAAAATAGAAGATAGTGAAGGCATAGATAAATTCCTTGAGTCTTATGATCTGCCCAGATTGAGCCAGGAGGATATAGACAACCTAAACAGACCAATAACAATAGAGGAAATAGAAGAAACCATGAAAAGACTACCAACTAAGAAAAGCCCAGGACCGGATGGGTATACAGCAGAGTTTTACAAAACCTTTAAAGAGGAACTAACACCAATACTTTTCAAGCTATTTCAGGAAATAGAAAAAGAGGGAGAACTTCCAAATTCGTTCTACGAGGCCAACATCACCCTGATTCCGAAACCAGACAAAGACACTTCAAAGAAAGAAAACTACAGACCAATATCTCTAATGAACCTTGATGCGAAAATCCTCAATAAAATTCTGGCGAATCGGATTCAAATACATATCAAAAAAATTATACACCATGATCAAGTAGGATTCATCCCTGGTATGCAAGGTTGGTTCAATATACGGAAATCAATAAATGTTATCCACCACATCAATAGACTTAAAAATAAAAACCATATGATCATCTCGATAGATGCAGAAAAAGCTTTCGACAAAGTACAGCATCCCTTTATGTTCAAAACTCTAGAAAAATTAGGGATAAATGGATCATACCTCAACATTGTAAAAGCAATCTATGATAAGCCACAGGCCAGCATCATTCTGAATGGAGAAAAATTGAAGGCATTCCCTCTAAGATCTGGTACAAGACAGGGATGCCCTCTCTCACCACTTCTGTTCAACATAGTCCTCGAAACACTGGCCAGAGCAATTAGGCAGACGAAAGAAATTAAAGGCATAAAAATAGGAAAAGAAGAACTTAAATTATCACTATTTGCAGATGATATGATTCTATACCTAGCAGACCCAAAAGGGTCTACAAAGAAGCTTTTAGAGCTAATAAATGAATTCAACAAAGTGGCAGGATATAAGATCAACACGCATAAATCAAAGGCATTCCTGTATATCAGCGACAAATCCTCTGAAACGGAAATGAGGACAACTACTCCATTCACAATATCCCCCCAAAAAATAAAATACTTGGGAATCAACCTAACAAAAGAGGTGAAAGATTTATACAATGAAAATTAGAGAACCCTAAAGAAAGACATAGAAGAAGACCTTAGAAGATGGAAAAATATACCCTGCTCATGGATAGGCAGAACTAACATCATCAAAATGGCGATATTACCAAAAGTCCTATATAAGTTCAATGCAATGACAATCAAAATCCCAACAGCATTTCTTGTAGAAATAGATAAAAGAATCATGAAATTCACATGGAATAATAAAAGACCCAGAATAGCAAAAACAATGCTAAGCAGGAAGTGTGAATCAGGCGGTATAGCGATACCAGACTTCAAACTACACTACAGAGCAATAGTAACAAAAACAGCATGGTACTGGTACCAAAACAGGCGGGTGGACCAATGGTACAGAATAGAGGACACAGTAACCAATCCACAAAACTACAACTATCTTATTTTTGATAAAGGGGCTAAAAGCATGCAATGGAGGAAGGATAGCATCTTCAACAAATGGTGCTGGGAAAACTGGAAATCCATTTGCACCAAAATGAATCTGAATCCCTATCTTTCGCCGTGCACAAAAGTTAACTCAAAATGGATCAAGGAGCTTGATATTAAATCAGAGACATGGCATCTGATAGAAGAAAAAGTTGGTTATGATCTACACGCTGTGGGATCGGGCTCCAAATTCCTCAATAGGACACCCATAGCGCAAGAGTTAACAACTAGAATCAACAAATGGGACTTACTCAAACTAAAAAGTTTTTTCTCAGCAAAAGAAACAATAAGAGAGATAAACAGGGAGCCTACATCCTGGGAACAAATCTTTACTCCACACACTTCAGATAGAGCCCTAATAACCAGAATATACAAAGAACTCAAAAAATTAGACAATAAGATAACAAATAACCCAATCAATAAATGGGCCAAGGACCTGAACAGACACTTCTCAGAGGAGGACATACAATCAATCAACAAGTACATGAAAAAATGCTCACCATCGCTAGCAGTCAGAGAAATGCAAATCAAAACTACCCTAAGATACCATCTCACTCCAGTAAGACTGGCAGCCATTAGGAAGTCAAACAACAATAAGTGCTGGAGAGGATGCGGGGAAAAGGGCACTCTTGTTCATTGCTGGTGGGACTGCAAATTGGTGCAGCCAATTTGGAAAGCAGTATGGAGATTTCTTGGAAAGCTGGGAATGGAACCACCATTTGACCCAGCTATTCCCCTTCTCGGTCTATTCCCTAAAGCCCTAACAAGAGCATGCTACAGGGACACTGCTACATCGATGTTCATAGCAGCTCAATTCACGATAGCAAGACTGTGGAACCAGCCTAGATGCCCTTCAATAGATGAATGGATAAAAAAAATGTGGCATTTATATACTATGGAGTATTACTCTGCATTAAAAAATGACAAAATCATAGAATTTGGAGGAAAATGGATGGCATTAGAGCAGATTATGCTAAGTGAAGCTAGTCAATCTTTAAAAAACAAATACCAAATGACTCCTTTGATATAAGGGGAGTAAACAAGGACAGGGTAGGGACAAAGAGCTTGAGAAGAAGATTTACATTAAACAGGGATGAGAGGTGGGAGGGAAAGGGAGTGAGAAGGGAAATTGCATGGAAATGGAAGGCGATCCTCAGGGTTATACAAAATGTCATATAAGAGGAAAGGAGGGGCAAGACAAGATAATACAAATGGAAGTAATGATTTACAGTAGAAGGGGTAGAGAGAGAAAAGGGGAGGGGAGGGGAGGGGAGGGGAGGGGGGATAGTAGAGAATAGGACAGACAGCAGAATACATCAGACACTAGAAAGGCAATATGTCAATCAATGGAAGGGAAACTGATGTGATACAGCAATTTGTATACGGGGTAAAAGCGGGAGTTCATAATCCACGTGAATCAACCGTGTAATATGATGTATTAAGAACTATGTAATGTTATGAACGACCAATAAAAAAAAAAGCAACACAATTTTTAAAAATAAAAAAAACTATAAAATTCTTAGCAAAAAAAAAATAGGGGCAAATATTTACAACACTGTGATTTGGAAAAAAAAACAATTCTGGGTATGGCATGAGCAACACAACAAATACATAAATTGGACTCCATCACAATTAAAAACTTTAATGCTTCAAAGTTCAACATCAAGAAAACGAAAAGACTACCCATAAAATGAAAAAAATACTTGCAAATCATATACCTGGTACAGGAATAGTACCTAGAATATATAAAGAACTTTTACAACTTCACAGACAAAAAAGAACAAGCATTAGCTAGAAAATGTGGAGCAACTAAAATTCTAATACATTGATTGTGAAAATACAAAATGGTAGGTACTTATGCTGTGGAAAACGGTCTGGCAGTTTCCCAAATGGTTAAACGTGGAGTTATCATATTCAACTAGGTCTATGCCCAAGAGAAATGAAAATGTACTTCCTCACAAAAATCTTGCAGACAAATAATTAATGCAACATTATCATATTAGCCAAAAGGTAAAAAAAAAAACAACCTGAATGGCCAATGAGTGGATTAAACAAAATGTAGCATATACATACAATAGAATAATATTCCACCATAGCAAGGAATGAAGTACTGATACATGCTGCAACACGGGTGACCCTTGAAAACATACCAAGTGAAAGAAGTCAGACACAAAGACCACATACTATGATTCCATTCATGTTAAAGGCCTGTATAGGGAAATCATAGAGACAGAAACTACATCCGTGGTTGTTTGAGGCTGAGGTGGGGGTGGGCAGAGGGGGTGATAGCCACAGGGTATGGGATTTATGTTTGATGTAATGAAATTTTATCAGATTGACTGATGATGATTGCACAACCCTATGTATACACTGAAGACCAGTGACTTGTACATTTTAAATGGGTAAATTGTATGGTTCATGAATTATATCTCAATAAAACTGTTTTACAAAAAAAAAAAATATCCACCAAATCCATTCCTCTCCCACACTTCCATACATCCACACAAAGCCATGTTGTCTTCAGAGCAACACCTGAAACTTCTTAAAATTGGGTCAGCCCATTCTCTGACCTTGGGGAACTTGGTCCTTATTTGAGATTTCTGGGCCCTTTTGACAGTTTGAGGTAATTGGCCATTTACACACAGGGCAAAGTAGTACTTTGGTAATTACTAAAGCCACAGTACTGAATCACGGGGAGTTTGGAGTTTGGAAAAACACATCAACCTCCCAACAGCCAGGGTCCCATGAAAAGAGGCTTCAGCTTCTGATCATCTCAAGCACATTCCTAGCACACTCCACCCGTTTCTAGCTTCTCCTTCCCCGTTTTGGCAAATTTCCCTTCCTCCCCCTACCCCACCCCAACGGACTCTGGACTCTGAAGAAAAAGAGCTTATGCCAACCATCTACTTTCCACCCAGCCCAACTGCCTGCAGCCCCAGCTCACACACCAAGACAACTGACCCTTCTGATTGGAGTTAAAAGCTTTGTGTTGTGTGTGCTAACAAGTTGGTGGGATGGGGGGGGGGGTGCCTCTTTCCTCCAGCTCCGATTACCTGGTTTCCGAGTGGGCCAACTCTGGGAGAAATCCTTCCAATCAATGCCTCCAGTTGAAGTCTAAATGTCCATACTTCTCTCTCTCTCTAGAGGAATAAGAAACAGACCAGAGGAAAAACATGTTGCAACACAGTTATTACATTAGTTCTTTATAACCAAGGTCTCCAGGCTGGGGTGGAGTGAGAGATGAAAGTTTTCATATTTAGTGAATAAATGCCTTGCAGTTCTCTTTGGTTTTTCTTAACTATAAATATGTAGCAAATGTGCTTTGTCCTCCATGTGACTCCCCTCTTGTGAAAGCCATTTCACAGATCCAGAAAGGGAGGCAGCAAGGAACCTGATAACTTCCTGACTCCCAAACAAATTCTTGGGCTACAACTTTCACCATCAAGTTTACCTCCCACCTTTCTTTGAATGCTCTTTCTAGACTCTTCCATTCCAGGCCATGCTTTTCCAGGCCAATCACTACTTCTGTCCAAACCTCTTTCTCCATGATGTGGCCACCAAAACACAGCCCATCCAGATTCTTTTTTCTTTTTTTTTTTTTTCTTTTTCAGTACCGGGGATTGAACTCAGGGGCATTTGACCACTGAACCACATCCCCAGACCTATTTTTGTATTTTATTTAGAGACAGGGTCTCACTGAGTTGCTTAGCACCTCACTTCTGCTGAGACTGGCTTTGAACTCGAGATCCTCCTACCTCAGACTCCTGAGCTACTGGGATTACAGGCGTGCACCACCGCACCTGGCCATCTTGATTATTACTTTTCTGGAACATACAAAATCAAGACACTAATTATATTGTATCAGATTCTCTAATTGTTTTCATGAGGATGGAGTGCCCTGCCAGAGTAGTGGTCTGTCAGATATTAAATTTTAGGGTAATTTTTTCCTTCTTTTTTTTGAGAGATTTTTTTAAAAATTTTTTAGTTTTCAGTGGACACAACATCTTTATTTTTATGTGGTGCTGAGGATTGAACTCAGCGCCCTGCGCATGCCAGACGAGCAAGCTACTGCTTGAGCCACATTCCCAGCCCTTCCTTCCTTTTTATAGAAGGATAATTATCAGCTTCCTCAAGACATTGGCCATGACATGAGGTAAAATAGCCTAAATTGGTATAGTCATTATGAAAAACAGTATGGAGATTCCACAAAAAATTAAAAATGAACTGGGCATGGTGGCACATGCCTATAATCCCAGTTATGAGGGTGGCTGAGGCAGGAGGATTGCAATTTCAAGGCCAGCCTGGGCAACTTAGGGAGAACTTGTTTCAAAATTAGAAGGGCCAGGGATGTTGCTCAGTTACACTGAGTTCAATCCCCAGTACCCCCCCAAAAAAATTGAAAGTAGAACTACTCAGCAAATCCCACTTCTGGATATATATCCAAAGGAAATGAAGTCAGTATATCATAAGAACATCTGCACCCCCATGTTTATCACAGAACTAGAGCAAAGATACAGAATCAAACTAAATTCCTATCCGATGATTAGATTTTAAAAATGTGGTGCATATACACAGTGGGCTACTGTTCACCCATAAAAAAGGATGAAATCCCACAACATGGAGAACATTATGTTCAATGAAATAAGCCAGGCATAGTACCACACAAGCTCACTTATATGTGGCAGCTGAAAAAGTTGATCCCATAGAAGTTGAGAATCAAATAGCATTTACCAGAGCTGGGGAGAGTAAGGGAGATGGGGAGACTGAGAACAGGTTGGTCAACAGGTGTAATGTTATAGTTAGAGGAATAAGTTCTGGCTCTCTATGGCACAGTAGGATGTCTAAAGCTAACAATAATGCACTGTGTATTTCAGATAGCTAGAAGAGAAGGTTTCCAACACTCTCACAACATAGAAATAACAAATGTTTAAGGTGGATGGATATGCTAATGACCCTGATTTGATCATTACCCAATGTATACATGTATCAAAACACATATTGTAGAACAAATAAAAAAAGAAAAATCACACATTGTACTCCATAATATGTACAATTATTATATCAATTAAAAATGCATTTAAAATTTTTTTGAAGAGGCACATTAAAAAGAACCATCAGAAACCCAGATCAGAACAGAGCAGGTGGAGGAAGATAACTGAAAGGCAGAGGAGAAACATGAGTACCTGAAAGAATACCAATGAGAAGCAAGATATTTTCTAAACAGAACTCCAAAAATGCTCAGAAACTGGAGAGAAAAGATTATCACAAGACAGGTGCCATGGTACACACCTGTAATCTCAGCAACTGCAGAGGCTGAGGAAGGAGGATCGCAAGTTCAAAGCCAGTCTCAGCAACATAGCAAGGCTATAAGCAATTCAGTGAGACCCTGTCTCTAAATAAAATATTTTAAAAAGGGCTGGGTATGTGGTTCAGTGTTAAGTGCCCCTGGGTTCAATCCCCACTACAAAAAAAAAATCATAAAAGGGAGAACAGATGCTAAACTAAAGCAGGGAGGTTGATTCAAAGTCCATAAATGGCTCCCTTTACGTTGAAACTGATCCCTTCTTCAGGCAGACATAAGATGACAACAATCTTTCCCCCGCCTCCAAGAAATTTAGTCTCTAAACCCCAGCACCCTCAGAATGGAGTGAGGGAAATGCACACCCCAAACCAGGGAGCTAAATGAAAGTCCACACACTGAACCAGAGTGAGATCCTCAGCCCTGCCAACAGCCTGCATTATAACCCCGGGCAAGGGTCTGAGTGACAACGTGTCTAACTTGGCACATTGAAAGTGTGAGAAGCACATGCTCTGTGATGGAAATGTAACTTAGGAGAACAGGCATCTGAACACAAAGTACCAGGACAGAAGAATGAGCTTGTTCCCTGACATGATTTGAAGTTGACAGGAGAGGGGGGCCTCTGCTGATTGCTAGCTTCAGAGCCACTTCAACTCCAACTGAACGAACTTGAAGACAAGAGGATTCATCTTTTGGGAAAACTGTCAAGCAGATACAATTGGCCTTTACAGGGAGCAAATGTCTTCTTAAATATTCCCAGATGCAGGAAGGGAAATGGGGCATCCAAATGGTTCACCTTGTTCTTAGGATAAAGCCCTTCTGTGTCCTGACCCCTCAGCCCACCTCTAACCCTGAAGCCTTCAAAATTTTCAACACCAGCTAAATCCTTTAGCTCCTCCCACGAAGGTCTCCTGGCCTTCGTCCATCTCTTCACCCCTCACCCTACTTACTCAAAACCAATCTAGATGCAAAGATGAACTGCTGCTTCTGGAGTGGAGTGTAGAGAAAGCTGGAGAAAATGATGGTTCTCGGAAAATAGAAGTTTGCATGTCTAACTTCACACCTTTCAACCTTCAGCCACTAGGAACCTTTTCTCTGTCCTCTCCTGCCCCTGAGGTGTCTCCGGTCAACTTGTCCATGCCAAGAAAGGAGGTCCTCCTCCTGCCCCTGAAGCTTCCTAGGGGAAGTTGTATAGACTCTTTGTCTTTCTCTCTGAATCCCAAGTCCCCAGGTGGTGTCTAAGGAGATGGAAGAGGGTTTGAAGTGTCTGTTCAAGCTAGAGAGATCAGTGAGCCCCCACACCCCCAAGACTTCTGGAAGCTGCAGCAGAAAACACTCAAAAAGGCTCTGAATGACCAGTTACCCAGCCTATTGATTCTAGTAGATCCACTGAAGTAGGACAAAGGATGGGAGTGGCCCCATAAAGGTAGAAGAAAGAACCTTTGGGTGTCTGATGAACTGTGGGCCCCACTAATAAGCCTCAATTCAGTGAGGCAAAAAGCAACAAATAGTAAGTGGTGTGTTCCAACCACCAAGGAACTTAACATTCTAATGCTAATATTGCATTTACTTTCTCTTTTTTTTTTTTTTACAATTAGGAATTTTAAATTTTTTTCAACAAGTATTACAGGGATTATTTATTTATTTTCATTGTGGTAAAATACAAATAACATAATTTCCCACTTTAACCATTTTATATGATACAACTCAGCAGCATTTGGACATTCACAATGTGGTACATCCAGTCACCACCATCTAGTTCCAAAATATTTCTGTTTCCCCAAAAGGAAACTTTATAGCTATTAATTGGAATCCCTCATTTACTACTCCTCCAGCCCCTAGCAGCCACTGACTTGCTTTCTTTCTCTGTGTGTTTAACCATTCTGAATTTAAATTTCATATAAGTAAATTATACAATATGTTGCCTTGTGTGTCTGCCTTCTTTTAGTATAATGTTTTTGAGGTTTATTTATGTCATAGTGTGTATCAGTACTTTACCCCTTTATGGTTGAATAATATTCCACTTGGGGGATTATAACATTTTGTTTCTTCGATCATCAGTTAATAAGATATTTGGGTTGCTTCCAACAGCATTACTTTTGGAATCAGGAAAAGAATTGTTTTATTTGGGTTACAAAATCCCTACTATCCATAAAACAGGAAGAGATTTATGGTCTATCTCTTTCTTCATCCACTGGCCAAAAGCAAATATATTTTCTCAATTCTGACTCAGTTTTTTATTTGTTTCTTGGTTTAGGATTTTCTAAAAAACTATTTCTGAAATATGAGTACATCATGTAACCTATGTTTACTTTCACAGTGGTGATTCTTTTTCCTTCCAGTAAAGCTATTGCTTTATTTCATCAAGTAAAAGCCACCAGGGGCTGGGGTTGTGGCTCAGAGGTAGAGCGCTCGCCAACCATGCGTGAGGCACCGGGTTCGATCCTCAGCACCACAGAAAAATAAAATAAAGATATTGTGTCCACCTATAACTAAAAAAAAATATATTTTTTAAAAAAAGTAAAAGCCACCAACAATGCTAAGACACACCATTATCTTATTTGCCAGGAAGAAAGCAAAACCCCTGGCAATTAAACTATGACACAATGCTTTTCTCCTCTTATGATTTTTCTATTTAAACTTCTTGCAAAAAAAAATTTTTTAAGACTAATCACTGTTTTTTGTTTATTTGTTTTTAATATTATAGATACATACAATACCTCCATTTTGTTTATTTATCCTTATGTGGTGCTGAGGATTGAACCCAGTGCCTCACACCTGTGAGGCAAGTGCTCCGCGCTAAGCCACAACCCCAGCCCTAATCATTGGTTTTTATCTTATATCACTCTTGGGCTTACATTCAAACTGGGTACAGGTATACCCTATTTGATACTATTATCCTACTAGTATAATTTTGCTAAAAGGAAGAATAAGAGAGAAAAAGGAAAGAGTGATGTGTCCCAAATGGACCTTTGCTACGAGGTAATTATGGAGTAGGGACTTTGGAGATTCAGAAAGTCTTTTGAGACCACCCCACTCGTTCTCACTCTACAGATAAGAACCTGTGGAGTCAAGTGAGGTTTGGCAACTTACCGCATCTTACTCAGAAGGAAAGCCAATCATTCTGTAGCATGCATGTTCATGTAGGAATACTGCACATCCCATGCTAACAGCTAAGTAAATCATATTACATCTTGCCAAGACAGGTTGTAAAAGACTTGCAAATGATTAAAAAGATGACTGGGTTATAATTGACCTTCATTTTCTTTGAGCTATTTTACCACTATGCAAATTGTCAAAATTGATAGTAATGCAAATTCCCTATATTCATAAAAATACAAATGAATTGTATTCAGTAAATGCAACTGATTATTGCCCTCTGGGTATTCCAATTTTTTACCTACTTGTAAATTCATTTCATCACTCCTTATTGTCTTTATATATATAGTTCTTTAAGTTCCCTCTTTGAACCAGTTATAACATCTTACTAGTTCCTTCATTAATTGATGAGAAATAAAATCTTTGACATGCTCATTTTATATGTGTATAAGAGTCATAATTTTACCTTTGAAAAATTATCCTTTAACAATCTGTACAAGAGTATCAGTCATCAAAAATTATATTTATAGAGTTTTTTTGCTTGAATAACAATAAGACAGCTTCAGAAATAAATGTCAAGTGCAGAAAGCAAGATATAATATTGAAAAATACAGTGTGAATCAACAATGTCAAAAATACAAAGACAATCTAAGGGAAAGAAGTAAAACAAAAAATGAATAGGGATTGCAAATAGGTACTAAGATTTATTAGTATTTTTTTTCTTGCTTCTTTGTACCATTCTGTACTTGGGACATTTTTACAATGAACATGAAATGCTTTTATAGCCATACACACACACACAAAAAAAAAAACTTTGAAGAGGAAAGAATAAAATATGTTCTCTACTAAGAGAAAGAACTAAGATACTGAGAAACAGGTAGAGCCGGGCCTAGGAAACAAACAGCACCTGCAAGATAATAAATGACCAAATGCCTCCACAGGGGAGAGAGAACTGGCAGTCTGCCAGGAAACTGAAGGGCCCCTTGTAGTTCACCGATATTTTATTTTTCCTCTTTATGATGGAAATATGCATGGCTCAGTGTTTGTTCCTAAGAAAACAAATTCTAGACTAATCAGTGTAAAATAAATAAAGATTAAATTTAAATTATATGTACAGCCTGGAAAAACACCTACATAGGCTTTAATCGCCACAGAGATGCTCATTAGGCAGCTTAGTGAATGCTTATTAACTGTCCCTGTCAGAGATAGGACCAGTGCCTTTTTTTTCCCCCAAGAACATTCTGGAACCTTCCAGAATTACACAAACTAGATCAACATTCCAAACCTTGTGTTTAACAGATGTCAGTCACTGGTACAAAAGGACACATGCCATATAAAGGATGATGTTTAAAGCTTAAACTAGGAAATAAAATGAGTTTGTTCATACTCACTTTTATATCTTTCTTTATAATAAAAGTATATGTAAATGTGTTTGTCAGATGCTTTTCTTAGGCCAAAGCTCAGCTCCCTCCCACTTCTTCTGGATCTGACATAAAGCTGCCCTCTCCCAGTTGCCACCACAACATGAAGGGAGAAGGAGAGAAGGCAGCTAATAAGGTGACCCTCTGGAATTAAACAATCACTCACCTCCTCCATTCACCCCAAACCCTTCTACCTCTGGACAGGGAGGATCAGTGATGGAATCAATAGAAATCATTTTTGGTCAATTAAAGTGACCTGCTACTTTTGCCTAAGTAAAAATTAATTCACAGAAAAATGGAGAAGATTCAAAGTGGGTAGTAATGAGGCTCGGGAGGAAGATATCTGGGAGAACTGGCAGCACTGAGCAAGGTCCCAGTCTGCTGAGAGATCAGGGTTCATCCTGAATTTCACTAGAGATACCACTTAAGATATTCATGTTTATTATTTACAACATTTGCTATGGGCTAAATTGTGTCCACCACCCAAAAAAAAAATATATATATATATATATATGTGTGTGTGTGTGTGTGTGTGTGTGTGTGTGTGTGTGTCAAACCTCAAACCCCAATGTGCTGCATTTGGAATAGCGTTTTAGGAAATATTTGAGATCCAAAAAGGACCATTGGGCAGGGTCTTCAAGCCAGGTAGAGAGCCCTCACCAGAAACTGAACCCTTCCAGAACCTTGATTTTGGAGATTCCAGCCTCTACAACTGTGGGGAAAATAGATTTCTGTTGTTTAAGCCATGCAGTCAATGTTGTTATGGCAGCCTGAGCTGATGAAGATACCACACCCTAAGTTCTTGAAAAACTTGTAACTTTTTCAAAAAAAAAAATTATACACATATCTTATTTAAAACATACATTCATATGTATCCTTAAAAGAAAACAGTTTTAAATCATTTGATTTTCTAAAATCAAGTAAAGTAAGATACTTTAATAAGAATTTAAATATGTACAAGACTCACTACACTCAGCTCTGGAGGTATAAAGATAAATAAGACAGGGAGATCATGCTGTTGCCTAGAGAGAAAACTGCATGTGCACAAAATTTTATTACAAAAATGATGAATGCCATAACTGAAATGTACTGGAGGGCCTGGGGAGTGCAGAAGAAGAAACACAGAACTTGGCCCAGCAAAAACAGTTTCTGGGTTGCAGACAATAAACAGTCAAATTGATTGAGGACGAGAGGTTCTTCCATTTAGAAATAGGGAGAGGATCTTCTAGGACAAGGGCAGAGCACTTGGCATAGAAGAGAAAGACCAATACTGTGGACCCTGTGACAATGCATGGCTGATGTGTAGAAGGAAAATGGCCAAAGGGCCGGACACGGGCCTGGAAAGACAGGGAGAAGCCTGATGACTACATCACAGACATCATGAAGCCTGCAGAGACTGGGCCCATGCAGGTCTTCAAGTGCCTTTTATCACATTGCTGATTACCTTAGCCATGAACAGTCCTGTGAGGCCACTGCTTACCCACTATGGCAAAGTATCATTTTGATTTATTAAAGTATAAACTTTGTAATTGTGCAGTATTCCCAGGCAGCATTAAAAATTGACCTGGATATGCCATTAAAAAAAATCTTCTTAGACCCTGAGAGCTCTGAATCCTTCTCTCAAGATCAGCAGTTTTATAAAAATAAGGTGCCTAGTCATCTGCTCATGTTGTCCTTCTCCCAGCCTGGCCCCTGTGGCCAGGATTCCCAAGCACTGCTAGGGAAAACCACATCATCATTGATGCCAATAAGATTCCAAGACTTGGGGCTAGGGTTGTGGCTCAGCAGTAGAGCACTTGCCTAGCACATGTGAGGAACTGGATTTGATCCTCAGCACCACATAAAAATAAATAAATAAAATAAAGGTATTGTCTTCAACTACAAGTAAAAAAAAAATATTTTAAAAAAAAAAGATTCCAAGACTCCATCCCTGCTGGGCCCTGGCACCATCTTGCACCTCTGCATGGTTTTGCTTAATCATTCCCTCTTCCCTCAACTCCTGTCTCATGCTCGTTCTCTCCCAGGGACTCCTTAAATTCCAAGTCACAGAGAGTTGAGGTTAACAATCCTGAGCTCCTTTGGTTGCTCTGCCCCACCTCCACTACCTGGCATTCCCTCCTGTGAGAGTGTCTACAAGGACCTATCTAGATGCCAACTCCTTCTGACCTTGATTACACCTTATCCGTTGGTCTGATCCATGAGTCCATCACTGGCCATTCACTGGGATTTCCACCCTCTCCCTTCGCCCATTCACCCTTTATCCCATCCAGACTGTTGACACTGTGATCACCTGGGCTGAAAGGAATGGCCTAAATCAGCATTGCTAGCACTGGGAAATTGCATGAGTGATACCCTAGTAGGAACCCAGACATGTCTTCAACTAGGGCTGGGAAGACGGGTCTTCTCAAATAAAAATTAACCCCTGAGCCCCATCCTGGGCTGTCCTACTCCAGCTAGAAACTGGAGCACAGCAAACTGAGTCTAGACTTCGAAAAGTTTAGGAATTCAATTCCTAATGATTCTGCCCCCTGCTCCCCCACCAAAAAGTCAGGATAGCTCCATGAGCCTCAAGTGGGAGATTTGGTTGGGAGATGTGAAGTCCAGGAGCAGAAAACTGTGACTATCAGAGGTTTAGAAACACTTTCTGCTTCTTGTATATCCATTCTCCCAGCGCCACTCTACACCAGAGCCCACCCACACCAAGCCCACAGCCTTCTCCCACCCCCAGTGCCTTGGCATTCGGAAAACTAGTTGTGCCCAGAAGCACATTCCCTGGGATTTTGAAACCCAGTTTGCATTATAAGAGAAAGTCAAGTCGCCCTGCGTGATTTATTTATGCTTACCTCTTCCGCTGGCTGTGCCAAGCTGCTTGAGCCCCCTCCACAATAAGCCTCCTTTCTTTGAAACAGGAAGTACATTTGGCCCAGGCTTAAAAGTGCTATTGGAACCCCTGGAGCAGCACCACCCAGGATTGGCTCTGGCACTTTGGGCACAGGGGGCTATGGGGTGGGATCAGGCAGACCTTAGGGGAAGCAGGAGATGAAGCTTACTGAAAGCTTCTCTGTAGTTAGGGCTTGTAGTTAGAACTGGGCCGAGTTTGCTGGGGAAAGACCTGAATGTTTGGTTTCAAAGAGATGAAATGTCCTCTGCAAGGAAGACTGAACAAGTGGTGTGGGTTTCTTATGACTAGGGCTGGGGGCGGGAAGTAAGATTTGCTGTGGGGCCGTGGGGCTGACCTTAGTGACAGCAGAAGGTTATAATCCATATTAGCCACAGCTGGTTAAGACTCCCCTCATCCTTCAGTCTCCATGCCCCCAAGCACCACCCAACTACAAGAACCACAGCCCTGGTTGAAGAAAACTATGCCTGATTTCCCCTCCAGGTAGTGAGGAGCCAACCAGGGTACTTTGAGAAATTCCAGGCTTGTCTTTGGCCCCACAACCTCAACCCTATTCTCCCTTCCTCTTATGCCACCAGATTTTCACCCAAAGTACTGGAACTCCCTGCCACAAGCTGAAAAGCTCAGAACACACCTGAAGAGTAGAAGACTTTCTGTTAGGAAGAGGAGAGAGCATGGAGGGGTTAGAGGGCCTCTCTTCTTCTTTTCAGGCCCACCTGCCTACCATGAAGAGAACACAAAGTCTACAGAGTCTGAACTGTTCCTGGGATCTAAGTTGGGTGTGTGCAAAAGGCCCCTAGAGGCTGCAATGCAATGAGGTCCAGTCTGCCACCATAGGGACAGGCAAGCATGAAGCAGCCCAGGGCTTGTGGAAAGTATCCATCCCCTGATTCTGGTCCTCTGCCTCTCAGATCACCATCAGTCAGGCAGCCTGAGTCCACTCTCAGGCTCCAGTCCATAAAGATAAATAAGAGATTCTGTTGCCAACCCAGAGGTTCCATTTTCTGACTATGAGGTCTTATGTAGCTCCTTGGGGCTATATGGTAAGTATAATAAAGATCCAGGTCCCTTTTGCCACATGGTGATGTCTCTCCTTCCTTCAAAAGGTGGAGTCTGTGTCTTTAGCCCCTTGAATCTAGGTGATCCTAGACTAGCTTGGTAACTACCTTTGATTAATAAAATATGAAGGAAATGTTCTATATGAGTTCCAGAGGCTGGGCTTTACAAAGCCATCTCCATGAAGATTCCATCTTCATTCTCATGCCTTCCAGTTAGTGTAACTTACTCCTAAGTAAGAGGCTACATGGGGAACCAAGACACCCAGCCAACAACCAGAACCCACAGACCACTTTGGCCCTTCCAATGTTCTAGCCACCATCTGTGGGTTTACAGCATTAGTGAGCCTGGGCAAGATCACAGAACTGCATGGCTCCTCACAAAGTCCTAAGAAATTACAGACTCTTTTTATCTTAAAATGCTCAGTCTTGTAATGATTTACTATGTAGCAGTAAGTAATTGAAATGATTTCTTATAGTGTTACTTGAAGCTGATATGCTAAGCTCAAATGCTCACCCCTGGGCTTCTGCCTTGCTCCAGTATCTCCCCACTTCAAAGCCTGGTGTCAGTCCCACTAACCCACCCCTTGGCAAGCCTGCCTCCATTCAGTAAGCACCAAGAGTGGCAAGACCATCTATCCCAGACTCCCTGCTCTGGGTTGACTGCTTTCTACCCTGGGGAATCCAACTTAGACGTCAACTTCTGCCTGAACCACGTTGGAACTCATCACCCACCTCACCTGCTGCCTGAATTTATACGTCAGCCCATGAACGAGCCTCCAGTGTCTACCCCATTACAAGGCCCTGCTCAGGTCACGTCCCTAAACTCTTTCAGTTTCATTCTGCCAGTCCAGATGGTTTGGGGCTAGATCCTGAAGATACAATAATTGTACTTTAATTAAACATTAATTGTCTTCACAGCTATGGGTTTCTGAAGAACAGGAAATGAATCATATATATTTGAATTTCCAAACTTCTTAGAGCATGGGAGAATTAATGTAGGAAGGAAGGATTTGGTAGGACAGTGGCCTTCCATTATCTTCACCCCTGCCCATTTCCCTAAATAATTGTAAGTCACATTAGATTAAGGGTTTTATCATTCTTCTATCCAATTCTGGTCTCACATTGCCTTTATATGCATAAGCAAAGTGAAGCACAGAGTAACTTGGCGATGAGACAGAATATTTGTACCTTTTCCCCAGGAGTGTCTAGGTGATGCCAGGATAGAGCAGACCTGATAGGGAAATTCAGAGAGACCCCAAAGCTGTCAGTCCCTATAACTGTTGGTTTGCTCCTGATGATCAGTCTCACAGAAAAGATGAGTGAAGTTGGCTTTGTTTCATCAAATCACTACCCAAGCAAAAATAATTCTGCTCTGGTTTGGATATGAGATGTCCCCCAAAAGCTCATGATTAGATTATGAGAGCTGCAATCTAATCGGTGCATTAATCCATTTGATGGTTTAATAATCTGAAAGGACTACCATACTGAATGATAATTGTATGCAGATAGAGTGTGGTTGAAGGAAACAGGTCTCTAGGAGTATGACTTTGGGGCTTATATTTTTCCCTGGTGCCTTGCCCTCTCTCTGCCTTCTGGCTACCATGAGCTGAGCCGCTTTCCTCCACTACCCCTCTCTGCCATGATGTTCTGCCTTACTCCACACCCAGAGCAATGGAATCAATCAGCTGACCACAAACTAAGACCTCTGAAATCATGAGCCAAAATAAACTTTTTCTTCCTCTCAATTGTTATTGTCAGGTATTTTGGTCGTAGAGACAAAAAGCTGACTCACACAGATTATTTCACAAAAATAGTCTAATTATATGTTTAATGAACTTTCTAAGATATTCAAGTAGCACAGCTTCTCTCTTGGTAAAGTACTGTACATGAAAAATAATTTTGTTAGATTGCAATGCTAAAATGTTAGCTAACGAACTCTTCTACATATTAAGCAAGGGTAGAATCCATACATGATGTAAAACAGTAGTTTTGTGAAACTGTCTTCAAAGTCACACAGATCTTGGATTCAAATCCAAGCTCTGCCTTAACTGGTCATGGGACCCCAAACTACTGGGCTCTAATTTCTCCATCTGTAAAATAACCTCAGGTGGTAGTGGGCATCAGAGATAATATATGTAAATTTCCCAAAGAGATCACCTGGAGCAGAATAACTGCCCAAAGAACTGCTTCTATTAATAATAAAAACAGAATAAATATTAGTTATTAGTAATCACAATATTACATAAGAGAAAGTTAAGTTCTCGAGAAGGATAAATTCCCTAAACGTTTCTTGCAGACAAGCCAGAGTCTGGGTGCTGAACAAAGTTGTAGCCTTAGGTCCCCGAGGAATGCACTGCCAGGCAGCCTCACCAAGATTCAGCAACTGAAAGGCACTGGGCAAGGAGGGAGAGTCTAAGTTTAAGGCAGCTGGAGTGACACCATGGGGACCATATGAGAGTGGGAGGAGATTGAGGAAATTCAACAACCCGAAAGGAAGTCTGCAGTTTTGTTTTATTGGGTGCTAGAGGCCTCATGTTTCCTGTGGCCAAGAATCCATAAAGGCACCATCAGGACCTGGCTCTCTTCCCCAGCTTTCCCTCTTTCCCCACTAGAGTTGCACTGATAAATGTTTAACAACCTGTGTGGGTGGGGTGGCATGTTTGCCTATAAATTTTAGGATATAAAGGGTGCAAATAACAATACTTAATATTCTTGATGAAAAAGTTCATCAAATTCCATCAAATCAATTAATTGGTAAGCCAAACAAAACTTCCATTGATTTTTGCCAAACTCTTTCACGGATAACCAACCTAATGTTGTGAATGATAAACAAGAATAGGTCCAACATAAATGCTGGCTGATATTTCATGTTTAGTAACAAGTGACTTGTTCATTATAATGCTAGAAGAATATTTCTTCAAATGTTTCTATTACTAGCAATGTAACAGCTAACAGCAACAGATGTGATACACTTACAAGTTTAGTCTTCAATATATCATTTTCTCCATCCCTACACGGCCATTTTTCAAGCTACTGACAAAATCGCTTCATATAGAGTTGGAAAGATGTTCAATAGCATACCATTACATAATATTTCCACTAATAACCTAATAACCTTGCAAACATAGATAAGCATTTAAATGTAGTTAAATAATTAAGATAATTTTGGTACTTATAATGTATTTAGTAAATGTCTTTAGCTGTAAGTTTATGTAAAGTAATTTTTAATAATAGCTATGTTTAATGGCTTAAAATTTGCTAGAAAGTTAGCAATTGACTCTGGCAGGTCCATAGGAACTGATTCTCATACACTGCTGTCCCAACCCCTACCTTCTCCCAGAATCCTGCTAGCACCATCTGCCTCATCCATCACCCCCAGGCTGAGCCATATACACTTTTCTTGGGTGGGTCTAGTAGGTGGGCTTAACCCAGTCTGGCAACTTTTGGAAAGAGATAAGTTTCCTCTATCAGAGGCACTGAGAGACAAACCAACAAAAAGGCATGAAGCTGGTAATTTTGTAGCCCAGGAATTTGTAAGAATAAAAATTTAAAATTCAGGGCAACCCCCATCAGGGATCCCCCCTTCCCCCTGCAGGAGTTGTTCTTAACACCTGAATAAGTCCTATTCCTTTCACTCTTGCCAGATAAGTAAATAATTATAATTTTTTTTACAAATTCCACAAATTTGTAAATTTGCAGGGATCCAAGTAATCTATGTAAGACTTATTAGTACTTGCTAGGTACCCAGCACTTTTCTAAGCACTCCTTATGTGCTAACTTGCTTAAAGTAGATCATTAATCTCCATATTAGGTAGGTTCTGACATTAAACTGAGGCACAGGAAAGTTAAGTACTTTGCCTGGGGTTACACAGCCAAGAGATGGCAGATCCAGGATTTGAACCACACCCAGAAAGAACTCTCAGCTCTCAGCAGAAAAGAGGCCTGTTTGGGTTTGGAAAAGAGCATTTCCCACTGAAATGACCTCCTCCAGGCATAGTGCCAGCCACTATTCAAGTCTTTGACAGAGGGAGGAGTATTTGGGGTGCGCTGTTACTGGACCCTTATATCCACTCAGAGTGAAATAAGATAAGCCAACAAGCCTCTGGTTTCCATGTTTAAGGACTTTGATCCACTAGGTGGGTGCCCTCCCTCCTTCCAGAGATTGTCGGGTCTAAACTCCTCAAGCATCTCAATGCTGTCCCCCAATGGTCAAAGCTCTAAGTGGAACACTTGCCTGCCACCACCCCTTTCTAGACTTCTCTATCTTTCCTTTAACATTGTTTCCCCCCCCCCCAAATATATGACTTCAGCATCATTTCCCTCTTCCAAATTCATTATTCATTGAAAAATTTGCCACCTGGCTCATACTTTCTCTGCTTCTTGGATGAGTCAGACATCTATCCACAAAATCAACCCATCCAAAACCTTGGCTTCACAGTTCCTCGACATCCTCATCTGCCCCTCAGCCACCCTGGACCTTGTCACCAAGATGCTCTTGTGGTACTCTGCAATTCTTCATGAGCTCCAATTTTGTGTTGAGTCTATTGATGTCTGACACCCTGGTAGAAGGTGAGCTTCAGGGGAGAAGAATCAGTTCTGCCTTGTCCATTATTGTGCCCCCAGCACCATGAAAGGTGCCTAACATATGGTAGGACCTTAGTCAATGTTAAAGTTACTTTGGGGTGGCACAGGGCTCTACCAAGTACTGGCTACTATGAGGTGCTATAGCACTACAGAGAAGGTGAAGGGGTAACAGGGAGAAAAGCTTACTTGCTTTGAAAGGGGGCTTCTGCAGAGAGAGGCAAAAAGCAGTTTGGCAGCCCCTGGAGGTTTATCTCAACAATAAATAGGTGTTACTGGAGCCTGAAGGACACGGGAGTTGTATGGGATCCAGTGCGCCACCTGGGGTGAGGGCGGCCCCAGCAGGGTAAAATGGTTTAAAGGAGGAAAGAGATGAAATCTAGAATGTGGAAGTTCATGGATGTTTGGTGGTCAAAAGAGAATGCAGCACAGACAGGTTCCAGGGGGTGTTACCTGTTCATTCTCACAGATCTATTGATTTCAAAATTTTACTCCCACATATGTCTCTCAGAATAGAAAGCTCTGGTTTTAGTAAGACCCCAATCCAATGCAACACCCCAAGAGAGGGTGCCCACTTTGTATAATGGATAACAGAAATGGGAATGCTGCTGATCACAGGACTGAGCTCCTGACAGCCTGAGGTCCCGACTCCATGGATGGAAGTCAAGTGGTTTGTGCAGGGGCTGAGCCAAAAAGGTCTCCCAAGTCCTACCCAGGATAAATCAGTGGTGGCCCTGAGAAGGTGATAAGGAAACTCCCAGTGAACTTCTCTTTTCAGTGAGGATTATTAGTTGAGAAACACTGAAGGATTCTTCCACTTAAATTGCTAAATAAGAGGCTGGAATCTCACCACACACCCAGCACAAGGATCCATACATTATTCGTTCATTCATTTGGCAATTATTTGCTCAGTGTCTAATGCACCCAGGCACTGTGCTAAGCTGTGATACCCTGAATATAAAGAATATTCCCTTTGGCCCAGAACTCAGAGCCCAATGGAAATGGCTTTTAGACATTACTGAGAAGAGTTATGGGTCGCATAGCCCAGAGTTCAAGAGGCCCAAGCTATCTTCTTTAAAATAAATTTCATTAGGTTTTTTCTTTTATAAAAGACAAATGTATTTATTGCATCTAAAAATACAGAAGTGTGCATGTATAAATATGTAGCAACAAATTCCACCATTATTTACAATTAAAATTCACCAATAAAAAATATGGAAAAATTTAAAAATCTAAAAAATTAAAATACAGAAAAGTAGAGGCAAGAAAGAAATGCCCATTGTCAAACAAGCAGACTACCATATCATTCATATATATGTGCATATATATGTATATATACATGTATGTCCATAAATACATATATATGCATATATAATTTTGAGTTTTTAATTTCTATGACCATAAGCATACTATATATACCAAAATGGCCTATTTTTTCACTAACTATATACATATATATATCATTGTATGCATTTCCTTTATTTTTAATGTTTAAGAACATCACTTTAATGACACCACACTATTTCATGGAATTGATGTATTTTATTCAGCCATGCTTTGAGTATAACACTTCATTAATTTCCATTTATCACTTAAAGAACATCTTTGTACATAAAATTTAGCTTAAGGGTTGGGGTACAGCTCAGTGGTAGAGCACTTACTAAGCATGTTCCACTTGATCCAGAATTTAAATTTGAGGATCAAAGGAGGAAGAAGAGAAAAGGGAATATTTGGGGGAACTCTTGCTATTCTTGCTCACCCCAACATACTTTAGAATACAGCACAACTCATTGGATTTAAGAGGACCACACCTTTGTAGTGGGCACATTTTACTGCCTGCCCTGCCTAGAGTTTCTGCAGGAACTGCCACACCCACTGACTCTGGAAGGGGTAGCTCTCTGTGGCCAATAGCTCTGTCCTTCATGTAGGTGGACAAGTTGATTGGATCAGGTTTGAACACATGATCTCCTTTGGCTGGCTAGAAACCAATGTATTCCTATCTTACCAATAATTGAACAAGAGATCCAGAGACCACAGGAAATAGGTGGTGGATACTTAAGAAGAAAACATAGTAAGTCAAAGTTAAGATGGTCAGCCTAGGTCATGCAGAAAATATGTGAGCAGAAGAGGTTGACCAGGAGGAAAATGAAAAGGGAATATGTACCTAGGAAAACAGAGAGAGAGAAAGAGGCCTTTGTTTCTACCAGCATTCTGGCTCCTACCCCGGCCCAGCTGTTTTCTGCCATGCTTTCCCCCACTAAATAAATCCCACTTAACATTTGATTTAGCTTGAGTAGTGTTTGTTCTCTTTAATCAAAAGATCCCTGATTGATAAATAAATAAATATTTCTTTTTAAAAAATCCCTGATAAAGCAAGTAGAATCTCAGGACTTCTTGGAGTTGCTGAATATTAGAACTGGAAAGTCATTGCTCCTGTTCCCTACTTCCATTCTCTGTTCAGCAGCAGCAGCTGTAGGGAACTTAGGGTTGACCCAGCCCAGCTCCAGGAGAAGTCCACAACCAATCAGGAGAACCCACTCAACTTGCTCCAGTGATAGGTCCTACTTCCTAACCAAAATGGGTTCAAGAATAGTCATTAGACCTAATATGGCCCAGTCAGAGCAAATAGTCTTTGTCTGTATACTGTACAGGAGGAGGAAAAGAAGAGGAAAGAACTCCCTTCGATACTATAAAAGGAGTGAATATGTCCTGAGGAAATTTTTTAAATAAGAAAAGGATGAATAATAAATTAAAATAGCCTCATTGGGAACTAGGGCAATACCAAAGAAAATCAATGAGATACCATTTTTCATTTATTGGATTGGCAATTTTTCCCTCATGATCAAGTGTTGATAAAATTGTAGGAAAGCAATATTTTAATAATGCAATTGGGACTACAATCATTACAGCTTCTATGGAGCACAAGTTGATTGCATCAACCATCAGTGGTTCCTCCATATCTGCCTTGAGAAACCTTCTGTACACATGCCCAGGGAGTCAAGGCTGTTCACATCTTTGTTTTGTTTTTGTGGTGCTGGGAATTGAACTGAGGGCCTCAGACATGCTCTTCCCTAAGCTATATCCCTACCCTCAAGGCTGTTCACTGAAAATTTGCAATGGGTTGCAAGTGGAAAGTACCCAAATGTCCATAAGAAAAGGAATAAATGTATAAATAAGTAAAACATACATAAAACAGAAAGTCATATATAGCTATATAAATATATAGCCATGTGTTGGAATATTTATTATAATAATTTTAATATTTACTATAAAGGTAATAGCTACAACAATAATTGTATTATTGTAAATATTATATGTACATATAATAAAATCACACTATGGACTATCATGCTGTAGTTAAAAGAATGAAGTAGATCTAGGTGTCATAACAGGACATCTTGAGAGGAAAATGCAAGTTGCAGAAAGAATGAACAGTCCAGTATCATTTATGCTTTTTAAAAGCCACTCACACAAAACAGGGATTCTCATCTGTGTGGTTCATTATATGCATGTTAATACAAAGGAAAAGCCACAAATGGAGTGATGGTCAATATGGACATAGTTTACTCTTACATAAAAATAAAATTTTGCATAAGACTGCAGTATTTCCAAAAACAATGGAAAACACACAAAGAAGCAAAAGAAATAACCTCCAATCTCGGCCTCTGCTAGCCCTCTGGAGCTCTGGAGTTCTTCCTTCAGAACTCTTCCTTTCATTGTTTTTGAAATGATCAAGGCTACTGCTGGGGCCACTCAAAGCATGTGGCCATCAGCTGCCCTTCTGCCCACAAGGGATTCTGGCACCATTCAACCCAGCAGAACTCCTAATCCAAATAGCACCTTGACTCTGCAAAGGTCAAGGAGCCCACCTACCATTTGTGATTCAGAATACAAAAACACTAAACAAAGTTCTGAATTTTCCCATGAGGACTTCAATGCTTCTTTTTAAGCAGTGAATATCAAAATCTTTCCAAACAAATGCTTCCCACCTCCTTTTCTTAGTTTGAGTATTTGTTTTGTTTTGCTTTGCTTTGCTTTGTTCTGTCTGGTTTTTTTATGTCCCTGCTTCTCAGTGCCCTAAACCCACACACAGTCTGCTTCTTGATTAATCCTGCACTGCTCCTTTCCCCACCCCCTAAGAAGACTTGTTTGCAAAGACACACCCAGTTTGCTGCCCCCACCCACCCCACATCTATTCCTCCTGTCTCAGTCTTACCATTGTGTCCAGGGCAAGCTGCAGAACAATGAATTCTTAGCAGATGATGGTGTTGCCCTGTCTCCACGTTCTGAGCCAACCCCAGTTATGCACGGCATCCGGGAGTCAGCATTTTGTAGGCTTCTGTGACATTTGAGAGCTCACATCCCACTTCTTCCAGCATTTGGAGAAGGGAAGGGACAGAGAGCTGCTCTTGTCACCACCAATGAGCTCATCCTCCTCTGAGAGGCAATAAGAAAGATAAATCTGACCCCATGAATCAGGAGACCTAACCTCATGAAAATCCCCAACTGCCTGACCCATTGGCTGACCTTTCCAGAAAAAGGAAAAGTAGACAAAGTCCTCCTCCCCAGAATGAAATAATTCATTGAACAAGGAAAGACTTTTTTTTTTTAAACTGGAACAAGCCCTTCATACCATCCACCTAAAGACGTTGATTTCTATAAGCCTTCCAAAGTCACATTTTCTTTTCAGCCCTCTTGGGTCTGAAGTCACACATTTCTGGGAGCTTTTCCCAACTTCAACACTGCTACAATGTAACCATGTCCAAGTCACTTAACCACTCTGAGTTTGGGTTTCTCAACCTGTAAGCTGCGAACATTATTTCCTTTTCTTTTGCATTGCTAAGAGGGTTCACTTTGTCAGCCTAGTACAAAATGCCCTTCAGCATTACTCACTATCTCAAAATAGTGGCCGCCCAACTCATAAATAAGTGGAGCCACAGGATTCTGTTTGAGCCCTCCGTGACTGCTCTGTTCTTTGGGAGGCCAAGCCCAGGAAGGGACAATATAATGTAACAGCACAGGTTCCAGAGAGTTCGACTGGGTTTACACATTCTTTCCTCCAACTTACTGGTGGCCAAATGATGAGCAACTTCTCAAATTCCCCAAATCCTAGTACTTTCCAATTAAAAGTAAGGAATTGGAGATATTAATGCCAAAGAAAAAAAATGCATATAATGCCCTTAGCACTATGCTTTTGATAAGACTTTGATTCTGATAAGATCTTAGCTATTCTTATGTTGGTGGTTATTCTAGGAACACTCTGAGTACACTGCTAGAGGACAGAATCATTAGATGCATCTACGATAAGATCACACATTCCCCGGGAGAAGTGTCAGGCTGGGGAAGGCTGTCAAAATTGATATAGCAAGCAGTGAAGGGATCAACAAGGGCTCCTCAAATTACAAGTGACAGATGTTCAACTCAATTTTCACAAATTTTAATGAAAGGGGGCTGTTAGCCCTTATGGCAGAGTTGGAGTTGGCCTTAAGCGTGACCAACTTAAAATATCCCCATTTATTAAGGCTAACTCCTTCCCTTCGTACTGATTCTCTCTGTGGATTGGTCTCATGAGTACTTTTTACAGATGATTTCCTCTATGCAGCAAGAGGAGAAAAATAGATCTTTAAGCCAGGAGAAAATTCTCATTTGCCTTCTTTCGATCATATGCCCATCCCTGGACCAATCACCTTGGTCAAATGAATGTGTAACAGTGGTCCCTGGTCCCTTCTTCACCTTCCGAAATGTAGCCCTCATTGCTCTAAGGCTTATTTTTATTAAAAAAAAAAAAAGGAGGGGATTCTCTCTTCTCCCCTCTCCCCCTTTCTAACAAGATTAGGGAGACAGTGTTATCTTTTCTTGCCCTAGTTAACTGCCCTTAAACACACCCACTAAGGAAGGAGATGCCCCCTGAGGATTTGAGAAGTGAATCTCTCCCAAATTAACAAATGAATCCTAACACTCCATCAGGGTGCCCTGGGACCCCCACCAGAGCAAACCTGGAATATAATAACCTTTGAAGGTTTCCTTTAAAACCCCCCTGTCCCTCCTGATGGAGAGAGTCACAGCCTTTGGGACAGGAGTCCCCTGTGTTTCTCCTTAGCTAACAAAGCAATAAATCTTCTTTTTCCTTTTTCTCAAAACCATATCCTCATTATAAAATTAACATTGATTGGCATTGGGGACAGGGACTGAGCTTTCAGTTACAAATGCAGTGTCCTGATCAGCCAAGCCTAGGCTACTGCAGTCTTTAGAGTGTTCTTCCTACCACAACCGCACAGAGTGAGGGTTGGTCAGTTCCACCAAGGAGCAGTGGCTACCAAAGAGGAGCACTGCAAATTGGTAAGGGGTACTGATCAGATGCCCTCTTGGCAGCATCTATTTCCTTTCTTTTTCTCCATGTTCAAGGTTCAGCTTTATTACTCAACACATTTCCAATCCTTAGAACACTAATTGCTAATTAAAACTAATTTAAAAATCTATTAATATGTAATATCTAATGTAATACTTATCTGTAGTAGTCCTAGGGAAAAAAAATCATCTCCAAGTTAAGAATGTAAAAAGTATATTATATATTATTAAATATCATTTACTTTCTTATTCCACAGTCATCAATAAGAAAAATCAGTTCTTTAAATTTTTCTGTTAAATCTACAAATGTTTTCTGTTTTCTACAATGGGGAAGGAGTGAAAATCCCCACTGCTTTTCCCCACTCTGTATGCTTGTGATGCATGCTGGAGTTACTTGTGCAAAATTTTTAAAGTCATAGATCACTTGTTCATCAAAATGCATCTCTTGGTCGAGAGAATTGAAGGAGACATGTTGTGGGAGAAGGCCCAGGCTCAGAAGCTTATTCTGGGTTCCTGGAACTCCTTGAGCAACTTGGTGTCTTTGCTGAGTTTTTTCTGGAAGTTTTCAGCCTCTTCAGAGTAAAAAAAAGTTTAACTGGAGCACCAAAAATATATTACTATTTTAGTTATAGGACTGCTGTATTTCTATAACCTCTCTTTCTTTTGATGTGTGGAGGGTTCTACTCTGACCTTCCTCGTTGGGAGATAACATTTCCAACTCTTACAGGATTCTAGAATGCCCTCCTTTCAACAGAATATCCAATAAATGATCTACCATGATTTATAGGTAAATGTGGCATGTTACAAAAGAAAAACAGAAATAAAACCTGTATGTTGAAAGTACTAAGAAGGGCAGATTCTTCCCCATAAATTCAATTAATTAAACTTGAACCATCTTGGCTAATAATTGTTAATGTGGTGTCATTGCACACTGTATGAGAATTGTAGGGTCCATAATTCAAACAACACACTGGAACAACAGGATTACTTTAATCTTTTAAGAACTTCTGCAAGCTATTCACTCCAGCCTGGCGCCATTGAGTTGTTGTCCCCAGTCTTACAAGACAGTGACCTGAGTCTCCCACCATAGGATGTCCAGAAAGGAGAAGTCTCCGTGTTCGTTGGCCATCTGGTCTTCTTCTTTCAAACTCAACTGACCACACAACCTGCTGGTCAACCTTCCTTCAGATCCCATAAATACAGAGCCAGACTGACCCTGTCCTCTTTCTAACATCTTGCTTTTACATTTATTTTAGAGCACATCTCTCTCTGACTTCTGTTTACTTTCCTTAGTGGGAATTTGAAGACTTTGGTATCAGTATCTACAGGGTCTTCATTCTTCTTTGGCCTATAGCCATGATCCTCCCATCTCTGCCAAATACCCAATACCACCTTTACTCTTCTTTGTTTTTCCCTTTCTCATTATCTGGGAACTATTTTTTCTATTATTGCTTGTCATGTTCATTTTTGTCCTCAGACAGCCTTAAATTGTGTCCTGACTTACATACTGAATTAGGGTGGACACTAAATCCAATGACTAGCATCTTTATAAAAACAGGAGAGGACCAGAGACATGAATCCAGCGGAGAATGCCATATGAAGACAGAGGTAGGAACAGGAGTAATGTAGCCACTAACCAAGGATACCAGGGACTGTCACAACCAGAAGCTAAGAGATAGAGATTAATCAGATTCTCCTTCAAGGCCTCCAGAAGGCCAACCCTAACCTTGTCTTGATGTCTGACTCCTGACTTCCAGAACTCTTGTTTTAAGCACCCATCCTCACCCCAAAAGAGAAAAATTCAACAGGTATTGACTGTGATGATGACTGCACAACTCTGTGTATTGTACACTTTGTGTGTGTGTGTGTGTGTGTGTGTGTGTGTGTGGTGCTGGGGATTAAACCCAGGTCTTTGTGCATATGAGGCAAGCACTCTACCAACTGAGCTATATCCCAAATTGGACACTTTAAACGTGTGAACCATGTGGTATGTGAATTGTATCTCAATATAGCTCTGATCTTTAAAACAATGTATCCTGACCTGTCAGTAGCCTCATTTCCTCCCAATTTCAAGACCAGCTTCAGAGCCTCATCAATATATTCCTTGCAGAGGTGTTTGTCCTATTCATACTTCTTGGGCTTCTTGCCCACATTGGTCCTAGTCCATGGACCTTCTCTTGATCCAGGGTTGAGGGTGGAACTGGCTCACACAGTTTGGGGGCTGGCAACTGCAAAATCTGTGGGATGAGCCAGCAATCTGAAAATTCTAACAGGAGCTTAAGTTGTGGTCTTGAATCCAAAGGTAGTCTGGAGACAGAATTTATCCTTTTCAAGTGACTTCAGTCTTTTCTCTTAAGGAGATCAACTAATTGGGTGAGAAATACATTGTGGAGAGAAATCTCTGTTTTCAAAGTCTACTTATTTAAGTGTTAACCTCATCTTTAATACCTTTCCAGCCTCATGCAAACACTATTCTAATCTCTATTTCTATAAAATCAAATTTGATGTTTTCCTATATGAGCAAGGACATATAGTATTTGTGTTTCTGTGCCTGGCTCATTTCACTTAACATAATATTATCTAGCTTATCCATGTTGTGAAAATGAAAAGATTTTTGCTCTTTTTATGGCCAAATAGTACTCCATTGTATGTGTACATATATACCACATATTTTAATCCATTCATCTATTAATGGACACTTAATATAATTCCAAATCTTGACTATTATGAATAATGTTGAAATAAACATGGAGTGCACCTAATATATATATAAATAGAGAGAGAGAGCTATAAAGTACCCTATAATTTTTAGTTATTTTGTTACTAGGGATGCTCTTGAAAGGATAAATTGCTCTTTAAAATACAGAGATTTTTAATTTCTCCAAAGCAATCTGAAGTGTGAGAGGTGAGGAGAAAAGAAGGGGAGAGAAAGAAAGGAAAGAGGAAATTATAAAATGGCTTAAGACTGGGCTTCACTGTCAATACGACCAACAAGAAATCATTAATGGTGGGTGGCAAAATGATTTTAAGAATAACATTCCACTTGCAGTTGCTCATGTTGCCATGATATAAACTCCTCCTCTGCCTCGACCCCAAGTACTCAGTAAAATCTGCTTCACACACAAATTGCCTTGATCAGTGGGAGTACAGATTGTGTGGAAATAAAGGAGGGATTGCATTGCACACATGGATGAGGCAGAGTCAAATGGAAACCATTCTTAAACCAAGCAAGCAGGAGTTTAGAGCCAGTGGGGACCACAGCCTCTCTGCTTCTGTTTTCCCTTCCCCACTCTAGCCCACAGCCCCAAGAACCTCCCAGATATGAACTATATCACTCAGAGGAGTCTTATCTAGTTCTTCGGGCATTAGGTAACCTTGAATGATGCTTGGGCCACATTTCAGTAGATTCAAACAGGCTTTAGTATTCACTTTATTCTGTTATTCAATTATGAGTCATTGAGGATCCAAGATGGCGGGCCAGAGGGAGGCTGCATTCCTTATTGCTCCATGACCTGGGCTTAAAGCAGTGGAAATACTGTTCCTCTGTGAGTTATCAGAGGACTCCCGACAGCTGATCCCACGCAGGTTCCCTGGCCTCAGTGCCCTCACAGGACCTCCCACCACTTTTCCCATGTGGACCCTCATCTCCCAAAGTGGGGCTTCCCTGGTCACCTCCACCTTGGGACACTGCAACCACTGCCATAGTCCCCTCTACACAGTACCCTGCATCTGGGGTCACCAGACAGGGTCTGGAGACAGCTGCCTGCCACAGCACTGCATGCCACTGAACTGCACTTCCAAGCATGCTGCCCAATGCCACTGCCCAGCGTTCCCCAGTGCCCCTTCTCTGAAAGTGGCCACTTCCATCTTGGGACACATTTGTCTCCATCTTGGGGATATGCTCTCTAACGCCATCACTGGTTTTAGTTGGGGCAACTCCCAGCTTGGGCTAGGGCCTAGAAGCAATATCAAGGAGAAGTATTGGAACCCTGCAGGGACACTAAAAGTCTACAGGGTAAACTGTAACAGCTCAGATCTACACTGCTAGAAGGGAAGACACACAAACAATATGAAAAAACAAGGGAATAAAGTGCCCCAAACAAACCAAGACACTACATTATTAGAATCCATGGCCAGCACAGCAGAAGAAATGACAGAGAAAGAGTTCAGGATGTACATAATTAAAATGTTCTGTAAATTAAAGGATAATATGAGAGAGCAAACACAGGCAGCAAAAGATCATTTTGATAAAGAGCTACATAAGCAAATACGAGAAGCAAAAGATTACTTCAATAGGGAGACAGAGATTGTGAAAAAAAATAGAAATCCTTGAAATGAAGGTAACGATAAACCAAATTAAAAACTCAATAAAAAGCATCACCAACAGATTAGATCACTTGGAAAGCAGAACCTCAGACAATGAAGACAAAATATATAATCTTGAAAATAAAGTTGACCATGCAGTGAAGATTGTAAGAAACCATAAGCAGAACATCCAAGAATTATGGGATAACATGAAAAGACCAAATTTAAGAATTATTGGGATAGAGGAAAGCAAACAGTTTCAAACCAAAGGAATGAACAATCTATCAATGAAATAATCACAGAAAACTTTCCAAACCTGAAGAATGAATTGGAAAATCAAATACAAGAGGCTTACAGGATACCAAATGTACAAAATCACAAAGATCTACACCAAAGCACATTATAATGAAAATGCCTAGCATACAAAAAAGGAGAATTTTAGAAACCACAAGAGAAAGGAATTAGATTACCTATAGGGGAAAACCTAACTGGTTTTGAGAAATCTACAGATTTCTCAACCCAGACCCTAAAAGCTAGAAGATCATGTGATAACATACACCAATCTCTGAAAGAAAATGGGTGCCAACCAAGAATCTTGTATCCAGCCAAATTAAGCTTTAGATTTGAAGATGAAAGAAAAACCTTCCACAATAAACAAAAGTTAAAAGAATTTACAACTCGAAATGAGCACGCACTACAGAACATCCTTGGCAAAATATTCCATGAGGAGGAAATGAAAAACAACAATGAAAACCAGCAAAGGGAGGTATTACACTAAAGGAAAAAAAATCAATCAAAGGAGAAACCAAGTCAAGCTAAAAACCAAAAATAAACAAAAATGACCAGAATTGGTTCAATATACGGAAATCAATAAATGTTATTCACCACATCAACAGACTTAAAAATAAGAACCATATGATCATCTCGATAGATGCAGAAAAAGCATTCGACAAAGTACAGCATCCCTTTATGTTCAAAACTCTAGAAAAATTAGGGATAACTGGATCATACCTCAACATTGTAAAAGCAATCTATGATAAGCCACAGGCCAGCATCATTCTGAATGGAGAAAAATTGAAGGCATTCCCTCTAAGATCTGGTACAAGACAGGGATGCCCTCTCTCACCACTTCTGTTCAACATAGTCCTCGAAACACTGGCCAGAGCAATTAGGCAGACGAAAGAAATTAAAGGCATAAAAATAGGAAAAGAAGAACTTAAATTATCACTATTTGCAGATGATATGATCCTATACCTAGCAGACCCAAAAGGGTCTACAAAGAAGCTATTAGAGCTAATAAATGAATTCAGCAAAGTGGCAGGATATAAGATCAACACGCATAAATCAAAGGCATTCCTGTATATCAGTGACAAATCCTCTGAAACTGAAATGAGGACAACTACTCCATTCACAATATCCCCCCAAAAAATAAAATACTTGGGAATCAACCTAACAAAAGAGGTGAAAGATTTATACAATGAAAATTACAGAACCCTAAAGAAAGATATTGAAGAAGACCTTAGAAGATGGAAAAATATACCCTGCTCATGGATAGGCAGAACTAACATCATCAAAATGGCGATATTACCAAAAGTTCTCTATAAGTTCAATGCAATGCCAATCAAAATCCCAACAGCATATCTTGTAGAAATTGATAAAAGAATCATGAAATTCATATGGAATAATAAAAGACCCAGAATAGCAAAAACAATGCTAAGCAGGAAGTGTGAATCACGTGGTATAGCGATACCAGACTTCAAACTATACTACAGAGCAATAGTAACAAAAACAGCATGGTACTGGTACCAAAACAGGCGGGTAGACCAATGGTACAGAATAGAGGACACAGTAACCAATCCACAAAACTACAACTATCTTATATTTGATAAAGGGGCTAAAAGCGTGCAATGGAGGAAGGATAGTATCTTCAACAAATGGTGCTGGGAAAACTGGAAATCCATTTGCATCAAAATGAATCTGAATCCCTATCTCTCGCCATGCACAAAAGTTAACTCAAAATGGATCAAGGAGCTTGATATTAAATCAGAGACACGGCATCTGATAGAAGAAAAAGTTGGTTATGATCTACATGCTGTGGGATCGGGCTCCAAATTCCTCAATAGGACACCCATAGCGCAAGAGTTAACAACTAGAATCAACAAATGGGACTTACTCAAACTAAAAAGTTTTTTCTCAGCAAAAGAAACAATAAGAGAGATAAACAGGGAGCCTACATCCTGGGAACAAATCTTTACTCCACACACTTCAGATAGAGCCCTAATAACCAGAATATGCAAAGAACTCAAAAAATTAGACAATAAGATAACAAATAACCCAATCAATAAATGGGCCAAGGACCTGAACAGACACTTCTCAGAGGAGGACATACAATCAATCAATAAATACATGAAAAAATGCTCACCATCGCTAGCAGTCAGAGAAATGCAAATCAAAACCACCCTAAGATACCATCTCACTCCAGTAAGATTGGCAGCCATTAGGAAGTCAAACAACAATAAGTGCTGGAGAGGATGCGGGGAAAAGGGCACTCTTGTTCATTGCTGGTGGGACTGCAAACTGGTGCAGCCAATTTGGAAAGCAGTATGGAGATTTCTTGGAAAGCTGGGAATGGAACCACCATTTGACCCAGCTATTCCCCTTCTCGGTCTATTCCCTAAAGACCTAATAAGAGCATGCTACAGGGACACTGCTACATCGATGTTCATAGCAGCTCAATTCACGATAGCAAGACTGTGGAATCAGCCTAGATGCCCTTCAATAGATGAATGGATTAAAAAATGTGGCATTTATACACTATGGAGTATTACTCTGCATTAAAAAATGACAAAATCATAGAATTTGGAGGGAAATGGATGGCATTAGAGCAGATTATGCTAAGTGAAGCTAGTCAATCTTTAAAAAATAAATACCAAATGACTCCTTTGATATAAGGGGAGTAAACAAGGACAGGGTAGGGACGAAGAGCTTGAGAAGAAGATTTACATTAAACAGGGATGAGAGGTGGGAGGGAAAGGGAGTGAGAAGGGGAATCGCATGGAAATGGAAGGCGATCCTCAGGGTTATACAAAATGACATATAAGAGGAAAGGAGGGGTAAGACAAGATAATACAAATGGAAGAAATGATTTACAGTAGAAGGGGTAGAGAGAGAAAAGGGGAGGGGAGGGGAGGGGAGGGGGGATAGTAGAGAATAGGACAGACAGCAGAATACATTAGACACTAGAAAGGCAATATGTCAATCAATGGAAGGGTAACTGATGTGATTCAGCAATCTGTATACGGGGTGGAAGTGGGAGTTCATAACCCCCTTGAATCAAACCGTGTAATATGATGTATTAAGAACTATGTAATATTTTGAAAGACCAATAAAAAAAATGACCAGAATTTTACAAACTATGTCTCAATAATATCCTGAATGTGAATGACCTAAACTCACCAATCAAAAGACATAGACTGGCAGATTGGATTTTTAAAAAAGACCCAACAATATGCTTCCTTTAAGAGACTCATCTCATAGGAAAAGACATCCATAGACTGAAAGTGAAAGGTTGAGAAAAAACATATCACTCACATGACTGCGTAAACAAGCAGGAGTTTCCATCCTCAGATCAAATAAAGTAGACTTCAAGCCAAAGTTAATCAAAAGGGACAAAGATGGACATTTCATATTGTTTAAGGGAACCATACATCAACAAGACATAACAATTATAAATACATATGTCCCAAACAATGAAGCAAACTCTTCTCAATTTCAAGAGTCAAATAGACCACAACACAATAATTCTGGGTGACTTTAACACACATCTTTCACCATTGGAAATATTTTCCAAACAAAAGCTAAACAAAGAAACTATAGAACTTGACAATACAATTAATAATTTAGACTTAACAGACATATACAGAATATTTCATCCATCAACAAGTGAATACACTTTCTTCTCTACAGCACATGGATCCTTCTCTGAAATAGACCATATACTATGCCACAAAGCAACTCTTTACAAATATAAAAAAGTAGAGATACTACCCTGCATTCTATCATATCATAATGGAATAAAATTAAAAATCAATGATAAAATAAAAAATAGAAGCTATTCCAACATCAGGAGACTAAATAATATGATATTTAATGAACAATGGATTGCAGAAGACATCAGAGAGGAGATTAAAAAATTCTTAGAGGGGGATGAGAACACTAATACAACATATCAAAATCTCTGGGACAATATGAAGGCAGTCCTAAGAGGAAAGTTCATTGCTTAGAGTTCATTCCTTAAAAGAAGAAAAAGTCAACAAATAAATGACCTAAAATTACATCTCAAAGCCCTAGAAAAAGAAGAACAAATCAACACCAAAAAATCAAAGCTGAAATCAATGAAGTTGAAATAAAAGAAACAATTGAAAAAATTGACAAAATGAAAAGTTGATTCTTTGAAAAAATAAATATAATTGATAAACCCTTAGCCATGCTAATGAAGAGAAGGAGAGCAAAAACTCAATAAAATTGTGATGAAAAAAGAAATATCACAATAGACACAACAGAAGATAATCAGAAACTATTTTGAAAATTTGTACTCCAATAAAATAGAAAATCTTGAAGATATTGACAAATTTCTAGAGACATATGACTTACCCAAACTGAATCAAGATGATATACATAAGTTCAATGGATCAATTTCAAGCAATGAAATAGAAGATGCCATCAAAAGCCTACTAACCAAGAAAAGCCCAGGACCAGATGGATACACAGCTGAATTCTACAAGACCTTCAAAGAAGAACTAATACCAATACTCCTCAAATTATTCCATTAAATAGAAAAAGAGAGAACACTTCCAAACTCATTCTATGAGGCCAATATCACCCTGATTCCAAAACCAGGCAGAGACACATCAAGGAAGGAAACGTCAGACCAATATTTCTAATGAACATAGATATAAAAATTCTAGCAAATCTAATACAAAAATATTAAAAAGATAGTGCACCACAATCTAGTGGGGTTCATCCCAGGTATGCAAGGTTTGTTCAACATTTGGAAATCAATAAATGTAATTCATCACATCAATAGACTTAAAAATAAGAATCAGGGCTGGGATTGTAGTTCAGTAGTGAGAGTACTCACCTCTCACATGTGAGAAACTGGGTTCCATCCTCAGCACCATATAAAAACAAAATAAAAGTATTATGTCCATCTACAACTAAAAAATTATGGGGCTGGGGATGTGGCTCAAGCGGTAGCGCGCTCGCCTGGCATGCGTGCGGCCCGGGTTCGATCCTCAGCACCACATACAAACAAAGATGTTGTGTCTGCCAAATACTAAAAAATAAATATTAAAATTCTCTCTTTCTCTCTCTCTCTCTCTCACTCTCTCTTTTAAAAAAAATTACTTAAAAATGATAAGAATCATATGATCATATTAGTAGATGCGGAAAAGGCATTCGACAAAATACATCACCGCTTCATGTTCAAAACACTAGAACAACTAGGGATATCAGGAACATATCTCAACATTATAAAAACTATCTATGCTAAGCCCAAGGCCAACATCATTCTAAATGGAGAAAAATTGAAAGCATTCCCTCTAAAAACTGGAACAAGACAGAGATGCCCACTTTCACTATAACATAATCCTTGAAACTCTAGCCAGAGCAATTAGATGAATGAAAAAAATTAAAGGGTTACAAATAGAACTCAAATTATCACTATTTGCCAACGACATGATTCTTTATTTAAAAGATCAGAAAACTTCTAGAACTAATAAATTAATTCAACAAAGTAGCAGGATTTATCTACACCCATAAATCAAAGGCATTTCTGTATATCAGTGATGAATCCTCTGAAACAGAAATTAGGAAAACTACCCCATTTACAATAGCCTCAAAAAAAATAATAAAATACTTGGGAATCAACTTTAAAAAAGATGTGAAAGACCTCTAAAATTAAAACTACAGAACACTAAAGAAAGAAATTTAAAAAGACTTTAAAAGATAGAAAGATCTCCCTGTTCTTGGATAGGCAGAATTAATATTGTCAAAATGACCATACTGCCAAAAGCACTATATAGATTTAATGCAATTGCAATCAAAATCCCAAAGACATTCCTCATAGAAATAGAAAAAGCAATCATGAAATTCATTTGGAAATATATAGAGACCCACAATAGCCATAGTAATCCTTAGCAAGAAGAGTGAACCGGTTGGCATCACTATACCAGAACTTAAACTATAATACAGAGCAATTGTATCCAAAAAAAAAAAAAAAAACGGCCTGGTATTGACCAAAAATAGACTTGTAAACCAATGGTACAGAAAAAAGAACACAGAGACAAACCCACATAAATACAGTTATCTCATACTAGGCAAAGGCACCAAAAACATACATTGGAGAAAAGATAGCCTCTTCAACAAATGGTGTTGGGAAAACTGGGAATTCATATGCAGCAAAATGAAACTAAGCCCCTATTTCTCACCATACACAAAACTCAACTCAAAGCGGATCAAGGACCTAGGAATTAGACCATAGACCCTGCTCCTAATAGAGGAAAAATTAGGCCCAAATCTTTATCACATTGGATTAGACCCTGATTTCTTTAACAAGACTCCTAATGTGCAAGAAATAAAATCAAGAATTGATAAATGGGATGGATTCAAACTAAAAAGCTTCTTCTCAGCAAAAGAAACAATCAATGAGGTGAAGAGAGAGCTGATATTTTGGGAACAAATTTTTGCCACATGCACGTCAAATAGAGCACTAATCTCCAGGATATATAAAGAACTCAAAACACTTAACATTAGGGCTGGTGTTGTAGCTCAGCAATAGAGCACTTGCTTAGCAAATGTGAGGCCCTGGGTTCAATCCTCAGCACCAAATAAAGATAAATAAAATAAAGGTACTGTGTCCATCTACAACTAGTATATTTATTAAAAAAAAAACTTAACACCAAAAAAAATCAATAAATGGGCTAAGAAGCTGAACAGACACTTCTCAGAAGAAGATATATAATTAATCAATACATATGAAAAAATGTTCAACATCTCTAGTAACTAGAGAAATGCAAATCAAAACTCTAAGATTTCATTTCACCCTAGTCAGAATGGCAGTTATCAAAAATACAAACAAAAAATAAGTGTAGGTGAGGATGTGGGGGGAAAGGCACACTCATACACTGGTAGTGGGACTACACATTGGTCTTTCCAATCACTCTGGAAAGCAGTATGGTGATTCCTTAGAAAACTTAGAATGGAACCATCATTTCACCCAACTATCCCATTCCTTGGCATATAACCAAAGGACTTAAGAACAGCATACTAAAGTAAAGCAGCCACATCAATGTTTATTGCAGCTCAATTCACACTAGCTAAATTGTGAAAGCAACCTAGATGCCCTTCAGTAGATGAATAGATAAAGAAACTGTGGTATATATACACAATGGAATATTACTCAGCATTAAAGAGAATAAAATTATGGCATTTGCAGGTAAATGGATGGAGTTGGAGAACATCATGCTAAGCAAAGTAAGCCAATCCCCCCCACCCCTCAAAAAAAGACGAAATATTATCTCTGATAAGTGAATGCTGATCCATAATGGAGCGGGACATGGGGGGGGGTCAGAAAAATGGAGGAACTTTAATTGGGAAAAGGGGAGGAAGTAGAAGGGAGTGGGTATGGGGGAAAGATGGTGGAATGAGATGGACACCATACCCTAGGTACATATATGACTGCACATATGGTGCAAAGCTACATCGCTACATCATATACAACTAGAAAAATTAAAAGTTGTGCTGCATTTGCATACAATGACTCCAAATGCATTCTGCTGTCATATACACCTAATTAAAATAAATAAATAATTTTTTAAAAAATATATGAGTCATTTATCCACTCGGGCATGCAGACAGCCAATGAATCACATTTACAGGGAACTGGCTACTTGGAAGGCACTGAACACCAACCACTGAAGAATTCAACCAAACAGTGAACAAGTCACCTGCCCTTCCCCTTGAGGCACTCCTGAGTGATGAGTGACTCCAACAAGATGAGCACAAAAGACTGTGTGCTATGGTCAGATGAACACCTGGGGGAAAGGAGGCACAGGACCCAGCCATCTTGGCAATTGTCCAGGCTCTGGGCAGTACACAAGACAATGAAGCCCTCCCTTTGGACATGACTTGGCTGCAGCTGGCATCTCTTGAGTCCCCCAAAAGGCCTTCCTTTTATCTAGGTTCCAAACCCATTCTAGTTACAGTTACCTTTCCTCCAAGCAGCAAGTTTCTTGCCATCACAGATATGGCCACTCTGACCTCTGGATTCTTCTCCCCTCCTCTTCCCACCCCCTGTTCAAGCAGTAAAGTAGGACATGTTCTCCTCAGCTCCTTTTTTGAATTATTCCCCAAAATGAAGTACTCAGGAATCTTGGGTTTAATTACTATGGAATAATTGGTATTACTATGCATAATATGATAATTACTATGGAATTATAGGAAAATGATAAAATGAGTCTATATTTCATACAGATTCCAAAATCATACCATATTCTTACAGTCCTGTTATTAAGTCAGAAGCTCCTGATTTTCTCTGTGATAGATAGTAAATGAAATACTGATAATAATAGTAGCAGCTATGGGGTTTCTAGGATGTACAGGTTCTTTGAATTCCAAAAAGAACACTAGTTCAGTAAGATGGTGCCCTTTTTATGGAAAGAAAACAGAAGCTTGGTATTAAGTGCCCCATCCAAGGATGCAAAGCTATTAAGAACCAAAAGCCAAGGCCACACCATTTATGGACCTCAACCTTCCATGTGCACGCCTGGATCCAAAACTCACCATATCCCCCCTCCCTCTTTTGCTTAGAGCTTGGGCAAAGGTCAAAAGGACACTTTCTTTCCAGATTCAAAGCTCTTTCTTGTTTCCAGTAGGCAATTTGCCTCGCCAAGGATTTCTGGACTGGGTGGTGCCCACACTATGCTGAGTTCAAGACTGACCTGGTTGCCACAACCCCCTTTCCCTCACAAACCCCTTCTTTCCATGCTTAGGTGAAGAATGAACTCCTCCAAGCATACCTCCTATTTCACATTTTGTTTTTTTTTTTATTTATTTTTTAGTTTTCAGCAGACACAAATCTTTGTTGGTATGTGGTGCTGAGGATCGAACCCGGGCCGCACGCATGCCAGGCGAGCGCGCTACCGCCTGAGCCACATCCCTAGCCCCTCACATTTTGTTGTAAATGACAATACTTAACAAAATGGGCACTGGATGTGTGTGAGCAGAAACTGAACAAGTTTTCACTCATCTCTGACAGACTGGCAAATTATTCTCAAGCATCTACACAGTGAATGCCCCTCCTTCCCAAATCTTGATCTCTTCCCTGTTTTACCATCTCTCCTCTCAGAAGCAGCCTTACTCTTTCAAGTCTCACCCCTCAGTCCGGATGTTGGATCCCACTCCTCCCCAGACCAGGCTGTATCAATTATTCCATTTTAGTCTTTGATTTCTCATCCTTTCCTCTGCCTGTGTACATGCTTAGTCTTATCCAAAAAAAAACTTTAAAAAATGATAATCTCTTGACTATCTCAAGTTATCACCCTTTACTCCCTCTCATCACTTCCAGACTCCCATAATACCATCCTTACCTGACTTCCAGCAAGTGACATTATAAAAGTCATCAGTCACTTCCTCATTGCCAAATCCAATGGTGTCTTTTTAGTCTTGATTTTGCTGCCACACTTGACCCTGAGGACCACTCCCTCTTCCTGGAAACTGACCCAGCACGTGCCACCATTCTCACTGGGTTCTCCTCCTATATCTCAAGCCATACCATCTTAGTCTCCTTTGCTATCTCTTAACTTCAAATGTTGGAGGCTCTCAGTTTTTTCTCCTTGACACCCTTTTCTTCTGACTTCATGCATTTTCCTTGGGCGATCTTACCCACAAATACATGTTCAACAGTCTTCCAAATTAGCACTTCCAGTGCCCAAGTATTGAAAATGTAGAGCCGGCCATAGTTTATTGCAAACTAAGGATACGAGAGGCAGCATTGTTCTTTCCAAAGCTTGCCCTTCTCCTAGTGACCCACAGGCACTTTATGCTTAGTTTTCAGAGTGGATTTTTGTGTAAGGTCTTCTGCTAGGGACTGGGGGAAATGCACAAAGACTTAAAACCCTGCAAATTGGTTACTAGCCCTGCTTCTTTTTTGTTGGGTTCCCTTCCCTTAGGACATCTGCAGAGCCACATACCCCATTGTAGCCACCTCAAGCTCTATGAAACATAAAAAACAATCAATTCCAAAGGATGAACTGTTATATCTTTGCTAACATCCAAATTCCTTTTTCTCTCTTCCCATCGCTCTTCCCAACATTCTCCCCATCCTTCTACCCATGAATCTGATGTCTCATGACAACAGTGCCCTCTAGGGGAGTGTTCTTCAAATTGCAATGGTGCCCTCAATAGGTGTTTTTCAAAGATGATGAGTATCTCCCATCCTTTCTGCTCTTCTTAAAATGAGACTTTGAAGCTCCATCCATCATGGTGATGAAGCCTGTGCTTCCTTCTTTGAATTGCAGTGGAATTGTGAATGTGGAGGAAACGGTGCTATGTGACTTCCAAGGCTAGGCTATCTTCTGCCTGGTCCTTACCTTTGGCACTCTGAGGTACCTTAATCAATTTGACTGCCCTGAGGCTGCCATAATATCAGCCCATGCAGACAGACCACATTAGAAAGACTACATGGAGAAAGCTGATTCAACTGCCACTGTTCCAGCCCCAATTACTATCTATAATCATGTGAAACACCTAAATCAGGACAGCCCTACTGAACCCTTTTTAAATTCCTGCCCTACAGAAAGCATAAGATAATAAAATGATTATTGTTGCTTTAAGCCACTAAGTTTTGGAATGATTTTTTTTGTGCGTGTATCAAAAGATAACCAGAACAGTGGGTCATGAAATCGTGTATCAGCATGTTTTCAAAAATGAAGCAAAACAAAATAGAAAAGAAAATGAAATATAAAGGTAAACATTGTTGAGAAGTTTTTTCAATAAGTATGTTTGCATATGTATATCCTGGATCACGAAGTGAAATGCAGTGGTGGGCACTTATAATCTGAGCTACACAGGAGGCTGAGGCAGGTGAATCACAAGTTCAACGCCAGCCTGGGAAACTTAGTAAGATCCTGTCTCAAAACAAAATAAAAAGTGCTGGGGATGTAGACCGGTGGTGAGATGCTTACCTAACACATGCGAGGCCGTGGGTTCAACCCCCAGTATCGAAAGAAGAAGGAGAAGGAACCAACCCCAGTAAAGTCAGTGAAGTCATTATCTTATGAGTCAAGGAGGCTGGGAATCCTAGAATTCTAAGAGCACATTACATATGGACATATTTAGCTTTATTATCTAGACTAGACAGGAAGGCAGAAAAACTGTCTGCTTGTGAAAGCAAGAACAAAGGGGACTCCTAGGACTGGGGTGTTCCAGGTAGTTCTTGTACATTTTTACTATAATACTTAGGTGCTTTGATTTGCTCAGCACATGCTGTTGCATTTGTGTAATTTCTTAAACAGGTTGATGGCATGTTTCTCCTTGAAATTCCTGCATCAGAATCATTTGGGGACTTGTAAAACTGAACATCCCTGGCCACTTTTCAAACTTACGGAATTAGAGGCTGGGGCCCAAGACCTCATCTCATAAGCACAAAGAATTATGAGGTCTACTGAGTCCCAGGGAAGACTGTCAGAATATCTGAAATCCAAATTCCCATAGAAAATGAAGGGTTAACTCAGGTATACAAAGGCCTTTAAGGTGAACAGAATACTCAGAGGTCACCAGTGCACCTTGGATGCCACTGGAAAAGGCCCTGATTATCAAGGAAGCTTATCAAAGCTCCTATAAAATAAGAACCAAGGAAGGAGATGCCTTTGTTTTTAACACTTTCTGAAAAATAGGTGTGTATGTCTGCCCTGTGTGTGTGTGTTTGTGTGTGTGTGTTGTTGTGTGTATATCTGTATCTGAGTGAGTATGTCTCTGTCTGAATGTGTTTCTATGTGTGCCTGGGTGTTGCATCTTTGTGGCTGTATGGGTGTGTCTGGGGTCTGTGTATGTCCGTCTGTCCCTCTGAATGGGTGGGTGTGTGCCTGTCTGAGTGTGTGTGTGGCCATGGCAGGAGTCTTGAGGAGGCCCGTTAGTCACATGTTCCCTGATAAACTCCAAATACAGTCCTATATGTCCAGGTGACGTAAGCCTTGAACTTGATTGCTTTCGTCATTCACCCACTGTGCACACAGAGAGACACACATACACACACTTCAACTGGAAGATCCCTAAGATCCTATTGGATGGTGCTTCCTCTCTTTTCTTCTTGTTTTCCAGAACTACATCCATATTAGCCTAGATACACTGGCCCAAAAAGAACTTTAGAGATCCTAGTATCCAATGTTTTCTTAAGAAATTTAACAATAATACTTTTTTAAAATTATCATGCTTTGACCTAATGCCAGTAGTTCATTTGGTTTCTACCAAAATGGTCTCATAGGGGAGTTAAATGCTACACAAAATAATCAAAAATTTATTCATGTTGCTTTAACTCATAATGGAGAGAAAATATTAGATAAATTAATTTTTTGTATGAAGAATGAAAAGCATAATCTGTTACAAAAATGTGTATGAGTTGCAAGACAAAAGACATATCATAGAGCAATATAATTAAATCAAAGACAGAATTCAATGCCACCATCATCTGGTGGAGCACACTCTCAACCCCATATTCCCAGGCCAGGTCACTAGCCCTTAAAGGTAGTTTATTACATAATAATAACCAAAACAGGGCTGGGGATGTGGCTCAAGAGGTAGTGTGCTCGCCTGGCATGCGTGCGGCCCGGGTTTGATCCTCAGCACCACATACAAACAAAGATGTTGTGTCCGCCGAGAACTAAAAAATAAATATTAAAATTCTCTCTCTCTCTCTCTCTCTCTCTCTCTCTCTCTCTCTCTCTCTCTCTCTCTTTCTCTTTCTCTTTAAAATAATAATAATAACCACAACATGTGTGCTTACATTTAAGAAAAAATACTGCCTTCATTATTCTGAGAGTTGGTTAGGTTGGTTTTAGGACATTTATGATCATCTCACAAAAAAACGGATTTAGAAACAATGATTTAACCTCATTTTCAGTTGGAAAATAACCTATCCAAGATGGCAAGTTGTTTTTTTTTTTTTCTATCAGACTTTCAGAAGAAAAAATTACTTGGAGAAGACTTAAAGGCATCCTAAGGACTTCCTTGTCTTTGATCTCCCCCAATCTTTATTTTTTGTTGTTGTTTATGGTACTAGGGATGGAATCCAGGGGTGCTTAACCACTGAGCCACATCCCTAGTCCTTTTTATTTTTTATTCTGAGACAGGGTCTCACTAAGTTGCTTAGGGCCTCGCTATATTGCTGAGGTTGACTTTGATTTGCGGTCCTCCTACCTTGACCTCTGATGTCGCTGGGATTACAGGCACACACCACCACCACGCCCAGCTCTTGTCTCTGATCTTAAGGGAACTCTTGGGCCATGAGGGGCCAATGAGCTGCCAGGACTCATGGACAGAGTCAAAAGACCCAGAGCTATTGCTACAATTTTCAAGGTGTTAAGTATTTAAAATAGAGATGTGGTCCTTGGGTCTTATTCAGTGGTGTGATATGATTATTTTCTTAATATGCATAGCTGTCTAAGGAGCTTATAAATAACTTCTGATTTAATTGGGTGAGTCTCATTTGCCTACATGCATTCTTAGTCCCAGCAATCAGTTCAGGGAGTGAACTCACTCCCATTTGCTGTGGTGATGCTGGCAGGAGCCACAATGAAGTCAGATCCCTTCAGCTCCACTGTGCACTTTGGCACAGTTAATATAGACCCTCTGGGATAAACAGCTGGAACAAAGCCACCCTGGTTTCCCTTGAGCATAACACTGAGAAGCTGATGAAAAGCTGGCACCTTGATAATAACTTTATGTACAGCGACCCCTGCTGCCGAGTCCTGGAGACACATGTGAAAACCGTGGTGCCAACCTGAGGAGAGGCTCTGGCCCCTCCATTCTCCCTGTACCAAAGGACTTGTCCAAAGCCTACACTCCCCACCAGCAAAGCTCATAGATAAGCATTGTGTGTGCAGAGTCCAATTGTGGACTAGAAGGTGGCACCACAGAGAAGCTAAGGGTGAGGGATGGCAGTAAAGGCATCAAGGTGAGCATAAACACTAAAGGGAGTAGTCTCAGAGCAATCTACAGCAGTTTTAAACTGAGAAATGCATACACATTTATTTATTTGTTTGTTTGTTTATTTTTATGTGGTGCTGAAAATTGAACCCAGTGCCTCTCACGTGCCAGATGAGTGCGCTACAACTGAGCCACAACCCCAGACTCTGCATACACATTTTTAAGGAAAGTTCCAGGCCCAAAACCAAGAAATTTCTACTGCCTAAGACCACAGTTGGAAAAACACCTCAACTTCTAAGCTAAAAAACATCACTTGAAGACATCATTCAGTTAATTTAAGGCATGCTTGTATTAACTTTTTTTTAGATTGTTAACAAAATGAAAATACAGCCATATAGGACTGCAATCTCATAAATGTGTCATTCGGCAGTTTTGTCAGTGTTCAAACATCGTAGAGTATACTTATATAAACCTATATGGTATAACCTACTATACTCCTAGGTTGTATGGTATAATCACTGTCATACCTGCAGCCTACCATTGACCAAAAGATCATTGTGTGGTACGTGATTGTACAACATTAAAAATCTATACAGAACATACAGGGGCCGGGATTGTAGCTTAGCGGTAGAGCACTCACCTAGCACATGTGAGGCCCCAGGTTCGATCCTCAGCACCACATAAAAATAAAGAAATAAAATAAAGATATTGTGTCCAACTACAACTAAAAAATAAACATAAAAAAAAAGAACATACAAACTCGGAATACACCTGAGGTCCCCAGTGGTTCATGAATCCCTGAAGAAACATAAAGTAGACAGAGTTTGGACTTGTACAGATGGTTGGATCTGGAAAATAAAGGTCTGACTCTGGTAAGGGGAAAAAAAGTGTCTCCCCTGCTTGAACTATGAGCAGTCTGGGATTGATAAGTGAAGTAAAGGTTGCTGAGTCTCCTCTCTGAACAACTGGGATTTCTAAGTTTTACCAGACTGCCCAGTCGGCTCCACCAGCATGAAGGTGTGACCAGCACCAAGGAGAAGGGTGCTCAAAGGCCAGTTAATTTATATATATTGGGAAACAGAGGGGTCAGGTGCAAAAGAGCAGCGTCCCATCCTGGAATGGACACAAGAGGACTGTAGTCAAGGCTGGGCTGGCCCTTGGGAGGAATGGGATCTGGTATTTGGGGTCAGGACACATACTGAAACAAGATTTTACAAAGTCCCCATGTCACAACAGGGAGTAAGAAGGTTAGGATCTCACTGATAATTAGACCAGCCAAACCATAAGCAACTGCTGAGTGGAGAGAGGTTAGTGGGTATAGTACATCAGAGGCTTCCTCCTCAAAATTTTAGATTGGAAATGTAGACTAGGAAATGGAAAGAGTCCACAGTCTTGCATAATATGGAATCCAAAACCAAGTCAAGGTAAGCACAAAGAAAAAAAAATTATATAGGCCATTCTCAAGAATGTTTTTTAAACCCTAAATAAAATATCAGCAAATTGAACCTAACAGTATTTAAAATAATTTTATATCATGACCAAATATAATTTAATTGAAGAATATAAAGACAGTTCTACATGACTAATACTATTAACATAATTTAGTACATAAATGGACCAAGGAAGAAAAGCCCTATGAGCATCTTAACTGAAAAAAAGGGGGAAAAAAGAAAGTGTCCTAACTGGATAAAGTTTATTTACCAAACATTTCATTTAACTTAACACTAGAAGCATTCGCTAAAGCCAGAGAAACAATAAAAATGCCCTCTATTATTAGTAATGGGGGGGGGGATCCTGACCAGAGCATGAACATAAAAATGTACATAAAAAGTGACGCTCATTATTTTCACAATTTACAGAAACCCACCTATTAAGACTATCCAAAGAAAACTACCAGAAAATATAAATAAAAAGAGTTCACTAAGATAATCTGACACAAAATCAATAAATGGAAATCTATAGATTCCTTATACACCAACACCAGATTCTCCCCTAGACCCTTCAAAATGACCAAAGCCCTTTCAATACTTTGACTTTGGCCCAGTGAGACCCATGCCAGGATCTGGCCTCCAAAACTGTAAGAACAAAAATCTGTATTGTTTTAAGCCACTAAGTTTGTGGTAATTTGTTATAGCAGCAATAGGAAATTAATACAGGAAATATTCAATGTTATTAAATTTTTAATTATTCTTACATTATTATCCATAATTCAATGTAATCCCAATCAAAATTTTAAAAATTTATGAAATTTCATAATCTGATTTTAAAACCATCCAGAAAAGAAATGTACAATAGTCATGCAATTTTTTTTTTAAAGAGAGCAACAACCCTGCCTCTACCACGCGGCCTGCGCAGTGGTTTCATTAATGAGGTTCTAGGCATAAAGTTAGTTAGACGAGATCGAAATAAAAACACAAGACTCAATTACCTTAATTCTATTGCTAGGTCCGAGACGGCTCCCCTCTCTGGTTCGCTCCTCTAGCCGCCCAGCAGGGCAGCAAGGATTACTCAGGGCTAGCAGGAGAGAGAGAGCGAGCACGCTGGGGAGTAGCCTTTTATTGGGGAACAAGAGATTCAGGGGAGAATTCCATCCAATGAAGGTTGAGGGGGGGCTGCACTCCAAGGTCAGGGTCAGCGATTGAGTCCCCGGGGTCAGTGGTCAGGCACACCCCCACACGGATGGGCTCTCTCATCAGGAGAGGGCCGGGAAAAACTTCGACTTATGCCAAAGTGCCTCAGACCCTCAACGGGAGGCACCCGATCACGTGTGAGAATGGCTCCCAACACCTGCCCACCCACCCCACCACACAGAGGCCTGGAGATCCAGACAGAGGCCCACCCTGCACCTGCTCAGGGAACCACCCCGCTCTGAAATTCCTTATTCACCAAAGTGTGGCTCCACAGCCCCAAAATCAGGATACATATAGGCTTGAAGCTACCATGGCCACGAAACTGGGATATCCCTGCTTCTATCAAGGGCTAACATTAAGGACCTGGTAAGAAGTCACCAAAGTCCCTGTGGGTCTGGCTGCACCAGAGGTTTCTCTACTAGGGGTGCTAACAGTTATCCCATTGCTGAGGTAATAAGGAGTCTTGCATGGGATAACTGTTAGCACCCCTAGAGTCATGCCTCTCTTGTTTCTCCTACTAAGAGCCAACTTCTTATGATTACTCTCTCACTATTCATATAATCTAATATCTCCATATTCTTACATCCTACCTCATAAACATCTCAGCCAACACTCTTTCCCCCCTTCTACCATTAGAAACTGTAAGTCATTATGCAAACCTTTTGACTATATGGTAGAAGATAACCAAACTCATCATTTCTGATTATAGTGACAAAACTGTAAATGTAAAAATAGAAGCTAACTGATATATGGCTGCACATTGGTTACATTGAGTGCTGTAATATTGATCTCTCCCTTAAAAGTGAGGTACTGGTAACCTATAAGGACACTATAAGACAATAGGGCAAAAGCTGTAATACCTAGGATCTACACTGCAAGAGAGGAAGACACACAGACATCATGAAAAAACAAGGGAGGAAAGTGCCCCAAACAAACCAAGATACTAAAACAATAGAATCCATAGATAGTGAAGTAGGTGAAATGTCAGAGAAGGGGTTCAGAATATACATAACTAAAATGATTTGGGAATTAAAGAACGATCTAGGGCTGGAGTTGTGGCCCAGCGGTAGAGCACTCATCTAGCAAGTGGGAGGCCCTGGGTTCGATCTTCAGCACCACATTAAAATAAAGGTATTGTGTCCAACTAAAAAACAAAATATTAAAAAAAAAAAAAGAACAACCTAAGTGAGCAGATACAGGCAAAATTTGATTGCTCCAACAAAGAGATAAGAGAACAAGTACAGGTGTCCATCAGTCACACCAACAAAGAAATAAGAGAGCAAATACAGGTTGCAAGAGATTATGTCAAGAAAGAAATAGACACTGAAAACAAACAAACAGAAATCCTTGAAATGAAAGAAACAATAAGCCAATTTAAAAATTCAATAGATAGCATCACCAACAGACAAGACATTCAGAAGACAGGATCTCAGGTAATGAAGAAAAAATATAAAATCTTGAAAATAAAGTAGACTTCACAGTAAAGATGGTAAGAAACCATGAACAGATTATTCAACAATTATGGGATATCATCAAAAGACCAAATTTAAGATTTATTGGGATAGAGGAAGATTCAGAGATTCAAACCAAAGGAATGCACAATCTCTTCAATGAAATAATATCAGAAAACTTCCCAAGCATGAATAATGAACTGGAAAATCAAATACAAGAGGCCTATAGGACATTAAATGTATAAAATTACAACACATCTACACCAGGACACATTATAATGAAAATGCCTAGCATACAGAATAAGGATAGAATTTTAAAGGCCACAAGAGAGAAAAACCAGATTATCTATAAGGGAAGACCAATTCAGATCTCAGCATATTTTTCAACCCAGACTCTCAAAGCCAGAAGATCCTGGAACAATATATACCAAGCTCTAAAAGATAATAGATGCCAACCAAGAATCTTATATCCAGCAAAATTAAGCTTCAAATTTGACAATGAAATAAAAACCTTCCATAATAAACAAAAGCTAAAAGAATTTACAGCAAGAAAGCCTGCACTACAGAACATTCTTGGCAAAATATTTCATGAGCAAGAAATGAAAATCTGCAAAGGAAAGAACTACAATAAAGGAACATCCAACCAAAGGAGAAACAAAATCAAGCTAAATACCAAAAATAAGCAAAAATGACCGATAATACAAACCGTGCCTCAATAATAACCCTAAATGTTAATGGCCTAAACTCACCAATCAAAAAACATAGACTGGTAGACAGGATTTTTTTTAAAAAAGACCCAACAATATGCTGCCTTCAAGAGACTCATCTCATAGGAAAAGACATCCCCAGACTGAAGGTGAAAGGTTGAGATAAAATATGCCATTTGCATGTTCTACATAAACAAGCAGGAGTTTCCATCATCATATCAAATAAAGTAGACTTCAAGCCAAAGTTAATCAAAAGGGATAAAGATGGACATTGCATATACTGCATACATCAACAAGACATAACAGTTATAAATACATACGCCCCAAACAATGGATTATCTACATTCATCAATTAAATTCTTCTCAAGTTCAAGAGTCAAATAGACTACAATACAATAATTCAGGGTGACTTTAACCCACCTCTTTCACCACTGGATAGATCTTCCAAACAAAACCTAAACAAAGAAACTATAGAACTCAATAATACAATCAATAATGTAGACTTAACTGACATATATAGAGTATATTATTCATCAATGAGTGAATACATTTTCTTCTCAGCAGCACATAGAACCTTTTCTAAAATAAACTATATATTATGCCACAAAGCAACTCTCAACAAATACAAAAAAGCATTCTATCAGACCACATGGCATGAAATTAGAAATCAATAATAAAATTAAAAAATAGAAGCTACTCCAACACCTGGAGACTAAATAATATGTTACTGAATGAACAATGGGTTGAAAAAGATATCAAGGAGGAAATTAAAAAACTCTTAGAGGTAAATGAGAACACTGATAAAATATATCTCTGCAACACTATGAAGGAAGTTCTAAGAGGAAAGTTCATTGCGTGGAGTACATTCCTTAAAGGAAGAAAAAGTCAACAAATAAATAACCTAACATTACATCTCAAAGTCCTAGAAAAAGAAGAACAAATCAACCCCAAAAGCAGTAAAAGGAAATAATTAAAATCAGAAATGAAATCAATAAAATTGAAACAAAAGAAACAATTGAAAAAACAAAAAGTTGGTTCTTTGAAAACATAAATAAAATTAATAAACCATCAGCCATGCTAATGAACAGAAGGAGAGATAAAACTAAAATTACTAATATCCATGATGAAATAGGAAATACTATGAAGTACACTACAGAAATACAAAATATAATTAGAAGTTATTTTGAAAACTTGTACTCCAATAAAATAGAAAATATCTGAGACATCAACAAATTTCTAAGAGTCCTATTATATGCCCAAACTAAATCAGGATGATATACACAATTTAAACAGATCAATTTCAAGCAAGGAAATAGAGGATGCCATCAGAAGCCTCCCAATCAAGAAAAGCCCAGGACTGGATGGATGCACAGCAGAGTTCTACAAGACCTTTAAAGAAGAACTAATAGTTCTCAGACTATTTCATAAAATAGAAAAAGAAGGAACACTTCCAAACACATTCTATGAAGCAAATATCACCCTGATTCCAAAACCAAAGACACGTCAAAGAAAGGAAACTTCAAACCAATATCTCTAATGAACATAGATGCAAAAATTCTCAATAAAATTCTGGCAAATTGAATAAAAAAAACATATCAAAAAGATAGTGCACCATAATCAAGTAGGGTTCATCCCAGGGATGCAAGGTTGGTTCAACATATGGAAATTAATAAATGTAATTCATCACATCATTAGCTTCAAAGGTAAAAATCATATGATCATCTCAATAAATGCAGAGAAAGCATTTGATAAAATACAGCATCCCTTCATGTTTAAAACACGAGAAAAACTAGAGATATCAGGAACAAATCTCAACATTGTAAAGGCTATCTATGCTAAGCCCAAGGCCAACATAATTCTAAATGGAGAAAAATTGAAATCATTCCCTCTAAAAACTAGAACAAGACAGGGATGCTCTCTTTCACCACTTCTATTTAGCATAGTTCTTGAAAATCTAGCCAGAGCAATCAGACAGATGAAAGAAATTAAAGGGATACGGATAGGAAAAGAAGAATTCAAATTATCACTATTTGCAGACAATATGATTTTATATAGAAGACCCAAAACATTCCACAAGAAATCTCCTAGAACTAATAAATGAATTCAGCAAAGTAGCTGGATTTAAAATCAACACCTATAAATCAAAGGCATTTCTGTACATCAGTGACAAATCCTCTTAAAGAGAAACTATTTACAATAGCCTCAAAAAAAAATAAAATTCGTGGGAATAAACTTAATGAAAGAGGTGAAAGATCTTTACAGTGAAAACTACAGCACGCTGAAGAAAGAAATTAAAGAAGACTTTAGAAGATAGAAAGATCTACCTTGTTCTTGAATAGACAGAATTAAAATTGTCAAAATGACCATACTACCAAAATAACTATATAGAGTCAATGCAATCCCATTCAGAATCCCAATGACATTCCCCATAGAAATAGAAAAAGCAAGCATGAAATTCATCTGGAAAAATAAGAGACCCAGAATATCCAAAGCAATCCTTAGCAAGAAGACCTTAAACTATATTACATAGCAATAGTAACAAAAATAGCATGGTTTTGGCACCAAAATAGACCTGTAGACCAATGGTACAGAATAGAGGACACGGAGTCTAACCCACATAACTACAGTTATCTTATATTAGACAAAGGCACCAAAAACATACATTGGAAAAAAGATAGCCTCTTTAACAAATGGTGCTGGGAAAACTGGGAATCCACATGTAATAAAATGAAATTAAACCTCTATCTCTCACCATGCACAAAACTCAACTCAAAGTGGATCAAGGACCTAGGAATTAAACCACAGACCTTGCACCTAATGGAAGAAAAAATAGACCCAAATCTTCATCATGTCAGATTAGCCCCCAACTTCCTTAATAAGACTCCTATAGCACAAGAATTAAAACCAAGAATCAATAAATGGGATGGATTAAAACTAAAAAGCTTTTTCTAAGCAAAAGAAACAACCAGTGAGATAAATAGAGAGCCTACAGAATGGGAGCAAATCTTTACCACAAGCACATCAGATGGAGCACTAATCTCTAGAATATATAAAGCACTCAAAACCTTAACACCAAAAAAAACAAATAACCCAATCAATAAATGGGCCAAGGAACTGAACACACACTTCTCAGAAGAAGATATACAGTCAACAAACATGAAAAAATGTTCAACATCTCTAGCAATTAGAGAAATGCAAATCAAAACTATTCTAAGATTTCATCTCATTCCAGTCAGAATGGCAACTATCAAGAACATGAACAACAATAAGTATTGGTGAGGATGTGGGAAAAAGGCACACTAATACATTGCTGGTAGGACTGCAAGTTGGTGCAGCCAATCTGGAAAGCAGTATGGAGATTCTTTGGAAAACTTGTAATGGAACCACCATTCGACCCAGCTATCTCTCTCCTCAGTCTATATCCAAAGGACTTAAAAACAGCATACTACAGGGAGACAGGCACATCAATGTTTATAGCAGCACAATTCACAATAGCTAAACTGTGGAACCAACACAGATGCCCTTCAGTAGATGAATCAATAGGGAAACTTTGGTATATATACACAATGGAACATTACTCAGCATTAAAAGAGAATAAATTATGGGATTTGCAGGTAAATAGATGGAGTTGGAGAATATAATGCTAAGTGAAGTAAGCCAATCCCAAAAAACTAAAGGCCGAATGTTTTCTTTGATGTGAGGATGCTGACTCATAATGGCAATGGAGGGGGAGCATAGGTGGAATGGAGGAACTTTAGATAGGGCAAAGGGGGGAGGGGAAGGGAGGGGGGAAAGGGGTAGGAATGATGGTAGAATGATTTAGACATCATTACCCTAAATACATGTATGAAGACATGAATAGTGTGAAAACACTTTGTGTACAATCAGTGACTTGAAAAATTGTGCTCTATATGTGTAATATGAAATGAATTGTATTCTGCCATCATGTATAACAATTTAGAATAAATAAATAATAAAAAGAGCAACAATGTAGGCAGACTTTTTCTCTTAAATATTAAATCATTTTATAAAACTGTATGGGATTAGTGGTCTTAGTTATATGAAAGAACAGAATAAGGTATATATGGAAATTTAGTATATGATCAAGGAACATCTCAAAATGAATACATATTTGAAATACACATTTTTTTCAAATAGACATTTTTTCTATTTGAAAAAGAAAGTAAAGCTACATTTCGACCTGACATGATACCCTCTAAGGAATACATTTTTTAAACTATAATAGTATTAAAAGAAAGTATGTAACTCTCAGGGCAAGCAGGATTTCTTTGGCTCCCCTCTTTTAAAAAATTCCCTGTCCTCCCTGATGGGGAGAATCAAGCCTCTGGGACTGGAGTCCCCTGTGTTTCTCCTTTGCTAGCAAATCAATAAAACTTCTTTTTCTTTTCTCTCCAAAAAAAAAGAAAGAAAGTGAAAATGTGTTTATGTCACATTGAAGATCCTCTCAATCCAAACACAAATAAACAAGTCATAATGGCAGTGTCTTAAGTTTGTTTGAGCTGCTCACACACAGAAATTTATTTCTCTCGGTTCTGGAACCTAGGAAATCCAAGGTCAAGGTGCTAGCAGACTTAATGTCTGATAAGGGCTCACTTTCTGGTTCAGAGATACCAGTCTTCTCCCTGCAACTTCACCTGGTGAAAAGAACAACAACTCTCTATGGTTTATTTTTTGGTTGTTTTTTGTTTGTTTGTTTGTTTGTTTGTTTTTTTATTGATTGTTCAAAATATTACAAAGATTGCAAAATCACATCGGTTACACATCCACATTTTTACATAATGCCATATTAGTAACTGTTGTATTCTGCTACATTTCCTATCCTCTACTATCCCCCTCCCCTCCCCTCCCATCTTCTCTCTCTACCCCATCTACTGTAATTCATTTCTCTCCTTGTTTTTTTTTTCCCATTCCACTCACAACCTCTTATATGTAATTTTGTATAGCAATGAGGGTCTCCTTCTGTTTCCATGCAATTTCCCTTTTCTCTCCCTTTCCCTCCCACCTCATGTCTCTGTTTAATGTTAATCTTTTCCTCTTGCTCTTCCTCCCTGCTCTGTTCTTAGTTGCTCTCATTATGTCAAAGAAGACATTTGGCATTTGTCTTTTAGGGATTGGCTAGCTTCACTTAGCATAATCTGCTCTAGTGCCATCCATTTCCCTGCAAATTCCATGATTTTGTCATTTTTCAGTGCTGCATAATACTCCATTGGGTATAAATGCCACATTTTTTTATCCATTCATCTATTGAAAGGCATCTGGGTTGGTTCCACAGTCTAGCTATTGTGAATTGTGCTGCTATGAACATCGATGTGGCAGTATCCCTGTAGTACGCTCTTTTAAGGTCTTCAGGGAATAGTCCGAGAAGGGCAATAGCTGAGTCAAATGGTGGTTCCATTCCCAGCTTTCCCAGGAATCTCCATACTGCTTTCCAAATTGGCCGCACCAATTTGCAGTCCCACCAGCAATGTACAAGAGTACCCTTTTCCCCACATCCTTGCCAGCACTTGTTGTTGTTTGACTTCATAATGGCTGCCAATCTTACAGGAGTGAGATGGTATCTTAGGGTGGTTTTGATTTGCATTTCTCTGACTGCTAGAGATGGTGAGCATTTTTTCATGTACTTGTTGATTGATTGTATGTCCTCCTCTGAGAAGTGTCTGTTCAGGTCCTTGGCCCATTTGTTGATTGGGTTATTTGTTATCTTATTGTCTAATTTTTTGAGTTCTTTGTATACTCTGGATATTAGGGCTCTATCTGAAGTGTGAGGAGTAAAAATTTGTTCCCATGATGTAGGCTCCCTATTTACCTCTCTTATTGTTTCTCTTGCTGAGAAAAACTTTTTAGTTTAAGTAAGTCCCATTTGTTGATTCTTGTTATTAACTCTTGTGCTATGGGTGTCCTATTAAGGAATTTGGAGCCCGACCCCACAATATGTAGATCAGAGCCAACTTTTTCTTCTATCAGATGCATAGTCTCTGATTTTATATCAAGGTCCTTGATCCATTTTGAGTTAACTTTTGTGCATGGCGAGAGAAGGGGATTCAGTTTCATTTTGTTGCATATGGATTTCCAGTTTTCCCAGCACCATTTGTTGAAGATGCTATCCTTCCTCCATTGCATGCTTTTAGCCCCTTTATCGAATATAAGATAGTTGTAATTTTGTGGATTGGTTTCTGTGTCCTCTATTCTATACCATTGGTCCACCTGCCTGTTTTGGTACCAGTACCATGCTGTTTTTGTTATTAGTGCTCTGTAGTACAGTTTGAAATCTGGTATCGAGACACCTCCTGATTCACACTTCCTGCTTAGAATTGCTTTTGCTATTCTGGGTCTTTTATTTTTCCATATGAATTTCATGATTGCTTTATCTATTTCTACAAGAAATGCCATTGGGATTTTGATTGGCATTGCATTGAACCTATAGAGAATTTTTGGTAATATCGCCATTTTGATGATGTTAGTTCTGCCTATCCATGAACAGGGAACATTTTTCCATCTTCTAAGATCTTTTTCTATTTCACTCTTTAGGGTTCTGTAGTTTTCATTGTATAAATCTTTCACCTCTTTTGTTAGGTTGATTCCCAAGTATTTTTTTTTTTTTTGAGGATACGGTGAATGGGGTGGTTTTCCTCATTTCTAGTTCAGAAGATTTGTTGCTAATATACAGGAATGCCTTTGATTTATGCGTGTTGATTTTATATCCTGCCACTTTGCTGAATTCATTTATTATCTCTAGTAGTTTCTTTGTAGACCCTTTTGTGTCTTCTAGGTATAGGATCATATCATCCACAAATAGTGATAATTAAATTCTTCTTTTCCTATCTTAATGCCTTTAATTTCTTTTGTCTAATTGCTCTGGCCAGTATTTCGAGAACTATATTGAATAGAAGTGGTGAGAGAGGGCATCCCTGTCTTGTTACAGATTTTAGAGGGAATGCCTTCAGTTTTTTTCCATTCAGAATGATGCTAGCCTGAGGCTTAGCATAGATAGCTTTTACAATGTCGAGGTAAGTTCCTGTTATCCCTAATTTTTCTAATGTTTTGAACATAAAGGGATGTTGTACACTGTCAAATGCTTTTTCTGCATCTATCGAGATGATCATATGGTTCTTATCTTTAAGTCTATTGATGTGGTGAATAACATTTATTGATTTCCATATATTGAATCATCCTTGCATCCCAGGAATGAATCCCACTTGATCATGGTGCACAATTTTTTTGATGTGCCTTTGTATCCGATTCGCCAGAATTTTATTGAGGATTTTTGCATCTAGGTTCATCAGAGATATTGGTCTGTAGTTTTCTTTCTTTGAGGTGTCTTTGTCTGGTTTCGGAATCAGGGTGATGTTGGCCTCAAAGAATGAATTTGGAAGAACTCCCTCTTTTTCTATTTCCTGAAATAACTTGAAAAGTATTGGTATTAATTCTTCTTTAAAGGTTTTGTAAAACTCCGCTGTATACCCATCCAGTCCTGGGCTTTTCTTGGTTGGTAGTCTTTTGATTGCTTCTTCTATTTCATCCATTGATATTTGTCTGTTCAAATTGTGTGTATCCTCCTGACTCAGTCTGGGCAAATCATATGACTTAAGAAATTTATCGATGTCTTCACTATCTTCTATTTTATTGGAATATAGGTTTTCAAAATAATTTCTAATTGTCTTCTGTTTTCTGTAGCATCTGTTGTGATATTGCCTTTTTCATCCTGTATGTTAGTAATTTGAGTTCTCTCTCTTCTTCTCTTCATTAGCATGGCTAAGGGTCTGTTGATCTTATTTATTTTTTCGAAGAACCAACTTTTAGTTTTGTTAATTTTTTCAGTAGTTTCTTTTGTTTCAATTTCATTGATTTCCGCTCTTTTTTAAATTATTTCTTGCCTTCTGCTACATTTGCAGTTGTTTTGCTCTTCCTTTTCTAGGGCTTTGAGATGAAGTGTGAGCTCATTTATTTGTTGGTTTTTCCTTTTTTTCAGGAATGACCTCCAGGCGATGAATTTTCCTCTTATAACTGCTTTCATTGTGTCCCATAGATTCCGATATGTTGTGTCTGTATTTTCATTTATCTCTAAGAATTTTTTGATTTCCTCCTTTTTGTTTTCTGTAACCCATTGATCATTCAGTAACATATTGTTCATTTTCCATGTGATGTAGGATTTTTCCTTTCTTCTTTTATCATTGATTTCCAGTTTCATTCCATTATGATCAGATAAGATGCATGGTATTATCTCCACCCCTTTATATTTACTGAGGGTTGCCCTATGGCATAATATATGGTCTATTTTTGAGAAGGATCCATGTGCTGCTGAGAAAAAAGTATATCCACACGATGATGGTTGATATATTCTATATATGTCAGTTAAGTCCAGGTTATTGATTGTGATATTGAGTTCTATAGTTTCTTTATTCAACTTTTGTTTGGAGGATCTGTCCAATGGTGAGAGAGGTGTGTTGAAGTCACCCATAATTATTGTGTTGTTATCTATTTGATTCTTGAACTTGAGGAGAATTTGTTTTATGAACATCGAAGCACCATTATTTGGTGCATAAATATTGATAATTGTTATGTCTTGTTGGTGAATGGTTCCTTTTAACAGTATATAATGTCCTTCCTTATCCCTTTTGATTAACTTAGTCTTGAAGTCGATTTTATTCGATATGAGGATAGCCACCCCTGCTTGCTTATGAGGACTGTGTGCGTGGTATATTTTTTCCCAACCTTTCACCTTCAGCCTGTGTATGTCTTTTCCAATCAGATGTGTCTCCTGGATTTGTTGGATTTGTTTTTTCTAATCCATGTTACCAGCCTATGTCGCTTTATTGGAGAGTTTAAGCCATTATCATTTAGAGTTACTATTGATATATGGTTTGTACTTCCTGCCATGTTTGATTATTTATCTTTTTTTTCTAATTTAGTTTGTTTCTCCATGATTAGCTTTCCCCCCACCCTCCGTCTTTACCAAGGCACTTCCCACTGATGGTTTTGGTTATTGTTTTTCATTTCTTCCTTGTGTAGTGTTTTGCTCAAGACGCTTTGCAATGCTGGTTTTCTGGCTGCAAATTCTTTTAGCTTTTGTTTATAATGAAAGATTTTTATTTTGTTGTCATACCTGAAGCTTAATTTTGCTGGATACAGAATTCTTAATTGGCATCCATTGTCTTTCAGTGTTTGAAATACGTTGTTCCAGGATCTTCTTGCTTTCAGCGTCTGTGATAAAAAATCCATTGTTAACCTTATTGGTTTACCCCTGAATGTAATCTGCCTCCTTTCTCTTGTAGCTTTTAATATTTTCTCTTTGTTTTGTATATTGGATATCTTCATAACAATGTGTCTTGGCATTGGTCTACTGTGATTTTGTGTGCTCGGTGTCCTGTATGCATCAACAATTTGTATATCCGTTTCCTTTTTTATTTCTGGAAAGTTTTCTGTAATTATTTCATTCAGCAGGTTACTCATTCCCTTGGTTTGAATCTCTATACCTTCCTCTATCCTGATGACTGTTAAATTTGTTTTTTTTTTATGTTATTCCATATCTCTTGGATGTTTTTCTCGTGATTTTTAACCAGCCGTTCTGAGTTGGCTAGACTCTTTTCAAGATGATATATTTTGTCTTCATTATCTGACGTTCTGGCTCCTACTTGCTCCACTCTGTTAGTGATACTCTCATTACAGTTTTTAATTTGGTTTATAGTTTCTTTCATTTCTAGAATTATTGTTTGATTTTTTTTATAATCTCTATCTCCTGATAAAGATGCTTAACTTCTTCTTTTATCTGTTTATGTAATTCGTTTTCAATGTATTCTTTCACTGTTTGAATTTGCTGTCTCGTATCCTCTTTAAGGTTCCATTCCATCTGTCTAAGGTATTCCTTGAGTTTTTTATATGACCATTTTTCTGATGACTCTAGGTCCTCCTGAATATTTAGGCTGTCCTGCATTGTTTGTACTCCTTTTTTTCCTTGCTTTTTCATGCTGCTCATGTTACTTCTTGTTCTGTTTGACTGCTGAGTTACTGTTTACTCCTATAAATTTATTTGAATCTTGGGAGGAAAGGTATTAGAAGGGAAGGGAAGAAGTCACTAAAGAGAATGAGAGTAAGCAGGTAGAATTCAAGGAAGGGGGAATAAGAGAATTGAAAAGAAATGAAAAGACAAAAGAAAAAATAGAAATAAAAAAAGAAAAAAATTTAAAAAATAATTAAAAAAATGAAAATTAAAATTTAAAAAATAAAATAAAATAATTTTTAAAAAAATTAAAAAACAACAAAAAAATGAAAATGAAAAAAAAACAAAAAACCCAAGTTTAAAAAAAATTAATAAATGCAGTCTTAGAGTTTGATTAACTTCTCTTCCAGTAGGTGGGGCTGTGCCCACTGGGCCAAGCTTCTCCTCTCAATAGGCGGGAACCAATCACTGTGCAGCAGCTCTTCCTCCCAGACTGGGTGGGTCTCCAATCCTGAGTGCCTAGGGCCTTCTCTTGTGTCTAGTCACTTCCCCACTTTTCCTCAAGCCAGGCCCCGCTCACCGGTGACGCTCACCACAATACTGGCTACACGCCAGGTCTGCTGCTCCTGGGAGCTCTGTTTTCATGAACGCCTGGGCACACTTTCCCTGTTTGCCATTCCCTCAGACCCTAAGTTTGTAGAGCTTGGGGCTGAGAACCCCCAGTGAATTTGCTTGCCCTCTGGTAGCCACGCCCCCAGTAGCTGGTGCAAGGGACCTCAGTTGTCAGCACTGGTGGGAGCAGTAGCCCGGAGTTCCCCACCGCGAGTCCCACGCCACTCCCAATTCCCTCGGTCTAGCTATCGAGCTCACGGGTGAGCTAGGAGGGGCCCTTAAGGTTTCCCTGCTGTGTGGAGAGGGATGGCTAGGGGATTACACACCTGTCACCCCTGTTCAATGAAGTTATCTCCTCCGCTGCATTCTAATGACGTCAGTTCTCTGCCATGGTGGTATCTCATGCAAATGGTGACAGTTCGATCCCTTTGCCAGGTGACCAATGCAACGGGTGACCAATGCAACGGGTGTTTTATGAACGTTGAAGCACCATTATTTGGTGCATAAATATTGATAATTGTTATGTCTTGTTGGTGAATGGTCCCTTTTAACAGTATATAATGAAAAATAAATAAATAACAAGGAAGAAAAGAGAAATAAGAGAAGGAAAAGGAAAGTAAGATAGAAATAAAGAAGAAAAATGAGGGGAAGGTGGGCTATATGCAATTCCTCTATATTATATTACTTTGGTAATTCAGTTGTTCATGCACAGTTCTTGGTTTCACATATGCTGAAGTTGTGGAAGAGAGAGAAGAAAAGAGAGAAAGAAAGAGAAAAAAAAAGTCTCTCAGAACACTGTTTTCCCTGCTTTCAGTAGGTGGCGTTGTCTATTCCTAGCTTGAGCCTCTGTATTCAGGGTGGTGGGTATAGCCAGTGTGAAAGGAAATGAGCTTCCACCTGTATCTTCCCTACTCTAGTCTCTGAGGTAGAAACCAGGTGCCTATACAGTTGTTGTTTTGCGTTGATAGCTACAACCCCCAAAAGCTTGTGGGAAATATTTTGAGTTATGGCCGCTAAGGGTGGGGGAGTTGGAAACCGGGTACCTGGATCAGCCACAGAACCGTGCTGGTAGCCACACCCCCTTTGATGGGTTTTAAGGGTTGATGGGCTTCCTCCGGACTAGCACTCAGGGTGGGGCCGGACTTCCTCCTCCCGTCTGGCTTGGCGCCTAGCGTCTTCCTCCTCTGGTCTTCTATGGTTTCTTATAAAGACACTAATCCTACAACCTAATCACCACACAGAGGTCATACCTCCAAGGACTACCATATTGGGAGTGAGGCTTAACATAGGAATTGTGATGTATACACACATTCAGCCTACCACAGAAAGGAAATAATAAGTATGACCACTTTAAAAGAAAACATTCCAGGTACCCAAAGATATCTTAAATAAAGTCAAAGGGAAAGTTACATTTTGTTTTTGTTGTCATTTAATCGAGGAAGACCTATATCCCATCTAGTATGGAAAGATGGCCAAGTGAAAAACACAAAGTATGAAAGATTGCATACAGTATAATCACATTTGGATAAATGAAAAAACCACAACACTCCAAGTCTTTATAAAGTCATTTGCATATAAATCCATCATTAAAAGTATACAGCATAATAAACACCAGGCTAAAAATAGCAGATTCCCTGTAAACACACAGATAACTGGGTGAGGTTGAGCAAGACATTGTGCCCTATATTTGCACCTTCTAAAATATGCATATTTCTATTATTTATGTAATTTAAAACAAATTCTAAAAGTTATTTAATGGCCCCTTCCACCAAATCCTTTAAGTTTGCAAATTGTGTCTATTGAAACTTTCAAGAAGAGAGAGTGGGGGGGAAAGGAAAGCCAATTGATGTCTTAGGTCAAGCCTAGTTAGGATTGCTTGAGATTCAACAGTTGAATTCTGACATCCCCTTTCCCAAACCAAAGTACTCAAAAAACTGAATTAACCATCAGATTGTCTATGAAAAATGGAATCCTAACAGTGTAATTTGAATAGCTTTAAGGGACATTTACCAAAATCTGGGGAAGCCCAATGAACTATGCCTGCCACACAGTAAACTTCACCTCTGTGGGGCCTCACTAAATAGATAAATGACATGATTCTCAGTGGAATTGTACAGTCATACCATCTTTAGGACACCTTGAAAAGTATAATGCATTTTCCCAAATGCCTAGTTAATTTTTAGAATTGAGTAACCCTAGGATAGATTTTTCTTCTCTTTAAATTAAATTAAAAACTTTTTATGGGGCTGGGGATGTAGCTCAGTTGGTAGAGTGTTTGCCTCACATGCACAAGGCCCTGGGTTCAATCCCCAGCACCACACACACACACACACACACACACACACACACACACAATTATTAACATACTAATACAATGTGGTGTTTTTATATAGGTATACATGTGGAATGATCAAATCAGGATAATTAGCATATCTATTACCTCAAATACTTTTAATTTATTTGTGGTAAAAATAAAGTCCTCTCTTTTAGCTAAAAAAAAAAAAAAAAAAAAAAAAAAATATGTGGGTCTGTCACACCATTGTGGTGCTGATGGTATTATCATCTTCTTGGTACTGGTTGTTTGTTTGTTTTCTCTGTGTGTGTGTGTGTGTGTGTGTGTGTGTGTGTGTGGTGCTGAGGGTTGAACCCAGGGCATTACACATAAGAGGCAAGCACGCTACCAAGTGAGCCATATCTCCAGCCCCCTTGTTACCGTTTTGATTGTTAAAATCATTGGGTGCATTACTGGCATTTGACGGTTGAGAGCCAAAGGTACTGTTGTATTTTTAGGGCATACAACAGTGCCCTACAATGAAGAATTGTTCTGAATCCTGAATGAGGTTTGAACATCAAATTGGACATTTACGTACATGAAAAAGCTGACTTCCAAGTATTTGAGTCAAATTTGAACCAAATTCTATCATACGTATAAATAAAAGTTAACTTGGAACTGTTAGAATGTAATCCAGATTTCCCAGATATACAACTACAGAATAAACCAAAAGAAACTTATGTTTTGTGTTTCCAGAAATTTGCTCAAAGTTGTCCACCATTTTGAAAACACCATCACTGTGGCAATCCCTCTTTTTATATTTGAGTCCCCTGATACAGTTGAGAAGAGGTGCAGCATTTGTAGCTATTGCATTCATGTGTTTGTTCACATGGGTAGAAGCACCTATTTCCTCATGTGTTCTAATTAGTTATGCCTAAGCACTGGAATATATGCTGAGAAATATATCTGATGTGTCAAGGGTGTAGAGTGTATCTGTGGTGGAATACATGCATGAGGCCCCAGTTTCAATTGAAGGAGAGAGACAGACAGATAGACCTGAAATATATACCAAGATAATGAAAGACATTCACTGTGGCAGCCAGATTATGATGCTCTTAACTCCATAAACAATTCTGAGACAAGGCCATATTGTGACCAAATTTGGAGGCAAGGCTACTCTACAACCACAAAAATGACTAAGTATACCCCTTTTATGACTAACAAGAGTGATTACTTCCTTACCAACTGCCACTCTAATTGAACTTTAATCCTCCCCAGAACTTCACTAGAATCCACCTAGATAAAGATTGTTCAGATAGTCAATCCCCACATACCCCGATTTCTTGACAATCTCCCATCCTGGCCCAGCCCCTCCTTTCTTAATCTCTCCTTAGAACCACTCACCTTAAGCCCAAGGCTTATAAGAGGCCTCTCTCACCTCTCTCTTTTTATGCCTCATCTGGGGTGTGTTCTCCCCAGCTGCAGCAAGCTAAGTAACCTAACTTTTTTTACTGCCAGGATGATTCTGGTTGTCTTTTCTCAGTGAACATCAACAATACTATTTTATTATCAATTCTTTTCATTTAATTTTATATGGTGGGCCATGATATTGATTTTTTAATTATGTGTGTACACATAAGTTATATTATTCATGACTTCATTTCAAGAAGGTAAAGAGGGCATTATTATAAATATTTGTTTTAAAAAAGGAGCTCCAAGTCAGGCAGGAATGAGAATCACCAGAAGAAAGAATCCTTTATTTGCCAGATGGCAATACAGGTTTAAATTCTGACATTTTTCAACCTACCCTGAACCAAGCAGGGTCACTGGGCTCCCCAATTGGGCTATATGGCACATTTTCCCAGGTGCTGGTGGGTAACAGCCAGGACTGAGTGGGGACCTCTCAGTTCGTGGGGTCAAGTCAGCCTGAGAAGAAAGGAGTTTCTCCCACAGATGATGCCACCAGGGCCTGGCCACACACAATATCCAGATGGAGCTGGACCAAATGAGAACTCCAAATCAGTGTTCTTCAGCAGAAAGACCCATCATCCTCCACTGGAAGGACCATTAAGAGACTGAGCCATCACACACAAAAGAGCAAGAAGCTGGTGTGAAAGGATAACAGGAAAGCTTGCAGGTCAATCCGTAGTCAAGGAAGCATTGCTGGATCAGAAAAAAAGAGTGACATGACAGCAACAGAGCAGAGAAGACTTTATGATGTCCACTAGAAAAGTATGCACCTACCTAGAACAATCTTCTCCAACTGCCATTTGCCCTGATGAAATGCAGGATTAAGAGGAGACTTAATAGGACCCAGTCTTCTATCCCCTGAGGTAAAGAAGAGAGAATTACTGGGGGTGAGACGCTGCAGCCTCTCTACCACACTCTGTCTCCCTAAGAGCAAAGCAAATGTCTGAGGGGCTGCATGTAGATACCTGGATGTAAGGAACACTGGGAACAAAGGCAATCATAACTAGAAAACATGAGCCCAGAATCTGACCTTTACTCATTTTTCTCAGGAGTCATGTTCTGTAAAGTTGGCTGGAATACCGAATTCCAAAAACTGAACTGCAGCTCCTAGGAGAAATAGAGGTTAGGGTCCCCTGAGCCTCCGGTCACATTTTCCTCAAGTGATCAATACGTATCCCCATTTATGTGTACTTCTGTTTAGAGGCATCTTATACAATACATATTATTGATTCACCAGCACTTTAACTCCAACTTACGTGACCTGTACTTTCTCCATAAGGGGTAGTAACTAGCACTTCAGCACTGTGCCATTTTAACAATGAAATCCTCAATAAAAAGGACAAAAATGCAAATCAAAGTTGCATTAAGTAGACTGCAAAAAGGACAATTGTTTCCAGTCTGAGAGCTGAAACAAGAACCGGCACCTGATTCTGCCTTAGCTGTTTTCCATAAACCACAAAAGCACCACAAGTACTGATTTAGAAGTTAAATAAATAAATAAATAACAAGTAGTCTAATTCAAGTAACCTTTTTATCTCAGCACATGAGGGATGAAGAGTGGTCCTCTTCAGAACTACCCCATGTGAACAGCCCCTCCAGGTAGGGACTACCAGCTGGCTACTCACGATCCTGGCCAGAGCACCAAGGCCAGCCGACCAGGAAGCAACCAATTTAAGCCACTGGTCCAGTGCTTTTATAGTATCATGTAGCCCTGGGCTGACCACCAGGAAAAGATCACATGATCCTTTTGCCATGAATTGAGTGGCCAAGCTGTGCTGCAGGTGGGAAGGCAGGGGACCAGGGTAGTGCTCACAGACACCTCCATCCCCTTCAGAAATGTTTCAGAGCATATGCTAGTATTTGTCAGTGTTCTCCAGAGAAACAGAACTCCAGAGTGGAAAAAATGACAGAGATGAACTGGCTCCTGTAGTTGTGAGGGCTGGAAAGTCTAGGAATCTATGAAGCAGGCCAGCAGCTGGAAATTCCAGCAGAAGCCAATACTGCAGCCTTGAATCCAAAGATAACTCTGGAGACAGAATTCCTTCCTCCCCAGGGAACTTCAGTCCTTGAAGGCCTTTAAAATTGTTTGGGTGAGCCAGATGTAGTGGTGCATGCCTGTAATACCAGTGATTCCTGAGACTGAGGCAGGAAGATTGCAAGTTCAAAGCCAGCCTCAGCAACATAGCAAGACCCTAAACAACTTAGTGAGTCCCTGTCAAAATAAAAAGTAAAAAGTCTAGGAATGTAGCTCAGTGGTAAAGTGCTCCTAGGTTCAATCCCTAGTACCAAAACAAAAACAAAATTAGAGAGAGAGAGAGAGAATTGATTGGATGAGGCCTATACACATATGGAGAGTTGTGGGAGACCAACCTTTCACGTGACTGAGTCAACTCCCCTGCTAAGTGATGAGGCATCAAGCGGCAGCCATGCTGCTAGACTGCCCCACTTTTCTAGGGTTTGAGTAATTGTGTCTTTGTGCATGGGCGTGCTTTCCTGCATACTCATGGGTGAAGCTATGCTCACCTGTTCCTTTGTAATATTACCCCTTGCCCTGTTTGGGATAGAATGTTCCATGGAAACACCCTTTGTGTGTCCCCTTATCTTTCTGTGTCCTTGGGTGTGGCCTACCCAGATGTCAGTCAACCTGCTGACAGTGGACATCATGAAGCTAGACTCAGCCCCTTGAAACCTGACCCCTTGCCTTATTTGAATTGCTTCTCCTCAATAAAAGGGGTCAGCATGTACGGGCTCTCTCTCTCTCTCTCTCTCTCTCTCTCTCTCTCTCTCTCTCTCTCTCTCTCTCTCTCCTCCCCCTCACCCACCCTTAAGGTCAGAGGAGCCATCACAGCACCCCCAAAGAAAAAGGTATTTTTGTCTCTTGTGTGGTTATTTCATGCAGCCCAGTTAGCCCAGTTTCCCTAGAGTAACCCCTGAGTGTTTTAGTCAAGAGCAACCCAGCAGAGAGTAATCTGCTTTACTCTTACTTCTGATTAAATATTAAATTCGTGTAAAAAAATAATGCCTCATAGCAACCTCTAAACTAGTGTGTGACCAAACAATTGGGCACCATTGCCCAGTCAAGTTAACACATAAAACTAATCATCATACTTGAACACAGACCCTACCTCGTCCCTACCTGCCTCTGAACCACCCTATGTCACCACAGGGTACCCCCAGCACCTTCCCATCATCCACTGCCTTAGTCCTGGCCTCTCACCTTGACCCTTCAGTGTTCTCAGAGACTACCAGCTCCAGATCCTCTTAGCTTCTGACTTTACTGGATTATTCTATTTGCTATATTTGCTGACTATATCTATTCACCTTCCCTTCAGGTCCACCCTCAAAAGTGCTTTTCTTTTTTTTTTTTTTTTTTTTCATAGCCTAAATTTCCCACTAACATCACTTGGATTCTCCCTTATACACACTGTGTTCAGGCAGCTTGAGTTTCAGCTTTGACAGGGTCTGAACACACTGGGTTTGGTGGGGGTCAAATAAGAGAACAGGAAAACTGGAGGTGGAAATGAGCAGGGTCCACAAGTCCCATAGCAGGGAGAACACCCAAGAACCAGTTCCAAGTTCAGGATGGAGTTGTCTGATCAGGATACTCTAGGATGAGAGTCAAATCTAGTCTCCAAGAAAGCTGGCTGCAAAGGTTCTGTGACCTTCCTTTGCAGACCAAACTGTGTGCCATGTGCAAATCTTGAGGGCCAAGAGTTCCTCTGGAGATTAACTGGCAAATTAAGTATAGGATATGCTGTAGAGAAGCCAGAATTACTATTAAAGCTCTCTCCATGTACATAGAGAGTTGTTAATAAGTACTTGTAGAGGGGGTCAGATAAAATAGGAAATGTACAGTGAAATTTGAAGTTCAGATAAGATCAAATTTTATTTACATGATACATATACTAAAAAATTACTCATTGTTTATTTAAATTTTTTTTTTAGAGAGAGAGAGAGAGAGAGAGAGAACTTTTTTTTTTTTAATATTTATTTTTTTTTAGTTTTCGGCGGACACAACATCTTTGTTGGTATGTGGTGCTGAGGATCGAACCCGGGCCGCACGCTTGCCAGGCAAGCGCGCTACCGCTTGAGCCACATCCCCAGCCCCTCATTGTTTATTTAAATTCAAGTTTGTCTAGTGCCCTGTATATGTAATTGCTAAATCTGGCAATCCTAAATGTGTGGCTGTTGTGGCATGTGGAATTCAATCTCTTTATCAGTATGATAAAGAGCACTATAAATAGAATGGGAACCCCATGTTTAAATTGATGTTTAACAGGTCTGTTTAAATTAGGGGAGCTTCAAAAGATACTCTTTTAAAAATAACTGTGTAGCCCAATCATAGTTAAGAAAGAACAGCTCCTTCTGTATAATGATTGAAGCTGAAAATAGTCTGGCCCAGGTATAAAGTAGTCCTTCTTAGTTAGGGCTCCCCCTGGAAGAGTGTTCTTTCAATGTCTTTGGGTGGGGGAGAGGACAATAAATAAATAAATAAATAAATAAATAAATAAATAAATTCAATTAAGGCCCAGGCATTCACTGTCTGGCCCTTCATCGGGGCACTGTCCACTGTGGGTTCCTCTGGCTCCACAGGGACACATATAGCTGAGATCAGTTTTTTAAAGTGTTTATAAATTGATTAGTTCATCACACAATGTCTACAGGGCAGAACACTTTACAGGTACAAGACAGTTTGTAGTCAGACTTTCTTTCTAGCTGTGGGATCTTGGGCACGTTACTTATTTTCTCTGAATACTGCACTGCCCCCACTTTCCTCACCTGTGAAATAGGAGTAGCTATATTAGCGCTTGCACGGGTACTAGTGAGGTTGACAGTGGATCCTCAAGACCAATTACAGCACACAAATTGCCAGAATGCCTCTTCTACTTTAAAAACTACTTGGTGTACCCCAGAGAGCCCATCAGAACAGCCAAAGCCCCAGCTGCCCCCATCTCTATGCAGTCTGAACTCCAGGGCTCCTGCCATATACCAGCTCACCTGCTTTTCCAAAGCTCCAGACAAAGGAAAGATAACCCCGTTCAACTTTAAAGTGATTTACAATGGGCAGGGCAGCAGAAGTTAGTAGGAGCGTGTTTTCTTCAAGCTGAAGGAGGTGAGAAGAAAAAAAAAATAGTTGTAACAATCACTTTGTCAGTACCAAGGACACGGTGATGCAGGGCAGGTCCTTGGCAAGCAGACACTGAGCTGGGATAGGCCCACACCCGATAGTCAGAATAGCATTCTGTGATCCAAGAGGGAAGGAATGCATCTGCTCAGGAAACCAGGTGAGGCAAGCCTGTCATTAAGGCAATCTGGGCAGAGCTATGATTACAGATGGACCAGCCTGTCTGGAAGAAAACCAGAATTCACAGTGCCCGCTCCCTACCGTGCAGCCAGCCTCTTCCATGCTGTCCTTTGGTCCAGCTGGTATATCTGGGTAGTGACATGGCCTTAAGTATTTGTGGATAAAGCACCTGATACTTAGCAAAAATAATAATAATTTAAGAGTGTTAATGAGTGAGCTTTTGTTTTACATGAACTAATCAATCCTCACTCTCTTGCTTGTGAATTAGATATAATGTTCTAAATTGAGATGGGTGTTGTTGTTGCTGTTGTTATTTTTGCTTTTTGCTTTGTTTTTCTTTGTTTTGCTTCATTTTTATGGTGTTATAGATTGAACCCAGGGCCTCACACACACTAGAGAAGCACTCTACCATTAAGCCATACCCCCAGCCTTAAGATAATTTTTACTTAACCAACATAGAATCATTTAGAAACCCCACCTGAATATTAAGAAAAAAATTATAAGCTGGTTAGTGGTGCACACCTATAATCTGATGGCTCAGGAGGCTGAGACAGAAGGATCCGTGAGTTCAAGTTCAGCCTCAGCAACTTAGCAAGCCCTAAGCAACTCAGCAAGACCCTGTATCTAAATAAAATATTTTTTAAAGGAGGGGGGCTGGGAATGTGGCCCAGTGGTTAAGCACCCCGGGTTCAGTCCCTGGTACCAAAAAAAAGAAAAAATTGTAATCATTTCTAATCCTGTGACCCATATACAATGACCCTGAACATGTTACAGAGTAACTCTTCACACTTTTCTTCTATGCAGATATAAAACACATTTATTTCTTATGAAAAATAATATCATAAGTACAGACTGTTTTGTTTCTTGATTTTTTTTCTCTCGATCAAGTATAACATACATCTTTCCATGTCAAAAATAAAGCATTCCTCCAGGTGCAGTGGTTCATGCCTGTAATCCCAACAGCTTGATCACGAGTTCAAAGCCAGCCTCAGCAAAAGAAAGGCACTAAATAACTCAGTGAGACCCTGTCTCTAAATAAAATACAAAATAGTGCTGGGGATGTGGCTCAGTGGTTAAGTGTCCCTGGGTTCAATCTCTGGTACCAAAAAAAAAGAAAAGAAAAGAAAAGAAAACATTCCTACAGAATCATTCTTTTTTTTTTATTTGTTCTAATTAGTTATATATGAGAATAGAATGCACATTGACACATCATAACATAAATGGAGTAAAACTTCTCATTCTTCTGGTTGAACATGATGTAGAATCACACAGGTCTAGTAGTTATATATGTACACAGGTTAATAATGTCATTCTATCCTTTCTATCTCCATACCCCTTCTGTCTCTTCACTCCCCTCTACCTAATCCAAAGTAACAACTTGCACAGTGATTTGGTTTTTTGTTTGTTTGTTTGGGGGGTGGGGGGGTACCAGGGGTTGAACTCAGAGGCACTCCACCACTGAGCCACATCCCCAGCAGTATTTTGTATTTTATTTAGAGACAGGGTCATTCTGAGTTGCTCAGTGCCTCGACATTGTTGAGGCTGGCTTTGAACTCGAGATCCTCCTGTCTCAGCCTCCCAAGGCATTGGGATTACAGGCATGTGCCACCGTGCCCAGCCTTGTTTTATTTTTGATCTCTTCAACTTTTAGTGAATCTGGGTGTTAGCTCATGCATGCTAATTCCCTAGGGCTATTGTAACAAAGTATGAAAAACAACAGAAATTGACAGTCCCGTAGTTCTATAAGCCAGAAGTCTGAAATCAAAGCGTCAACAGGGCCATGGGCCAGGCTCCCTCCAGAGTCATCAGGGAGGATTTGTCCCAGGCCTCTCTCCTAACTTCAGGTAGCCTCTTGTAGACAGCTATATTCCCCCTGTCTCTTCATATCATCTTCTCTCTGTCCGTGTCTGCTTTCATGTCCAAATTTTCTCTTTTTTGTAATAAAGGATCCCAGTCACATTGAATTAGGGCCCAATCTAGTCATCTCAATTTAACTTGATTATTTTTGAACAGACTCTATTCCCAAATAAGTCATGTTCTGAGATACTGGAGGCTGTTGGGACTTCAACATATCTTTTGGGGAGGTCATCACCTCCCCAAACAATATGCATGGCTCATGGATCAGCAGCATGGACTTCACCTGGGAGCTTGTTGGAAGCAGAGAATCTTCATTTCCCCCAAGCCTCCTGAATCAGAATCTGCACAGGATGCTGTGTATGCACGCCTGCAGTTGAAGAAGCATAGGAGTAGTGAGGATTTGCTAATTCAAGAAGCAAAGAAAGAAATTAAATTCCTAAACTATGAAAAAAGAAGGAGGAAGAGGAGGAGGAGGAGGAGGAGAAAGAGAAGGAAAGAACGGTTCCTTGAAGATGCCATGAATAGGGGCTGGGGTTGTGGCTCAGCAGTAGAGCACTGCCTAGCATGGGCGAGGCACTGGGTTTGATCCTCAGCACCACATAAAAATAAATAAATAAAATAAAAGTATTGTGTCCAACTACAACCAAAAACTATATATTTAAAAATATAGATGAATGAGTAAACTTACATCTGGAGGAAAAGGAAGCATTAAGTCAACACAGGGAAGGAAGAGTACAGCAGGCAGAGGGGACAGAATGTGTTCAGCCCCTCTGACGATGGAAACCTGATGCATGTAAAGAACCAAAAAGGCCTGCAGGCCTGGAACACAGAGCTCCAGGCAGCGCTCCAGGGGAGATGAGCTTGCAGAGAGAGGAGGGGCCAAATACACAGACCCTTACGGAGGAGTTTTGTTTTATGTTCAAAGCAATAAAAATTTATGGTTATGTTTCAAGCATGGGCATAACTTAATTGCAGTATATTTGGACTACACCTCCTTTATGTCTCTGAGCACAAGCTGGAAGGTTGTGAATTTCCTGTTGCCAAGATCGGCATTCTTCTCCACGTGGAGGATAAAATAGAGCCAACACACAAAGAAATGCAAAAAGGAGAAACTAAAAACTCTCAGACTGCTCTGAGGTCTTTAGATTGAGGCAAAGCTAGCTTCATCTCTGCTCTTTCTTTGTCTGATGACACAAACTAACAAATTCCTTTGATACTTTCTTTTCTTTTTTTTTTTTTCTTTTAACTAGAGATTGACAGAATGAGACACCAGACTCATCTTTTCCTAGAAGGTCTAAAAGAACTCAGCCTGTTTTTATCTTGGACTCATTTTCTCTGGAAATCCCTGAAAAGAATTTTGCCTGCCTTTGCAGGCTGCCCCCCTGTGTGTAGCCTTTCTGGGTTACTTCGTTTTCATGGCGTCTCTTAACAGTGGCTGCCCTTCACTTCAAGTGTACCTCCATGAAGTAATGAAAGGTGAGTGTGGACTTCCAGGACCTTGGTTAGTTTGTGTCTTGCCCTTGGTTGCCAGCTACATTACTCAGCCTTCCATCACTTGACACAATGCCTGAGAAAATCAATTTATAAGGGAATAGTTTATTTCAACTCATGGTTTCAGAGATTTCTGGCCACTAGAATTATCCGTTGTTTGGCACTGTTGCTTTGGGCCTGTGGTGGCACAGTATATTAAGGTAGGAGCATATGGCAGAGGAGGCTGCTCACCTCATGGCATCTGGGAACACAAACAAGAGAGAGAAGGGGTTAGGGCCTCTTCAAGAGTACACCCCCAATGAACTATTTAGGCTCAAACTCCTAAAAGTTCCACCATTTCCCAGTAGCACCCCAAGACAATCATTAAGCCTTTAACACATGGGTCTTTGAAGGACATTTAAGATCCAAACTATAGCACCAGCCCAACCTACCCTGCTTCCCTCTAATGACTATGCAACACAGAAGACTCTCTGGCCAACTTTCTCTTCTCCTCTGGTGTTTTTATCTTCATAACTACTTAGGATTTTCCTGTCCTGATTCAGTTTCTATCTCTTTCCCAAACTTTTCTACTGTGCTCATTCAAATTAATTTTGCATATGTTAAGTCCTCCCATACCATCAACCTCTCCACTAAATGCTTTCAGTGGAAATATTTCTTCACTTCCTTCTCTTAACCAAAACTAGATTTTCCCATGGGATCTCCACTTCTAAAATATATTTAAAGTCTGTGGAAACTCTACCCCCACTATGTCATTTCAACATTCTTTCCCTTTAATTTCTTTTGTATTCCTTTTTATTTATGTGTTCTATTGGGAAGTTCCATGTTATTTTTGCCTACTGTCCCATGATCTCATCTTTTTTTTTTTTAATCTTTCCTGGAAACCACATTTTCTTGACTTTTATCTAACAAAAAAAAAGTGCAGATATTATCTGAAATTTTGTTCTGCTTCTTGCAACAAATATTTTCTAAAAACATGTTTTTCTTTGTTTATTCTGTGTTACAATATTCCTTCAGATCCTAGAAATTTTTATTTCATTGCAGTGCTAGGGATCAAACCAGGATCTTGCATGTACTAAGCAAATGCTCTATACCATTGAGCTACACCCTCAGTCCCAAGTCTTAGAATTTTTTTTAATAGGATTTACATGGGTCTTTTTTCTCAGTTTACTAATTCCTAAAATAAAAGAGTTTGGGGACTCAGTGTTAGAGTGCCTGCCTAGCATGCACAAGACCCCAGCACTGGAAAAAGAAGGAGGAGGAGGAGGAGGAGGAGGAAGAAGTAGAAGTGGAAGTCTGGTTTTTCTCCTAGAAACTGGGTGGGTGGGCTCTCATTAACTCCCCTCACTCTCTATTTGTAGGCAAGAATTCAAGTACCTCAGGTTGAAGGGTGCTGGGCCTATTCAGTGGTCCAGGTATCTCAGGGGAACCAGGGCCAGGTATAATCAAGAGAGAGGAACTTTGCAAGTATCTTCTGCATTTTTAGTGAAGTTGCTATGCTATGCAACTCCTGGTGGTTCATCAGCCCTACTTAACATCCAGAACAAGTTATCAACATCCATAACTATTGCCACAGCCATGACTGATGATAGGCAGGCAACCCCCTAGCAGCCCAGCAGATCTTCCCTTCCCTCTCCCACATCAAGCACCATTAAACCAAACTCACACCTCTTCGATCTGTGAAGAGCTTTTTTTTTTTTTTTTTTTTTTTTGGTGTGGGGAGGGATAACTAGGGATTCAAGTCAAGGGCACTCAACCACTGAGCCACCTCCCCAGCCCTATTTTGTATTTTATTTAGAGACAGGGTCTCACTGAGTTGTTTAGGGCCTCACTATTTCTGAGGCTGACTTTGAACTCATGATCCTCCTGCCTTAGCCTCCTGAATCACTGGGATTATAGACACCATGTGACCAGCTTGTGATGACACTCTAAACTTCTCCACAGAAGCCACTAAATACTTGCTATCTCATTATAGGCCCCTGAGTCTCCACTGCCCCCTGCCACCACTGCCCACAGATCCCACTGGACCACAATGACCATAGGAACTCCTGTCATAAGCAAGAAGGCATGGTGGTTGAGGGTGGCCCAGCTGTGAATCCTGGCTTTGCTACTTGCAAACACATGGCCTTGGGCAAGATATCTGCTTTCCTGTTTCCTCATCTGTAAAATGGGAACAACAACAATCCCATAGGATTATGTTGGTGGTGGTGGTGCTGCTGCTGGGAATTGAACCCAGGACCTTGTACATACAAGGTAAGCACTCTACCAGCTGAGCTACCTCCCCAGCCAAAATATTTTCTTTTTTTTTTTTTTTTAGATGTTAATGGATCTTTATTTCATTCATTCATTTATATGTGGTGCTGAGAATCGAACCCAGCACCTCACACATGCTAGAAGAGCACTCTACCACTGAGCCACCAGCCCAGCCCCATAGGATTATAATGAGGATTAAATGAATAGATATTTGCAAAGTGGCTAGGATTATGCCTGGCACATAGTAAGCTAGATCTTTTTAAATAAGTAACTTAGACTTTCCATACCACCAGACCTATTTACTCTATGCTTGGCATTGATCATGGGGTCCATAGTCTTCTCCATTTGTTTTCCTTCTAATTTTTAATTTGAAATGTTTCATGCAAACAGGAATGTATATTGAGACTAACAAAGTCAATATTTATGTGCTTATCAGTCAAACTACTTTTTAAAATATTTGCATAGCAGATACATATAGATAGATATAGATAAGTAAATTATAAGAATTAAAAGTGAAATTAGCAATGAGGAGAAATTGTTCTTTTACTTAACTTGGAAAACAAGCAAAGCTTCCAAGTCTTGGGCAGGGTGGTCAGAGTAAAACACACAAAAGAAAACTTGGGGATTGGAGCCACAAAGAAAAACACAATAAGAGTGGAGGAAAGAGGACCCAAACCTCATGGCAGGCAGAATGTTCCACATCTCCACTGAAGGTAGGAATGGTGGAACACATTACGAACTCTACTCTCTTTGTTCAAATTAAAGTTGTTTGCTATACTGTGATGCCATATGACTTCTCTTGTTGCCTCAAACTTTCAGTCAACAACTGCCATTCATGCAAGAGAGTGTAGGAACCAAGATGGTACCTAGTAGGATGACAAGGTTTAGAAATGGAAGGGAGAACTCTACACGGGAAGAGAATTCCAGCCAAGGTTAAATAGAGAAATGTAAACCCCTTAGAGTTCTCAGAGGAACTGGGAGAAGGTTGTCATATTTCCTGGCACATGTGGATGAAGGTCCAAAACCATTTTATTTCAATCTTAAAGGGCAAAGAGGAGGCTTTTGCAGACATTCAGTGGCCAATAGTGAATTTATATCTTAAACACGTTTGCCAAAGTGGGAAGAAATGACAGAACTTGGCCTCCAATACAGGGCCCATTAGAAAACGTAAGATACTTTCATGTGTTCTCTTAAATCTCTGTCTACTGAATCTGTTCCTCTTAGTTCAGGCAACAGTGTCTAGCAAATGTGGGTTGGAATGCATTTATTATGTTCTAGATTATTCATACACAAATTGGCTGCCTTCCTCTTAGCACTTAAAAAAAGGAATATTCTTTCCATTACTCCTTTATGCAGTTATTAGGCTATATGTAGGACTTTCCTGGATTCCAAAGGAATTGAGATCAAAACTAAAATGATTTAATGCTCTCAGAGTTCACAGTCAGATCTGATGGGGATGAAGAGCTGGGAGAAAATAATGTTATGCCAACAAGTGCTACAGAAAACCAGAGAAATGGGATAGATCTTCACAAGTAGGAGAATCACAAAAAAAGGCTGGATCTTGAAGGACAGGTAGGTCTGAGTAGGGGAAAAGATGGTCCATATTGACTTGTTCCACTGTCTCCTTAGCATAAGCACATCATTAGCCCATGAGAGCCCCACTTCAAAGAAGCAAGAGCTCAGGATTGTCACTTGAGTTTGCCTAATGTTTAGCAGAACAAAGAATTTACTACCTCTGTGACTTTCCAAACATGGTTCGAACTCCTCCTCCTTTAGTGGTTTGAACAGGGACTATTAAACTTTACCTTCCACACTCTTTTCTTCTAATCAAACTTCCCAGGATCCTTAACCAACCACATAACTAAGAGACCACTGCCACAGACCTAGGAGATTCAAGCACTGTTCTCTAAAGGGAGAAACTGCCTCAGGGGATGTAGGTCTATCTTGGAGATCCCTGCTATGCCATCAGAACAGTCCAAGTCCTTGGATATACAATGCCCCGAGCATCTATAATAGAACTGTGACTGCAACCTGCAACCACCTGCCCAGCAAACCAAACCTTATCTACAATAAACCACCCAGGAAGCCAGCCTGCTGTAAATCAGACTGTGGGAGGCCAGATTGCTATCTCCAGTGACAACCCCAGAACTAAACAACAACTTCCATAGCAATCATCTCAAAATGGCCAGGATTTGATTAATAACCAAAAGCTTCCCTAATTTTTGTCTCCACTTCCAATTTAGAACCAACCAGAGAAAGTCAACTATACTCTCCTAATGAATTATATAGGATGCCTTGTTTCTCCTTAGCCAGGCTAGGCTTCCCCAGGCCAACAAGGCAGGCCTAATGCTTTCCCCATTTTCCATTTACAGTTCTTTCCCACTCCTCTTCCTGACTTTGAGTCTGCTAAAATGCAAGTCATGGTGGCTGACTCCTTATCTAGCAAGTTCAGAATAAATAGTTTTTGCTTTTCTCACTTGATTGGTCTTCAATTATTTCTACAATCCACTAATGTCACATCTCTAGGTTACAGGAGGCCCAAGGTGCCATCAGCATATAAAGGTTCCAGGGGAGGCTCAGTAATCAGAGACAAATAGGCATGAGGAAATTGGTGCTAATATGCACTCGAGGCCCACATACCTATAACCTGCCTTACTCCAGCCAACTCCTTGGCTACCTACCAACTAGTTCCTTCCTTCTTCCTCAGCCGCCACACACAGCCCACTCTTTGTGGATCTCCAGGGACAATATCTGTCTCTTCCATGTCTGCCTGTCAAGTACATTTTAACTTTATTATTTCCATGCAAATAGTGGAGAAAGCCAACCCTTGGCCATGCCCCATAGCTCATTCCCATGAGGAACACACAGCTCCCCTCTGAGTACCTGGAAGTCTTCCCATGCCATGTAGGGGTTTTCTGGTGCAGGTGAACCCAGGGTATTTGTTTTCCCTCTTCTGTCCCTCCATTACAAATGTGCTCACCTAGCCCTCTGGTAAATACTCTTCCTGGTCCCAGTAAGGAAGAGAGAAAATCATGCTGATCATCCTTCTGGTCATTGTCAATATTATCTAACCCCACCTCCTCTGGTGTTCCATAGAGCTGTCCCTGCAAGTCTACTAAGAGTTTAACTGGAACTTGATGGTCCTGCCTCTCTTAGGTTCCTAACCAGGAGCCACAAGCCCAGAAGTCCTAAAGCCCAGAAGTGCTGCTGGTAAAATGACAGCTCTTCTCCCCACTTCAGCATATCTTAAATTATTTCAACACAGACCACCTAAATAAAAACTCTTCCTAATCCACCATCACACCCCATGCCCCAGCAAGTTGTGTTGACTTAGTGAAATAAGTAAATGTGCATATTTGGACTTTAAAAGTTACTTGGGCATAGTGGCATGTGCCTGTATTTCCAACTACTCAAGAGACTGAGGCAAGAGAATGGCAAGTTCAAGGCCAGCCTGGACAACTTAGAAAGAGCCTGTCTCAAAATAAAAATCAAAAAAGGTAGAGGACTTGCCTAGCATGCATTAAACCCTGGCTTCAGGCCCCAGTACCAGGAGAAAAGAAGCTGAAAACAACCTTTTTATATTTCCAGGATCAAATACCCTCAGTGGTCCTGGGCCTGATGGGGAATGAGCTGCTTGTGCTTGGCCTGTCAGATCTGAGCTGTCCTGACTTGACATGAAGTGCCACTCACATTCTAATACCACTAAGAGAAACTATGTCTAGCCCATTTGTATCATACTTCTCGTTGAACTTGGGTGTATTGTTAATATCTGCATCACATGGTGTTTGAAGTACACAAATATTTATTATTTATAGTAGATGAAATAAATCTTCAACAATTCTAGATTTCTCCATAAAGCCCCTCTCCTAATCCCTGGTCCTCTCAGGAGACTAGTGTCCTTATTTGGCAGAACCCATCAATCCTCACCACCTCCACCAAGTCTTTTTAAGACTCTGTTATGATTTGGATGAATGCCTCCCAGAGGCCTGAGTGTTAAAGGCTTGGTCACCTGCTTATGTGCTAGTGAGAAGTGATGGAAACTTGAAGAGGCGGGGTTTAGTGGGAGGAAGTTAGGTCACTGGGGGTATGCCCTTGAAGAGTATAATGGGACCCCAGATCCTTCTCTCCCTTTTTCTTCCCAGATGCCATGAGGTATGCATTTATTATGTTCTAGATATTCTGCCTCACCACAGGACCAAAAGCAATGGGCCAATCAACCATAAACTGAAACCTCCAAAGCTGACCCAAAATAAACATTCTCTCCTTTAAAATTTGATTATCTCAGGTATTTGTTACAGTGACAGAAAGCTAACTAACACAGCCTTAGAACAGACCTTTCCTCACCTCTAACTCTCCAAAATGTGGCTATCTGGTGTATTTCTCAATTAGCAAGGGTCTCTCAGTCTCTTTGGAAAGGGTGTTAAAGGGAGTAAAATTGATGAGAACCATAGATATGGATTAATTCAATTTTGCCCATTTTAGAGATAAAGAAACAGTTCCAGAAAAAAAGAAAAGAAAGCCTAAGACCAGCATATATCCACAGACTTCAACCAAATTTCCCAAAATGGACTTTTATTATAATGAGAAGCAGAGCTCTTTGAGTTAAGAGTGTGAATGACAGGGTCAGGTGGGGTGGTACATGCCTATAATCTCAGTGACTTGGGAGGCTAAGGTAGGATGATCTCAAGTTCCAGGCCAGCCTTGGCAACTTAGTGAGACCCTCAGCAAATTAAAAACACCATGTCTCAAAAAATATAAAAGGTCTGAGGATGGAGCTCAGTAGCAAAACACCCCCTGGAGATTTGGTTCAATCTCCAGTACAAAAAAAAAAAAGAGTGTATGTGACAGGCTCAGGCCCCTCCTCCCAGGCAAACTGAACACTACCCCACAACTGTCCTTCCTTATGGAGGCTCCTCACCACTTCAGCTCCCAAAGCCTGACCCACAACAGGTTCCATGAATCATTATCATTACCATCATTATTATTTTTATTATGACAACCAAAGTAATAAGAGGGAGAGAGAGGGAAATACAGAATTCCCAGCAACAATAATAATTATTTGCCTCATACCTCAGAACCATTAACTACACCCCTGAGACCTAATAACACTGTCTACAATTTACAGAAGAGAAAAGGAAGGAAGGGAAAAGGGAGTGGCTCTGGCATTGAGTTAGCTGAGGGTCAACTTGTCAGAGGTAAGCTGAGAACACACAAAAGAGTTTGTTGCTCAGTCCAAGATTGAACCCGTAGATCAGTGTTTCAACAGAACCTATCTATGTGTCCTACACAATCCCTCAGCTCAGGCTTTCCAAACTCTTTGGACCATTACCCATGGTAAGAATTGAAGGCTATGGGAAATGACAACACCCAAGACGGTATTGACAATCCCTGTGGAGAAAGGCGAAACATTGACCCTTCACAATAAATCTTTCCCCAGTGATAGGACAATCCCTGGGAAGGAGATACTCATCAATTTTAAAATGGCAGTCCCTGGGAAAAGGACAAGCACTGATCCTTTCCCAATAAATTTTTTCCTAGTGTCAGTACAATAGACCCTGGAGGGAAAGAGATAAGCACTGAATGCTAGACCCTCCATCCTTGCCCAATAAAAACATTGCATAAAAACAAGTTTCAGCCGGGCACAGTGCCACATGCCTGTAATCCCAGCAGCTTTGGAGGCTGAGACAGGAGGATTGTGGGTTCAAAGCCAGCCTCAGCAATGGCAAGGCACTAAGTGACTCAGTGAGACACAGTCTCTGAATAAAATACAAAATAGGGCTTGGGATGTGGCTCAGTGGTTTAGTGCCCCTGAATTCAATCCCTGGTACTCCACATCCCCCAAAAAGAATTTCTTTAAATTCTCAAAATTTGTTTACTGTGTAAGGGTAAAATTTCTAAGCTGATTCTAAGCCACAAAGCCTGAGTTAAAGTGTAAAAGACTGGGCATTGTAAAGTTTCCAAGCTGCAGGGCCTGAGTTAAAAAGTGAAGGACCAGGTATTGTTAAAATCCTCTGTTAGGACAATACCCGAACTGCCCAGTAAATATTCCCACTGACTCCCTGGTTGTCTAATAACCTGGGACTCTGTGTAGTTTGTCACGTAGTCCTTTATGCCCTAAAACCAATCAGTTCTAATGTGTACCCCGCTTAAAAGTGACCAATCACCCCCATCCAATCTGTTCCCACCAATGAATGTACTAATCATGTCTCAGAGTTGTTGTTCAATTTTCCCATGCCTCATAATGATTTGTTCTGATGTATGCAAAGCCCCCGCCCTCCCCAAAAAGTGTACTTAAGCACTGCTTGACCTCTGCTCAAGGCTCTGGGCTGCTCTCGATTTTTGAGCAAGCCTGCCTGGGGCCTCAGCGCGCTGAATTGGATCCTCAATAAACTCCCTCCTGCTTATTGCATGAAGCCAGTCTCTTGTGGTCTCTTCCTCCAACGTTTCGCCGGACCCTTACAACTGAATGCCCAAACTTGAAACATTCTGTTAAAGAGATTAAGTCATCTGTCAGTGTAATCTATAAAAACCCAAACCCCTTCTGTAATTGGTGGGCTATTTTCTTTTTCTTTTTTTTAATATTTATTTTTTAGTTTTCGGTGGACACAACACCTTTGTTTGTATGTGGTGCTAAGGATCGAACCCGGGCTGCATGCATGCCAGGCAAGTGCGATACTGCTTAAGTCACATCCCCAGCCCTGGTGGGCTATTTCCTACCCAGAAAGTGAGCCTAACTCTACTGCTGAATAAAAGGCATGACTGATCCATGAACTCGGTTCCCATCCCAGTTATTTGTCCATTTATTATGGTGCCAAAACTGTTTTGGTTATTTTTGCTTACAAGAGTTAATTATTTTACACACCTTTCACACACATACATACACATACACATCTGAGATAAAAGTTTTCACAAAACAATCCTTTTATCCTTACCAGCATAATATACTATTTCAATATTTTCTGTTTCATTCTAGTCTATTCTAGTTTGTTTTTTTTAAAGTACTAGTTACAGGCTGGGGCTGTAGCTCAGTGGTAGAGCACTTGCCTAGTACATGTGAGGCACTGGGTTTGATTTTCAACACCACATAAAAATAAATAAAATATTGGGGCTGGGGATGTGGCTCAAGCGGTAGCGCGCTTGCCTGGCATATGTGCGGCCCGGGTTCGATCCTCAGCACCACATACAAAGATGTTGTGTCCACCGAAAACTAAAAAAATAAATAAATATTGAAATTCTCTCTCTCTCTCTCTCTCTCTCTCTCTCTCTCTCTCTCTTCCTCTCAAAAAAAATTAATTAAATAAAGGTATTGTGTCCATCTACTACTAAAAATATTTTTTAAAAATAAACAAAGTACTAGTTATGATCACATAAATTTACTTCAATGCACATTAATGAGTTATGACTTACAGTTGAAAAAAATACATCTTCAGAGTCAGGCATGGTGCACATACCTATAATTCCAGCAACTCAGAAGGCTGAGGCAGGAGGATCACAGGTTCAAGGCCAGCCTCAGAAATTTAGCAAGATGGCTGGCAAGAGCCACTGACACAATTTTAGACCAGTAAGTTTCTTAGGAGCCAGGGAGCATGTATGGGTTTGGGAGTCATCAGATCTCATTTGAGTCCCTTTTCTACTGTTCTAACTCTGTGACTTTAGACAATTTATTTGTCTAAAAAACTACTTTCTCCTGACAATGTTGAATTTCACTTGAGCCCAATGGTTTTGGAAAACAATAAAGGTTAGAAATTCCTTTGTGTCCCAGAAAAACAGCCTACTGATAGGAACCATATTTTCCTATGTGACCTAGAGAAGACCCACAGATGCCTCCCTTGATAACTAGGACTAGGCCAGACATAGTCCCTACAAATTCCCATTCTTTGCCTTAAAATGACAAGCTGAACCGCTTGTCCTCATTGATCAATCAGAATAAGGGGCTTGTAAACCATATTTTGGGTTGAGATTTTCTTCTCTCTCCAGGCCCTGAACTTGGTCTACTCCTAGCCTGAGCCAGCATACAACCCTCCTTTTAGATCCCTCCCAGACAAAGCTGGCCACAGAGTAAAATCTCCTGTCTCCTCTCTGCTGATCATGCCATCCTTTCATCCCACTTCCCCACACTTGGTTCTTTCTTGCTTTGTTTACTCATCTACAACTGGAAAACTCTTGCCCAGCTTTTGAGGCTTGCAAATCTAATGATGACAGGGTGCTCTCTATTGCAATAGCATCCTTCCTTAGGGCAATAGTCCTCCTTCCTATTGCAACAATATTTTGAATTAAAATATCTTCTTACTAAACCTGGATTTGTTTTTATTTGACACTTCCCTGTCAAAAGGATAAAAGTAACACCCACCACCCTGCAGAAAAGGTTAGAGATTCCACCCATATCACCTAGAATATCTATCACCCAGTATGTGCTCAATTAACAGATGCTACTGTTATCATTATTCAAGGCAACATCCCAGAAAAGAAAAATGAGCTCTACTCAGCTCTCAGCATAGGTCCAGCCCCAGGCCCCACTCTTCAACAAGAAGCATTACCTCGATGTGATAGTATTAATAGAGGAAAGTGATCACATGGGACATTTCAAAAGCCACATGCTTGCCCATCTACCTAATCCCCTTGGAACTAGACCACCAGTTTCTCCAAGGAAGCTTTGTTCTCTGCCCACCAGAGTTATTACCAGGTGAGAATAAGAAAAAGAGCTGATTTGGGTGGAACCCTCTCAAGTATTGTTGGGTTTGTCATATGTGAATCATAGAATTTCCCACAAGGAGAACTCTGTTGCTCTTTCCGGTGAGCATTGGCTCATATATTCAATGATTTGACTCATAATAATAATCCTCTGTGTTAAAAGAGATTTTCTTCTAAGAATCCAAAAATACTATTTATACCTCCCTGAAACTGGCTAGGGGTTATAGATTTGGGTCTCATATTAGAAACGGAGGGGCTGGGGATGTGGCTCAAGCGGTAGCGCGCTCGCCTGGCATGCGTGCGGCCCGGGTTCGATCCTCAGCACCTCATACAAACAAAGATGTTGTGTCCACCAAAAACTAAAAAATAAATATTAAAAAAATTCTCTCTCTCTCTCTCTCTCTCTCTCTCTCTCTCTCTCTCTCTCTCTCTCTCTCTCTAAAAAGAAAGAAAGAAAGAAAGAAACTGAGACCCAAAAGAGGAAAAGTCTCAATTAGAGTCATAAGGCTGGAGGGTCAAACATGGTTGGGAACAACTTCTAGGCAGGTCCCAACCAGGTAATCCCCACCCTCCACCCCTCTCTTCCCTCTGTGACTCTGGTTAAAGTTATTTCTCCACAAGGGGCTTGATTTTTCTCTGTCAACAGCCCTTGGGCTAGTTACTCAGTATCACCCCAAATACAAAGAGTTCAGCCAACATCCCCTAGTGAGGTCTGTGTTATACTGAAACCAGTGCTAAGGAGAATGCAAAGAACAGCACCCTGGACAGTCTCCAGAGGCTCACCATCTAGGGGGATGAAAATAAAGAAAAGAATAATAGGCTTACTGAAGAGGTGCCAGGCCTGGGTTACCATTTTTTTTTATGGGGGCACATAGAGTTTGAGGGGAAAAATTGAGAATATATTTTTCAGGCTGCCTAGTCCCCATCATTCTCCACACACAGGTCTTACACCAAGTCAACTTCACCTGCCCATGCTCCCCCCAGGGCAAAAGGTGGGTGAGTTTGAGACCCCTGTTTTCTGAAAGGATAATAAGATCACAATGGGAGGGGTCAGATAACACAATACTGCGGGAGCCCACAGGGGCAGGACCTCCTTGTGTGGCTTTTGAGCCAAGGCTTAAGGAGGATCCCACAGGAGAAGGGAGTTGGGGCAGGGCTGGGGATACACAGGAGCCCAGAGGCTTGAAAAGGGATGAAGATACATTTAAGGGACTATAAGTGGCTGGACATGGGTGGCACATGGTAAGGAAGATCTGGAGAGCTAGTGTGAACAGGCAGGTTATGGGCAGATCCTGATGGGCCTGGAGATCCATCCTAAGAAGGCAGAACTTTCCTCTGGAAAGCTGGTGGGGGACTTTGAGTGGACAATGGATTTGGGGGAACTATCAATAACATCATATTTACAGTTTAGAAAACTAATGAAGGTTTGGAGCACAGATAATCATAAGATTCAACAAAGGTAGTTTTAATAGTCTTGGAGGGATAAGGGTGCTGAACCCAGGGAATGGCTAATGTCATTCAGGTCCCACTCCAGGAAGAGTGAGTTGGTTGCTGAGGTCCATCTGGACACAGAAAGCAACCAGAAGAGTGCCTTCTCAGAGCCTAGAAATGGGAAGATAAAGAGCTGGTTCTGGCATCCTGAGTAAAGAAGTAGAACTCCCATTTTCTTAGTCACTGAAGATGCCCATGGAGCGTGCGTGCGTGTGTGTGTGTGTGTGTGTGTGTGTGTGTATGTGTGTGTGTTTTCCTTCTTTTATTTTATTATTTTTTTTTTGGGGGGGGTGATGCTGGGACTGAACCGAGGGCCTTATGAATGCTAGGCAGCACTCTACCAACTGAGCTATATCCCCAGCCCCTCCTTTTTTTTAATATTTATTTTTTAGTTTTAGTTGGACACAATACCTTTATTTATTTATTTTTATGTGGTGCTGAGGATTGAACCCAGGGCCTCACACTTACTAGGCAAGCGCTGTACTGTGAGCCACAACCCCAGCCCATGTGTGTTGTGTGTGTGTGTGTGTGTGTGTGTGTTGTGTTGTGTTTTCCAATTGTATTCTTCACCTAAGGAACATACTTGGCTAATACAAATCTCAGTCCATAAGCTTCCATATAATTTTATTTTTCTAAGTCTATGAAATTTCTAAATTTGAGCTACCGTCTGCCAGGTAATCTCAATCAATTTAGAAGCCTGCACCAGAGCTACATCTCAGTGACAAGATACTTGGTGGGAGGGTAAGTCATATCACCTGCCCACACTGGCTTCTCCAAGGGAAAAGCTCATGCCAGCCACCACAGGATCTGTCCAAGTCTAGCCCTCTGGGCTCTGTGCTTGCTTCAGCTGCCTGGAGATCATTAGGCAGCTCCCCTTCCGGGCCATAGGACGGAGTGCTCCCAGGCTATCTGAGGCCTGTCTGGTTTCAGGTTGCTCTGGGGCAGCTCCGAGGCACACTGAGCCTTGGAGAACCCCTGGGGCTGCCCAAGACCCTCTCTGATCATAAACAACTAATAATAAAAATAAAAATAAATAATAAAAAATAAAAAAATAAAATAAACCTAAGCCATTGACATTACCCCTCTGGAGTCTGAGCCTTCCCTGGGACTGCACTGTGGGAAGCCACCCTGAATGAACACACCTTTAAGTCCTGACGCAGGGGGCTCTGACCAATTACTACATTTTGTAGTGACTTAGACGTTGTCTCAGCTCAAAAAACAAGGCATGGCTCCAGGTGCAGACGTCCCTGCTGGGGTTGAGTTATACTCACCTGTTCCCTTGGAATCCTACTCCTTCTGCTTTTTTTTGGATAGAATGTTCAAAAAAACAGCATCCCCCCAAATAAAAGCCCACTTCTGAACATGTTTGCCCTCTCTTTCGCCGACCTCTCATGACTTTCTCTTGTTCTCCTTTTTGGGGAGCTTGAGGCCGGGAGCCAGGGAAAGCCCTCCTGAAGCTTGTGTAAAGGTATTTTGTGTCTGAGTTTTAATTTGCAACACCCCAAATTCACATAAGCTGCCCCAGAGCAACCTGAAACCAGACAGGCCTCAGATAACATAAGTTCAGCCACCCACGCTGGTCAGGCGCACTTGTTCAAACCTTAACATTTGTATTTTAATTCCAGTCCTCTTCTACTTAACCTTAACCACTGACTACATGCTATGTTGCCCTTTATTTTTGCATAATGATATGCAAACACTTATAAGTATAAAAGCAAAGTATCCAAGCATATATATTTTATTACTGCAATGTTTTTTAAAAAACAACACATAGGGGTTTGGGGTTGTGGCTCAGAGGTAGAGCACTCGCCTAGCACGTACAAAGGCCCTGGGTTCGATCCTCAGCACCACATAAAAATAAATAAACAAAATAAAGGTATTATGTCCAAATATAACTAAAAAATAAAATATTAAAAAAACAACACAGGAAAAAAGATTGGAAAGACATAAATCCATATAAATAAATCAATACCATATACCATATAGATGGACATGGAAAAACAATCAGAAAAATCATGGAGCTGCCATATGAACCCTAGACTGCTTATCTTCAGATGATAGGGAAGAAATAAACATTTATCATTTATAAACAAAAGAAAGGAAGGAAGGAAAAGGAAAGGAAGGAAGGATCAAAATACTGTTGGGTGTAGTGGTACACACCTATAATCCCAGCTACCCAGGAGGCTGAGGCAGGAAGATCACAAGTTATAAGCCCAGTCCATAAAGCTTAGCAAATAAAAATTCAAAATAAAATTTAAAAGAGCCAGAAATTCAGCTCAGTGGTAGAGCACTTACCTAGCATAAATAAAACCCTGGATTCATAGTAGGCCGGGCGTAGTGGCATATGCCTGTAATCCCAATTGCTTGGGAAGCTGACAGGGTAGAAGGTGCTAAGAAAATACATGAGAGAGAAGCATACATGAAGGAAGGGAGCCAATCAGAAAAGACTTCTCTGATACCAGGATTGCAAGTTCAAAGCCAGCCTCAGAAATTTAGCAAGTCCCTAAGCAAGTTAGCAAGACCCTGTCTCAAAATAAAAAAATAAAAAGGGCTGGAATGTCACTCATTGGTTAAATGTCCCTGAGTTTAATCCCTGGTCCAAAACACAAAAACAAAAACAGGGGCTGGGGCTATAGCTCAGTGGCAAAGTGCTTGCATTGCATGTGTGAAGCACTGGGTTCGATCGTCAGCACCACATAAAAATAAATAAAGACATTGAGAGTCCATCTAGAACTAAAAACAATATTAAAAAAAAAAAAAACATGGCCCAGCACAATGGCAGATGCCTATAATCCCACCAGCTCAGGAGGCTGAGGCAGGAGGATTGAGAGGTCAAAGCCAGTCTCAGCAAAAGTGAGGCACTAAGCAACTCAGTGAGACCCTGTCTCTAAATAAAATACAAAGAATTAACTGAAAGAGTTAACTGTTATCATTGTGTTATGTCCCTCCTACACCTGGCAATGAATGCCTTGTGTGTATCTTGAAGTCAGACTAAAAATAAATAAATGACTGGGTACAGTGGCATATGCCTGTCATCCCAGAAGCTCTCGGGAGGCTGAGGCAGGAGGATAGAGAATTAAAAGCCAGCCTCATCAAGTGAGACGCTAAGGCTGGGATATACCTCAGTTGGTAGAGTGCTTGCCTCACATGCACAAGGCCCTGGATTCAATCCCCAGGACCACACACACACAAAAAAAATAGGGCTGGGGATATAGCTCAGTGGTTGAGTGCCCCTGAGTTTAATCCCCAGTGCCCACCCCCCCAAAAAAAACCTGAATTCAATGTCCAGCACTGCAAAAAAAGTAAAATAGTAGGGTAGTATGGATTTTTACACTTTTATCTATTTATTGTTGCTTTTCTCTGGTTTCCAATTATTTTTAGTAACTTGATTAATTACTTTTTAATGAAATTAATTAGTTTATTCAGTCATTAAACAAATTTTTACTAAAGAGTTAGTATTTGCCAGACACTAAGCAAAGAAATTGGAAACAGCAGTGAAAAACACACATGGTCCCTGTCCTCTTTGAGTGTTTAATCTATCAAAGAAAAATCCGGGACAAGTAATGAGCTGTAGTGACAGGCACTGTCACAGTACAAGGTGCTAAGAAAATACATGACAGAGAAGCATACATGATGGAAGGGAGCCAATCAGAAAAGACTTCTCTGTACCATAAAGCAAGTTTCAACAAATCAAAAGACCAAAATTATACAGAGTATGTTTGCTGACCATAATCAAATCACAAAAAAAATTACCTAAAAATTACCCATCTGTTTGGAAATTAAAAAATACTTTTCTAAATAACCTATGAATCGAAGAATTTGTGATGGAAATTAGAAAATGTTTGAAAAAAATACTACACATTGAAATGTGGCAATAGCTAAAGCAGTATTAAGAGACATTTATAGAATCAGAATGTATATACTAAAAAGGTAAAAGACTGAATAAAATAAATAAATACAATTTTTAACATCTTAAGAATACATTAATGTCTTGGAGTTCACAAACATCTTTTTTAACAAAATGCAAAAAGAATGACCAATGAAGGGGAAAATTACAACTAGGACTACACTTATATTAAGATTTCTTTCATCAATTCATGTTATTTAAAAAGTGAAAAGGCAAGTCACACAATAGAAAAGATATTTGTGACACTTTCAACTGACAAAGAGCTCATTATAAGACTATATAAATATATTCTACAGGCCAAATAAAAGATGACTCAATTGGAAGATATGCAAAAACTTAAGCATGGCAAATTATAGCAGCCCAAGCAAATAATAATAATGAAAACTTTAGGGTGGTAAATAGTAGGCTAGAGAGATGTTCATAGATTCAAGAGACTTTTATGTGGTATGATATATCATAAAACATTTGCTTTATTTATTTTTATAAAATAAACATAAAATAACCATTGTAAGTTTCAAGTGTATTTTAATACTTTAGGCTTCTAAAAGGTTGAATACCTTGTTCCGCAGAAAATATTGTCCTTTGGGTGAGGGTTGTATTTTCCACAGCAAGGCTTCCTAATCTACCAAGGAGTATCATAATTTGAAAATGATAACTTAAGAAATGCTCATTGATCCATAAATGTTCATCCAGAACTCTTCAACCAGACTTGGCTATAGCTAGTTCTTTGGCTGTCACCCACTACTAACCTGAGGATTAGAAAATGTGGCAGCAATGAGCAAAATTCACTCCTCCCCTCATCCCAGCTCTTCAGGTCCGCATTTGTCCCACCCACATCCTAAATATAATAAGGAAGAGCCCTGATCCATCTAGAGCCATGGTCTCTGCTGGAGTGACTGGGAGTGTATCTGCCACTGTTGGGCCTCCCCCAAAGACCTGAGTTCAGTGGAGATCAGAAGTGCAGAAGAGATCAGAAAGAAATCAAGACTACATAACTAAGCACCCCAGATCCTAAAAGAACTCAGACTTGCTTCCAGTGAGTCAGTCAAGGCTAGAGCCAGATAATCCTGAAACCTCATTATCTATTCTCAGAGCACCAGAATAATAACACAATCAGGTATCTGAGCTTCCTAATATGAGATTAAACTCTGCTTTCACCATGCTTCCCATTGATGTCCAAAGCCAACTAGAAGTCAGGAATCACTTTTCATAAAAACTAAAGAGCCATTTATTTGGGGGCTGGGGAGATAGCTCAGTGGTAAAGTGCCTCCTAGCATGCATGAGGCCCTGAGTTCAATCCCCATCACCATATAAAAAATAAACAACAATAAAAATAAAAATTATATTTTTGAAAAGCCATTCATTTTGCATACACTAGTTTGCATAAACTGACAAAGACATATTACTGGAAGACTTTTAAACTCATTTTAGTATAATTAACTGGGCTCCTACACCTAGAAGTTGCCAGAAATATTTAGTCTGACATTTTAGGAATATGGGAGCAAAGTGAGGAGTTTTAGACTATGCCCTAAAGAAGAAAGAACTTTCCATGGGATTTATAACTTAATATACTTTGAGATTCCTATTCCAGCCACTTCTCCAAAGCTTCAAAGCTTGTTGGAATTGTTCTGTTTACAACAGCCTCTCAGGCCTGGACAAAAGAGATTTCTTACTTCTACAGTAAGAAATGGATGTCAGCCCATCAGGGTTGGTTGTCTAGCTTGCAACCTTTGGCAAGTGACTGCACCTCTTAGGCCTGGGATTTCTGCCCCTGAGTGGGGGAAAGTGCATAACAAAGTAACCATCCCAGAGAATTGTTGTGGAAATTAAATCAGATAATCCATTTTTAAAAAAACCTTAAAAACAACACCTGGTCACTAGCATCATCTGGGTTCCAGCTGCTGCTGGGAGCAGTCTGTAGCCTGATTTTAAGTGGAAAGAATGTCATGGACCCTGAAACATGGATTTCCAGGGGGTTCATTGGCACGTGGGTCTGATGATAGAAGAACAACTTTGGGATGATGGTCTTTTCTTTATTGATGCTAGAAAATCAAACCAAAGACTTTGACCGACAGAGCTAAGTACTGTGCTACCCCTAGTCCAAGAACAACTTTCTTTTTGGGGAGGAGAGGGGACTGGGGATTGAACTCAGGGGCACTTGACCACTTAGCCACATCTCCAACCCTGTTTTGTATTTTATTTTGAGACAGGTCTCATTGGCACCTCGCTTTTGCTAAGGCTGGCTTTGAACTCTCCATCCTCCTGCCTCAGCCTCCAGAGCTGATGGGATTACAGGGCGTGCGCCACCCTGCAGGCGAGAACAATTTCCTTGAAAGGATCATGGTTGGAGTCCAGATGCCCACAGCCCTCAAACCAGAGTTGCCCTGCCATCTAGTGCCCAATGGCAGCAAATGCCTGAATTCCACCCATAGGACCTCATTCCTTTGTGTCCCAATCACCCACTAGTCTCCTTCCCCGCTCCAGGCACTTCCCCAAGGCTTCAATCTGGTTTGCTCTCTGTTTTGCTCAAGACAGCCTCCGGAGCCTGGCCTCCGAGACTCTTGTATGCCCAGCGAAGGCCTGCTCCTCAATTCAATCAGATTGAATGCAAAGGCGTTCCTGGGGCACCTGGGCGCTCATTTCCTTCTTGCCCGTGGGGCCATCTCCTATAGCACTGTTATTCCAATACTACCTGCAACTGTCAACTTCCCCTTCTCACTGATGCTACCTTCTGCACCCAAGATCCTACCTAGCACAGTGCCCACAATGTGTTTGATATATGAACGTTTAGGATAGTAAAGATGGGGGTGCGGTGGGGCATGCTAGATAGAACCACTCCAGAGTTCAAAAACAGCCTCCTGTTGCTTTCACATATATGCTTCGCCATTGATTGGATATCTGTACCCCCCCCCGCCCTGCCCTTGATGCTAATTTTTTATAATATATATACACACACACACACACACACACACCTACCCAATTTCACTTCTAGATATTTACCCAAGATTAAAGAAATTCTGTGTCTTGAAAAAGACTTGCTAAGAGATGTTCCTAGTGACTGCTTTATTCATAATAGCTAATAATTGGACAAATGCCTTCCAACAAGGGAAAGGATAAAGTGTGGTTGCCCATTCAAAGTGATACTCCTTGGCAGCAAAAAGGGAACCAAAAACATGGTTCTACTTCAAAAGCATTATGCTAAGTGGGGGAAAAAAAAAAAGCTAGACACAATGAGTATATGCTCAATAATCACATACACATGAAGCTTTAGAATGGGAAAAATGTAATCTATAGTAACAGAAAGAGCGGAGTTTGGCAATGGACACGGCTTGTTAAAACTCATCAAGTTGTACACCTAAGATCTGAGTGTTTGTATGTTAATTCCACGTTTTGTTTTGTTTTTTAAGAATTTTAAGGATGGAACGGAAGAAGAAATAATGGAGGAGAGAAAAAAGAGAGGCAGGTGGGCAACCAGCCGCAGCTGCGCTCGCTGCCGGGCGGGCGCACATGCCCGCGGTTGCGGGTGGCTGGCTGCGCACGAGCCTGCGGGAGGCGGACCAGGGACTGCGCGGCGTGCGCAAACGCTGGCGTGCAATTGCTCCCTTTGGACGCCAGGGAGCAGCACGGGCCTGGGGAGGGCGGGCCGAGAGCCGGGACGCGGCGGCGAGGGGCGGAACGTGCGCTGAGTCCATGTGGGCGCCGGCGCGGCGTTGCGCGGGGTCGCCATGGCGGAGGTGCAGCAGCTCCGGGTGCAGGAGGCGGTGGACTCCATGGTGAAGAGTGTGGAGAGGGAGAACATCCGGAAGATGCAGGTAACAAGGGGGACCGAACTGAGGTCCCCTTTCCCGCGGTCTGATTCCCAGACTCCCTCAGCTGCTGCTCTATGCGCGGCACCGCTGTCCCATCCCTGCAGACCGAGTCTGGGCGCCTCTGGGGTGACCGTGGCGTCCTTCAGCCCGCCTCCCCCTCAGACAGGGCTTTGGAGCTTAGGTTTAAGGGGTGAAATCCTTGGCCCGGCCACGCTGTAGGCCGTTGTCCACCCAGTTCGACCTGGATGAGAGGGTTCCACGGGCCAGAGTTAGAAGGCTTGGGTGTGTGGGGCGTTCGTCCCGCCCCCCGATCCTCTCTGGCTCGGCCCCTTACGCAGGTGAACAGCCCGAGACCCAGAAAGGACAAGATGGAAGGTCAAGTAGAAAAAAAATCTCCCGGTCTCCCCAATAGCCAGGTCATGCCCGGTTCTGTTGCCCCGAACCTTGCATTACAAAACGCTAGTGTGTGTACTGTTCTGCTTTGACCCCCACCCCACCCCCGCCCTAAATGTTTTGTGATTATTCGTCCCGCCTCCCTCACCGGATTGTGGGTTTCCTTTATACTGTCGCTTGAGTCAAGGATTAATTGGCCGAATGCCATTTGGTGGAAGTAAGATTACTAGGTTGCCGACCTCTGTACCTGTGGGTTACCTGGTTTCACCTGTCCATTTCTTCCTTCCCTATCCACTCAGCCATTGGTACCAACAGGTACCAATGAGCTAGCCATAAGAATGCCATGAAACACTGTACTAAGCACAGGATAATTTTCTTGGTCGTGGTTTTAAGGTCCTGATATCTATTCTAATGGAAGATAAAAGCAGGTTAAGAGAGACATGTAAATACACATGTAACCTCCTAAGCCTTGTATTTACTACTTGATCATCTCTGTCCCTCTGAAGCTTTTCTACCTGACCAGGCTCTGTCCTCTCTCCCCAGGGCCTCATGTTCCGGTGCAGCGCCAGCTGCTGTGAGGACAGCCAGGCTTCCATGCAGCAAGTACACCAGTGCATTGAGCGCTGCCATGCACCTCTGGCTCAAGCCCAGGCCTTGGTGACCAGTGAGTTGGAGAAGTTCCAGGTGAGGAATACCCCAAATAGAGGTGTCTAGTCCTTGATGTACTCTGCAGGAGATAACAAGTGTTTGTTCAGGCTCTTGGCTTTAGTGTCTTAGTTCTGTTTAAATTTGTAATAGTCCTAATGCTAATCAATCTTCCCAGGGTTTGAAATTTTGAAAAGATCCTGAAAGTTGAGTTTTAAGTTGAACTATCTTTTTCCATAAGACAATGATGTAAAAAGGAATTACCAGACCTGGTGTGGTGGCACAAGCCTGCAATCCCAGCAGCTCAGGAGGCTGAGGCAGGAGGATCACAATTTCAAAGCCAGCCTCAGCAATTTAGCAAGGACCTAAGCAACTTAAGAAGACACTATCTCAAAATAAAAAAGGACTGGGGATATGGCTCAGTGGGTTAAGGGCCCCTGGATAAATCTCCAGGACAAAAAAAAAAAAAAAAAAGGAGTTGCCAGGGGAGTTTATGACCAAAAGCCCTTATACTTTGTGTTGTAAAGTTTGGAGTGTTTTAGACACATACAGATAGTGTGTATGCTATGTAGTATAAAATTTTCTAAAACGTATGTTGATCCATTTTTAAGAATTCCCAGGAAAGTAGAATAAGACAGTCTTTAAAGGTACACAGTTAGAGCAAAACCCTGCATTTATTTTGTGAACTTACAAGACCCACCCAAGACTACCCCTGCTTGCCTCACCCAAGGGGCAGTTCTGGTGTCACTGGGAGTGGTCATTTATATGAAGCATTTTTGTTGACTGATGCCTGGCTCAGAAACGCCCCCTGACATTCCTAAGAGAGTTGCCTTTTACCTTTTCATTTTATTCCCTTCTTCCATGTATATTTAGAGCCCTCTTCTGAACCAGTCTCTCATAGCCTGAGATTCCATTCACAGGAAAAAGAATCACACCTAATCAAGCATGGTGGCACATGCCTTTAGTCCCAGCTACTAAGAAAGGTGAGGGAGGTGGGAAGATCACTTGAACCCAGGAAGGAGTTCAAACCCAGCCAGGGCCAACATAGTGAGAGACCCCACCACCACCACCTCTCAAAATAAATTAATTTATAAAAATAAAAAAGAAGAAATTGCACCTTATGTATGATACATTTTTTACAATTGTGCTATACAAAAACTCTTCAAAATTACTGCCATTATGAAGGGATAATTTCTCCAAGATCATGGAAAACCCTCCAAAGGATTTCTTTGTTCATTTAACAGTTAATTTTATAGACGAGGTCTTTGAAAACTTGATTCTTGGATTACTATATAATTTTCTCCTTCTGTTCTCTTTGTAGTCTTGATTCATGCAGACTTCCACCTTCCACTGTACCAGAACTGTTCTTGCAGTTGTGAGTGCACCTCCTTGGGAATAAATCCAGTGATCATTGTGCAGTCCTCATCTTAATCAACCTATCTGCATCATTATGCAGTGACTCCCTCACCTCTCCGAAGCACTTTATCCTTTGGCCATCAGAGCACCTCTCTCCCTTTCCCTCTTTCTTGGCCTCCTTTGCTGGCACTTTCCTTTCCAACCTCTTGAGCGTTGGAAATGCCCAGGCTATACTGGAACCCTGTCTCTTTTTCTAATTTTTTTCTAATTACTTGTCTGGTCTAAAAGTATCATCTGTATCGGATAACTCCTACATTCACATCTCAGGACCAGACCTCACTCCTGAACTCCAGATTCATATGTCCAATGGTTTCCTCAACAGGTCCATTTACTGATTTTGTTGGTCTCTCCCCTCAATGAAATGCAAGTTCCATGGGGGCAAGAACTTGTATCTGTTTACTCATTGCTATATTCCACAACATTAGAAAAATGACTGGTCCTCAATAAATATTTGAATTGAATTGAGTGTTCCTCTGTCACAAAAACAGACAATAAAGAATCAAGACGTTTCAAGATAGTACAGCGGTTTCCACATAATTTACCCTCTCGTTCCCCTTCTTTCTAGTAATGGTTTGTCTGGATCTTCCTGGTGTGACCTTCTGTTTCACCCAAGACAATCTTAATTAATTGAACTTAGTATTCCTTTAACTGATCCAGATATGAATGCCAAGACTAGCACATGATGAGCACTTAGTAAATGGAACCCAGCCTCTCAGCCTTCTCTTCCTTCTTGCTTTAGGACCGCCTGGCCCGGTGTACCATGCATTGCAACGACAAAGCCAAAGATTCAATAGATGCTGGGAATAAAGAGCTTCAGGTGAAGCGGCAACTGGACAGTTGTGTGACCAAGTGTGTGGATGACCACATGCAACTCATCCCAACTATGACCAAGAAGATGAAAGAGTCTCTCTCATCCATTGGGAAATAAAAGTTCTTGCCAGTGACCATTGGGGCTCAGAGCAGGAATCTATTTTAAAAGGATTGAGAATTTTTAGTCTCTTAAGCAAAGTTTATATGAATGAAGAAACTAAGGATGGCAGCAAGTTTAAGGCATATATCACTTGACTCTAGACACTGGTTCCTTTGTGTCTTGATCCAAGAAAATGAAATGGGAAAAAAAAAATGGTGCTAAAATTTGAGTGAAAGGATGGGAGAGCCTTTTAGAGCCTAAATTTTACATGGCAAGTGGTTATCCTAACAGTAGAAAGCTCCCTTGTACCAAGCCAGAGTCCTCTAAGGTACCAGATTCTTACAAAACAGGTATCTACAGGATGGCAGGTTCTTCCAGACTGCCAGTGACCTGGTAGAATTTGAGAAGAGGTGTTTTTTGTTTGTTGCCAACCTCCTGTTTACCAGAAGTAACATACCATTTTCCATAAGCTGTAAAACAAAATCCAGGAGATCACTAATCTAGGAGAGGGGAAAGATTTCCAGATCTTTATTTGGTTTGGTAGTTTTTTATATACAAGGCATGAAATGGACTTAAGATGTGAATCTGAGAGGGAGAATAGATTGAATAAGAACTTGGAAAGCTTCAAGCTTCCTTGTGTATACCCTTTATGGCCATCGAGATATGGATTTCTTGACATTTTTATTGCATCTCTCAGCTGGGAGACCACTGCAAAAACACAAGAGGCAATGTCACATTAAGTATGGGAAGCAGAGCTTCTAATACCAGCATATGAGCCTTGAGGCATTCTGCAGCAAAGTGACAGAATAATCTTTCCCCCTTTAAAAGAAAGGAATTTTGATTGTGATACATATACCAGTATCTGGAAATAGTAAAACAGTGACTGTTCACTAGCTAAGGGAATTGTGAAGTACTGTCCTTGGAAGAAAAAAAAAAAAAAAAACAGCTTTTCATAGAACAGAAAGGAACAGAAGCCTAAATCCAGCATTGCTTATTTAGTTCCCTGAATTAACAGAGCCTTATGGAGATAATCCCCTGGCAACAGGAAAGTTAAAAAGTAAACAGCTTGGGCTAGGAAAAACTGTGACACCCACTCCCACTTTGAGAGCAAAGGAAGGACAACCCAAACAGTAACCTTTACCATTTTTGCCTGGGGCCTTTGCAACATGCAATATTCCTGCCCCAGCTTGGCACCTTAACTTCTGGATAAGGAGCATGTTGTCTTTTTTACAAATTTATTACTTGAAATGATAGTATAGCCTGTCTGTTTGCTCTGTCAAGGCTGTAATATATTTTCCTAGTGGTTTGGTTTTAAAATAAATAGTTTCATTATCTCCCTGTGATGATGTTTCTTTGTATCTGGACAGTGATTTTGTCACTTTCTTAGTATGTTTCTTCTCATTATGTGTGAAATTTTTTAAGATGTATGGAAGAGTGGAAATTAATTATATGTTCAGATGTAGGACCAATTCACAGAGGGAAGGCTAGGACATGATGACTTGAAATCCATTAATGAAGAAAAGAAACTAAAAAAACCATATGTCAAGTTTCTAGTTTCAACAGTAACAGCAAGTAATGGAAAAGCTACATTGTTATGACCCTTCAAGAGAAAATTCAGTGCCTAGGATTTTTGAGTACCATCATACATCAAATATATGATGTATTTTGTCTTTACTATACTGAACATTAGGAATGCATTTAACTTTAATCTGGATTTTACTGTTTGGGATAACAACAGAAAACAAATGGGAATCCACTTTTTAGACTTGTATACTTGATGTTGAAAATCAATACCTCCTTAGAGAATATCTACGCTGCACTTTGCGTTTCATAGATTGGGTGCGTGGTACATTGAATGGAGTTCTGGAGGCAGTGTTAAAAGAATTACTGGGGACTGGGATTATGACTCAGTGGCAGAGGGCTTGCCTAGCATGCATGAAGCACTAGGTTTGATCCCCAGCACCACATTAAAAAAAAAAAACTAAATAAATAAAGGTATTGTGTTCATCTACAACTAAAAATAATAATTTAAAAAGAGAGAGAGAGAAGAAAGAATTACTGGGCCATCAATAGGGACCACATTCCAAGGCTCTAGGTTCAAATTCCTGGAGACAGACCCAGCAGCCTTACTTCTAAATCATTAATTTGGGTGTTATGGGAAGCCCAGGAACAAAGTAGTAATTCCTGCCAAAGAAATATAGGCCCACTCCTCCAGAACTCATTTCCATTCGGCATATATAAAGAAAATAAGCAACATGATCCACAAACATAACTGGCCGGGGTTACCCAGAACCAGACACCTGACCTCAACTTCACAAAAAGGAAACAATCAAGGCCCCTCCTCTCCGTCAAGGCCAATCGCCCACGACGTAACCGGAAACCGGCGCCTGACCAACGTGCTTGGACTTCCTGTAAGTATCGCGAGGTGAGATGTAAAAATTACCGACCAACGATTGGCTATCGGGCCGGTGACGTCAATCGTGAAACGCCGAGTCTACCGCGGTAGCGTGAAGGAGGCCGCCAATTCCGATTCAAAGCGGCTTTGAGCTTGAAGAGTAGACAATATGAGCAAGGCTCATCCTCCCGAGCTGAAAAAGTGAGTATGTGTGAGGTCCGCACGGAAAGGGCCGCTTCCATGCGTGCCCCAAGTTTCTTTAAGTCTTCTCCATTTCCCGCCATTGTGACTGGCGTGAGTATGCCGAACCGGCTTGGGCCCCTTTCTGCCCATTTCTTATTCGGACCTGAAGCCCCTCGGGATTCACACCAGGGTCTGGCTCTCGAGCCGGAAGCCCGGGCAATCGAAAAGACAAAAATGCATAACTATTTCTTTGAGCTTTTACTAAGAAATTCCATTCCTTTTTTCTTTCTCCTTTTTAAATTTAAGTTCATTTGTAATTCATACATAGAAATCCTACTTACAAGGGCTGGGGTTGTGGCTCAGTGATAGAACACTCGCCCTGGGTTCGAATTCTCAGCACCACATAAATAAATAAAAGTATCGTGTCCATCTACAAAGAAATATTTAAAAAATAAGAAGAAAGAAAGAAATCCTACATATGAATAGGGTACCACGTGCTGTTTCGATACATTCTTGCCCTGTTGTAATTAAGTTAAACTTGAATGTGGTGTTATATCTTGTTCTGGTGTTAGAATTGTGTGAGAACATTAATTTTTCTAACCAAGAAAGGCTAGTCCTTTGGAGTTTTGTTCTGCGCCTAGTAGAATCACCATAGATGTCTTTAAGTAGTTCCCGGTTTAAAGCTTAACCTCCGCAAAACTTTTTGCCCGAACTTAACGTATGTCCTGTCTACGAAGTACTTGTCTTCTTTATAACCAAGTAGTAATTTATACATCGTTCTTTATCTGCATGTGTTAATTGGATTGCACAGCCATATAATCTGCCTTTTGTATAATCTGTTTTTTAGTGGTCCTGAAAAAAAGATAGACATAAGGAAGCGTTTGTATTTAAATGTACATTTTTATCAAAGCAACTACTGTGTGCAAATCCGTGTGTATTTTAATTGAATTTGTTAAAGAATTATTATCTGGGGATAAGATTGGAGGTAGAGTGCTTACCTAACATGCGAGGCCTAGGGTTCAATCCCAGTACAGCAAAAAAGAAGAAAAATTATTAAACCATAAGTTCCAACATTAAGAAGAATAGAGATTTTTGTGACAACGTTTATTTAAACATTATTTTGTTGGTGAGCTGATGAATGAAGTCTTGTAGGTATCTGAATTCATCAGAGACTGGTAAAATGGTGATTATTTAAAAAGCAAAAGGACTGTTCTCATGTGTAATTTTAGATTTCCTTCCTGTTTCTTAACAAATATTTGAGAATTTCAGAGAATGAAACTAGTTCTCATTCTTAGATGTTATGAATTGTTAAATCCTATCAGGTATTCCTGCAAATGAGTAGATTTCTTCTTTCTTTAGTTTCCTGCAGATACTTTCTTCTATCTTTGTATTCTTCTCCTGCTCAACATTTCTCAGTGATTCTTAAGAGGGGCTGAGGAGTTTAGTGCTGCCGGCGTCTGGTGGGTCAAGGTTGGGGATGCGCTAAACATCCCACAAGATATTGGATGGCCTTCAACAACCAAGAAGTATCTGAACCCAAATGTCAGTAATGCTGAGGGTGTAATACCCTGGCCCAGCTAATTGACCCTCCCACATCTTAAAGTTTGGTGCCCAGATAAGTCTTGCCAATTATTGACTGTGTTTTAACAACTTACCACTGTCTGCAAAATAAAGTCCAGATTTCATATCTTAGCATTGAGTCCCTCCACCTAAACTCCAAGCATCAAATCTTAACAACCACTGATATTTGAGTGTCTTTTTCTTCAGTCAAATTGAACTGTTTGTGTTGCACACACTTTCTCACTAACTGGGTGACTTTGGGCAATTTACTTAAACTTTCTGAGCCTTGGTTCCCTGTCTGTAAAATGGTGGTAAACTATAATTGTCAGCTCCACATAAATAAATAAAGGTATTATGTTCATCTATAACTAAGAAATATTTTTTTTAAAAAAGAAGAAAGAATCGAGCTCTTGTTATAATATGCTGCTAAACATAGGTCCTACTAAAATGTATGATTTTATTCATTATATTTAATAAATGTATTTTTATTTGTAAATGTATTTATTCCTGCCTACAGTCAGTCCCCATGTGTTATTATCTTTGAATTCTTCCATGATACCTTTACATTAAAATTGAATGGGGCTGGGGGCATAGCAGGGTACTTGCCTAGCATGTGCAAGGCCCTGGGCTCAATCCCCAGTACCATTAAAAAAAAAAAAAAGAAGAAGATTTTTTTTTTCTCTTTCTTTTTAATGGGCCAGGTACCATGCCTGTAATATCAGCTACTTGGGAGGGTGAGACACCAGGATCACAAGTTAAGATCATGTCTCAAAATAAAAAGGGCTGGGGGCTGGGGTTGTAGCACAGTGGTAGAGCGCTTGCCTAGCATGTGTGAGGCACTAGGTTCAATCCTCAGTACTACATAAACATAAAGTAAAAGGTATGTGTCCATCTTCAACTAAAAAAAAAAAATGTTTTTTTAAATAAAATAAAAACAAAAATGGCTGGGATTGGGCACCACCACTCCCCCCCCAAAAAAAAAGAACAAAATTTCATATTTACTGGCCTTTAACTTAAAGTGGTAGGAATTGATTTGGCTGCATGGCTTAATGTTCACATACTATCCTACTGAGATGGGATTTTTCTTATTTAACTGAAATTTCAAAAGAATACATTTATTGTTTTGTGTTGAGAGCTGCCCTTAATACTTAATGATTTAATATTAACCTATTTTTTGTCCCAAAGTCCCAGATGTGAAACACCTATAAGAATTTAAATATAAGGGCTATGGTGTAGTTTGATGGTAGAGAGCTTGCCTAGCATACACAAGGCCCTGGGTTCAATCTCCAGTACTGGGGAAAATAAAACTTAGATATAGCCAGGCATGGTAGTACATACCTATAATTTCCCAGCTACTTGAGAGGCCAAGGCAGGAAGATTACAAGTTAGAGGCCAGTCTGGGCAATTTAGCCAAATCCTACCTCAAATCAAAAGAGCTGGACAGGCTGGAGTTGTGGCTCAGTGGAAGAGTGCTTGTCTAGGACATGTGAGGCACTGGATTTAATCCTCAGCAAAAGAAAGAAAGAAAGAGAGAGAGAGAGGGAGGGAGGGAGGGAGGAAGGAAGGAAGGAAAAGAAAGAGAAAGAAATTGTGTCCATCTACAACTAAAAAATTTAAAAAAAAAAAAAAAGGCTATGGGTGTACCTCAATGGTAAAGTGCCCCTACTTCAATTCCCAGGACTACCCAAGGTGGGGTGGAACTACTTCAATAAGTGCATAGTTATATTGCGATAAAAATATAATTGTAATATGATATTAAGTAATAATATAATCTCTAGATTATGAGTTCTGACCTATTTTAATGAACCTCTGTCAGTTTCATTGAGCAAGTTGTAAAATTGAAATCTTGGGACTTAATAGGTTAAATAAGACAATACTACTTATTATCTTAGGTATAAAATTAAATACTTATTGAATTGGATATAGTTTGATTACTATTTTGGAAATAACCAGAACATAACCAGATTTTCGTTTTTCTGTTTTGATTATAAAATCCAGTCATTGAAAATTGGGTTAGTGAAGCAACAACATGGTATTGAACAACAGTAATACTTTTGAAATTCACATTTAAGATTCAATTTAAGGGGCTGGGGATGTGGCTCAAGCGGTAGCGCGCTTGCCTGGCATGCATGCGGCCTGGTTCGATCCTCAGCACCACATACCAACAAAGATGTTGTGTCCGCCGAGAACTAAAAAATAAATATTTTTTTAAAAAAAGATTCAATTTAATGTAGATTAATATAGTCTACACATTCTGTTTTATTGTCTTGCACCATCCCAAATTTTGTTATTTTGTATGATGTCTAATTTAGGTAACCTTTTGATCCATCACCCTTTACAATAATATAAGATTTTTACTATTTTAAACTTCTTATTCCAATTGTATAAATTTCAGCAAATTTTTTTTTAATGAAAATATTTTATATTTTTATTGTGATGTTGATAACATGACGTCAGGCATTCACTAAAGATAACCTCACTGTGAACATAAAATGATCGAATCTTATTTTAGTGTAATTTATACTTCAGTAACACCATTAAAAATATTGACATTTGCTGTTATTGATGTTTTTTATATTTATGAAGTTTTATATTGTATATTTTTATACTGTCCACGCAAGAAACTGTACATGTTATGAAAAAAGTGAAACCAATCAAATTTAAGAACCTTTTTTGGATTTCTTTTTTTTTTTTTTTTTTTTTATTGGTTGTTCACAACATTACAAAGCTCTTGACATATCATATTTCATACATTAGATTGAAGTGGGTTATGAACTCCCAATTTTACCCCAAATGCAGATTGCAGAATCACGTCGGTTACACTTCCACAATTTTACATAATGCCCTATTAGTAACTGTTGTATTCTGCTATCTTTCCTATCCTCTACTATCCCCCCTCCCCTTCCCTCACATCTTCTCTCTCTACCCCATCTACTGTAATTCATTTCTCTCCTTGTTTATTTTCCCATTCCCCTCACAACCTCTTATATGTAATTTTGTGTAGCGATGAGGGTCTCCCTTCATTTCCATGCAATTTCCCTTTTCTCTCCCTTTCCCTCCCATCTCATGTCTCTGTTTAATATTAATCTTTTCTTCCTGCTCTTCCTCCCTGCTCTGTTCATAGTTGCTCTCATTATATCAAAGAAGACATTTGGTATTTGTTTTTTTAGGGATTGGCTAGCTTCACTAAGCATAATCTGCTCTAGTGCCATCCATTTCCCTGCAAATTCCATGATTTTGTCATTTTTTAGTGCTGCGTAATACTCCATGGTGTATAAATGCCACATTTTTTTTATCCATTCATCTATTGAAGGGCATCTGGGTTGGTTCCACAGTCTAGCTATTGTGAATTGTGCTGCTATGAACATCAATGTGGCAGTATCCCTGTAGTACGCTCTTTTAAGGTCTTCAGGGAATAGTCCGAGAAGGGCAATAGCTGAGTCAAATGGTGGTTCCATTCCCAGCTTTCCCAGGAATCTCCATACTGCTTTCCAAATTGGTCGCACCAATTTGCAGTCCCACCAGCAATGTACAAGTGTACCCTTTTCTCCATATCCTCGCCGGCACTTGTTGTTGTTTGACTTCATAATGGCTGCCAATCTTACTGGAGTGAGATGGTATCTTAGGGTGGTTTTGATTTGCATTTCTCTGACTGCTAGAGATGGTGAGCATTTTTTCATGTACTTGTTGATTGATTGTATGTCCTCCTCTGAGAAGTGTCTGTTCAGGTCCTTGGCCCATTTGTTGATTGGGTTATTTGTTATCTTATTGTCTAATTTTTTGAGTTCTTTGTATACTCTGGATATTAGGGCTCTATCTGAAGTGTGAGGAGTAAAAATTTGTTCCCATGATGTAGGCTCCCTATTTACCTCTCTTATTGTTTCTCTTGGTGAGAAAAAACTTTTTAGTTTAAGTAAGTCCCATTTGTTGATTCTTGTTATTAACTCTTGTGCTATGGATGTCCTATTAAAATTATTTTAATTGTACATACTTTTGTGCTTGTTTTTGCTTAAAATTTTTGAAACAGTTATATAATTTTTACCCTTTTGTTTTTTCAGATTTATGGACAAGAAGTTATCATGTAAGTTTGTTGCTTTGTCTTGGTTTTTTTTTTAATTATTCAGTTGCTTTTTACATGTATCTTTAGTGTCCAGTGTTTGGAGCCACTTGATAAAAATTTAAGCACACAGAACCTCTAATTCACATCCATTCATTAAGTAGGTTTATCAACCTACTTAATGTTATTAACCAGACAACTTTATTTACCTGATTTCTAATAGCACTTAAGATTTTGGATAATTTAATATAAGCCCTTCCTCACTTTGATAAAATTAACAGAAATTTTCTGTGCTGTAATATTTGAAAATTCAACTCATCAACCTTTTTTTCGTTTTAAAACAAGCTACAGGGCTGGGGTTGTGGCTCAGCGGTAGAGCACTGGCCTAGCTCTTATGGGGCCCTGGGTTTGATCCTTAGCACCACATATAAATAAACAAAATAAAGGTATTCTGTCCACCTAACTAAAAAAAAAAAAAAGTTTTTAAAAACAAGCCACAAAGGATTTAGACAAGGAGCGCTTACTCTGTTTCTTGGTAATATATAGGAAAAATTTATTTGTTAAACCTAAATAAAGGGGATGGGGTTGTGGCTCAAGGGTAGAGCACTGCCTAGCAGTGTGAGACACTAGGTTCGATCCTCAGCACCACATAAAGAAATAAAAATATTTAAAAATAAAATAAAAATCTGACCCATGCCATCAATTGAAGTACATAGGAATTAAGAGCATTAGGCTTTATAGGTAAGCAGTCTTTAGTTTGATTGAATCTCAGCTGTGACAAACTAACCTTAAAGCTTATTAATTTACAACTTCAGTTCCAGTGCCCTTGGATAAAGATATTATTCTGTTGAGGGTTCTTACAAATTAAAATGTAGAACTAAATATAAAATGTTTAGGCCAGTGTTTGACATATAGTAATGATAGTGGGTCAAACATCTCAGCTACCTGTGTCTTATCATACTTGGTTAGTAACGAATGGCTGTTAATGGATGGTTTTATTAAAACTTTTTTCCCTTTTTATAGTGAAATTAAATGGTGGCAGACATGTCCAAGGAATATTGCGGGGATTTGATCCCTTCATGAATCTTGTAATAGATGAATGTGTGGAGATGGCAACTAGTGGACAACAGAACAATATTGGAATGGTGGTAAGTAAAGAGAAGACCTCCATTAGAGATTTCATTTTTGCTTTAGAATATGTATTTTGTTCCCTTACGGTAAATTTTGTAGTTAGAGTATTGACCCCATAAAAGGCAAATATCAGGGAAGGTTAAGACTTCCCATTTCCTTTTTGGTTTATCATACCTGAAAATAAGTTTTCAAGTACACAAAATCTTATAAGGTCCTGTAGCATGAAATAGCTGTTAAAAATCATTTTTTAACTTTATAAGAGAGACCTATAATCAGTTCTTCAATAAAGTAGTAAAGTAATACTTGAATATGTATATGAATCCCCAGGGCACCTTATTAAAATGCAGAGTCTGATTCAATCGGTGTGGGATAGACCTTGAGATTTTATTTGTGTACGTAGTTAACTTTAATTTTCTGATTTATCACACCCAAAATTTAAAAGTAGCAAGGGATAATCATGGCAGCCATTCACATGGGAGAAAAGAAGGGGTGAGTGTGTGTTAGACTCTTTATTTTAGGGTAAACATTCCTATATTCATTAGGCCAGAGTTATATGGCTACCAAAGAAAGTTTTGGTGTTGTGTTTTTGTGAATGTTTTGTTTTTATTGGTGCATTATAATTGTATATAGTGATGGGACTCGTTTCATATGTGTACATGCACACAATATAACAATGTACTTTGGCCAGTATCACTCCCTAGCACTTTCCCCTTTTACTCTGTAGTCCCTTTCCTCTACTGATCTTTTGATTTTCATGAGATTCCCACCTCCACCACCTTTCTTTTCCTTTCTGGCTTCCATATATAAGAGAAAACACACAACCCTTGACTTTCAGAGTTTGGCTTATTTTGCTTAATATAATGGTCTCAGGTTCCATCAACTTCCCTGCAAATTTGACGTGATTTCATTTTTCTTTATGGCTAAGTAAAACTCTATTGTGTATACATACCACATTTTCTTTATCCATTCATCTGTTGATGGAAACCTAGGCTGGTTCCATAATTTGCCTATTGTGAATTATGCTGCTATAAATATGGGTATGTATTTCTATGATGATTTAATTCCTTAGGATAAATACCAAGTAGTAGTGTAGCTAAGTCATATGGTGGTTCCATGCCTAGTCTTTTGAGAAACCTCCATACTGATTTCCATAGTGGTTATACTAATTTACAGTCGAACCACAGATGTAAAAGTGTTCCTTTTTTTCCCATCCTCAATAGCATTTATTATTGTTTATATCCTTGAAGACTGCCATTCTGACTGGTATGAGATGAAATTTTAGTGTAGTTTTGATTTGCATTTCCCTAATTGCTGATGTTAAACATTTTTCATATATTTATTGGCCATTTGTATTTCTTCTTTGAGGAGTATCTGTTTAATTCATTTGCCCATTTATAAATTAAGTTATGTGGGGTTTTGGGGGGTTTGAGTTTTTTATAATCTTTTGTCAGAAGAGTAGCTAGCAAAGATTTTTCTCATTGTGTATATTCTCTCTCCACATTATTGTTTCCTTTGCCATGCAGACGCTTTTTAACTTGACACCATCCCATTTACCAACTCTCAGCATTATGTCCTGAGCTTTAGGTTCCTATTGAGAAATTTGTTGCCTGTGTCTATATGCTAGAATATCAACCCTATCTTGTCATCTAGGGGTTGCATAGTTTTTGGTCTAAAAGCCTAAATTTCTTGTAAAAGGTGATAAAGACCTCCAAAGAACCCAGTGCAATTGCATGTACATGTAATCCCACGGACTCCAAAGACTGAGCAGAAGGATCACAAGCTAGAAGCCAATATCAGCAACTTATCGAGATCCCATCTTAAAAATAAAAGGGCTGGGCACTGTGGTACACATCTGTAATCCCAGGGGGCTCAGTAGGCTAAGGCAGGCGAATCACAAGTTAAAAACCAGCCTCAGCAACTTAGCGAGATCCTGTCTTAAAATAAAAAAGGGCTGGTGATATGGCTCAGTGGTAGAGCATCCCTGGGTTCAATCCCCAGTACCCCAAAACAAAAACGAAATTTGACCTCAAGAAATAGTAAGGGTTAGCCTTGGTGGGTTGGGTTTTTTCCCTCCCACTTCTTCCCTGTTGTGCTAGGGATTGGACCCCGGGCTATATTCCCAGCTCAGTGGATATATAATGTTTGGTTTTTTCCTTAAAGTTTGAGCACTAGAGGGACAAGGATAAACCCAGTTTTGACAAATTCGCCTGTATTTTGTTTTTTTTATTGTGGTCCTGGGGGGTTGAACCCAGAGTCTTGAACATGGCTAGACAAGTGCTCTACCACTGAGCTGCATCTCTGGTGCTTTTGAGTTTGTGGCCTTCCTGCTTCAGCCACCTACTCAGCTGAGATTATAGGCATGTACCACCACTCTTGGCTATGACTTGTTTTTTTTTTTTAGTCATTGCGAGGTTTATGTTAGTACTTATCTCAGATGTGTTTCCATTACTGCATTTTGAAAAGCAAATCAGTAGACTTGACTGAAAAACAGGTTGCACAACACCCCAAATTTTCCAGCAAATTGATCTCTACCTTTCAGACACATACCCCTAGAGCTTGTGTCGAATAAAAATATAGTGGAATTAAAACTACTGAATTTGGGCTGGGGTTGTGACTCAGTGGTAGAGCAATTCCTAGCACATGTGAGGCACTGGGTTCGAACCTCAGCACCACATAAATATAATTAATTAAAATTATGTCCATCTATGCCTAAAAAAAATTTTTTTAAAACATACTGAATTTGCACCCCCATTACCACCCCCAAACTAGGAACTTCCTCCTGCTGAGAGTGAAATCTGAAGGGCTACAATTCTCCCAACCCTGACAGGTGCCAAAGAAACAGGAGAGCTGAGGCCTGCCCACAGTCCCCTTTTGCTGCCCAGTCCTGTCTAGCACAGGCTAACTAAAAATGCATATATGTTCATTGCACAGCTCCTCTCCTACTTATTTTCAAGGATTTAAAAGGCAATATATGAAATCATATAAGTTTCTATCTTCCTTCAAAGATGGCTTTGAATAAAACCTATTTTCTTACCAATTTGACTCCTAATATTTCTGGAGCAGCAATTATTGTAGCCTAGCCTCTTTTCCCCCAGACAGTATTAGAGTCTCTGGGTAACAGAATCATTAACAACCAGGTTCTAATACTCACCAAAAGACTGTCACAGTGGTGCACACTTGTTATGACCTGGTGACTCTGAAGGCTGAGGCAGTAGGATAGCAAGTTGGAAGCTAGCCTGGGCAATTTAATTTAGTAAGACTCTTAAAAAAGGACTGGGGGGATTGGGCTGGTGATGTGGCTCAAGCGGTAGCGCGCTCGCCTGGCATGCGTGCGGCCCGGGTTCCATCCTCAGTACCACATACCAACAAAGATGTTGTGTCCGCCAAGAACTAAAAAATAAATATTAAAAAAATTCTCTCTCTCTCTCTCTCTCTCTCTCTCTCTCTCTCTCTCTCTCTCTCCTCTCACTCTCTCTTTAAAAAAAAAAAATTCTTTAAAAAAAAAAAGGACTGGGGGTGTAGCTTGGTGATAGAGCACCCCAGTGCCACAGAAAATAAAAAATACATACTCCCAAGCTTCCTTCTAGCCCTTCTTAAAAGTTAGGAAATCTTCATTCTAATAGAGGATAGATTATATTTTGCATCTCAACAAATGATTCAGAAACATCTTTGGCATCTAAATTTTGATTCTAATTTGAGAAGGGTTTTGTTTTTGTTTTTTGTTTGTTTGTTTCCAGATAATCGTGTGCTCATTAGAATTTTATCATATAAGGAATTGAACTTGGATCATGGGTCTTTCTGTCAATTTTCCCCTGAATCTTGCTGGACTTAATTTTCTTTACAGAGAAATTGGTTAAAAGCAATGTTATCTCAAGTAATTTAAATAATGAGTACCTACTTGCTATGTTAGGCAGTCAGCTCTTTTACTTCAAATATTATGTGACCAAAAAAAGTTTTTTCTCAGTAGACAGTAATTCTTTTAGCTGAGTCATCACTTTCACACAGTGATGATAATACACCAATTATATTTAATAAACAAACATTTTAAAGAAAACGCAAAAATGGGAGTGAACTTTTGACTTCTAAAGTAGGAAGAAGGGAAACAGGTTAAATTTTTTTTTCCTCAGATATTCTTAACAAAGGAGACATATTATCTTGTCCAAGTCAGTGATCCATTGTGTTTTCTGAGGGGAAGGTGTGTGTGTGTGTTTGTGTTTGTGTGAATGTTTGCGCACGCATACTCATGCATATGTGTTTTCATTCTGAGAAGGAGATGGATAATTACCTAATAAGTCGACTGTCCTCTTCTGAAACGCCCTCCTCCCCCAGAGCTCTTGGCAGTATCACCTGTCTTATTTCCTGAAGATAGGATGACTTTGCTCCAGGTCCCCCAAAGAATATAGTAAAAATTCTGTGTATTTTGATGCTGCATGTTTCAGGAGCTCTTGCTAAAATTTTGTATGTATGTTTTTGTGTTTGTGTATGTGTGTGTAAGAATTGTGCTGTAGTAGGATCATCTTATTAGACAACTGCCCTGTGAAGAGGCTGCAAGCCAAAGCAACACTTAACAAAAGGAGGGATATTGATTCTGGATCTGATGTTTCTGGTTAATTGGTAGAATTGAGTCTTGAACATATGGCAGAAGAAGAAGGGCAAAGGTGTTCAACAAGTAGCCTATTCCTAAATACTATGTGATGAGGTTCTCAGATCAGAAAATCTTAGTTTTCTAAAATAACCTCTTTATCACCTTCCACTTCTAGGGTAGAAGTGTCCGACATGGACAAATTTATGAGAAAACTGGGAAGGAAGAAAGCTAGTTGTTTTTCATGTTGTGATCAGTGCAATGATTTTTCATCATCTGTTGGTCAAAGGGGGATAAAAAAGGATGTGCTCATGGTAGAGCAGTTAACCTAGCACGCTTGAGGCCCTGAGTTCTATTCCCAGCACCATTAAAATAGAGCCAGGAATTTTAAAAACTAGGTAAACTTACTGTTTAGCTCTCTACATTTCTCTCCCTAACTTACTAAAAGTCACAGATTCCTTTAGTCCTCTTTACCGATTTTAGGGCATTGTTCTCTTAAATCCGCTCTTTAATTCTTTGACATCTTTCACCATACTAGTTGCTATTAATTCCCAGGCTCTGAGACACTCTCTCACACCTGTTGTGTACCTTCCAGTCTTGTGCAGAGCTCTTTTTTTTTTTTAAGTTGTCAATGGACCTTTGTTTTATTCATTAATATGTAGTGCTGAGAATTGAACCCAGTGCCTCGAACATGGTAGGCAAACACTCTGCCACTGAGCCAGAACCCCAGCCCAAAATGCCTCTATTTTTAATAAACACTTCGATAATCACATTTTTTATCATCCCACTCCTGTCCTTTCATTCTTCAGTTCTACTTCACTGGTCTGTGATCCACAGATCTTCATGATCCATAAGTCCATCAGAGACTTCTTATTTCCAGTCCCTTCCAATTTCCACTTGTTTTTCTATCCCTCTTGAATTTACTTATCACCATTTCATCTATGTTCTCATAAATATCCTGCTTATCATTATTTATAGCATATTTACTAAGTCAGGCACTGTATTCCTAGGGCCCTTTCTAACTTCCTGCCTCTAAGCACCTTCATTCATATTTACATACGTTGTTGCCAGGACTGTTATTGTCTTTCCTCTAATCATTAAGTTTTATTTTAACTGGCAAACTATTGGTTTGTCAGTTAAATGCCCTCCATTTTAAGATTGGCATTTGAGACCTTTTAAGATTGGATACCAAGTATCTTGGTTTCCACCTTCCTTCATGACTTTCCTGTGACATTCAAATTAGATTCTTTCCTTATTCCCTTATACTTTGTCTTCATCCTCATTCTGTTGAGAATTTACCCTGTCGAAGTTCTACCCACTTTCCTAAGTAGGTCCAGCTGATATTGCACAAATTCCCTCCTAAGTTTTTTCACATATGTGTGTACTGACATATATACCCTTCTTTGCCTGTTTTTCCCATTGATTTTTAGATCTGAAGGATAGGACTGTGCATTGTTTGAGTCCTGTAAGTTTAAAAGGTAAATTGAATCAGTGGGGATTTGGCATCTCAAAAAGTAATTATTGGGGCTGGGAATATGGCTCAGGCAGTAGCGCGCTCGTCTGGCATGCATGCGGCCAGGGTTCAATCCTCAGCACCACATACCAACAAAGATGTTGTGTCTGCCGAGAACTAAAAAAAATAAAATAAATATTTTTTAAAAAATTCTCTCTCTCTCTCTCCTCTCTCACTCTCTTTTTTAAAAAAAAAGTAATTATTGGCTGGATGCAGTGGCACACGCCTATTATCTCAGCAGCTCAGGAGGCTGAGACAATAGGATCATGAGTTCAAAACCAACCTCAGCAATGACAAAGTGCTAAGGCAACTCAGTAAGACCCGTTCTCTAAATAAAATACAAAATAAGGCTGGAGATGTGGCTCAGTGGTTGGTTGAGTGCCCTTGAGTTCAATATCTGGTACCCCCTGTACCCCCAAAAGAAAAGGAATTATGTATCTCTTCCAAAGGACTTAGTATACTGTTTCATGTCAGGATTAAAAGATTTATTTGGTCACCCTATGACTTGAAAAAAAGTCTCACAAACTGATATGTAATGTGGAGAATCTATTAATGATTTGGTAGAAATTATCTACTGAATGAAATTTACTTTTCTCTTTCCAGGTAATACGAGGAAACAGTATCATCATGTTAGAAGCCTTAGAACGAGTATAAATAACGGCTGTTCAGCAGAGAAATCTATGTCCTCCCTCCAGAAGCCCTGTTTAACTATGACTTGAAAATTGGGTCATGTACACTTTCATATTAAACTTTTTGTTAAATAAACTTCAATAACAAAAAGCTTTGTCAGATGTTTCGAATGCAGACATAGAATGTTAGCTCCTAACTTTTCTAACGTGAATTTTCATGGTTGAGACTGATTCTAAAAAGTATATTTATACATTAAAATAGGAGAATCTTACTGAGTGTGAAACATTACAAGGATTTTTCTCCATTTTTTAGTGCTGAGAGAAAGAAACAGCCAACCTGAATGCATGAGTGGGGTTGCTATGAAACATGTAAACTGGTAACTTATACTCTGACTTTTCCAAGTGTAGATTATCCCTTATCCAAATGCTTGGGATTAGAAGTGTTTCAGATTTTAGAATATTTGTACAAACAGTAAGTTATGGGATGAGACCCAAAGCTAGTGTTTGCTGCATTTTGACAGCAGCTAGTCGCATGAGGACTGGTATGAGTGCTCAAAAAAAAAGTTGTAGTATTGCAGATAACGATTGCTCATTCTGTACATCTACATTCTAAGTATAGTGCAACAGAAGTAAAACACAGGACATAATAATATAGTGTTTTATTTTTTAAACATAATCATTACGTGGAGAAATTTTGAAGAGTAGAAATAGAATTTCAGAGAAAAGCATTCCAGTGTATTGTGGCTCTTAGAATAGAGAAGAGCAGTGAGAATGCTGTCCACAATATATTCATCTAGTTCATGAAATTTTATTTATGGCTCACAAGCTCAAATGAGAGGTTTATTACAGATGGTTGTATTATAAGCCTAACCTTAAACATTCCAAGAAAATGCTTAAGGCCTATTTTTATGATCTGAAAAAAGCCTGCAAATCAGTTAAAACTATGTATACATGAATACATACGGGAATATGTAAGTTTTTTAACACAATGAAGAGTATAGATATAGTATTTCCTATTTATAGAAACTATAAAACAAAAGAACAGCCAAAGAGATCAAACTAAATCACAGTAAAATGAGTTGACAAGAAGTCCAGTATATTCTTTAGCATTTCTGTTTTCACTGCTGGTAATTTTTGCAGCCATACAAACTAACTTGTAGAACCAGTTCTCCCAAGTGTGGTTCCTAGAACAATAGCATCACCTTAGAACATAAATAAAAGTTTTTGTATCCCACTACAGATCATACTTAATTCAGTTGGAGAACCACTGGAGTAGAGTTGTCTTCGTTCCACCCCTACATCATTTCTCCCAGTCTCTTCCATTAAAAAATAATAATAATCTCCTGGAATAGCAAAACCTGATAGTATTTTTGTTTTAATAAAATTATTCTTTAATGCTGTAGTTACATTAAAACTAGTGGGCCTGGAATAGCAGGCTTTAATAGTAATTTTTCTTCTAGAAAAAACTATTATTTTTAATACTGTAATTATACTGAAACTACCTAATACTCCTGCTAGAACCTGTTTTGGTTTTGAGGAAGCAATTTCAGATGCCCTACTGGAATTTTAAGTCAGTAGGTTTGATATGAAACATTTTAAATAGGTATTCTTACAAGAAAAAATATATCCCATTGTAAAACAAGTGTACAAATGATAAAAGTTAAACCATTTCATTAGTATTTACCAATATTTACAGTAGTCCTCCCATACCTGTGGTTTCATTTTCCAATTTTTAGTTTACCCTTAGTCAACCACGGTCTGAGTGTACTAAATGGAAAATGACAGAAATAAGTTTAAAATAACATTTGTTATATTATTTTTTTATGATTATTGTTAATCTAATGTGCCTAATTTATAAATTAAACTTTATATGTGTATAGATATATAGGAAAAGACTGTCTTTTGCTATGTATACTGTCTACAGTTTCAGGAATCCACTAGGAATATTCCAACATAATTTCCCTCAGATGGGGGAGGGACTATCAAAGCATATAACAATGTTACATTCACTACAAATAGTCTTCATTAAAACCACAAAAGGAGAACATAAATGCCTCTTAACATACTTGATAAGAATAAAATTAGAAAAAATATAACCCTTCAACAAATGATAAACTTAATTCCTGCCTCTATATCAACTATCTTGGCAGTTTTTTTCAGATATCAGTATTCAGAGACATAGTAGGGAAGAAATAATGGTTAAGAGTCAGCATTTTCTCACATCATTTTGCTAAAGTAGCTACTGCCATAATCTGGCACTTAACCTGGTTTCAGTTATTATTAATGCATAAGCTTTATATGGGTTCTTTTCTACCAGTGACTATGACATTGATTCATGATCTCCATATAGCAGATGTAGAACTGATTCTCAAGTTTGGTTGTGTACAGGAAGCACTAAGCCCTACAGTTGATTCTAACAGCCAAAGTTGAGAGCCACTGCCACTGAGATTTTAGCAACCAACTTTTCACCTCACGTGCTACAGTAACTGATGCATTTAACATTCCAAAACTATCTGAACTTGGTTAAGTTTAGTGGCATTCTAAATGTTCCTCTCTAATGCCAGGTGCTCTAGGGTTATAGAAGTTGCCTCTGCTGTTAGGCTGTCAGTGTTTCTTACTATCAAGATTAATTCTGAAGTTCTCATTGAGATTCCTTGCAATGGATCTGCTCTGATGTTTTGTGTTTCTTACTACTTTTAAGGCACTTTTTAAAAACCCTTTATAGACATTTTAATTCCCCCATCTGTGCTTCTCTAGTTGCACACTAGAAACTTTAAACTGACAAGGTGGTATCCTTAGTCCTCCTTTAAATGACAAGTTGGTATCCTCAGTCCTTTAACTCCTAATCTCTAGTTGTGAGGGCCTATCAGTAATTTTTAAAAGCTCTTCAAGTGAGAACATTAGAACGAAGGTTGTGGTTCAGTGACAGAGTGTTTGCCTGGCATGCCATTTTTTTAAATTTTAAGATTATACTCTCTATGACTTCTGAATTTTACCCCTAATAAAATCAAAACATAAACAATCAAAAGTCAAGGTTTTAGGCATTTACATCAAAAAGGCATATAAATTACTAAGCCAACTTCCAGAGTGGTTTTATCTAACTAAAGATTTTATTCAGCTGTGAAGCTCAAATAAACTAGTACCCAACTAAGATGTCTTTAAGTTCTTCCTCAAGTACTCATCTTAAAACACTTTTGATCAAACTCCAGGGTCCCACCCCTGAACCTACTGAATTAGAATCTCAAAGAGAGAACCCTTGTTTAACGAACTCCAGATGATTCTTATACTCAGGAGCTTGGGCATCACTGCCAATGGATATTGCAAGAAATTTTGGAGATGGATAAGGGCAAGAGTTATCCAAACCTTGTAATTTTCTTGGAACACAACAGGATTACTTTGTAAAATGATGAAAATGGCAAAATATCTGTTTCAAAATCATTTCTGCTCAGATTTTTCTTTTTTCTTTTTTTTTTTTTTTTTTTGCCAGTGGTACTCATGGGGAACCAGGAGAGGAAAAACGAGAATGTTATTTCATAGCTCCGTTTTAAGTTTCTCATAGAGGCCATCTTGGTCAATCATGTCTGTGTTCCCATTCCAGCGGTGATAGGCAAGGAGTGCAGCATTATGGGCTGCGATGGCACTCATTTCCATGGCACTTGCTGCAAACTCTATACCATTGAGGTAATACAGCCGATCATGGAGTATGATGGAGGGACATTTCTCCGGGGGCTTATAGTGAGGATATGCAAGCCAAGACTTCTTCACAGCATAATCATAGGACAAAAAGAGCTTAAAAATTTGCTGTTTAGTAAGAATTTCTGGGGAAAAAGTCTTCCAAACATATGTTCCATCTGTTGATGGTTGAGGACTGTCCTTTTCTCTTACAGAGGACACAATCCCAACATTGTTAATAAACAGGTCTGAACTATCAGTGGTCAAAACTGTAGACAGGCCAAACTGATTTTTGGCTCTAGAGCTAAATACAGTTGAATTCAATTCTCCCTTAACCAAAGTTGTCACTATATGTTGGTAATACTGATGAAATTCCTCAATTGGAGGATCAAAGTTGAGGAAAGTAATGTTGGACATTTTTTGATTCAATGGAGTGGCCACCAAGACGATGTCATAGAAGTCTGAGTGGGTCTCGGATCCACTTTGGTACACTACTTCATACATCTTTGTGGGATTTCCTAGAAAGAAAAAGGCAGCACACATTTCTTAGTGTTTCTAACATACTGTATTTTATACCATCTAAAAATAATTCTAAAACTTAAATAGTTTCTCTTTAATTCTAAGAAATTAAAGAGTTTTAGCCCTTAAGCTAACTAAAGGTTCCTTGCAATTTTATTACATTGAGGACAATTTCCTATTCAGAATGTCAATAAATACAAAATATGGCATTGTTACTCTTGATGAGATTGCTTTTTAAATCCAAAGAGTCATGCCATTGTATTTGAGAACATTTGGGAATATTTCTACATGGTATAACATAAACAATTTAAAATTCTATCGTTTTGAAACAATGAGAGATGCAAAAGGAGTTTTTCTCACTGAACAACCATTTTCTGCAGGGATAATTAGAAATAAAAATTCAAACTCACCTGTCTGCTTGGTCCTTGTTTTCTCTATATACATTACTGAGCCAGATATAAGATTGCTGTTGGAAGCCTGGAGGAGCCGTGAGCAAACAAGTTTATTACCACCTTCTACTGCCCAAAGGCCAGAATCAGCAGCAGTCAGTGACACTGCCCCTGTTGTCAAAAGGGGAAAAAAGAAATATGTTTTCATTCTGACTTTGAAAGAAGCCCAATAACCACTCTCCCTTTCCAATTAAATGTTCTGTTCAGAATGTCTTCTGACACTGCCAAATGGCCCTTTGGGGCAAAATCTTACCCAGTTGAGAACCAATTAACTATTGGAAGCTAAGAACCTTCTCCTAAAAATACACACCTATAAATACATAATTTTGCTAACAATGTCTGAATTTGGGGGTTTTTTTGTTGTTGTTGTTTTGGTACTGGGAATTGAATCCAGTAGGCCTTAATCACTGAGCCACATCCCCAGTCTTTTTAATTTTATTTTGAGACAGGGTCTCGCTGAGTTGCTCAAGACCTCGCTAAGTTGCTGAGGATGGCTTTCAACTCGCAATTCTCTCAGCCTTTGGAGCCATTGGAATTATAGGGGTGCACCACCATGCCCAGCAATGTCTGCAATTTTGAGAAAGACAGCCTTCTCCAAACCATGGCCCAAAGTGAGGAACCATCCTAACACCATCAAGTTCTTTTATGAACAATCATGCAACACTTTTTCAAGGCCTGGCTTACCCACAAAGGCATTGATGTCTGTGCTTTGACCGTAATTGACCCTCATGACGGGAGCAATCATTTCATTGAGGAATTTCTCAGAGAAGCCTGCTTTCTGCAAGGTTTCATGAAGCGTTCGGTTAAGCAACCCAAGGAAGTCATCTCCTCCTACAGCATGGAGTAATTTTTCTACACTACTGAAGGCATAGTCATGAGACTGGTAGCGGTAGATCCTTGCAAAAAGAAGAAAAATGCCATTAAGCACCAAAAAAGATGGGGAAAAGGGATATATAAAGATAGAAAAGAACATCATAAAAGTCAAATTGACTTCCATGTTTCCTTCTGGTGAGTTTCTACCTATCCTCTGAGAGACAGCTTAGCCATCACCTTCCCCAGCTCTCCCAGAAGCTCTTGGCCCTCCCCCATCCTCCACCTCTTCTGAAGTCCATGGTCCTTTGAACACACTCTTCTTTTTCTGCACTAGGATCACCTTATAAAGAAATGGGGCTGGGCATGCTAACACACACCTATAATCCAAGTGGCCTGGGAGGCTGAGGCAGGAGGATTGCAGGTTCAAAGTCAGCCTCAGCAACTTAGCGAGCCTATAAGCAACCTAGTGAGACCCTGTCTCAAAATATAAAAAGGAATGGGGATATGTCTCAGTGGTAAAGCACCCTTGGGTTCAATCTACCCAAAAATTCTTGCTTATTAAACAAAAGTCCAGATCATTTAGCCTGATATCAAAAAAAGGAATTGCATGCAGGTGTGGTGGCACACACCTGTAATCCCAGCTATACAGAACACTGAGGCTGGAGGATCACACGTTCAGGCTGGCCTGGGCAACTCAGTGAAGCTCTGTTTCAAAAATATAAAGGGCTAGGGATGAAGTTCAGTGGTATATCACCACTGGTTCCAATCCCTAGTACATTAAATTAATTAATTAATTAATTAATGAAAAAGTAGAAGCAAAAGGCTTTGTCTAAAGGTGACATGCAAATAGAAGGCTTAAAAGCACAACTTGACATTTCTACCCTCAATCACTCACACATCCTCCACCTGTGCACTTCTGAACCATTCACTGATCTTAACTATCTCTGCATAGTCCCCTCAGGACTGTATAGGCTCTTCCCTCTCTCTGGACTTCCCATTCCAAACACAGAACAGCTACATCTTTTCCAGAGAGCTTGAGTCCTGCCTTCTCTGCAAAGTCTTGCCCAACTTCCCAGTCCACAGGAATGTCACTATCTCCAAAGTCCATAAAATTTAACATCAATGCCACTCACTCTCAGAAAATATCACATGACATTTCTTTGCACTCCATGGATTTTTAAAGAACATTTACACAAATTAACACTTGTAGTAATTCAATGAATGGTTGTTCAGGTTTTGCAAGGGGTATAAAGACAAGAAAGACATGGCTCCTTTCCCTCAAGAAGCTACGGTTATAGACAGGGTACACACACAGATAAATATATGAAATAACGGAAGAAATAAGAGCCAAGGAAAGATACTTCTCAGTGATCATAAGAGGAAAGCTTTTATATAGTTTCTTCTCAAATAATAATAATAATAATAATAATAATAATGTTTTTAGAGAGTAAAGGGACAATATTATAAGCTTTTTTTTTCTTTCAATACTGGAGATTGAACCCAGGGGTACTCTACCAATAAGCCACATCCCCAAAGACTTACCAATATTTTTTTTTTTTAGAGAGAATTTTTAATATTTATTTTTTTTAGTTCTCGGCGGACACAACATCTTTGTTGGTATGTGGTGCTGAGGATCGAACCCGGGCCGCACGCATGCCAGGCGAGCGAGCTACCACTTGAGCCACATCCCCAGCCCCTTACCAATATTTTTTGACATCAATCTCACTAAGTAAAGGAGGCTGGCCTCAAACTTTCTGACCCTCCACTCAGCCTTCCGAGTAGCTAGGATTAGAGATGTGCACCACTGTGCCTGGCTATATGCATTTCAGTTTTACCTACTAAGAATGTAGTGTACAGGGGCTGGGGATGTATCTCAGTGGTAGAGTGCTTGCCTTGCATGCATGAGGCCCTAGGTTCGATCCTCAGCACCACATAAAAATAAATAAAAATAAAGGTATTGTGTCTATCTACAACTTAAAAAAAATTAAAAAAAAAAAAAGAATGTAGTGTACAAAATGTAAAAATAAGGTTTCATTAGAAAAAATGATTGGATTCAGTGCCACAACAGAAATACTAAAACAACATCATCCAACCATATCATTTGAGTTTTAGTTTTAGGAGCTAGGAAAAACTAATATGAAAACACTGAATTCTTGGTAGAGCACATGACTAGCAAATGAAAGGCCCTTGGTTTAAATCAAAAGAAAGAAGGAAAGAAGGAAGGAAGGCAACAAACACTGAGTTCTTCAGAAAAATAACCAACTGAATAGAACGTAAGATGAAGAGTAATCTTTGGCTAATAGCATGACAAAATAATAACCAATTAAATAACCTATAAGTGGTGCTATCAGTCAAATAATCTGCCAATGAACTTCACCCCCATTCAGTCAAGCGTCCTGAGATAAGTCCATCTGGAGGGTGAGACAAGACCTCAAATATGAACACTGAGAATTGTACCTATTATACAACAGTAGGTGCAACTAAAAAATCAGACATGTAAACAGCTGGTAGTTTCTGCTGGTAAGACTGCTTATAGTCTTTTTTTTTCCAAGTGACATTTTTATAACCTTAATATTTACTTACTTATTCAGTCAACAAATATTTATGAACTTTGAGCCAGGCACTGTTCTAGGTGATGAAAATACAAAGGTCAACATAACATAGATAAAAAGAATCACTAACTTCAGGCAGTTTGTGTTATACTCGAGGAAACAGGTAATAAAATTCAAGAAACTAAAGTAAGTTATTTAATAGGTACAAGGATAACTATTAAAGAGAAAAACAAATCAAAAAGAAAAGGAATGCATGGGGCAAGCAAAGTTGTAATTGTAAATAAGATGGCTCAAGAAATAAGTTCAGTGGTCAGGGAAGTCTCACTGACAAGGCAACACCTGAACAAATATGAGGGAGGGCAGATGCAAGCCATGCAAACACCTGGGGGGTAAATTTTCAGGTAGAAGTAAAAGTAATACAAAGGCCACATAACAGAACCTGGTTTCTTGAATAAACAGTGAGGCCAGTGCAGCTGAAGCACAGTGACCCAGTAGGACAGGAAACATACATTCAGAAAAGGGGCAGAGGACTTGAAACACTTCCAGAATGGTTAATGAGGACCTCTGAGAATCAGCTCCTCCATGAGAGCAAGGAGTGAGGACAGTGGCAAAAACTGTCAGCACTGGGCTGGGGATGTAGCTCAGTGGCAGAGCACTTGCCTAGCATGCATGAGGCCCTAAATTACAAAAATAAAATGTCAACATTTTGAAAGTCAACATTTCTTTTTCAGAACTCAGGAAATAAATCAAACCCTTAACAAACTATAAGGAGTATTTATTCAAGGAAAACGGCTAAATCTCAATAAAAACGATGAGCTCTGTAGAATTACAATTTGCCTATTCCCATTCCCCTCTTGTCAGCTCTGCAGTAGCCTTAAAAAGCAGCCAACTTGCAACAACAACTATGAAACCACCAAGCTAGAAGCCACTGGAAAAGGCAGAATGGATTTGGAGCTCCTAAAAAAGCATAATCCCCAGAGAAATGTTACTCTTTGACCTATCTGGGAACTCAGGAAAAGCACTATCTTCAGGGCTTGTCTTTATTTGATCTGATTCAGACCTCACTCTGTACAAACCAGCTCCCACCCCAAACCATTTGTCCAAAAAAAATCATTGGCAACTATTTAACATCACTGCCGCCTTAGGGTTGTGATACCAATTGGGGCTAATAAGAAGCTGACTAAAAAACTATAAAAAGATACTAGGGAATGAAAATGTTTCCAGGAATCTAGAAAGTCATGTGATTGTGCAAGGCTGTCTGTCCTGGGCCAAGGAAAGTCCTGAGACAGCTTCCATCTATCCGTCAACTTTTAAAGACTTTGAGGCTTAGAGTAAGCAGGAAATTAAGGCTAAAGTAGAGTTTTAAACTATATGCTGGAGCACTGAAAATATACACCAACATACACACTTAAGTGGCCTTATATGACAAAGAATACAGAACTGATCCCAGAAAGTCAGTAAACAAACCAATAGTAGCAACAATAAGCAGCCTGGGGGTCCAGGAGAATCCAGTTTCCAGAGCTGCCCACCATGCCCAGTCCAAAGTCTTTAAATCAACTATTATAAATATGTTCAAGTAACTAAAGAAAATCATGTCTAAAGAACAAAATCAAGTATGAGAATAATGTCTCATTCACCAAATACAGAATCTCAACAAAGAGGAAAAAGTGAGTAAAAAAAAAAAAAAGAATCAAGCCAAGCACAGTGGCACACATCTGTAATCCCAGCGGCTTGGGAGGCTGAGGCAGGAGGATCACAAATTCAAAGCCAGCCTCAGCAACTTAGTGAGGCACTTAGCTAGACCCTGTCTCCCATAAAATACAAAAAAAAAAGGGGGGGGCTGGGGATATGGCTCAGTTATTAAGCACCCTGGATTCAATCCCCAGTACCAAAAAAAAAAAAAAAAAATTCTGGAGTTGAAAAGTATAGTACCTGAAATGAAAAACTCACCATAGGGACTAAACAATAGATTTGAAATGGTAGAAGGACCAGCAAACTTGAAGACAGATCAACTGAAAGTATAGTTTAAGGAAACGAAAGAAAAAAAAAAGTTTAAAAAAATAAGCAGCCACAAGACCTATGGGACAACCTGAAGTTTACCAACATGCAAACACTGAGAATCCTAGAAGGAGAAAAGGAAAAGAAAGGGACATAAAATTATTCAAAAAAATAAAGGCCCAGCCAGGCACAGTAGCGCACACCTCTAATCCCAGTACCTCAGGAGGCCGAAGCGGGAGGATCACAAGTTTAAGTCCAGCCTCAGCAACTTAGGCCTTTCTCAAAATAATAAATAAAAAGGGTTGGGGGGGGATAGTTCAATGGTAAAGCATCATTAGCTCAGTCCCTGTACCAAAATTAATTCCCAAAACTTCCCAAATTTGATGAAAAACATTAATCTGCACATCCAAGAAGTTCAACAAACTCTACCCATAAAAAGGTCTTCAGTTAATCTTAACAACTGACTTCTCACTAGAAACCATAGAAGCCACAGATAGTGGGATGATAGGCTGATATCCTTCAAAATGACACAAAATTACGGCATTCCCAAGTAAACAAAAAACAGAAAATTCAACACTAGCAGATCTGCCCTACTCTTATAGGCTGACCAGGAGGCTGGAGGAAAGGGGGTTCTCATGAAACGGAGACCCAGAATAACCCTGCCTGAGCCTGCAGTTCCTTCCCCTCCCAGCTTAGGGGCTGGGAGCATTTCAAAAGAACCAAACACCTCTCACTTATGTCCCTTCCTCAGTTACATGGCTACACCACTGACCACCTTCTTGAATGCAAAGGGGAAAATTTGGCTGTGGGCAACTCCCAATGCTACCTTGGAGCATTGCTACCCAACCAGTGGCAAGCAGCCCAAGCAGGAGGACGTAACACTTTTGTCCTGGTAGAGTGGGCTCTCTGGATGCCAGGTGGAGTACTGGTTCTGCTATCACTGCAATCAGAACCAGCCCACTCTCCTCAAGAAGGTCTGAGAAGCTAGTTGGAGGTTCACATTTTACCTGATTTCCTTCGTTGCTGGGATGGCCATCATTGTGGGTAAGCCCTAGTCTATGACATGAGGAAAATTTGGGAGAGATATCCCATACAGAGCATCATCCCTTCTCAGTACTGGTACCACGGTTGAACTTTCCTTCTTCTGATCAATGCTTTCAGCATTGCCTCTGACATCAACCAAAAGCTTGTTTCTTTCTTTGAGTGGAGGTGGGGACCAGGGATTGAACCCAGGAGCACTTAACCAATGAGACACATTTTTTTATTTTGAGACATGATTTAAGTTGCTAGGTCCTAGCTAAATTGCAGGGTCTGGCCCCAAACTTGTGATCCTCCAGGCTCAGCATCCTGAGCCTCTGGGATTACAGGTATACGCTATCACATCTGTCAAGCTTCTCCTGTTTTGCCAATTACCTCTGAGAGGAAACTCTCATCTTGGCTCTGCCTGACTCTTCAGACTATAATCAGCCAAGATGTTTAACTACGTGACATCTTCATGGTTTTGGCTATTGTTTTTATCATCACGGGACTGGTAATCCTGCCCTTGTGGATGCTGCACTACACCCGGGTATACCCGCTGGAACTCTAGCCTGCCTTCCTTGATTACTACTTCTTCATTGTCATGATGGAAGTGCAACAGATGCAGACGTAGGGTCCCAGCCAATGGCCACCCCATCTGCAATCACAACCATCGTAAGAATAACTGAACAAGTGTCCTAGCTGCCTCCCAGATTAATGCATAAAGCCAAGGAACTAGCCAATCTTGCCCATAGGGTCACTTCCTGCCCTAGAGAGATCTAAGGAGAAGGGGGGAAAAGACTTCTCTGTGTCCTCCCTCCTGCTTTGTCAACCAGTCGCCTTTAAAACAAATTCTAACCAGGCTATCCCCAGGTAGAGAGGAGGCTGGTTATCTACTTTATTAGCAAGGGGATAGTTTTATTTTCCTTTGTTCTCTAGGTTATCTTTTCTATTGCTTTCAGGACCCTTCCTCAGTTCTGGGAGTAGGGATTACAATTCACATTCCTTATTCTTGAAAATTTGGTCCTGTTTGCCTGTGACTCCCTCACTTCCAGATCTAGGTTGTGCCTTAATGTGGGTCTTATTCTGCCAAAATTGGACCAAGGCTCACTTTTCTAAGCTCCCTGACTTGGGTCAAAAACCAAAGCTAAATATGTACAATATGTCAAAATACACTCTACTGTCATATGTATCTAAAAAAGAATTTTGAAAAAAGAAAAAGTTTAACTGACTCTTATTCCCTCCTGAAAAAAAAATGAACTAAGCACAGGAGGGTACACAGGACCCTTCCTCTGCCAATAAGTGGTGACGACACCAGGACTGCTCAGATGACTATGATGCTACTTCTCTGCCAGCTGTGCCACAGCCACTAGTCCAAGATCTTCCAGCTTCCTCTCTTGGGCCTCTTCCCATTCCTCTTCTCTTCAGCTAGGCTAGCTTGTTTGGAGTACAACGGCAACTAGTCCTGATTTTTTAATTATTAAACATTTAGAGTTTGGGTTTTAAAGCCAGAATTACAGCTACCACCTGGCACTTCAGGAGAGGACCATTTCAGACAAAAATATACTGCTAATTTTTTTAAATATGTATATTAACAATTAATATATTAAAGAATAAGTAAAGTGTGGCAACAAGTTAAAAAAAAAGAGGCTGAGATAGAATATTAGGCAAAAGCTTGACTCCACATGAAGAAGACCACTAGTAAAGACATTTACAGAAATAAATATAAAAGGCAGTTTGAAGGCATATTTGTTTGTAACTTTTATTCTCCTATTTCACTTAAAAGACATCTGCATAAAGCAATGATGATAAAACTGTGATAATGTGATTATAATAAAGAAAGATAGAATTTATGTAACTACAAAAGGTGGGGGTTACAAAGCCATGATAGAGTGAGTTGGTATTAAAATAATAAAGTTATTTTAATTAGTTTATTTTTAACAATCAAAGTTGTCCTAAAATATTGTTTGTTTGTTTTTTTTAAAGTTGTAACCAACAGAAATTTTTTTTTTATTTTTTAAAGAGAGAGTGAGAGAGGAGAGACAGAGAGAGAGAAATTTTAATATTTATTTTTTTAGTTCTCGGCGGACACAACATCTTTGTTGGTATGTGGTGCTGAGGATTGAACCCGGGGCCGCACGCATGCCAGGCGAGTGCGCTACCGCTTGAGCCACATCCCCAGCCCTAAAATATTGTTAGAGAATAATTCAAAAAATATATAACGAGCCAGACATGGTGGCATATGCCTGTAATCTCAGGGGCTCCAGAGGCTGAGGCAAGAGGATCTCAAGTTCAAAGCCAGCCTCAGCAACAATGAGGCACTAAGCAACTCAGTGAGACCCTGTTTCTAAATAAAATACAAAATAAGGCTAGGGATGTGGCTCAGTAGTCTAGTGCCCCTGAAATCAATCCCTGGTACCCCAAAAATAATAATTAAAATGGTACTCAAAAAAAATCTATTTAAAGCAAAAGAAGGCACCAGGCACAGTGATGGACAGCTTTAATCCCAGCAGCTCAGGATTCAAAGTTCAGTCAGTGTACAACAAAAATAAATTAAAAATAAAGACAGAAAATCTAGACCTGTTGGGTCTTCTGTACCATGGTACAAATTTTGGCTGTGACTCTATGAAATAGAGAGCACTGAAGGTTTCTGAGTGAGGAGTAGTATGAGAATCTTTAGCTAGTATCCTGAAAAGAAGAATGGCACAAGGATACAGCAAGGAGATGTTCAAGAGGTATATTAGGGCTGGGACTGTGGCTCAAGAGGTAGCGCGCTCGCCTGGCATGTGTGCGGCCCGGGTTCGATCCTCAGCACCACATACAAACAAAGATGTTATGTCTACCAAAAAATTTTAAAAAATAAATTTTAAAAAATTCTCTCTAAGAACTCACTCTTTAAAAAAAAAAGAGGTATATTAGTTTCCCTGTTATAATAAACTCAATGGCTTAAAATAACACAAAGGCATGATAGACAAGAACTCCGCTAAACTACATCCCAAGCCCTTCACTACTATGCATAACTGGCACATGCTGGCTGAATACCAACGTTCTCTTCAACTGTTGTTGTTGCTGCTCTTTGTTCGTTTGGCACCACAGATTGAACCCATGGACACTTATCACTGGGCCACCTCCCCAGCCCTTTTTATTTTTTACTTTGAGACAGGGTCTCACTAAGTTGCTGAGGCTGGCATCAAACTTGCAATCCTCCTGCCTCAGCCTCTAGTGTTGCTGGGATTACAGGTGTGTACTACCATGCACAGCTCTCCAACTGTTTTACAGAATGAAAAAAGCATCAAAACAAAACTTACATGATACTGATTCACACAAAGAAAGAGATGTATGATGAACATAAAGATCAGTGTATACAAACAAATGTCAAGGATGAGGGCCATCCTATCCACTATCCACAGACTAGTGCATTCAAGGAGTGACCCCTATCATTTCCTGTCTTTGCCCTGAAGAAACTGTCTCTTTTCTACTTACTTAAATAAATCCTACTCTTTTTTTTTTTTTGGGGGGGGGGCGGGGTGAGGGGTACTGGGGATTAAACTCAGGGGCATTCAACCACTGAGCCACATCCCCAGCCCTATTTTGTATTTTATTTAAAGACAGGGTGTCTCACTGAGCTCCCTTTTGCTATAGCTGGCTTTGAACTCGAGATCTTCTTGCCTCGGCCTCTGGAGCTGCTGGGAATACAGGTATGTGCTGCAGTTCCCAGATAAACCCTCTCTTCCATGCTTTAAAAAAAAAAAAAAAAAAGGGGCTGGGGATGTGGTTCAAGCGGTAGCACGTTCGCCTGGAATGCGTGCGGCCTGGGTTCGATCCTCAGCACCACATACCAACAAAGATGTGTCCACCGAGAACTAAAAAATAAATATTAAAAATTCTCTCTCCCTCTCTCTCTCCTCCCTCACTCTCTCTTTAAAAAAAAAAAAAAAAAAAAAAAGATGGGAGCCATCAGATATTTGACAAAGGCACCAAAAATATATCTTGGAGAAAAGATAGCCTTTTTATAAGGCTGGGAAAGATGCTAGGAAAACTGGATAGCTATATGTAGAAAAATGAAATTAGACCCCCTTCTCTCTCACCCTGCACAAAATTCATATCTAAATGGATCAAAGACTGAGGAATTAGATAAGAAACTTTACAACTGCTAGAAGAAAACAGGGTCAACACTTCATTACATAAATATAGGCACCAACTACCTTAACAAGACCCCCAAAGCACCAGAAATAAAAATCAAAACTCAATAAGTGAAATGTCATCAAACTAAAAAGGTGCACGGCAAAGACAACAATTAAGGGCATAAAGAGAGAACTTACAGAATGGGAGAAAATCTGGACCAGCTACTCCTCCAAGAGGGAGGAGTATTTATATATCCAGAATACACAAAGAACTTAAAAAACTTAACAAAAAGAACTGAATAACCCAATCAATCAATAAAAGAACTAAAGAGAAACTTCTCAAAAGAAGAAACACAAATGGCTGATATATGACAAAATGTTCCCCATCTCTACCAACCAGGGAAACGCAAATCAAAATTACCTAAGAAGAGCATGGTGGCACACACCTGTAATCCCAGTGGCTCGGGAGGCTGAAACAGGAGGATCGTGAGTTCAAAGCCAGCCTCAGCAAAAGCAAGATGCTAAGCAACTCAGTGAAACCATGTCTCTCAATAACATACAAAATAGTGCTGGGAATATAACTCAGTGGTCAAGTGCCCTTGAGTTTAATCCCCAGTACCAAAAAAAAAAAAAAAAAACTACACTAAGATTTCATCTGACTTCCATCAAAATGGCAATGATCAAAAATAGGAACAAGAGGGACTGGAATTGTAGCTCAGTGGAAGAGCACTTGCCTAGCATGTGTGAGGCACTGGGTTCAATTCTCAGCACCACATACAAATAAATACATAAAAGTCCATTAACAACTAAAAAATATTTTTTTAAAATAGGAAAAAGAATAAATGATGGCAAGGTTGTAAGGAAAAAGGAACACTTGGACATTGTTGGTGGGACCACAGACTAGTACAACCACTCTGGAAAGCAGAATGGAGATTCCTCAATAAACTAGGGATAGAACCACCATATGATCAAGCCATCCACTCTTTGGTATTTTCCCAAAAGATCTAAAATCAGCATACTACAGTGACACAGCCACATCAATGTTTATGGCAATCAATTCACAATAGCTAAATTATGGAATCAGCCCAGATGTTGTCAATAGATGAGTGGATTAAGAAACTGTGGAGTGGGCTGGAGATGTGGCTCAGCGGTAGCTCGCTCGCCTGGCATGCGTGCGGCCCGGGTTCGATCCTCAGCACCACATACCAACAAAGATGTTGTGTCTGCCGAGAACTAAAAAATAAATATTAAAAAAAATTTTCTCTCTCTCTCTCTCTCTCCTCTCTCACTCTCTCTTTAAAAAAAAAAAAAAAGAAACTGTGGAGTGTGTGTGTGTGTGTGTGTGTGTGTGTAGAATGGAATATTGCTCACCATAAAAATGAATGAAATTATGGCATTTGCTGGTGGAAATGAAGGGATAGAAATGAAGACTATTATGCTAAATGAAATAAGCCAAACTCAGGAACTCAAAAGTTGAATGTTTTCTCTCATATACAGAAGCTACAGTAAAATAAAGGAAAGGGGGAGGGAAGGACAAGATAATATAAAGAACCAATCAAATATAAATTAATAGATAAGCAAAAGGAAGTCAAGTAGAGAAAGGAGAGTGAGAGGGGGAAGGAGGACAGGAGGAAAAAGGAGGGAATCATGAACTGAAATTGATTTCTAGGCATGTATGAGTTTGTCAGAAGGAACCTACTACTATGTATAACTATAAAGCTCTAATTTAAAAAAAAAATTAAGATGGAGGAAGTACAGTAATACCATAAAGTCTGAGAATTCTTTTTCTATTTTTTTTCTTTGGTGGAGTAGGGGTACTTGGATTGAACTGAGGGGTGTTTAACTACTGTGCTACATCCTCAGTCCTTTTTATTTTTTTCTTTTGAGACAAGGTCTCACTAAGTTGCTGAGGGTCTCACTAAGTTGCTGTGGTTGGCCTTAAACTTGAGATTTTCCTGCCTCAGCCTCCAAAATTGCTGAGATGGGAATTCTTTTTTTTTTTTTGTATTGGGGATTGAACCCAGGGTGCTTAACCACAGAGCTACATCCCCAGCCCTTTTTATTTTGAGACAGGGTCTTACTAAATTGCTGAAGCTGGTCTTGAACTTGGCAATCCTCTTGCCTTGGCCTCCTGAGTCACTGGGATTACAGGCATGCACCACCGCACCCAGCTGAGAAGGGAATTCTTTTCAAAATCCAAAACAGTACAATCTAGGAGCTATAGAAGCTCAGTAGTAGAACAATTGCCTGACATACTCAAAGCCCTGGGTTTGATCCCTAGCACTTGGAGAATCAGAGAGAGAGGAAGGAAATAAAGAAAAGACTAAAAAAGAAAAAGAGTCACCTGCATTCTTGCTACCCAAGACTGCTGTCATTTAATACTGACATTTAAATTCTTAGGGCACAAGCCTGATACTCTACTTCAGACTGTTGATTCATTGAAATATCATCACTATTAAAACTCATTCAAAGGACCAGAAATATAGCTCAATCTGCCTAGCATATGCAAGGCCCTGAATTCAATCCCTGGGAGGGAGGGAGGGAGGGAGGGAGGGAAGGAAGGAAGGAAGGAAGGAAGGAAGGAAGGAAGGAAGGAAGGCAGGCAGGCAGACAGAAAGAAAGATAGAAAGGGAATGAATGAAAAGAGAAAAAAAAAAAACTTCATTTAAGCTTAAATGAGTTTTCTTATAGCTTTTCAATCATCTACACACCAGCACAGTGCTGACACTAAGACTCTAATTCAGACTACCTGGTAACTCAGCTCCACCACTTACCAGGTGGGTGAACTTATACACTTAAAACCTCTGGATGCTTCCACCTTCTATATCTATAGAAAGAAGCCAATAATAGTACCTACCTGAGAAAGTTGCCATGAGAATTCAAAGAGTTGATTTTTATAGAGCACCTAAGAGTGACAACACTAAAGAAGCATTTGTGAAGTACATTTCAGAAGCACATAACAAACTACAACTTCAATTCCCAATAGGATCAATGCATGTTTTCTACAAAACAGTGTGCCTAAGAATCTTACAAATGGGGCTTGCAGTTAGATACAGGACTGTTCCTAAAGGTCTTAAACCAGATGGAAAGGGGAGAAAATTACCTCATGAACTTGTCCAACACATCTTCAACCCACATGTGCATTCGGAGTGACTGAAATCCATAGCGCCAAACTAGTTTAATCATGTTCATTATAAACCAGCTGCTCTCCTCAAACACCAGAGTCTGTCCATCGTACACCCCCAGTAGGCCACCCGAAGCCTGAACAGTGGAGAGACCTGCAAAAATAGAGAAAGGGCAGCTAAGTCAGTGGTTTCCAGGCTGATCAAATGAAAGAAAACAATCCAGAGGATGTCCCAGGAACACTGTGAATTTGGGGCTTCCATCAATTCTCAGGAGATACATTAAAGGAGCTCTATTTAGAAGAGCATGATACACTAACACTCACTGCACTGTCCAAAAGCAGAATCCCTAGAGGATGGGTCAGAAGATCATGCAGATGTATCTTCATTAGACTGGCTGTTCTTAGTCACAGAGACAGAAGCACAGGAAGCACCCACAGGGGATGCACAAGGTAGCCAAAGAGAAGAGGCATTCCCATTCCAATTTGAATCTTCTTTTGCAAAACTGGATTTTTCAGGTAAGTGGAAGGAGGCCAAAATTTCACAATATTTCCTAAAGAAAGTGCCTGCAGAGGCCTGCCAGACTTCCTCCACAACCTGTCCAGCACCTCTGCTTGGCAAGGCAGCAGTGAAATATCCTGAGCAGTGAGCACATGTCAGCACCCATAGCTGTGTGAATGACCTTAAGCCAGGCACTCCAAGCCACTGGGTCTCATTTCCTCAGCTGTAACATGAGTACTCTAAGGTCTCTGCTAGCTCAAAACATTCTCTGATTCTTCGCACAAACTGAGAGGTTTAAGAATTGACAACAGCAGCTGGGCAGGGTGGCACATGCCTGTAATCCCAACAGCTGGAGAGGCTGAGGCAGGAGGATCGCATGTTCAAAGCCAGCCTCAGCAAAAAAGCGAGACACTAAGCAACTCAATGAGACCCTCTCTAAATAAATTCAAAATGGGGAGGGGAGATGGCTCAATGATCAAGTGCCCCTGAGTTCAATACCCAGTAACCACCCCCATCAAAAAAAAAAAAAAAAAAAGAATTGACAACAACAGCCATCTTCTCAACCCCATGGCTGTAATTCCAGATAACAGAAGATACAGATAACTAGTCTCCCATTACAGGAGAATGACTCCTAAAACAGCACCAACTGCTATCTGGACAGTAAGGGAAACTATTTCACCAACTTCTTTGTAAATGACAATAAACAAGGCAGAAAAGTTTCAGTTCTTCCTATGATAAAAATATCCAGGGTTGGTCATACTGAATTCTGCTTAGCTCTAAGACCAAAATTACATACCCAGGTCTTTGACAAAACGCTTCATGTGCAGATTTAAAGGATGTATGACAGAACCTCCTGCCTCATATTCTTGCCCTTCCACAGTCAGGGTGGCTAAACGGCCCCCCACCTCTTTTCTTTCAAACAGGTCAATCTTCACATCTTTCCCAAATTTCTGCCGCAGATAATAGGCTGATGAAGTGCCACCAATTCCAGCTCCAATAATTGCTATGAGAGGAAAGAAAAAAGTTTTTTTGTTTTTTCTTTTTTCTTACCAGTGTGGGTTTTGTTTTGCCTTCAAAAGGTCGCAAGCTAATAACAGAGGTTATGCAAGGCTACTGTCAACAATTTAGGGAAGCCTGAAGGGGAAGGTTCTAATGAAAGAACTCCCAGAATGTGGACAGAGGCTGCTCCCAGTCAAATGCAGATTAAGTTACAAACTGACATCAATTCAATTCTTTTCCAGATGCCCAAAGATTCTCACAGGTCTGTGGAGGCACCAGTGGGCCTGCAAACCCCTTTTCCGTGTCCCAACTCATGGATGCATTTTAAATAAAGGGGCCGCCATTTTTGCCTAGCTTTGTTCTTTGTCTCAAGGGTAGACTCAGTGTAGACAGGTTAATGATTCGGAATAACAGAGCTTTAATTGGTGGGTAAAGGGACCAGAAGTAAAAAACCAAGACGACTGAAACGAGAAACAGAATAGATTATTTCGGAAGCTGCAGCAACCCTAGGCAAAGAAACTGGGCAATCCCAGGGCCTCAGAGCAGGCCGACCTCAGCAAAGTGGAGAGGGGGAGAGGGGGTTTCAGCCTAACAAGGGAAGCAGACAGGGTCAGCTTGTTTGCACTGCTCCCTGTGCTGTGTCTGGGCGAGCCTGAAATCTGCTTGGCAGGAGCAGCCAGGCGTTCCAGGACCGGTCAAAAGACTGGCCTCCCGAAAAGGCAGCATAAAGGCAGGCAGCAAAAAGGACCCCTATCCTCCCCAGAGCCCCAGGCCTCCAAGACTAGGGCTGCAGGGACGCTTGGTCCCCATCACAGCCCATGCTTCAAGTGGGCATCTCTCCAAGCCCAGGAAGCGCAATCCGTCTTTAGGAAGACGGAAAGCTGACCACAGGTGTGAATCGGTCAAGGCGCGACCTGCCCGCCCTGCCTGAATCCTGGCTTTCGGACCTGGGCGCACTACGCTCCAGAGCCCTCCCGCGCCGCCCCCTTCTGGCCTACCGATCTTCTCCGGTGGAGCCCGCAGCTCGGCGCTACCGAGGCACCCCCAGCTGCACAGCAGCAGCCACAGCCACAGCAGCGACAAGCCGAGCTCCCCGGCGACGTGCCCCATGGCCTTCCCAAACGCAGCAACCGGCCTCCAGTTCCCCGCAGTCCCCACGCAGCGGCGCGTCTGCGCGCTCACTCGCCCCGCCCCTAGACTGCCAGGCCCTCCGAGCCCCGCCCAGGCTCGGCGCAGGCCCGCCCAGTTCCTCCCCGGCCACGCCCCTAACAGGCCACGCCCCTGCCCTGTCCCTCGTTTCCCAAATCCACCCCAACTCCATATCCTAGGCCACTCAGTCCCCCAAGCGCGCTACGCTTCTCGGAAACCCACCCTCCTTCAGAAAAGATCCAAGGCATGGTTAGAAGCTTGCCCCATCTGTTCTTCCTCCCGATAAAACACCTTTCTTCACCATCACAGAGAACGCACACAGCTGTCAGAAACTGGCCAGGGGGACAACAAATGCTTATTGAGTGATCACTTTATTCCAGGGCCTCATGAGACAAATGGGTAAATGGTACTGGGTGAAAAGAAAAATAAGACTGGCGATGGGGCAGTGCAAAGTGGAGGTAGCACAATATAGTGACAGAAATGAATAAAAGTAGTGTATCTGTAAAAGCCCAGAATGTGCATCTCAAAATATGCCTCTTTGGCATAAAGATTATTTAAAGCTGAAGGCAACTGTAAAAATGTAGGTACAAGAAAAGCTCTCTGTCCCACCAAAATTGCCTAAAAGTAGGACACAAATTTTCAAACACAAAGGTGTCTCTTCTTCCCTCTCTACCTGGAAGGATAAGAGTTACTTTCTGAAGACAAATTTAGATCTTAAAAAAAAAAAAAAATTATAGGAAACCATTAGTCTGGACAGAGTTCGTGCAATAGGTCCAATAAACCAAACCAAACCAAATGGAGTCACTCATGCTAAAGTTCCTTGCCACCAAGCTGAAACTATGTTATCTGACCAGACTTCCAAGAAATCAGGAGAGATATAACACAGCTAAATTTTCAAACAGGCTGGTTATAGCAGACAAGAGAAAGAAGTTCTCTTTGCTTTAATCTTTCAAAGAGAAGTAACTTTGAAATTACTAATATGCTTTTTGTCCTCTGTTTCTGCTTTCCTCAGCCCTTTTCTGTCTATAAAGCCAACCTCCTCTGCTCAGCTCATTGGATATTCATTCTATTTTACAGAATGAGGCATTTCCCAACTCTAGAATCACAAATAAAAGCCAATGGAAGGGGCTGGGATTGTGGCTCAGAGTGAGAGCGCTCGCCTCGCACGTGTGAGGCACTGGGTTAGATCTTCAGCACCATTTAGAAATAAAGATATATTTTTAAAAAGCCAATGGAAACCTTTAAATTTGTCATAATTTTGTCTTTTGGCAGGCTTTAATTAGCCATGACCAGAGGAATCTATATCTAACTTTATCCAAGAGCTTTTCTCTACCATTTATTTGTCTTCCCACAATTTGCTGCCCCTAGAGACTCAAAAATCCTTTTCCTTGTCTTGTCATTTTTTTAAAACTGTACTGTTCTTAGGGGCTGGGGGTTGTGGCTCAGTGATGGAGCACTTGCCTGTCATGTGAGAGGCACTGGGTTTGATCCTCAGCACCCATATAAAATAAATAAATAAGGGTATTGTGTCCATTTACAATTAAAAAATATTTTTTAAAAAAATTTACTGTTCTTCACTGAAGATGCTATAAACCTGAATTCAAAGTCAACCTCTTAGATATTTACTCATTTCTCTGGGTATCTTCTACATATACATGTGATAAACATTTTGTTTATTCTTCTCTTGTTAATCTGTCTTTTGTTACAGGGATCTGTACGAATCAAGAAGGACACTAATCAGAAGGATAGAGGAAAAATTATTTTTTCCTCTCCTACATACTAATGTTGTTAACACAAGAAGACCAGGATGAACGCAAACTTCACAGATCAGATCAGCACTTTATTCAGCAACAAAGTTTAACACAGGAACAGGGGATGCAGGGATGAAATGATGCCGTGGTGGGACCCACTTTCCTAGTGGAAAATGAGCCCCTGAAATGGGAAGGGCCTGGACTTATATAGGTTATCCTGAGAGGTGGTCTAATGAGCATACCAGTTTTCTTGGGCACCCAGGAATTTGGGGTTTGTTCTATAGTGAAGGGGTCAGTTTGAGTGCTGAGAAATTTGAGCTCTTGGGTCAGGGGTCTGTGCTCCGCATCTGGAGAGGATTTACTCCAAGGAAGGTCAGTGCCCCTGAGAGGCTATCACCTCAGTGGGAGGAGACACCTCTTTCCTGCCTGCAATTAGCATCAGAGAAGCATTTGTCTTGGGAAATGAAAGCTGTCAACGCATGGCTTTCTTTTTACTCCCTTTTTCTCAGGCCACATTATTTGGGGGATTCTTCATTTTCCATCTATTAGATGCCATTCAGTAGAACACTATGCATTCATTAATAAGAATGTCTGGTCTATAACTATTTTCCCAATATATTAGTTAAGGAAAACTGGTGGCTGAATGATGCTTATAAAATGAGCCCATTTCTATTATTACAATACTTTTACCCAAAGAAACAAACTAACTGACAACTATAAGAGCATAAAGATGGGTTGGGGCTGGGGATGTGGCTCAAGCGGTAGTGCGCTCGCCCGGCATGCGTGCGGCCCGGGTTCGATCCTCAGCACCACATACCAACAAAGATGTTGTGTCCGCCGAGAACTAAAAAATAAAAAAATAAAAAATAATAAAAAAATAAAAAAAGATGGGTTGGGATTGTAGCTCAGTGATAGAGCGCTTACCTAGAATGCATGAGGCACTGGGTTCCATCCTTGGTGCCACATAAAAATAAAAACAAATAAAATAAAGGTATTGTGTCCATCTACAACTAAAAAAATGAACAAAAAGAATGGACTGGATGGGAGGAATCTGAGTTGGATACAAAGAAAAGTTTAGCTTAGACACAGAGTAGAAAATTCAGAGCAAAAAGCATTTATCCATTAAACAAATGTTGTGTTCCATTCTAAATGGTCTAGATATTTTTGAAAATCAGACTCTTTAAAAACTAAAAGCTTGGGGTTGGAGTTGTAGCTCAGTGGTAGAGCACTTGCCTCGTATGTGTGAGGCACTGTGCTCAATTCTCAGTACCACATATAAATAAGCAAATAAAAGGTCCATCAACAAGTAAAAAGAGGGGGCTGGGGATATAGTTCAGTTGGTAGAGTGCTTGTCTCGTATGCACAAGACCCTGGGTTCAATCCCCAGCACCACACACACACAAAAAAAATTCCTCTAAGGAAGTTGATATCCCAGTGGGAATGTGGGGTAGTAATTGGAGTAAATAAGTAAATAGGTAAAAGATCTAATATAGAGACTAGGGTGAGAGGAATGGGAAATGGGTTGCAATTTTAAATAGGATGGTCAGGGTTAGCCTCATTGAGTAGGTAGCACTTTAGCAAAAATTTGTAGGATATAAGAGAAGCTAAGAGATGCCTTGCAGATTTGAGGGTCAACAAGGAGGCTAGGCTGGAGAAGTCCCTGGGGCTGAGTAAGGGAAATAAGTATAGTGCCCAGGGCGAGCAACAGATTCCAGTTCTTCAAACAATGGTCCAAGCCTAACAGGATTGACTACCATAGCAACTCATCTAGTCAAAGAAGCCAACAAGGAGTATTTGCTGGGTAGTACTGCAGAAGAAAAAGCAACAGTTCAGCAGTGGCTGGAGTAAAGGGTCATCGAGTAGATAGACATCCCCAGTTAAGAGGATATCCACACTCTGTTGAAGGATCTGAATTTGTATCTTGAAGATAAAGTCAACCTTACAGGATATAACTTTAACTTAGCAGATATTCTTACTGTACTATGGACTTCATCGCTTTATAGTTGACCTGACAGCTCAAGAAAAGGAGAAAGATCTCAATGTGTCTCGCAGGTTTTGTCACATTTAGCATTACCCAGGCGTCAGGCAACATCTGTCTAGTGTTGTCTTCATCAAGAACAGACTATAGGGCTGGGGATGTGGCTCAAGCGGTAGCGCGCTCGCCTGGCATGCGTGCGGTCCGGGTTCGATCCTCAGCGCCACATACCAACAAAGATGTTGTTTCCGCCGAGAACTAAAAAATAAATAAAAATTCTCTCTCTCTCTCTCTCCCCCCTCTCTCACTCTCTCTTTTAAAAAAAAAAAAAAACACACAGACTATACACTAACTCCCACTAGAAGTCACCATGCCACACACGGCGTGATTAAAATGTCTTAAATGGAAAGTGCATCTGGACCATAGTACTAATGTAAATTGATATGCTATCATTGTTTATTTGTTGGTAGAATTTTTGAAGTGTAAAACTGTGTCTGAATGTTTTATTTGTTCTTTAGTTGAAGTTTTGCAAATTTTGATGTAAAGAAATTCAACTGCTGTCCCCCAAAAAATCAAGTGAAATCAAGTTATAAATTACCTGGTTTTTAAAAGATTAAATTTATTTTAATAAAAGTTGCAAATCAGTGACTTATCTTAAAAAAAAGGCAGTACTTTCAATGGTTGATGTACTTGGCTATTTATTAACCTCTCTTTCATATTTTAAAATTCTTTTTCCTATGGATATTTACCATACTTTGTTTATTAAAAACTGTGATAACTTATCCCAAGGATTGAGAAAGGGAAGACAGATGTATTTGATTTAAATATTTATGTGAGCTAGTAAACGTGGCTGAAAAACTCAAAAAAAAAAAAAAAAAAACAAGGAGGCTAATGGAATAGAATAAGGAGGACAGGGTGGAGGTGTTAATGGAAGAGATGTAGGTATTAAGGAAATAAACACATATTTAAGAACATAACAATATCAAGATTTTTCAATATCTTTTTTACTACATTTTTTTTTTGAATTTTAATATTTATTTATTTTCTTAGTTTTCGGCGGACACAAAATCTTTGTTTGTATGTGGTGCTGAGGATCGAACCCGGGCGGCACGCATGCCAGGTGAGTGCGCTACCGCTGGAGCCACATCCCCAGCCCTTTTCACTACATCTTGATATTACAAAGAAAAAAACTAAACCGTCTTTTACTTTCCATTTTCAAAATTATATTATTCCTATAATACTTCAGGGCATTAAATACAATAGGCCCTCAATAAATGTTTACTAGTTGATTAGAACTGGCCATGTAATTGACTGTGGCCCAAGGGTTGTATTTGGAAACTGATCTCTGATAATGAAACCTTGTGAAAGAATTGACTGAATGGGCATTTCAATGAAGACATACCTTAGAAAAATTTGCAAAATGGGAGGCAGAGGCTTTTTCATTCTGCACCCTTGCCCTTTCAAAATAATGCTTATTTTTTTAAATATTTATTTATTTATTTTAAAGTTGTAGTTGGACACAATATTTTTATTTATTTATTTTTATGTGGTATTGGAATTTGAACCCAGGGCCTCGCCTGTGCTAGGCAAGCGCTCTACCACTGAGCCACAACCCCAGCCCCAAAAATAATATTTATTAAGGAAATTCCAAAAGGTTAAAAAAAAAAAAAAAAAGAATCATGGGGGAAAATGTTACCACATACCTAAAGGAAAACTATAAGGTAATGTAACATTTAGTAGATGAACACAATACCTTTATTTTATTTTTATGTGGTGCTGAGGATTGAACCCAATGCTTCACACGTGCTAGGTAAGTGCTCTGCCAACCTAGCTACAACCCCAACCCGGTAAGGTAACTTTTAGTCAAAGGAATGTTGTCCATAAACATAGTCTAGAAAGCTAAACACTGAAGAAGATTCTCTCCTTGACCAAACTCTAACCAGGCCCTCTTCTGAGCACTTTTTTTTTTTCCTACTTGGCTTCACTTTTGGCCTACAAAGACATTGTAACATTGTTTCAAGTAACTCAAAGCCACAATCCTACCTCTGAAAGTACCTGCCTGAAAAAACTAAAAACTGCTAAGAATTTACTGCTTGTTTCAACCAACATCTGAAGATAGGGCTTATTGTCTCCCAGCCTCCATGGGAGGTTAGGAAGGTAATTTAAATGTAGTTAACAAACTCAGTCAAGAGTCAGTTAATTAGCATGATTGGTTGCACATGGGCCAAACCTTACTCGCTACATTTAAAAAATTTTCACCACCCTACCCTATAATTTGATGTCCTACTCACCCCCTTCTCTAGTCCCTCATTCTTCCTTTAAAAGTAGTCAGGCATAGTGATGAGTGGTTAATGTTTAAATTATATATATTTTATTTTAGGCAAAGTAGAAAATTCAGAAGCAATATAAATTGAACATTCGGACTGGAGTTTGGTTCAGTGGTAGAGCACTTGTCTAGCATGTCTGAGGCCCTGGGTTTCATCGATTGCCAACTCTGCAAAAAGAAAAAGAAAAAGAAAAAAGATAAACAAACATGTGATTACATAAAATCTATCCATTTTCAGATGTCAGAGGATAGCATTTTAAAGTAAAATAATAAACAATAATGCATAAGAAAAGTATTTACCATTAATAATAAAAGAGAATTTAATATTACAAGCATACAAAAAGCTCTACAAATTGATAAGAAGAGGTAAACTGCTTCATCTCTCAGCTTTCAGATTCCTCATCCAAACACTTATAACTAAATATTAGTTGGTTACTGGATCAGCCTGAGCTACCTTAAAGAGGTACATGAGGCTCTGCTTTGATGGGAATGGACCATGTGGGAATAATATACTAAAAAACAAAAGCTCATTCTAGAGTTTGGCAGGCCCATATCCACAGTAACTCGGAGAAAGCTCCTGAGCACTGATTGAACCATTACTTTCGTGCATTTTCTTCTGAGACACTTTCTAGAAAGATGTGTATGTTATTCCTCTGTTTGCTGGGAGAAAATTAAAGGCCTAGAGACAGGAAGAGATAGAAACAGGCTGGAGCAGAACAAGAGTTAACTGAGGAAACATATGAAGTCATGAGTTCTTGAACCCTAGTCCCCTCTCCATCCTCTCTTTCAGTTTGCTATAGTGCATCTTAAGAACCCTCATGGCAATCTGAAAGGTGGCTTGCAGCTCTAGCAGCTCCAGCAGCTCCAGCTTGATAAGTCCCAAGCAAAAAATGCTGGGGAGCAACAGGTCTAGCCAAAGCAGGGACAGATACACCAGTCTCATAGATATAAGTCACTCACTTCAAGCCAATGGTTACCCTCCCCAAACCCCCTAGCACTGAACATGCCTAAAGATTAAGAGTTGGTCTATAGCAACAGTTGTCACAGAGCATTTAAAACTCATGATTTTCACCTTCTAAATTTTGGCCAAGAGACTGAGGCAGGAAGATCACAAATTAGAGACCAGCCTCAGCAACTTAACTAGAACCCCCTCAATTAGGCAAGGCCCTGTCTTAAAATAAAAAACGAAAGGGGGCTGGAAGTGGAGCTCAGTGGTGGAGTGCTTGCCACACACAGAGGAGGCCTTGGGTTCAATCCTCAGGACTGCATAAAAATAAATAAAGTAAAGGTATTGTGTCCATCTACAACTAAAAATATAATATATATTTTTAAAAAGGGGCCAGGTCAGGTGGCAGCCGCCTATAATCCCAGTGACTAGAGAGACTGAGGCAGGAGGAATACAAATTCTAGGCCAGCCTCAGTAATTTAGCAAGGCCCTCAGCAACTTAGCAAGACCTTGTCTCAAAAAAATAAAATAAAAAAGGGTAGGGATGTGGCTCAGTGGTAAAGCCCCTCTGGATTCAACCCCCAGTAGCAAAATAATAATAATGATAATAATTAATTAAAACAACTAGGGATGTAGTTTGGTATAGAACATCTCTGAGTTCAATCCCCAGTACTTAAAAATAAATAGATTTGAGCTGGGCGCAGTAGCGCATGTCTATAATCCCAGTGGTTGGGGAGGCTGAGGCAGGAGGATCCTGAGTTCAAAGCCAGCCTCAGCAAAAGCAAGGTGCTAAGCAACTCAGTGAGAACCTGTCTCTAATAAGATAGGGCTGGGGATGTGCCTCAGTAGTCAAGTGCCCCAGAGCTCAATCCTGGGACCAAAATAAGTAAATAAATAACTAAGTAGATTTTTGGCAAAGTTTAACAGCCAAATAAGGATGCTAATTAAAGATTGCTTCCCCCCCCACACACACAGAGGTTAAAAAAAAGGTAAGAAGTAGTAAGAAAAGGATGTGGTCAATATTATAAGCATATAAACAGCTCTATAAAGTAATAAAAAGAGGTAAACAACTTCATAAATATAGACTAAGTATATGAATAGGCAACTCATAAAAGAGTAACTGTCAAGGGTAAAAAGATAGATAGATAGATAGATAGATAAAGAAAGAAAGAAAGAAAAAAAGAAGCTCAAGGGCTGGGGTTGTGGCTCAGTAGTGGAGCACTCGCCTAGCACATGTGAGGCTGTGGGTTCGATCCTCAGCACCACATTAAAAAAACACATAAAATAAAGGTATTGTGTCCAACTACAAATAAAAAACAAATATTAAAAAAAAAAAAAGATGCTCAACCCTTTAGGCAAATGCAAGTAGTTTAGGCAAATGCAAGCTAAAACAAGGAGATGCCATTTATTATCTAACATAGTGGCAAAAATTAGTAAGAATAATAACATATTTTTTTTAAAGAGAGAGAGAGAATTTTAATATTTATTTTTTTTTAGTTTTCAGCAGACACAACATCTTTGTTTGTATGTGGTGCTGAGGATCAAACCCGGGCCGCATGCATGCCAGGCAAGCACACTACCGCTTAAGCCACATCCCCAGCCCTAATAACATCTTAATGCAGAAGAAAATGGAGCAAGTTTGGTGAAGGACTCAGGGACTTTCAATTATTGTTGGTAGAAATGTGAATGATTATAACCTTTAATATATAAGGATATATGTACCAGGATTGCAACACCATTTGTAATAGAAAAAAGGTAGAGTAACTTGAAGGTCTATCAACACCAATTATGGTAATTTATTCAATTTACCTTTGAATAAGTTGTGCACATTCATTCTATGGACTATTTTGCCACAACTAAAGTTGGGACTGGGAGTATAACTCAATGGTAGTATGTTTAATATGCCCAAGGTCCTAGATTCCAGTCCTTGTATGCACATATAAAAAGATCTGTATTCATCAAACTGGATAATACTATGATGTAAGCTTAAGTGAAAAAAGTTGCAAAGTATATATCATGTATTTTGAAATAACTAAAAATCCTAAGTACTTACATATAAGTGTATCTGGATACATATAGAGTAAGATGTGGAAGCTTACAGACTAATTTGTTAATATTAGTTCTTTTTTTTTCTTTTTTTAATTTTTATTGGTTGTTCACAACATTACAAAGCTCTTGACATATCATATTTCATACATTAGATTGAAGTGGGTTATGAACTCCCAATTTTACCCCAAATGCAGATTGCAGAATCACGTCAGTTACACATCCACAATTTTACATAATGCCCAATTAGTAATTGTTGTATTCTGCTACCTTTCCTATCCCCTACTATCCCCCCTCCCCTCCCCTCCCATCTTCTCTCTCTACGCCATCTACTGTAATTCATTTCTCTCCTTGTTTATTTTCCCATTCCCCTCACAACCTCTTATATGTAATTTTGTATAGCAATGAGGGTCTCCCTTCATTTCCATGCAATTTCCCTTTTCTCTCCCTTTCCCTCCCATCTCATGTCTCTGTTTAATGTTAATCTTTTCTTCCTGCTCTTCCTCCCTCTCTGTTCATAGTTGCTCTCATTATATCAAAGACGACATTTGGTATTTGTTTTTTAGGGATTGACTAGCTTCACTAAGCATAATCTGCTCTAGTGCCATCCATTTCCCTGCAAATTCTATGATTTTGTCATTTTTTTACTGCTGCATAGTACTCCACTGTGTATAGATGCCACATTTTTTTTATCCATTCATCTATTGAAGGGCATCTGGGTTGGTTCCACAGTCTAGCTATTGTGAATTGTGCTGCTATGATAATATTAGTTCTTAAAGAGGGAAGAATAAGGAAATTTTTAATCTTTTCTTTAGGGGCTGGGGATGTGGCTCAAGCGGTAGCGTGCTCGCCTGCCATGCGTGTGGCCCGGGTTCGATCCTCAGCACCACATACCAACAAAGATGTTGTGTCTGCCGCCGAGAACTAAAAAAAAATAAATATTAAAAAAAATAATAATAATCTTTTCTTTATATTATCTATATTATTTCACTTGTGATAGTGAACATGTAGTACTTTTATAACATTTTAAAAAATGACTGTATTAGCCTGGTACAGTGGTGCACACCTGTAATCCCAGCAGTTTGGGAGGCTGAGACAGGAGAATCATGAGTTCAAAGCCAGCCTCAGAAATTTAGTGAAGCCCTAAACAACTCAGTGAGACCCTCTCTCTAAAAAAAAAATACAAAAATAAAAAAAAAGAGCTGGGGATGTGGTTCAGTGGTTGAGTGCCCCTAAGTTCAATTCCAAGTACCAAAACAAACCAAAAATCTACAGTACTAAAAGAACATTGCAAAGGGACTTGGGATATAGCTCAGTGCAAGGCCCTGGATTCAATCCCCAGCACTGTAAAAAAAAATATAATAATACAAACAAAAACAGTTCAAAATATTTGAGGAGGAAAAAAAAAAGGAAAGGTGCCAAAGAGGAAACTGATAGATACAACATATATGAACCTTGAAAGCATAATACTAAGTGAAAGAAACCAGTTTCAAGGGAACACATAGTGTGCAATTCCATTTCTATGAAATGCCCAGAATAGGTAGATCCAAAAGTGACTGTTAATTGGAAAAAGTTTCATTTGGAAGAATGAAAATGTTCTAAAAATGATTGTAGAAATGGTTGAACATCTCTATGAATAAACTAAAAAAAACTACTTTAAATGGGTGTCTCAAAAATGTGTTTAAAAATACTGTCCACTATAACATCTGCCTCATCCTCAAGAAATAAATCTTGATATCTTTTAATATAATCTGAAGAATGCATCAGGGACTCTCAAGGCAATTCCAAAAATGGAAATCAGAAATGTATCATAGTTCTAAAGGAACTATTTTGAAGAGGATATAGTTTTTGGATGTGTAAATTCTCCTATGTTTATAAAATATTTCATATAACTTATAAAGTTCATTATGAAATGCATAACGAATACACTGAATCACATTTTAGAGCCCTAATTTTCCTTCCTTCTAAAAGAGTACTTAAATTTATGTATCTTCTGATTCACTTACCTTATGATTCTTGTGACCAATTTGCTACAGAAACCACTTCTTAAATGCTTTTCAATGTACATTGAATACACCACAGAAAGGCAAAATAAAGAAAAATAAAGGGTCTGAAAATATTTTTTCAAGTCTCAAATAATTGGTTAGCACCAACAAGGCAAATTCTTCTTACTGAAACACGTTTTTAAGTAAAAAAAAAAATTAAAATTGAATTTTTTTCTGTACAGAAAAAATAGAAACATCCATCCAACTGCACTGCAATGAGATAATTCGTTTCTCAAAGCAATGAAAAAAATAGCAGATATGAACTATCAAACCATCAGTAGTACACTTTTATTTTCAAATTAAAATAACAATATATGAAGTGCATCTTTGAATGGGAATGTGTGCTTGCGTTTTCTTCTAGGAGACTCTGGCGAGCGTTTGCACCAACAGCGCCGCTGGTGTAGTGGTATCATGCAAGATTCCCATTCTTGCGACCCGGGTTCGATTCCCGGGCGGCGCAGGCATTCTTTTTGCTCAAGAATGTCTTAAAAGAATCTTCATAAATCTTTCCTGTAGTGAAAATACTTAGAATTTTTAATTACCCTGAAGACCTCCATTTCATTATAATTCACTGATGAAACATTCGGATCTGGAGCTAACCGACAGTTTACGAAAGTTTTGAAATAGTTAAGCTTTGCGCCTGCGCAATCCGAGCCAACACGAGTCGGGTGAAAGAGCGGCTGCGCAACAAGTGAACCTACGGATTGAGGTGTAGCCCCGCGCCGCGAGGGTGAGAGTGCAGGGTCATTCTGCGCCTGCGCGGTCTGGGTCACTTCGCTGGCTGCTCCTAGGCGCCCGGCTCGCCGCCATCTTGAATCGGGGCTTCATTGTTCGCGCTGTGCGGGGCAAATCGGCGTAATTACCGCGGAAGAAGACGGCGAAGTAACCTCTGCTCAGCCGAGAAACCCCGCCATCCCGCAGCCATAGCCGTTCATACGATTTGGGAGGTAGTGAAGGGCAGGGAGCTGGACCCAGAGGCGCCGCCGCGACAGCAGCAGCCATGGAGGACGAGATGCCCAAGACTCTGTGAGTCTGGAGCAACGATGAGGGAGGCGGGATGGTGGTCGTCCCGGAGGGAGGCCTCGGCCCTGCGCCGCTCCCCAGCCTATTGTCTCCGTGGACGCCGCGATATCGTGGTTCCTCTCTCCTTAGCACACACCTGGATGCTTAGAGCCAAGACCCGGGCTGTGAGAGGACGAAGTGGAGGGACTGGGGGTCGACCCTCAGAATTAATCCCTTCGCCTTAACTGCACCAGCGCGCGGCCTTTGGCCTCGCCGCCCGCCCTCTGGGGTCCTTAGACCTGGAGAAAAGACTTTTTCATTCAAACCTCTCTTTAGAACTCGGCGGACCCTCCTGTCGTCCCATGCTTGCTTGCTTCTCTTTTTTTTTTTTTTTCCCGCCTCCCCCCCCTGTAATTAACCTCTTTATATCTTTTCAGACTTCCCTTTCATTTTATTTTTCTCCTGAAACTCCTCCTTTCGTTTTCTTCTCGTTGGTAGGAATTTTTTTCCCCCATCTTGAGGCTGAGGTAAACTTTATTCTCGCAGTTGCCAACTGGAAAAAAGCCAAATATCTTTCTTTAACCTCTCTTTGGCTTTTCTTCTGTAGCACCCCCGACCCTCGACCAAAAAGCCTAACCGGACCACCCAAGGATTTTGAAACTGCTTTTCTAAAAAAAAAAAAAAAAAAAAAAAAATGGAAATCTCACCCAGAGGAATATATCTACTGAGGGAAAGTGGATCTAATACATCTTTATAATCGCTTGCTACTCTGGTGATTGACATGTTGCCGATCAAGCAGGCAATTTTTATGAAGCAACAGTTGATTATATAACGTATTTAGGCAAGAATTTTTTAGTATTAAGTGATCCGAGCTGGGGATATTTTCTTTGTCCTGTAGTTCCCCCCCCCCCTGCATTCTTTGTTTTCAGAATATTAATTGGATGAGCGATCCTGCCTTTGTTGCATTTCTGGGGGGGGGGGGAGGAAAAGCTCATTGAGATATGTTTTGGATGTTTACTTTATTGTGTGAATTTGAGGTTTACAAATAATGTTTAATATGAAATACACAGAGCAAATTGGTTACCCCAGTAAAGCCGACTTAACATATTTATCATCTCACATAGTTAACTTTTCAGTGAGTTCCTGACATGGCTTTTTGTTTTACTGTTGGATACTGGCAGTTTGAGAGCTCAATGCATTAAAAATACAATTTTAGGTTTCTTTTCACAACTCTAGATATTAAAGTTCTGAACTAGAGAGTTGTTTTTTTCACCAAAATTTTTTGAATTCTAAATTGTTATTTCTTATATATATGGGAAATGTTGTTACATTTTACATTTCTTTTTTAAAACTTATATTTTTATTTATTTTATTTTTTTGCAGTGCTCAGGATTGTACCCAGAACCTTGCACATACTAGGCAAATGCTCTACCACTCAGCTAAATCCCCAGACTTATTTTCTTAATAGGTTAAATATTCTGCTAGTTTATGGGTATCTTTTTATAAGGATGCAGCAATTAGGGAATGGACTTTGCTTCTGGAAAGTTTGTATCTACAGAAGAACACTCCCTAAAAACCTACTAGACTTTTTTTCCTCTTAGATCTTAGCTAGAAGCATGATAGCCACATATTGGATTAAGCACTGCTCATATTTTATAATGCCTTTACATTTACGATTCTTACATTATTTTGAAATTTTTTAATTTCAGAAACTGCCAGGAATATATGGGAACTTAACCTTTTTAGTACGTTGATTTGGGAATATCAAATAATGAAGACAACTTCAGCAATCTCAGGCCAGTCTACAAAAGCAGGTAGTTAAATAGTACTAGACTGGGGACAGGGGGCTAATCATTGCAGGAGAAATAATAGTTTTATTAATTCACAGAGAGTCATTAAATGCTTAGTATGTGCCAGGCTCTGTATTAAGTGCTTTAAATGCTCTTTTAGTACTCATCTGAACATTAAAATAATTTATTCCATTTTGAAGCCAGAAAAAGCAAAATTAGAGTCTAATTAACTCACCCAAGATCATATACCTTTTTATTCCTCATCCTGCACTTCGACTGTCTTCAGCTCTTAACCATTACACTAATGACTGATTTTGCCTTGAACCTCTCATTAGAACACCCCATTTAAGAATCTTTTTTTGCTCGAAGTAGTCCTATTATCTTCTCACTTGCTTCTGTCTCCCTCAGCCAAAATCTCTCATTTTTCCAGTTACACCAATCTTGGTTAAATATGGGTAGGCACTAATTCCTAAGTTTTCCCAGCAGCATTCTTACTTTTAATGTTTGCTTTCATGACTCTGGAACTTATAATATGTCAGGGGTTTTTAATATGTTCTTGGCACAGCATCTGGTCCATGGTAAGTGATTTAATAGATTTGTTTTAAAATGTGATACAGTTCAAGAAGAGAATCAAGATTTTACTCATTTGAGAATAAAATAGTCTGAATTCTAATACAACCTGTGTTCCTAAATGGCTTAGAGGAAATATCCATTTGCCACATCTCAGTGGTCAGCATCACCGTGTTAAATTTGAGATTGCCAGTATTCATCTTTCTCTCAGCAGTACTTTGGAAACACATTGTAAGAAAAACATTCTTAAAGATTTTCCTGCAAGACTATTTTGAGGAGTGTTCAAAGTAATTAGTAATTCAGACATTTGTAGTGAGTGGATGGGTTATATTTACATACTATTATTCTTATGTGTAAATTTGAAATTGTCCATAATGAAAAATAAAAATGTGTATAGTGAATCTGAATTGGCCTTGGTCACTTTGAAAACTTTAAATTTGTGAAATAAAAGCGACACACTAAACTATAAAAACATTGCTGGTGTTAATTGCTGGAAGTTAATTCCTTTAGATCCAGGCACTTTAATGTCCTCTGAGTGATTTACTCTCAAATGCATTTTGATATAGCTATACAGTTACTGTATGGCTTTGACATTATTAACAATGTAGATCTCTTTAAAAGCCCTCAGCTAAATAATTGCTGTCTAATTATTACTAATGAGGGCCTTGCCTTTCCATCACCCCATGCATCTTTCTTATTTCTACACCACTCTTCTCCAAACACTTTTGTAGAAGGAAATAACTCTTTTTTGTTGAGTTCAGTTGGCTTATTCATTCTTAACTAGTAAGGTGAGACTGAAGGAAAGTTTGACTAAAATGAGAATTTTAGTTATTGGATAATACATTGTTTCTGAAGAATGGCCATGAATCCTTGTAATCCCAGCAACTCAGGAGGCCAAGGCAGGAGGATTCCAAGTTTGAGGTCAACCTCAGTAATTTAGCAAGACCCTATCTCAAAAAACTAAAAGGGCTGGAGATGTGGCTCAGACAAAAAAAAAAAAAAAATTGACAATGTGCTACAAACATATTCATTAGTAATATTTGAGAATGTAACTCGTGGCTATCACTGTTCTAGGAACTGGAAACACATAGATCTTTTTAGAACTTACATAAATAATTGTTAGGTGGTAATTAAGTTCTATAGAGAAAAATAATGCAAGATAGGGAAGATAGAGTGGAAATTATAGAGAACAGTAAGGAAAAGTCACCGTGAAGGGAGAACTGAAGAAGGTGAGGGAGAACTATGCATATATCTGAGGAAGGGGCACTGTAGAAAGAGCTGGTGGCCCATGGTGAGGCATGCTTGTTGCAGAAACTGAAGAGATAGGAGAGAATTAGGAAATGTGGTTAGAATGATGTGAGGGGAGAAGGGGTTATTAGGGGAGGTAGAAGATAACAGATCATATAGGGCCCTATGAGGGCTGTGTCTTGGAAAAAAAGTGGTAAGGGAAGCAATCAGAGGATTTTAAGCAAGGGAGTGATATAATCTGTTTTAACCATTGAAAGGGCAGAGTCAAGTAGACTAGTATAGTTCAGTTGAGTGACCAAATGGTGATTTAAAAAGTAATACTAGTAGAATGATGAAAAGTAGAAGGATTTTGAATATGTCTTGAAAATCTAGCAGCAGAGATTATCAGTGGATTGAATGTGTTATGTGAGAATGACACCAACGTTAAGTGGATTTATTTAGAAGTGTATATCAATCTAAAATGTTTGCTGAATAAGTAAAAATGAATGCCATTTTGAGAGCATGGATATCCCTTAAGATGTCTTCAATTTTAATATTAGATACATTTGTTCAATCTGGTTTGTGTGTATGGCCGCACAAACCAACTGAAAGAATTACTAGCTAATAAATAAGATAGCTTCCGCAATGTGTAACAGACTATCCTTTGTGAATTGTTTAATAATAGGTTAGGATGCTGACATGGTGTATATATACACATTACAGGTTTGTTTAGGTTTTTTTTAGAGAGAAAATTTTTTTAATATTTATTTTTTAGTTTTCGGTGGACACAACATATTTTATTTTTATGTGGTACTGAGGTTGGAACCCAGCACCCCACGCATACCAAGCAAGTGCGTTGCCGCTTGAGCCACATCCCCAGCCCATCTACAGGTGTTAATTAGAAAATAATTGTTTCCCCTGTTAACTTTAGTAACTCGGGCAAAATAATTTCCTAGCAAATTGCAAATGTTCTGAAGTCATCTAGAGAGTATAGTTATTCAGCAAATATTTATAGAGTACATAGCAATGTTCCAGTCAGTGTTCTATATAGTGTATTTCCAGTCTGAATTTTTAAAATCCGTACTCTTATGAAATTTATCATTAAGTTAAAACTTACTTATCCATGCTTTTTTACTCATTTTCACGGGGATTTCTTTATTAAATTCTCCATTTTAATGATTATGGCTAGAAACAAACCCATTCTGCTTTGTACATTTTCTTTGTAGGTTAATTGTCTAGAGCTTGTATTAATAAAAAATGAATATTTTAAGTGTTCTTGGATTCCAGTTTTGTAACTATTCGACTTAGTTACCAACTTGTGTATTAAGATAATATGAAATTCTATCCCTGGCAGAGCTGTCATGTGGTCACTAGTAGCAGTGATGACTATTGATTCTACTTCTCAGGTATTATTTATTTTGAGAAATTAAAAAACCTACAGAGAAGTAACACAAATTGTACATTGAAGACTTAACATGCTTTTCAGGTGGAATTAGCAATTATTGATATTTAGCCATTTATGGGGGGTTTTGTTTTTGTTTGGGGGGTATTTTTGCAGAAACATTTGAATTAATTGAAGACATCATGACACTTCGTGTTTAAATACTTTATTTCCTAAGAATGAGGACATTCTGTTACATAATCACAGTATAATTCTTCACCTTAAGGAGATTACATTAGTACAATATTTGTGTGTTGCTGGAAATTGAACCCAGATTCTCTGGTGCTAAGCATGTGCTCTTCAACTAAATTACATCCCCAGATATATTACCTCCAGATATAATATTAACTAATGTTTATTTTATATTCATATTTATCCAGCTGCCCCAAAAGACATGCTGTGGTTGGGTGTGGTTTGTCCCTGAAAGATTCATATTCAGGAATTTAGATCCTTAATGTGGCAGTGTTAAGTGGTGAAACCTTTTAAGAGGTGGGGCCTAGTGAAAGGTGATTAGGTCATGGGTGCATTGCCTTGGAAAGGAATTTTAAATGTAGTTCTTATAAGACTGGGTTGTAGCAAGACCAACTGCACTTGCTGGGCCCCTTTCTGTTTCAATGTGTTGTGATGCAGCTGGGGCTTTTTTGGTCAGATGCCAGTGCCATGATATCTGAACTTTCCAACCACCAGAATGTGAATCAAATAAACCTTTTCTTTAAAAGTTACTCAGCCTCAGGTATTTTGTTACAGTAACAAAAAATGGCATTTTTAAATTGATTACCTTAACAAATAATTCTGTCTCCATTTTCCAGTTCTGCACAGGATTGGTACATTATCCCAGGGGTGATACAGTAAATAACAATATGAGATACTTAAATCTTTGGTGTTAGTGAGAAGTCCATGGAATAGCTAGAAAAGACATTTAAATATTATTCAAAAAAATAAGTTCAAGGGTGTGGCTTAGTCATTGAGGACTTGCCTACTATGCTTAAAGCCCTTGGTTGGATCCCTAATGTGGCAAAATAAATAACATTGGTATGGTATACATCAAAAAAAGTAAACATTTGAAAAATAAAAACTAGATAAAATTAAATTGTACATTTGTTTAGTAGTTCAGTAGACATCATGATAGGTGACCTTGGTTTGCAACTGCTTTAGTAGAAAATTTTTTTTTTTAAGGTATAGTTGGACACAGTGTCTTTTATTTTATTTACTTATTTTATGTGGTGCTGAGGATCAAACCTAGGGCCTCTCCTGTGCTAGGCAAGCACTTTACCGCTGAGCTACAACCCCAGCCCCAGTACAAATTTTTATATAAAGATTAAGTATATGTAGCAAGGGAGTACTTTATGGGTACTTTAACTGAAAGGAGCTTATTAAAAATATATTGGACACTCTTAAGAATTTGTAGGAAGGTCATGGAACTTGGCTTGGAAAAGAGAGACAACTATTAGTCACAGTCATAATCAAATGACAGACCATCCCAGAAAGGATCCTGCTTCCACAAACACTGAAGATCAGACACCACAGTTTGTACTAGCACTGCTCTATTGTGCCACCAAAACATTTTTCTTTTTAAGGCCTCTGTGAAGTCTGTTCAGCTCTGGTATTTTTAATACAACTAACTTCCATCATATTCAAATGTTCCAGCTGCAAGGAGGTCTACAAAACCTATTTGTCATTTTCAGCTTCTGTAGAGAATAGGACTCTGCCATAAGGTAGTAACTCTCTAAAAGTCGGTAAGGGAGATATTTGGTAGCCAAAAAAAAAAAAAAAAAATCCTCTACACATAAAACTTTTAAAGCCATATTTCAGAGAATCCTTTGTTTTTAGAAACCAAATAGTAAGGAAAGACTAAAGAAACTTTCATATATAAAAATGAGAATGAACTGTAAAACATTTTGCAAGATGTAAGAAAACCTCCCAGTGTCTCAGGAGGCTGAGGCAGTAGAATCACAAGCTCAAAGCCAGCCTCAGCAATGGCTAAGCAACTCAGTGAGACCCTTACTCTAACTAAAAAATATAAAATAGGGCTGGGGATGTGGCTCAGTGCTTGAATGCCCCTAAGTTCACTCTGGTGTGTGTGCGCGCGCATGTGCACAACACACACACATATATATGAATGTATAATTTGTTTTCCATTGAAAGTATGTATAAAAAGATAAAAAAGGGTTGTTTTTATTTTGATTTGTGGTACTGGGATTGACCCAGGGACAGTTTACCACTGAACCATATCCCCAGCCCTTTTTATTTTTTATTTTGAGATAAGGTTGCTGAATTGCTTAGGGCCTCACTAAGTTGCTGAGGCTGGTCTTGAATTTGCAGTCCTGCCTCAGCCTCCCAGAACACTGGGATTACAGGCATGCAATACCGTGCCCCACTAGTGAGTATTAAAAGGAACTGCAGATTTCATATTTTTAGGCTTTCAGTCTCAAACTATTATTGAGCAAATATACTTGTAATAGCATTGTTTATAAAAATTTGAGGTATTAGTGACTGACATTGGTAAAAAGTTAAAGATTACTATAATGGGTTTTATTTTTTTGCACAAAGATTTTGTCATTGATTAACATGAAAATGTATTGTTACCTATAGTCTATTGTAATGATGTCCAAGATTGAGAGCAAGTTTTGTGTACAGCTTCCTCAAAAGAGAATAAACAGCTATGTGTGGGATGAATTGATGGAGGCTCCTGGAGATTATTACAGGCTAAATTAAGCAAGTAAACATAAAGACAATACAAACTCTGTGTGTGTGTGTGTGTGTGTGTGTGTGTGTGTAGCTGCATGCCCCCCAAAAAAGTGTTTTGGTACTGGGGATTGAACCTGGGGTGCTTAACCACTGAGCTACATCTCCAGCCCTTTTCAATTTTGAGACAGGGTATTGCCAAGTTGCTGAGGCTGATATCACACTTGTGAACCTCCTGCTTCAGCTTCCAGAATGATGGGGATTACAGGCATGGTACTCTGCTTGGCCAGTGTTTCTTTTAAACCAGCTTGTTCTTACTGCTTATTATTACCTATCTTCAAATCAAGTATCAGAAAATATTTGAATTTAGACAATTTTGCAAAGAGTAAGTGATAAGATTAAAGTTCTAAAAACTACCCACTTGTCACTAGATCTCTGCCTTTGGCAGAGTAGATCTAAAGTTTCAGAAGATCCATTTTTTTCATTTAGACTTAATTGCAGTTTTGTGGATTTTTTATCAGCACAAAAGTTAGGTGAGAATAGATACAGGCAGAAATGGTTTTGGAATTCTCACAGTCACCCAGCTTCCCTTAATATTAACATTTTACATAATCATTCTACAATTCACAAAAATAAGAAATTGACATTGGTGGATGCAAAGCTGTTAATTACAAGTTTTATTCCACCTCGCCCAGTGTTTTTGCACCACTAACCTTTTTTTTGTTTTCCAGAATCCAATGCAAGATAATACATTACATTTAGTCAAGTCTCTTATACCTTTTGAATCTGTGAGGAGATACCTTGTATGAACTGAAAGTTTCAAAATACTGTTTCTTCAGTGTACAGTGACTGCTTTCTGAAAATGGTTTGTTGAAGTGAATCAACTAGCCAGATGTAATGGTACACATCTGTGATCCCAGGAACTCAGGAGGCTGAGGCAGGAGGATCACAAGTTCAAGGATATCCTCAGCAACTTACTGAGACACTGCTCAAAATAAAAAAGGGCTGGGGATGAAGGTCAGTGTTATAACACCCCTGGGTTCAGTCCCCAGTGCCTCAGGAGAAAAAAAAAACGAAGATGAATCACTGAAATTAGCTTACACTCAAGAAGAGAGGATTGAGGTGCATTTCCTAGAGAGATATATATCAAGAGAATTTGTGGTCAGAAGATAAAAATCTATTAACTGGTTAAAGCCAGAGACTTTGAGGCTATGCAAGTATTTTTCCTTAAAATTCATCAACTAATTTTAGTTTTCACGGGTGGATCTTGCATGTAGCAATTATTACTGTAGAGGGTTTTGTTTTTTAATATTTATTTTTTTAGTTTTTCGGTGGACACAACATCTTTGTTTGTATGTGGTGCTGAGGATCGAACCCCGGCCGCACGTGTGCCAGGCGAGCGCGCTACCGCTTGAGCCACATCCCCAGCCCCGGACACAACATCTTTGTGGTGCTGAGGATCGAACCCGGGCCACACGCATGCCAGGCAAGCGTGCTACCACTTGAGCCACATCCCCAGTCCTACTGTAGAGTTTTAATGGTGATTTTTTTCCCCTCTCATTTCTTCTATATTTATTAGCATTCTGCAAGAACAAGCTCTTTTTCTCCTATCTAGGATCCAGTCAAGGATTATTAATTATATTTTGTTGTCACTATATACCTTGTAAGTCTGTAGTCCTATTTTTTTTTTTTTTTAATTAGGGCTATCATGGATTTTTGTTATTTTAGTGCTGAGGAGTGAACCCAGGGCCTCACACATGCCAGATAGGATTTTTAAAAAAACTTAAGATTTATATATGACAGCAGAATGCATTATAATTCATATTATTCATATAGAGCACAAATTTTTCATATCTCTGGTTGTATACAAAGTATATTCACACCAATTTGTGTCTTCATACATGTACATTGGATAATGATGTCCATCACATTCCACCTCATTTCTAACCCTATGCCCTCTCCCTTCGCCTCCTATTCCTCTGCCCTATCTAGAGTTTGTCTATTCCTCCTATGCTCCCCCTCCCTACCCCACTAACTCCATCCATTTATCTGCAAATGCCATGATTTTATTCTCATTGCTGAGTAATATTCCATTGTGTATATTGTAGATAGACATAATACCTTTTTTTATTTATTTTTATGTGGTGCTGAGGACCGAACCCAGGGCCTCAGTCATGCCAGGCTGAGCTAACAACCCCAGCCCCTAAGCAGGATCTCTTAACAATGAGCTACACCCCAGATGCAGGACAATTTCTTGAAGAGATCAAGTTGTCTTATAAAATGTCTAACATCTAGATTTTGTGGTTATCTCTATATGCCCAATATCCTATAAACTTAAATCAAATTTTTAAGCTTGATCAGATTAGGTTAAACTTCTTTGATATGAATACTCCATAAGTGATATTGTTAATACATGTTATACAGTTTCTCATTGCCCATCTATAAGGTGAATTAAATTTTGATTACTGGGTCATAATGGTGATAGCCAAAGCACTCATTTTTAAGGTAGGGTTTTCCCTTTGCAATTATTTAGATAATCCATGATAATTTTGGCACACTGATTATCCATTTATACACCAACCTTTCACCTAGTTATTTTAGTATAAATGAATGAACTTACTGATTTTATTATAGCTTATATATTGTTAATTTAATGTCGTCCTGTATTTATTAATTAGAATTCTGTAAAAAAAGAGCTTCCCCTCATTTTCTCTCTCTCCTTCTCTCTCTCCCTCCCCCTTGAATCCAGATGCTGTACCACTGAGTTATATCTCCAGCCCTACTCTCTCTTTTTTAAAATGTCATTATTCTACCTGATCTTTAAATGTTGTTTGTTCTTTAAAATTAAACACTTCTCCCTTTAACCTGTTCGAATAGTTTAATTCTAATAGGCACTCGATATGTTTGTTGGGACAGTAGAGAGAAGAAATGGAATCCATGCTTTGTGGACATGTATAGGCGTTTATTTTTCTAAGGGAGAGTCTAGTTTTCAAGTTCTCTGAAGCGTACCTGGTGAAAGAACTCTACAGTTACTAAACGCTACTGTATTTTATCGTGTCAGAAGTAGTAAATGTGTAATATGCTTAGAGGTAATCTCATTTGAAAAGCCCATTTTGAGAACTTATTTATAAACCCTTTATAAAGATTATGTGGACTTGTAGTGCCCTGTTTATATTAATTAAGTTCATTGGTCATCAACTCAAATTATCTGGAACCTTGTTACTGTCTTTTATTTTTCTTCCACTGATCAGTGATGTTTAGTGAAAGCTTCCCATCTGTTTGTGAACTCTACCGCACCTGAGAAACAACTTTCTCATGATTTTTATAAAATTTTTTCATTGCATATTCAAAGTCATTTGGAAGAAAACAAATGATTTCTGTATTAATATAGAAAAAGCTGGACATGGTGGCATGAGCTTGTAATCCCATTGACTTGAGAGACTGAAGCAGGAGGATCACAAGGCCAGCCTTAGCAACCTTAGCAAGACCCCCCCCCCCAAAATAAAAACTAAAAAGGGCTGGGGTGGAGCTAAGTGGGGGAATACCCTTGGATTAAACCCCCAGTAACATCAAAAAAGGAAAAATTACAATACGTCCCAGGATTGATTGCATAAAATATTTTATACATCTAATAATGATTCATTTTAAGAGTTTCAAAAACAACTTCCTAAGGTATGCCTAGAAACTTAAAGGGCAACAAATTTAATTTGCAAAACCTTAACCAAAATAGACATAGTGGTGTACATCTGTAATCTCAGCTACTCTGAAGTCTGAGACCAGAGGATTTGCTAAATTTGAGGTCAGCCTGGGCATCTTAAACTGTCTCAAAATAATAAAGGGCTGGGGGTGTAGCTCAGTGGCAGAGTACTTGCCTAGCATGTGTGAGGCCCTGGGTTCAATCCCCACTGCTGCCAAAATAAATACATGCATATGCTCAAACACTATCTTCCATTCTACAAGCAGTGTCTAATATATTTGCACATACTATATTTTGAATCCATGTGAGTTTTTTTGAAGTGTTGGCAAACATTTACAAGGTAATTCCTAATAGTATAGTGTAAGGCAAAGATTTGTCATCTCCCAGCATTCATATTACAGTAAGCAACTTTAGGAACTGATGCAAAAGAAGCAAATCTGAAATGATAAATTGCTCTTCTTTGTGTTTCAGATATGTTGGTAACCTTTCCAGAGATGTAACAGAAGCTCTGATTCTCCAACTCTTCAGCCAGATTGGACCTTGTAAAAACTGCAAAATGATTATGGATGTAAGGGTATTTTACTTAAGTTAACTTTCTTCTTTTTGACATACTTGTTAAAACCATTACTTCAAAGACTTCTTAGTTTATGTCTAAATTCATAGGGATTTTAGCATATTTATAATAAATCTGTCTTAGCAATGGATTTTAATTTATTTGCTAAATAAAGGAAGAGAACAGAACTACTAATCATTCCTAGAGCAGATAACTATGTGTGGGTATATATATATATGTATCTAGGTTTTTGTTTTCAAATGCATTGAAGTATCAATTAATTATTGTTCAGTTAATCTACAGTTTAAGTTATAATTAGACTAGAAACGGGGTTAAAAAAAATAAGATGCATTTAGTACAGTGAAAGTGTTTTTGTTTTGTGCCAGGGATTGAACATGTTTAACCACTGAGCAACATCCTCAGCCTTTATTTATTTATTTGTAGTTGTAGATAGATAGCACACTTTTATTTTATTTGCCTATTTTTGTATGCAGTACTAAGGATTGAACTCAGTCCCTCGCACATGCTAGATAAGTAGTCTGCCACTCAGCCCCAGCCCCTCCATCCCCTTTTTATATTTTATTTTAGAAACAGGGTCTTGCCAAGTTGCTTAGGGCCTCACTAAATTGCTACAATTGGCTTTGAACTCTCTATTCTCCTGTCTCAGCCTCCCAAATTGCTGGGACTGCAGGCATGTGCCACCACACCTGGCTGAAAGTGTTTTTAATTTTATTTTTGAGGGTCAAGTTTTTCTCAGATTTAGGCAGTTCAAAACTAGGTAGAGACCTTAATAGGTAGAGAAAACAATAGAATTTATTCATATAATTGGTATTAACCCTGAATGATAATATGTATAGAAAAACAAATTTTTAAAAATTTGATGAGGAATTTTATATTCCTGAGTATACATGCTGATAATGTATATATGCTTAGCTTATTTTTACTTGAAAAGTTTGTTTTTTTCTGGATACAAATTAGCATGCATGGGCTGGGATTGTGGCTCCTTGGTAGAACACTCACCTATCGTGTGAGGCACTGGGTTCAATCTTCAGCACCACATAAAAATAAAATAAAGGTATTGTGTCCATCTACAACTAAAAATTAAATATTAAAAAAATAGCATGCATGATCTTTTCCATCTGTTTGCTCTAATCTTAATTGCAAGCTACTTTTTTTAACCATATTCTTATACTTGAGAACATTGATCTTTTTTTTTTTTTTTTTTTAAAGAGAAAGTGAGAGAGGAGAGAGAGAGAGAGAGAGAGAGAGAGAGAGAGAGAGAGAATTTTTAATATTTATTTTTTTAGTTCTCGGCGGACACAACATCTTGGTTGGTATGTGGTGCTGAGGATCGAACCCGGGCCGCACGCATGCCAGGCGAGCGCGCTACCGCTTGAGCCACATCCCCAGCCCGAGAACATTGATCTTTGAAATAGAATTCTCATTAAGTTTATCATTAGTTTGAATTACATAATTTTTATATTCTCTAATTTTTTTAACACATAGTCCCAGTATATTGAATTATGTGTTTGCCACTTTTGAATTTTGAATCAGTTCTGCTTAGATTACAGAAAGAAATAAATGAACTATTAAATTGTTTAGCGTTTTGCACTGATAGGTATAATATATTAGAATTTTTCTTTTTTTCTGCTTTAATTTATAATAAAACTACATATTTGGTTTGAGTGTAGCTCAACTTGGGTGTAGCATGTTTACCTAGCATTCTCAAGACCCTGAGTTTAGTCCCTAGCATCCCAACAAAAGTAAAAACAAAGCATCCAAGTCATCTTATCCCAACACCAGCAGAGAATAAGAGAATTTTTTTATATTAAAGCATTTTGGTTTTATTTGTTGTTATTAGATTTTTATTCTACTTCTGTCATCACAGTGAGAAGTAAAATTTAATATCTTTATTTATATATTTTTATGTGGTGCTGAGGATCAAACCCAGTGCCTCACACATGCAAGGCAGGCTCTCTATCACTGAGCTATAGCCCCAGCCCACAGTGAGCAAATTTATATGATACTAATCTAGTTGAGATTACAAATTTTTTTTTTTTTTGATGGGAGTGGATTTTTAAAAGCTTTCTAAATAGTCAAAATATCTGTGTCAGAAAGTCCACGTTCTAAAACTTCTAGCCAAGTACAGTGGCAAGTGCCTGTAATCCAGCTATTTGGGAAGCTAAGACAGAAGGATCTCAAGTTGGAGCCCAGCCTTGGCAGCTTAGCAAAACCCTGTCTCAAAATAAAAAATAAAAAGGGCTAATCCCTGAAGTCTATAAGTCAATCTCTGGTACCACAAATATACATACATATGTACATACATAAATCCCATTCTTAAACTTTACTTACCAGAGAACTTCTTTAGTTTCCAGAGCCTATTTACCTATATTTTAGAAACAGGTCTAAGAAGTTGGCTAAGAATTTCAGCAAGTTAGAAGCAGTAAGGGGATGTGTACAGTTGTAGCAATTAAACTAATATATAACCAACAGGATTAAAAATTATAAAATGGCAAAAGACTACTTGGGAGGCTGAGGCAGGAAGATCAGAAGTTCTAGGCCAACCTATCATCCTAATAAGACCGTGATTCAAAATAAATAATTTTTAAAAAAGAGATGGAGATATAGTTTAGTTTAGTAGTATTGTGCTAGTCTAGCAAGCATCAGGCCCTGGGTTCAGCATCTAGTACCACAATTTCCCCCCAAAAAAAGAAAGGAGAATTTGAGAATGTTAACCAAACTCTGTACCTGAAAGAAATGGTTATGTGTTTATGGGGGCAAATAAACATACATAGTATTAGTATGTATTAGTAAATATTAATAAATAGAGTAACTATTTTTACTTAGTACACTTAGTCATTATTAAAAGAAAGCTACAGCATTGTAGTATAAGCCTAAGAAGATAACTTCCTATAAAAAAATTTTTTTTAAGTGTTAACTTTTTAATCTAAAAATTTACTTTTGAAGTATACCATTCATTTTCCATAACCTGAGAAGTATATAAAACTTAATTTATAAGAAAAATATCTTGGGCTGGGGATGTGGCTCAAGCGGTAGCATGCTCGCCTGGCATGTGTGCGGCCCGGATTCGATCCCCAGCACCACATACCAACAAAGATGTTGTGTCCGCCGAGAACTAAAAAATAAATATTAAAAATTCTCTCTCTCTCTCTCTCTCTCTCCCTCCCTCTCTCCTCTCTCCTCTCTCCTCTCTCCTCTCTCACTCTCTCTTTAAAAAAAAAAAAAGAAAAGAAAAATATCTTGCTAGGGGACTGGGGTTGTGGCTCGGTGGTAGAGTACTTACCTAGCATGCCTGAGGCACTGGGTTCAATCCCCAGCACCACATAAAAATAAATAAATAAAATAAAGGTATTGTGTCCATCTACAACTAAAATTGATATTTGAAAAAAGAAAAGAAAAATATCTTGCTAGGTGTGGTGGCGCACACATGTAATTCCAGCGGCTCCGGAGGCTGAGGCAGGAGAATTTCGAGTTCAAAGCCAGCCTCAGCAATGGTTAGGTGCTGAGCAACTCAATGAAATCCTGTCTCTGAATAAAATACAAAATAGGGCCGAGGATGTGGCTCAGTGGTCAAGTGCCCCTGAGTTCAATCCCTGGTACCTGCCTTCCCCACTCCCCCCGAAAAAAAAAAAAAAAATCTGTACATAGTTTTAAAATAATGGGAGAATAAAGCTTAAATTTGACTTGTGTATTTGTTCTTAAACAGACAGCTGGAAACGATCCATATTGTTTTGTGGAGTTTCATGAACATCGTCATGCAGCTGCAGCACTTGCTGCTATGAATGGGCGGAAGATAATGGGTAAGGTAAGCTGTCATAATTCAAAAAGGTGACTTGTGCTGGTAAATTTTAAGTTATATGGTTTCATTTCCATTTTAGAAACATGTTCACTTTATCCTAAAAAGTCATTCACATTTAATATTAAAATGGCAGGATAAAGCTTTTAGAGGGGAGAGGCCTGTGTTTATGTTGGTATCATGCATGGTGCTTGAACATAAGTGCTAAAATATTTTTGAATTACTAAAGCTTGGAAGAAACTAAGGGAAAACATACATTGATACTATTTGTTTTAAAAAAAGGTTATTTGAATGTTAACAGAAATGTATAAAGATTAGGGTTTGTTAAAGTTATTGGCATAAATATAAGTCAAAAGATGAGCATCAAAACTTGACTTGAGGAACTGGGGATGTGGCTCAAGCGGTAGCGCGCTCGCCTGGCATGCCTGCGGCCCGGGTTCAATCCTCAGCACCACATACAAACAAAGATGTAGTGTCCGCCAATAACCAAAAAATAAATATTAAAAAAAAAAAAAACTTGAGAGGCTGGGGTTGTGGCTCAGTGATGGAGCATTTGCCTTGCATGAGGTACTAGGTTTAATTCGCAACACCACATATAAATAGATAGATAGATAGATAGATAGATAGATAGATAGATAGATAGATAGATAGATGAATGTCCATTGACAACTTGAAAAATATTAAAAAAAAAAAAAAAACAAAAAACACTTCACCAGAACTGGTGTTCAATGTTTCATCTCAGACATATCTTTCTTATGTATTCATAGATACAAATCTGATTTTGAGCTTTGTTTTTATGGAATATAAATGTAGAAAATTTTTTTTTTTTTTTTAAGGAAGTCAAAGTGAATTGGGCAACTACTCCCAGCAGTCAAAAGAAAGATACAAGCAGTAAGTATATTTTATACTCTTTGAAAATTTGTTTTTGTTATACCCAGTAGTTTTATTGTAAAACATATAAACGTACATGTTTGCAGTAATGTTTTGATCGTTATCCTAAGATATGATTTAATGTGTTTGTGTTAATAAATTTAAGAACAAATCTAATCTTTGTCATCAGGTAGTACCGTTGTCAGCACACAGCGTTCACAAGGTAATTGTATCTTCTTAAACATAAAATGAAATCTCTTGAAAGGGTATTCACTAACCACCTGAATTTTTTTTGTCTGATATGGGAGGGGGGAGGGATTAGGTAGTAATCTCTTTGTTATGTCTCTTTGGCAATATTTTCCCCCTTCCTCCCAGCATTGACCAAGTGTGACTTGTCCACTACTGTGGTGCTAGTTCAAGGAATTCTCTTGGTAGCAGCTGATGTTTTAGAAATACTTTCACCAACTAAAAGACAAGATACCCTGCTTCCTTGAGGTCACCTGGGCTTCATATACAGATCTTCCAAGTGTTTGAGTTGCTCCTGAAACTTTACGGAAGAGCAACCCAATATGTTGCTTGAGGCCTACCACATAGGGGTAATTTTTCTTTCCAAATATTCTTTATCAAAACTATATATTTATACATATGTGACCATTTTAAAGTATTCAAAAATTTTGCATTTTTTGTGTTTCTTGAGAATTGTCTTTTTTAGAAAAGTTTCACATATAGGATGGTTATTTCTCTCCAATGCTTTTTTAATGGTTCTGATATAAAGTGAAGGGATTACTGTTTTCATTCTGTTGCCTTCAGTCTTAGTTCACTTGCACATGGATTCACATAAACTGAATGGTGTAATGTCTGGGCAACCAAAACTGTTGGCTTTTGAGAAAACTGTCAAATACTTTAACATCAAACTGTTGCAATGCAAGGTATTTCTTTGATTGTTCTTCACAAAATATGGTTAAACCAAGTATATGATGTAGCTAGCTTCAGTAAATTGTCTTAACTGAGGCCAATCTAGTCTATATAAATTAATACCACTGTTTTAATTTGTAAAGCCTTCATATAGTGGTAAAATGAATAAAAGTAAATAATTCCTTTCAGAATATTAACTAAGTCTTTAAATTTTTACAGTACTGAAGCTTGTTATATATTATTAGTTTATTCTCTTAGACCAGTATAATTGACTATAAATAGAAATATAACTGCAGTTTTCAGTTAGCTATATCATAGTCTTTTTAGAAGAATCTTTCCTATATTGTTACCTCGATGTATTATGTTTAAAATTGATAGGCTTTTTATAGAGATAGGATAGTTTTTTAAAATACTTTATTATAATCCATAAATTATATTAAGATTGCTTTATTGTATAAATTTTGATCTTTTTTAAATTCTAAAGTTCTATTTTTCTTTTCACTTCCCCTTCTATCCCCTTATAAGATCATTTCCATGTCTTTGTTGGTGATCTCAGTCCAGAAATTACAACTGAAGATATAAAAGCAGCTTTTGCACCATTTGGAAGAATATCGTAAGTAGCAGAAGATAAATAAAATGTTTTTAGTTAGAAACAATTTAAAAGTAATAAAAATAATTCTATTGTGAATTTGGGACATTAATTTTTAACTCTTGAATTATAGTATATTACATTGTTTAGAGACCATTCAAGACTTTAAGAGCAAAAAATTGTTTTTCCATTAATAAATCTTTGATCTCTATCTTAAACTATTTTTTCAAAGATTTTAAGCATTAGTTTTTAAGAGACATTTGCATTGTACATATTATAGATTCTTATATAGGTGTCTTGCTGGCTTGATAATAATCTATAGTAACTTAGATTTATGATTAAGGAATTATTTGGGCACTTCTATGATACCATGCATTTTGTGTTAATGTAATTTAACAAAAAGAATTTTTAACAATTGTATCTAAAAGCAGCTATTAAGTTTATCTCCGAAGTATTTACCCTCTTTTTTAACTATTAACAATTGTGCCTTTATAGTATTTTATAAGGCACTATCTTGATTGCATTTAATAATAATTATACATTTTAGGCCCATATATATCTCAATCAAGGTAGCATTCATCATAGAAGAATTTTAATATTTTGAAAAGCATGCCATATTAGCATAAGAATAGCAAAAATTTTTTATAGTACCTTTTAAGGAGTAATGGTTGAATTTGGAAAGAAATTTTTTTTAGGATTTCTAGTGCTTCAGTATTGTTTCAGATAGAAGAATAAGTAAAAGGAAGTTCTCACTTTGGTTTGTATTGAGCAGACCAAGAGAGAAATAAGGAGGTGATGAGACGGCAAAATAAATGCCAGTAGCATTGCTGATGAATTTGGGGAGTTTTCATTTGAAGAGTTACAGTTCATTAGTATGGCCAACTTTTTAAGGCAGTCACAGATTAGGGCTTATAAATGGACTCTTGTTAGTGTTGACATTTTTCTTTTAATTTCTTAATAGTTCCTCTTAGTCTGTCTAAGGGTTTCAGTAGTGGTTACCTTGCTTTCAAAAATCTAGACTTGCAGGGCCTTAACCTTTGGCATCTCAAGGACTCTCTAAATTTCTTGCAAAATTGTGTTTGTTTTCATTTTGATGTGGAGAAAATAAATGTCATCCTATCCTCAGAGTAGTCACAGGACCATAAAAGGATTAAGAACCTTGGTCTAGGTCTTTGCTACTGCTTTTTCAGGGAAGCCTTTCAGAGAGAAATAAGTAACCGTTAAGTATATTTGGAAACTGATGTTTCCTGAAACTTTAAAAAGAAAAACCTCGATCTAACGTTGCAAACAGATTAAGTAGCTGTTTTGTTAAATGCTTTGATTTTGATTGAAGCAGGTTTTCCAAAAATGAGAATTTTAGTTTGGGATTAAATAAAGATTATTTTTAAAAGTTTGTGAGTTTAGATTAAATAACCTTTTTAACAGTTTCATGATTTTTTAAATCATGGATCAGTAATTTCGTTTTGTTAAATATGTTGGCATCATATTTTCAGTCTGTAGATTTTCTTTTGGTCCCACAATTACTGATGTGTACATTAGTTGTTTTCTTGGTAAGGCCTTTCTTTAATGTTATAATTTTATATTGAGGTATTATGTAATGTCTGAGTTTTAGGCTATATAAGGAGTTAGTTTTCCTAAATTTAAAAGACAACTGGCAGCATATTTTCCTGACTTTTCTTTCTTTCTTTAATTTTTGGTGGTGGTTGTTGTTAAGAGATAAGTAATAACTATATGTTGAAGGGTTCTCATGATAGGCATTTTTAATAGGGAGCCTTTAACAGTGCTTTATTTTCTAGAAGGTATATAATAAACAGTGGCCTATTAAAAATTTAGTATAAGAAATATAATACTTCCCTAATTTACAGAACTTGAACTCCTCATGTTTCTTGAGTTTAGGGTAATGTAGCATATTTTGGTATAGAAGTGAATCACATACCAAATTAAATGCATGTGTACCATACAGGTAATTTAATAAGTTAATTTTACATTTTGTAAAGTGACTTGCTTTAGTTTTCCCTTTTCACCAGCACTTCTTGTCATTTTGACTACACTTAATAAATCAATTTCTATATTGATCTAAAATATGCTTATGTGTACTTTAATATGAAATTACATTGCATGGCTTTCTGACTTGGGTTTTTGTTATAAAAGTGCCTGTTTTGTTCATGTGTCCTGAGAGAGCAAGCATTGTGACATACCTGGCTAAATTAAAAGCAGATTGTGAAGCACAATATGAGTCCAATTTTTTGAGGTATGGAGTTTTAGCTATCATGGCTGGGTTTTTACTCAATCTCAAATAATAGGGCTCTGGTTATTTTGCAGAGTGTCTCTGAAGAATGGACAGAATTGCCCTGGCTAACTACAAGCTACGGTTCACAGTGGATAAATGTTGGCGTGCTTTTTTACTTTCTGACTTTTTTAAAATTTTGCTTTTATATCTTATAGTTTCCAATCAATCTTAATATGAATGCTATTATAAAATTCAGTATAAAATCTTCTTGTATATTTTAAAACTGAAGTGTATCTAGTATTCTTCTTCAATGATTTAACATTTCTCAAATTATGAAGTTCTCAAAATTTACCATTCCCAAAAGTGGGGGGTATAAATTGATCCTAGAAAATGAAATAATTTAGTTAGTTTAGGGAATATACAACTTTTTAATTCTTTTATTTCCAGTTCTCTATTTTAATTTTTTATGATTAGGTAGAATATGGTATCAAATAGCAAATTATAAGTTGCATGGTTAAAGAAAGCCAATATTTAATGTGCCTGGAAACTTTATAAGTGGTTAAATAATTCATGTGAATAGCTACTTTTACAATGTCTAATATTTAAAAGTTTAAAAAACATTTTGAAATGGGAGGCAATTTCTGAATAATATATACAAATATTTAAGAAGTTATTGATTTGCATGTTTATAACATAAAGCCTCACTTGTTAATACATGTAAATTTGTAGATTAAAAGGTAAATTTACATTAAAGGTTTACTTTAATGAAGGTGAAACCTGAAAATGAGTTGTATATAAAATTTTCATTTTATATCTAGAAAACAGTTTGCAAACCTAAACTTCTGGTTGTTTCTGTTTTCAGAGATGCCCGAGTGGTAAAAGATATGGCAACAGGAAAGTCTAAGGGATATGGCTTTGTCTCCTTTTTCAACAAATGGGTGAGCTCAATCAGAAGTGCATGTGCAGTGCTTTAAGAGTAAAGGATGTAAAAAGTTTATTTTTCTTACATCTTTTATTTTGCCAATAATTAGCACCCTCACTAGAAGATATCTTCTTTCTCCTTTCTGATTATTTAGTCAACATTTATTTAACATGTGATGCATACAAAGTACTGATACAGTGTTTCAGAATATACATAGTAAAGATATTTAAATTATCAGTCAAAAGTAGATGTTAAAAATCTCTGTTATGGGGACTGGGGACATGGTTGAATAGTAGATCACAGCTTAGCATGCTCCAGACCCTGAGTTCAATCCCCAAGCACCTAAATAGAAGGAAGGAAGGAAGAAAGAAAAATCTTGTTATTCCCCTTTTATATTTCCAGAGTAATTAAAAAGTAAGTAATAAAATTCTCTGATGGTTGAGAACCTCTTTAAAAAAAAAGATACATTGTATTGAAACTTCTCATATTTTCCTTTCATTCTACAAATAGTTACTAAACCCCAATTTGCATTAATTTGAAATTTCTGATTTTTGTAGAGACAAGGAAGGGTAGCATACTCGTTGTAGAAAGATTTCTATAGGTATTATTAGCTGGAAAGCTAATTTTCATTAAAAGGAAAGGGACTTGTATTAAAGTGTGTTTGGGTGTTTTTTTTCCCTTGTGGGGATAAAAAAAGTCTCCTTGCAGGGTTTTGGGTCTGGGGGTAGTTGTTGAGAAACAAGCAGATGAAGTAATACACTGTACATTGTGTTGTAGTTATTAATGTAAGTATATTATCAATTCAAATAATTAAGTGCTTAAAACTTTTTAATATAACTAAAGGTCAGAGCAGTTAAATGAAGTAGGATCACACTTGCAAAACTACAGGGATACATGTGGGAGAATTTATTTTATTTTTAATTTTATTTATTTATATTTATTTTAGTTGTTGAGGCACCTTTCTTTTTTATTTATATGCAGTGCTGAGAATTGAACCCAGTGCCTCACACATTTAAGGCAAGCGCTCTACCACTGAGCCCCAACCCCAGTCCAGGAGAATTTATATGTACAAATCTTTCAGCATATACTACATTTGCATTAAACTTTGAATTTTATTGTTCACCATTATATTAAGACAGGTAGTTGCCTAAAAGTTTTTCAAACTTGACATGTTGGTGCACTCCTATAATCCCAGGATGATGTCAAGTTCAAGGCCAGCCTGGGCAACTTAGTAAGACCCTGTCTCAAAAAAAATCGTTTTTTTCTAGTTCCTATGTCTACTTACATTGACCTTATGTCTGATTATTCCTATGAACTTTTACCATCTAGATATGTACTATAACTACTTATGATCATTTGCCCCAAATTTACTGTCCAAATTAGAAATTTGCTTTAAAAGCCTAGATATGGCTAGCAAGGCCAAAAAAGAGAATATAAAATGTCCTACAATTATAATTCAGTCATTCTCAGAACAACTTATGTCTTCTGATCAGATGATCCGGTGGTTGTGGCAATGTATAGTATAGCTATCATCTTTACTATGTAAAATATAACTGTCTTCTAAAAAAAGAAAAATCTGTGAAGAAAATAGGTAAGCTTATAGTATTGGAAAGAACCCATATATTAGAAGAAAAGTTAGAAATTGTAAAAGCATCTTGACAAGTGAAAATCAGTCATGTATGTGTCCCATCTATCAATTATAAGATATTTTTCCTATAAGGTGAGAAAATAAAAATAATTATGAAGCATAGTTTTACTTTATTGTTAGTCACAGTATAATATTTTGGAAAGATAAACAATTTATACGATGGATTAATAGCCACAATTAATTTGAGTTCCTTAGGGTATTGAATTCATAGGTTTTGAAGGTGATTAATACAATGTAGGGAAATGAAGTTGCAGGTTTGGGTGGGCTAGAACTCATTTTTCCCATTTGAGAATATGGAATGTAAGTTTCTACTATTTAAAAAATTACTAGTGAATGCATATTTAGTAAGAACTAAAATCAAATGGTCTTTGTTTAGATGAGTCACAGACATCTTAAACTTAAAAGCAGAACTCTTCATTTATCCCTCAAACCTGTTCCCCACCTCCCTCCTAGTCTGCTCTCATTTTAGTTAAAGCTGACACTGTTCTTCCAACTTCTGAAGCAGGAACCTAGGAATTATCTTAGATTTGTCCCCTTTTGCTTACTGTGTCCTCCCCAGTACCCCATTTTGTTGGCCTTTCTTTTAGATTATAGCCACAGCTACTGGCCAACAGCATTTTTAAAAATCTGCAATGTTGAAGTAGTCTCAAAATGTCCTTTTCCTTTTAATATCCATTCCCCTAAATCATTTTTCTTCTAGCATTAAGAATACCCTTAAAACATGGATCAAGCTGGTATGGTGACATATGCCTGTAATCGCAATGGCTCAGGAGGCTGAAGCAGGAGGATCTCAAGTTCAAAGCCAGCCTCAGCAACTTAATGAGGCCTTAAGCAATTTAGCAAGACCCTTTCTCAAAATAAAAAATATATTTTATAATAGCCTCAGCCTCTTGGTTCAATCCCTGCTACCAAAGAAAACAGATTAGATCATGATGCACTTTCTTAAAGTTTTTCAGTTCTCTGGCACTCTCCCTTTTTATGCACTAGATTCTGTTGAAACTAATCTTCCACATGTTTTTGTGACACAGACCAAACTCTTTCCTGCCTTAGAACTGGCAGTGCTTTTCCATCTACTGGGGCTTTGTGGTGAGCCGTTTCTGTGAACTGTGGCCGCCATTACAAGATGGCGCTGGTTTCCCCTGTAGTCTGTGACAAACAACTCCTTATCAGAATGAGTTGGCACGCTGTGACTTGGCACCCTATGAGAAAAGTCCACGTGGCAGTTGTGCATTGGGGCTTTATCTGCTTTATTAAGGCTGGGGCACACGGGAGTAGTAGTAGTAGCAGTAGTAGTAGTGGCAGTAGTAGTAGCAGTAGTAGTAGTGGCAGTAGGAGTAGCAGTAGAAGCTAAAAGACATGTCAATACAAAGGCCTGAATAAACTGCTGAAAGAAGAAAAAGTATCAAGGACCTGAATAAACTGCTGAAAGAAGATTCCTGAGTTGCGTCCTCCTTGCGGGCAAGGGGTCGCGACAGGGCTTACTTCCCCTTTATTTTGACTTGGCTAGCTTCTGCTCTTCACAGTCTCAGATTATATCATTTTAAAAAGTACTTTCCTGCCAGGCTCGGTGGCACACACCTATAATCCCAGTGGCTCCGGAGGTTGAGGCAGGAGAATCATGAATTCAAAGCCAGCCTCAGTAAAAAGTGAACACTAAGCAACTCAGTGAGACCTTGTCTCTAAATAAAATACAGAATAGGGCTGGGATGTGGCTCAGTGGTCAAATACTCCTGAGTTCAATCCCAGTACCAAAAAAAAAAAAAAAAAGCATTTTCCTACTCATGCTGTCTAAAGTAGATCCCCATGCCCATATTATTTATCTTAGTATTTTGTTCCTGTCATGGTACCTACCACAATTTATAATTGCTTTTTGTCCTCCTACCACAGTGTATTCCCAGCTCTTAACCTAGTACCTAGAACTCCATATTTACTTTTAGATGAATGAGAAACCCAATACTATCATAAATAAGTTTGTTGGGATCGTGTAAAATAAAATTTTTATTTATATTAGGTTGAGTTTTTGCATAAAGTTGATGATAGCTACCTTATTATTAGGGGATTGGGACTTGGACTTTTTCAGATAATTAATGTTACCAAAGTCTGATATCCAAAAAAGATAATTAAAAGGCACCATTACTGTGTGTGTGTTTGTGTGTATATGTGTGTGTGTGAGAGTGATACCAGAGATTGAACCCAGGGGAGCTAAACCACTGAACTATATCCCCAGCCCTATTTATTTTTTATTTTGAGGCAGGGTCTCTCTAAGTTGCTGAGGCTGCCCTTGAATGTGGGGGCTTCTCTTGCCCCAGCCTCTCCAGCCTTTGACATTACAGGTGTGTGCCACTGCGCCCAGTTTAGCACCATTGCATTTTTTGGTGGGGGATCAAACTCAGGGACACTCAACCACTGAGCCACATCCCTAGTCTTAATTTTGTTTATTATTTAGAGACAGGGTCTCACTGAGTTGCTTAGTGACTCACCATTGCTGAGACTGGCTTTGAACATGCAGCCTCCCTAGCTGCTGGGATTACCCAGGCATGCGTCATGGTGCCTAGCATCACCATTGCATTTTTAGAAAGCTGTTATAAATTGTATGTTTAATAAAGTATCTTCACTAAAAAACACTAACAAAAAGCACAAAGTTATGTCTACCGCTAAAAGTTGTTTACCATCTACTAATGGTATATTCTTTGTCATTTCTAATATTGTGCGGAACAGGATGCCGAAAACGCTATTCAACAGATGGGTGGCCAATGGCTTGGTGGACGACAAATCAGAACTAACTGGGCAACCCGAAAGCCTCCAGCTCCAAAGAGTACATATGAGTGTAGGTGTATTGGAGAAGAAAAGGAAATGTGGAATTTTGGAGAAAAATACACTAGATTGTAAATGTTAGAGCTGTTCCCGGAGACTTATTGCAGAAATAGATGAGAAGCAAATCAAGACTACTGTTCAAAAATGTACTTAGTTTTCATTTTTGTAATTTTTAAATAGTAAATGATATTCAATCTCTAATGTCAAGTCTCCTATTACATAGAGAATACTGGGTAATTTTTTAGACATTCTTGGGGGAGGTTTAATCCTAATGTCAAATGTAATGTGTGTTCTCTAAGCATTTTGATCAAATATTGCTATTATAGTAGTGTAGTTAATGCTGCTTTTGTCCTTCTGAACATTTATTTAATGAATTGAAAATGTAAAACTTTTTCCTTCTCCAGCAAACACTAAACAGCTATCATATGATGAGGTTGTAAATCAGTCTAGTCCAAGCAACTGTACTGTTTACTGTGGAGGTGTTACTTCTGGACTAACAGGTATGGGAGCTTTACCTATGTGCTATCTGGAAATTAATCTTTAAGCTGAGAAGCTTAATATTTGTAGGATTTTACTATAACTGAGTGTGGTTTCTTTTGTTTTTGTTTTTTGTCTAACAGAACAACTAATGCGTCAGACTTTTTCACCATTTGGGCAAATAATGGAAATTCGAGTCTTTCCAGATAAAGGATATTCATTTGTGAGGTAGGGATGGTTTTTGTGAAAACTTTCCCCCTTCAAATAATTTCTGAACATTTAACAATGGTTTCTTAAGAATTTACCTCATTTATAAAGACATGGGAATTTCTCTAGCATATAGCATTTTTGCTCCTGTATGTTTTATTCTCCCTTCTTCCAACATATCCTCTATTTAGAAAAGTTTCTCCAGAACTAAAAGATCTTTTAAAGAAATGGCAAAGAAAACCAACCAACTGCTTGTTCTACCTTAAGATCATCTTGATCTTTTTTCCCCTGCCAAACGGCTATTGAGTTTATTTGCCTTGATTTTAAAAATAGGTCTTATTCTTAAATTCAATTTAAAAGAATTTTTATTGATTCTTAATATTGTTTTCAATAGGTTTAATTCCCATGAAAGTGCTGCACATGCAATTGTTTCTGTTAATGGTACTACTATTGAAGGTCATGTTGTGAAATGCTATTGGGGCAAAGAAACTCTTGATATGATAAATCCTGTGCAACAGGTAAGAGGGTCCTGAACTTTGGGAAGTAATTGCTGGGTTAATATTAGTAAGGTTATTTTAAAATGAGAATTGTTGATAATCTTTGCTAATGAGTTTCTAGTTCAATTCATAATATGTAAGAGCTCTTCCTATATGTATTATAGTTCCAGAGTGGTGTTTTCATGGATTGCAGTGCTGACGTGATGAGTGTAACTGCCTCAATTGACTCATGCTCACACAGTGAATTTTAAAATGCTCTGACAAACCTAACAGGGCATTAAGTCTTTAATACTTGGTAGATTTTTTTTTTTTTTTTTTTTTTTTTCTCTTTTTTTTTCTTTTTTTTTTTGTTTTTTTTTTTTTTTATTTTAATACTTGGTAGATTTATTCACATACTATTTGGAGAATTCACAGGTGTGCTTGACTCAACTGATTAAAAGAAAAAGCTATAAATATGTTTAGCACCTTGGAATTTCTTCCAGATTTTGCTGTTTTTTGTTTTTCTAGGCAACTTTAAACTTGATCTCATAAAGATTTTTTTGAGGAAGTATAAGTGGAGCAGAGAGGTGGGAGTAAGAAAATCCTAAACTATATAGATTTCTTCATTTAAGTAAATAATTTACCAAACACTTAAACATTATATTAAGTTTATTGTTGGGGCATTATCACTGCCTTATAGACTATAGAAAATGATGTAGAGTTGCAGCAGGAGAACCTAAGGGTTTTTTTGTTTGTTTGTTACCGGGGATTGAATTCAGGGACACTTAATCACTGAGCCACATTCCCAGCCCTTTTTTTGTATTTTATTTAGAGACAGGGTGTGACTGAGTAGCTTAGCTCCTTGCTAAATTGCTGAGGCTGGCTTTGAATTCTGGATCCTCCTGCTTTAGTATCCCTGACTGCTGAGATTACAGGCATGGGCCATGCCATTTGGCCCTAAGGGGTTTTTTGTTGTTGTTTTGTTTTGTTTTAGTAATCACTAAATTATTGTTTATCCTGTCATTTTAATTATAAAGATGTTTTATATATGTTTTGTTAAGTATTTGTGGTATATCAAGAACTGCATATATACAAATAATTTAAAATAATACTAAATTATCTCTTATAATTTTACCTAATAGCAGAATCAAATTGGATATCCACAAGCTTATGGCCAGTGGGGCCAGTGGTATGGAAACGCACAACAAATTGGCCAGTATATGCCTAATGGATGGCAAGTACCTGCATATGGAATGTATGGCCAGGCATGGAACCAGCAGGGATTTAAGTAAGCATGTTTGACCTTTTGCTTTATTAACATTCGAAAATGTCCAAAAGAAATTTTAAGTAATTAGTAGGCAATGTGGCCCCCTATGCAAAGCACAACTATAACCTTTGAAGGACTTACTTTTAGAATAGTAATTTATGGTTTGGTTTGATACTGGAGATTGAACCCAGGAGCACTTTACCAGTGAGCTACATCCCCAGAACTTTTTATTTTTTGAGACAGGGAGGGTCTCACTAAGTTGCCCAGGCTGTCCTCAAACTTGGAATCCTCCTGCTTCAGCTTCTTGAGTGTCTTGACAGTAAACACATGTGCTGCTATGCCTGCCTAATTTATAGTTTTAAATAATTATCTTTAAAAATTTGCCTAGAAGGCTGGGGATGTAGCCCAGTGGTAGAGCATTTGCCTAGCATGTGCAGGCCTTGGGTTCGATCCCCAGTACTGCCCGGGTCGGGGGCGGGTGATGTTTTTTGTTTGTCTGGGGTTTTTTTTCTTCTTCTTCTTCTTCTTCTTGGTGATTTTTCCTAGAAACTTGTTGCCTTGAAGTATAATCAGAGTCATACAAATTCTGGTAATGTTTGGTAAAAAAATCAACTAATTTTTTTAGTGAGGGGAAAAAGTACTTAATAGTTGTTAAGCCTTTCAGACGACTAATGGTCACTTAGCCACTCTTAGATGCACATTTTTTCAACCCAAGAGTAAAGTATTTGTTTGCATTTAGTGAACTTCTCTCCACATGGCTTTTAGCTACCAAGGACATAGTCACACAAAAAAAATCTCCTCAGCTCTTCTAGAGAGGAATTTGGACTTGATGATGATGATGACTGGCTACTTTGAGAATTTTCCCTTTCCCAGAACTGTAGTAGCTAAATTGCACCACATCACTGGTGGCAGCAGTTCCAGGCTTGTTTTGGCAGCACTTTATCTGCTCACTGACCAACGTTCAATTTTATTAAGTCTGACAGTTTGGTTTATTAAGTCTGACAGTTTTCGGTAATACCTCATACCATCTTTCGAAAGTAACTAAGTGCTATTTGTCAGAATTGATTCTATGGTAATAATACACGCCACCAGCATTATCCTGGCCTCCCAGGTGCTTTTGGTTCTTGCCACTGCAGCTCTGGCCATGCTCACTTGGCCCTGAAGTTTCTTCAGTCCCTGGTCGTCTTCTTTCTAATAGCATATCAGCAACTGAAACAAAAGAGTAGTATAGGGGCTGGGGTTGTAGTTCAGTGGCTGAGTGTTCGCCTCACATGCATGAGGCACTGGGTTTGATCCTCAGCACCACGTACAGTGTTGAAAAATTTATGAGTTACACATGCTCATACTTATTTTAATTTATTTAATATAAATGCTAGTTTTTTTGTTTTATCTTGTTGGGTGCTGGGGATTGTACCTAGGGTCTTGTACATGTGAGGTAAGCATTTTACCACTGAGCCACATCCCCAGCCCTAAATGCTAGTACTTATTATACCAAATGATGGAGTTTCTTTCAGGTAGTAACTTACTCAGTTTAAGTACAACTCAGAGGGAGAATATATAGATATTTTTACTTTACTTTTGCGTTTACTTTCTCTGGCTTTACAGTTACTTTTATATTTGGGTTTAAGTAAAAGTTTGTTTTCCCTTTCCATGTTGTGATTTGTTCTTAGCATTGCATTGTTTTAACTGGTAGATGTCCCTTCTCTTCTGCTTCTTTCACCTTCTCTACCAGTCAGACACAGTCTTCTGCACCTTGGATGGGACCAAATTACGGAGTACAGCCACCTCAAGGACAGAATGGCAGCATGTTGCCTAATCAGCCAGCGGGATATCGAGTGGCAGGGTATGAAACCCAGTGAAAAAGGACTCTAGAATATAAAGCCAGTGGCTTGAGGCTACAGGGAGTGTAGTAAAGCCGTTGTTTACTTAAAAGATTTATCAAATCAGTCAGTGCAAATATCAGATACAATGTATTTATTTAAAAGATTCATTTTTTTAATCATGAAATTACTTATCATCCACATTGTTTTTAAAAAGAAACAAGATGCTGGATGTCTGCCAATTTTTGCCTTCATTACCTTTTTTGATAAAGTTTCTCAGATCCTTGTTTCAAATACAAATGCAGGGATTGCTGCCACTTTTTAAAAATTAAGAGGCAGAAAATTGCACAATGTTGAACATTTTTCCACTAAAGTAGTGTGCAGTTGTAGTTTGCATTCCTGATATGATTTAAAACATGTAATGTAAAGATGGTTTTAAAAAAAAGAAAGAAAAACCAAAACTGTGCAAAGTCTAGAAGTTCTTTGTTATCTTCAGCTTGTGCACAATTCTGTTTTAGATTTAAAAAATAATAGGCATTGTTTGAGCTGTCCCATCTTCACTGTTACCCCTTGGGGTTTTTAAATATAAATTATTAGTTTACATCATTTTTGTATTTACATTTTTTCACAAATTTGTCTTGCCTTATTAAAGTTCTGTAAAATATAGTTAAATGGAAAAAAATGATGTTCACTTAGATTGAAAACTTTTCTCAGATGGATTGATAACTACATTCATCTTGTGTTTTATATGAGAAGGTGCCTCAAGAATTCCGTTGGATTTGTTTAAAAGGATTTTTATCTTCTGTGATAAACTTTGCTGTGTACCAGGAACTGTAAAAACAAAAACTTGTTACTCAAGAAAAATCTCTGAAATGTGATAAGTTCTTATGCCATGTAACTTTCATGTGTCAACTTATACATTTACATGTATTATTTCATTATGTAAAATGTTTTAGCAGTTTAATATTTTGCACAGTTACCAAACTTTGTATGTCATTTCCTTTTTAAAGGCATCATGCAGAGTTGACATAAGATTTATAAGGTTTTAGGTTGTTTGCATGTGAATATCAAATACATACTTTGGTAGTCTTTGAATACAAAATCATCTCTTGTTTTTCAAGAATTTTGAGACACAAAGTTGTATGTAAAGGAATATAATTTGCCATTTTCTAGTTAGATTTACTTAAAAAGAGTAAATCAACTTAATATGTACAAATGATAGCTGTGAAACTGTAGAATATCCTTATGTCAGGCTTGGGGTTCATTATAAACTCCAAAAATAGCCTGAAGGACCAGCCGGGCAAAGCATTTTTTAAATGTTCAGAGGCCAAAAGATAAATAAAAACAAACAAAAGAAAAAAAAAAAAAAGAAAAGAAAACCTTAAAATCCTACCTCCTTAAACAGCCTTCAAAGAAGAGAATCCTCAGTGCAATCACTATTTTGATTCTTTGGGTACCTGTTTTATTGGAGTTACCAATTTTATTATTTTGGTGTGGCTCCAAGCATTAAGAGGTTTAATCTTTGATGGCATTGTTCTAGTTTTGAAATTTCTAGTACATTTCAGAGTCTCTTAGAAGAGTTGTGGGAGATGTGATTTTTGTTTTGTTTTCAGTGAAGGTCACAAATCCTCCTTGACTCACAGAGAGGAAGGGTCCCCAGTGTATGTGTTTAAAAGGTTGGTGGTTTTTAAGATTCTTCGAGAGCTCCCAGTATTTTATTTAGGAACCGCAAAGGCCTGTGAAGTCAAATGAGTTTCCTGGCCTGTATCTTCCAGGTAGGACAAATGACTCTAAGCTGGTCTCTAAGCCAATAATACTTTGTAAACCAGAGCCCAGGAAAGACAGCTTGTAAGTGTATAGTTTTCTGGAGCTCAATTCTATGCAGTTGTACTGATGTTTCATTAAGTCACTGTGTATTTTTAAGTGTTGATAATACATTAAAAGTTGCTTTATGGAAGATGAGTAAATTTTTTAAATACTTGGAAATGTTATTTCCTTGTTAACTTCTACAGATCAGGGCATGCAACCAAAAGCAGCTTAAATACTCAAAATAAAATATCAGGAAGCTATTTTTAGATTCTTCTGGCTTATGTTTCTATTTTAGAAGCCTCATTTTTCTCTTATTGAAAAGTATTTTCCTATACACTCATGGACTGCAGGGTAAGTTGTTTGGGCATAAGTAATTTAATCTGAACACAAGTGTAGCTTTCTTCTCATTTTGACTATCTCAAGTAGTAACAGTTTTTATTTGCCAGTATATTTTCTTACTGTACAAGCTTTCAACTGTACATTGACTACTTTTTGAGGAGAAAGAGATACCCAGTATTCAGAATGAAAAGGTCACTACTGAACAAATTCATATTTCAGAAACATTGCTAACTTTGGTTTAAACCTTAGTGTTAAAACAAGTCATTTAAAGATTTTTCAGTCTAAAAAATCATACTGGAATTAGTATCAGGTAAGGAAATTAAAATTTTTAATAATTTCATTCTCTGCAATATGCATTCAGACTTTCTGGTACTGTAAAGAACCTGAAATGATTCACTCTTAATGGGTCATTTTAATCCAGAATTCTTTACCCTGTTTGGATATTAAAGTTCCTTTATGTTTTCTATAACCTGTGGGATCTTCTTGGCAGTGATTATTGTGTGTGAGAATTTTTTTCTTTTTGGTCTAGCCAATTGTTATATTCACTCATTCAGATGTTTATATATTTTAATTCTTATTCCAAAAACCGTGGTTTGCATTGGGTTAGCTGTTTAATACCACAAAGAATTTGCATTCTGCAGTTTTAACTAAATGTGAAACTAGGGTCTCATTTTCCTTGTTAATATTATCTCCTGTTGAAAATGAGATTCACATTCTAGTTTTTATTCTCCTGTTTTATTCTTGTGATTGGTCATCTTCCTTTTATGTAAGCATTAGAGTCCCATTTAAAAAGGCAATCGAAAAGGACTAGATTGCACTTACAAAGGGAGTGACTAAATTCACTAAGTGAATTAGGAAAAAAAAGTGTTTGGGGCTGGGGTTGTGGCTCAGTAGAGCGCTCACTTGGTGCGTGTGAGGCCCTGGGTTCGATCCTCAGCACCACATAAAAATAAATAAATAAAGGTATTGGGTCCAACCGCAACTAAAAAATAAATATTTTTTAAAATGTATTTATAGAAAATAAAAAAGCAAACCTCTTAAATGATTTTTAGATACATTTATGCCTTTATAGTGGGTTATTCCTATTACATCTTATTTCATCCACTTCATTTTGACTGCTATGTTTAGGATTTAAAGACCATAACTCCAAAACTCTGAATTTTAATTTAAAAGCTTTAATAAAATGATTGAGTATGTTCCATTTGAATAGGATTTTTCTCCTTTCATTTGGAGACTTTAATTCACATAGATATCATATAAGGAATTAACCAAATATAAAGTCTATAAATATTTATAGTGGATTACCTTGAGTGAGTACCCTTTAGTTATTAAAAATTTCTGTTTTATTCAGTCATCTGCAGCACTGGATTTGGAACTGAGATTTTTACCAAGATTGACCAGTAATAATGATTTCTGAAATGGGAGGCTAATGTTACTCTGATAAGAATTCAACTGAAAAAAGGAAACAGTATACTTCCTTACTAGGCCATGCTGTACAGAAAAGGAACATTTACCGTATAAATTCATATTCCCTAGCATCTTATCTTTCTTCAGCTCTAGAATATATATATCCACCAGGCAAGATGTTGGAGAATCCTTCTGTGAAAAAAACTGAATGACTACCAAAAGGCAGGCACTGACATTTAAAAACTCTCCACCAAAACAAAAACAAAAATTGGCCACTAGTCACCCTACTTTGAATTGTGCCAGTCAGAAATACTAAAAGACAAGGAAATGGGCTGGGGCAAAGCATTTGCCTTGATCCTCAGCACCACATAAAAATAAATAAAATAAAGGCATACTGTCCATCTACAACTTAAAAAAAAAAAAAGTCTTTGAATAGAAATCAAAAGCAAAGAGAAGTACTTGCTTTGGCAGCACATACTAACATTGGAAAAGCACAGAAATTAGTATGGTCCCTGCACAAGAATGACAGGCAAATTTGTAAAGCATTCCAATTCTTTTGAGGTTATTATGTTAAGTGAAATTAGCCAAACTCAGAAGGTCAAGAGTCTTAGGTTTTCTCTCATATGTGGAAACTAAAGGAAAAGGATAAGAAAGGTGAAGGAGAGGGAAATCTCATGAAAATATCTAAGAGAGATAAGTAGAACAGAGGAAAGGGATCAGAGGAGAGAGGAGAGGGAAAGGGGAAATACTGGGGGGTGGTATTGAGCAAATCATTGTTGTGTGCATGTATGAATATGCAACCACAAATCCCACTATTATGTACAGATATAATCACCAGTTTTTTAAAAAAAAGGAGAAAAAAAGCAAAGGGGAAAAAAAGTTGGACCAATTTAGGAGATCGTATACAACTAATCAGACTCCAGGAAGAGAACTTGAGATTGTGAGTGGAATTTGAAATTTTTTCCTGATGAAATGATAGGTTTGGGGATCATAACAAAGCTATTATTGAATTAAAAACCTGTACCACTAAGAAATTTTGGAACATTCTAAAAGTTGTGAAATGGAAAAAGGACAGAATAATACTGGACTTTGATTCTCAACAGCAACATTGAAAACGAGGGGTCAATAGGATATTGCCTCCAAAAAATTGTATGAATTAGCCATGGTGGTGCACACCTATAATCCTAAGCACCGAGGAGGCTAAGGTAAGATGATAAGTTCAAGGCCAGCTTGGGCAACTTGACAAGACCCTCTCTCAAAATGAAAAAAAAAAAAAAAAACTGTGGATATATATAGTTCAGTGGTAGGGCCAGTATGGGGAAAAAAGAAAGTATGATGGAGTGTCTAGAGATGGGATTCAGCACAGGAATGGATAAAGGGAAGTGCTAGGATGATGGCTTTGACCACTTGGCAGCCAGTCTACACTGATGGTCAGAGGCGTAGACCTTGTTATTAGGTTGAACTGTGTAGAGTTAGATAATGGAACATTTTTATAGCAGTATGGAGGATGTAAAAAAAGACATGTACTGGTCATAATAAGGGAAACTCTGAAATGGGATTCAATTTTAAAAAAAAGAGTTCTATTGACAAGGGTCTGTGAATTAAGATGCGTGTAATAATAGAAAGGTAATACTAAACTGATGAATCAAAAATGCTGGGGGCTGAGGAAATCGCTCAGTTGGTAGAGTGCTTGCCTAGCATGCACAAAGCCCTGAGTTCAGTCCCCAGCACCACACACACACACACACACACACACACACACACACAAAAAAAGCATATTCTAAGTATGGAGACAAACCAATGGGGAGAAAGACTCTCCTTTAATTTTCTCATTTGCAAAATGGAAATAGTATTATCTGTTCCATAGAGAAGCAGAGAATTAAGACAGCACATAGTGAGGCCCTAAACAACTTAGCAAGACCCTGTCAAAATACTTTAAATGGGGCTGGAGATGTGGTTCAATGGTTAAGCAATCCCTGGTATCCCCCCCCCCCAAGGGAAAAAAAAAAAACTGGGTTTAATCACTAGTACCAAAAGAAAAAAACCAAAAATGTTTAAAAGCTCTACACAGCAAAGAAAACAAGAATGTGTGAAAAAGAGAACCTACAGAATGGGAGAAAATCTTTATTAGCTACTCTTCTGACAGGATTAAATCAAGAATGTAGAAAGAGCTTAAACAGACACTTCTCAAAAGAAGAAATACAAATAATCAACAAACATGAAAAATGTCCAATATCATTAGAAATTGGGGAAATTCAAATAAAAAATACCCTGAGATTTCATCTCATACCAATCAGAACGGCAGTCTTCAAGAATACAGACAATAGGGGCTCAGGATGTGGCTTAAGTGGTTGCATGCTTGCCTGGCATGCATGAGGCACTGGGTTTGATCCTCAGCACCACATAAAAATAAAATAAAGATATTGTGTCCATCTAAAACTAAGAAATAAATATTTAAAAATTATTAAATAAAAGGATACAAACAATAATGTTAGGATGTGGAGAAAAAGGAACATACACTATTAGTGGGATTGTAAATTAGTACAACCACTACAGAAATCAGAGTGGAGGTTGCTCAAAAGACTAGGCATGGAACAACTATATGACCCAGTTATACCATTTCTCAGTCTTTATCCTAAGGAATTAAGTAATCGTAGAAATACATGCATACCCATGTTTATAGCAGCACAATTCACAATAGCTGTCAACTATAGAACCAGCCTAGGTTTCCATTATTAGATGAATGTATAAAGAAAATATGGCACATATACACAATGAAATTTAATTCAACATAAAGAAAAATTAAATTGTCATTTATAGGAAAATGGATGGGACTTGAGGATATTATGTTAAATAAGCTAAACTGAGATGGTCAAGGGTCTTATTTTTTTCTCATGTGGAATCTATAGAGGAAAAAGGAAAAGAATGGGGGGATCTCATGAAAATCTAAGGGAAATCAGAATAGAGGCAAGGGAATAGGAAGGGGCAGGGGAAAAACTGGGGGATAATATTGGTCAAATGTTGTGTGCATGTATGAATATTTAACAGCCAATCCCACCATTCTGTACAACTATAATACACCAATAAAAAATATGGGGAAAAAAATAAGAACTGAGGATGTAGCTCAGTGGTTGAGGGCCCCTGGGTTCAATCTCCAGTACCACCAAAAAAGGAAGGAAAGAAGAAGACTTTAAGCGTCAGAAGCTATCATTCAATCAATTAACAGAAAAATAAAGCAAAGTTTCAAAAGGAAAGAAAAAAATAACTTATGTTTTCTGACCATAAAGAAATTAGGTTAGAAATCAATAACAAAAATCTGTTGTGATTCTAATTTACACTTGTGTAAATAACGTGGTATAAAGTATATAACAATTTCTTTTCTTTTTTGGTACCCGGGATTGAATCCAGGGGCACTTAAGCACTGAACCACATCCCCAGCCCTTTTTTGTTTTAAATATTTTTTTAGTTGTAGATGGACACAATATTTTATTTATTATTTATGTGGTGCTGAGGATCAAACCCAGTGCCTCACTCATGCAAGGCAAGCGCTCTACCACTGAGCCACAACCCTGCCCCAGAGAATATATTACAAAAATTCTGGTTGTCACACTGATAGCAAACATGCTAAAAAGTGAGAAAAGTGCACTTCAGAATAGGAGAAAAAATTCTGGTTGTTATAAGGCTTAACAATACGTTATTTATGAGACATAAAGCATTTAGCACAAAGCGTATAACATTGCTAAGCACATAACAGCCATTATTACATGTTTCAGATCCTGGTTTGCCCAGGGCTAGGGATGTGGCTCAGTAGTCAAGTGCCCCTGAGTTCAATCCCCAGTACCAAAAAGAAAAGCATAATAAAACCCAGGGGACCTTAACCACTGAGCCACATCCCCACCCCTTTTTTGTGTTTTAGAGGTCTCACTGAGTTGCATAGGGCCTTGCTAAGTTGCTGAGGCTGGCTTTGAACACTCAATCCTCCTGTCTCAGCCTCCAGAGCCACAGGTTGGCAAATGTGCATCACCATGACTTTGATTTGATGGTTAAGTGACCCCTGAGTGCAATCCTCAGTAACCCACCAAAAAAAAATTTTTTTTTCCTCAGTGGTAAAGAACCTGCCCACAGCGCCACTAGAAGGAAGCAGCTAGACTAGGGCGAGGGGTGCAGAAAATCTCATCACAGGGTTTTCTGAGTCCTCACTTTGAGACACATTGTATTGGGAAGCTGTCTCCAATCATGTTCAAAGATTTTGAGTTTATTCTGTGTGGTTCCAAGACTGGAACTAGGATTACAGGAGGCCAATTTCGGCTCATTGTAAGGGAAAACGTTCAATAGGTCAAACTAACTAAGGGAGGAAAGGATAACTTATTATAAACATACAAGAGATAGAAACAACAAGCACTTTGGTGGGCAAGATCTCTAAACAAAAATCACGACATCCGCTAGAGTAGAAAATCTCAGACGACTTTTGCATCAATTTCCAGTGAAACTATACACAGAAACATGATTTTTGCGGGTCTGAAGTAACGGTTTTCCTTGGAGTTGTGTTGGTGCCTTCCACACCAGTAGGGTTAAATCCAGCGACAGAACCTAAGCGGCACCGGATCCTGCCGGAAGTTCTCAGCGCTCTCCAGGAGTAGAAAACTACAATTCCCATAAGACGAAGCGAGCTGAAGTGGGTGGGCATTTGCCGCGCGTGGGCGGCTCTGACCAATAACGACCGCCGTTACAAGCGAACAGTTTGGCCATGTTTGTAAAAGGCCGCGGCAGGCGAAGAGAGAAGAGGTGAGGGCGGTCATCCGCGAGGGGCCCTGGGGCTCACGGGGGGGGGGGGGCGCAGGGCCGGTAAGACGACTGTATGGAGAGAGGGCCCCGACGCGTTGGGACAGGGGTGTAGGGCTGGGGATTCTGGAGGAGAGCTTATCCAAGGAACAGGATGCCGACGAGGTGATGCTTCTGCTTGGGCCTACTTAGTACCGGAAGTGAGCGGTCGCGCGGGTAGGATGCCGGGAAGCAGGTCCCGGGGGATGTGCGTCTCGCGGCAGGCGGGTCCCCGGAAGCGGGAGTTTCGCGTCCTGGAGGCCGGCGGCCAGACGTGTCCCCGAAGGATGTCTTTTCCCTCCGAGGCAGTACAGGGCTAATGTGCCGTCTCCTCTCACTTGTGGTTTGACAGGAAATCCAGCACATTACAAACTCATGTTAGATGACCGCTGGCTGTGACAATTTCGTTAAATCTCAGCCAGTTTCATCTCCAAGATGGGCAATTCTTCACAGGCTCGTATGAGCATTACATGAGTAAATGCGTAGAAAGGGCTTATCCACACGGAGGGTACTCGTGTAGTTGTGTGTGTGTGTAATCGGTGTGTGTATTTACATTCATGATCGTCATTCATTCACTTCTAACCGTTTCGCAAGCGTTAAAAAGCATTCTGCAAACTATATAGTTGCACAGCCAGATAGAACCAGGATGAAAACCCACCACTTCAGGGAGCGGTCAGGGCTTAACTCTTCCATCACCAGCCCCTTTACATTCTCTTGCTAAGGAGACTGTTTTGTAAATTTTCCAAAAAGAGACTACCTAGAGACCTTCCATCTTTCAAATACAGGGTCTTTACAAGTTAAGTGTTTGTATATGCTTTCAATACAGAATCTGTAATAAGTGGTACTAGCACACATTAAAATTAAAATAGTACAAAACAGTGAAAGGTAAGTCTTCTTTCCAGACCCACTGTTTCCCTAGTCACAAATCACTTCTGTGGCAGTAAACGTTCATACACATGTATACACCCCTATTCTCTGTCCCCTTTAAAACCAAGAATAGCATGTTATAAGCAAAGTACTACAATTTTTTTTTCATTTCACAATATACGTTGATATTTGAACCACAGTACACATACATCTGTTCAGTTCTTGTTTTATTTTGTTTTGCAGTATGGGGATCCAGATCAGAAGTGTTCTACTTTTAAGTTATATCCCCGGATATGTTTTTTTTCCCTTCTGTACTTGGGACTGACCCCAGAGGTGCTTTATCACTGAGCTAGATTTCCAGCCCTTTTTATTTTTTATTTTGAGACAGGGTCTCACCAAGTTGCAGAACTGTCCTGGAACAGGCCTCCTGCCTCAGCCTCTTGAGTAGCTTGAGATATAGGTCTGCACCAAACCTGGCTGTTGTCTGATTCTTTTTAATAGCATATTGTGTGATTACACTAAAATTTTCTTATGTTAGTTCTCTACTGATGAGCTCTTAGACTGTTTCTATAGTTCTGTATTTATGGACAATTCTGCAGTGAGTATCCTTTATATACTTTTTGCACATGTGAGAATACATGCAGTATCATAAGTGGAATTGTTAAGGCAAAGTATGTATATGACATTTATTGTATTTACATCTCTTCCAAGAGTTTTACAATAACAGTATAGAATGTTTCTCCCCATTCTCATGAATACAGTGATAATTTTCTTATTTTTTTTCCACTTTGCCAAAGTGTTATCTTGGCTTTTTTGTGTTTGTGTGGGTTTTTTGCTGTTGTTATCTTTTTTGTTTTTCACTTTGTGGTGCTGGGGATTGAACCTAGAGCTTTGAACATGTGGAACAAGTACTTTCCCACAGAGCTGTACTTAGCCCTGTTACCTTGTTTTAAATTTGCCTCTTCCTTACTACAAGGTTGAGTGTCTTCACATATTTAAAATCACTTTTAATTTTTCTTTTTCTCAACCTTCTTTTAATGTCTTTTCTCCTTTTTTCTAAAGGATTTTTTTAAGAGAGAATTTTAATATTTTTTTAATGTTTATTTCCTAGTTTTAGGTGGACATAATGGTTTTTTTATATTTATTTTTTAGCTTTAGGTGGACACAATATCTTTATTTTATTTTTATGTGGTGCTGAGGATCGAACCCAGTGCCTTGTTTATGCTAAGCAAGCACTCTACCACTGAGTCACAACCCCAGTCCTTTCTTACTGGTTTTTAAAAACTCAGGAAATTAGACCTTTGGCATTTGAATTCCAAATATTTTTGTCTTTTTAAAAATAATAACAGCTTCATTAAAATATTCATATAACAAAATTTAGCCTTTTAAAAGGTGTTACAATTTAAAGGTTTTAGTATATCCACACTATATTTCATCACTCCAGAAAGAAACCTCATACCCATTAGCAGTTAACTGCCAATTTCCCCTTTCTTCCAGCTGTGGCAACCACTAATATTCTTTCTTTTAATTTTAAATTTATGTTTTGGCACTAGGGATTGAATTCTGGGGCACTAATTACTGAGTGACATTTCCAGCCCTTTTTATTTTGAGTCAGGGTCTCACTAAGTTGCTGAGGGTCTCACTAAATTGTTGAGGCTGGCCTCAAGTTCAGGATCCTCCTGCCTCAGCCTCCCAAGTCTGGGATTATTGGCATGCACCACTGTGTCCAGTTTACTAATTGCTTTCGTCTCTATATACTTTGCTATTCTGGATATTTTTTTTTTGTCAGTGGACCTTTATTTATTGATTGATACATGGTGCTGAGAATCGAACCCAGTGCCTCACACATGCTAGGCAAGCGCTCTGCCTCTGAGCCACAACCCCAGCCCTCTGGATATTTTATTTAAGTGGAATCACATAACGTGTGGTCTTTAGTGTCTGGCTTCTTTGATACAGCATAAATATTCCATATGATTACCTAAGCATGAGAAATGTGGCACAACATCATTATTCACTAGAGATTTGTAAATAAAACCATGGTGAGATACCATTTTAGGTCCACTAATCAAATGGCCATAATGAAGAAGACCATAACAAGCACTGGCCAGGGGTAGAAAAGTGGGAATCCTTTTGGGTTGTTGGAGAAAATGTAAAATGGTACAGCCACTTGTTATCAACAGTTTGGCAGTATCTTAGAATGTTTATATATTTATAGAAGAGATAGATATGTTTATTCTGATTTGAACATTATACAATGTTTATATATATTGAGACATTACATGGTATCCACAAATATGTACTGTGTGTGTGTGTGTGTGTGTGTGTGTGTGTGTGTGTTGCTGGGGATTGGTACCACTAAGCTACATTCCCAGGTTTTTGTTTTTTTTGTTTTTTGGGGGGGTTTTTTGTAACCTGGAGATTGGACAAAAGGGTGCTTTATCACTGAGTTATATCCCTTGGGGGTTTTTTGTTGTTGTTGTTGTTATTTGTTTATATTTTTGTTTTTGAGACAGTCTTGTTAAGTTGCTGAGGGTCTCACTAAATTGCAGAGGCTAGCCTTGATCATGTGATCCTCCTGCCTCAGCCTCCTGAATCACTGGGAACAGGTGTGTGCCATTGTGCCTGGCTTTTGTTTTTTTAAAGCTATAAGGAAACCTTACTTTTGGGAAAGTATTCCATTTTACATATGTGTATATGTATGTATGACATAATTAATTTATCCAGTTTCATCTATGAAGAACATTAGGTTATTTGTGAGCTCTACTGTTAACAAAAGTGCTTGTGAGTAGCTTTATATTTCCCTCACTTTACACATGTGGGAACCTGTAAGATAAATTCTTATTAGTGGAATTATACTAAAGGAGTATGCAAAGGAAATATCAACAACCTCAAATTGAGGAACATTCTATAAAATTCCTGACTCTTCAAAATATGTTAGGATTATTAAGACCAAGGAAACATAGTAACTCACAGGCCTGTGAAGACTAAGGAGATATGATAGCTAAATGTAATGTGATATTTTGGATTGGCTCCTGGAGAGAAAGAAGACTATGACTGGAGTTCAGTTAATAAGGTGCCTCTGCTGGTTTCTTAGTTTTGACAAATGTCCTGTGGTAATATGTAGTACATCACTATTGGTTAATGTTAGAAGAAAATGAGTTAGGGGTATCTGCAAACTCTATTCTATCTGCAGCTTTTCTGAAAATCTATAATTATTCTGAAGTAGACAGTTTATTCTTTTAAAAAGAAGGCATTAGAAAAATTGGTGAAATCCAAATGAAGTCTGTAGTAGAGTGAGTCGTATCGCACCAATGTTAAACCTTATTGTGACAGATGTCTCATAGTTATGTAAGATATTAATCTTTGGGGGAAACTAGGTGAAGCATATACAGGAATTCTTTGTACTGTCTTTGTAGCTTTTCTACAAAATAAGTTCCAAAGTTGAACTTTTTTATTTATTTTTTTTCAGTGCTGGGGATTGAACTCAGGGTCTTAGACATGTTAGGCAAACAGTCTGCCTTTGAACTACATCCTCAGCCCATGAAAGTCTTTTGTTGTTATTGTTGATTGTTGTTTTTAAGAAATATGCAGGGCTGGGGCTGTAACTCAGTGATAGAGCACTTATCTGACATGTGCCAAGTCCTGGGTTCCCAAAGAACAAATATTCAGTTGTAATTTTGAAAGATACCAGCAAGTTGCCTTCTACAGGGCATAAAGCAAACAGCAAAAGCTGGGAATGGAAGTACACGACTGTAATCCCAGTGAGTCAGGAGGCTGAGGCAAGAGGATTGCAAGTTCAAAGCCAGCCTTGGCAACTTATCGAGATCATTTCAAAATAAAAAGGTCTACAGATGTTGCTAAGTGGTTCAATCAATGCTACAAAAAAAAAAAAAAAAAGTAAATCGTCCTTTGAAATTGGGGGGAAAACAATGCTAACTGCCAATTTAAAAATCAGATTACTTTTTTAAAAAGCATTAAAATTCAATATTTAAAACATTGAATGTTAGCCAGGTGTGGTAGTGCATGCCTGTGATCCCTGTGATTAGGGGGACTGAAGATGGATGATAGCAAGTTTGAGGCTAGCCTCAGCAATTTATTGAGACCCTGTTTCAAAATAAAAAAGTAAAAACAGTTGGGGATGTAGCTCAGTAGTAAGAGTGCCCTTGAGTTAAACCCAGTACTGTATAAATAAATATTTAGATAATGATATCCATGCCAAACTTGTTATTTGTTTTGTTTTTGTTTTTTGTTGTTGGAATTTGTGTGTGTGTGTGTGTGTGTGTGTGTGTGTGTATGTGTGTGTGTACCAGAGATTGAACCAGGGGCACTTTACCACCGAGCCACATCCCCAGCCCTTTTTTATATTTAATTAGAGACACAGTCTTGCTGAGTTGCTTAGGGCTTCACTAAGTTTTTGAGGCTGGCTTTGAACTCAGGATCCTTCTTCCTCAGCCTCCCAAACTGCTGGGATTACAGGTGTATGTCACCATGTGGGGCTTTTAATTTGAAATACATCAAAATATGAGAGGAACTGACAGAGGAAGGATAACTAGACATAATAAAGCAAATATAATAAAATGTTAATTGTAAAACCCAATGGGTGGGCACATGAGGAACTCACTGTATAATTTTATATCCTTGAAATTTTTCATAATATTGAGGGGGAAAATCACAGGTAGAAACTTGGTACTTTTGTGTGTTTGCAGAAACAGCATTGCCAATATTGCTGGCTGGAAAGGAAGGAATTACATAATTTCTTTATTTTCATCTATAGAGCAATTGTTTGGCTTAAATGAGATATCTTATATTGTGAAATGCAAATGAAATAATGAATGTGAAAGCAATCTAGAAAATGTAAAGCACTCTTTTTTTTAACAGTACCTGGTCAATCAATGTTCATTAAATAAATGTTTTTCTGTTTCATAGTTTTGCTGACTTATAAAATCATAATAGTTGACATTTATATCTGATTTCAAATTTTCTAGTCTTATCTGAATTTAATACCAACAAATATTTCATGAAGGATCTGGTTGTTCTCCTTGGCATTAATTACGAAAGTTATACTCCAGCTCTTTTTCCATCTTCAGTTTTACCATCTCCTCTAAAGACAGGCTCTTTTTGTTTCCTTTAGCACCTCTGTGGACTTGAAAATACAACATTGATAAGTGAGATTAGAGACTTCCACCATCAAACACCTTTTCACTGTGTGAATCTTTTGCAGAAGACAAAAGCCAATTGCAGCTGTGTTTGCAGAGAATCCACAGTTTAATTATGCACTGGATGGGTGTGGTGACAAGCTTGCCTCTTTACAATGATGATGATCTAGGTTTTAGAGGTCTTAGTCCATGGATGGCTGACTCCATTCCTTGGGGCCAGAGATGAGGCAGAACATCATAGTAGAAGATTATGGTGGAGGAAAGCAGCTCAGGACATGGCAACAGGAAGCCTAGCCATAAAGCACTCTTAGGAATGTAATATATTACTTTTAGGAAAGATGAACATTTGGCCAATTCTATATCATGGCTCTAGGTGTTCTTGTCAACTGGAGGTGGAGTAAAGTTAACATTGTTTCACTTTCTTGAAGTTAGAAGTATAAAACATTTAACCATTTCCATAACAATTTGTCAACTATTTCTCAAATAATTGTGAAAGACTTAGCTTCTGTGATTTTTATTTCTTTTGTTATCTTTTTTTTTTTTTTTTTTTTTTTGTGTGTGTGTGTGTGCACTGAGGATTGAACCCAGGCTCTCACCCATGCTAAGTTTGTGCTCTACTACTGAACTGTACTCCCAGCCTGTATTCTGTCTGAACCATCTCATCTTTGTATGATATTAATATTTTTTTCTTGTTTTACTTGTAGACCACCAAAATCTCCACTTAGGGAAGTGGGAATCTTTGACTGTGGAACATTGGGCAGGAGCTTTGCGATTGGCTGGTCAAGAAGGAGGAGGCAGAATGTCTGCATTGTTACACCATAGAATTCAAAATTGAGAAGACTTTGTGTTAAACAGTATCATTTACTCTGCAAATGATCATGCCTTTACCTGTCCTCTCTGATGATCACAAACTAACGAAACATACTTTAAGTCTTATAAATTCAGGTTACACTGTTTTTCAGATGCCCTGGCAGCTAGTACAGGTAGGACTGGACTGGGTTTTATGGGGAATGGAGAAAGGGAAAGAATTTGTCTTTCCTGTTCTCTAGTCCTTGCTTAAGTTAAACATCTATGCATTAAAGATTTGATTAAATAGCTAGATGTAGTTGTGCTCACCTGTAATCACGGTGATTTGGGAGGCTGAGGCAGGAGGATCCTAAGTTCAAGGCCAGACTGGGCAGTTTAGCAAGACTCTGCCTCACAATTTACTAAAAAAAAATTTTAAAGGGTTGGGGTTGTATCTCAGTGGTAGAATGCCCCTAGCACCAAAAAACAAAACCAAAACCCAGATAAAACAAATTTGGTGAAATTACTTCAAATGCTTACAGAAGAGATCGTGGAAAAAATGCTTTGGTTGCTACAGTAGAATTTTTTAAATGTATAGAGAAGTAGAAAGAAAAGTTTTATCCAATTTATTTTAAGTATATTTTTTAGTTGTAGCTGAACACAATACCTTTTTTTTTTGTGTGTGATGCTGAGGATCGAATCCAGTATCTCACATGTGCTAGACAAGTGTTCTACCACTGAGCCACAACCCCAGCCCCAGTTTTATCCACTTTTTATTTCATTTGATGATTTAGATTTATGTTGTTTTGTGATATGATTTCAAAATATTGGATAGTTTACACACACTATGCTAAATATTACAAGTGACTTCAGCTGTGTGTGTGTGTGTGTGTGTGTGTGTGTGATTGTGTACTCATCCTAATGGGCTTGTCTTCCTAGGGCCTGTGAAAAATGGAACCAAACTCTCTGAGGACTAAAGTCCCAGCTTTTTTGTCTGACTTGGGGAAGGCCACATTGAGGGGAATCAGAAAGTGTCCCCGCTGCGGCACATACAATGGAACCCGGGGCCTGAGCTGTAAGAACAAGACATGTGGAACCATATTTCGCTATGGTGCACGGAAGCAGCCTAGTGTTGAAGCTGTCAAAATCATCACAGGCTCTGATCTGCAGGTCTACTCTGTACGGCAAAGAGACCGGGGTCCTGATTACCGATGCTTTGTGGAGCTTGGTGTTTCAGAGACGACAATCCAGACAGTAGATGGAACTATCATCACTCAGCTGAGCTCTGGACGGTGTTACGTCCCATCCTGCCTGAAAGCTGCTACCCAAGGCGTTGTGGAAAACCAATGCCAACACATCAAACTGGCAGTGAATTGCCAGGCAGAAGCTACCCCTCTGACCCTGAAGAGTTCAGTCTTGAATGCCATGCAGGCCTCCCCAGAAACCAAACAGACCATTTGGCAGTTGGCCACAGAACCCACGGGTCCCCTGGTACAGAGGATTACTAAAAACATCTTGGTGGTGAAATGCAAGGCAAGCCAGAAGCATAGTTTGGGATATTTGCATACATCTTTTGTGCAGAAAATCAGTGCCAAAAGCTTGCCTGAGCGCCGCTTCTTCTGCTCCTGTCAGACTCTGAAATCGCACAAGTCAAGCTCTTCTAAGGAAGAGGCAGCCCAGAGATGCATTCATTTCTTTGCTTGCATCTGTGCCTTTGCTAGTGATGAGACATTGGCTCAGGAATTCTCAGACTTCCTAAATTTTGATTCCAGCGGTAGGTGGTATGATTGATGCGTAGTTCTGTTTTTCTAAAATAGCAATGAAAGAGTTTCACTGATAGATTTGGAGATTGTCCTGGCAACCTTCAGAAACAGTTGCTGGATAATTCAAATGAAAAGCATTCCTTCTTTTAATCACAGTCAGCATAAAGGTTGATTGCTTGGTTGATTTGTTGGATGGATAAATTTGATGAAGAGAGTTGGGCATTTTTATTGAGGCAATAAATCTAGCAACCTTAGCTTTACTTTGTTTTACTTCACAGTTGTTTTATGTTAACAACAACAGCAAAAAAGAACAAATCCCTTTCACTCTTGTTTCCTACCTGAAGATAAGGGAAAACTAGCACCTTAATCAAAAGACCTTTAGAAGCATCTTCATCAAGTCTCTTGTTTTCATTTACATATATATATATATATATATATATATTTTTTTTTTTTTTTTTTTTTTTTTTTTTTTGGCAGTACTGATACTGGGGATCAATCCCAAGGGCCCTGTACCATGGAACTACATTACCAGCCCTTTTTTTAATTTTTATTTTTAGATAGGATCTAAGTTGCTGAGGATGACCTCCAACTTAAAATCCTGCCTCAGCCTCTCAAGTTGCTAAAATTACAGGCATGTGCCACTATGCCCAGCTGTACACTTTTAATTTCTTCATGATTTTCTTCATGATCATTAGCAGGTAGCAGCTCCCAACTTTTAGTTTTATATTACTCTGTAGAGTCTTCTATCAAGTTAATGATCTATGAATAAATGCGTATGTTTTGGGAAATTTTTTCAAGGAACTTATTTTTATCATTATTTTTATGTGGTACTGTGGATTGAACCCAGGGTGCTTTACGACCAAGTTATAACCCCAGCCCTTTTTATTTATTTAATTTATTTTTAGTTGAACATGGACATAATGCCTTTATTTTGTTTATTTATTATATGTGGTGCTGAGGATTGAACCCAGGGCCTCACATGTCCTAGGCAAGCACTCTACCACTGAGCTACAACCCCAGCCCCCTTTTTATTTTTTTAAGGCAGGGTATCACTAAGTTGCTGAGGCTGGTTTCCAACTTGTGATCCTCCTGCCTCAGCATCCCAAGGAACTGGAATTAAAGGTATGCACCATCAGGCCGGGCTCAAGGAACTTATTTTAAAGCGGCAATCATTCCATCTTTTGTGTTGGGGATTTAGATTTTTATAAATTAGTTTTTCTCTAAATGGGGGTCCATACTTACTCTTGGATAGTATTAGTAACTCAGAAATCTTATTTTTTAGGTCTAAAAGAGATTATTGTGCCCCAAATAGGTTGCCATTCAGAATCATCTGTATCAGCTTGTGAGTCTACTGCCTCCAAGCCAAAGAAGAGGAAAAAGGATGAAGTATCTGGTGAGGAACTATTTTGTTTCTTTTGGTGGTAGAGTCTCTGGGTATTGTTTTAGAGGTAGTTGTGTGTAGGTGTGAGTATGGGCATGTATATGTAGTGCTGGGGATTGAGACCATGTCCCTGAACATGCTAAGGAAGTGCTCTACCACTAAGCTACATCCTCAGCCCATCGTTTTACTGTTTTGTATCTTTCCTTGAATCTTAGAAATTATGAGAAGTCATTTTTGTTCTTATGGAGTGTGTGTGTATGTGTGTGTGTGTGTGTGTGTGTTTGGTGCTAGGGATTGAACCCAAGGCCTTACATATGCTAGACAAACATTTTACCACTGAGCTACAGCCCCAGACCTTTTTATGACTTTTTTATTACCCATTGATAATTCCTTTTTTTAAAGATGGACACAGTACCTTTATTCTGTTTGTTTATTTAATTTTTTAAAAAAAATTAGTTGTCAATGGACCTTTATTTTATTTATTTATATGTGGGTACTGAGAATCAAACCCAGTGCCTCACATGTGATAGGCAAGCACTGTACCACTGAGCTATAACCCCAGCCCTATTTATTTAATTTTTATATGATGCTGAGGATCGAACCCAGTGCCTTACACATGCTAGGCAACCACTCTACTACTGAGCTAAACGTCAGCCCTCCATTGATAATTCTTTATCAAGTCAAGCTGAAAGTTGCTTCTACTGACCAAAAGTAAGATCCAACCAAATTTAAAGTCAGACTAATCTTTTTTTTTTAATATTTATTTTTTAGTTTTAGGTGGACACGATATCTTTGTTTTATTTTTATGTGGCACTGAGGATCAAACCCAGTGCCTAATCCCTGCTAGGCGAGCACTCTACTACTGAGACACAATCCCAGCCCTAAAGTCAGACTAATCTTATTATACTTTAATATGCCTTAGGACAACATTTTGAAGTTTTCCTTCACAGAGGACTTTAAAAAACTGTTGGGCTGAAGGTATAGTTCAGTTGAAGAGCATGTGTTTAGCATACACAAGGCCCTGGATTCAATCTCCAGAATCAAAAACTTGTAACAATATAACAATTATATTTCTCACTCTAATTTAGGAATACAGTTTGCTTATATTTTCAGCAAGTGGAGATACATAACATACAAATACACATACACATACACAATGTTCCTTGACTTATGAAGGTTACATTCTGATAAACTCATCATAAATTAAAAATATCTTAAAGGAAAATGTATCTAATATACTAATCTATCAAACATCATAGCTTAGTGACATAGTATACTGTGGAGTATCCATTGTTTCCCCTAGGGATCTTGTGACTAACTGGGATCTGTACCTCACTGCCACTCACAGAGAATTATACCACATATTGTTAACCCAGGAAAAGATGAAAATTCAAATTAGGGTTTTTACTGAACATGGATGGTTTTCATATCATAGTAAAGTCAAAAATGCCTAAGTGAAACCATCATAAATCAGGAACCATCTATGCACATATATACACATATTAATTCAAATATTTAATGTCAGTTAATGACTCATATAAATCTGTAAAAATGTTGAAATACCCTAGTAAATAAATTTCAAGAAATCTAAACAAGGGCTTGGCATATAGTTTAGTTGGTAGAGTGCTTGCCTTGCATGCACAAGGCCCTGGGTTCAATCCCCAGCCCCACACACACAAAAAAAGAAATCTAAACGGAAAGAAAATATCCACTGCATGCATGTGTAACAAATTGCAAACTCACTAGTAAATAGACTCATGCAAGCCTTTTAGAAATTCAAAAGTGAAACTAAATAACTTTTGCAACCAAATTAGCAAAGATTTTTTAAAATGATGAGACCCCAGGTAAAGGTGAAATCTGGGGTCTTAGATGGGTGTGGTGGCACACACCTATAATCCCAGCAGCTGGGGAGACTGAGGCAGGAGGAGTGGAGTTCAAAGCCAGCCTCAGCAAAAAGCAAGGTGCTAAGCAACTCAGTGAGACCTTGTTTCAAAATACAAAAAAAGGTCTGGGGCTGGGGCTCAGTGGTCATATGCCCTGAAGTTCAATCCCCAATACCCTCACCTCCAAAAAACAAAATTCTGGGGTCTTGGGCATGGCTAATGTGGTATAAGTTGTTTAAATCATTTTTAAAAATAGCTTGCAGTATTTGTTAAGAATTTAAAATGGTTAGGTGTCATGGCACATGCCCGTAATCCCAATGAACTCAGCAGCCTGAGGCAGAACGATCCTAAATTCAAGGCCAGCCTCAGCAGTTTACTGAGATTCTGTCTAAAAATGAAAAATAAAAAGGCAGAGCATGGTGTGCACAGCTGTAATCCCAGAGGATCAGGAGGCTGAGGCAGGAGGATCTCGAGTTCAAAGCCAACTTCATCAAAAGCAAGGGGCTAAGCAACTCAGTGAGGACCCTGTCTCTAAATGAAATACAAAATAGGGCTGGGGATGTGAGTCAGTGGTCAAGTGCTTCTGAGTTCTATCCCTGGTGCTCACCCCCACAAAAAAATTAAATTAAAATTAAAAAGGGCTAGAGATGTAGTTCAGTGGTTACCAAAAACGCATGGGTTCAATACCCAATCCTGCAAAACAAAACAAAAACCAGAATTGAGGAAGTGTTTAGGTCATTCATATGCTCAGATAAAGTACAGAGTGCTCAAACTTGAGTTTAAGATAAATAACAATTGTTAGTATAAATACCTCCCATGTAACATTTGGAACATATTTAAAAAATTATTTATTGCTTATTCAGAAATTCAAAAGAAAATTTTTTACTATTCTGGCAATCCTGATGCAATTGTAGTTACTTAAAAATCACAAAACTGGGGCTGGGGATGTGGCTTAAGCGGTAGCGCGCTCGCCTGGCATGCGTGCGGCCCCGGGTTCGATCCTCAGCACCACATACCAACAAAGATGTTGTGTCCGCCGAGAACTAGAAAAAAAAAAAAAAAGAAAAAGACCTATTTAAAAAAAAAAAAATCACAAAACTAGCAAAACAAACTAGTGACAGAAGAAAATAGAATATAGGTCCCTGCAAAGTTAGTTATAATTATCTGAGAGGTGAGAACAGTGGGTGACTTCTTTTTTTTCCTTTTACTTCTATCCTCTACCCTCCAATTTCCTATAAAGAGCATAAAAAGTTTAAATTGTATGTGTAAATGGTTAATGCTAGGAGCTGGGGATGTAGCTCAGTGGTAAGACATTTACCTAGCATGAGGCCCTGGGTTTAATCCCCAGCACCAGAAGAAAAAAAAAAAAAAATTAGTACTAATTCCTTTTAAAAACTGTGAAGCTAACTAATATTCTACTGTGTATAAATGCCACATTTTTTTAAATCCATTCATCTAGGTTGGTTCCACAATTTAGCTATTGTGAATTGTGCTGCTATAAACACTGACGTGGCTGTGTATGCTGTTTTTAAGTCCTTTGGGTATAGACCGAGGAGAGGGATAGCTAGGTCAAATGGTAGTTCATTCCCAATTTTCCAAGGAATCTCCATACTGCTTTCCATATGGCTGCACCAATTTGCAGTCCCACCAGCAGTGTGTGAATGTACCTTTTTCCCCACATCCTCGCCAACACTTATTGTTGTTTGTATTCATAATACCTGATATTCTGACTGAAGTGAGGTGAAATCTTAGAGTAGTTTTGACTTGCATTTCTCTAATTGCTAGCGATGATGAACATTTCTTCATATATTTGTTGATTGATTATATATCATCTTCTGAGAAGTGTCTATTCAGGTCCTTGGTCCATTTATTGATTGGGTTATTTCTTTTTTGGTGTTAAGTTTTTGAGTTCTTTATATATCCAAGAGATTAGTGCTGTATCTGATGGCTTGTGGTAAATATTTGCTCCCATTCTGTAGGCTCTCTATTCACCTCATTGATTGTTTCTTTTGCTGAGAAGAAGCTTTTTAGTTTGAATCCATTTCATTTGATTCTTGATTTTAATTCTTGTGCCATAGGAGCCTTATTAAGGAAATTGGGGCCTAATCCCACATGATAGAGATTAGGACCTACTTTTTCTTCTATTAGATGCAGGGTCTCTGATTTTATTCCCAGGTCCTTGATCCATTTTGAGTTGAGTTTTGTGCATGGTGAGAGATAGGAGTTTAATTTCATTTTGTTGCATAAGGATTTCCAGTTTTCCCAGCACCATTTGTTAAAGAGGCTATCTTTTCTCCAATGCATGTTTTTGGCACCTTTGTCTGATATAATATAATTGTAATTTTGTGGGTTCGTCTCTGTGTCCTCTATTCTGACCATTGGTTTACCAGTCTGTTTTGGTGCCAATACCATGCTGTTTTTGTTGCTATTGCTCTGTAGTATAGTTTAAGGTCTGGTATAGTGATGTCACCTGCTTCACTCTTCCTGCTAAGGATTGAGAATAAAATCATGGCATTTGCAGGTAAATGGATGGCATTGGAGGAGATAATGCTAAGTGAAGTTAGCCAATCCCAACAAACCAAATGCCGAATGTTTTCTCTGTTATAAGGAGGCTGATTCGTGGTGGGGTAGGGAGGGAAAGCATGGAAGGAATAGACAAACTCTAGATAGCGCAGAGGGGTGGAAAGGGAAGGGAGGGCATGGGGTTAAAAATGATGGTGGAATATGATGGTCATCATTATCCAAAGTACATGGATGAAGACACTAATTGGTGTGACTATACTTTGTATACAACCAGAGATATGAAAAATTGTGTTCTATATGTGTAATATAAATTGTAGTGTATTCCGCTGTCATATATAAATTAAAAAAACAAACAAACCTGTGAAGGTAGCCTAGAAATTAGCAAAGACAGATTGATTATATGTTTTAGAATCCTTAGAAATTAATATCTAGTCAATATATATTCTGCAGATACGTTTAAATACTGTAAATAATTTGTGATTCAGGTGCACAGATGAACAATTCACTAATGCCTCCAGATGCAGTGAGCAGTAATCTAAGGAAGAGTGGCCTGAAAAAACCCGTGGTTGCTTCTTCATTAAAAAGGCAGGGTAAGTTTCCCTTCCCTAGAATAGGCTGCAGTGGTGATAAGTCACCCTAAAGTCAGAAGCAGTGTAATCAAGACATTCTGCATGTTGTCTCTCCCAAAAAGTGCTGATGTTATAAACACTTGTACATGAATTTATCTGAGCTTGGGTCTTTCCTTTTCCAACAATTTCAAATCATGCTCAAAAATAAATTACAACTAAAATCATAGAGACCAAAAATAGATTAATAGATGCTGCCAGGTGTGGTAAATAGAAAGGAGTCTTGGAACAGAATTGTTTTATGTATTGTCTGTAGCGGCAGTCACACAAATCTACACATGATAATATTGCATGGAACTATACACACACACCACACAAGTCCATGTAAAACGGGTGAAATATGAATAAGCTCACTGGATTGCCTCCATGTCGTTGACCTGATTGTGATATTGTACTATAATTTTACAAAATATTATTGGGGAAATCTGGGTGTAGGGTATATAAACTTTAAGTTTCTTATAATTGCATATATAATTATCTCAAAAATGTTTTTGGTTTTGTTTTGTTTGGGGGGTACCAGGGATTTAATCAGTGGCACTCAACCACTGAGCCACATCCCCAGCCCTGTTTTGTATTTTATTAAGAGACAGGGTCTCGCTGAGTTGTGTAGCATCTCGCCTTTGCTGAGGCTGGCTTTGAACTTTCGATCCTCCTGCCTCAGCCTCCCAAGCCACACAGAGGCACTCAACCACTGAGCCACATCCCCAGCCCTATTTTGTATTTTATTTAGAGACAGGGTCTCAATGAGTTGCTAAGCGCCTCAACATTGCTGAGTCTGGCTTTGAATTCACGATCCTCTTGTCTCAACCTTCCGAGCCACTGGGATTACAGGTGTGTGCCACTGCACCCGACTCAAAAATGTTTTTAAACAACATTTGAAAAGCCTTAAAGCTGGGGGCTGGGATTATGGCTCAGCATTAGGCCCTGGGTTTGATCCTCAGCACGACATATAAATAAATAAATAAAGATATTGTGTCCAGCTACAACTAAAAAATAAATATTAGGAAAAAAAAAAGAAAAGCCTTAAAGCTGGGCATGGAGCCAGGCACAGTGGTGCACGCCTGTAATCTCAGCCTCTCAGCAGGCTAAGACAGGAGGATCACAAGATGTTCAAGGCCAGACTTTGCAATTTAGCAAATCCCTAAGCAACTAAGCGAGACCTGTTTCAAAATAAAAGAACAAAAAGAGATAGGGATATAACTCAGTAGTAGTGTGTCCCTGGATTTAATCCCCAGTACAAAAAAAAAAAAAAAAAAAAAGCTGGGCATGGTGGTGCATGAAAATATTGCATGGAACTCTATGCACACACAGCCAGCTACTTGCCAGCTGCTTTGGAAGCTAAGGCAAGAGGGTCATAAATTTGAGGCCAGCCTCTGCAACTTAGTAACATACTATCTCAAAAATGAAAATGGGGCTGGGGTTGTCCTTAGTGTAGAGCACTTGCCTAACATATTTGAAGCCCTGGGTTCAATTCTCAGCACCGCATACAAATAAATAAAATAAAGATCCACTGACAACTAAAAAATATTAAAAAAAAAAAAAAAAAAAAAAAAAAAAAGGCTGGGGATCTAACTCAGTGTGGAATGCCACTGGGTTCATTCCCTGTTACCTCCCCCACATACACACACACAATGGCCTTAGACATTTCTAAAAACAAATAAACAAAAAACCAAATTATGTCTTTTTTTTTTTTTACAGTGCTGAGGAATGAACCTGGGGCTTTACACATGCTATGATTGAACTATACTTCTAGCCCCTAAATTATATTTTTAAATTAAAAATTACTGACATGGGACTGTGGGTGTAGCTCAGTGGTAGGACACTTACTTAGCATTTGTGAAGCCCTGGGTTCAAATGCCAGCACTATAAAAACAAAAATTACTAACATGTTTTGGTAGCAGGTGTTTTTTAAAATGTGTGTGTTCCTTTTATTACTTCTTACCTATAATGTAGTTGGTATGAGATTCAAAGTAGAAGGAAAAAATAATATATTTTATAATTATGCAGTGAAAAGTATTTGTTGAGAAAGATAAAATATAGACTGTTTCCAAAGTCAGTGAAGCTTGAAAACATATCTAAGAGCAGTGGCATGACTGTTGCTCTGAATTAATGAGACAGAATGACTTAATTTTTTTTTTTTTCCAGAGATTGAACCCAGGGCGTTTAACCATTGAGCCAAATCCTCAGCCCCCCTATTGTTTTTCATTTTGAGACAGGGTCTCAAGTTGCTTAGAGTCTCACTGAATTTCTAAGGGTGGCTTTAAACTTGAGATCCTTTGATCTCAGCTGCTGGGATTACAGGCTTGTGGCACTACAGCCAGTAGAATGACTTAATTTTGAACATAATTTATGAATTTAAATGTATCTCTTCTCTACTCAGAATTAACTAAGCTTGAAAATTTTGGAATCAACTGTTCATATAAATTATATAGAAATAATTTAGTTCAATTTTGGCAGTATTTATTGAATACTTGTTGTGATGTGGCTGGCCATATACTATGACTGACAGATTAAAATCAGGACATCAGCCTTACTCTTATACCCTGAATTTAGAACAAGACCAATACATGCTATATGGTATTATAATATTGAATATTTATAACTGTTTTATCGAGAACTTGCACCTTCTATTTATGGTTTTGGATAGTCAGGAAGTAAACATGGACAATATGAAATAGAAGATTTTGAATTTTTCATCACTTCTTTCAGTGCAAAGAAAAAAGATGCTGAGTGTTGTGACGCATTCCTATAATTCCCCAGCAATTATAGGAATGCAGCAATTATAGGGAGGCAGAAGAATTGAAAGTTCAAGGCCAGCCCCAGGAACTTAATGAGGCTTTAATAAAAAATAGAAAGGGCTGGAGTTGTGGCTCAGTGGTTAAGTACCTAAGGATTCAGTCCCTTGTACTAAAAAAGAAAAGGACAATGGCCTCCATTCAAATTATCATTGTATGTATTTACATATAATTTTAGTTTAAGTGAATAGTAGTTATGGCAGTGTTTGTTTATTTATTTATTTATTTTGGTACTGGAAATTGAACCCAGGGTGCTTTACCATTGAGCTACTTCCCCAGTTCTTTTTTTGGGGGGGGGAGTGGTACCAGGGATTGAACTCGGGTACTCAACCATGGAGCCACATCCCCAGCCCTATTTTGTATTTTATTTTATTTTTTTAAATGAGAGTTTTTTCTCTTTTTTAACATTTATTTTTTTAGTTGTGGGTAGACACAATACCTTTATTTTATTTTTACGTGGTGCTAAGGATCGAACCCAGTGCCTCACACATGCTTGGCAAGTGATCTACATCTGAGCCACAACCCAAGCCCTCTGTTTTGTATTTTATTTAGAGACAGGGTCTCACCGAGTTTGCTTCGCACCTTTCTGTTGCTGAGGCTGGCTTTGAAACCTTGATCCTCCTGCCCCAGCCTCCTGAGTCGCTGGGATTATCGGCATACACCACTGCGCCTGGCCCCAGTTCTTTTTATTTTTTGAGACAGCCTCTACTAAGTTTCTTAGGGTCTTACCAAATTACTGAGGTTGACCTCAAACTTGCAATTCTCCTGCCTCAATTTCCCAAGTACTAGTCTTTAAGAACTTTCATTTATTTTTCTCAATGATTTCTTTAAAAACAATTGGTCTATTGAATTATCACACTGTCCCCCATACATATGTATAGTTATTATGTTAATTAAGAAGCAAAACCTAGGGCTGGGGCTACAGCTCAGTGACAGAGCTCCCATCTAGCACATGTGAGGCACTGGGTTCGATCCTTAGTACCACATAAAAATAAACAAATAAAATAAAGGCATGCTGTTCATTTACAACTACCAAAAAAAATTTTTTAAACAAAAGAAAAAACAATGTCCCAGAATCTGTTTCACTTACTCCCAACTACTTTCTTTGAATTCCAGCTTCATGTACTTTTTTCTGTACAAACTCTATATTACTTTTTCAAACTTTATTTATTCTGAAAGAAATAACATTGAGAAGAAGGTTTTTTTGTTTTTTTTGTTTTCTTTTTCTAGCATGTGGCCAGCTGTTAGATGAGGCACAAGTGACCCTATCCTTCCAAGACTGGCTGGCCAGTGTGACAGAACGTATTCATCAAACCATGCACTATCAGTTTGATGGTAAGTATTGGTCATCCAATTGGGCTGTTGCAGAAAGTAAAAGAAATTAATGTAATTTTGCTATAGTTCTACTCTGTTTTGATAAGAAAAATAAGTGCACTTTAATCCAGAGAGCGTTGGGCCACATGAAAGTAGAAAGTTGATAGAAAGGAATAATCATAACTAAATCATTTATTTAATCATAATTAAAGTTTAGCACCTACAAAATGAGTTTAGACATAGAAGAGAAAACACAGCAAATAACAAGTAAAGGTAGATTCCCTTGCTCTTGTCTGTGTATTTTTATGTGTTTGGTAAAAGAAATAGCAAAGCTTTAAAATAGATTATTCTAACCCTCAAACTTAAAATCAAAGTGTGTGTGTGGGGGGGTGGGGGCTTATAGAAAACCTAAACATGTGAGACTGAAATAGTTATATCAAATTACATAAACATGGTACCAGAAGTGGTGGTGCACACATGTAATCCCCAGCTACTTGGGAGGATGAGGCAGGAGAATTACAAGTTTGAGGCCAACCTAGGTAATTTAGTGAGACCCCGTCTCAGTTTAGAAAATAAAAAGGTCGGGAGATGTAGATCAGTAGTTCAAACTCCAGTACTGGTGGCGGGGGGATTACATAGACATGCTAAGGAATATTGGAGAGTGCAGGCTGGATTTGGGTGTGATTTGTTGTAGCCTAATGGAACTCAGTGATGTCAGAGGCAAGTACTCAGCTGGTCCTTCCCATTACCTTGAACACATCCTCAGTGGATGGTTTCCAGGCTTTGTTCAGTGCTTTTTGAGCTCATAACATAATACTTTTCATTGCTTTTAGTTCTGTGTTCTAGCTACATGGTAGGTGTGGTCTCATTTCCAAAAACCAGTCCCTGCCACTGCATACACATAGACCCCTTGACTTGCTTGACAAGTCTTCTTTTTTCCAAGCAATACATCTCAATTCATCAAACACTCCTCATAACATCTTCACAGACCTCATATCATCTTGATGTTATTTGTTGAATATATTCTAGCTAATGAACATCATTTTAAAAAATAAAGTTCCTCGGGACTGGAGTTGTAGCTCAGTGGTAGATCACTTGCCTTGCATGCGTGAGACACTGGGTTCAAATCTCAGCACCACATAAAAATAAATAAATAAATAATATTGTGTCCAGGCTGGGGATGTGACTCAAGTGGTAGTGCGCTTGCCTGGCATGCGTGCGGCACTGGGTTCGATCCTTAGCACCACATACAAATAAAAATAAAGATGTTGTGTCCACTGAAAAACTTTTTTAAAAAAATATTGTGTCCATCTATAACTAAAAATATATATATATTTATAAATAAATAAAGTTCCTCGAAACAGAGCAAGATGGTACATATATGTAATCCCAGCAACTCCAGAGACTAAGTCAGGAGGATCACACATTTGAGGCCATGTCTCAAAAAGAAAAGGAGTTGGGGATGTAACTCAGTGGTAGCGCACCACAGGTTCCAACCCCAGTACCAATAAATGAACAAAATGAGAATTCTGGGGAGCAAGAAAAATGAATTCCAAGTTTTCCTTAAACATTTCTCCCAAGGGCTAGTGCAATCAGAGAGAAAACATCCAAAACCATGTGGATAAACACAGAAATTTGATCTTCATAATTTTTTTTTAAATAAAAAGAAATTTGACCTTCCTGGATGTACCTCTTGACTTTTTGTTGGCTCAGGTTTCTTTGAGAGATCTCAGTACTTTTCAAATATTTTACCTGTCTTCAGAGCATTCTTAGAACAACTGATGCTTACTAGATAAGCAGTGTCCTAGTTTTGCAGTCTCTCAGCAATCATTTTCCTGACCATCCAGGTAAGAGCATACTTTGCTTAGATATGAATGCAAATAGCAAAGTGACCAGGGATAGTGAGCAGGAATGAAACAAGTAGATACAGATGATTAGGTTTTCCTCAGCTTGGCCTCAATGTTCTCAGCTCATTTCACATATCCTTTAAGGAGAAAAAATGAGCATGGTGATATTTACAAAATTGGGGATTCAAAAGTTATCCTTAATGGGAAACAAGGGTCTGCCATGTGTTTTATGATTGAAGGGCACAAGAATAGGGATGATGACTGCTTGACTCATGAAGGTCCATCTGAGCCTTATTTTTGCTTCTGTGTAAAGAAACCCCAGGAGTGTGGTTGTTACTGCTCCTTCATTTCTCTTCCTTTACCTCTCTCTGCACATCAGAAAGCCCACTGAGTTTTTTAAATGACTTCCTTCTCATTTCTGTAGGCAAACCAGAGCCACTGGTGTTCCACATTCCTCAGTCCTTTTTTGATGCGCTGCAACAGAGAATATCAATAGGAAGTGCAAAAAAACGTCTCCCCAACTCCACCACAGGTACAGAATTCTCCTTTAGGAACAGCAATGGATATTTGACCTTAGAGAATTATTGAGAAAAAAATTGTATAAACTTTCAGGGTTAGGACTTCTAGACATGCTTGGAGCATGAAGCCTTCAATAATTTGCTCTTGGAATAGTGACCACACTCTTCAAAGGCCCTTTTCTTACTTATTCCAGTAAGAGGTTAGAAGAAAAATTAAGAAAACATAAGCTTGGTAAAAGAACAATTAAGAGCACAGCAGGACCAGGTGTGGTGGCCACACCTATAATCCCAGATACTCCAGAGGCCAAGGCAGGAGGGTTGTAAGTTTGAGGCCAGTCTCTGCAATTTAGCAAACCTTGTCTAAAAATAAAAAGGGCTGGAGTTGTATTTTAGCTATTGAGTTCCCCTGAGTTCACTTCTCTGTACTGTAAAATAGATAAACAATTGATTGATGATAGATAGGTAAGTAGGTAAGTTTGAAATTTCTAATTAGGAACCAATTTCTGCAAAAGCATTGCAGGCCCTAGTAGTTATTTGGACCAGCTTCTTGGAAGAGGATTATATATAAATTAAAACATTTTGGTTTTTAAAAATCTTTTTTTTTCAACATTTGATGAAGGAGTAATTTATAGGCTTTGACCTTTATATATTTGGTACTGGGAACTAAATCCAGGACCTTACACATGCTAAGAATGGACTCTACCACTGAGATACATCCCTAACTCTAACACTTTATTATATTGTTCCAGTACTTATTAACATCTCTCTTCTAGGGATCTCAAGACACTTATTAAATAGTATAGGAAATAAGGAAAGGAAATGGATGAAAAAAAATATTATTTAGTGGCAAATGGCCAAGAGTAACTACACACAGAAACTAGTGTTATTCAGTAAATTATTCTTTGATACAATCGTGACTTCTTGAGTTTTAACTCATTTTTTGAACATTGCAAGCTGTGGGTCACTATGTTTGGGGACATATAAATCTTTGTGTTCATAGCTTAACAATCTGACTTTTGAAACAGTGTAGAGTCTTTTTTCCAGTTTAAACTTGAGACCTAATACAGTAATTTCAACCCATCCATTGTCTATTTTTCTAGGCTCTTTGGTGGAACTACATATAATCCTGCATGTAGGCAGTGGATTGGCAGGATTGGCAGTCATGTTAGAAATCTTAAACTCCATGTAATTGTTTTTTTTTTTTTTTCTTTTTGAGGTGCTGGGGATTAAACCCAGGGCTTTATGCATGTAAGACAAGTGTTTATGTAATTATTTTAAAGATTATAATTTAATTTAAGCTGTAACATCTGAAGTAGTAAGAGTCTATTTTAAAGTGGAGTCCTGTGCACATGCCTTTACAAGTGTCTAAGGTAGCAAAAATAAGTAGGATCTCAAAAGGAGCACTAGAGACTTCACATAGCAGAAATCTTTATCACTGGATTTGTCACATATCTGCCAAACCCTGCTATATATTTTAAAGTGTTGAGATTTGGGCTGGGATTGTGGCTCAGTGGTAGAATGCTTGCCTAGCATGTGTGAAGCACTGGATTTGATCCTCAGCACCACATAAAACAATAAATAAATAAAATAAAGGTATTGTGTCCATCTACAATGAAAAATATATATTTTTTAAAAGTGTTGAGATTCGATGAGTGCAGTGGTGCACATCTATAAACCCAGTAGCTTGAGAGGCTGGCACAGGAGAATCACAGGTTTAAAGGCAGCCTCAGCAACTTGGTGAGCCTCTAAGCAGCTGGGCTGGTACAATTCCTGGTACCAAAAAAAAAAAAACTAAAGTCTTGAAATTCTAGGTCACAGCAGTGAAAAAGCTGACTAAAACATAGGGTCTAACGGTCTTATAGGAAAGTTCTTTCTGTAATATTCCACAAAGCTATCTGCTTAATCCACCCATGAACTTCCTAATCTTTTGGTGGACACCTTGGGAGTTGGGGCTCCCTGCAGTATGTGCCTAAAGTGGCAGAGGTTTACCAGGACAGAACTTAGATTGAGACATGCTTCAGTTAAATGCAAGAGTTAGTACTGTTCGCCCCTGGAAGAAATTGTTAGGCTCTCTATGCCTTAGTTTCTTCACCTATAAAATAGAGATGATAGTAGTACCTACTTCATAGTTTTATTTTGAAGATTAAATTGGCACTTGTAAGCATTTGGCATACAGTTGCTATTATTATGATGCATAAAAATATGTAAGGAAGTCATTGCCATACAGCATGATTCATGCAACAATAAAAATATGTTCAAGATAAAAAAAAAGTGTTGAGATTATATAAGGAAAAGGTAGCATTGCACTGAACTCTAGAAATCGAGTAGCAAATACAGTGAAAGGGAATGGTATTGTATGGTAGTCTAATTTTGTCCCTTTTTTACATTGAAGCTTTTGTTCGAAAAGATGCCTTGCCGCTGGGAACCTTTTCCAAGTACACCTGGCATATCACTAATATTCTACAAGTTAAGCAAATCTTAGATACCCCAGAGGTAAGAGTTTATTTCTACAGTAGTGGGAGGGCAGGGAGGGAAGCTAGTGTAGGGAGTAAGTTTGCAGTAGTTCCCTGAGATCTTTGCCAGTTCTGAGTTCCTTTTTTTCATGCCAGAGGTTATTCAGAAGTAGTTGTTACAGTTCTGACTCTGATTTTACTGGGTATTCCCACTTTAAAAAATTGTCATAAACAGATATGGTGGCACATGCTTGTAATCCCAGCTACTTGGGAGGCTGTGGCAGGAGGATCACAAATTCAAAGCCAGCCTAAACAACTTCCTGAAACCCTGTCTCAAAATTTAAAAAAAAAAAAAAAATTCTAAGGGCTAGAGATGTAGTCAATGATGAAGTGTTTGCCTTGCATGCACAAAGCCCTGGTTTCAATCCCACCAACAATAAAAAGATGTCTTAAAGTATAATTTTTCTCTGCCTTCAGATTCAGAAAGCAGGGTCTTATAAATTCAGTAATGATCCCATAGTAGCTATGATGACCCCTAGATTTGATTAGCAGGCAGCTAGAAAGGATATGAGTTACTTTAGATGATATACTCTTTGTAAAGTCAAGTGGGTACAATTAAACCCTCCTTCCCAAAGTGTAATTTGGTTTTTGCAAGAGAAATGGCCCTTAATTATCATTGTCTTTCACCAGAGACACAATAGACATTTTAAAAATTTTCAAACAGATCTTGAGAATTTGAGAAGGAATATTGTAGAAAATTCAGCATACTGTGATTTTTTTTTTTTTTTAGAGAGAGAGAATTTTTAATATTTATTTTTTAGTTCTCGGCAGACACAACATCTTTGTTTATATGTGGTGCTGAGGATCGAACCCGGGCCGCACGCATGCCAGGCAAGCGCGCTACCGCTTGAGCCACATCCCCAACCCAGCATACTGTGATTTGATACATTAAGACTACCTCAGTGGCAAAGCATTTTTATGTTCAGAAAAAGAATAAGTTGTTTGGTAGCTATGGAACTTTCCTATGAACCCAGGAAAAGGCCTGTGTTAGCACTAAAGACTTGGGAACTTTAAATGCAGGGTGTCCAGAGGCAGCTTCTAGCCTAGAATAGGTGGCATTCAGGAAAGCATCAAAGCAACCCAAGGCAAAGGCAGGTTAGGAGAACGAGCCAGTGATCATTGACCAGCTTTTCCTGGTCATTATTTACCTACATTGTCTCCTTTACCCTCCCAGCCATGCATGGGTAGACACTGAGTTTTGCAGATGAGAAAACAGGCCCTGAGAAGTTAGCTTGCTCAGGGCCACCCTGCTATTTGGTTCAGACTCTATCTGGCTCAGTCCTAGGATAGTGTGAAGCACACAGGATGTGAGGTGAGCCGTAAGTGCTATCAAAACACTGTTCAGAAGAATGCTGCCAGGAGGAGAAGTAATGAAACTGATTTTAGAGCATGTCTGTGTCAGTAGCAGCCCTGTAGTTGTGAAGATCTTACAGGTTCAATTGGTATATGATTTTGCTGGAGTTCAAATTAAGGAAAGCCAGAAATGATGTAAAGGAGAAAAGGCAGATTTGTGAACAGGATTTACTCAGAAATACAAAGGAAAGTTTTAATTCATTGGCACTTAACAAGAAAGAAGGAATCGTAAAAGATTTATTGCCATCCAGGTATTTGTCTACTTTGAAAGTTTTCCATGTCTCACCTTTCTTGTTTTGTCCTGGTATCCAGATGCCCTTGGAAATCACCCGTAGCTTTATCCAGAACCGAGATGGGACTTATGAGCTGTTTAAATGCCCCAAAGTGGAAGTGGAGTGCATAGCAGAAACTTACGGTCGCATAGAAAAGCAACCAGTGCTTCGACCCTTGGAACTAAAAACTTTCCTCAAAGTTGGTGAGTTTCTTCCTTCAAGGGTCGTCTCTGTACATTACACTCTCTGAGGCTTTAAATTATTTATTTATTTAGTTAGTTAGTTAGTTAGTTATTTTGGTACCAGGGATTGAACCTGGGGCACTTAACCACTGAGCCACAACCCAATCCTTTTTATGTTTTATTTTGAGACAGGGTCTCATTAAGTTGCTCAGAGCCTCACTGAATTGCTGAGGCTGGCTTTGAACTCACACCTGCCTTAGCCTCCCAAGTCGTTGGGATTACAGGCATGCACCACCACATCTGGCTTTCTGAGGCTTTGAATCTTGACCTTAATCAAAAAAAGACACATATATTCATTTCGTAAAGGCAGTGATGGGATAAAGTATTTTGTCTCATTTGAGCCACTGCTTCAAAATAAAATTACTGAAGTCATACATGTTAAGAGAAATAGAGTCTCTCTGGAGAAAAATTATAGATTTCATTATAGAACATAAAGGACTAAATTTAAAACCACATTTAATCCCCACCCCTCCATGCAGTAGGGAGCATCACTGTTAAGTTCTTGGTGCATATCCTTTCAGACTCTTCTGTACATCAAGAGTTTCCAAAACATGGGATGTACTTCTGCTGCTTTTTTTTTTTTTTAACTTATTACTACATGATGAACTGCTTTCCATGTCTATCTTTTTTTTTTTTTTTTTTTTAGTTGTAGATAGACACAACATCTTTATTTTATTTATTTAGTTTTCTATGTGGTGCTGAGGATCGAACCCAATGCCTCACACATGCTAGGCAAGCGCTCTACCACTGAGCCACAACCCCAGCCCTCCATGTCTGTCTTTAATGTTATTTTTTAAACTTTTTTATCATTATTTAAAAATATACATAGTAGAAAATTTACCATTTTTATTTATTTTTTAATTTTTTGTACTGAGAGTTGAACTCACGGGCACTTTACCATTGAGCCACATCCTCAGCAGCCCTTTTTATTTTTCATCTTGAGACAGGGTGTTCCTAAGTTGTTTGAGCTGGCCTCAGCCTCCTGAGTCACTGGGATTACAGGTATGCACCACCACACCAGTTTAAAACTACTTTTTTTTAAAAAGAGTACCAGGGATTGAACTCAGGGAAACTCAACCACTGAGCCACATCCCCGGCCCTATTTGTATTTTATTTAGAGATAGGGTTTCATGAGTTGCTTAGTGCCTCACTTTTTTGTTGAGGCTGGCTTTGAACTCGTGATCCTCCTGCCTCAGACTCCCAAGTCACTGGGATTACAGGTGTACGCCATGCACCCAGCTTAAAACTATTTTTTAGTGTACAATTATTTTGCATTAAGTACATTCACATTGCTGAGTAACCATCACTTAATCTTCAGAACTTTTTATTTTCCTCAACTGAACTCATATTCTGGGCTGGGGATATAGCTCAGTTGGTAGAATGCTTGCCTTGCATGTACAAGGCTCTGGGTTCAATCCCCAACACCACACACACACACACACACACCAAAAAAAAAAAAACTGAACTCATTTTCTGCTCTCCATACCTGCCTCCTCCAAATCCCTAGCCACCCACCTTCTACTTCTGTCTCTGAGTTTAACTACTCTTAGTACCTACATAAGTGGAATCATACAATACCTGTTCTTTTGCACCTGCTTATGTTACTTAGCATAAGTTCTCTCTAAGGTTCGTAGCTTAAGTCAAAATCTCCTTCTTTCATAAGGTGAATAACATTCCATTGTATGTATATATACCTTTTTGTTTATTCATTCATCTATAGATGTGCACTTGGGTTGCTTCTGCATTTTAGCTATTGTGAATACACAAGGTTTTGTTTGTTTGTTTGTTTCATTTTTTGTGGGTTATGTGGTGCTGGAGATTGAACTCAGGGTCTTGGGCATGCTAAGCACATGTTTTACACTGAATACGCCCCCAACTTACAGTGTTATTTATGTATGTATGTCTGTATTTTGGTACTGGGGATTGAATCCAGAGGTGCTTTATCATTGATCTACATTCCTAGCCCGTTTAATTTTTTATTTTATTTTGAGACAGGGTCTCATGAAGTTGCTTAGAGCCTCACTAAGTTGTAGAGACTGACTTTGAACTTGATCCTCCTGCCTCTGTCTCCTGAATTGCTGGGATTATAGGCATGGGCCACTGCACCCAGCATACAATAATATTTTTTAGCAGTTGCATAAAACTCAATTACTGCACATGCTCAGTGGCATACACTTGTAATCCTAATGACTCTGGAGGCAGAAGAGGCAGGAGGATTGCAAGTTTGAGGCCAGCCGCAATTTAGTGAGACCCTGTCTCAAAATAAAAAGGGCTAGGGTGTGGCTCAGTGGTAAAGCACCCCGAGATTTGAACCCCAGCAACAACAATAACAAAAAAAGAAAAAAATACATAAAGACATATAAATATATGTGTGTATATGCATATATATATATATATTTATATATATATGTACATATACACACGTGTATATAAAATTCATTCATTGGAATGTCACCTAATCAATCCCCTACTTAAGTTGTTTCAAACTTTTTTCTATTAACTAAAACAGTACTGAAATTAGCTTCCTCATAAATAAACTTTTCTTATTTTCTAACTTATGTAGGATATTCCCTGGGACAAAGTCTTAAAAAAGAAATTGGAGGGTCAAAGTTTATGTATATATTAAGGCTTTTATCCATCAGCTCTCTAGAAAGATTGTAATATTTTTAGAATGTATTCCTGCTAGCCATGTTTAAGCATTTCTTGGACTAGGGCTATAGTTCATTGGTAGGGTGCTTGTCTAGCATGCACAGGGCTCTGGGTTCAATCCCCAGTACTGTAGAAAGGAAAAGAAAAAAAAAGAGAGAGAGAGAAAAGGAGAAACTCTTTTTTAATTTTTGTTGATTTGATAGATTAAAAAAAATTCTCTTTTAATTTGCATTTTCCTCAAATATTAAAGAGGGTTAACTTTGCATATTTATCATTTGTGGTATTTTTTATTTTTAAAATATTTTTTAAGTTGTCCATGGACCATTTTTTTAACTTCATTTTTTTACTTATTTATATGTGGTGCTGAGGTTTGAACCCAGTCCCTCACATGTATGAGGCAAACACTCTGCCACTGAGCCATGGGTTTTTTTATTATTAAGGAAATTAAATTCAGAATGAACACACATACACAAAAAGAAATCTTTAGGCCTAGATGTTTCACTGGGAGAATTCTATCAAAAGTCATTTCTGTTTGATGAATTGTTTTTTTTTTTTTTTGGTTTGTTTGTTTTTAATTAGGGTATTTATGCAATAATGTCTATAAAAAGCATTTAATTAGCAATTGCTTTGTGCCAGGTGTTATTTTAAATGGTTTATATAGCCTGGCATAGTGGCACACACCTGTAATCAGGAGGCTGAGGCAGGAGGATCACAACATTTGAGACCAGCCTCAGCAATCTAGTGAGACCTTCAGAAACTTAGCAAGACTCTGTCTCAAAATAAAAAATAAAAAGGGCTGGGGATGTGGCTCAGTAAAGCACCCCTGGATTCAATCCCCAGTACCAAAAAAAAAATTAAATGCTTTATATGTGCCTTATATTTCCTCATTTTATGCTCATCAGTCCACTGAGAGGTAGATTTCATAATCCCCATTTACAGAGGAAGAAACAGAAGAGAAGGTCAGTGCAGCGCCCCCTCCCCCCCCCCAGGGTTACCTACCTAGTAAGTGGTAGTGCTGCTTCAACCTCACACCATTTTGGACTCCAGAGCCTGCACCAACCATCTAGTACTCAGTTTTCTTTCCACTGACTATACTATAAGCCCTTCCAAGGCAGTGAACTGTGGCACTCCTGTTAATCACTGTACCACATGGTCTAATGATGGCTAAATGCCTGGTCATAATAGGTATTCATTAAAGACTTGTTAAATGTCTGAATGAATGCTAGGCATATTGGGGCATTTTCCTTTTTTTTTTTTCCCCTTACATCAGCCATAGTTTTTTTGTTTTTGTTTTTTAAGAGAGAGAGAGAGAGAGAGAGAATTTTTTAATATTTATTTTTTAGTTTTCGGCAGACATAACATCTTTATTTGTATGTGGTGCTGAGGATGGAACCTGGGCCGCACGCATGCCAGGCAAGTGCGCTACCGCTTGAGCCACATCTTCAGCCCCAGCCATAGTTTTAATTATTTTTCTAGCTTTGTGATCTATCTAGCAGGCCCCTTCTTTTCTTTCAACTGTGTATTATTCCAGGAGAAAATTATAATTTATAATTATTTTATCAGATTCTTATGAACATATTCTTAGGTATATTACATTTTACATTTTTTTGTTGCTCTTGTGAATGAGATAGTTGTTTCTAACTTGTTATTGCCACTGTATGGAAAGCTCTTGGTTTTGGTATACAGTAATACCCTTATCTGCAATTTTCTGTTTTCTGTAGTTTTAGTTACCCTCAGTCAACTTCTATCTGATAATGTTAAATGGAAAATTACAGAAATACATAATTCATAAGTTTCTTTTGTTGTTGTTGTTTGTTTTTCTGTATGGGGGATTAAACCCAGGGTTGCTTAGCCACTGAGCTAGATTCCCAGTTCTTTTTTATATTTTATTTTGAAAAAGGGTCTCACCAAGTTGCTGAGGCTGGCTTTGAACTTGTGATCCTCCTGCCTCAGCCTCTTCAGCTGCTACGACTCCAGGCATGCAACACTGCTCCCAACACAACAATTTATAAGTTTGAAATTGCACATCATTCTGAGTAGCATGATGAAATTAGGTGTTAATCTTTCTCCATACCACCTGAGATGTAAATCATCCCTTTGTCCAGTGAGTCCATACTATATATATACTACCTGCCCATTGGACACTTAACAGCTATCTCAGGAGCCAAAATTATTTATTTATTTATTTTTGCAGTGCCAAGAGTTGGACCTAGGGCCTCACACATGCTAGGCACAAGTGCTTCACCAGTGAGCTATATCCCCACTCCTCAGAGACTAAATCTTAACTATCAGTTCAGTATTTGTAGACAGATGACCCTTATTTTACTTAATAATGACCCCAAAGCACAAGAGTAGTGATGCTGGTAATTTTATTATGGTATATTGTTATAACTGTTTTACTTTATTATTATTATTAATTTCTTAGTGTGTCTAATATATAAATTGAAGTTTATATGTGTGTCATAATATGCAACAGAATCAGAGTCATTCCTGGTGGATTGGGCTGACAATAAAAAAAATACACAAACACAGAAAATACCTTTTTCGGGATTCAGGACAGCTCTGCAGCCTCAAGAATCAAGCTCCTATGCTGAAGGGCAAGGAGAGCAAGGAAGACAAGAGGCAGGCAAGAGAGCAAGCACACTTGAAACCCCCCTATTGATTGGGGAGAAGCCATTCATAGAATATTCCACCCAAATAAGGCAAGAGATTGGATTTTGGAGGGTGGAATCTTGCTTGATGATGTCTTGTGGTCGGCAGTCTGACTGAAAGCTTAGAAAGCCACACCCATCTCAGGTGCCTGTGGGATCAAAGGCAGAGCAACCGAAAAGGCACACATAACATTGCACAGCCCAATCAGGCAGCAATGTCAGTTCAGTTCCTTTATAAGCTCACATGTGCATAGCTCACTCACATAGCACATGGGCTGACTCAAGACAAATGTGTATATATGTGTGTATATATCAACAGAGAGAGAGTGTGTGTGTGTGTGTGTGTGTGTGTGTGTGTGTGTGTGTTTGGGAAACCATCCATTGAAGGTCTTAGAATATATCCCATGAAGATGAGAGGCCCCTTCTTTTCTCTGTGTATTATTCCAGGAGAAAATTATAATTATTTTGTCAGATTCTTAACCAAGTTTCTTAACCTTAATAAAGTCTTAGTAATGATAATAGTAGTTGCTTCCCTCCCATTTCTGTAAAATTGGTGACATCACCTACAAAAATCATGATCATTTTATTTCCTATCAAACATTTTTATCTTTTTTTCTTGTTCAGACAGTGAGGATTTCAAGAGCAATGATGAAAAAAAAAAAAAAAAAAAAAACAACTAGGAGTCATGCCTATCTTTTCTTTTCCCCTGCATAATAAAATCTTTCCAGTGTAGTATTTTCCAGCTCTGTCTTTAAGAAGAGATAGTAATAAGTATTTTGTGGGAAAAAAAAGCATTACTTTTTTTTTAAAATAAATAAGTTTGGCAGATCTTACATATTATATCTTTGTGATTCTAAGGTCCTTGATTACAAAATGCTTAGTAGATGTAGATGTACTAGCCACTTTTCTGATGGGAAAAGAAACTTTGCCATGTGAAAACTGTTGTGGTTTTAAGATGATACAAAGAGATCTCAGAAACTATGTTACAATTTGATAGAAGGGGCAGTAAGGAGAAGTGTCTTAGAATATAATTTATTTCTTGCCTAGCATGCATGAGGCCCTGGGTTCCAGCACTGGAAGAAAAAAAAAAGAAGAAGAAGAAGAAGAAAGGATGAAAAGTTATTGGGGATAAAATGGAGGGGGAATAAGATAGTGAAGTGAAAAACAGAATATTAGGGGTCTGGAGTTGTGGCTCAGTGGTAGAGCACTCGCCTAGCACATGCAAGGCTCTGGGTTCAATCCTCAGCACCACATAAAAATTAAAAAATAAAATAAAGGTACTGTGCCCAACTACAACTAAAAACTAAATATTTTTTAAAAATAGAATATTAGTTTATGAAGTCAGAAATAAGTAATACTGAGAGAAAAAAAAGGTATACTGTACATATATTTAGTTAGGGTCTTTCTCCTCTATCATTTTTTTATTATATATTTTAAAAATTTTTGTTTTTTACTTTTTCTCCTGAAAACCATCCTTATTTTAACTGACAGAAATTGAATCTGGGGGCTGGGAATGTGGCTCAGGCGCTAGCGCGCTTGTCTGGCATGCATGCGGCCCGGGTTCGATCCTCAGCACCACATACCAACAAAGATGTTGTGTCCGCCAACTAAAAAATAAATATTAAAAATTCTCTCTGTCTCTCCTCTCTCACTCTCTCTTAAAAAAAAAAAAAATTGAATCTGAATTTTTTGTTTCATATCTGCCATTCAGCTGACACTCTAGCCTGCAATATCAGTTAAGAAAGACCTAAATTACAAATATGTGTTTTAATTTTATAATGATCAGAAAACCTGATACTCTATTCACCATTAACTATGTAGGCCCTTCTCAACTTTCTGATTATCAAAGCTGAGGAGACTGTTCCATCCCAAGACACTTCTTGCTATAAGGAATGCCCATGAGAGTCAGGTGGAATTGTACTAATTAGTGGTCCTTCTCCCTCCCACTTTTAGGAAACACTTCCCCAGACCAAAAAGAGCCCACACCTTTCATCATCGAGTGGATCCCAGACATCCTTCCCCAATCCAAGATTGGCGAGCTGCGGATCAAGTTTGAGTATGGTCACCACCGGAATGGGCATGTGGCAGACTACCAAGACCAACGGGCCCCTCTGGACCAGCCCTTGGAACTGGCCCCTTTGACCACTCTCACTTTCCCTTGAGGCAAAACAAGAGTTTTTTTGCTGCTAAATTTGCACATCCTCACCTTGACCACTTTAAATACTAGTTTGGCACTTAGATGGCCCCATTCTTTAGTGAAACTGCTCTTAGCTAATCGGGTTCTGCTGAAGAAAAACTCATAAATAGCCTTTTGGGTGCTGCTTTGTATTATCTTCATTATAAGTTGGACAGTTTAAAACTGGCTACAGTTTTAAAAGGAACAAAAAGAAAACCAACTCACTTTCCTTCTTATAGATTCACCCTTAGACTTTATTTCAACCTTTTTCTAGTTCTCTAAGAAGTTAGCAGCACTCAGCCTTATGCCAACAGTGTTAGAAAATTAATACCCCAGTTAGGGCAGAAGGTAAAGGACCATCTTGGCAGAGTTCCAGCCATGCTTTTTATTCTGTTCTCAAATAAAGCAAAGTGTCACTAGTTTTTCCAAATTATACCTCATGCTGGCCTAATTATTCCACTGTAAACTTTAGGAGAGATTGACCTGATAGTGAAATATAGGGAAAAAAGGTCTGGGCAGCAAGAGATTATTGATATTTCTAACTAATGCTTATAATTGCTTAGTCACTTGACATTTATTTCCTTTTTTTATTCTTCAAAAAGTTTTAAGTTGGTAAAATTCTGTTTATGGATTCACTGATCACAGAATGGAGATACTAAAAAAGAAATGGAAAGGTGTCTTCAAGGAGGAAAGAAGGGAACATATATTTTCTATGTGCTTACCATATACCAGGCACTTTGTTTTACATTCTCATATCATCATTTTTCTCATTGAATCCTTTTTTTTTTTTAAGTAAGCAGCCTCTTTGAGGTTATATATCTTGTTGGAAACACATTAAAAGGAATGTTTAGGGGGCCTAGAGTTTAGGCTCAGTGGTAGAGCGCTTGCCTAGCATGTGTGAGGCACTGGGTTCGATTCTCAGCATAAATAAATGAATAAAGGCCCATCAACAACTAAAAATATATATATTTTTTAAAATGTTTAGTTTTACTTCAGTATTCTAATTACAATAACGTGTTGCTTCAATATCTTTCTTAAATTCATTGTCCTTGGAAAGCAAGGACAGTAAGCTAAAAAAATCCATATGAAGTAGGCTCTTGGTCGTCTTTCAATTACAGATGATAGAAACTCAGTTCTAGCCAGCTTAGAATGAACAACTGTTCATGGACACTAAAATAGGGCTGGACAACCACATGGGAGTAGAGGTGGGCCACTATCCAGGGCAAGAGTTCATCTGATCCACTTCCTACTGAGGCTTATTCATGCTCAGAACAGAACAGCTCCTGGCAGGAACTATGGCTCCTGAAACCTGAAAGTATGGATTCCACAGAGTTTGTTTTATAATGGCCCATTTAAACTTTTAACATGCATAGGAATCACCAAAGGGATCTGATTAAAAGGTGTATTCTGATTCATAAATTCTAAGTCTTCAAGATTCTGCATTTCTATCAAGTTTCCAAGTGACACAAAGTGCCCAACTGTAGGACTGTGACCTGATCCATAACTTTCCTTCCACCTTTCATTGCCACTAATAAGAGCAGCGCTAGAGGTTGGTGCACTTGAGATGCACTTGTGAGGGGTTTTCTGACACTACCATAAAGTTGTTCTAACAGATGAGGGCACTAGCCTCATTCCTTGTGAATATTTCCAATTGATCCGTCCAAAAGTAGAAAACATTCCGATTCCACAGCTCTGTGAATTTCCTGTGGGTTTTTCTCCCTAGCTTCATTTTTCAGTCTTGTCTTTCCCAGTCTTCATTTTAAGGTTCAAATCTTAAGCCCTGAATTTGAAAACCCAGCTCCGCCACCCTTATTAAAGTACGACTTTGGGCAAGTTATTTAACACTGCACCCATTCCTCATCTGGATGATGTGAGTTACAGCACATCAGCTGTGAATCACTCATCTCACCTATTTTTTTTTTAACTCTTCTTAAGAAGTCTTGAAGCTCAAGTGATGTTTTTTGTCATTTCTAGGGAATTATTGTAATTAATACCACTGTTATACAGTAAGATCACAACTGTGTTCAATGCAAGGGAAGGTAGATAGTTAAAAATGACTGGGAATGCTGATAACAATGTAATTTTCTTAACATCTAAATTTTCTAAAATAAATCATATTAGCTTGACAAATTCTAAAAGAGACAAAGTAAAAAAAAAAGTGGAGGCACAATTAAACTTTCACACTATCCTGGGAGCAGAAGAAAAAAAAATAAAAGACGACACTAAAACACCCCGGGTGGGGGCTGGTCACGCGGCAGCCGCCTGCTCGCCTCCGCGCGATGACGTAAGTCACGCTCTCCCCTCGCCCGCGCCGCCGCTTCCGGCCGCCTTAGCGGCTTTCTTCCACCAGGCGGCGCCGCAGGACGTTCAGTTACCTACGCTGCTTGCGCAGCCGTATTGGAGCCTAGGACACGTCACCACCTTCGCGTCTTTTCTGGAGAGCGCGGGAATGCGAGGGCTGGAAGGTGGTGACGTCACCGGGGTTCCCCGCGTGGCTTGCGGGGGCGGGGCTGGGGACGTGGCGCGCGCTGCGGCCCTCTCAGGGAGGGGAGTGGAGAGCGAAGAGGGGGAGGGGAAAGGAAAGAGGGGGAGGTGCGGGAGGGAGGAGGGCAAGCTGCGCGCGCTGGTCTGGCGGGGGCCGCGCCCGCCTCGTGACCCACCCTGGGGCCCAGCCTGGACCTGCGCGCCCAGCCGAGCTGCTGACTAAGCGGGCACGAAGCGGCCTGGCGCGAGGCTCCTCAGAGGGCGATCGTTGGGCGGTCGCGCACCGACTTCCTAGCACCCTGGGCGGCTGCGCCCTCCTGCGGACAGGCCTACGCCTGGATGTGGGCACGAGGTCCTCTGGGGCGGCGGAGCGGCCTCAGAGCACGAGGTGCCGAGTAGCACCCGAGCTCCCAACCGCGCGTCGCTGCAGGGAACGCTGCGCCCAGGGCCCCGCCCCGCCCTGTGCCGGCGCTAATTTGTCGTCAGCCCTTTCTAGCATTTTGCAGCCCTCACCTGGGCGGTGCCTGTCAGGTAGGGAAAGAATAGGGCGCCCCGAAAAGAGCTGTGCGTTTGCACCCGGGCCACCGCTTGCTGTGTGCTGCTAGCCTTGAGCAAGCCATTCAGCATCTCTGAAATTCGGTTTTCCTTTGTGAAGTACTTGTAGCACCGTCCGCCTCACTGAACCAGTAGTCCGTCTGGCGCGTGGTGGGCGTTGCGTCTACCTGCATTGATGTCTTCACTAATTCCCACCTGATCAGAAGGGTCAGCTTTAAGAAGGCGGTGATTCCTGCGTTGTCCATAAAACAAAAGATTTTGGGGTTTCCTTGTTCAGGCTGTTAATAGCAGCTTCTCTTTTCTTAGGATGCGTTTCATAACCCAACGAGGGGCTTTGGAAGAAAGGATGGCCAAAGGCTCATCTGTGACCCTCTGCCTCATGTGAACTGTGGGAAGTTTTCTCTACCCTAGCACCTACTTCACTCTTTACTGGAAGACCCGTATAGGATGCATGCACAGTTTTTACTGCCCCTCCCCAGAATTTTTCACCTTGTGTGACATTGCTGTGACCATCATGGGAGGGTGGCCTGAACCCTGGAGAGGAGTTAGCCTCCAGTAGCTTGAAGGAGACTGACAAGGACCATCTCCTGTAAGGAAGAAAAGAAAGTGCTAATGTGGCACAGGTCAGGGACTGACCTAAATTTTTTTCACAAGTGAGCTCATCTGAGGGGCTGAGGCTATAGCTCAATGGTAAAGTGCTTGCCTCTCATGTGTGAGGCACTGGGTTCGATCCTCAGCACCACGTAAAAATAAAGATACAAGTGAGCTCATCTGAGTCCATAAGGGTGTTGTGAGGTAGGTGGAACATTTGATATAAGGAAATTGGTTCAGCAGTTTGAAATGGGTCACCTCATATCTCATAGCAGGGATGACATAGAGCCATACTCTTGGAGACTCCACTGAAGTTGTATTCTAGGGTTCTGGCAAGAAAGGATCATCTGGTCAGGTCTCCCTCACAGTCTTGAGATGCTAGGGACCATATTAGAGGGTATGAACGAAGGCATCTTACACTATGGCCTACCCCTCCAAGTTCTCAGCCGTTTGTCTCAGAACAAAACCACACTAGGTAGCCAGGTGTTCAGGCGTATGCCTGTAATCCCTGCTACTTGGGAGGCTGAGGGAAGGAGATTGCAAGACCAGCCAAAACAATTTAGTGAGACCGTGTCTCAAAAAAGGGCTGGGGATATAGCTCAGTGGTTAAGTGCTCCCATGTTCTATCCCTTGTACCAAAAAACAACAACAAAATAAAACACACATTAAACCATGCGGGGTGGCTTATGCCTGTAATCCCAGCAGTTTGGCAGTTTGGGAGGCTGAGACAGGAGCATTGCAAGTTCAAAGCCAGCCTCAGCAAAAGCGAGGTGCTAAGCAACTCGGTGAGACCCTGTCTCTAAATAAAATACAAATTAGCACTGGGGATGTGGCTCAGTGGCCTAGTGCCCCTGAGTTCAATCCCTGGTTAAAAACAAACAAACAAAAAAAACCGCATAAGTAACAGATGAAGGAGGGCATTGAGGTAGAATCCCCAAAAGGCAGAGGAGAGGCAACCCTCCCCCACTCTTCCTTGGTCTTGGAGGGGTTAATGAAAGGAGTCCTGTGTATCAGAGTTGGGCCTTTTTTTAGCACCATCTGGCAGGAGTCACCTCTCCTGCACCTGCTACTTATACAAACCATTGCTCCTTTGCCAATCAGCAGTGCAGAGATGTGACGCCTGTGTAATTTGGATTCAATGCCCCCCAGGGTCAGGTATGTTCTTTGCTTCATGTTATGAGAATGGAAGCCCCTACTTGCTGTTGAGTTGTATGTGGAACCATAGGGACAAGAGAAAGTCAACAGAGGCAGAAGTCTCTCTCCCCCAGCCTCCAATCTCAAAACTTGGCTGAAGTATGAGAAAGAGAAACTTCCAAGGCAAACAAATGAAGGCCTAAGTATTTAGGAATAGTTCTTCAAAACACAGGGCTTTGTAGGTAGGTACTTCTTAGTTCTGAACAGGTAGCTTCTATGTTTCAGATCAAAACAGTGCATGAAACTGGTTGACCCAGGGACCCGTGGAATTGAGTGAGGTTTTCCCTTCCTTTCTTTGCTGCCAAAGCAGCTTTTCCTGACCTAAATTAGCTGACATACTTATTGAGACCTACAAAGTGTGGACCCTCAGGAACTTGCAGACAAGTGAGGGGCTGGAGAGTGACTATAATTTAGGTTAAGTCTACTCAGTTATGTTATGAACCAGTTTGAAGAAGTGAACAGAAGGGGTCTGGTCATCCTCAGAAGTATAGAAGTGAGCCTTGGCAAGACCCATGCTGGTGGTGACTAACTGGGGCTAGATCCTGACTAAGGAGACTTGAGCTCTGATTTCTGTGGTCAGGTGGCTCCTGTAGCAATGAGAAGCTCTTGCCTTAACAGAGAACTGACTTTAGGTGGTTACTTTTGTTTTACATTTACTAAGCAGTCTTCAGCGCATGGGGAGATCAACTGGTTAGGCCAGTTCAAGTATTCCAGTCCACCTGGTCTGTCACCATTCCTCAGGGTCAGTCAGCAAATTGACATTTGGTTTGTATGTCCCTCAACTCTGTGTGAACTTGGTAAATAGGTGTTTGAGATATAACTCCCCTCACTATAGACCAGCCTGAAAGTATCAGGCCCACATCTGGGTCCTTGTCCTGGGTCCATTTAGCACTGGCTGATGAACTGTGGGAAAAGGGAGTGGAAAGGGGACAGGAAACCAGCTTTTCCCAGGAAATACTAACCAGTGTCTACTACTGGCCTGATTGCAGTCACATTATTCAGGAAAAGTATATTTGTGTGTGTGTGTGTGTATACACACACACACACACACACACACAGTAGAAAATGCTGAATTCTAGGTAAGGGACACATACCTGGGTTGCGGTGGATTCAGGGGAGGGTGAGATTGCTGGGGAAGGTTAAGGGATAGTGCCACAGAGGAGTGAGTAGGTCCTACAGAATAATGTAATGTCAGTAGCTGGAGATGGAGGGGAACTACCTAGAGCCAATGGAAAGGCATGTTTTTTGTGGGAGAGGGAAGTGGTAGAGCCCAGAAATAAGGAAGACCTATTGAAAGAAAACTATTCATTCAACAGTTTGTTCAACATTTCTTGAATAGCTAATATGTGTAAGGCGCTGATCTGAGTCCTGGAGCTACAACTCTGTGTGAACTTGGTAAATAGGTTTTTGAGATATAACATGAAAAAAAAGTCCTGTTTTCAAAAAGTTACATTTTAAACTAGGTGTGGTAGTGCATTCCTATAATCTCAATTACTTGGGAGGCTGAGGCAGCCTCAACAACTTAGTGAGGCCCTGAACAACCTTGTGTCAAAGAATTTTTAAAAAGGAGCTGGGGATGTGGCTCAGTGGTTAAAATTCCCCAGGGACCAATCCCCAGTACCAATTAAGTAAATAAGTAAATTTAGGACTGAGGATGGGATGTAGCTTAATGATAAAGTGCCCCTGGTTTCAATTCCCAATACAAAAGCAACCCCGAAAAAGTCTACATTCTAGTGAGGAGAGAGAGCTAACACAAATGAACTATATAGTATGACAGAAGGTGATAAAGGTGCTTTGGAGAAAATTCAAATCAGGAGTGAAAGGCAGGAAGAAATGCTGAAATGTCTCCCTCCTCTTTTATTTTAGTAGGCGTAAGTAAGAAAGAAGCTGCCCAGTGGAAACCCTTAGGAGCCAGGGCCTGCCACAGCCATTTGGGATAAGCTCCTTCTCAGCCACCATGTCTCCAAACTCACCTGAATTATGGCCCCACCTCTTTGAGATGTGGATATTGTATAGACAGAGAACTCATTCTTTCTCTTCTTTCCTTTTTTCTCCTTCTTGCAGTGATGGGCATCAAACCCAGGGCCTTGTGCATGCTAGGCAAACACTCTACCATTGAGCTATATTCCCCAACCCTAAGACAGGGAACTTAAATGTGGCCCTGCATAGTTTCAGTTACATACTCCTGGTTCTGCAGCATGGTGTGGATGGTCATAAAGACTTGGCCAGTGTGAACCCTGGCCACTGTGCCCTGACACATCCCAAAGACACCCCACATACCTGTCTGGAGCCTAGATTGGTGCCTGCATGAAGTCAGAGACATGAACGTCCACTGGAAATAGCTGTCTCCAAGGTCCCTGCGGCAACCAAAAAACAACAACAACAACAACAACAACAACAACTGGTTGCGTGCACCACCAGGGAGGCTACTGTTTGTGGTCACTGTGCACAGCCCCCATGAGTTTTCTCCAGATTTTAGTAAATTGTATTCAAGTGAATATAAAAGTAAAAGGGATACACAGTCTTTAATAATTTTTCTGTGAATTGGGGAGCTGACCCTGTTGTGCCACAAAAGATAAAATGTGTGAATATGACTCATGGCCTGGAGAAAAATAAGCCAAGAGCTCTGAATCCAGCATGTTCTCTGAAAGCCAGAAAAGCCAAGTTCAATGATAGAGGAAAATGGAATCTTACCCTAGACAGAAACACTACAGTTCTGCTTTTATTTTGATATTTTTTGTGGTGGTATTGGTTGTTTTGTTTTAGGTATATACCCAGATGCCCAGTCCTTCTTTTATTTTTCAGTTTGAGGTAGGATCTCACTAACTTGCCCTGGCTGGCCTCAAACTTATGATCCTCCTGCCTTAGTTTCCCATGTGGGATTATAGGTGTGTATCACTCTGCCAGGTGATAGACTATAGTTCTAAGAAAATAACTGGACTGTGATAAGAGCTAAACTGGGAAGAGGAATGAGCTAAAGAAGCACATTCTCAGCAACTTTTCCTGCTCTGGGCATGGGGCTGGGGAGCAAAGAGTAGGGAAGGAAGACTCTGAGCCAGTTATAGCTGTGTAATCAATGAAAACCACATGTGTTTCCTCAAGAGGCTCCCTGTCCCCTGATGTAAGCCTGGACATACTACTGACTGAGGCAGGGATCTCAGAATGCTCACCAGCACCATTTTCAGAACCAAGACGTGTGTGGTGTGTGTGTGTGTGTGTGTGTGTGTGTGTGTGTATGAGAGAGAGAGAGAGAGACAACACCACTCAGGACCTTGTGTATGCTAGACAAGCACTCTACCACTGAACTATATCCCCAGCCCCTAGAACCAAGACTTTCAAAACTATGAAGTGTTATCATTACCAGAGATGAAACTGGAACACAGGATAGGGCATGTAGCTCAGTGATAAAGTGTTTGCCTAGCATGTGCAAGGCCCTGGGTTTGATCCGCAATACTGAAAGAAGAAAGAAAGAAAAGAAATTGAATACACACACACACACACACACACACACACACACAAGTATTTGGAAGTTTTTAATAGTTTAAGAACAAAATGGGACAAAATAGTAGACTGAAGTAAAAGCTTGTGGTTAAAAGGGAAAGATTAAATATGGCACAGTATGAACACTGGTGTCAACAGGTAGTACCTGTTGTTGTGTTGAGGTTGAAAGATGGACGTCAGTTCCTCCACACTAGCCAGCCAAATATGGTGAAGCAAGCCTGTAATCCCAGTGGCTCCAGAGGCTGAGGCAGGAGGATCAGTTCAAAGTTCAAAGCCAGCCTCAGCAATTTAGCAAGGCCCTAAGCAACTTAGTGGGACTAAAAAGAGCTGGGGATATGGCTCAGTGGTTAAACCCCCTTGGGTCCATCCCTGGTACCAAAAAATTTTAAAACAATCCACATTGACCTTTAAGACCTTTGAAAGAGTGGTCCACTATATTCTTTTTGAAGCTGAAGGGGAAATGAGGCCAGATATATACAACCCAAAATGAGTAAGGCTGGTAGCTGAACTACACTTAGTGACTTAAATTCCTGGTATCACCTGAACCCTCTAGTTGCCCCCTCTGTTAATTATCAGTTGGGGGAAATTTAAATGGATGCCTAATAGAAGAGCATCTGGGAGACCAGTTTTTGGCTGGCTCTGCTGACCTCCAGATCTACCCTTGGGCAAATGCCTCTACCCCTTGGAATTCTGGCTGCTGTTTCTGCATGAGAAGGGCTTGAACTGACCTCTCTTGGTCCTTCAGGCTCAGACATTCTGTAAAGAAATGATGGGGGGGCTGGGGATGTGGCTCAAGCGGTGGCGCGCTCGCCTGGCATGCGTGCGGCCCGGGTTCGATCCTCGGCACCACATGCCAACGGGGATGTTGTGTCCACCGAGAACTAAAAAATAAATGTTAAAAATTCTCTCTCTCTCTCCCTCTCTCTCTCTCCTCTCTCTTTAAAAAAAAAAAAAAAAAAAGAAATGATGGGGGACTGGGATTGTGGCTCAGTGGTAGAGTGCTCACCTCACATGCATGAGGCACGAGGTTTGATCATCATCAACACCACATAAAAATAAAATAAAGATATTGTGTCTTGGGCTGGGGATGTGGCTCAAGCGGTAGCGCGCTCGCCTGGCATGCGTGCGGCCCGGGTTCGATCCTCAGCACCACATACCAACAAAGATGTTGTGTCCGCTGAGAACTAAAAAATAAATATTAAAAATTCTCTCTCTCTCTCTCCTCTCTCACTCTCTCTTAAAAAAAAAAAAAAGATATTGTGTCCACCTACAACCAACCAATCAATCAATCAATCAATAAAAAGAAATGATGGGGCTTTTCCCTTACATCCTGGCCTGATGGTGTAGAAGGAAGTTGGCCACTTAACAGTAGTTCATGCCATCCTTTTCTAAACAGGGTGTTTACTTTTTACTTCCTTTTCACAGAAGGGACCATGGAAATAAGCATAAGAGAAGACCTTTAGGGACCTGAGGAGTGGCTTCACCCCTAAGACACAGAAATGTATGGTGGAGACCACCAGCTTTTAAATTCTGAGAAAGCAGAGTACACCTGTAGTTTTGAAGAATCAGTAGGTTGACCAATACTTTCTGCATGTGGTCTGGCATTGCCCATGAGAAATTATAAAAGTATCCATACTCTTTGACATTAAGGCTCACCCTGTGTCCACCCACTTCTTGCCACTCCCAGGGCACGACCTTGGTTCAGCTATCTTCATCTTGCTCCTGGTTCCCTGCAAGGTTCCACCTGGTATTCCTGCTCCCATTAACTCTTTTCAAGTCTTTTTGTAGCATGTAGCAAACCTGGCCATATGGTTCTGCTTGGAACCCTTCTGTGGTTCCCTGTTATCTTCAGTTGTTCATTGACAAATAATTGTGTCCATCTTTTATTTTTTTAATGCTTGGGTGATAAAGCAAACATAAAACCCAGCCCCTGGGGAATGAATGTTGCTCGGTTGTAGAGAGGTTTTGATCCCCAGCACAGCACTGAACACACACAAAAAAAAAAAAGAAAGAAAGAAAATAAAACAGACCCAGCCTTCCTTAACATGATGACAAGGGCCTTAGTCACCTAGTTCTGCTCATTTCTCCATCTACCCTCATCCCTTCCACCCTAACTCTGTTACCCTCTGTTTTCCATCCACACTGAATCATTCATTGTTCTAACTGAGCCATGTTTCCTCTCTCCTTTGTTCCATTGTGCATATTGCCTGCCCCACCTCACCCCCAACCTTCTTTCTTTTCCCCACTTCCCTGGCTAACCTTCAGGCATCACAGCCTGTGCTTACTTTTCCCTAACATTCTGTGTGCCCCCATCCTTAAAACAAGATTAGTATAGTAATAATAGTGGCAGCACTTTGGGCACACAACCATCGTACTGCCTTACTGGAACTGTTGGCTTATTTTGCTCTCTGATGTTTTGTTTGAGAGAGAGAGAGAATTTTTAATATTTATTTTTTAGTTCTCGGAAGACACAAGATCTTTTTTTGTATGTGGTGCTGAGGATCGAACCGGGGCCACACGCATGCCAGGCGAGCGCGCTACCGCTTAAGCCACATCCCCAGCCCTGCTCTCTGATGTTACATTCTGAACTTCTTCAATACAGAGAAATGAGTCTTAATTCACCTCTGCACTTCCAGTACCTAGAATACTGCTTGGAACCTCAGAGGTGTTTATAAATATCTTTATAATTATATTTATATTTATAAATATCTGTTGAATGAGTGAATGAACAAATTAATGAACAGATAGATGAGTGATCTCTCTGATCCTGAACTTGCCATGACAAGCCAGAGTGTAGGGAGGGCCCTGGCCTACACCCTGCTTTTAAGGGATTCTCCTTCATCCTGTGGTCTTGCCAGGGAGACAGTATATACTCTTTAGTGTAGCTTTACACTGTTCAATGCCAGGTGGCAAGGCATGTGGTCCCATGGACACTGGGAATTCACAGATAATCTTCAGAGTCACAAGCAAAATGAAGGCTGCCACTTACCCAGTAATGCTTGTATCCCAAATTTGTCATAACCTTATGGCAAATTTGGTCCAAGCCTATTGATTTAACATAGGGCCCCTTCTACTCAGAATGTGTGCATGGAGCCTTCCCCAGGCTAGATTCTTTGAGCCAGTTCATGTCCTCATGTTCTTAGGTTCCTCTTCACCTGGAAGAAAAACTACTTGTCATTAATTGGAACAGGTTATTTTCATACCTGCTTTTGAACTGTGTTTTGCAGACTGACAGATCTCTAGATTCTCAAGGACATGATCTGCCTCCATAGGCCTTCTGGAAGCTTCCCATCTGTCTGTTCTCTTATATTTTGCAGTGCCAGCCCTGTGTCTCAAGCCAGGATGTCCTGACAGGGAACCTAAGTTAACATATTTTCTACTTCTTCCTGCTGGCATGTTTTGTGTGGGCATGTGGGAACCACCACTGTGTGGTAGCTTCTTCCTGCTACCTACAGTCTGTGGTGTTCATCACCTTCTGCCTGATGGGGGTTTCCTTTGAGAATAATTCAGTAAGGAATGAATCTTGAGGTATCATTCCTGGTGACGCTGTACGTGTGTAATAGAGAGTGAGCATTCTGCCTCCATAGGCCTTCTGCTCGTCATTCCCTGTAAGTTTAACAGCACCCAAGGGAAGGAGTGTTCTGCTCCAGCATCCTCTGGGGAGATATATGGTGTGATTCTAGACACCTGAATCCCAGCCCGGCTCAGCTTCTGTGAGAATGATTTGCTTTTAGACTCACATTTGATTTGAGCAAAACCCATCATTGGGAAGACATCTCCAATTTCCTGCACATTAGCCAAGGAATTCTAGCTAATGAAAGAAAGCTATGTCACTCTTATAGCTAAATTAACACCCTGAAAGTTCAGTGAGTCTTATGTGAATTACTTAAGAGTTAGAAGAACTTCTGGGCTGGGGATGTGGCTCAAGCGGTAGCGCGCTTGCCTGGCATGCGTGCGGCCCGGGTTCGATCCTCCAGCACCATATACAAACAAAGATGTTGTGTCCGCCAATAACTAAAAAATAAATAAATATTTAAAAAAAAAGAGTTAGAACTTCAGCTATGATCTCTGCAATATAAAAATCTGTTTTCCCCAAAACCTCAAAAAAGGGAGAGGGTAGAAAGTTATGCCCATAAATCATATTTCTGACATAGACAACCAAAAAATGGACTTAAAACAAAATAAAACAAGCCAGACACAATGATAAGTTGAAGGTATCCTAATACAGTTGTTAAAGTTTGGCAGACAGGAGCTAGGTCTCATATTTGGTGCTGTCCCTGCCCAGGGCCTCACAGCAATGGAGACATATTCGGTGTTGATTAACAGTCACTGTATTACTGAATGGAAATTTACTGGGGCTCATTGTGCGGCTAGACACCACACTCAAACAGACCTGCCCCATGGGATTCCTCACAAGAACAGATATTTTATGAGAACTGTCACTCTGACGTGATTGAGCTGACAAAGTGAAACCAAATAGATTTTCTCTGCAAAATTTTACAATTGGGACATTTTTCTTTGGCTGGGGAGTTGAACAAAATAATGTGTAATTTGAGGTTTTTAAGTTCTATGAAAATACCAGGGTTTTTTTTGTTGTTGTTGTTGTTATTGTTGTTTATTTTTTTAAGACAGATGAACCCAGCAGGTGAGCTTGGCAGGAAGTCTGACTGCAGTCCTTGCTGAGAGGATGACACAGGCCAAAGAGAGGAAGGAAAACAACAAGCCAGAGCTCTACAGCACTTTGCAGTTGCAGAGCTTTCCAGGTTTCTCTGGAAAATGGAAGAAAAGGAGAGCAAAGGGCAGAAGAAGATGGGTTGACAACTGCCTTCAGAAAGCTGACTCAGGGATTCACCTACTGGTTTGTTTTCTAGGTCGGGTAAGGAAAGAGGGTGTGCTGGGCTTAGCTGCTTATTGGCAGGACATAGGAAGTCCATGTGCTAAAGCTGTCCTTAGAGCCACCAGGGAGTCAGGGTGGCCCACTGCCCTGGAAGACATTAGAAAGGGGGACAGAGACTGCCCTCCAGAAATGGATGTTTAAACAATACAAGGATTTTGTCTGATTTTGCCCTTAAACCGTATATATGCATTGACTTCTCAGAATAGGTATTTCACTTACAGTGTTCAAAAAAATAAAATAAGCTAAGCATAGTGTCACATGCTTATAATTCCAGCTACTCAAGAGGCTGAGGCAAGAGTATTGCAAATTCAAGGGCCAGCCAGCCTGGTGCAGAGTCTTAAAATAAAAAATAAAAAGGACTAGGGATCTAGTACATTTATATATCTAACAAATCAATCTTTGTGGTGCACGCCTGATCCCAGGAACTCAGGAGGCTGCGGCAGGAAGATTGCCAGTTCGAGGCCAGGCTCAGTAACTTAGTGAGGCCCTAAGCAACTTAGTGAGACCCTGATTCAAAAAAAAAAAAAAAAAAAAAATGGACTTGGGATGTAACTCAATGGTTATACACCCCTGGATTTAATCCCCAGTGCAGTTTTTCAAAATTTTGAGGCTATAAGTCTGAAGTCTGAAATAAGTGTCACTAGGCTGAAACCAGGCTGCGGGCAGAGGTGTGCTGGGCTATGTCAGTAAAGCCATGCTCTATCCAGAACTGTAGGGAAGAATTCATTTGTTGTCTCTATCAGTTTCTGGGGACTGCTGACTTACAGTACTTGACTTGCAACTGCAATACTCTTCTCCATGGTCACAATACTGCCTCCTCTGCCACTTGTCAAAGCTTTCTCTCTTTGTCAAAAGGACACCTGTGCTTAGCTCAGTGACGCACTCCTGGGATTCCAGTGATCCAGGAGGCTGAGGCAGGAGGATCACAAGTTCCAGGTGAGTTTTAGTAATTTATCAAGACTCTCCTAACTTAGGGAGACCCTGTGTCAAAATAAAAAGAATTGAGGATGTAGCTTAGTGATAGAGTACTCCTGGGTTCAATCCCCAGTACCATAAAACAAACCAAAAAAAGAAAAAGAAAGAAAAGGATCAGGATCAGGTGTCCTTTTTTTTTTTATACAGGCAGTTGAACCCAGGAGCACTCTACATCTCCAGTCCTTTTATTTTTTATTTTGACACAGGGATTCCCTAAGTTACTGACACAGGGTCTCAATAAATTACTAAGGCTGGCCTGGAACTTGTGATCCACATCCTCCCAAAATCAGCCTCAGCAACTTAGTGAGACCCTGACTCAAAATTTTAAAAAAGGGCTGGGAATGTAGCTCAGTGGCTAAGCACCTCTGGGTTCGATCCCCTGTGTCCAAAAAAAAAAAGTGCTGGGGATATAGCTCAGTTGGTAGTCAGTTGGTAGAGTACTTGCCTAGCATTCATAAGACCTCTATTCTGAGACCTATACTTTAGAAGACCCCGAACCACAGACATAAAATAATAAATTATTTAAAGAACAAATTATTATTGTGATGATGATGATGATGATGATGACGATGACAATAATTATGGAGGAACTGTGGATTGAGACCAGGGATTGAGAATGCTGGGCAAGTACTTTACCACTCAACTACACCCCCAGCCCAAGAAACTCTTTTATACATGGTTTGCAGGAATCAATTCTAAAAATATTAGATTGTTTATTTTTAGAGAGTCTTAAAACATCTGTTTTAGCATTATTCATTAGTAGTTTTACTAAAATGGAGAAAAGAAAAATTAATTTTATGAATGTATGCTTTAAGAATTATGTTTGGCTGGGTATGGTGGCACACACCTGTATTCCCAGTAGCTCTGGAGGCTGAGACAGTAGGTTTGTGAGTTCAAAGCCAGCCTCAGCAACTTAGTGAAGCTCTAAGCAACTCAGTGACACCCTATCTTTAAATAAAATATAAAAAAGGGATGGGGATGTGGCTCAGTGGTTAAGTGCCCCTGGGTTCAATCTCTGGTACAAAAAAAGAATTATGTTTGTCTTTATTTTACTACTGATCACATTACCAGTCTATTGATATTCCAGGCATGTAATAATTAAATTCACTTAATGTTGGTATTTTGCACACTTTTTTTTTTGTTTTTTATTTCATTTTATTTTATTGGCACCAGGAATTGACCCCAGGGGCACTTGACCATTGACCCACATCCCCAGCCCTTTTTATTTTTAATTTTGAGACAGGGTCTTGCCAAGTTGTTTAGGGCCTCATTAAGTTTCTGAATTTGGCTTCAAATTTGTGATCCTTCTGCCTCAGCTTCCTGAGTTGCTGGGATTATTACAGACATGCACCACTATGCCCAGCATATACTTTATTTTTAAAAATATGTGTGTATGTATATATATATAATTTAGTTGTAGATGGACACAATACATTTATTTATTTATTTATTTATTTATTTATTTATTATGTGATGCAGAGTATTGACCTCAATGCTTCACACATGCAGCAGGTACTCTACCACTGAGCTAGCCCCCAGCATATATAATATTATATATATATATATATATATATATATATATATATATATATATATATATTATTTTTTGTGTGTGGTGTCGGGGATTGAACCTAGGGCCTTGTGCATGCGAGGCAAGCACTCTACCAATTGAGCTATATCCCCAGCCCCACCAAGTATATACTTTCAATTTCATAGTTTCACTCATAGATTACAATTTTGTTGTTTTTGAGGGTATAAGTCATATGTATATGGGCCTCCATTTGCTCTCTTTCCTCAAAAGATTAGGGCTGGTAAGGTACGGTGGCACACACCTGTAATCCCAGCAGCTCAAGAGGCTGAGGCAAAAAGATCGCTTGTTTGAGGCCAGCCTTAGCAACTTAACAAGTCCTTGTCTCAAAATAAAAAGGAATGGAGATGTAGCTCTGTGATAAAGTGCCCCTGATTCAACCCCTAATAGTAATTAGGGCTGTTTCTAATTACTTTCTCTCCTCTGTATGACCAGGCACAGTTGGAGGGGTGACATTTTAGGCAATATGTTCTTTGATTAATTAATTAATTAATGATGATGCTAGGATTGAACCCAGGACCTCCTCCTCCCCATAGCCTTCCTTTATGGCACTGCTTACCGCGTGCTTTCTTATTCCTGAATACCTTTCCACATTCCCTCTGATTCTCCTCAACCTTTTGCTTTCAATGCAATAAATATTTATTGACTAAATAAAGCAATGTGAGGTGTGGCTATCTATAAGGACTTTCACATACATCACCTGCCTGGAGTACAACTGATCACTCAAGGTAGGAAATAGCAGAGAAGGAAATAGACTGAGAAAGTCTGAGGGATGTGACTAAAGTTTAACAGTTAATAACCTGGGGTCTCTTGTGCTAAAGTTCTTACTCTTTCCACTTCATTTTGTTGCTCTGTGCTAGGTTTTGGGAGCTGCAGCCGAAAGAAATAAATTCTCCTTGCCTTCAAGTTTACAGTTTCCTAGTGGGAAGAAGGGAAAGAAAGAACAAGACATATGGGCCTCAGAGAGGTACACCTCAAAGGTTGTGGTTCTCTAAGGAAAAAAAAAAAATCCAACTATTTGGGAGAAAAGAAAAGCTTCATGGAATAGGAAAGATTTGGATTGGGCTCTGATTTGGACTGGAGATATAGCAGTTAGGGAAGCATGTCACGGAGCCAATACCATAAACACAGGAGAAAACAGCGGTTTAGTGTGGCTGAAGCTCAGATCTGTGTTCAAGACAAAAAGGAAATAAGGGGACAGACAGGGCTGTTTTGATGAGGCCTGGGAAGAGCACTGATCTCCCTTCCTTCTTCAATATTAGGTGCCACCAAATTCTGGATATTGCCAATTCATTACTCAGCAATGGTATCCATTTTTTATTACACAATACCATTTTTATTTTATTTATTTATTGTTACATGGTGCTGAGGATCAAACCCAGGGCATAGCACATGATAGGCAAGGACTCTACCACTGAGCCACAACCCCAGCCCCCAATTTTTTTTAATCACCTGTCTCAGAGTTCAAACATTGTTTTTTTTTTTAATTTTTTTTTGTTGTTGTTATAGATGAACACAATACCTTTATTTGATTTATTTATCTTTATGTGTGCTGAGGATCAAACCCAGTGCCTCACACCTGCTAGGCAAGCGCTCTACCACTGAGCCACAACCCCAGCCCCAGCCATGGTATCCTATGTTTATTATTATATCTGATTCCTAAGAACTCTGAACTCTAAAAGAGTCTTGCTAATACTTCTGTTTTTCTGTTTCCTTTTTCTTTTTTTCTTTCTTTCTTTTTCTTTTCTTTTCTTTCTTTTTTTTTTTTGACAAGGGCCTTTCTAAATTGCTGAGGCTGTCCTCACACTTACCTCAGCTTTCTGAGTTGCTGGGATTGCAGGAGTATACCATGTGCCTGGCAGGTCTTGCTTGTAAAAAGTTACTTCAGATGTTCGCTTCCTTTGTTGAACTTATCATTCATATTTATGTTCTTATTTTATTTGGAAACATTTCTTACCTACCAAATATAATACCACTTTGTGAGTCACATGTGTTGGAAATATGTTTTCCTGGTTTGTGCATTGTTTCTTTGTCTATTTGGAAGTCTCCAAGCCACATCATCTGAACGGAATGAATGAGGTCACCATAACAGTAATATCAAAATCTCATTAATTCAATTTAATAATCGCCTAATTTACTGCTAATAATATGAACATTTACTGAGCATATACTAGGTGCTTTGTGTGCCATTAATCCTCAAAATTACTCTATAAAGTGGGTACCGTTATGAGTTCCACTTTATAGGTCAAAAAACAAAAATAGGAGAAGATAAGTAATTTGTCCAGTAAGGACAAATTAAGGATTGGAATTTGGATATAGAATCCTGACCTGTCCAGCTTCCATGTCCTAGGTTTCAACCTTGCACTGTCCAGGACAGTAGCCACTTATGGCCATTGAGCACTTGAAATGGGGTCAGCCTGATTAAAGAAAAATGAGTTACCTCATTAATGTTTGTATTGTTTTCTTTCTTTGTTTGTTTATTTTGGGGTACCAGTGATTGAACTCAGGGGCACTCACCACTAAGCCACATCCCTAGCCCTATTTTGTATTTTAATAGAGACAGGGTCTCACTGAGTTGCTTAGTACCTTGCTAAATTGCTACGGCTGGCTTTTTTTTTTTAATAGTAGATGAAAACAATACCTTCATTTTTATTTTTATGAGGTGCTGAGGATCAAACCCAATGCTTCACACGTGCTAGGCAAGTGCTCTACCAACTGAGCTACACCCCCAGCCCCTGAGGCTGGCTTTGAACCCCATGATCTTCCTGCCTCAGCCTCCTGAGCCACTGGGATTATAGGCCAGCAATGTGTACCAGCCAGTTACTTATTTATTTTTGAGATAGGGGTCTTGCTATGTTGCCCAGATTGGACTCAACATTCTCTAGGGGCTGGGATTGTGGCTCAGTGGTAGAGTATGCCTAGCATGTGTGAGGTACCGGGTTCAAGCCTCAGCATCACATAAAGAAATAATAAAGGGCTGGAGATGTGGCTCAGCGGTAGCGCGCTCGCCTGGCATGCGTGCGGCCCGGGTTCGATCCTCAGCACCACATACCAACAAAGATGTTGTGTCCGCCGAGAACTAAAAAATAAATATTAAAAATTCTCTCTCTCTCCTCTCTCACTCTCTCTTTAAAAAAAAAAAAAAACTAAATATAAAAAAAAAAAGAAAGAAATAATAAAACAAAGGTATTTTGTCCATCTAAAACTAAAAAAAAAAAAAAACTAATCTCCAGCCTCAGTTTTCTGAGTAGCTAGGGTTATAGGGCTCATTATTATTTTTTAATTTTTTTAATAATTTCAAATATTTGTTTTATTTATTTATTTATTTATTTTTACATCTTCATACATGTATTTTGTATAATGCTGAGGATCTCCTTTCACCATCCATGCTATTCCCCTTCATTTTTATTTTTTAAATTAATGACATTTTGAAATGATAATGGGGGAGGAGCTACTGGGGATTGAATTTGGGGCATTCTACCTCTGAGCTACATCCCCAGCCCAGTTCATTTTACTTTTATTTCTTTGGTAACAAGGATTAAACCCATGAGTGTTTAACCACCAAGTAACATCCCCAGCCCTTTTTATTTTTTTATTTTGAGACAGGGCCTCCCTAAATTGCTTAGGCAGGCTTTGAATTTACAATCCATTTGCCTCAGCCTCCAGAGTAACTTGGTTTACAAATGCACGCCATAGAGCCAGGTTTATATTATTTTTTAGACAGTTGTGCTAAATTACTCAGACTGGCTTTGAACCCGTTATCCTCCTACCTCAGTCTCCCGAGTGGCTGGCTAGGATTACAGGCATAGGCCAACACTTCCAGCTCTCAATATTTTTGATACACAAGTTCAGTAAAATGTTTTATTGTCTTGTTTTATGTTTTGAATGTTGCTACCAGAAAATTTAAATATGATTCACATATCCTGACAGCTCAGTTCTAACCACTTTATTACCCTGCTATCTTTTAGTTGGATGAAGATGGTCTTTGTAGGTGATATGAATCTTCTCTCCCTCAGTAATATCGTACTGTTGGTTCCGTTTAAATTTTAAAGTTCAACCTCCAGTTGCTTTTTGCCTGTTTCTACATGAATAGAAATCACCCCAGGGGGGCTGGGAGTGTAGCTGACTGGCAGAGCTCTTGTCCAGCCTGTTCAAGGTCCTGGATTCCATTCCAACAAGGCAAAAGGGGGTGACGGTGGAGGTCAGGAAATGGGGGTTAAAATGGTAAATTTTCTTATGTACATTTCATCAGAATAAAAATTTTTTTAAAAAGGAATGCATTCTCATATATGCTACCACATGGATGAACCTTGAAAACATTCAACTAAGCAAAACAAGCCTGACACAAAAGGGCAAATATTGCATGATCCCACTTACATAGAAAAATCTAGATAGGCAAATTCCTAGAGACAGAAAGTAGAGCAAAAGTGACTGGGGGCGGCGGGGAGGGGAAAGGGGAAAAAAAAAAAAGAATAAGAATACTGGGGAGCAAATGGCTGCCTGGAAGAGAAGGGAGTGGGCGGCCGCGCGGGTGCGTGGGCGCCAGGGAGCTATGGGGTCGCGCGCGCCGCCCCGCGCTCCCGCCGCGCAGGCGCCTTTGTCCCCGGCGGCGACGCGCACGCCCACCGGTCCCCGCGCCGCGCATCCCCTCCCTCACCATCTTCACCTAACAAAGGGCTGAGAGACGCCCCTTTCCGCACAGCTCTGCGGGCGCTAGCGCCCCACGCCCGGAGGTCACCCGCAGTGACGAGGTGCGGGGAGGACTTCTGGGCCGCCTGGTGCCCCTTCCCCGCCGCCGTGTCGCCGAGCCTTGGGGCCCCGGGGCGGGGTGACGAGGCAGTTTTGCATTTGCCCCGTTTACCCTCTGAGTAGTTAGGATTTCTTCCCCTGCCTCTGTCTCACGTTCCACCATCCCGATTTGGACTAGCAGGAGTATATACTCCCGCCATTGCTCTCGTATCCACGTACAACGACCCGCACCCGCACGCAGCGTTTGCTTTTGTTTTCTAAAATAGCACCATCAAGTAGGCGAGTCTCCCCAGTACAACGTGGAAACCCCCCAATCCCAGTTTATTCGCTCTTCTGACACGAATCCAGCGCGCGAAGGCACCTCTGTGCATTTAATAATTCTTTTGTTCCCTGTGTTTTGGCACCAGAAACTGCGATGCGATGAATGCGCGCCACCCACAGCTGGAACAATCCGCCGTTTCTCCCCAGTTGAGTTTGACAACAACTCTCCAACCCCGGGAGCGTCCTGCCAGCCGGCCTAGTGGAAGTGACCTTGTGTCGCTGCTGCCTTTCCGAGATGGCGCCCACCAGCAGTGGCTCTGAATCTTCCTGGCCTCCTCCTCGCCATTTGCGCCCTGCCATGAAGAAGGCCTTCTCCCTGACGACACTACCCGGTTTTGGAGCCCTGCGCTCCCTGCTGTTCTCCTGCCCAGTCTCTGTTCACTTAACCCTTCCCCCCACATTTTCAATTTCATTTTCCAGAGTTGCCCAGTCTCCCCAGTCCAAGGGGGAAAAAAAAGAACCTGGTCTGCCCAGTGTTATTGTCCTCTTTCTTTCCTTCCATTTTCTATATAATTTGGACAACTTTTCCTCATTAGTTTGTTATTACATGCTCACTGCTCACAATTCAAAGGATAATAGAAACAAAGACAGACAAGCCAGAGGAGGTGGTGCCATGGCATATAATCCTAGAGACCTGGGAGGCTGAGGCAGGAGGATCACGAGGGGAGGCGGCAAAGCCTGGTCATCTTAGCGGGGCCCTGTCTCAAAAATGAAAAGGGCTGGGGATGTAGCACAGTGGTAGAATACCCTGGATTCAATCCCCATTCCCCAACCTGCGCCCTGTCACCTCCACACACACTCAGGCAGCAGAGCCCTGTCTGCTAACCGCTCACTTTCCTCCCTCAAGGCCACCACTGATGCCACTTTCTTGTGTATTTTTCTGGAAAAAATTATAGCTCTGAATTTATATTCACCACAGTAGCATGAAAGGTACAGACTGCCCTGCAATGCAGCAGAACTTCTTGGAAGGCTACCTGCTCCCTCTGGCTCCTCACCAGCTTCTTAACCATTCTCTTCTGCAGTCCTCACACCACTGCAGCTCCTTGGCTCTAAGGGATGGCACTCATCTCTAGTTTCTTCCAGCAGGTTCTGTATCTTATCAACTTGCTGGGTCCCAACAGTGTGACCTTTCTGACCTTTATCATATCTGTTGTTCCAGTCTCTCTTCCTTATTCCTTTGACTCCACCTTCTTTGGGCCTCATTTGTCACCCTGCCAGGTCACTGCAGTAGCTTCCTGACTGCCCCCAACCAAGATTTCATTATTGATCCCTCATCCTGCCACTGGGGGTTGATTCGTACTTTGTAGCAAATCCTGTTCCTAGGAAACGGCTCTTTCATTTCAGAAGATCTAAAAGGTTTATTGCATGAAAGAAGCACTGGCCTGAGTGATGGGAGGCCAGGGTTAGAACCTGGACCCTGCCTTTTCCTTGCCTGGTACTGCAGTCAGCAAATTGTTCACTTCTCTAGTTTCCTTACCAGATGACCTCCAAGGCTCAGGTGGCTGTAGCTAAGGATGTAATTACAATTCCATTCCTCCCTGGTCATGCCCCATCTTGCTCCCTGTAAGACCCTTTCCCCAGTCAGCCACACTTCACTTTCCCGCTCACAGCACCTCTGGAAAGCCCTTCTTCTGTTTCTTACTGTTTGTTTTTGTGGTACTGAACATAGAACCCAGAGCTTCATGCATGTGAGGCAAGCCATTTCACCACTGAGCCACATCTCCAGCCCAATCATTGCTCCCCTTTTTTGGTACTGGAGATTGAACCCAGGGGTGCTTAATCACTGGGCCACATCCCCAACCCTTATTATTATTTTATTTAGAGACAAGGTCTTGCTGAGTTGCTTAGGGCCTCACTAAATTACTGAGGCTGGCTTTGAACTAAATCCTCCTGCCTCACCTCCCAAGATGCTGGGATTACAGGGGTGTGCTCCCTTCTTATTCTGAACATCCAGATCCTGTTCATCCTTTGTGTCTCCCCAAAGCCTCCTGCATGTCCTCTGGTAGGAAGAATTGCTCTGTCCTTGCAAAGCCACTGTCCTTAGCACTTTATCTGTAGTTCACTAATGTCATTAACTTTTATGTCTGTTCTGCTTTTATGTCTGAACTGCTTTTGGCTTGGTAATTTACATATGGGAGAAGATATGGTTTGGAGAGTCCCAAGACCTGAGCCCATGTATGGCTGTGACACTAAATAGTTATATTACCTTGTATATGTCACTTTGCCTTTTTTATTTATTTATTTATTTATTTATTTATTTATTTTTAAAGAAAGAGAGAGAGGGAGAGGGAGAGAGAGAGAATTTTAATATTTATTTTTTAGTTTTCGGCAGACACAACATCTTTGTCTGTATGTGGTGCTGAGGATTGAACCTGGGCCGCACGCATGCCAGGCAAGCACGCTACCGCTTGAGCCACATCCCCAGCCCCTCACTTTGCCTTTTAAACCTCAGTTTCCTTAAATGTAAAATGGAAATGGTAACCTAGTTCATGGTGTGCTTATGTGATTAGGTAAGACAATATTTATGAGAAAGTGCTTTGTGAACACTAAAGCTATTTACAGATGTAAATAATAATACTAAAAATTAAGAAAAATATTACCCAAGCAGGACATGGTGGTGCAGGCCTGTAATCTCAGCAGCTCGGAAGGCTGAGATAGGAAGATTGTGAGTTCAAAGCTACCCTTAGCAACAAAGAGGTGCTAAGCAACTCAGTGTCTCTAAATAAAAATACAAAATAGGGCTAAGGATGTGGCTCAGTGTTTGAGTGACCCTGAGTTCAATCCTGATACCAAAAAAAACCAAAAAAACAAAAAACCCAGATGTGGGAAGAATGATTTCCTTTCCAAACAGAATTTAAAAAAAAAAAAAAAAAAAAAGTTGGGAAAAGTATAGAAAATGTAAGGATTTTTTTTTTTTTTGGCACTGGGGAGGGTACTTATAGGAGATTGAACTCAGGGACATTCAACCTCCGAGCCAATCCCCAGCCCTATTTTGTATTTTATTTAGAGACAGGATCTCACTGAGTTGCTTAACACCTCACCATTGCTGAGGCTGGCTTTGAACTTTCGATCCTCCTTCCTCAGCCTCCTGCCTTAGCCTCCTGAGGCAGGGGGATTACTGGCATGTGCCACCGTGCCCCGCCTAAGGACTCTTTTTCTTAGTTGCTGACTCAAAATTTGGAGGTCAATTTTTAACTATTCCTTTTAAATAAATTACCAGATGGTTTTCAATATACTAGTAAAAGTCAGGCACAGTGACCTATGCCTGTAATCCTAACAAATTATGAGGCTGAGGCAGGAGGATCTCCAGTTTCAGGCCAGCCTCAGCAATTTAGCAAGGACCTGTCTCAAAAAAAATAAATAAATAAAAATAAAAAGGATTGGGAAATGTGTCCTAGTGGTAAAAGTGCCCCTGAGTTTAATCTACATTAACATACACACACACACACACACACACACACACACACACACACACACAAATGCACATTTCTGAAGAATGTTTAATGACATAAAACCCCCAAAATTCAGGATACTGAAAAATGTTTATAGAGAAGTATAAGAAAAGACTTTCCCCACCACTTCCAAAGCTTTCTATTAGGCCTCCAAATGGGGCACCTAGTGCCAAAGAGCTTGGGATACCTTCCAGGGCCTGAGTCTTACACAAATAGCTCCTTTCCTGTCTCCCAAGAGCCAAGGATTCAGGGCGGATGAACCAGAACCCTAGTGCCTCCAGGGAGGCCATGGACTGTCCCAGATCCAAGGACAGGTTTTAGTTTGCCTCTGGGTTCCTGTGGCCTGGCATTCTAGGGTCGTCTGTCCACTACGAGACCTAGCTGAATTGTGGACCTCAGAAAAAAACAACCTCTCGGGTCCAGAGTGGGTTTACAGGAAAGCAGCTCTCCAGATGAAAATCAGGCTCCGAGAACAAACACGGGAGGAGGAAGCTCAGAGAAAGCAGCCACGTTGGCCACGCTGGCCACAGGAAAGGGCAGAGTGAGCTCTCACAGGTGGGTGGGGAAGCAAGGGGCTCCAAAGGGAAGGTGGAAGAATTGTTGTAATTTGTCAGATGGAGCTATTGTTGCCCAAAGCTCAGTCCTTATCCCTGATGCCAATCCAATAAGGAGGACACGGGTTTGAGAAAAAGGAAAAAGAATGTTTTTTTTTGCTTTGCTAGCAAAGGAAAAACACAGGGGCCTCCTGTCCCAAAGGCTGTGGTTCTGCCCATCAGCAGGAACAGGGGAGGGTATTTAAAGAGATGATTCAGAGAAACTGAGATTAGGGAAGAGAGATGAGGAAGGAGAAGATCAGGGAAAATATATCAGGGAGGAGAAGGTTAGAAAAAGAATATAGGGAGAAGACAGTTGGGGAAAAGGGAAAAAAACCTGTTAAGTTTCAAAGCCACAAGGGATATATGGTCAAAGCATCAAGTGAATCCCTGTTACAACATGATCATTAAGATAAAGTTGAATGGTGTTATCTTCCATTTCATTCTTAAGGATGAGAGAGGAAAAATATTTTGTTTAAAATATGCTTGCTTTCCCTTATTAAAACTTTTCAAGTTGAGATGTATGTAGTTCAGTGGTAGAGAAAATCAACAGAAATTCTTGTTCATGTGGGACAAGTTTAGCTCCAATTTCTCCCCTCGCCCCTTCTCTTTCTCTTTCTCTCACACACACCCGCCCTTACCCCCTCCCATCCATTGGCAAATCCCAAATCCTGCCAGTCTACCTTCAACACATACACACTGACCAGTTCTCCTTACCTTCTCTCTGTCTTGATCTACTGATCCTGGCGCACTTCATTGCAGTAGCCCCTGTCTGGTGTCCCGTCTCTATCTTCAGTCCCTACATCTATCTCCCAACTCCCAAGTCTGTTTTCCACATTGCTCTCTTCAGAGTGCTCCTTTTTTGTGTGTGTGTGTACCAGGAATTGAGATGCATCCTCAGCCCTTTTTTTGGTGGGGGTACAGGGGACTGAACGAACTCAGGGGCACTCAGCCACTGAGCCACATCCCCAGCCCTATTTTGCATTTTATTTAGAGACAGGGTCTCACTGAGTTGCTTAGTGCCTCACTTTTGCTGAGGCTGGCTTTGAACTCGAGATCCTCCTATTTTAGCCTCCAGAGCTGCTGGGATTACAAGGCATGGGCCACTGAGCCCAGCCAGAGTGTTGCTTTTAAAACATAAGTCAGTCACATAATGTCCCTTCTCAAAATTCTCCCCTTCTTACTCAAAGAAAAAGTCAAGTCCTTAGATGGCCACAGTGTTCTCCTAGATGACCTGTCCTGGCTACTTGGCTGATTTTGCCTCCTCCCTTTTGTTGACTGTACTCCCGCCACAGGGGCTTCCTTTCTGTTCCTCAAAGGCAGTAAAAGTATATGGTTGCCTCAGGGTCTTTGCACTGGCCTTTCTCTTAGCTTAGATTTCTTTGGGAGTTCTGGCCTTTCTATCAGCTCTCTGACAAACTGCCACTCCTCAGCGGGCCTCCCAGACCACCTAACTAAATCTGCAAAGTCCTCCCACACCCTCTTCTCTACTGTGCTTCCCCCCAGGGCACTTTTTTTTACCAGCTTCTTTGATATCTTTTGTGTTAATCTCAAACCCCAGATTTACAGCCTCACTCTGTCTCTTAAGAAAACCGCTCCAGTTTCTGTCTCAATCCTTTTTTTCCACTGAGGTTCAACAGTCCCCTCGTCTGCATCTCCCTGCCCCCAGGCCTGATTTCCCCAAACTACCTTCTTCGGCTCTCCCTTGTCAGGTCTAGAATCTGTACTCTGGGAGGAAGCACCAGGTTTCCAGGTCCCCAAATGGCTCAAACTCAAGTCTGAGGGTAGACTTTGCAAGAGATCATAACAACGGGACAAGTTTTTACTATTGTAGACAACCTGAACACACCCATGATTGTTTCCTTGAGATAAATTATTTGAAGAGGAATTATTGAATCAAAGGATGCATGATTTGCAAGGCTTCTGGGTGTGTTTTGCGAATTTTTTCTCTGGTTTATCTAATTATATTCCCACCAGCTGCATGTGATGCCTTTTATAGTTTTACATCCTTGACAAAACTGGGTATTTAAAATACATTGGGAGATGAAAAAAAAACTATAGCTTGCTTTAACTGACATTATTAGTTAATTTGAAGTTCTTTTTAATCTGTTGCCTTTTTCTTTTTAATGATTTTTTTTGGGGGGAGGGAGGGTTGCTGGGAATTGAACTCAGGGGCTCTTAACCACTGAGCCACATCCCCAGCCCTTTTTATTTTTTATTTTGAGACCGAGTCTCACTAAATTGCTTAAGGCCTTACTAAATTGGTAAGACTGATTTTGAATTTGAATTTGTGATCCTCCTGCCTCAAGCTCCTGAGCTGCTGGGATTACAGACGTGAGCCGCCATGCCTGGCAGTTCCCTTTTTATTTTTTATTTTGAGTCAGGGTCTTGTTAAATTGATGAGACTGGCCTCCAACTTGCAATTCTCCAGCCTCAGCCTCCTGAGGATTACAGATATATGCCAAAATGCCCAGTCTTTTCCTCTTGATTTATAATCATTATTTCAATATTAAGAATACATTTTGAGCTGGACATGGTGGCACATGCCAGTAATCCCAGCAGTTTCGGAGGCTGAGGCAGGAGGATCGCGAGTTCAAAGCCAGCTTCAGCAAAAGCGAGGTGCTAAGCAATGCAGTGAGACTCTGACTCTAAATAAAATACAAAATAGGGCTGGGGATGTGGCTTAGTGGTCGAGTGCCCCTGAATTCAGTTCCCTGTACCCCCACCAAAAAAAAAAAAAAGGGCTAAGGATGTATCTCAGTGGTAAAATGTCCCTAGGTTCAATCCATGGTATCAAATAAATAAATAAAATTGAAATGTGCATGAACAAGTGTGTTTTTTTAAAAAAATATCAATTCTATTTTATACTTTTCAATACAGAAAATTAGAAATATTTACAAAATCAAGTCTCTAAATCTTTTTCATTGCAGCTTTTTGTTTTGGTTTCATGCTTCTAAGTGGCAAGTTTTAAACAGCCCTAACAGCTAAGACCTAATAGTAATTGGAGAGCATTGTAGATGGAAGGCCTTCCTCAATCCACCTAGCCAATGACTAAAAAAACTTTTTACTTCGATTTTTACATTTTGTTACATTTTATATTACAAACCCCTACACACAAAACTATTTATTTAAAATTGATGTTAGAATGTTTCGTGAAACATTGCTTATCATAGGCACATGTGATATAGCCAGATTATGACGATGATGATGATAATGATAATAATGATGATTGGCAGTAACCGGGGATTGAAACCAGGTGCTTAACCACTAAGCTACATCCCCTGTTCTTTTTTCAAATTTTTATTTTACGACAGGGTTTCACTAATTTGCCAAGGATGGCCTGAAACTTGTGATCCTCCTGCCTCAGCCTTTTGAGTCACTGAGATTATAGGCTTGTGCTACTGAAGCCAGATAGGTAGGTAGTGTAGTTAGGTAAATTGGGTCTAATATCGAGTAAGATAAATAAAATGGAGGCCATTATAGAGAATGGAGTCCAGGAAACCAGAACAGCCCTTGGGGAAATTGAAATGTGAATGTCCCCAAGGCCCAGAACCCATCCTAAGGAAACTGTTAATGAAACAGCTCTCAGCAAACAGGGAAGTGCTAATCAAAAGCCGCCCCAGGCCCTTCCTGCCCAGATTACTCCTTTAGCCCACCTGTCTCCCACCTTTTGTACCTTCCCACCTGCATTCTATCACTCACTGCAAGATAAAGGGAAACAAGGATTCCGCCTTTCTGGTCCCCTTCTTCCTCTGGGGAGAAGTCTTTTCTGCTGTCCTTTAATAAAGCTTCGACTTTCCATTCTACCCTTGCCTCCGAGTGCTTCTCTGGTGTTATACTTAGCATTCGGGGAAGCAAGGACTCGTCACTGGTAAACAGTGGTAACACTGCCATGCCTGGCTATAGTCTGAAATTTCTAAATAAGAAAGTCAAACAGACTAATTTTACTCTATTTCATTTTCAAGAAAATATTGAGAGAGCAGAGCATGGTGACACATGCCTGTAATCCTAGCAGCTCTGGAGGCTGAGCCAGGAGGATTTCAAGTTCAAGGCCAACCTCAGCAATTTAGTGAGGCCCTAAGCAGCTTAAGGAGAGCCTGTCTTAAAATAAAAATTTTGCTGGGCACAGTGGTGCAGGCCTGTAATCCCAGCTGCTTGGGAGGCTGAGGCAGGAGGATCAGGAGTTCAAAGCCAGCCTCAGCAATTTAGCGAGGCCCTAAGTAACTCAGGAAGACCCTGTCTCTAAATAAAATATTAAAAGGTCTGGGGATGTGTCTCAGTGGTTAGGCACCCCTGGGTTCAATCTCTAGTACCAAAAGTAAATTAAAAATGAAAATATAAAAATAACTGGAGAAATGAAGGTGAAGCTCCCCTGGGTTCAATCCTTAGTACAAAAAAAAAAAAAAAAAAAAAGTTTTGGGAGGCTCAGGCAGGAGGATTGCAAGTTGGAGGCCAATCTGGGGAATTTAGCAAGACCCTGTCTCAACATAAAAAATAAAAAGGGCTGAAGATGTAACTCAGTGGCAGAATGCCCTGGGGTTCAATCTCCAGTAACATTTAAAAATAGTAATTAAAAAAAATTTAAAATAGGGACTAGGTGCAGCTTTGTGGTAGAATGCATTTTTAGCATTTATGAAGTTCTGGTCTCAGTCCCCAACTTCAAACAAACAAAAACAGGTGTCAGTCTTAACCAAAGAAATTGATTTCACACATCAAGGAACTTAACTGAGTTTGAAAAACCTAAATTAGGACCAGGAAAAGGCTGGTTACTCTCTACAGATCTTATCTACTTCCATACCACTTTCACTCATCTCCCTCTCCAGAGAGGTGATGGAGAGGTCAGACAATCATAAATTCATAGAGGAACACCCAACACTTGTGTATGGGCACTCAGGCTGAACTAAGCTTTGATTGACATCTAACAGGCAAGAACCCAAACTCTGGTTTTGAATTTCAATCCTGAGGTTTAGCATAACATTCCTCCTAGTTCCACAGCCTGGAGCCCTTAGCTAACCACACTCACTTTAATATAGTCCTAGAAAACTCCTCTTGTCTACAGTGTAATCTGGGACTTGGCAACAAACCATCACCAGGATCTACTCCAGCTCAGCTGTTCTTACAATTAGAGCCCAAGAAAAGGATGACCTTACTTTCCTGGGCAGGGAAACTAACCGGATGCATTCTTTTTTTTTAGTTGTTGATGGACCTTTATTTTTTATTTATTTATATGCTGTGCTGAGAATCAAACCCAGTGCTTCCCACATGTTAGGCAAGCTCTCTACCACTGAGCCATAACCCCAGCCCCTCGGATGCATTCCTTGCACATACATTTAGACCAGCATGGAATCCAGCCCCATTGTTCAAGAGTAGAGAATATTTGGTAATTTACTTGGAAAAAATGGCTGAAGACAGGCCTGCACGATGGCGCACACCTGTAATCCCAGCTTCTCTGGAGGTGGAGGCAGGAAGATTGTGAGTTCAAAGCCAGCCTCAGAAACTTCGAGGCACTAAGTAACTCAGTGAGACCCTGTCTCTAAATAAAATAGACTTTAAAAAAATTTTTTTTTTGTAGTTGCAAATAGACACAATACCTTTATGTTATTTGTTTATTTTATTTTATTTTTTTTATGTGGTGTCAGGAATTGAACCTAGTGCCTCACACATGCTAGACAAGTCCTCTACCACTGAGCCACAACCCTGGTCTTCTAAATAAAAAACAATACAGGGCTGGGGATGTGGCTCCGTGGTCCAGCGCCCCTGAGTTCAATCTCTAGTACCACCCACAACAACTACCACCATCCATGACTCCCAGTAGCAAAAATGGCTGATGAGCCAGACATTGTGGTACACACCTATAATCCTAGTGACTCAGGAGGCTGAAAAAGGAGGATCACAAGTTACACTCCAGCCTGGGCTATTTAGCAAGACCCTATCTTATTATTATTTTATTTAGCAAGACCCTATCTTCTTCTTCTTCTTCTTCTTCTTCTTATTATTATTATTATTATTATTATTATTATTATTATCTTATTATTATTTTATTTATTTATTTTTTAAAAAGTTGGAAAAGTACTTCATGGGCTCAGGGCTCAAAGTGCCCCTAGATTCAATCCTCAGTACTGCAAAAAAAAAAAAAAAAAAAAATGCTGATGACATAAGAGTATAAATAAATAAGTGAAGATTCTATTAGTAAGTCCTCATAAGATACATGACCGGGGCTGGGGATGTGGCTCAAGCGGTAGCGCGCTCGCCTGGCATGCGTGCGGCCCGGGTTCGATCCTCAGCACCACATACCAACAAAGATGTTGTGTCCGCCGAGAACTAAAAAATAATAAATATTAAAAAATTCTCTCTCTCTTTCTCTCTCCTCTCTCACTCTCTCTTAAAAAAAAAAAAAAAAAAAAGTCAACCATTCTTTCTAGGATTTCCCAACCTTCTGTTCTGTAATAAATCAAAATTCCTCCATGCCTCAATCATTCCTCCACAAATGGTTATAACTGCAGCTTTCTCAGGACTGTAGAGAAATGCAATCTAAATACATAGCAATAAGGTGTTAAGCAAAGGTACTTGCTGCCGTTGGTTCATTACAGAGACCTTCCTGACTCTGAAAAGCTGTTCAATATGGTCATTAATTTGGATAGTGATTTCTGTCTAGAATTCAGCTTCAGTCAGAGCTAATAGTTCTACTATTCTTCAAAGGGTTTTAGAATTTGGACCAGGAACTCCTGGTTATTTCTTGTTAGGACTCATTGTGCAGGCACAAGTTTCTATGTAATGAACCCCAAAACAGTTACACTGAGTCAAATGCCTGGCACACATTTTTATTTCTTTTTTTGTAGAGAGCCCCAGGGGTTTCCTGGAAAATGAGTACAGTCTGCCTCTCAGGCATCTCTGAGCTTTCTAGATTGTATGCCTTCCTTCTCCCTTCCCTGAGCAGCCCTTCACTCAATAGCCCCCAAAGTGTGCCTTTGCAGATAAGCTCTGGAACATTGAAGTTGGTATAGGTAAAAAGAGTTCAAAGGCTGCAGATACACAATCAGGTCAAAATGGCAGATATGCTGCCCAAGTTTGCAACCGTGAGGATGAGGCTATGAGTGGAATAAGGCTGACAACTCAGGCTCAATTTATAGTTCAGAACATTTCCATGAGAACTTCTCAGGTGACAGGGCACTTCTGTTGCGTTTTTCTCTTTCCCAGAAAATTTGCAGCTCAGAACACAGGGGGAGGGATTACTTGGCCCCTCAAGGGACTTCTCTGCCAACCCCCAGCCTGCACAATAGTGCATGCCTGTAGTTCCAGCAACTAGGGAGGCTGAGGCAGGAGAATCGCAAGTTAGAGAGCAGTCTTAGCAATGTAGTGAGGCTCTAAAACAACTTAGTGAGACCCTGTCTCAAAATAAGGAATAAAAAGGGTTCAGAATGTAGGTCAGTGGTAAAGCACCCTTGGAGTCAAATCCTAGTAACTCCTCCCCCAAAAAAGCAACACCTAGGATGAGCCTAGGTTCCACATCTGGGGTGCAGGACCCTGCAACCCTGGACAGAGCTGACTGACAGGGCTGCAGACACATAATCCGGGCAGGCAAACCAGGATTCTCTCTCCTGGGAATTTGAAACCTGAACAGAGAGTCTCTGAGTCAGCCAAGCTCGCAGCAGTGTCACATGAGCCACAGTGTTTTAGAAAAGAAGGTCCCAGGCTGCCCTCATTCCTGCCTGTCTGCTGCTGCTTGTTACCTGTTCCCACAGTGTCCTTTGAGCCACTGCAGCCTCCTCCCAGTTGTAGTAGGTGGTCAGAGTTGCTTTGGGGGGATTCAAACAGAAAACCAAACCAGCCAGATGAGAAGGCCATTATGAACATTATAACATCTGAGGAAGAGAAGCATGGTATAGTGGAAGGGCCACAAACTTTTTTTTTTTTTTAACTCTTTCCATACTCAAAAGTAGCTTTGAATATTGCTTTTCAACTGGTCAGCTGTATAAATTTAGGCAAGCCACCCTTCCTGAGCCTTAATTTCCTCAGCTATAAAAACGGGGATCACTTACCCTCGTAAAGTTGGTTCTTCAGTTAGTCAACTGACATCTCTTGTGGTCAGTGTGGCTATTTTTGCTCATTTCCTAGTCTACTGGCTGTGTGACAGACCTCGGGATGGTGATGAAGTTAGGGTTCTTTAAATATCACTACATTTGAACGTTTTATTAAACCAAGGATCCTCTCTTCTCCATTTTCTCTAAGAATCAATGTTTTAATATTTCCCTATTGAAAAGGGCTTTTGTTTAGGGCCGGGGTTGTGGCTCAGCAGGAGAGCGCTTGCCTAACATGTGTGAGGCACTGGGTTTGATTCTCAGCACTGCATATAAATAAATAAAATAAAGGTCCATCAACAATAACAACAACAAAAAATTTAAAAAAATAAATTAAAAAAAAAAGGTTTTTGTTTAGTTGATTTAAAATTCCACTCCACAGAAAGGTTAAGGATAACAACTGCACATTCAGGATTTTGTTTTGTTTTTTTGGACCAGGGATTGAACACATGGGTGTTTAACCACAGAGCCACATCCCCAGCCCTTTTTTATATTTTATTTAGAGACAGGGACTTATGGAGTTATTTAGCGCCTCATTAAGTTGGATTTGAATTCCCAATCCTCCTGCCTCAGCTTCCTGAGTGGCTGCTTTTTTTTTTTTAATTGTGAAGAAATACACAGGACATAAAATTTGCATCTTAACTATTCTTGTCTCTCTCTCCTCTTCTTTCTATCTTTTTTTCTTTTCTTTTCTTTTTTTGGCAATGTTAGAGGATCAAATCGAGGTCTTCATATATGATGACCAAATGCTGTGTCCCTGAGCTACACCCTCAGCCTCTTATCCATTTTTAAGTATACACTTCAGTGCCATTAGTACATCCTTGTTTGAAGGTGATTCCAAATATTGAATTGCATTGTAAGCGTTATGAAAACTTATCATGCTAAAAAAAAAAAAAAAAACAGAACAACTTTTTTTTCCATTGAGCTACAACCCCAGCCCTATTTATTTATTTATTTATTTATTTACTTCTTTTTGGTACTGAGGAATGAACTCAGGGGCACTTAACCACTGAGCCACATCCCCAGCCATTTTTATATTTTATTTAGAGACAGGGTCTCTGTAAGTTGCTGAGGATCTCACTAAATTTCTGAGGCTGGCCTCAAATTTGTAATTCTCCTCCCTCAGCCTTCTGGAATCCCTGGGATTACAGGTATGCTGGACTGTGCCCAGCTAATAATAAAAAAAAAAAAAAAAAAAAAAAAACTTTCAAACCCTTGTCAGATTACCTGTCTATTTTTCTGGTTTAGAAAATACAGTAGTTGTTAGCATGCACTGAGTCAAGTTCTTTCTTTTTTGCAGTAATAGGGGTTGAGCCCAGGGGCCTTTCACATGCTAGGCAAGCTTTATACCACCAAGCTACATCCACAGCCTAAAGTAGGTCAGGTTCTAAGCAATTTTTATATTCTACCCTGGAGAAAAGTTCTCACAAGTTAGTGCGGGGAGGGAGTTTAGGAATTGTCCAGTCCAAGGCCTTAATTTTCATAGTCCCCAGTTAGTTGGTCATTCAAGCATCAAACCTATATTGAGCCTGTGTGCCAGGAGCTGGATGGGAACTGAAGGAAGGACACAGAAGTGGCTGAGCCACTGTCCTTTCCACTGGAGCTCAGGGCTGTCCACAGAAAAACATGGACATAAGGGATAAGTAGGCTGGAGAGCAGGACACAGATAGTTGTAGTTTATTCATGAGATTTTTAAAAAAGCCTGGGGCTGGGGATGTGGTTCAAGAAGTAGCGCGCTCGCCTGGCATGCACGCGGCCCAGGTTCGATCCTCAGCACCACATACAAAGATGTTGTGTTCACCGAGAACTAAAAAATAAATATTAAAAATTCTCTCTCTCTGGGCTGGGGATGTGGCTCAAGCGGTAGTGCGTTCCCCCTGGCACGCATGCGGACAAGGTTCGATCCTCAGCACCACGTACAAATGATGTTGTTGTGTTCGAAAAAAAAAAAAAATCTCTCTCTTAAAAAAAAAAAAAAAATTAGAAAAAAGCCTGGGACCAGATTTTGAAGGGCTTCAAATGCAAAAGAGTAGAGCTTCAATTTTTTTTTTTTTGGGGGGGGGGTGGAGTAGGATTGGATGGGCGGGGGGGGGGGGGGGGGGGCGGGCTCCTACCATTGAGCTACATCCTCAGCCTTATTATTATTATTATTTTATTTCGAGACAGGGTCTTGCCTAATTGACCTGGATGGCCTCAAGCTTGCTGTGATCCTCCCATCTCAGTCTCCTGAATAGCTGAGATTTCATTTGTGTGCCACAGTGCCTGGCTTAGACTTGCCTTTTTTCCCACTATAGGTATCCCATGGAGGTAGTGGGGTGGGAGTGAGGATGGCGTCAGATGTGCATTTTAGGGCCAGTGTGGGCAGCAATGCAGATAGTGGGCTGGAGGGCTGCTAAACAGAGCTTGGAGGGAGGCCTCTTTGTCCTCAGCAGCTTGAAATCAATAAATATCTTTTTAATCACACAGTGATGGAGGCAGGTCCCTTCTCTGGTCCTGGGTGTTTTCTAAACAATTGCCACAGGATGGATTTTCAAAACTTTGCAATGATATTTCCTTCCAAAGAAGATTCCCTCCCATCCCATCCTTGTTCTTCCTTCATTCCATGGCCATTTCCTGAGGCCTCCCTGGGGGAAGGTCCCTCCTAGAAAATATAGGAATGAAACTTGCTAGAAAAATGTGAAACATTCCCCCAAACCACCTCCACACCCATGGCAGCCTTTGCAAAGCTATACTTGTACCTTCCAGATAAACAGATCAAAATTTCTCCACAATCTGATTCCCCAGACTGGTTCACAGGAGCAGGGGTGGAGTGGGGAGGAGGGATAGGGTGAAGTACTGAGAGGCCACAGATGGAAATTTCTGTTCCAAAGGTGAAGTCTCTGTCTCAACTGGCAGCTCCCGATCTGCACTAGCAGTCCTGCCCTCTGGCTAATAGGATCAGACACAAAATCTAGGGCAGAGTCTGACCTTGATCTAGTATCCTGGAATGTCCAAGCTGGAAGGATCCTTGTGAGGCCAACCCACCCATTTCACAAATGGGGAAGTTGAGCCCCTAGCAGTGGCAGACCAGCCTGGACATCATGCCCCTTTCCACAATTTCTTGCTGCTTTCATCCAGTGGTCATGTGTATGTGTGTTCAGATTTTAAAATAAGTACAAGGCCCAGTGTGGTCGCTCATGCCTGTAATCCCAGTAGCTCAGGAGGCTGAGGCAGGAGGATTGTGAATTCGAAGCCAGCCTCATTAATTTAGCAAGGTCCGAAGCAACTGAGCAAGATCCTGTCTCTAAATAAAATACCAAAAATGGTTTGGGGTTGTGGCTCAGTGGTAGAGCACTTGCCTAGCATGGGTGAGGCACTGGTTCAATTCTCAGCACCCCATATAAATAAAATAAAGGTGCATTAACAACTTAAAAAAAAAATACAAAAAAGGTTTGGGGATGCGGCTCAGTGGTTGAGTGCCCCTGGGTTCAAGATCCAGTACACTCCCCCACAAAAAAAGTGTAACTCCAGGAAAAAATAAGGTGGAACAGAATGCCCCCCAAAGCAGCTGAATTTTTAAAAAGATGCCCATTCAGAAAGAGTCCAAGTCAAAATGCTGTGTCTTAAAGAAGCACTATGGTCCTTTGCAGTGAGCTCTGTTGCTCTAGCAACACTGTCCTTAATTTGGGGCATCAGACCAGCCTGACATGGTTATGATGGGGTGGGCAGTATAGACTGGAAGAGCAAAAGAGAGAGCTGGGGTTGGGCGACCAATTACCTATTTACTCCAGTGGTTTTCAACCAAGGCTACTCATGAGGATCACCTGGGAAGATGTTAGAAATCCCAAAGCCCTGGTCCCAAACCACAGACATATGGGAATCTTTAGGGATGAGGCCCATGCATCAGGATTTTTCAAAACTCCCCAGATGATTACATCTGGACAGACAAGATGGAGAATGATAGCTCTCTCTCTTTTATTTTAACTCGGGATTGAACCCAGGATGTCTAACCACTGATCTACATCCCCAGCACTTTTTATTTTGAGACAGGTTCTGGCTAAGTTGCTCAAGGCCTTGTTAAATTGTTGAGGCTGGCCTCAAACTTGCAACCCTCCTGCCTCAGCCTCCTGAGCCACTGGGGTTGCCACTGGGGTTACAGATGTGCGCCACTGCAGCCAGTTTGCTGGCTGTACATCTGTAATCCCAGTGGGTTAAAAAAATACTCAGTCAGGTTAAAAAAATACTAAAAATACTAAAAGGTCTAAGTGTTCCTGAAGGTAGGTTTTGTTTGTTGTTTGGCTGGGACCTGTGTGAATTTTTGTTTCATTTTTCCCTGAGGGTAGTGGGTTTTTAACTTGGGTGTCCTCTGCTGTGTGACAGCTCCATATGTGAGCAGTTTATGTTTTGTCAGAACATGTGTCTGTGGTGTGCCCCAAATAGTCCCTAAGGTCTTTGTCACTAGGAAGGCATTTTGGCTTCATAGTTAATAATGGGGGTTCTGGAAGCGGCAGATTAGCTTTCTGACTTAGGGCAAGTTACCAAATCAGTGCAAAGTGCCTAGCAAGTAGTTAACCTTATAAAAACCAGTGCCATTATTATTATAAATGGCTTTTGTGCCTTCATGCTTCCTTGGGCAAAGTAAGTATCCAATAAAAATTCAGTGGTCAATGAAGTTAATGCAGCATTAGCCAATAGAATTTAATAGACGACACATATGTAATTTCAGATCTTCTAGAAACCATATATAAAAAGTCTAATGAAGTGTCTGGTGGCATAGCTTAGTGGTAAAGTGCTTGCCTAGCCATCCCCTAACACTGCCAAAAAAAACAGGTGAAATCAATTAAACAACACAGTTAACTTAATGCAAATATCATTCCAACACGTAGTCAGTATTAAAGTTGTTAATAAATTATTAGTGATCTATTTTACACCGTCCACTAAGTCTTGGAATTCAATATATTCTTTACATTTTAGTTTAGAGGATCGCAGTTCAAGTCTTTGACAGCTCCCTGTGGCAAGTGGCTACTGTGCTGGACGATGCAGGTTTCCTTCATGCCTCAAATCTGCAGGCTGTAAGTTCCCATCACACCTGCTGTTTTGCGCTGGTCCTGTCCCCCCCCCCCACAAGACCCCTTCTCACAGTAGCACCTAAGCTCCCCAGGCCTTCTCTTGTTCCAGCTTGAGCTGTTTTGAAAAGGCCACATTTTTAGCTTGCTATCTTGCATCCCCATTCTTGTGCAAAGAGACCCAGGCCTTTGAAAGATTGCTTGCTCACGATGGGAAATTTCTGACAGTAAGAGGAAAGCCCTATTTACTATCTTAATATTTACAAAAGTATTTATTAGATTGGCCCCAAAGGCAGTCTGCCCTTTAGTTAGGAAAAAGAAAAAGCAAAAGAAAAAGCAGACTGTTCAGGGGCAGGTTGGGAAGTTTGCAGGAATCTCTGCACCTTCCACTCTTCCCACCCAGGCCCCTCCCCGCTGGGGGTGGTAGCCCTGTGGCCTTTAGCAGCCAAGCAGCGTGAGTCATCCTGGTCACTTGTTAAACCTTCTCTCTAGACTCAGAGCCGCTTTTGTTTTTCAGTTGAATAGGCAGCCCTGAAAACACACACACACACACACACACACACATACACACACACACACACACACACACACACACACACTATTGTTTGTGGTAATTACTATCATATTCCTGAATCAGACCCTCCTCTGCCTCCCCAGTGGCTCATGGCCTCTCTCTCAGGGAAGCTCTCCTATATTTTAACTTAGGGAAGGAGGTTGGGGAAAAATTTAGATCCTAATGAAGGGCAGAACCAGGCAGAAATTCATCCTCCTATGCTATACCTGCAGGGACCTCCTGCTCTGGTGAGGGGTGCAGAGCCTCTCTTAGTCTTTCCCCTCCCTAGGTTTAGGGACTCAGCCTCCACATGCTCTAATTCACTTTATTATTTATTTATTTTTGGTACTGGGGATTGAACCCAGGGGGTTAAACACTGAGCCACATCCTCAGCCCTATTTTTGTGTCAGGGTCTCACTGAGTTGCTTAGGGCCTTGCTAAGTTGCTGAGGCTGGCTTTGCACTCCTCCTGCCTCGGCCTCCTAAGCCTCTGGGATTGCAGGCGTGCACCAGGAAGCCCTGCTCTCATTTGCTTTTTACCCCAGAGGGTCCCAGCCATGACTGCCCATTTGAATCCACCTGGAAGCTCTCTGTGCCTCTGCTGAAATTCTTTTCCATCACATCTATCAAGGCCTTGGCGGGTCCTGAGCAGGCTTTCTGCCCCACTCCTCGGAATCCTCTTCGGAAGATACTTCTTCTCCCATGACAGGGAGAATTTTGAGGCCTTTGCTTGGGCCAGGTGGAGCTGTGACTTCCCAGCTTAGCTGGGACCTAAAGGCTGTCGGCTAGAGTCCTCAGCCCAAGAAAAATAATTTGAGCACCTCCCGGGCTCCTAGCATAAGGCTCCTTTGCCATTAGGGTGGGGGTGGGGGAGAGCTTAGAGGTGGATCCCCTTTACTGCAGAGGCACTAATCCTTCAGGCCACTTCAGAGACAGCTAAAAGGGGCCTACTGTGGAGGCCATCCCTTCCACACCCTCCCTGATGCTTTCCCTCCTTTTTAAAATTTCATTTTATTATTATTATTATTTGTTGTTGTTGTTATTGGAAATTGAACCCAGGGGTGCTGTACCACTGATGTACATCCAGCCCTTTTTATTTTTTATATCGAGACAAGACCTCACTAAGTTGCCTAGGCTGGTCTTGAATTTGTGATACTCCCACCTTTATTTACTCCCAAATCTTTGGGGTTCCAAGGGTGCACCCCCTTGACTCTACACTTCTCTTTTCTAAGCCTTTAGCTTGTTTTTCCTTTTCAGGGCAACACCCTCTTGTTGCTGCCACCTAAAAAAATACCAGTCCTTTCCCCTTTGTCGTACGTAGTTCCTCATCTCTTGCCTTTTCTTCCCTGCTAAGCTCCTTGAAGGAGCAGACCTGAAGGGAGTCTATATTTGCTCCCCTCTCCTCAACCCACTGCAGGTAACTTTGACCCCATAACATAAGGGACACCCTGACCCTCACTAAGGTCACCAATGTCCTCCTAGCTAGTTGTGCTGTTTTCAATCTTGGTCTTTTGACAATGCCCATCACTTCCTCTCTCTGAAATCCATCTTTGGTCTCTGGTGAATCCTCTACCGATTTCCACTCATCACTATCATGGTGTCTTCCACATTTTCTCTACTTGGCTTAGCCTTGAGGCTGGTATTCTCCAGTTCTTTCTTTGACCTTCTCTCCAGTGTGAATTTACCTATCCCAAGGCCTTAGCTATACTACCTGTTATCACTGGGGTGTCCAGTTGGGGTCTAGGGCCTTGATGTCTCAAAGAATTGAGCAAGACACGCAGAAATAACAGGCAAACTACAGATTTATTGAAGGTGAAGGTAGCCCGCTGTAAGATAGAGTAGAGTGAGCTGACAGAGAGAGAGGCTCAAGGCCCCAGTGTTTGGAAATTAATATTTTATGTGCTGAGCTGGGAGGCGTTCTCTTTCCTATATGGACCAGATTGAAGACCTTACCCCATTTGCTCCCATTGGCTACCTTATAATTAGAATTTGTCCAATCCTCCCCCCATTGGTTACTTCAGGAAACCTAATTAGAATACTGCCCACTGTGTCCCCATTGGTTATTTTAAAATATTGAACCTGTAGCAGGAGTTGTCATGGTGATAAATCCTGGACTCATCATAAACAGGGACATGACTCATCTCCCTGTCTTGTCCTCCAGAACCATCCTTTTTTTTTTTTTTTTTTGTACCAGGGATTGAACCCAGGAGCAATCAACCACTGAGCCACATCCCTGGGCCTTTGTATTTTTTTTAGAGACAGGGTCTTGCTGAGTTGCTTAGGGCCTTGCTAAGTTGCTGAGGCTGGCTTTGAACTCAGGATCCTCCTGCCTCAGCCTCCTGAGCTGCTGGGATTACAGGTGGGTGCCACCGTGCCCAACCAGCAGCATCTTTCTTGTACCCTGTCTCTACCATCTTGGCATCCCTGAACTCTTAACACCTATATAATGTTAACTCCCAAATCTTTGTCTCTAGTCCAGATTTCTTACATGTCCAGTTGTCTACTGGACATCTCCATACTAATATCCCTCTGAACATTTCCAAACTGACATCCATTATTTTGTTTTTTTCCTCCCTCTGCCCCTGCTGCAATATTGGGGATGGAACCCGGGGCCTTGCTAGGCAAGCTTTTTACCACAGAGCTACATCCCTAGCCAATTTTAAAATTTTATTTTGAGACAGTGTTACTGAAAGCTCAGTCCTTGTCCCTACTTCCAATCCAATAATGAGGACACAGTTTTAAGAAAAAGGAAATAAAAAGAAGCTTCTTTGCTAGCAGAGGAGAAACTCACAGGACTACTGTCCCAAAGGCTGTGATTCTGTACTTCGGGGGGAAATGGGTTTTTTTTAAATGGTGATTCAAAGGCCACGCTCTACCCATTCTCTGTGGGCACTGTAGGTCACTTGTTAGTTTGGGAGATAGTCCTTTCTGAGATCTTCGGGTGCCATCCCCAAAGTCTGTATTACTTCATTTCTGTGGTGGGTGTGTGTTCAAGGACAGATAACTCTGCCTAGGATGGGGAAGAAAGGTAATCCTGTTTCCCCTGAGATTAGGAAGGGGGAGGGATAGAGGAAGAGAAAGAAACAATTCCTTTTAAAAATAAATCACAGAGGCAGGGCAACAAGAGCTACATTTAAAGCATAAAGTGGACCACTGTTACAACAGGGCCTCACTAAATTGCCCAAATTGGCCTCTAACTTTCAATCCTCCTGTTTTAGCCTCCTGAGTAGCTGTAGTTATAGGATTATGCCACCATGCCTGGCATGGAACCCATTGTTTCCTTTCTTCTTCTTCTTTTTTTTTTTTTGTGGGGCGTGGCCTCAGATACTGGCAATTGAACCAAGGGGTGCTCTACCACTGAGTTACACTCTCAGTCCTTTTTTTTTTTTTTTTTTTTAAGAGAGAGTGAGAGGAGAAAGAGAGAGAATTTTTAATATTTTTTAGTTCTCGGCGGACACAACATCTTTGTTTGTATGTGGTGCTGAGGATCGAACCCGGGCCGTACGCATGCCAGGCGAGCACGCTACCCCTTGAGCCACATCCCCAGCCCCACTCTCAGTCCTTTTGATTTTTCATTTTGAGACAGGTTACTTAGGGCTTCACTAAATTTCTGAGGCTGGCTTCAAACTTGCAATCCTCCTGTCTCAGTCCCCCAAATTGCTGGGACTACAGGCATGTACCACCAGATCCAGCCCATTATTTTTTTCCTATCACATTTCTTTCTCCTTGTCTGGGCATAGTAGAGCATCTGTAATCCCGGCTACCTAAGAGGCTAAGTCCCAAGGATCCCAAGTATGAAGCCAGCCTCAGCAAGTCAGCAGGACCCTGTCTCATAAAACAATAAAAAGGACAGGGATATAACTTAGTGGCAAAGCACCCCTGGGATCAATTCCCAGTATCCCCATCTACCAAAAAAAAAGATCATATTGAAAACATTCCACTATAATGGCAACCATGAATATGAAATAAACTTAAACAGTAATTTAAGATTTATTATAATAAAACCATTTAGAGACATAAAGGGAGCCTTTTAAAAAATGAAAGAAATACTGTGTACCTAGATTAGAAAATCTAACAAGAATTTCAATTTTTAATTTATTTATTTTGGAGACATTTTGATGCAACACATTTAGTTGAAAGTTTAAAATTAGAGAAAATAGTTTCAAAAAGTGCTGGGCAACAGTGGCACATGCCTGTAATCCCATCGGCTTGGGAGGCTGAGGCAGGAGGATCGTGAGTTCAAAGCCAGCCTCAGCAAAAGCTAAGCAACTCAGAAAGACCCTGTCTCTAAATAAAAATAGGGCTGGGGATGTGGCTTAGTGGTCTAGTGCCCCTGAGTTCAATCTCTGCCCATCATTCCCCCCCCACACACACAAAAAAATAAAAACGTTTTAAAAAGTATAAGGCCTGTGCCTCCAGTTATCACCACTTAGCATGTAGGAGAGATAACCAAACAGTATGGAGCTGGCACAAGATGGCAGGTGTATAAATAGAACAGAAAGGCAGATATCGAATAAAAAAGTATTGTTTAATAGACCCATCACACATCAGTAGGAAAAGGCATGGGTTGGCCTAGGGAGTGACAAAAGGCTTTCTTTTGATGCCAAATCTCACAGGAAGGAAGTTCTAGGAGGGCTATTCTAGGTTTAGCCAGGAATTCTGCACTTGATTAGAAATATCTTCCAGAGGCCCTAGAGGGGGACACTGACTTCATTGGGGCCACCTATTTGACATTCATGAATAATTCATGAAAACCCCTGGGATGACTAGCCAGCAAGTTTTGGTGTGTGGGGGGGTCATTAGCTCTTCTCATCATATATCCACAAATATGGATGGATTATATTTAATATTAAATAAACAGAAACATACAATACTAGGGGGGGGGGAGAGGAAATTTAAAAAAACAAAATAGCAAGTATTGTGGTTAGGGAAGGACTTCCCAAGTTTGACATTCAAGACAGAAACCATAGTTAAAGATTGACAGATTAGCTACTTAACCATTAGAAACTTCTGCAAAGCACAAGTTAAAAGGAAACTGACAAATGAAGAAAAAAGATGCAGGATATATGATGAAGGGCTAATATTTTAACATTCAATAAGTTCCTCAATTAGTGAGAACATTATCAACACCCTGATAGAAAAAGGTTAAGAAAGGTGAGAAGCAGGCAATTCACTGAGGGTGAAATGGGAACCACTGAGAAACATGGAATGTCTGTGTGTGTGTGTGTGTGTGTGTGTGTGTGTGTGTGTATTTTTTCCCCTTTGCCAGTAATCTAGGGAATTAATATTAAAACAATGCCAAGCCTCTTTTCTTTACCTGCCAGACTACCCAAGAAAATTCTCCAGTATGGCTAAGAATGTGGGAAAAAAAGTTTGAAATGGAGAAAAGCTCAATTAATGGGGCATGCTACCTTAGACACAAAATCCACTTTGTAACCTTTTTTTTTTTTTTTTGTGAGCAGTCAAGAAGTGGATGGTGGACTGGGGTTGTGGCTCAGAGGTAGAGCGTTTGCCTAGCATGTGTGAGGCACTGGGTTTGATCCTCAGCACCACATACAAATAAAATAAATTTATAGTGTACACTTATAACTAAACAACTAATAAATATTAAAAAAAAAAGCGGATGTTGGCATTTACTAGGGACATCTGCAAAAAGTTGTGAAAGGAGATCTCTGTCGCTAAAGCCACAATTCTGTAAGTTTGTGGTTAGCAAGAATATCCTGTAAGACTGGTTAAATTCTAGTTAAATTCTAGTTTCTGTTTCTTATTCTAAAAGGTCTCATTTTAAGATATAGGTCATGAGGCTTAGACTATTTCCCTGAATAAAACTTTCAGTTTTTGTTTTGTATTTTCAATCCCTGGGGATTGAACCCAATACTAGGGAAGCACTCTTCCACTGAGCTTCAACCCCAGTATTTCTTAAAAAAAATTTTTTGAGACAGGGTCTCCATAAATTGCTCACACTGGCCTTGGCTTTTCATTCATTGGAGTAGCTTGAATTACAGGTGTGTGCTGCTGGTCAGGCTTTACCTTCTTAAATATCCAAATCATCTTGCTACAATTGTAGGTATCAACTGGCTGCATCTCAGGGTACAGTGAGACAGCCCCCTGCTGGGCACCACTGTGTTGGCCTGAGGCCAGGAGGCCCACCCAGCTGGGCCACCTCAGACTTTGTGAGAAACTGGAGACCCACTGGTCCCCAGCCTTGAATCAGGTGAGACCCACCTTATGACACACGTGCTAACTTACAATAAACCCCACCTGTTCTGGGTGAGCTGGAGTTTTATCTCCAAGGTCATTTGGTGGGAGGTACCTATGATTGTGTCATCAAAGATCATCTTCACTGTGGTACAAATATCGTTTCACTTTCACTGTGTCTTACCCAAATAATCAACAGAATAAAAATGGGAGGTTTCACTAATAAATTAAAAGTGCAGATCAGGTATCTCTTGATACCTTTTTAGCCAAACAGGCACATTTACACACTGCTGGAAGGAAAGTAAATTGGAGGACAATTTATTTGATTTTGGATAAGACAGAGAAAAGGATGATGTCATTAAAAATGGTGATAGATTTGCCTTTTTTTAAAAATATTTATTTATTTTTTAGTTATTGGCGGACACAACATCTTTGTTTGTATGTGGTGCTGGAGGATCGAACCCGGGCCGCACGCATGCCAGGCGAGCACGCTACCGCTTGAGCCACATCCCCAGCCCCTAGATTTGCCTTTTTATTCTTTTTTTTTTTTTTTTTTTTTTTTTTTTTTAAAGAGAGAGTGAGAGAGGACAGAGAGAGAGAGAGAGAGAGAGAGAATTTTTAATATTTATTTTTTAGTTCTCGGCGGACACAACATCTTCGTTGGTATGTGGTGCTGAGGATCGAACCCGGGCCGCACGCATGCCAGGCGAGCGCGCTACCGCTTGAGCCACATCCCCAGCCCCTAGATTTGCCTTTTTAAAAAATAATAATTTTAAGCCAGGCATGGTGGTACACATCTGTACTCTCAGAGACATAGGAGGGTGAGGCAGGAGGATCACAAATTTGAGACCAACCTTGGCAATTTATGGAGGCCCTGTCTCAACAACAACAACAAAAACTGAGCTTGGTGGCACACACCTATAATCCAGTGCCTTGGGAGGCTGAGGTAGGAGGATCACAAGTTCAAAGCTAGCCTCAGCAATTTAGCAAGTGCTTAAACAACTTAAAGAGACCCTGTCTCAAAATAAAAAGAACTGGGGGTGGGGGTGTTGTAGCTTAGAGGTAGAGCACCTGACTACCATGTGTGAGACACTGAGTTCAATTCTCAGTACCATATAAAAATAAATAAAATTAAAGTATTGTGTCCATCTACAACTAAAAAAAGGGGGGGGGGGTATGGTAAAGTGCCCCTGGGTTCAATCCCCAGTATAAAAATAATTAAAACCTTTTTGCACATCAAAATTATTTTCAGGATCTAGCTCGGTAGACACTTGCCTAGCATGCTCAAGGCCCTGGGTTCAATCCTCAGCATCTCTCTCTCTCTCTCTCTCTCTCTCTCTCTCTCTCACACACACACACACACACACACACACACACACACATGTGGTTTTATAACCAGTAAGGTAAAGATGTCCAACTCCAGGAAGAAAATATGTAAAGGATATAAACAGGCAACTCATAAAAGAAAACATAAATGTGAAACTCATGAAAAAAGTTTCAATATAGTTAGAAATTAGAGAAGCCAAGTTAAAATCAGGAGAAATCCTGGTTTTTGCTTAACAAAGTAGTAAAGTTTTAAAAAATGTGATGCCTGGTGTTAGTGAAGATGTAGAAAAAAGGGCCCAATGGTGAGTATACTTTGGTAAAAGTTTTCTGTAAAGCAGCGCTTCTCAAGAGTGACCAGGAGCCCTGGGGCTCCCTAAGATACTTTCAGGGTCAAAGAGGTCAAAGCTCTTTTCATAAGAATGCTAAGATTGTTTTTCCTTTTTCATTCTCTCTTGTTCCCTCGTATAGAGTGCAGTGTTCCAGTGGCTGCATGATTTGTGATACTAAAACAGACTGATGCAGAAACAGATATGAGGCGCCAGTGTATTCTACTGCCAGACATTAAAGAGAGTGGCCAAAACCACTCTCTTTAATGTCTGGCGGTGGCACACGTCTGTTATCCCAAGGACTCTGGAGGCTGAGGCAGGAGGATTGAGAGTTCAAAGCCAGCCTCAGCAGTTTATCAAGGTCCTAATCAACTCAGTTAGACCCTGTCTCTAAATAAAAAGGGCTGGGGATGTGGCTCAATGGTTAAGCACCCTTGGATTCAGTCCCCATTACCAAAAAAAAAAAAAAAAAAAAAGTCAAACAATGACCCTTTCTCACTAAATGTTTTTTTCTTATGGAAAATGTTCTTTTCAATAAATATATATCAGTTACTCCAGGTACAGTGGCAAATGCCTATAACCCCCAAGACTTGGGAAGCTGAGGCAGGAGATTTGCAAATTCAAGGGCAGTCTCAGTAATTTAGTAAGACCTTCAAAATAGGGAGACCCTGTCTAAAAACAAAAACTAAAAAGGTCTGGAGATATAGCTCATTGATAAAGCATCCTGGGTTTAACACCCAGTACCAGCACCAAAACCAAAACAAAACAAAAACTTATATTAGCATTTAATGGGTTTCCTATATTTATTTATTTATTTATTTATTTATTTATTTATTTATTTATTTATTTATAAAGAGAGAGTGAGAGAGAGGACAGAGAGAGAGAGAGAGAATTTTAACATTTATTTATTTTTTCTTAGTTCTCGGCGGACACAACGTCTTCGTTTGTATGTGGTGCTGAGGATCGAACCCGGGCCACACGCATGCTAGGCGAGCGCGCAACCGCTTGAGCCACATCCCCAGCCCATCCTATAATTATTTAAAAAATAAAACTGGCAACAGTGACATATACCTGTAATCCCAGCAATTTGGGAGGCTGAGGCAGGAGGATTGAGAGTTCAAGCCCAGCCTGTACAACATAGCAAGACCCTGTCTCAAGATAAAAAGGGCGGGATGTGCTCAGCAGTAAAATGTCCCTGGGTTCAATCCCCAGACCTCAACTAAAACAAAAAAAGGACTGGAGATTTAGCAAGTGGTAGAGCCCTGGCTTAGCATGTGTCAGGCTATGGGTTTGATCCCCAGCACCAAATACACACAAAAAGTACTGATCTATGCTACAACATGGATGAACCTTAAAAATATTATGCTAATTGAAAGAAGTTAGAGTCAAAAGGCCACATACCATGTGATTCTACTTCATAAAATGTCCAGAATAAGCAAATGCATAGAGACTGAAGGTAGATTAGTGCTTGTCAAGGACTGAGGACTGGGGATTGGAGGTGAGGGAGGGAATGAATGATAATAGCTATGGGAGGAGGAAAATGGCACAAATTAGTGGTTATGATTGATACCATTTGTGTATATACTAAAACCCACAAAATTGTACAATTTTTAAATGACAAAGGGTCAGACCTGGTTGTGCCCACCTGTAATCCCAGCAGCTCCTGAGGGTGAGGCAGGAGGATCACAAATTGAAAGCCAGCCTTAGCAATTTGGGGAGGCTCTAAGTAACCTAGACAGACCCTGTTTCTGGGAATGTAGCTCAGTGGGTAAGACCTCCTGGGTTCAATCTTTGGTACCAAAAATAAACAAATAAATCGATACAATTTTTTAAAAGTGGTGAATTTTGAGAATGGGAATGTAGTTTGTTCAGTACTAGAGCATGAGATTAACATACAAGAGGCCCTGGTTCCATCCCCAGCACAAAAAATTTAAAAAGATATACAATATGAAAAATACAAAACATGGTGAATTATATTTATTTAGGTACTGGGGATTGAAGCCTGGGGTTCTTTGCCATTGTGGTACATCCTCAGCTCTATTTTTTTTGAGATGGGTTCTTTCTCACTAAGTTGCTGAAGCTCTCCATAAATTGCCGAGGCTATCTCAACCTCCCAAGTCAGTGGGATTAGGGGTGTTTGCTACAGCAACCAGCTAGTTTTAATTTTTTTTACAAAATTTTATTTATTTATTTATTTTATTTTATTTATTTTGCAGTACTGAGGATTAAACTCAGGGTTTCACACACACGCCAGACAAGTACTCTATCACTGGGTTATATCCCATCTGCAAATTGTGAATTTTATGGTATATAAATAGGTTGATTTGATAAAAAAATTGCATATAAGTTAGGGTGTAGAGTATGATTTCCTTTTTAAAATGATTTCCTAGGCTGGGGATGTGGCTCAAGCGGTAGAGCGCTCGCCTGGCATGCGTGCGGCCCAGGTTCGATCCTCAGCACCACATATAAACAAAGATGTTGTGTCCGCCAAAAACTAAAAATAAATATTAAAAATTCTATCTCTCTCTCTCCTCTCTCTCTCTCTCTCTCTCTCTCTCTCACTCTCTCTTAAAAAAATGATTTCCTTTTTTAAAAAAAAGTAGTACATACATGCATAAAACAAAGACTAGAAAATGTTAACAGCAACAGGATTGTCATATGAACTACATATTCACATATGTTACATAAAAATGTTTTGCTTTCTTAATTGAAAAACTGGACAATAAAAGTCATTAAATACAAACTAGGGGCTAGGGTTGTGGTTCAACCTAGAAGAGTGCTTGCCTTACAGCACCACATAAAAATAGATAAACAAAATAAAGGTATTATGTCTACCTACAACTATTAAAAAAAAAAAGACAAATTAAAACAAACCAGGCATGTTGGTGCACATCTATAGTTTCCCAATTATTGGGGAGACTGAGACAGGAGCATAATAGTCTACGTGATTTAGTGAGACTATGTCTCAAAACAAACAAACAAAAAAATAAACACTGGGAATGTAGCTCAGTGCTTGCCTGGCACATGTGAGGTCCCAGGTTCCATCCCTAGTATGGGGTGAGGGTGGGGGACATCTACTGCATGGGACCTTGAACTCAGTGAATTCATTCATTTAAATGCTAGCAGTGGTGCTTTGTATATGGTAAACATTTGATACATGTTAGTCATTATTGGAGGTGTTGCTTGGGGTGGGTTCAGGTTCCAGTTGAGGGAATGGTCACATCAGACCTCATTAAAGTCCTATCAGGAGTCAGTGGGAGAAAGCTCTTGTAAGAGTTCACTGAGCAAATTCAGAAAATACTTTTGAACAGACAATGAACTAAAAAATGAAGACATGCTGGGTGTGATGGCGCACGCCTGTAATCTCAGTGGCTCAGGAGGCTGAAGCAGGAGGATCATGAGTGTAAAACCAACCTCAGCAACATAGGGAGGCCTAAACAACTCAGTGAGACCCTGTCTCTAAATAAAACATTAAAAGAGGCTGGGGCTGGGCCTTAGCAGGTAGCACACTTTGTGTGTGTGAGGCACTTGGGTTTGATTCTCAACACCATATATAAAAAAATAAAATAAAGGTCTATCAACAACTTAAAAATATATTTAAAAAATAATTTACAAAAAGGGTCTGGGGATGTGGCTCACTGGTTAAGTGCCTCCAGTTTCAATCCCTGGCACCAAAGAAAAGAAAAAGAAAAAAATGAAGACATGGGTTTCATCCATATCCACATGGAGGCAGGATTAAGAAAGGGCACTGCATCTCACTGTGATCCAACTGCTCAGGGAGTAACCAATCCAGTATATCATTCTGAGTGACTAATTGGGCAATGTGTTTGGTGCCACAGAAGTATCATTGCCTAGCTCCACATCAAGGCCTGCTCAGCCTGGCAGCAGATGCCTGGAGGCATAATTGGCCCTGGGAGAAAAAGAGGGGTCTGTAGTTATCTTATCCTTACATTAGAGTACACAAAGCCCAGGGGCCAATCAGGAAGCTAGGGCACAGAGGTAGGGGATGGAAGGGAAGAGGGATAGGGTCTACTTTTAGGAACCACCTTTTCATGTCTAACCTTCACTACCATGCCCCTTTTCTGCATCCCTTCTGTGACCTCCTCTCTTCCCCACAAAGCCTAAAGTGACAGGCATGACCAGGGATGTGAGAGCAAATCTGAGTTCCTTCCATTCTCCTTCCTCCTCAACCAAGCACCCATGAATAGCTGCTCAAAATGCCAAGCTAAGGCTTGTTGCTGCCAATTTTTTGTTAGTTTCTGCTTTTCTCTCTTGAGTGTTTATAGAAGGCCAGCGTGTCAGAAGTCAGAAGCAGGAATGGGTGCCACAAAGGCAGCACTATTTCCCAAGGCAGCCAGGGAGTTGTGGGTATTATCTTATCCAGTCATCTCAGAGGGAGAACTGAGCCTCAGAAATGGGGAGCAACTTGTCCAAGATCATGCAGTGACTCCATGCCAGAACCTGGACTGGAACTCAGGTCTCCCGGTCCTCCAGGTGTGATTTTCCTGTAGAATGTTGATGCTCAAAAGCCGGAGCTCTGGGGACAGGCGCCTACAATTCCAGCAATTTAGGGGGGCCCTAAGCAATTTAGTGAGACCCTATTTCAAAATAAAAAATAAAAAGGGCTGAGAATATATAGCTCAGTGGTCAGGTCTCCAGTGCAAAAACAAAACAAAAATAAAAAAACAGGAGCCCAAGAACCCTAGACCTCTAGGCAGGGTCAGGGTGAAGGAACAGTTATGTCACCAGGCTAGGATACAAAATGACTTGCGGGGAACTGCAAGTTGTTGGGTGTGGAAGGCTGGTCGGTACTGCACTAGTGAGGTTTGTGGGAAAAAGAACCTGAGGGCAGTGTAAGTCTTGCTAAAAAGTTTGGATTTTCTTTTGTAGGCACACATGGAGAGTGGACATGAGACTTAATTTAAGTAGGAAAGTGATATAAGTCATAGTTGAATTTTTTAGAAAGGCCCCTCCTGTGACCAGGCAAGGTGACCAGAAGACCTGGCAGTGGAAAGCTTCTCCTGCCACCACTGCTTATTCACATGTCTGCTGGGTGCTGTCTCACCATGAGGTGGTGGCAGACCCAGGGATGTTGGACAGCATGTGGTGTACCACTTAAGGTCACCAAGAGTGCCTGGGGGTGAGGTGGGTTCAACTCAAGCACCAAGCTCTTGGTGAACACTGTTTAGTTTTTAGGTCACAGAGAATAAGTATGTGCTGAAAGGGTGAACCCAAGCATGGTGATTCACTGTCCCTTAAAGTGCTGGCCTAGTGGAGCATGTGGTGGTAATGTTCAAATGTGCCTGTGTGTGGGGATTGGGGACTAGGGGGATCAGCCTTCTAAACACATGATACAACTCCTGTGGCTACGACACAACAGGTGTTTGTCAACCTGTTCAGGCTCCTTTATTGTGGCAGTGGCTGTGGCCTCACAGCTGGTGGTAGGAATGGAGCTATAACAAACACAGCAACTGCAGAGGGGCCTTATGATTTCCAATCCTTAGTTCGGAAGAGAACTGGACATGCTCAAGCTGCCCCAAAGAAAAAGGACAAAGTATGTATGTGGGTCAGTTCTGAAATGAAAATCTCCTTAGGAAAGAGCACAAAATAAGTGAGTTAAATTTCAATAGTCCAACTGCCTAGGCCTAAATTGAAGACCTTCTTCTACCTACAGTTCTTATTTATACCTTTAACATTCTGCTTCCTCTCGGTTCCTTATTATCTGCCTTAAGTGAAGTTCTTTCCAAAAACAACAAAAGAATCTTTTTCCCTGATGCTCTCTCCCTCAAGTTATGTTTCCCTCCTTTGCATCAAGTGTTTGAGTGGTCCACATTCCTTGGAGACAGGAGGTCCTCTCCTGCTGCACTTCCCTCATTGCTCTTCTGAAATCCTACTCTCCAAGTGCATTCACTTCATTGAAATTTGTCTTCCTCAGTATTTCTTTATCTCTAAAATAACTGAGGGAAAGGGTAAAAAAACTATTGAAGTTTACATTTCTTTTTTTGTTACTGGAAATCAAACCTAGGGGTGTTATACCACTGACCTACATCACCAGGCCCTTTTTTTTTTTTTTTTGAGATAGGGCCTAAGTTGTTTAAGATTGATAAATTGTGAGGCTGGCTTTGAACTTGTGATCCTCCTACCTCAGTCTCCTGAGCCACTTGGATTAAAGATATGGGCCAACACACCTAGCTTGAAATTTAGGTTTTTATTTTTAAATATTTTTACTAGTTATTAATGGACCTTTATTTATTTGTTTGTTTATATGTGGTGCTGAGAATTGAACCCAATGCCTCACACAATAGACAAATGCTCTACCACTGAGCCACAACCCCAGCCCCAATATCATTATTTTATTTTTATGTGGTGCTGAAGATCGAACCCAGTGCCTCACGCATTAGGTTTTTTTTTTTTTTTTTTTTTTTAAAGAGAGAGTGAGAGAGGAGAGAGAATTTTTTTAATATTTATTTTTTAGTTCTCGGCGGACACAGCATCTTTGTTGGTATGTGGTGCTGAGGATCGAACCTGGGCCGCACGCATGCCAGGCGAGCGCGCTACCGCTTGAGCCACATCCCCAGCCCCACGCATTAGGTTTTTATTGATTGATTAATTGAAGGGGATAGAACCCAAGGCCTCACACATGCTAGATAAGCACTCAATCTCTGAGCTACACCCCAGTCCCTTAATTAAACTTTTGTTTTATCATATAAGTAATTCTTAGAATTCTGCTTGTATGTTTAACAAAGAAGCAGAATGATTAATGTATACATGTAATTTATGAATAAATATGTAATAAGGGTAAGGCTTCTTGTTGGAGATGCAAAAAACAAAATGTTTGGGAACCACCACGAGTTTTTAGGATAAAGCTTGAACTCTTCATTATGACAGTCGGTACTGCACTAGTGAGGTTAAGAATTCAACTTCATCTTCCTCCCTTTACCATTTATTCATGCTTAGACATCTTCCCAATGTATCACATCATCCTGTTTAAGTTCAAAGTATTTTACCCATGGTGGATGTTCAATCAGATCTGTTAACAACCTCTTTAGCATTACTATCACTTCATCAACCTTGAAACTTTCCTCCTTGGCTCCTCTCAAGGGTACTATCCTGGTTTCTCTCCTGCTGCTTCAACTATTCCTTCTGTCTTCCTAATTGGCTGCTTTTTCCATGTTTATTCTATTTTTGTGTGTGAGGTTCTGGAGTGCTCTACCAATACTGAGCTACATTGCCAGCTCCACAAATATTTTTTGAGCCTCCACTCAGCACAGTGACAGGTGCAAGATACAGCGATGAAGAAGACAACTAGGTTCCTCACCCTCAGATGAGAAGGAAAAACTCAAGTCTCTAGCCCTTTTCCCTTATTCATCTCACATAGCTCTTCCTTTTTACTTTGCCTCCCATTTCTAGTTACTGGTCAAATATTTCTGCTGGCATATGCTTCTATCACAATGCCTAGATTCATTGCTTCTCATTATATGTCTCTGGCCTCCACACCCAGTTTCTCTTGCTTTGATTGCTCCCCCCAAAACACCCAGGTGTTCTGAGGTACATCCCATCCCTTTTGAAACAAGGTCTAAGATGCCCAGCCTGGCTGAACTTGGGATCCTCCTGCCTCAGTCTCCCAGTAGCTGGGATTACAGGCCTATAGCACTGCTTCAATTGGACCCTTTGCGTGCCTATTGATACCACTTTCCAGTCTGACTTAGAACCTGTTTGAGGTAGTTTTCTAACTGCTGTTCCTGCCCTTTGTCTCTTCAAGGTATAATTAATCACATGCCTTATTGTCCAAGTTATTTTTTACAAATTATCGCCAGCTTTGTCCCAATAAAGGGCATGTATAGTGGGGAGGAGGGTTAGGAAAGGTTGAGCTCTAATTTTCCATGAGGTATATTCAAATTACTTCGCCTAGCAAGTTTCAGAGACTATAGGCATGGTGTCTCTGGGTTTGAGTTCATTACATACTTGCCCTGATTAGTGCTCATTGTTTCCAGAAGGTAATGAACAGGCTTCCAGGTCTTCACTATTCCCCACTCCCCAATGTGTCTTGGCCTCTCCGACAAGCTCCTCTAGCTCAACATTTAATACTAGTTTCTTACCTTTTAATTAGTTGTCATCTCTTCTCAGATATTCTAGAAAACTCCTACCTCCCAAAATAGGCCTTTTTTTTAAAAAAAAAACAAACATGTTCTAGACTATATATATATATATTTGGAATTGAACTCATGGTCATTTAACCACATTCCCATCACTTTTTCTGTATTATCGAGACAGGCCCTCACTAAGTTTCTGAGGCTGGCTTTGATCCTCCTGCCTCAGTCTCCTGAGCTGTTGGGATTACAGGCATGAGCCACTGCGCCTGCCTTAAACAACATCTTGCTTTCCCTAACATTCTTTTTACTTTCTTAAGCCTAGGAGGTGTATACTTTTAACACTTTCATTTTGTAAAGATTATAAATTAATTTTCCCAAAGCCAGCAAGTGGCAGAATTAATTATGAAAGCAGGCTTAACTAATATGGGCTCCTTTCAGCAACTGCCTGACCGGCCTCTACAGTGGATGTGAAGTATATGGCAATCTTACCTCTAGGGACTCTCAAAACCAGGCCTACACCTCAGGAAAAACATGTCCTATAGAGAAGCTTCAACAAATATTGTGGGTAATACTCCCCTTCCACAGGAATTTCTCTTTGCTAGTAGTGATTTCATATAGTGCCTAGGGTTTGCATTACCTACTTTGGTACCTAATTATCTTGTTGCCATTGCCTTATTGATAATTTTTCTTTCATTAGGTCCATCCTAGCCCCATTAGCTGATGTGGACATGGGACATCTAGGCCTTCACCACAGAATTCCCCCCATCTGCCAAAGAGAAAGTGATACTCAACCCAGACACTTTTGGGGTGTTAAAAATGCATTTCTCTGGTTATTTGGGGTAGGATCCAGGAATTTGTATTAACACCCTGATCATCTTTAGGCTGTGATCAATGGGTAAGTCAAAATTCTTGTCAGTAAGAATTTAAGAAATCTCGCCTCCTTTAGGCAGGATTACTTCCTGGTACGGTGATTCTCTGAACATTGCACGCAGCTGAAAAACTGGGAACTGGGCCTCTTTTGTTTCTGGACACCTCACTTGACAGGTGTAACAACATCCTCAGACAGGCTTGCCACAGGTGCATGTAGGCCACGTGCAAGGTACTGTCTGCCTAGCTCTTCCTTTGACCCCTTTCCCCCAGCTGTCCAGCTGATAGACCCCTCCATCCCCACAACCACGACGCAGCTGTTGCCCTCCTCCCACCCATGCCCCTCCCCCAACCCTTCTCCACCCCAGGCTCCTCCCACCTCAGAATATTTTATTGTTCCTGGCTAAGTTTTTCATATGGGATGGGGGTAGAGGGGGCTGGTTAGATGGAGAGGATGCTCTCCATTCATCAGGTCCTACTGAATGGGCACTTTTTCCACCTCAGAAAACCTTATGTTTTCTATCAGGGAAATGGGCAGAGGCCACTCTCTGGAACTTAGTTGGAGGGATGTCATTCAGGAAAGAGCCCCTCCATCTCTGTAAATACCCAAAGCAGGCCCAGCCTGCTGTGCTCCTTTGTTGAGGCAGGGGGAATGGAATCTTACCGATAAGGTGAGAAGAGCTTGAAAGAATACTGAGGGCGGGGCCCTCTGCCCTCCAAACACCTAATGCTAAAAGGGGAGAAAAAAAAGCACCAACAAAGAGTTTAAGATAGCAATTCCCAGCTTTTTCAAATATGAAGCATTTTTTAACCAATCCTTTTTAATTCTTAAATTCTTGACATTACAGAACTAAACTGAAATTTATTAACATTCCACTCTTACATTTCTTATCGACAAACAGAAATAAAATCCATGAGCCAAAAAACCCAAAACAAAACTAAAAACAGGGAAAAGCTTATAAAACTAAATATGGATTCCAGCATTAACAGCTGAACAGAGAATGTGATTTTTAAATTCTTAGCGGATGATAAAGTGTAGAAACTGAACACTTACAAATTATTTAAAACCTGGAATCACTGACCAGAAATTACACAGTTGGATCATGGGAAAACAGCAGAAGGGGGTTATGAGTGATCCTACACTGTTCTAGCTGCAACCCATGCCCTTCTCAGAGGAAAGCCTGGCATTGATTAGATATTGGGCCAGACTAATACTGGCAGCAGAGCCAGTGATAGTAACCTGCCTACCAGAAGAGCCTTCCACTGGGTTGGCAATTTTGATCTGGGCCCCGGACATCTGGCGGATCTCATTGATGTTGGCGCCTTGGCGCCCGATTATGCAGCCAATTAAGTTATTTGGAATGGTGAGTTCATGGGTGGTTTGAGTAGATGCATCCAAACTTGCCCAATAGCCTTTCACCTCTGGAGAGCTGGAGTCAATTCCGGCGAATCCGGTCCCGCCGTGCATCATGGCAAAGTGAGACTGTTGTCTTGCCACCTGGTTCAGCTTGGCCAGATCGAGCGGAGAAATGGTGTGTTGTCCTTGAATCGAGTAGGCATCTAGAGGTGGTCCCTCCAGGTCATGGGTGGCGTGAGGGTAGCCCGCAGCGTCGCTGCACCGATCTTGGCCGCCAGCGCAGATAACCGGAGAGCTGGCCGGCATGGGCTGGTACGGAATGGTCATGACTCTCCCTTGCGGAGACTGGGAGAGCGTCTCCAGCATGACCAGGCAGATCTGCTTGACACACTCGGTGACAGACTGCGGCACGCCAGCGATAGTGATTGCCCGCTCGGTGGAGTTGGGCAGCATATCCCCCGCCACCTGGACCTGGGCCCCGGTACTCTCGCGGATCTCTTTGATCTTACAGCCGCCTTTCCCAATCAGGGAGCCGCACTGGGTGGCCGGCACCACCAGCCTCAGGGTGACCGGGGGCCTGCTAGCCGCCGTGCTGTTGGTCATGGAGCTGTTGATATCTTCCTCCAGCTTGTCGATGATCATTGCGAAGGCCTTAAAGATGGCATTGGTGGGGCCGGTCAGAGTGATGATTCTCTCCGGACAATTCCCCTCCGAGATGTTGATCCGCGCGCCACTCTCCTCGCGGATCCTCTTAACCGACTCCCCTTTCTTCCCAATGATGCTTCCTACTTCCTTTCCGTGCATAAGAAGCCGAATGGTGAGAGTCACATTTAGTCCACTTTCAGTCACACCGGCATCCATGGCGAGCGGCGGGCGGCGTTCGGGGGAGTTGGGCTCGTTACGTGGTCAAGTCTTTGGTGGCTGGCGGGGGGAGGGGAGGTGTAGGCCCAAAACTGCCGGCGCGAGGCGAGCGAGGGCCGTGGGAGCGAGCAGGAGCGGGCGGGAGGCCGCGGCGTCGTCGCAGGGGCGGGCGGCGGCGGCGGAGGGGGCGAGCGGGGCCGGGAGCGGCGGGCGGGCGGGTGGGCGAGGGCGCGGCGGTGGCGACTCCGGCGGCAGCCTCGGCGGTCTGGGCGGGGCGGGAAGCCCGCTTTCAACCCCGCGTACCCTCTGACCCCGGAAGTGCTTGCTGCGCAGGACCCCTTGAAAAAAATGAGGACCCGTTTTTTTAGGTCACAAGATTGCGCCAACCTCCACGCGGTACTTAAAAAAAATCCTCTCAATACCGGAGTAGTGAAAAGAATGCATTTGATGGGCGGAAGGTGTGAGTCCGGCAGGGTTTTAAAGTGAACACGTGTTTTATTAACTCCAACAGCACTGGCAGGTGGCTGAAAATATTAATGTTGTTTTTGGGAGACACATATAATTTTCCTGATATACCAAAGGGATTTATGCGCAGAGTGACAAGGACAGCCCCGGCGATCAGTGCAGGCGGCAGCTGGGACGCCGCGGGTTTAAAACGTGCGCGTGAGGTAACCAGACCGCATGCGCGAGGGTGTGGGGAGGACGGGAGGGGCAGCCTCCGTCTTCCGGGGGGGAGGGGCGGCGAGGTGCGGCCTGTGGGGCGGTGCGCGCGCGAGCGGGCACGTGGGGCCCTTTCGTCCCCGGCGTCCGGGCGCCCTGCGCCAGCCCCCACTCTTGCCCCGGCCCCCCGGAGGTGGCCGGTGAGCAGAAAGATCGAAACCCGAGCCCCTACCGCGGGCCAGCGCAGTCGCGCCTTTGTGTTTGTGAAGTGCTCGTAACAGCCATGAAAAGAATGGCGTCCATTTACATAATGCTTTGTTTGCATCTTGCTGGTTTCTTTCTGTTGAAACCCGCAGAAACCCAACCTAGCTATTCGGTCCTTTCTACCGTGGCAGTGTCTTGTCCGCTATTTGAAACAATAGTGTGCGTCTCTGGAGGCCTATTTAAATTCGAGCGGTGCCGACCAGAGTTGGAGGTTTCTGCGGCATTTCCCGCGCGGCCTCCCCGGTTCTCGCTTTTCGGCCCTCTTCCCTCACAGCGCAGCCGCAGCGCCCCACTCTCTGGCGGCCCCTGGTGACGCCCGCCATCTTGGGAGGCCTTTTCTGTCTAGTTCATCTCGCTAGAAAATGTCGCTGAGATGCTGGCACATGAGTTGTGATTTCTGCCCCTTCCCTTTCTCCTTGAGCTAAGCTAGACTCGAGAATGTCAAGTGAGCAAAGCATACTTAGTCCCTCAGTGAAAGTGGGCTAACGTGGCGCTCCCCATCGTCGCCCCCCCCCCCTTGCCCGCCATGTTTCCTGAACACAAAATGGCGACACGTGGCCTGGATTCGTCGCTCAGGAGAAATTGGGGTCGCCCGAAAGCTCTAGAACGTGCCGCCTCCTGTTTACTGGGACTTCCCTGCCACGCGAGTCCTTAAGATCCTTCCTGTAGGCTGGTCCGAAACGTGGCGGAAGAAGTTTAATCCTCCCTCCTTTAATTTGAAAGGAGAATGTGAATAATAGTAAAATGTAGGCATGGTGTCGATCATCTCGGCCTTTTTTTTTTTTTAGATTTTCATAATGTATGGGCAGTACCAAGGGGAAATTTGAAGTGTCCCCCCGCCCCTGTACCAAAACACTTAGAAATCACTGCTTTAAGGAATGAGATGGGAAAATACTGCTTTCCCAGATCTCCTAGTACAGGGTGTTGTGCTGGGAAGACCAAAATATAATTTTTAAAATAATACAAATATGCAGGCATACTCTATAGGCATTTTCACAGGCAGTTGGTCAGTGACCCACAGCTTATTATAATTTGTATTGTCTTTTATGGTCTAGAAGGGACAGATCTTATGGTAGGCTTTTTATTGCATACTATCTTAATTTTCACCACGCTCTACGAGGTAGTTATCCCCTTCTCTTTCTCTTTTTTTTTTAAGCAGAGGAAGACACTTAAGCCCAGAGAAATGAAGTGAGCCATTCAAGGTCATACATTGTCCGGGATGGAATCCAGACCTTCTGATTTCCTTACTGGTGAGCACATTTTCCAGTTTTTCTATAAATCAAGGTTTTTGAAGTAAATTCTTTTTTTTTTTTTTTTTTTTTGGTATCAAAAAAGCTACCAAAGGTGCTTAACCATTGAGCCACATTCCTAGCCCTCACCCTTTTTATTTTTTTATTTTAAAACAGTGTCTTATTAGGTTGCTTACAGCTTTGCTAAGTTGCTGAGGCTGGTTTTGAACCTGTGATCCTCCTGCCTCAGCCTCCCTATCTGCTTAGAATTTAAATTGTTTTTAACGTGTAAATGTGCTGACTTTGAAGGTTACATAATCCTTTGTTGTGTAGTCAGCCCATTTGTATCTCCTTGGGGATTTCCATTTTCTCTTGATGTGACACACACACTTGAGCCCTGTCTGGGCTTAAATGCTGTTCTGTGAGGTAACTGGATAAGGAGAAAGAGATGGAAGTGATTCAGACCTTTTCCAAGGCCCAGGTGTCTTAGTCTGGCCTCCTCAGTGGCACATTTGAGTTACCTAGCTCTAGGGGAGTGAACAATTCTTTGAGAGACTCACCTGATTCCTTCAGCTACTTATGCTTGACTCCTTCTTCACTACCCCTTATCCCCAGCTCTGTAAAAATGAGTTATTTTACTCTGGCACCAAGCCTCCATTACTCTACAAATATTGACAAACCCTGACATAGTGTTAGATAAATCATAGTCTGTGGACACCTCAGTGTAACACATGTTTAGGGGGGGTCCAGGTAACAAAAACATGCCTAAACGAGGACTACATGGCTATTACAGATGGAGAGGGATTTTTGCTTTTAACTTACATTAACGTGTGTATCAAATTTTCCAAAAGTTTTCATATTGTTTTATATAACTCTGCAAATAACTTTGATAGGTACATACTGTAATAATAATAGCATTAAGTCATTAAGTACTTAGTTGTATGCTAGGCCCTGTTCTAAGCCTATTCTATGTTTTAACTCAGTGGCTCTTAACATTATTAAAAGTAAAATATTAGAAGAAATCGATTTTACATTGTAATTCAGATGTACACACATATATCACATATCAGTTCTTTTTTTTTTTCACATTGGGAATTTAACTGAGGATGCTTTACCATTGAGCAACATCACCTTTTATTTTATTTTATTTTTTTAATTTTGAGACAGGGTTTCACTAAATTACTAAGTTGCTGAGGTTGGCTTTGAACTTGGAATCCTGCCTCAGCCATCCTAGTTGCTGGGATGATAGGTGTGTGCCACTGTACCCATTTTATATAACAGATTTTTTTGCAAAACACTACTTATTACTACATGCAATGTATTGTGGTTCCAATTTCTGTTCATTTATTTATATTCAAACATAAAAGGGGTTGTTATAACTAAAATGATTCAAAACCTATTAGTAGGTTGTGACTGGAATACACATTTAGTCCTCATATAAGCTCATGAAATGGGTGGTGATATTATTTCCATTTTACAGAGGTACTGAGAGGTGAAGGAGTTTGTCCAAGTTCAGATAAAGTAGTAAAGTATGGATATGAATGTAGGCAATCTGAGTCCACAGATGATATACTTAACCATAAGGTAGATGTGGTCTCTAGAGTTCCTTTTAGGGAGACAGAGTAGATTAAAGAATTAAAAATACTGGGCTGGGGATGTGGCTCAAGCGGTAGCGTGCTCGCCTGGCATGCGTGCGGCCCGGGTTCGATCCTCAGCACCACATACAAACAAAGATGTTGTGCCCGCCGAAAACTAAAAAAATAAATATTAAAAAAAAATTCTCTCTCATTCTCTCTCTCTCTCTCCTCTCTCTATCTTAAAAAAAAAAAATACTAGTAATGGCTTGTCATGGTGTACACACCTATAATCCTAGCCACTTGGGACTGAGGCAGGAGGATTGCAAATTTAAGGACAGCCTTAGCAATTTAGCAATATCCTGACTCAGAAAATAAAAGGGCTGGGGATGTGGCTCAAGTGGTTAAGCACCCCTGGATTCAATTCCTAATTAAAAAAAAAAAAAAAAAAAAGATACTAATAATGGTTCAAATCCGGGTGTGCTCTCCAAATACACCGACAAAAAATATTAGAAAACAGGAGACAAAAGGACTAAATTGCATATGGTCATGGAGTATCCTGATTGAACGCATTATGGTCCTCCAAATTTACTTTTTTTATCTTCCCTAAAGAAATTTTTACCCATCAGGTAAAAAAATTTTTTTTTTTTTCCCCAAGATTGCCTGTTTTAATTCTTTTCTGCCTGAAATATTTCCTTGATTTCTTCTTATCTGATTACCGCTAGGACTAATTGTACTCCTCAGTGAAGTATTCCCTTTCTCATCTTCCTTAGCTCTTAATCTCCCCGAGAATCCTGTATCCCATCTTTCAGTGGCCCCACATTTTACTATTGATGAAATCCTAGAGTGATGTGTCCTGTAGGCTCTCCAGCTGCCCTGGAGATGCTGTAATTTGTCAAAGTGGGCTCTGGATTTTGGAATCCAAGGCTCTATGCCCTAGCCCCATTCTGTGACTGACTAGCTGTGAGACTTCTACAATTTATATATCTGGGTCTCAGTTTTTTCCACTGTAAAACAAAAGATTAAATGATCACTAAGCCATTTTTAAATTCTGTTCTGGGAGTGATACTATTTAATGACATTATCTCCGAGTGATGGTGGGTAGGGTTGTGTAAATGTTTTACTCACTTTTGGAAAATTCTGTACTCCCTTACTCAGATCTGGATTAACTTTTGAATTCCACATTACCCATTTTATGGATGAAGCTACTGAGATATGGAACAATGGATTGAATAGTCACCGCCCCAACCCTGGAATCTCATACAGGACTCTTCTCACTCAAATGACCACAGGTTGGTTAAGGGGTTTAATATGACTGGGAAGGTGAGCCAGGTTTAGACTTTGGAAATTGAACCACAGGATTTATCTTCCATTCAGAGGAACAATTTTTTTTCCTCTTACATTATGTTGGCATGTTATATACATAAAACTTTTAAAAATGATTTTATATTATTTGTGTAAGTATCACAGACAACTTTGCCAGTAAGTTGTTATTGTACCCATTTTACTGATGAGCCATCTTTGGATTAGAAGAGTGAAATAATTTGTTGAAGGTTATACAGCTTATTGGGACCTGAGTTAGATTTCTTTTTTTTTTTTTTTTAATTAGCTGCCATGACATTACAATGATCTTGGCAATTCATACATTTGAATCAATTGGGGTATAAATTCTCATTTTTCTGATTGTATAGATTGCAGAATCACACTGGTCATAGAGTCACCTATATATATATACAGCATGAGTTAGATTTTTTGACTACTACTTATAGATTATCATTTTCTTGACTTCTGATGTCTGTGGCATAGACTTTATTTTATTTTTTATTTTGGTATTGGGGATTAAACCCAGGGTGCTTAACCACTGAGCCACATTTCCTTTTTATTTTTATTTTGAAACTGGGTCTTGCTAAGTTGTTTAGGACCTCAATTGCTGCAGCTGGCCTCAAACTTGAAATCCTCTTGCCTCAGTCTCCTGAGTTGTTGGAATTATTGGTGTGTGCCACTGTGCCCAGCTGTGTCACAGTTTTGAAACTTGGATAACTTTAAATTCAAAAAGCCTCCCAAATCAGTCTTTGTTTTTATGTCCTAGAACATCCATTCCAATTACCTTAGGCTCCTGACTCTTGTTTTAAGATAATTTCTTCTCTTCTGGATCTCTAGTGCTTACATTTATGAGTTTGTGAAGGAGGGAGAGTGATTACTCAATGAGACTCCCAAATTCCCTGGTTGTAGGGACCATATTTCTTTTCTTTAACCTACTTGTCCCAGCAAAGTATACTATAGCTATTTAAAATTGCTCTATAAACATGTAGCATTGTTTTTTAAAAACATGGTTTAATTTTTTTCTCCTTCAGAGCTCTCTTATTTAAATAATATTAAATTGAGAGAGCCTTTTCTCTATTATATTATAGGCTACTATAGCCTAGAAACTTATCTTACCCACTTTGCAGATAGTAACAATTTGGTGTCATGTGCTGGTTTCCTTGTTCTGCTGTCAGGAGGTCACTCTTTGGTTGCCTGAGAAACATAAGAAGTTTATTGGTGTAGTTTGCAGAAGTAACCCAAAGATACAGCAACATCCTTGGCCTGAGTTCTCCCTATTAGACAAAGCAATGCCCTTGGATACTCTGTGGTATCTCTGCCTGAAATACAGTATGTGGAAGAGATGGCAGAGGAAAGTTTAAAAAGGGGAAAAATGAAAACCGAATGCAAATACAAAGTATAGAAAGTGAGGATGGGTAAAAAGCGAAGAGTGAAATGCAGTATTGGTGGGAAAGAGGTGAACAAAACAATCTAGAGGTTCATCACCCCTGCTTCCCTCCTGTGTGCCAGTGCACAGCTGGTGGTTTGAGAAGCATAGACTGCTGTCTTCAAAGAAGAGCAGTGGAAATGATGACTCCTCTTGAGATGATTTCGGGTAGCACACACTTCTATTTTTTTTTTTTTAAACCTCTATGTTCGTTACCATGTAGAGTAAATTCTTTGCTTCTGCTATCAGCTGGGGATGGGATTGGGTGCCAGTAACTTTAATATTAGCCTGAGTTCAGTTGATTTATTAGGGAAAATATGTTAAAGATTACTGAAGGTTTTCTTGGTCAAGTTTGTATACATTTGGAGCTGGGGATGTGGCTCAAGCGGTAGCGTGCTCGCCTGGCATGCGTGCGGCCCGGGTTCGATCCTCAGCACCACATACCAACAAAGATGCTGTGTCCGCTGATAACTAAAAAATAAATATTAAAAAATTCTCTCTCTGTCTCTCTGTCTCTCTCTCTCTCCTCTCTCACTCTCTCTTTAAAAGAAAAGTTTGTATACATTCATTCAACAAATCATTATTGATTGTTCAATATGTCTTAGACACTAAGGATATACAAATGCATGAGATCCTGACCTTGGCCTCAAGATGTTTATTATCTAGATGGAGAGACAGGTAACACAGACAGTGTGTTAAGTATTAATATATGAGTTAGCAGAGAATGCAGTGGGAGAAGAGAGGAGGGGCCTTAATTTAGCTTTGGAAGCTATTGGAGAAGGCGGTCTAGATAAAAGTTGACATCCAGAGTCCCAAATGTGAGGGGGAGGGTAGGAAAGGGTATTACAGGCAGAGGGAACAAAAGTTCAAAATCAGAGAGAGCATAGTCCATTTAGAAGTTGTAGCCATTTATGACGGATGTTTGCATTATCCAATTTTTAGTGATTATTGTTCTCCTGCTTCAGTAGTGTGGATTATTCTAACTTTACTGTGCTTGCTATAGCAGAGAAAGTTGCAGACTTTATTTTGGAGTATTACTTCTGTTTTAAAATGAAGACACCAGAAATTGCACTTTTATCTAGGAATGCTAAGGAGAAAATGTAAATGAAGCCCAACCTTTGAATTAGCAAATGACTGGTGATCAAGTGTCCAGTAAAAGAAAGAAGGTACAGTGGCACATCTGTAATCCCAGTGGCTCCGGGAGACTGAAAGGAGGATTTCGAATTCAAAGCCAGCCTTAGCAGATTAGTGAGGCATTTAACAATTCATTGAGACCCTGTCTCTAAATAAAAATATAGGGCTGGGGTTGTGGCTCAGTGGTAGAGCGCTCACCTGGCACGTATGAGACCCTGGGTTCCATCCTCAGCACCACATTAAAAAAATAAGTAAAATAAAGGTGTTGTGTCCAATTACAACTAAAAAATAAAATAAAAAAAAAATAAAAAAAGGGCTGGGGCATCAGCTCACCTGGGTTCAATCCCTGATACCAAAAAAAAAAAAAAAGAAAGAAAGAAAGAAGGTACAGCAGAGTGTGATAGTGCAAGCCAGTAGTCCTAGCCAATTGTGTGGTTGAGGCAGGAAGATTGCTTGAGCCCAGAAGTTCAAGGCCAATTTGGGCAGCTTAGCAATACCCCATCTCAAAAAAAGAAAGATGCAGTGTACAGTGTATCTTTGTCATTCAATTTTAGGGTCTGATTATGCTCTGTTTTGTTTTTAAGGCTTTAAGGCTCTGTGTGTGTGTGTAAATTTATGGTTTTATTCAGTTGGTTAGGATATTTGAGTTAGGGAGGAGGGAAAGGGGGTCTAGAATAATTGTGCCTTTTTATGGCAGAACAAAAGAAATACCTTTCATGCTGGGAGGTGGCACACACCTCTAATCCCAGCGGCTCTGGAGGCTGAGACAGGAGAATCACAAGTTCAAAGCCAGCCTCAGCAACTTAGTGAGGCGCTTAGCAACTCAGCGAGACTCTGTCTCTAAATAAAAAAATGGCTGGGTATGTGGCTCAGTGGTTAAGCATCCCTGGGTTCAATCCCTGGTCCAAAAAAAAAAAAAAAGAAAAAATATGTTTAAAAAGCTCTGATCCCACCAACTAAGTACAACAAGGCATAGTCAGGAACTTTGTTTTAGAAAGACAAGTTACTTCAACTAGACAAAATGTTTGTTCAACATCATTCACTTTGTAAAGTCTGTTTTGTTCAGATTAAGAGCATTGATTTTTGTTTTTGTTTTTTTTTCCCACATGGTCCTAGCTCCATTAAACAGAAACCTTATGTGTATTCCTTGAACAATACTGGGATTTTTACTGGATTAAACAATAACAACAAAAAGGTATATGTGAAATAGGGAAGAATAAATTTAGAAATCAGCTTGTAGATTCAGTGGTCATTTCTCAGTCATCTTTCTTACCTTTCTTATCAGAAGCAGTTGCTGCTCCTTCCTTGCACTGTGGCTTCACTTAATTTCTATGGCATTCTCTTAGCTCTCTGTCTACCTCCTTGTCCCCTCTTCCTTAACATTTTTTTTTTCTTCCTAATGCCTTCTCATCTCTTCAGCCTCCAGTGACAGAGTACTCAAAGTAGTCTGTGTATCCCTGTTCTGCCTACAGTTATTTCTTAGTGCTTTATTTTTTTTTCAAAACTTTAAATACCATAAATCCAGGTGTGGTGGAGTACCCCTATAATCCCAGTGGTTCAGAAGGCTGAGGCAGGAGGATTATGAATTCAGAGCAACTCAGTGAGACCTTGTCTGTAAATAAAATACAAAAAAGAGCTGGGAATATGGCTCAGTAGTTAAGCACCTCTGGGTTCAATTCCTGGAAACAAACAAACAAAAAAAGGTCTGGGGATGGTTCTCAGAGGTAGCATGCCCTTGGTTCAATACCCCAGTATCTGGGAGAAAAATTTATACACAAAACATTTTTATATTTAATATATAAAATATTTATGTGTATCGGACATATAATACACACTTTGTATATTATATAATATATATATTTGTTAACCTGATAATTCTTTTTTATTTTTTTGTGGAGCTGGGGGATGTATCACTGAGCTACTCACTCAGCCCAGGCCATTGTTTTGATCATTGCTGTGTTCTCATATTCTAGAATAGTGCCTAGGATATTGAAGTTGAATGAATAAATTTATTTAATTTTCAAACAAAAATATATTGGGTATATAAAGGACCACATAACAAGGGAAATATCTGTGAATAAGGTATTATTCCCGCCCCTAAGTTGCTTATAACCGAAAAAAAAAAAAGCTGTTTCTTTAGCATGATAAAGTGCTACATCATTCTGGAATTGGGGAGATTAAGGCTAGTATAAAGGGGTGTGCTTGTCATCAGAGATGAAGTCCTGCTTTGTCAGGCCTATCAATCATTTGTGCTCTTTCTGGGAGGGCAGAATTGATGATAGCTTAGTTCATTACTGGCTTTTTAGGTTACAATTCCTGATTGGTCTTGCCTTGTTAGAGCAGTTATGACCTTTTGAAGAGTTTCTTAAAAATCCCATTATCAGTCTTAATTCTTTTTGGGTGCCTTCTAGGTGTCTTCTAATATAGCCCTTGCCTCCCAGGATGAGTGAAAAGAGTTCACCAACTTTACCTTCTGCATATCTGAAATTTCTTTCTAGTAATCCTGCCCATCTACTTACGAACTATCTGGCCTTAAACCTTTCTGAGCCTGTTTCTGTACCTGTCAAATGGAGATAATGACAAATGACACCAGTCTTTGTTATGAAAATTAAATGATGAATATATAATTTAAAAAATAGAATGGAAAGTGGAAGAGGGATTGTTATTTTCTTTTTAAGTAAATACTATATATCTCTGCCCTATTTTGAAAAATATATACTTAATTGAATGTATATTTTATATGTGTATGTATATGTATCTACATATCTATATATCCTCTTCACTCCCCTGGACTGGAATTGAACCTGGGGGTGCTCCACCACTGAACTACATTCTTAGACTTCTTTATTTTGAGACAGGGTTTCACTAAGTTGCCTAGGCTGCCTCAGCCTCTCAGGTTGGTGAGATTACAGGTGTACACCACTGTATGCAGCAGAGCTTTTGCTTTTTTTTTTTTTTTTTTTTTAAAGAGAGAGAGAGAGAGAGAGAGAGAGAGAATTTTTTTAATATTTATTTTTCAGTTATCGGCGGACACAACATCTTTGTTTGTATGTGGTGCTGAGAATCGAACCCGGGCCGCACGCATGCCAGGCGAGCGCGCTACCGCTTGAGCCACATCCCCAGCCCGAGCTTTTGCTCTTAACTGTTATGCTATCTGTCTTTAGTAGGCTGAGGGGAAGAGATTGAACAAGAACTGCATCTTGTTGAACTTGAACCAAGTGTAAAGGGTTCTGACATTCTTAACGTTTATTTCTGACCATAAGCATCTTATCATTATAGCATGTGCCTTAATCCTCTGAACTGGTTCTTCCCTCAATCCAAAGAAATATATGAGCAATAGGTTAGTTGTAGTCTTCTCTTGTAGGATTGGGTATTTCCTGGGCCAGGAAATGAAGCTAAATAAATATGTGTGTCTCAGTGTTCTTTGGAACAGAAGTGGAAGTTTCTCTGATCTTTTGTGGTTATGCTTGTTTCTCCTCTTCTTCTTTTTAAAAATTTTTTAGATGTTGGTAGACCTTTATTTTATTCATTTATTTTTATGTGGTACTGAGAATCGAACCCAGGGCCCCTCACACATACTAAGTAAGTGCTCTACTATTGAGCCATAATCCCATCCCCTGTTTCTTTTCTTTTTTTTTTCTTTAAGAGAGAGAGAGAGAGAGAATTTCAATATTTATTTATTTATTTTTTAGTTTTCGGCGGACACAACATTGTTGTTTGTATGTGGTGCTGAGGATCGAACTCCAGCCGCACGCATGCCAAGAGAGCACGCTACCGCTTGAGCCACATGCTCAGCCCCTGTTTCTCTTCTTAATACAACTGGTAACAAAGAGAAGCAGAGTAGTGTACTGAGAATTTTCATGGATTATCTCAATCCTTAAACATAATCTTATAAATAGTCATTCTTTCCAGGTATGGTGGCACGTGCCTATAATCCCAGCAACTTTGGAAGCTGAGGCAGGAGAATCGCAAATTCAAGACCAGCCTGAATAATTTAGGGAGACCCTAAGCAATTTAGCGAGGCCCTGTCTCATAAGAAATAAAAGGGCTGAGGATGTAGCTCAGTGATAGAGTTCCCCTGGACTTAATCCCTCGTACCAAATAAATACATCGTCATTTTTACTCCTGTGTTTTATAGCGTCAAAGAGAGATTAGGAAATTTGCTTAAAGCTACACGGTTAATAAATAGAAGAGTTGGGATTTGAATAAAGTGGCCTGGCTTCACAGTCCATGCTTTTAAGCTTTGTGTTCTGCTCTTTCTAGGCGTCTTTGACCTGTGTGAAGTAGGTGGTACAAATTGAATATCCCTTATCTGAAATGCTTAGCATTAGAAGTGTTTCAGGCTTTGGAGTTTTTTGGATTTTGAAATATTTGCACAGATTTTTACTAGTTGAGTATCTCTAATCTAAAAATCCAACATCCATATCTTGAAACTCAAAAGGTTGCTCAACCTATGTAGGCCATGTGGTTTGAGAGGTAGAAGGGCCAGTTTTGTTTTTCCCAAAATGGCAAGATTTTGGCTAGTGACTAGAAATAAAAAGGCCTTTGATCTTTCTTGGTTCTGTTACCAACTTGTTATGTCTAGGAGTTCACTTTTCTTAGCCTTGTTGTCATCATTCATTAAACAAAGGAATTGCTCTATATGGTCTATAAGGTCCCTTTAAACTCTCAAGTTCTGGGATTGATAATAGCAAGTAAGAAGAATGACATTTTTTAGCTTGGTGTAGTGGTATTTGTGCAGTCTTAGGAACTCTGCTTTATGCAAGGATGCCAGATTTCAGTGAAGGGTTGTGCCTCCTTCCTGAAGAAGGCAGGTCTGGGCTCTTTTTTGAGATTGGTTGCCAAAGGAACTTAGCTGGTCAGCAATAGCCAGAAATGCTTGGGTACAGATAACTGAAACAAGCAGGTTTCAGTCCTTACCTCCCCTACTCCCTTGCCCCCCATCATTCCTTTCCCTTTCCTTTTCAAACTGCTAGTTCTGAACACTTTCATGTGTAGGGCACTGTTTTAAGTACTTAACAAAGTATTATATCATTTAATTTTTATAGTAAGCTTGTGAGAATAGGGCCTTTTCTAAATTTACAGATAATGAAATGGAAGGAAATAGAGTTAAATAATTTGTCCACATTTACTCAAGTAGAAAATAGAGTCAAATCTATGCTTTTAGCCACTGGGTTATACTGTCTGAGTAGGTCTAAAAGGAAAAAAAAAAAGTAGAAGGAGAACTTTAGTTTTTTGTTAGTGAGTTTTGTTTGTTTTTGTTTCGTTTTATTTAGAAATGATGGACTCTCAGAGCTGGAAAGGGCCATTAAAGTAATTTAATACAATCTTGTCTCCAGTCTGCCAACCAATTACAGGAATGCTTTCTATTGTCTCCCTGACAGATAATCATACAAATTCCCTTTGAATATCTCCATTGATGGGGGAGTGCATCACTTCTTGAAGATATTGTATTGTTGAATAGCTCTCTTTGGTGGATAACTGTTTCTTCTTTTGAATTGAAATCTAATTCAGTCTTCTCATTAATTTTAGACCAATCCCATGAACCATATAGGATAAATATAATTCATCTTCCATATACCAGTCTTGTGAACTTTTGGAGACAGTCTTCCTACCGCACATTTGCAATTTTCTTATAGCATCTAAACTTGCTTTGAATTCTGATTGATATGCACAAGAGCAATCTCTGCCTCTCACTATTTTGTAAATTCAACCTAACAAATCTTTATTTCTTGTGATAACTTAGGCACAAAGTGGACCTTTCCCACAACCTTGGAGAGTGAATAGATGGTGAGATAAGCCTTTACAATTGCATATGATTTTGGAGAATTTGTAGTCTTCTACTCTTATAATTTCTATAAGTTCAGGCTGCTGCCTTGCACACTGTTAGAAGTCACAAAATGGCTGTAAGTTTATCCCAGCTCGATGAACTGCATTTACTACATCAGACCACTAGGTGATGAACAACTCAAATCCAGACTGCCAGGGACTGTTGTGTACAAGGATGGTTTCTGTTTGGAATTGGAAAAACTATCAGAAGTCATCTGGTCTAACCTTATTAAAAGGATTTTTGGGAGTAAAGAGAGGAAATCTGTTTTTTGTGTACTTTGTTTTTCCTGGGTTTGTTTTAATTTTAGATACTGATTTTGCTAGGTTGTTTCTTTGATTTTTATACAAGAGGGGCATGGACAATCTTTAAATATATATTTCTTTAATTTTTAATTTTTCTTTTTCCATATTTTTATTGGTGCATTATAGTTATACATAATGGTGGGATTTATTGTTACATATTTGAACATGCACACAAAATAGTAATATAATTTGGCCAATGTCATTCCCCAGTATTTTCCTTTTCTCTTTCCTCTTCCGGTCTCTTTCCTCTACTCCACTGTCTCTCTTCCATGAACAGTCTTTATATGTCCAATTTTTTAAACATTTAAATTAAATTTATTTTCTAACATACAAAAACAAAATTGTACACATTCATGGTATACCATGTGATATTTAAATCAAGTTAAACATATCTATTCCCTCATATATTTCTTTCTCTTTTTTTCTTTTTTCTTTTTTTGGTACTGGAGATTGAACCTTGTGGTATTTTACCAATGAGCTAGATCCCTGGCCCTTTTTATATTTTATTTTGAAACAGGGTCTGCCTAAGTGGCTAAGGGCCTCACTGAGTTACTGAGGCTGGCCTTGAAATTGCAGTCCTCATGTGTTAGCCTCCCAAGTCACTGGGATTACATGTGTATGCCACCATCCCCAGCTCAAACATTTATTTCTTTATGGTAAAAATATTCAAAATTATTTCTTCTTTCTGTTTGAAGTATATAGGACATTATTGGTATCAATACTCATCCTTCTGTGCAAGAGCACAGCAGAAGTACTACTTTTTTTTGGTACTGGCAATTAAACCCAGGGGTGCTTTACCTCTGATATGCATCCCCATTTTTTTTTTTTTTTTTTTTTTGAGATAGGGTCTTGCTAAATTGCCAAGGCTGGTCTCTGTTTTGCAATTTTCTTGCCTCAGTCTCCTGTGTTGCTGGGATTATAGCCATGCGCCACCACACCCAGCAGCACACTAGAGCTTCTTACTCCTGTCTAACTATAACTTTGTAGCCATTGATCAACCTCTTCCACCCCTCATTCCTTCTTTCTCTCTCTATCCTGTGGTAGCTATTATTCTATTCTCAACTTACATGAGATCAGCTATTTTTATTTTCCACATATGAGTGAGATCATGCAGTACTTGGCTTTCTGTTCCTGGCTTATTTTACTTAACATAATGATCATCAGTTTCATACGTGATGCTACAAATGACAGGATTTTTTTAAAAGAGCCCATTCTTGCCAGGCACAGTGGGTCATGCCTGTTATCCAGTACCTCGGAAGCTGAGGCAGAAGGATCACAAGTTCAAAGTAAGCCTTAGCAACTTAGTGAGGCCTTAAGCAACTTAGTAAGACCCTGTCTCAAAATGAAAAGGGCTGGATGGGGCTGGGGTTGTAGCTTAGTGGTAGAACACTTGACTTGCGAATATGAAGCACTGGGTTCAATTCTCAGCACCACATAAAAATAAATAAATAAAATAAAGGTATTATGTCCATCTACAACTTAAAAAAAAAAAAGGCCTGGAGATGTGGCTCAATGGTTAAGTGTCCTGGGTACAACCCCTGGTACCAAAAAAAGAAAAAAGATTTCATTGTTTTTTATTCCCGAATAGTATTCCCTTATGCATATGTTCTGCATTTTCTTTATCCATTCATCAGTTGATGGACACTGAGGTTGTCTCCATTTCTTAGCTATTGTGAATACAATAGTACTGCAATAGACATGGCAGTGCAATGTTTTCTTTGTTCAATTTTTTGTAAACTTCATGCATGAATGATGTCTTGATTGGGTTTAGGATTCTCTCTGACACCATCCTCCCCACTGGGGATTGAACTCAGGTGTGCTTTACCACTGAGCACCATCCCCACCCCTTCATTTATTTATCTTTTCAGACAGGGTCTTGCTAAATTATCTGGGCTGGCTTTGAATGGTGATCTTCTTACCTCAGCCTCCTTAGTAGCTGGGATTACAGGAGTATGCCACTCAGCCTAGCTGGGTTCAGGATTCTTGAAATACTAGTCCTAGTCTCTATAAAGACTGTAAGCAGCTTTTCACTATCTTGATTTTCTAGTGATACAGATGAGAAGTTCAGTGAATAGGATTCTTTTTCTTTTGTGAATAATAATCTGTTGTCTCTGGAAGTTTCTGATTTTTTTTGTTCTTGCTTAGAGTTTCACCATAATATGCTAAGGTATCTTTTTTTGGAGGGTACCAGGGATTGAACTCAGGGGCACTCGACCACTGAGCCACAACCCCAGCCCTATTTTGTATTTTATTGAGAGACAGGGTCTCACTGAGTTGCTAAGTGCCTCGCTTTGCTGAGGCTGGTCCTCCTGTCTCAGCCTCCCAAGCCGCTGGGATTACAGGCATGTGCCACCACACCCAGTCAGTATCTTTTTAAAGTAACCCTGCTGGGCACTTGATGAGCTTAAATCTTTCTTAAAGGACATTGTATTGCTTTCCTTCTTTCTATTTCTAGTCTCCTTACTTTATAGAAGAAGAAACTGAAACCAAACCCAGAAAGATGAAATGTCTTGCCTATAATCATATAGTTATAATAACTTAACTCTTTGAACTAAAATTTTATTGTATTAATATTGCTTCAGTGAGTGGGCCATTTTGAATAATTTGGAAAGTTTTTAGTGAAATAGGAATTTTCGAAAGGGTTCATGGGGAGGTGAACAAGGAAGAAAAGATAATAAAATTCATTACAATTAAAATATAGCTATGGCCAGGTGTGGTGGCACACACCTGTAATCCCAGTGGCTCCAGAGCTTGAGATAGGAGGAGCAAGAATTCAAAGCCAGCCTCAGTAACAGTGAGGTGGTAAGTAACTCAGTGAGACCCTGTCTCTAAATAAAATATAAATTAGTGCTGGGGATGTGGCTCAATGGTTGAGTGCCCCTGAGTTTATTATTGGTAACCCCCCCCCCCCCAAAAAAAAATGTGGCTAGGACTGAGGATGTAGTTCAGTGGTAGAGCACCTGCTTGGCATGCATGAGGCCTTGGGTGTGATCCCCAGTATTGAAGAAAAAAAAAAAAGAAAATCTTTTTTAGTCTTTCAAAAGAAATTTTTGAAAGACTAAAAAGTTTATAAGTCCCTTACTATCACAATTAGTGAACTACCCCAAAGCTCTAAAACTGAATAAAATGAGAAAGTTGCTTAAGCACTCAGGGAATTAGATATTTTGTAGTCAGTCAGTGGATAAGAGTGGTCATGCCTGTTGTAAATATTGGAAAACATATAAATGGCATCTGAAGGCTGGCTTGGAGACAGACATCATAAACCATGTCTTATCACTGGTCTGGTTTCTGTTTTGAGTTCCATCCTGAGACCCTTTTCTGATGGGAACCACCTGTTCCTGGCTCTATTGATCTTTGGATTTCCCCAGCTCTACAGTACCTTTCAGTTTTGAAATGAAACCTACCTCAGAGGGTGAGGTCAAGTACCAAGAGGACTTTGACAGCTCACACCAGGTTGTTTTATTTTCCAGGGCTGTCTGGTATGTGTCTGCGTGAGCTGTGAGGCTCAGCAAACTGTGATAGAGAGTAATTGATGATGAATCAGCTATTGTGTAAGGCCTGGGCAGTGTCATTTCTTTGGGTGACCAGGAAAACATGAGGAAGTACGTTGTGTTTTATCCACAGAAAGTTGAAAGTTAAGAGCACAGTCCACCAGAGAGCTGCCTATGATCTCTCTGCCTTTGGTTCACTTAAGAAGGAGAGGCTTTATCTCAGCTGCTTCTTTCTTCATTTGTAGAATCTACTCACCTCCTTTTTATTCAAGCCTCTAGCCTCCTCTTGCTGCTCCATCTATAGTAAGCCTTTATAGTGTGCTTCCTAGAATTGCTGCTTTGTGAAGTGACTCCTTTAGATACCCTTCCTTCCAACTTGGCTCTTCACAAAATACAGCTTGTTTTATTCCCTTTGCTGTAAACCTGGTTTCCACCAGATTACAGCACTTCACTTGGAATCTTTACAAATAGAACTAGCTCACCCTTTAATTCACTCTTAAATGACTTTGCCTGATTGTCCTCATCCCCATTTCCCAGCACTTGGGAGCTGCTTTTTATTTTTTTATTTTATTTTATTTTATTTTTTTTTAAAGATAGAGTGAGAGAGGAGAGAGGGAGAGAGAGAGAGAATTTTTTAATATTTATTATTTTTAATTCTCGGCGGACACAACATCTTTGTTGGTATGTGGTGCTGAGGATCGAACCCGGGCCGCACGCATGCCAGGCGAGCGCGCTACCACTTGAGCCACATCCCCAGCCCGGGAGCTGCTTTTTAGACCTTAAAATATCTTTTCCCTGTTGAGATTTCTACCCAATCCTTGTGATCCTTGTTTTTTTTTTTTGTACCAAGGATTGAAGCCAAGGGTGCTTAAACACTGAGCCACATCCCCATCCTTTTATATATTTTATTTAGATTCAGGCAGGGTCTCTCTGAGTTGCTTAAGGCCTTGTTAAGTTGCTGAGGCTGGCTTTGACCTCCCTTTCTAGGCCTGTGGCCCTCCGTGGGGGTTCAGTGGCTAGAACTGACTTGGAGCCAAGGATTCAGAATAGAGTGTGGAATTAGGGGGATTGGTGTTAGCATTTTCAGATTTGGGTAGATAGGAAGCCGGAAGATGTGAACTTGAAGACTAGTGGAGTGTGGGAGGGACAAACAGAAGATATCTTTTATAGGCTTCCTCTTTTGTCCATTCTGTTTTGAAAAAAAAAAAATTTTTGTAACTTAGAGAAAAAAGGGTGATTACTAAAACACAAAAAAATCCCCAAAAGGGTAATTGCTGTTTGGGGTTGGGAGTGTGGCTCGGTGGTAAAAGGAGTGCTTGCCTAGCTCTCAAGTCTCATTGCATATCTGCAATCCCAGTTGCTTAGGAGGCTGAAGCAGGAGGATCACATATTTGAGGCTAGCCTCTCCAGTTTAGCAAAGCCCTAAGCAAGTTGGTGAGACCCTGTCTCAAAAAACAGGAAAAAAGTCGGGGCTGGGGCTGGGGCTGGGGATATAGCTCAGTGGGAAAACACCTCTGGGTTCAAAGAAACAAACAAAAAGGCCCTGGATTTGATTCCCAGCACTACAAAAAACAAACAAACAAACAAACAAACACCAGAAATATACATACACACACACACAAAAAGTATAATTTAGAAAGAATATGGCAAGTGATCTTTTTAAAAAGTCAAAATATTGTAAACATATATATGTTTTTTATTTATTTTTTTGTTTTGGCACTGGGGATTTAACCCAGGGACCCTTTACCACTAAGCTATATCTCCAGTCCTTTTTTTTTTTTTTTTTTTTTTTTTTAAGAGAGAGAGAGAGAGAGAGAGAGAATTTTTAATATTTATTTCTTAGTTTTCGGCGGACACAACATCTTTGTTTGTATGTGGTGCTGAGGATTGAACCCGGGCCGCATGCGTGCCAGGCGAGCGCACTACTGCTTGAGCCACATCCCCAGCCCCTCTCCAGTCCTTTTTATTTTTTTTATTTTGAGACAGAGTCTCCTAAATTGTTGAGGTTGACCTTGAATTTGGGATCCTCCTTCCTCAGCCTACTGGAGTTGCTAGGATTACAGGCATGTACCATTGTGCCCAGCTATAGAAAATATTTTGACTACTCCCCCCATCTCAATTATTTTTATAGTCCTTAGTGGTAACACACTGGTGTTTTAGAATGAAACTTTCAGACTACTTTTTTCCCATGAGTTTATATCCATCTGTATGAAGTGCATTTTGGTGATTTATTTACACAAATATTATTACATTTTATGTATCATTCTGGTATTTCCTTCTTTGTTTTTTTAAGTTTTTTTAGTTGTAGATGGATATAATATCTATTTTTGTGTGGTGCTAAGGATCTAACCCAGTGCCTCACAGTGCAAGGCAACTGCTCTACTACTGAGCTGCAGCCCCAGCCCCTCCTTTTTTGTTTTAAGAATGTGCCTTGCCAGTATTCCATATTAGTACATAAAGATACATTTCATTCTTTTTTAAAAAAATATTTATTTTTTTTAGTTGTAGTTGGACACAATACCTTAATTTTATTTATTTTTATGTGGTGCTGAGGATTGAACCAAGGGCCTCACATGTACTATGCGAGCACTTTACTGCTGAGCCACAACCCTAGCCCCACATCTCATTCTTTTTGGTTTCTGTATAGTGTTCCATAGACTGGCTAATAACTTTTTTTTTTTTTTTTTTGCTACCAGGGATTGAACCCATGGACAGTTAGCCACTGAGCCACATTCCCAGCCCTTTTTATTTTGAAATAGGACCTTGCCAAGTTGTTGAGGCTGGCTTTGAATTTACAATCCTTCTGCCTCAGCCTTCTAAACTGCTGGGATTACAGGCATGCACCACTACACCTGGCAATATTTAACTCCTCTATTGAGGGAGATAAGATATTTCTAGTTTTTTAATATTATAAATGATTCTTGTTTTAAATGTTGGCATTCTGCTGTTAGGCCTTTTCCACCCCCTGTGCTTTTCCTTGTACTTACTCTGAGTGATCTCAGCCTCTTTGACAGTTTGTTACCATCTACATGTGGATGATTCCCAAATCTCCAGCCCAAATCTTTCTCCAGACCAGAATATCCAACGGTTTAATGGAAAACTCCACTGGAATGTCTTTTATTCATGACAAAACACAGTCTCCTGCTTTGTTCCACTTGTTGTTTCTCCAATGCTCTATCATATACATTGTAATTTAGCATGTAATGACTGAAGCCCAAAACCTAGTAGGGATGGGTAGTCCTTCCTTCTTTCCCACATCTGATGACCAGTTAGTCACTAGGACTTGTCTTCCTTCTATCCTCAGGTTTTTATTTTCTTTTTTTCCTAAGCACTAGGAATTGAATCCAGGGCCCATTATTGCTGAGCTACATCCCCTGCTTTTTTTTTTTTTTTTTGATATAGAGCCTTGCTAAGTTGCCCAGGCTGGCCTCAAACTTGAAATGCTCCTGCCTCAGACTCCTGAGTTGCCGGGATTATAGGCATGTACCACCATACCCAGCTCCTCAATGTTTCTTTTTTTTTTTTAATTTATTTTTTATTAGTGCATTGTAATTATACATGATAGTGGGATTCATTATGCCATATTTGTATATGCATATAACATAATTTTCTTAGGCTTCTTCCTTTTCCCTTCCTTGATATTTCTTGAATATAGTCATTTTCATTTTTCATTGCTACCACCCTATACCTGGGTTTCCTAATTTAAAAAACCATATTGTGGGGCTGGGGATGTGGCTCAAGTGGTAGCGTGCTCGCCTAACATGCGTGCGGCCCGGGTTCGATCCTCAGCACCACGTACAAACAAAGATGTTGTATCTGCCGATAACTAAAAAAATAAAATTCTCTCTCTCTCTCTCCTCTCTCTCTCTCTCTCTTTAAAAAAAACCATATTGTGAGCATTTAAATGAAAAAAAAATCTATCTATCATTCTACTTACTTGAATATCTATCTATATATATTCCTACCTCCATTCCATTCTCCACACTGTAATAATCTTTATAAAATGTAAGGATGATTATGGAGTTATTCCTCTGCCTAAAAATAGTTCAGTGATATATCTGTTAGGCTTTTGTTCATGTTATCTCCACCTAGAATGCTTTCCTATTTGATTTTTGAAAGGCTGGCTTCCTTTTATTGAGATACCAGCTTTTAACATAGATGCTGTAATCTCAGTGACTTACAGCATATGCTTGTAATCTCAGTGATTTAGGAGGTTGAGGCAGGAGGATCACAAAGTTCAAGGTCAGTCTCAGCAGTTTAGTGAGACTCTCAGCATCTTGGACTCTGTATTTCAAAATAAAAGGGACTAGAATGCTCAATGGAAAATTGTCCCTGGGTTCAATCCCGTACCCCATAGCCTTACCAAAAAAAGAAAGAGAGATATACAAGCTTTTAAATGTCATCTCTTCTGAGAGGCATTCCTTAGACTGATTAATAATTTTAAAAGTAGTCACCAGATATTTTCTATTCCATTATCTTATTCTTTGAGTAATACTTAGTACTATCTGATATTTTTCTGATTTATTTGCATATTTGTTTATAGTATTCTTTAATTAGAATTTGGCCCTTGTTTATTGTCATTCTACTTACTTGATCACCTTTGGTGATTCCAGTGTTTGCCAGGATGAATTTCTAACATGCTTGACTTGAATCATCTAATGTGCTTGTGTTTAGTTTCCAAATCATGTTCATGAAACTAGAGTAAACCTGACAGGGGACTTGCCCATGATAGGGACATGTATGCTTAGGATGAAATGGAGAACCAGTGTAGGAAGTGTCACATCAGGCTGGGCAGGCAGCAACCAAAGTTGGCAGATTTAAAAGGGCCACTGAACAGGCTTTATTGAGATATCACTCCTGGGCGGAACTCCATCAGACCTCCAGAGGGGACAGGGGAAGGGTCTGAGGAGAAACTGAGTGGAAGCTCCACCAGACTGGACTTTTATGGGGCTATAGCAGGAAGGGAAAGGCTTGGGACAGGAAAAGGTGTCTCTAGGGTCCCTTGCCCCCTTGGAGTTGGTCAGGGGAGTTTGCTGAACTCCAGGATTGGCCAGGGGGTCCTGCTGATTGACAGGCGTTAGTCAGGAGATCTGGCTGATTGACAGGCATTTCCACCGGCATCTGATTGATGTTCAAAGCAGAGCGGGCTGCTTTGTTCTAAGTTGCCACCAAGTCGCCACCAAGTTGCTGCCACTGACCTAACAGGAAGATTGTTAACTCAGGTAGGAAGATTGGCTGAAGACAGAATTACTGAGAGTGGAACAAAATTGTAAGCAAGGTGAGAAGCAAAAGGCCTGAGGGATAAGGCAAGGCAAAGATGAAACAGGAAGCTGAACCATTAGGTCAGAAACCTAGAGAATCAAGATAGTGTAAGCAGGGACAGGGCCAGCAGTTCAGGATTAGGGTCATAAATCAACTTGGGGATTACTTATATCATCTTTTAGTAGTCTTACCTTTTTCATCTAGAAACAGCTTTTGAATTATCAGGTCATTGACCTACAAGTGTTTGAGTGAGATTGCATATTCTTTTCTTTGTATTTTATTTGCTACTTATTTTAAAATCAAAGTCTACCTTACCTTTCCTCCCTCAGATTCTGCTACCAGATTCTGTTACCAGATTCTGTTTTGTATTCCTTTAAATATATCAGGTTCAACTATCTCTGAAATAAGTTTCTTATATGAAAGCCTGAAGCAGTCCTGGAGTTCCATTCAGGTAGGATGAAAGGAGGGAGCACTCCTCAGACCATCTCTTCCCACTGAACCAGGCATAGGAGCTCAGCAGCCTCAGGAGTTCAAGACTCTGTTGAGACTGAATCTGGAATTTCCCTCTGAATTTTGGGAGGGGCATAAGAGTTTAGACTATAGGAAGGAATTCTATCAATAAAGCATAGTAAGAACTAGTAGAAGACTGAGTAGATACGTGTAGATGGCAGGATCTAAGGGTGTGGAGTGGATTTCAAGGTTTCTGATCTGGAATGGTCTTCAAATTAGGCAATGTTAGGGGCTCTGATATACCAAGTAGAGAGTCATTAATAGTACTAGTCCTTAGCCCTTAGATGTTCTTTGTATTTTTCTATGTAGCCTAGAGCTCTTCTATATGCTAAGAAGGAGTCAAGAGAGTAGAAACAGTACTAACTGAGAGCAGAAGTAGTTTCTCTCTTTCTTTTTTTTTTTTTTTTTTGGTACCAGAGATTGAACCCAGGGGTGTTTAACCACTGAATCACACCCCGGCTCTTTTTATTTTGAGACAGGGTCTTGCTAAGTTGCTTAGGCTGGCCTTGAACTTGTGATCTTCCTGCCTCAGTCTCTGCAGTCACTGGAATTACAGGCATACACCACTACACTCAACGAACAGTTTCTCTTTTGAAGGTTAGATGGAGTGGTTGTGTGTGCAGAGTGAATAGTCTATGGCCAGTCATCTGGCCTGTGTAAGGCAAGACATCTACACTCCCCTTCTAGGGTTCTGTTGGGAAAATTAGGTTAAGAGTCAGCAATCATGACCATTGTTCATGATTTCCCCATGTATTCCTGGTCTTTGCTTACCCCGCTGCTCTAAGCCCCAGGCTCTGATGTTCTGCCTTCTCTTTTATGGTTTAAGGCCTTCAAATTGCATATTCATTCTGAATTCTCCTTCTAGATTATTCACTCCATACCCAGCTTGGCTTTGCCCATATGTCATTCCCTAATTTTGACATTGCTATCCAGGTTTAAGTAAGGGCCTTCCTCCATTAACCCTGTTCCTAGAGCTATTATTTTTAAACTTTAATGCATAGAAATTACCCATGGAGTCAAGTGGGAGCCTGGATACTTGTTTAAGAGAGATTCCTGTTCTCTTCCTAGATATTCTGATTCATTAGATGTGAAATGGTGACCAGGAATCTAGTTTGATCATCCTCCAGGCTGATTCTGACCCTTGACATAGGTCCCTGTCAGCTCCTCATCCCTAAAAGAGCAAGAAGAGAATTTTAATCCTTTATTTGGGTTTTAAGATCCTAGAACCATAGTCTTGTTGCCTATCATGCAATGATGACAGTGTCTTATATTCTGTCCCTCCATCTCCTATGAGAGTGCCAGAACGTGAGACACCGTAGGAACAGAGCCCAGATGAGGTGGAAGACCTTAATATCTCTCCAATTGCAAATCAGTATCTTTGGGGTTTATAGAGGACTTTGGCACTGGACTTAGAGAGTAGGTTAATGTAGACCCTGAGGCTGCCAATCATACTTCAGATTTGCCTGTGGAGTTCTTCTCATTTTTATTTACATTGACTGTGCTCTGACATTGGTTTTCCTTATCTAATCTTGAAGCTGCCCTCACTCTCCATTGTGGCCATCTTCTATACTGCTTCCATCCATCTTTCTATGGACAACTTGATGTTATCTTTCTCCTTTAAAATCTTCTGTTACATCCCTATTACCTATATACTCAAGTCCAAATGTATCAGGTTGGAATAAACAATCATGAACAATTTGGCCCAAATCGTCTGAAGATCTGCAATATCTCATGTTTCTCCAATCTCATTCCAGGCTACTCTCCTCCTTCCTTACTCCTACCTTCACTTGCTTACAGTCGCTTGATCATTTTTCCAACTATTTCTGGCCTCAGGGCCTTTGCAATACCATATGGCCTTTGCCTGGAATACTTTTTACCTTGTTCTTTATCTAATTAACTATCCTTTGACTTACCATGTCAACTAATATTAGTATTTGTATAAAAAAGAGGGCAACTTTGTGTATCTATATAATCTCTTCTTAGAGATCTTTTTTGGCCACTGTTTATCAAGAAACTATCTTAGTCCCCCATTGGCTTTAGTCAGATCACTTAATGCTATTTACCTGTTTGTCTTTCTCTCCTTTTAGATTATAAGCTCCATGAGGGCAGGGGTCTTCTTGTTCATGATTGTATTTTCAGTACCTTTTGCATAAAGCCACTCAATAAGCCCTTGTTGACTAATCCATATTTTTGTTTTCTTTTTAGTATCTGTTTTGCTGCATTGTGGCTCTGCACAGCTCTTGCCCTTTGCATAAGCTGTTGCCTGTCCCAGAAATACCCTTTCTCTTATTAACTTGTCAGATTGCTTCTTGTCCTTTACTGTTTCTTTAAGCATTTCTTTGACCTTCCCAGGTTGTGCTGGTTCAACAGAGACAGTATTTTGTTCCTCTTGAATAGGCTTTCTCACCCTGTGTTGTGATTTTGCCTATGCGAAAGATAGGTGGTATTGTCTGTTTTATAGGTGACCAACTGGAGGCTCTGAGAGATTAATTAACTTGAAAATAGGAAATCTGATAATTTGAACCCTGAGAAGCCCTATCCTACAATCAGCAGATCTAGAGACACTGAAGTCAAAGGGGTGCTTATTATTATTAGTTAACACTACTGTGTATGTTCTTTAAAATATCCTGAGAGTTAAACAGTAAAATAAGTAATATTGATAAGCCATTAGTAGGGATAATAGAGAAAAAGGGTGACTGTAGTGTTCAAAGGATGATGTATATTTCATATATTTTCTTGATCATATCCTTGTTGACATTTTTTTTTTTTGATACTGGGATTGAATCCAGGGTTGCTTTACCATGGAGCTATCACCCCAGCCCTTTTTATTTTTTATTTTGAGACAGGGTCTTGCTAAGTTGCTGTGGCTGGCCTTGAACTTGTGATCCTCCTGCCTCAACCTCCCGAGTTGCTGGAATTATAGGTATGCACAACTGCGCCTTAGCTCTCCTTAGTGTCTTCTTGTGATTCTGAGAAAACTAACCTACAGCTTGGTAGAAATGATGTGGAACACTATTAAATTCAAACCAAAGCAGTTATCAATAATTAACTCATGATTTCTTAGAGGATATATGAAGAATGATGTCTGAACATTTTTTTTTTTTTTGAGGGGAACAATGTGTAGAGAGCCATCAGTACATTTTGCTTAAAAATATATCTTATGGGCTAGGGGTGTAGCTTAGTGGTAGAGTGCTTATCTGGCTTGTGTGAGGCCCTGGGAACCCAGTACCACCATCAAACAACAACAGCAATAACAACAGCAACAAAACATTGATAAAAACTAGTTGAATAAATTATAATGGATATGTTAGCTTTCGTTGCTGGGACAAATTAGTTGAGAAAATCAATTTAAATAAAGAAAGATTTTTTTTGGCTCATGGTCTCAGAGGATTCTGCCCCTGTTTAGCTGGCTCCATTGTTTTTGGGCCTGTGGTGAAGCAGTAGATCATACTGAGGAGGGCGTGGTGGAACACAGTCACTCACCTCATGGTAACCAGGAAGCAGAGAGAGGGAAAGGGGCTATGGACAGGATATCGTCTCTTAAGGGCATGCCCCTAAGGGCTCTGACCAACTGGATTCTATCTCCTACAGCTTCTACCCCTTCCCAACAGTCTATTTAGCTTTGAATCCTCAGTGAATTAATTCGTTGATGAGGTCAGAGTCCTCATGATCCCATCAGTTCCCATAATTCCCAGTTTTGAACAGTGCTGCATTAATAATCAAGTCTTCAACACATGAACTGTTGGGACATTCCAGATCCAAACCATAAAGGTGGTTATTGCCATATTATGCAGCTATCAAAAAGAATGATACAAATACATACTGGTATGGAACAATCTCTAAGACCTATTATTAAGAGATAACTAGAGAGAGGTACATAATAGTATTTATGGTTATTGTGCTAGTATTACTATTCATATGAGAAAAAAGGGCAAATTTATATACCTATTATGTACCCAGACTAAAAAAAATTGATTGATTTTGAAACTTAAGATAACCTGTGTACATCAGAATATCACACTATTTTTCTTGCTCTTCCTACCATTTGTTTTATTAGCATCTTTATTCTTCCTGTTCCGTTCAGTATAAATCTTGGAACACCCCCCCCCCCACACACACACACCCCTGCACTTTTGAGTATTGGGGATTGAACCTTAGGGCCTTACACATGCTAGACAAGTGCTATACTGCTGAGCCACATCCTCAGTCCTTTTTGAATTGGATTGGATTGAATTGAATTTATTTATTTTGGTGCTGGGTATTGAACCTAGGGGCACTTAACCACAGAGCCACATCCCCAGCCCTTTTTATTTTTTGAGACAGGATTTTACTAAGTTGCTTAGGGTCTTGCTAAGTTGTGGAAGTTCAAGTATCTTGAACTTGATATTTTTCTGCTTTAGCCTCCCAAGTCACTGGGATTACAGGTGTGCATAAACCATGCCTTGGCTAGGAGCAATCCTTTTTTTAAAAAATGTGTATGTATGTTGGTTTTGATTTCCCGAATGGAGGAAGTTCTCAAAGGAAGGAGGCATCTCTTAAGATTTTATCCTATAGTGAGTAGCATAAGATTTGCTTATTAAACATTCAACAAAGATGAGAAAGAAAGACTCTTCTATAAAAGGAATGATTGTTTTTTTCTGACACATCTTGCATACTTCTCTAGCAGGTTGTTTCTTCTCTTTGACAGACTTAAGTGTGTTGGGGGCTTGGGGAGTGGGGGAGGGGTGGGGAGAGAGGAAAGTTGGGGATGAGGAGAGGAAGGAGAGAAAGAGAAAATGAATTTGTGAATGTTTCCTGCTGAAAGCCCAGGAAAGGAGCAGAAGACAGATTGGGGCCTAAAGTCTCTGGTCAAATAGTATGTAGTTTGAGATTTCTGTGTCATAGCCCTAGGAGAACCTCAAATTTTCATCCTCTTTCTAGTATCAGGCCTGGATATTTAATCAGGTTAGCAGGTCAGCTGAACCTGAATGTGCCTTTGACGTCTTAAATTCAATAGCACATAGTAGGAATATGATAAAAAGTAATTATGATCAAAAGTGATTTTTTAATAATTTTTTTTAATATTTATTTTTTAGTTTTAGGTGGACACAATATCTTTATTTTATTTATTTATTTATTTATTTATTTATTTATTTAGTCAGTCAGTCAATCAGGGATTGAACCCAGAGGTACTTTACTGAGCTACATCCCCAGCCCGTTTTTATTTTATCTTTTTATTTTGAGACAGTGTCTCACTAAATTGCTTAGGGCCTCACTGAGTTGCTGAGGCTGGTTTTGAACTTGAGATCCTCTTGCCTCAGACTCCTAAGTTGTTGGGATTATAGCTGTGGGCCACTGTACCTGGCTCCTCCATTCCTCTTGTATCCCCTTTTCACCCTATGAGTGACCTGGCTTCTGGAAAGAAGAGGGAAAGGATGAGGGAGGATGGGAAAAGTCAAAGAACTTGGGAGGGTGTGTAGATGTGCTCTCCTTATATTCTTTCTGGAACAAAGTATGGGGAAGAAGATTTGTAAGTGGGTGGGAGAACATACACACTACCTGTACCACTTTCCTAGCACTTAATCTGAACCCTTGTTTATTATTAACCATCTCTTTATGTGCTAATCCTCTCTCACAGAGTATAAGCATGTATATGTGTAAATTTTTTTTTTTTGTATTGGGGATTAAACCTAGGGGTGCTTTCTTTACCACTGGGCTACATTCCCAGGCTTTTTTTTTTTTTTTTTGAGACAGGGTCTCACTAAGTTGCTTAGGGCCTTAGCCTTTTGAGTTGCTGGGAGAGAGAGAGAGAAAAAAAAAAAAAAGAATATAAGCTTCTGCCAGTAGCACATGACTTTCTATAGTTTTAATCACACTGGGCATTGCAGGGGTTTTTTTGGTACTAGGTATTGAACCCAGGGCACTCAACCATTGAGCTACGTCCCCAGCTCTTTTTTATATTTTATTTTGAAACCGAGTCTTGCTAAGTTGCTTAGGGCCTTGCTAATTTCCTGAGGCTGGCTTTGAACACACTGTCCTCCCGCCTCAGACTCCCGAGCTGCTGGAATTACAGGTGTGCACCACCATGGCTGGCTGGCATTGTGTTTTTTGTCTTACCCATCCTACAGGTGATATATCTTATCCATCTAACAGGTCACATGATAAGTCAAGAGTAAAGAAGGTGTCTTTGGAACTAGCTTCTTATAGCCCGAATTCTGACTCAACCACTTGTTGTGTGACCTTAGGTAAGTCATTTACCTTCCTCTGTCTGAGTTTCATCTTTAGTAAAGTAGGGATGATAATAGCACCTATTTTAAAGGATTATTATACCCAAAACTAAAAAAATAAATATTAAAGGGCTGGGGATGTGGCTCAAGCAGTAGGGCGCTCGCCTGGCATGCGTGCAGCCCGGGTTCGATCCTCAGCACCACGTACAAAGATGTTGTGTCCGCCCAAAACTCACTCTCTCTCTCTCTCTCTCTCAAAAAAAAAAAAAAAATATATATATATATATAAAGGATTATTATAAGGAATAAATAAGTTCAATTAAAATGTTTAGAATAACAACTGAGGTATAACAATAAATATGATTTAATTTGTATTTTTGAATATAAAAGATTGAACATCTTTACAAGTATATTTTGTATTTCGTATTTTTCTCTTTGACTTATTCATATCCTTTGAACATTTTTCCAATGATTTTTTTTCTTTCTTTCTTCCTTTTATCCCCCCGCCCCCCAGTGCTGGAGGTGGAACCCAGGGTAGTACTGTAGTAAACCTGTTTTGCTTTGTCTTTGTCCTCATCATCTCTTTTCAGAACTCTAGTTCCATTCTTTAACTCAAGATGGAGGTAAGGTGATTCTTATATAACAGAGCACTTACATGTCCTATTGGCAGCTGCTGCCTGACAGAAACAATAATGAAGGGTGATTAACCTTTACATAGAATGCATTAAAGCATAGTCTGGAGCACCGACACACATAAGCCCCTTATTATGAGGTTGATGCTCTGTTAGGTCCATTCCCCCAAAATTCATATACACATCCAGAACCTCTGAATGTGATCTTATTTGGAAATAGGGTTTTTGCAGATATAATCAAGTTTCAGATGATCCTATTGGCAGATCCTAATCCAATGACTTTCTAAGGAGAGAGAGAGAGAGAGAGAGATACAGATGGTCACATGACAGTGGAGGCAGAGATTAGAGTTATGCTGCTATAAGCTCAGAAATGGCTTTGCACTCCAAGGATTGCCAGCAACCACCAGAAACTAGAGACAGCAAGGAAGAACTCTTTAGAGCTTTAAGAGGGAGTGTGGGCCTATTGACACCTTAATTTCAGACTTGTAACTTCCAGAACTGTGAGATAACAAATTTCTGTTTTAAGCCATCCAATTCGTGTCAATTTGTTGTAGCAGACCTAAGGAACTAATATATGCTGTTACCATCATCTCCATGTTCAGATAAAGAAAACAGAAACCCAAAGAGGTGAGATACTTTGAGATCTCTGTAGATACTGCTCTGATTCTCTGGCTCCTGTTGGCTTTCCACCTTCCCCAACTTCTGGCAGTGCCAGAACTGAGCTCCTGATATGTCTCCCTTGTCTAACCTATTAGGCCATAGCCTTTCACCAGTTCTTACCCACTTCATATTGTAGTGCAGAAACTCATTTTAAGAGACTTCTGATGGTATCCTGACCATTATAATTGGTCTCTTTTTCACAGCTTTTCTCCTTTTTAAATTATTTTTAATGCAGTCAGACTTGATGTGACAAGATTGGGGATATCCCTCAGCTGATTCTGGCCATTGTTTTTATGATTCCTGCTTCTGGCCAGTTGTATCTTTTAGAATTTCTGTTCTGATAGCTCAGATTTTGTGTTTTTATTTGAAGTTTTCAGGATCTCACACACAGTTTTCAGAACATGGCTATGAGCAGAAAAGGAGCAACTGTGTGGCTGCACCAGCTGTGAGGGTCATCAGTCATCATGTTATTGATGAACTCAACCCATCACAGTGGTTCTTTCCCTTGCACAAAGGAAGTGAGGGGTGGAAGGCATTCTCTGAACCAGCTCATCTTGAATAGCTCCTTGACTGCTTATGGACTCTTCTGCTCCCATCTCATTGCTGGCTGAGTTTTGCAGTATAGACCTTTGGCTGTGGATCCTGCTTTTATTCCCAGCTACTCTCACTAGACTGTGAGCTCCAGGAATATGGGAACCATATCTGTTTAGTTCGTTACTCAGGATGAGCAAAGACCTGGCACTTACTAGCCCCTCAGGAAGTGTTTGCTGAATGAAGAAATGAATATTGACCTTGAAGATTCAGACTCTTGATTTTTCTTGCCTCTTCCTGAAGCAAAGGGCCAAATTAAAAACTTTAAAGTTTAAAGCATTTGAGCACTTAGTGTATATATCAAAATCAGTATTGAATGCAAAAAAGTATAAGGAAATACAGCAAAGAATTAGGAAGATGTAGTAAAATTCTGATTTTTATTGTAGTGACTACTTTGATAAATATAAAATAATTTAAGGGCTGGGGTTGTGGCTCAAATGGTAGAATGCTTGCCTAGCATGTGTGAGGCACTGGGTTTGATCCTCAGCACCACATAAAAATAAAATAAAGATATTGTGTCCACCTAAAACTAAAAAATAAACATTTAAAAAAATAATTTAAAATAATTGTTGTCATAGTCTCTGCCAGTTTCCTAAGCACATACTGTTGGGTAATCCTGCCTGGACTAGTCACTTCCTCACCTAGACTTCACTTTCAGTTCTTTATACCACCTGCTGAAGCTGCCAGCCAGCCTTTTCCACCCACAAGAGGTGTCTGGCTCCTGAGAACCCAGGCTGGCTGGTATTCCTGGCTCCCCAGGGGCTTTCCAGGAAAGTCAAGTTGAATATACACACAAAAATGCTAAAGAATACCTGGCAATGAGAATCCCAATGCTGAATGGTGATTTATAGTGAGCACAGCACATTGTGCCAGGTGATTATACTAAGGCTGATTTTAGCATAATAATCTGCTTCTGTGATCCTGTATATGGTAAGCCTAGAAATTACTCTGTGATCCTCCTTTCTGGATTATGGAGAGAGAAATTAGGATGCAGGTCCTTTCTACTTCCTGTGTTTAATCTGTGCCTCATTGAGACCATTTTGAAAGGAAAAGAAAAATGTGATGTTGGAAATGGGGCCCAGGCCTCCCATAGACTGTTCCAAGGCTCTGACTATCCTCAAATTCTATTGCTTGATTCCAAAGAGTTTAAAATAGTGTTGGAAACCTCCTAGGAAAAAAAGTATCACTATAACTTCCTGGCTAAGGAAGTGGTGTGTGCTGGCTATAGCAGGAGGGGCAGCCAAGGCTCCCAAGTTCTATTCTGGACCTGTTACTGATTTGAGGTATGACAGCAATCCGAGCTGACATTCTGTAGATCTGATTTCTCATCTTCATCTCAGAGAGTCATGGAGGCTGTGTTCCCAAGGAAAGAGGTGACACTGTAGTCTTTTTATCCTGTGGGAGAGTCTCACCATTATAATTCTTTCATTTGAATTTTTAAGTTCCTTTTTAAAATACAGAAATACCCCCACAGAGTTAATGTAGGAACCCAGCAATACTGTTTACATTGTACTTGAATTCATTTCACCATCAGACTTGCTTTCCTTTAACAGTGTGATGGGTCAGCTCTCATAAGAGATGGAATCTTGGGAACTTTGATAGGGATTAGGAAAGGAAGGTTTGTATAGGGAACACTTCATGGCTTTGGACAGCCAGAGAATATCTTGAGGGCACCAGGTGCATAATGAACTAAATGGGGAAAAACAGATACTCACCCCTTGAGAGTCAAGCATGCATTAGATGCTTTTCATGTATTTTCTTACTTAATTATAATATGAACCAGTAAAAAATATCATCCTCATTTTTGTACATAGGCAAGTTGAACATTCAAATTATATAACTTGCTCAAGGTCACACAACTAATAAAAGGCTGAGCTAGGTTTATTCCTTGTGTCTGTCCAGCTTCAAAGTCCATGCTACTTTCTAGAGCTTTTCTGTCTCCAGTGAGATTTAGGAAAGGAGGGTGAGGAAAGACAGGAAGATACTATCTTTCTCTACCTCACAATTTTGCTTGGAGTGATCCTTTTAGCTAGAGGATCCTGTTTATAGAATACTAGGCTCTATATATAGAAATGCTGCAACAACATATATGGGAATGATACCAGTAGGCTGTAGGGGAGGATTAAAAAAGCCTTTGTTCTTTACCTCTACATTTTCAGTGTTGCCCACAAGTCAAAAATAACCATGGGTAACTGGCTTACTGCTTAAGTGGCTCCATCCTGTCCTCCACATGAAATCTGATGTGTCTCAAGGAGTAAGCTGTGATGGGTAAGAGGTGAGGGTGTGGTATGCCTTCACTGCGTGTGTTGGAGCTGGTGACACCTGTTGTGTGTCTGTTACAATGAATTAGTACTGAGTAAACAAGAGGTATCTCTCTTTTGCCTTTCTAAGGGAGACCAGGTGGCAAAAAGTACTGGCCCTGATCCAGGGGATCCTGGTCTCTGGACTAGCAGAAGAGACAACCTGAGGGTGTCAGGTGATAGAATAAAAAGTCTGGTCTCTTAAGTGGTATAATTTCAGAGGTACCAATAATGTGTCCTATCCCTCAAAGACTTGGCACAGCTGTTTGTTGTTGCTTGGAATTCCACAACTGAAATTTCTTCCCCTTGATTTAAATCTCTGAGACCCTATTGAATAGTGGTAGAGAGTATACTTAGCATGTCCAAGGCCCTGGGGGTTTAATTCCCAGCAAACACACACACACCCCTCCAGGAAAGGATTTGATAATGAAGCATCTTGGTCATATAAATGAAAATGTAAAGGAGTTTGTGAAATTGATTTCTGAGAACTAGACTAAGGAAGGAGTAGAGAAGAGAGGACACTGCCCACCTAGTTGTAGGAACAGAAAAGAGGCACAATGAAATTGAGGTAAAGGTGCTGAAAAGAGAAACTGACTCCCTAAAGAAACTATTTCCTTCACAGTTTTGTTTATAAAAAGACAAATAGCTAGCTTGGCATAGTGGCTTACATCTGTAATCACAGTAATTTAGGAGGTTGAGGCAGGAGGATTGCAAGTTTGAGACCAGCCTCGGCAACTTAGCAAGTCCCTAAGCAATTTATCGAAACCCTGTCTCAAAAAAATAAAATAAAATAAAATAAAAAAGCTAAGGTTGTGGTCTCAGTGGTACACTGTCCCTGGGTCCAGTTTCTAGTACCAAGAAAACAAACAAACAAACAAACAAACAAACAAAAAATAGCTGAGAATAGAGGTTCTTAACCCCAAAAGAGGGGATGCTGAGTAGAGAGATTTTCCCACCAGCATGCTATATTACAGACAGTGTTGTTTGGAGGGTAGTAACTAGGAGTGTAGAAGCTTTGGGTCTGTGGTATGCTGTGATGTCTTTAGATGAGGTGGTCACAGATCTTAGGAAGAGGGAGGTACAGCTTCCCAGAAATGATGCAACCTAGTGGCGCAAAAGAGGCCACCACTGACATCAAGGGCAGGGCACTTCCTCAGTGGCTGCTGGTCACAGACAACTTTTGCTCTGTTTCCCAGTGAGTTATGTTGTGATGGGACTTTGCCGGAAAACAACACAAGCCATGTCAACAGCAATGACAAAGCACTTGGAGTGTGTACACAAAGGTACAGTTCCCCCTTGCCCTACTAAATAGATCTAAAAACTTTAAGGGTAGCCCTTATGATTCAGATATAGAAATTTTTTTTTGGCCTGAGTTTCTCCATAGTCTTCCTAGTTGACTGGGCATCCACTTTGATTTTTCAATGTTCTCAAATGGCCTTTATGATATGAATTCTCATGGCTTTTCCTTCCCCAGGGAATTTTTTTCTGGGGCAACTCAAATCCATATCCTTCTCAACTCCTCACAGTGGTGTTCATGGATTCCCTTCACCTGCAGGCTACAAATTCTACTCTGAACACAGTCCCATCTTAAGTCCAGAGCAACTTCTTTAGGTTTCATTCAGTTCTCTTGGATTCTAAGTCATTTCTTTTGGTACATTCTTCAGAGAGCTATCATGAAAATGACCTCTATTCTCTTCTCCCCAGTGTTTGATAAGATCTGGACCTCTTTTCTTAACAGAATCAGCTCAACTCTGTGGAAGTTTCTGGATATTCCACACCCTTTTGTCTCTTCCCAATCTTCACAGACTTCTACACCAAATTAACTGGATCTGCTGATCACCAGCATTTTGAAATCAGTGCCTGATTTTGGGGCATGTGTTCTGTGCCGTAAATGATAGTTCTCTGTCCACCCAATCTCTGCCTCCCCTCCATCTTACTATTTTTGCCTTTTACCTAACAGTACCAGGCTTTGTCCAGCACCTTGCCTGGAACCCCAACCTTATCCAGGACTAAAGTCCTGCTGTTGTCCCTCACCAGGGTCTGTGGCTTTTGCTTTTTTTTAAAGAAAATGACATTTATTTATTTAATTTTTTTTTTAGAGAGAGAGAGAGAATGAATTTAAGAAAATATATTTATAGTTATATTCGGCGGACACAACATCTTTGTTTGTATGTGGTGCTGAGAATCGAACCCGGGCCGCACGCATGCCAGGCGAGTGCGCTACCACTTGAGCCACATCCCCAGCCCTGGCCTTTGCTTTCCAGCCTTTCCTGGTCCAGGTAGCTTTTCTAATATTAAAGCCTTTTATTTTTTCTTCCTTTACTTTGAGGCTTCAGTAGGTAGAGTCCTTCCCATGCAGTGATCTCCTTGTACTGACCTCCTTGAACTCTGCCTACTGCTCATTGTGCTAACTGGATGTCATTCTGGTCTGTCTGGCTGCTCTTCTGGAACAAGGCTGTTAGCTTAGATGGACTTTTGTCCTGTTTTTCATGCTCTCCAGCTGCCTCCGCCTCAAAAAGAGCTTTTAGTAAGCATTATAAAACTCCAAAAGGGAGAGACTTGGACTGTGGCTTAGTGGTAGCGCACTTGCCTGGCATGTGTGAGGCACTGGGTTCCATTCTCAGCACCGCATAAAAATAAATAAAGGTCTATTAACAACTAAAAAAAAAAAGATTTAAATTAAAAAAAAAAAACTCCAAAAGGGAAATGAGAATATAGCATTTTCCAAACTTATTTAACTAGAGAACTATTTTTTTTTCTCCTGGAGGAATATTTATTAGAATTTTAACACTGCACCTCTGCCTAGGCAGCTATGATCTGAAGTGGAGCTCTAAGGAGAGAGAGAGAGAGAAGAGAGAATTTTAATATTTATTTTTAAGTTTTTGGTGGACACAACATCTTTGTTTGTATGTAGTGCTGAGGATCAAACCCGGGCCGCACGCATGCCAGGCGAGCGCGCTACCGCTTGAGCCACATCCCCAGCCCTGCATTCTTTTTCCCATTTTGAATCCTTTCCTTCTTTTGTCTCCATTGAAATATGAAGTGGTGAGTGAGGTGATACCATCATGGCTATAGATGTCATCAGTTCATGGATGCAAAGAAGGAGGGCTTCTCAAGGCTCCTTTCCCCAGGTTTGACTTCTGTCAGGATTTCTCTAAAACACTCTGAGCAACTCTTCCTCCTACTTTGGAACTGTTTGTCTCAGCATCAGCCTTAAGTCTCAATGCTGTTTCAGGATTTTCACCTACACATGGAGATCAATGCCAAGTAGCATGGAGCTCATTTTTATGGAATGGTTGATACATTTTCTTTTCTTTTTTTTTTTTTAAACTTATTTTTTATTTTTTTTTTAATATTTATTTTATTAGGTGTAGATGGACACAACACAATGCCTTTATTTTTATGTAAAGCTGAAGCTTTATGTGGTGCTGAGGATCGAACCCGGGTCCCGCCCATGCTAGGCGAGCGCTCTACCGCTGAGCCACAATCCCAGCCCCAGTTGATACATTTTCTACTTTCAATATTAAGTCCCTTTTCTTCTACATCTCATGGGCAGTATGGAATATAGTAGTATTTCTCAGTCCTTGAATGAAGATAGGTACTTGCTTTCTGAGTGGGGCAGTGTTACAAGTGAAGAGCCTTTTAAATCTACAGGATGGATGAGCAAGTGCCAGGAGTTGTAGCTGACTCAGCTGGTAACTAAAGAGAAGCCTGCCACTTTCTCTGCATGCCATTCGCAATCAGTGTAGCTAGGAAAGGACCATTCGAAGCAAATAGAAATCTCTAGGACTCCTGATTTAAAAACTACTGGTCTTTTGAAGATCCTGATGTATATGTCTTTCCTTTCTTGAGTGAGATTGTTCTTTGGCTGATCTTAGATTGTTAACTGAGCTAATCCTAAAACAAAATAGATGGAAAGACTCAACTTTCACCTACACTTAGGTATGATGTTCTTTGAACATCTATCATGTAGTATCCTTTACACACAAGGGGTGAAGAAGAGGCCTTGGGGCTTTGACCTGTAGTACTTGTCTGTCTGCTATTTCCTTTGAAAGACTATGGTTTGGTTTTTATGAGAGATAGGGTCTAGCTGTGTTGCCCAGGCTGGCCTAAAATTTGAGATCTTCCTGCTTTAGCCTCCTAGTAGTTGGGACTATAGGGGCATGTGAAGATCAGGGAGTCAGCTCACTTCTAGGAAGGTACAAAGAGGGCTTGAAATGGGCACTCAGAGATCTTAAATAGAGCCTGTTGATTATATTATTGTTATTTATAGGTTTTTACTAAATCGGCCTATATCTGTAAAAGACTTGTTTTCCCATTACTAGATTTTCCCTAACAGGTTCCCTAAATGAGGCCATTTCCTAAGATTCCATCCTTGGCCCACTTCCCACCTCCCTTTATACACTGTCTCTGGTGTGATGCCATCTGCTTATGGTTTCATCTTCTACTAATATGTCAAATACTCTTAAACTTGTTGTCTATAGCATTTTTTTCTTCTGAGTTCCTATCTCACAGTAACAAGAACACTATTGATAACTGTAACCTGGATAGCATTTAGGCATCTAAAGTCAGCATTCCAAGCCACATTAAATTCTTTATCAACCCATTCTCTTTCTCCTATTCCAAATCTCCTTCTCTTCCAGTTTTGTTCTTAGACTCAGGTATGTCACTATCGGGCATTACTTTTGCATCACCATCTTCCACTGTTCCTCTATTAGAAATTTAATAGTCTGAGTATAATGTAAGGTGTTTAGTATGAGCCGCCACACTTTTTTTTTTCTTAAAGGTCTACAAGGAATCTAGTTGAATTCTACAGTAAAAAAATAACAGAAAAGGAAAAAAAAAAAGATTCAAGAGCAATTAAAGGTTTATCTGAGGTTTAGATTCTAAATAAAATGGAAGTCCTAGAAGGAAAACATCTGAGGGCTAAGGGGGCGGGGATATATGTCATCGAAGAGCTGAGAATTGACACCTTTGTATGCATGAAGGATGGAGAAAGGGTAGAACCTATGATCCTTTCTTGTATAAGCAGAGTAATTGGTACCTCCTCTGGTGACTGTATTTGTAAGTGTACTGAACCTTATGCAGTTTGGTTCCTTTTAAACAGTTTAAGGATTAAGTATCCCAGCTTAAGCTATCAATTGACTGGGATTATTCTTCCCTTTTAAATTTTATTTATTATTTATTTTTTTTAAAGAGAGAGAGAGAGAAAATTTTAATGTTTATTTTTTAGTTTTCGGCGGACACAACATCTTTGTTTGTATGTGGTGCTGAGGATCAAACCCAGGGCCGCGCGTATACCAGGCGACCACGCTACCGCTTGAGCCACATCCCCAGCCTCCCTTTTAAATTTTAACTCAAAGTATCATTCTACAATTTATAGGAAGTCTAATTCCTTCCTCTAGATTTCTTATAAGTTCCTGGGAGCTCATGTATTACGGTCCCTCTGATTATGAGGTCTTGCTCCCACTAAATTATTTCAGATTGTGGATGGTCCTACAGTTAAGCATGTTTTGTTCCCATTTCTATTTACATTGAATCAGATGCAGAACCCTCAATTAAAGCTTTTGTATGTGTAGTAGGCTTTGTTAAACTTTTAGAGTGATGAGCAGGATTTTACATTGCAAAAAGGTAAGTAACTTTATTCTAACACTGGCCTATCCCTGAACTTTAAAGTGCTCTCTATTAGGGATGCATCACTATTCATATTGCCCATGCATATGGCCTTGAAACTTTTTCCTCCTTTGAAACTTTCCATACTATAATTGTGACTAAGGACTACAAATTCTTCTTATTGTGTTTTGCACAGCAGTTGAATTCTCACTAATTATTCTTCCTGAAAGCAACTCTTGGTTCACTTCTGTTTGTTCAGAACCCACTATAGGGCTCAGCTCAATAAAGTGCTCCATCCACTTCTTCAGCCACACAGAAGATCATCTGTAGAACCTTGGATGTGTTCTTTTCATTATCTTTCTCTTTTAAAGCCATTTCTTTTTGAAAATGCATTTACTTTTTAGCCCCATGATTTTGCATTGAATGATTTATGGAGTAGAAGCAGGATGATTATCCAGGCATGGACAACAATTTGAACATAGGCAGCAACCTTTATAAGACCTGTGTGGACAATGAAGAAAAACTAGTACTATTGCAAGGGAGAATTCTTGTTGGTGAACAGAGCTCAGAATAGATAAAAAAAGTCCAGAAACAGATCTCAGTTTCAATAGGAAAGGATAGTTAGGACAAATTATATAAAATAGAAAACTGACTAACCATTAAAAAAAATTCACTGTTTCCATATAAATTCTAGATGGATAAGAGGTTTTTAACATTAAAACTAAAGTAATGAATGTATTAGAAGATAATTAGGTTTTTAAAAAACATATCAGTACTGTACACAAAACTCTTACAGATCAATAGGGAAAAAAAGCAAATACCACAAAAGAAAATGTGCCAAAGTCATAGGAGAATAAATACAAATAACCAATAAAACACACAGAAAAAGCCTGTTTCACTCTGATGCAGAAAACACAAATAGAAATGAGATACCATAGTTCAACTGTTAGATCAACCAATATTAAAATGAAGAAGACAAAGGGCTGGAAGTGTTGCTCTGTGGAAAAGCTAGTATGGTGTGAGGCTCTGCGTTTAACCCTTAGCACTGGGGAAGGAAAAAAAAAAGAAGAAGAAGAAGAAAATATTTATTACTGGATTGCTGATATGAGCTTGAGGAAGCAGGAACTCATACTTTGTGATTGGGAATATAAATTAGTACAACTACTCTGAAGTTGAACTTGACAGTATCTATCAAATTAAAGTGTGTATAGTGCACCATTGGTTCCACTTCTGGGTATCTTTACTAAGGGCAAGTTTACAGGGATATATATATATATATATATATATATATATATTTGTTACTGCAGAGTTTAGAAAACAAAATAGCCATTGATAAGAAATTGGTCAAATATGGTGTGTCCATACATTGATGATGAGGTAGATTTATAATTAACATGGAAGATAGCTATACATGAAAAACATATAGTATATGAACTTCTTTCACCTGAAATAAATATAGGCATAACTATGTGTATATATTTTAAAAAATTGATACAACACAATGTTATTAGAAGTTGTCTTCAGATTTGGGAAAAACTATTGAAAAAACAGAATTCTGACTTGTGAGTGATGGGTGAGCTGACAAAATTATTTTACCTTGGTGTATTAGCTAATGAAAAGCCATTATAGATTACTGGGCAGGTGGTTGTGATAAAAGTAGTGGTGATCAGGGAAGTTTTTATGGTGTGGGTGTCTGAAATGAATGAAGCAGAAAATAATATTTGGGAAACTGATTAGGAAGCTATAGTGACAGTATAGGCCTGAAGTAATAAGTTATCAACTAGGGTGGACAGGAGGATTATAACTTTAACCAGGGAGAGAAAGGGCTAATCTAAAGACATTTCGTGGAAGAAACTACTGGTTTGATAGTCTGTAAGGCTGGAAGAGGAGAAAGAACAAAGAGTAGTAAGTCACCAATAATGCCAGTATTTGTCTGTCTTATAAAATTGGAAGACTATCCATTATGACAGAAAGGGGGTAATTAGAAAAGGGAGCCACTCTTATAGAAGTGGGAGATGAATTTGTTTCCTGGAGTCGAATTTGAAGGTCTAAAGGTATATCTGAGAAGAAATGTTTTGTAGGCTATAGATCTCCATTTAGAGAGAAAGTTACTTGTAAAGTAGAAGTGGTAAGCATGGAGACTCCCTAAATTTGGTGCCCTTACAGGCTTGGGGGAAGCATGGTGGTATCTTAGTTCTTTCTTTGCTGTACATCTTAAGAGACACTGGAGAGGAATGCATGACAGTGATCTCAATCAGATCTAAGGGTAGATCTTGGGGAAAGATAGGAGTTCTTAGTAATAATAAACAACAGCCAAAACAACACATAAAAATCACTGTATCATTTACAGAGTACCACCAATACAGTAACTTAGCTAACACAATCCTGCATACTTTTATTACTTTTTCTTTTATATGGACATTGAATCTCAATTAGAATGTAGAATTAGGACTCAAATTGAGATAATAATCTTCAAATTCCATTTCTAATTTTCCCATTCCCTTGCCTCTTAAAGGTGAATTTTCTAAGGAAGGAAATACTGATGCAAAAGCTGTAGCCTGGAGTTAGGAATAGTTATGAGATGGGCAGAAGAGGACCACTTTGTCACTGCATAGTTCCCTGGTCCTTTTGAGCTCTGACATTCTCCTAAATCCACAGAATGTTGGATATTCCATTGAATTCAAGGTGGGGGGTAGGGTGTGTGGGGTAGGGGTCCTAACCTGTCCATAAATAGCTATGAAGTGTTTTGGAAGTAAGGGTGTCCAGTTTGATTATGGCATAGTTAGTGGTGGCGTAGTGGTTTATTGAATTCTGGCCTCAGTTTTGAAAGTAAAAGTGTATTGACTTTGACTAGTGAGGGAAAGGCTTGTCTGAGTTAGTTAAATGATAAAAGAATTTTTTGAAGTCATGATGTTTGTTTAGTTTTGGAATCCCATGTTACCTCCACTTGGGTATTCACTAACTAGTGAAAATCTTGGGAGGACCTGCTTTAGTGAGTAGAAAATCATGAGTCTCTTAAGTCATTCAGTTTTCCAACTGGAAATTATACTTATGAGATTAAATTATTTAGCTTATTCTGATAGCATAAATACAAAGGCAGTTATGACCTTTTAGATGTTCTGAATCCAAAGGGTCAACTTTAAGGATGGTCTGCAGTCATTAGATTTGTGTCTTTAAAGAATTTTACAGGGAATCCTTACAGTCCAGTGCTTGGAGCATTCTGGGGAGTCCAGGAAGGATGCTTGAATGAAGGACTGATGGAATCTTTCTTCCTGAGGCTTGTTGAGCTGGGTGGAACAGTTTTCCCACAGCCTCATACCATAGCTTTGATGGGTTGTTCATAATAAGTGTTACTGCTCAGATTTTATGGGGAGGAGGGAGGAAATGGAGGCACTATTAGAAGTTTCTGCTTTATGAACTGGTGATTATTTAGGTATTTCCAAAACTAGTAAGCTAGTGTCACTTGGGTCCCAGTCACATGATCTCTTCTCGTAAAGGATGAGAACAAATGAAGAGGTCTAAGGAGATAGGAGATTTCCTGTTGGCAAACTGGATCTTACCCAAAGAGTTACATTGTAGATCTTCCTCCTGACTGTTTGGATACTAAATCAGGAGCCTCTTTTGCTTATCTCTGACTTTTGCTTACCCACACTGGCCCTGCCCTTTGGTTGTTTGCCATTGGTGGTTTTTAGCTCTGCTAGAAATTATGCTCTCTACTGTAAAGCAAACTTGGGAGGTGTAAGTTCTGGCTCCAGAGGGACTGGGACCTGTCACTTAACCTTGCCCTGTGTTTTCCGTCATGCATTCCTGGCCACCTTTTTACCCTTGGCATGCTTCTCCAAAGTCTGTAATTCTGCCTAGATAAGGATTAGGGGCTAGCTTCTTCAGAGGGATGTGGGATAGGAATGTGTTTTAGAAGAAGCTCCTCTGTGTCCTGTGCCATGGGAGCATTACTGGTCTCATAGATGATCTAACAGTTATATTGAGAGTGTTGGGGGGCACAAAGTATATTCACAAAAGGATATACCACTGCATTAATAAGGGCTATTAATCTCTTTTCTTGAGAGCACGACCCTATGCTGTGGGGAAATAGCAAGTAGAAATTGTTTGAGAAAGTCTCCTGGGGAAAAGGGAATACAGTATCCTGAGTATTGGTGGACAAGTTTAAACTTGAACTGAACAAAGGTCAGTTTTTTTTTATTCTGCTTTTCAGAATAAAATCTGATTTTCAAATGGTAATATGCAATTATTCACAGAATATTAGTACCAGAAAAAAAAACTTTTTAGATTTTCTAGATCAACTTCCTTGTCTTTGAAATGAGTAGATCTAGGGAGGTTGGGCAAGGGGCAAAGCCAGACCTGTGCGGAGGAGCTGACATGGTTATGTGAAAGTAGTTGAAGTATTTGGGGGTAAGGGAGAAGGCTCACTGCCTTCAGCCTGGATAATTCCTACCTCATTGACTTATCTTAGTTCTTCTAGACTGGTCCTAAAAGGAAATAGTCCCAGAATTTGCATTTTCAAGGCATATTTAAGTGAGTGAAAAACCTAAATTACAACATGTGAATGAATGCAAGTTTATTAGATAAAATATATAAGAAAATATATAAGAAAAATGTCAGTGGAGGTTCTTCTTCAGGGGGCCTGATTTAATGGGCCAATTAGATTGATTTCTAACTAAAATTGTGCTTTCTATAATATATGCTTATTAAATCCATTTCTTCATTTATCAAATATTATATTAACTGCAGAGAGTTCTGCAATAACTCAACTGAGCCTGCTTTTGAGGAACTTAAGTTTAGCACATAGATAACTTTAATTGTAGAGAAAGTCATAGTATGACAGATTCAGAGTAATGCTGTGGGAATTCAGAGTAAGAAGAGATTTTTTCCAATTTTTGGATCTAGAGAATTAGGTAAGGTTTTAGAAAACAGGTTGGTTTATTTTAGAAAAAACAGTAAACAGTCTTACTTATATCAACATTGTTAGAACTATGACTTCAAACATTTAAAAAAGCAAAAGCAATCTTACTGTTGCTTATATCAACAGTGTTGAAAATCTGTTCTAGTTCATATTACCAAAAATTCCTCTCACTATTATAACTCTATATCAATATACACTGTATTTCCAGTCACTGTACTCTTTTGCTAATTGCTAAGGTATTTTTTTCAAAGAGCAGAATTTTTGGTAAGTAAGAGTAATTCACTTGGGCTGGGGTTGTGCCTCAGTGGTAGAGCACTTGCCTAGAAAGTGTGAGGCACTGGGTTCAATTCTCAGCACTACATATAAATAAATAAATAAATGAAATAAAGGCCTATCAACAACTAAAAAAGTATTTTTTTAAAAAAATAATTCATTGTTTTAGTGGACCATGACTGCAGCTTGTGAATGAGGGCAAGTGTGACTCCATTGGGGAGGCTCCTCTTTGAAGAAGTTCATCTGTGAAGTGAGAATTAGTAAAAAGAGGGTGCAAGATATAAAGGGGGCTATTAATCTCTTTTCTTGAGAGCATGACCCTATGCTATGGGGAAACAGCAAGTAGAAATTGTTTGAGAAAGTCTCCTGGGGAAAAGGGAATACTGTATCCTGAGTATTGGTGGACAAGTTTAAACTTGAACTGAACAAAGGTCAAGGCTGCACTGAGATTAACATCACCACCAGTACCACCATTTGTTACTTTCTTACATTTTGCCAAGATTCTTCTGAACACTTTTTTTTTTCTTCCCCTCCTAAGATGTAGTTTCACTGTGTTGCCCAGACTGGTCTTGATCTCTGGGTTCAAGTGATTCTTTGCCTTAGTCTCTCAAGTAGCTGGGACTACAGATGTGTACTACTGAGTTCTGCTGAGTACTTTTAAGTCTTATTTCAAGGGATATAATGGGGATATAATGGGTTAGAGTGATTTGATGAGATTTTGGGAGACAGTTGGGCTTTCTTTGAGCTTTGTTTTTTCTGAGCAGAAGTTGAAATCATCTGTTAGGAGCAAGTGAGATAGTGGGGAGAGTGGTATGGTTTCATAAAAAACTCTTGTGCCATTGGCTATGACCTTGAGAGACATGCAAGAGGATAGCTGAGCAGTGCTGAAGACTCACCCAATGTTGGAGATCATTAATTTATAGAGGAAGCAGCCCTCATTACTAATGATTATTTTAGCAGTATGAAACAAGTGGAGGATTAAAGCTGAGAACATCTGCATTCAGATAGAAACTGTGTTGTACAACAAATAGAAGAGGAGAAATAGATGTGGCCTAGAGTATTGGTGGGAGAGTGGTTGTCCTTTAGCTGACTAGAGAAAGAAGTGAATCCAAGAGAGTTCTGATGGTGGCACAGTGGTGGGGAAGGGCCTGGAAATCACAGTGTAGTTAAAAAACAGAAGCTATAGAAGCAATGATGAGAAGTAGAAATAGAGAGGTCATGACCAGACAAAGGTTTGACTTGAGATGGAAAGGCAGACTGTGACCAAGTCCTTGATGACCAGGAGGTCAGCAGATGACAGCAATGAGTAAGAGTATAGTCGTTCAGCACAAGACTTAGCAAAAAAAAAAAAAAAAAAAAAAAAAAGATGCTTTTTGGTAATATTATAACAATAATGGTTTTGAAGCAACATCAGGGCAACAAGATATCAAGCAAAGAAGTCTCTTTTTCCTCCTCCTCCTGCTGGACACTGAAGATTGTTTTTATGTTAGAACTTTCATTGCCCAGAATGCAAGTTCATAAAGGAGTGTCAAGTTTCAGCTGGAGGGAAGGTGGCCAGGACAGTTTTTCAGGTATGCTTTCTACACTGCCTGCTTAAATAGTGTGGGGGTTTAATGGGGTTGCTGGGGTGAGTGATGGCCAACTAGGACAACAGCAGCAAGATCTTGGGTCTTTGTTTACAGATACAGAGGCCAAGTACTTTTAGGGAAAAGCTATTGGCCCTCTTGTAGGCAAATCCTATTTGGCCACTAGGGTTTTTTTTTTTTTTTTTTTTTTTTAATAACTGCTCTAGTTCAGAGTGGGCTGTACTAATCATCTGTGAGAGGCTGAATGGAAACTTTTTAAAAGTTTCTTGCGTAAAACTCTGGTAGGAATCAGTGGACTCTTGAGCCTTTGTATTCCTTTGGGGTCTGACGTTTATTTTTCCTGGGCTGTGTTCAGTCATTCCCTTCATGGTGACAGCAAGTAATGCCCTAAAGCTTATATAGTTTGAAAGAGTCTGGAAATTCTCAGTTCATTGTTCATAAAGCTGTTTTAAGGATTTTCAGTGATTCAGGATTCCTTCAACATTGTTAGTACTATGACTTCAAACATTTAAAAAAGCAACCCCAAATTACTGGAAACAAACAAAAATCCTCATAGTTCTTTTTGCCCTTTCTTGATCAATTTTCACTGTCACCCTGGCTATAAAATCAGAACTCAGAAAATAACTGTCTAACCAGCCACTTTATCAAGGGTCCTTAGTGGAAGAGACCATAGTGGCTCAGAGCTTGAGGTGCATTGCGCCCATTTCACTTTTTTCTAAGTAATTTGTAATTGGTTTTGCTACATAAAAGTGAGAAACTTGGCTTGGGGATGTGGCTCGGTGGTAGAACGTTTTGCCTAGCATATGCAAGGCCCTGGGTCCAAAAAAAAGAGAGAGAGGAGAGAAACTTGTTTCTGGCACAAGTTACTATAAACAAAGTTAAAAGAGAGCCAACAGGCTAGGAGATTATTTTTGCACTATATGTAATAGATGATAGATTAATATCTACAATCTTTAGAGAGATCCTACAAATCAATAAGACAAATACTATAAACCCAATATAAAATGGCATAGAATACAAATAGGCAAGTTACAGCAAAGCAAACAGATTTCATCTAAGGAATCACTCACCCCTATGCCCAGAGTCTTCTAGAGAAGGATGTTCATTGTAGTGGTGAATATCCATGAGTAGGGAGGGGTACTGTGAAATTCTGTGTGGCTGTTAAACATTGAAGTAGGTTTTTGTGTCCGTAAAAATAGAAAGCATGGAACAGTATGAATAGGAGATTCCCATTTATTTTGAAAATCATTCCTGTTTGACTTAGAATGTATACATTTTTATTGATGAGTTTCTTTAGGTTTCCTTTATTTAAGGCTGTATTTTTCTAATGATGGCATTAAAGAATGAAATGTTAACTTTTGCCACTTTCTTATATAAGATAGAAAATATATATTCTACATCGTTACCTTTATCCTTTCTTTGTTAATGTACTTTGGTATTATAAATTTTAGCTTCTGGGAAGAATTTAGAGACTTCTCACCTATCTTCCCAGGAACTAAAAGGATCCTTAAAGAATGCTACTATGTTGTTGCATGTTTTGGAGTGATGAATAAAGGAATTCAAAGCTCAGGATTCTTCTTTGCTAGGATTTACTTGTTTTTGGTGTTCACAGCCTTGCAGAGCCTCCCTGCCTCTTACTCTGATGCAGGGGCCTCTGCGTGGGAAGCCTTGCTTGTCCCATGCTCTTAGAAAAGGATGGGAAACATGAGTGGCTCAGGAAAGCAAGGCTTAAAGCTGGCCTAGCCCATGGGAGGAAACCTGCTCTTTGCATCTGTCCTTGCCTCTCTTTTGGAGAGGCTTTCTCACTGGTTTTAACCTTGGTTCCAGGCTCACCAACCTAGGTGAAAGGAGTCTTTGAAACTTACTCTAGTTTTACCTATTTTGCTGAAGTTTAAAACTCCAAAACTCCAGCCTGGAAACAGCAGGAATTCCATCATAAGGTGGCAAGGATATATACTCCCTTGTCTTTCAAAGATTGGCAGTGTCTCTGGGACAGAAGTGTTGCTTTGCTTACTCACATTTCAGTGTCAGTGGACATATGGGGATTGTTTCAGACTTGTTACATAAGCTGTTCTCTGAGGTAGAGAATTTAGGGTAGTGTAATATAAATTTATTTAAAACAAAAACTTTGACTAGTTCTTCTTGTAAAGAGGGGTGATATAATTTGTATTCGTACTGGGAAAAAAATCATTCCATTCCTTTGACCACTACAGAATGGTGGTAGCAACAAGAGAGTAAAAGTTCTTAACTGTTCCTTGGTGCCGATCAGGGAGAAACCTGGAATGAATAGTTCTTAGTGGGTTCCCAACTCTGGAAGGGGGATGGAGAGCTAAGGTACTCTGAATAATATAAGGGGAATTTAGTCCCTACCACCAACAAAATGTGAGGAGCATGTGGAATGGATAAAAGGACCAAGCAGCAGGGTAATATAAAATCCCTGTCTCTTTATACTTTCAGGGAAATCTGACAGACACATGATGCTTTGAGTGAGTTTGTGTGTACATATTTTTTCTTTGGAGTAAAGCATGGAAAAAGAACTGAGTCCCACATCTGGGACTGCTTAGAGCAGAGAGAAGAGACCAGCCTCAGGAGGTGAGATGTGAAAAAGATCAAAGCTCTAGCAAGAGTTGGAGCAGAGCCAAAGAGACTACTAAGAGTATTAACTGCTGGTAATTTGCTGAGATTCTGGGAAGACCATTGGATTTCTTCTTGGGATGGGAGGATCCAGGCAGCTTTTAAAAGCATGCACAAGGACAGGGTGTTTGTAGCTGACATCTGATTGTTATAGTGATGTGTAATTCAGAATGTTTAACAGTGGTTCTCCAAAATCTTGCTCTGTGAATGTTCCAGGAGCTATCATATTATATTCCTCTTTCTGCCCAGTGAAAGCTGTTTTCCGTTCAGACTTCAAAAGGGAAGCAAAAAAAAAAAAAAAGTCCACCACGGAGGACTTTGTCACATTTCTCCTTCCCTGTGAGTTATGCAGAACCTGAGGATGCTGGTTAAAGAGCCAATGAGCTATACCCTTCCCAGCCATGCTATTGCCAAGTAGGGTCTATCATTTAGGGGTAAAGAAAAATTGGGAAAAATCTTCTGTAAAATCTTGGAACTTGAAAACTGTTCTGAGCAAGGACCTAAATAAATAGTAAGACTTTGGTTAGTATCTTTTTTTTTTTTTTAAAGGGAGAGAAAGAGAGAATTTTTTAGTATTTATTTTTTAGTTCTTGGTGGACACAACATCTTTATTTTATTTTTATATGGTGCTGAGGATCGAACCCAATGCCCTGCGCATGCCAGGCGAGCGCGTTACTGCTTGAGCCACCTCCCCAGCCCTTCAGAGTATCTTAAAGTAAGAAGTCATGGTCTCTGAGCAGTGTGAATCTAGTCAGTGCCTCACTGAACTTAGATGGAAGAACCTACTGTATAGTCTCAACACCCACTTTGAGAACAATAGAGGTCAGTGAGCTTTGACTATTCGCCATTCTCCTTTCTTAAATAAGAGCATTTTAATTTTCTTTGGGGAACCACTTCCTTTCCTATTTTCAGAAGTTTTTGGTTCCAGTGGAGTAAGTTCATCTCTTGGAGGACACATAGTCATATGCCAGTCAGAGAACAGTACTTGGCAGGCAGGGGCATAGACCCACATCCAGGCCAATCAGGTCTCTCAGGGTTTTTGTTAGAACTATTAAGAAGTGCACTCTTATTTTCCTTTCCAGCTCGGTTGCCCTGACCCTACAGAATGTAAGTCCCATGCTGCTGGAGACCATCTTGTCACCCTAAGGAGAATACTGCCCAAGAATGAAGGCAACACAGATGACAGCTGAGCTGTGAGATGGCGAAAACTGGAGACCAGATGGTGTCTTGAGTACCTGGATGTAACCATGTGTTAAATTGGTGGAATCCTGGGCGCTTATTTTGTGTGGACCTAGACTTTCCCCTTTTTCCCCTTATAGAAGTTTGATTTGAATCGTCACCTGCTGCCAGAAGTGTCTTAATTAATCCATGTCATAAATGGTATATCATTCTCTTACAGAGAGTATGGTATGGTTCACTTTTTTTTGGTGGGGGATGCGGGGTACCAGGGATTGAACTCTAGGGCATTCACTCACTGAGTCATATCCCCAACCCTATTTTTTGTGTTTTATTTAGAGACAGGGTCTCACTGAATTGCTTAGCAGCTCTCTGTTGCTGAGGCTGGCTTTGAACTCACCATCCACCTGTCTCAGCCTCCCGACCTGCCGGGATTACAGGTGTGTGCCACTGCACCTGGCTAGGTTCAGCTTTTTTCAACAAATCCTTTTATCTTAAAGTGCTGAATTTGAATTGTGAGTTTGTTATAAAAATCAAATGAGACCACACATGTAAAGAACTTAGTATTACCTTTGGCGTAGTAAAAACCCAGTAAATATAGGAAGGAGGGAGGGATAGGGGACAGAAGGAAACAAAGGTGCCAAATTGAAAGAACCCTGAAGTCCTTAGGGTAATATTCTAAGAACCTTCAGACCCTATCTGGTCATACTGTTCTAAATGCCCTTAGCACCCTATACTTTCCCTTCATAACCTTTCATCATGGTTGTGTTGTAATTTTATGTTTGTATCTTATTTTGATTAATACCTGCCTTCCTGATTGACCTGGTCAGGAATGTGGCAACATTGGCAAAATCAGGGAAAGAAGATATTAACCCTCCTTAATCTACTGCATTACCCACATTCAACATACAGAGAATTTTGGCTCAGTGAAATATTTCTTTTTGGTTGTGAAACCCTTTACCAGACCACTAGTTCTTATATTTTTATTGGACCATTTTGTGAAATCATTGAATAATGTGTTTCTGGCTTAATATCTGGAAAGCCTTGCAGAGAAGCTCTTTGTGTTTGAAATCTTCCTTGCTCCTATGTCTGTCAGGCACCTATTTAACTGAGGTAGTCTTCCCTCCCTCAGACTTTTGCAGAAATGTGTTGCAGGTTGTAGGAAGGCCGGGAAGCTGATGAGGGCAAGCTCCTGGCCTTTGGAGACTTCATTCCCTAGCAAGAAACAAAAGCAGTAAAAGGTACCCCTGGTAATCTGGCACTCAATCTTGAGTACTTTTTTGGTGAGGGCATTTATCAAATATGAGCCTGGGCCCCCACCCACTGCCATTTCATCTTAGCCAGGTTGCCTCTCATCCCCTAGCCTACTTTCCCTGAGGTATGTGTGTGGGGGATGTTCCCAGGGCCCATGTGACTTCCACTGGCAAGTGACGATTACAGATGCTTTACCAGTCAGTAAAGCTGCCAAAGGCTTTTGTACTGTAATAATCCTTTTCCTTTTTAAAACTCCAGGGTTTTTCTACTGTTGCCAATAGTTTTGCAAGTCAGCAATTACGGTGTGGATTATGTAATGGCTGGGTAGTAAAAATAGAAAAGACCAGGGTTTGCATCTATTTTAACCAAATCAAAACAGAGCAAAGGGAGGGGAGGAAAGGAGAAGAGGGAAAGACCAAAGGAGGAGGGGAAAAGACATGTGACAAGCGGCAGTATGATTGCATCTTGTGACTGGATAATACAGCCACAATTTGTGTGCCTTTTGCCTGCCATTTTTGACCCAAAGTCCTGCACTTCTTTCTTTGGTCTCTCCATGGGTGGGAGTGCTGCCAGCAGTTCCTTCAGAGGATACAAGATCCCCGTGGATAATCCTTAGCTCAGTCCTGTTGTGTTTACCTGCTTCTGGCAAGCACAGTGGCTCAGGGAGAGGGAGTTGAATTTGACAGCTCCCCTCAAAGTCCTGGTCTTTGTGTCTGGATTTCCAAGGTCTTTGTAGTCAGCTTATTTTCTTGTGCAGTGGTGGAGCCAAGGAGTGGTTTATGGGGAGAGTCTGGCATACCAAATCCCTATCAGTCTTAGTCAAAGCCACCCTAAATAAATATGCAGTGTAATTACAAACCATGTATTCTCTGAAAACAGCTTCTAGATAGACACCCTTAATTCTTCCACTTCCCCACTCACACTTCACTCCTTTGCCCTCTGTGCCCCCGATAAAGGAATTTCAGGGCTTCCACTCATTTGTTCTTGTGTAACTCTGCACCAATCCCCCACTCCTACCCTTAGTTAAGAGTTATATTTATATTTCTTTAGAGACTTTTGGAGCAATTTTAAGGACCCTAATGGTAAAATTTTAGGTACCAGGTGGATCTAGAGCAGGGAAGATATTTTTGGAAAGAAGACTTCTAAGGGCCTAATAGATTACATAAAAACACACTCAGGCCTCCTATGATATTACCTCCAGAGGTTACCATAGAGGGAGGTTTTGAGTTGGTCACTTGTTAATAGCCCTTGAGTCTGTATAAAGCCCAAGCAGAAAGCCCTCTACCTCTTAGGTCTCTGACGTTAGAGAGTGGTGGATACTTTGAAGAAGGCAGCTCACTAATTTCCAAAACTGAACCCAAATAAGTTCAGTAGGGTTAGAGGGGGACCCAGAAGTCCAGATGGTAAATAGACTCAGTCACAAGTAACACTAGAAAGTTGTTTCCTCACCATTCTTCATCATTACTTCTGTATACTCCTCTATATACCCATCATACTCCATTCTCAGAGCCCTCATCTGTACTGGAGTGGCAGAGTGTCAGCAGTTCAGAATAATACTGGTCCCAGCTCCAGTTAGCCTTACTTAGCCCCACCTGTCCTACCTAACCTGCTTAAAGGTCGATAGTTCTAATTCTGGATTTTAGGCATTTCATGAGATAGGTGGGAGTATCTGGGGACCTACCTTAGGGATTTTCAGTCACAGTTCCCTGAATTGGCTAATGTTCATGATGTGGTACCTCTCTCTTACCCTTGTGGATTTTTCGTTTCCTAGAGCTAGATTTCTATTCACATTTGCCAAAGATCGACTTTGGTAAGAACCACCAAATATCTGCTATGATCCAGATTTTTATCCTCCTAACTATGTTCGTTCATGTACTTGAACAAACCTGGTTATGTGTCCTGGACTTGGGTTTGGTTGACATCATTGCAGCATCAGTTTTTCTGTATCTGGACAGGCTGGTCACTCCAAACATATCAGCGGAAGTTGGGCATCTAGGAGAATATCTGTCTTCCAATTCCCATCTTATCTCCCAGTCTTTGAGCAACGTAAGGAGTCCATGGAATTACCTGCTTTAGGAACAACTAAGGGCTGGGGGTCAATCCAAGATTAAATCTCTGTCAAGATCCACAAAGGAAGAATTCCTACCTGAATTCAACTTGTGTTGACTCCTTTCCACCCACCCCATGGATAGAACCATAAAGAGACATCAACTTGACCACAGTAATGTCAGGTACACTGGTCATCCCCTTCTTTTCCTGAAGGAGGTGACTCTTTTTGTCATTAAAATATTTAATAGTTTTCTATGGTACTCATAGTGTCTATTGCTGGAGATACTAAGTTATTCACAGATGGAATAGAATGAATAGCAAATTTAACTACATTTAACTTTTACTCATCCAACTATACTGACAAATTTGAGACACAGTATTGTTTATATATGTGAGACATTTATTTGGATTACAAACAGAACAAGATACGAAATGATGGATCATTTGGGTTAGCTCTAGTACCAGGGCTCAGAGCTAGACAACTATCACCTGTTACTGCACATCCTTTACCCCTGGGGTCCCTTTTTTGTTCGTAATATCATACTGAGAAATGAGTTTGAGGAATGGGCCAAGACAGACATAGGGTTAGGACTCAGGACTTTACCTCTTTGCTGAATTCTTCAGGCTGAAATTGCCAGGAGCCAGGAGAGGGCAGGATGTCAGGTGAGATAGCATGGCACCTGGAGCTATTCTTTTCTTTCAACAGAGGATGGGGGTAAGGAGGGGAGGCTCAGAGGGGGAAGAGGAGAATAGGGAAGAAGGAAAGCAGTGAGTGAGGAGGGAATTGTGAGAAGGGCTAAGTGGGGTGGGTAGTTTGCTACTCTTGAGGAGGTGAGCAGGGATGTCTTGGCAGCCTGGTTCAGCCTTGGAGTAACCTGACTTCAGGGAACAGACCAGTCTCTCTGCTGTACTCTCAACATCCTCTTTCTTTCCAAACAAGACTGACAAAGTCCAAGGTCCAAAGTTCCAACTCTTGTCACAGAAGACCACAGCTGAGGAACGACTTACTAGTGCTTAACTAGTGTATTTTAAGAGGAAACTCCAGGATATTACCTCTATTATGACTTTAAGTATTACTAAAACTATTGTTTATTCTCTAATTGATTTTGATAATTTTAATTCCCAAAAAAGTCTTGAGGCTATTAATGTAGAATTTTTTATAGTTTAATATCTATTGTATTTTATCTTTTTCATTCCTAGTGTCACTTATTTGGTGCTGTGGTCTTTTTTCATAATAATTTTTGTTACTCATCTGCCTCTTATGAAATCAGCTTTTGTTTTAATCATCTCTTATTTGTCTTCTAGTTCCATAACTTTTTTTTGAGGGGGGTACCCAGCGGGCTTAACCACTGACCAATATCCCCAGGCCTTTTTATATTTTATTTTGAAAGAGGGCTCCACTAAGTTGCTCAGGACTTCACTAAGTTACTGAGGTTGGCTTTGAATTGTGATCCTCCTGCCTCAGCCTCCCGAGCCTCTGGGATTATAGGCGTGCACCACAGCTTTTATTTTTTAATCACTTAAATATTTATTCTGTAATAAAAATAATATAGAGGGTCACTTTATCTTACAAAATAAAAAGACTAATAACCCAAAAGAATGGAAAAAGGTTTTTTAAAAAAGATGTCTACATGGCTTATAAACATAATGCAAAGAATAAAGTAAAAAATGCATGTTTTAATGGTAGACCTCCAGGCTTGAGTGGCATTTTATCTGTTGGGTACTAGGGATTGAACCCAGGGGCACTGAAATACTGAGCTATATTCCCGGTCTATTTTATTTTTTATTTTTTGAGACAGGGTCTCCAGTCTTGTTTAATTGCTGAAGCTGGCTTTGAATTGTGATCATCCTGCCCCAGTCTCCCAAGATGCTGGGATTACAGGCATGTGCCACTGTGCTTTGCAATTTAGGCATCTTGTTGCCAGTGCCTGGCGAAGGGACCCCTGGACTGCAGACAGAAGGTGCCCCACTACAGCCCTCTCTTTTATTTACTGGTGTTTCCTCCCCTGTAAATTGTAACTGATTAAAAAAAAATGGCCCCACCTGCCTTTACTTCACGTTGTATCACATCAGATATGGAATGTGAAAGAGATAAGACACCTGAACTCCTGTTTAAGCTCTGGCATTATTATTCTCCCACTGGTGGGCTGCAGGCAGGGGTTGTGAACCCAGCCTAGCCTGGCAGAGCTACTTACCAGGCCTTGCCACTATTGCTAGAGGAAAATGATTTTGAGGGTCTTATTCTCTCTTTAGCTTGCTATGCCTGATGTCTTATTTCTTTAACTTAGTTTGTTTGGGGAGTTTTATAATTCTGCATTCAGTGAAGTAAATGGAAAGGGTAGGTGTGTTGAAAATAGGGTCCAAGAACTGGAAGAGAGGAACAGATAGTCTGCATCAGAGGTTCTCAGATGTTTTGCTCTTAGAAACATTTTACTCCTCCCTTTTAGCTTTATTGAGGTATAATTAATATACAAAAAATAGCACTCATTTAATGTGTACATTTCAAATTTGAACACATGAATACTCTTGCAATTCTCTACCAACCAAGGTAGAGAAAATGTATCTATTCCAAAATTTTTCTTGTTTTCTTTTGTTTGTATGTGGCTTTTTAGTGGGAGGGGTGAGAAACCTAAGATGATATGTATCCTCTAAACATATTTTAAAGTGCACAATACTGTATTGTCAATTATATGGACAATGTTGTATGGCTCTGTTGTATGATAAATCTCTAGAACTTATTCACTGTGTATATAGAAGGGTTAAAAAAACATAGTATAAACATACAGTAGAATATACATACCAAAATGACACATAAACACACACACACACACACACACACACACACATATATATATAAAATTTAACAATAATCATGCCATCTACAACAACGTGGGTAAACCTAGAGGGCACTGTGCCAAGGGAAACAAGTCAGACACTGAAGGAAAAACACTGCATGATTCTACCCTTATGAGGCATAAGGAAGTGAATAGAATGGTGGCTATCAGAGGGTGTGGGGAGGGAGTAATGGGAAATCATTTTTCAATGGTCATCAGTTTCCATTATATAATTTAAAAAATTTAATTGTGGTAAAATAGATTATAATATAAAATTTGCCATCTTCACTATTTTAAGAGTATAGTTCAGTGGTATTAAGTATATTTACTTTATTGTGCAATCATCATCACCAGCCAGCTCCATAACTCTACTCATCTTAACTGAAACTATACCCACCAAATAACAACTCCCCTTTCTCCCCTCCCTCTTCTAGCCACCTCCCATACTGTCTGTTTCCATGAATCTTATTAGACACCCCGAGTGTGTGGAACCGTAGAATGCATCTCTCCCTGTGACCAGCTGTGTTACCCAGCACAGTGGTATCAGGCTTCATGTTGTAGCATGTTTCAGAACTTTCTTCTTTATATGTCTAAACAACATTCCATTGTATGTATATTCCATATTTTGCCCATCTGTTCATTCTTTTATAACACTTGTACCTTGCTTGCTATCGTGATAATGTTGCTGAAAGCATGAGTGTACAAATATCCCCAGCTTTTTTTCTTATTTATTTTGAGACAGGGTCTCTCGTAAGTTTCCCAGGCTGCGCTCGAACTTGCTATCCTCCTGCTTTAGCCTCCCGGGTCGCCGGAACTATAGTTGTATGTCATCATGCCTGTCGAGTTATTTATATATTTTGAATAGTAACCATTTATCAATAATTTGCAGAAATATTTTCCTATTCTGTAGATTGTCTCTTTCTTTTTGCTCTGTCCTTTAGGGTTTTTTCCCACATTTTTTATTGGGTGCATTATAGTCATACATAATGGTGGGATTTGTTACATATTTGTAAGTGCACACAATATAATAATTTGATCAGTATTACTCCCAAGTATTTTCCCTTTCCCTCTCCCCTCCATCCCCCTGGTACTTTTCCTCTATTCCACTGATCTCCTTTTGATTTTCATGAGATCCTGCCTCCCACCAACCCTCTTTTCCACAAATGTGAGAAAACATACCACCCTTGAATTTTGAGTCTGACTTATTTTGGTTCACATAGTTTCCTGCCAGTGACATAATTTCATTCTTCTTTATAAAAGCATTATGGTTTTATGGAATCCCATGTGTCAATTTTTGTTTTTGTTGCTGGTGCTTTTGGAGTCATATTCAGAAAATCTTTGCCCAGACCAATATTGTGGGCTTTTTCCTTTTTGTTTACTTCTAGTTGTTTTGCAGTTTCAGGTTTTACATTTGTTTTTAATCCATTTTGAGTTCATTTTTGTGTGAGATTAAGGTTTAATTTCATTCTTTGGCTTATGTATATTCAATTTTCCCAGTGCCATTTATTGATGAAACTGTCTTTTCCCTATTGTGTGTTCTTTTTTTTCTTTTTTTTGTACTAGGGATTGAACCCAGAGATGCTGTATCACTACCACTGCACTGAATCCCCAGCCCCCCCTTTTTTTTGTTGAGAGAGAGGGTGTTGCTAAATTGCCTAAGTTGACCTCAAATTTGTGATCCTTCTGCTGGGATTAAAGGTGTGTGCTGCTGTACCTGGCAACACATAATTGTTTTTCTTGAGGTGAAAGGCTCACTTCATTCATTTCCCTGAAAACATCTGACAGATATACGAGTATGAAGAAGCATAGTCTGTCAGTCCTTTATACAAAAATGATGTTCACAAAAAAACAAAACAAAACAGGTAGTTCAGCTTGTAAAAACAATTGTACAAGTTCTTCCTGGACTTCTCTTTTCAAAATTGCTTTATGAGTAGACTGTTAGCAAGACAGGTAATTAATAGTCCAGTTGTTTTTTTTTAGAATTTTTTTAATATTTATTTTTTAGTTTTTGGCAGACACAACATCTTTGTTTGTATGTGTTGCTGAGAATCGAACCCAGGCCGCGTGCATGCCAGGGGAGCGCGCTACTGCTTGAGCCACATCTCCAGCCCCAATAGTCCAGTTTTAATAAAATTAATGGTTATTAAAATATTATCATGGACTTTTGTGTGTGTGTATATGGTACTAGGGATTGAACCCAGAGGTGCTTAACCACTGAGCCACATCCCCAGTCCTTTTTATTTTTTATTTTGAAACAGGGTCTGGCTAAGTTGCTTAGAGTCTTGCTAAGTTGCTGAGGCTGGCCTGGAACTTCGATCTTCCTGCCTTAGCCTCTTGAGTTGCTGAGATTACAGGCATGCACCACTGTGCCTAGCTGTTATGGACATTCTTATATGAAACAACTTAAAAGTTTAAAAACTGCAACCATGGTGGGTGAAGAGTATGACTTTTAAGGAAGTTTTGTGCCGGTTTGGTGATTTGGGTTACGGCCCCATAAGTGTCACCCATTGTTGCTTCTACAACATAAAGGCAAATGTCCACAAAGTGAATACTACAAAAACCTTTGGGCATTATTATGAAAATGGTCTTGACCTTATGGACCTCCCTGGAAGGATCTTGGGTGCTCTAGAAGTCAAGGGGGGGGGGTCACAATTTGAGAGCCACTAGTCTCTATGACCATAGACCTTGGTTGCATTTGGCCTCTACCACTTTAGTCAGCCTCCCTGGGCCTTGGTTTTCTCTACTGCAAGTGAGGCACAAGTTTTCGACCCTATTGGACTCTATTTTCTAGTCCTTGAAAATGCTTCTCTCTTAATTGTGATACGACCTTGGCTTCTTTCCTTCTTCCATCTCATACCTGCTTTTTTCTCTTTTCTCCTGACTCCTCTTCAGCTCACCAATTAAAGGTTGACATCCCCATTGTTTTACCTCCTCCTCCTCTCCCTGGGTGATCTTATCCCCTCTCTGATTTTTAACCATTACCTGCAGGCTGATGGCTCCCAAATCTCTTCTTTAATCTAGATGTTTTTCCTAAGCTCCAGTTTCATCTTTCCACCTGGGACCTCTCTACCTGAATGTACTTAAGGCATGTCAAAGTCAGTCTAAATTGATTCCAGAATCTTCTTCCCTTTCTCCACATTGTCTCCTCTTCCAGAATAGCCAGTTCTTGGTTTACTCCTCATCTACTCAACTGCTGAAGCCAGAAGCCTAGGAGCCCTCCTTCGCTTATCTGGCACCCTGGTTTAATCACCTAGGTTTATTAATTCTGCCTCCCAAATATTTTCCCTATGTCTCCCTGCTATCCGTCTTCATCACCATCACTTTAGGTTAGGCCTTCATTACTTCTCACCTAAATTATTACAAGAGCCTTCTTCTTGGTCCCCTGCCAACCATTTCCAACCTAGACTCCAAGGGTTAGAAACCATAAGAGTGTCTCACATTTTATGTTTTTTTTTTTTAAAGAGAGAGTGAGAGAGAAGGAGAGAGAGAGAGAGAATTTTTAATATTTATTTTTAGTTTTCGGCGGACACAATATCTTTGTTTGTATGTGGTGCTGAGGATTGAACCCGGGCCGCACGCATGCCAGGCGGGCACGCTACTGCTTGAGCCACATCCCCAGCCCACATTTTATGTTTTATTAAATAAGTATATATTGAGTACTTACCATTAAGTAAGTATATATTAAATAAGTATATATTGAGTACTTACCATTAAGTAAGTATATATTAAATAAGTATATATTGAGTACTTACCATTAAGTAAGTATATATTAAATAAGTATATATTGAAGTACTTACCATTGCAGGCACTGTGCAGGGTGTAGGAATGCAACAGAGAACACAACAGACATTGTTCCCTTACCACCAGTACTCACGGCGTATGGAGGAGGAAGGAAAAGTACAGGGTATGGATCATTAAGATGCAGTGCAATGGGGAAAGATGGAACAGGTGCTTGGGAACTTCTAGAAGCATAAGCTGAGAGCTGGCTGAGTCCCAGGGTGGTCAAGGAACACTTTCTGAAGGAAGAGAATCTCACACTCAGACTGCTCATTGGGTGGGAATTAAGAGAAGTGGGAGTATGGTAGTGAAATGCTCTCTGATAAATTTGATCATCTCATTTCCCTACTAAACAGACCTCTTTTGAGCTTTTCTACTGCCTGCAGGATAAAGTCCAAATTCTTTACCATGGAACACAACCATTGTTGCCTCATCTTCTACCACACCCTTGCATTTACTGTAATCAATCTATGGTGCTTTCAATTCCCCAAACCCCACACTCTTTCTCAGCTCCAGGCCTTTGCACATTTGGTTTCCTCCACCCTTGCCATCCAATGTCCCATAGCCTATCTATCAAGCTCTGAGTCACTGACATCAGCTGTCTCAGGAGACCTTCCCTGATCCCGCCCATGTAGACTTTGTGGCTCCCTCTCTTGTGTCCCCTGCCTGTGCACACACCTGGACTCATGCACGTGTCACATTGGTAGGGCTCATCCACATGTCTTTCTTGTTTCTGACTGCTATTTCAGGATCCCAGTTCAGGCTTAGTTCCCATACCCTCACCCCAAGATCATTTTGGTTGTTCCCAGGGTGGGTGTTTCCTGTGTCCTAGTGGACAACTTTAGAAAATTATTACCACCTCCACCCCCATCATTTTACTTCCTCCAGCTCTGCAACCTCCCTGTGCCCCTACCACACCCCATGGAGTTATCAGTTCTGCTGGACATTGCCACACCCATCATGCACCTTATACCTGTAGGGAGTCAGCAGCATGCCAGTTGACCTCACTAAAGCAGCAGTGCTGGGAGTTGTTGGTCCCCTGTTGCCTTGTAGAGCCATGGACTTGGCCTGCAGATATATCTAATTTCACAAATACCAATCTATCTCAGAATCAGCTCCTTCCCACTGAGCAAAGCTTCGTCTCTGTATCAGCTCCTTGTGCCAGTTTCCCTCTTACCTTAGAAAGAGTTCTTTCTCAGAAGGTCTCTCAATTCCTCATACAAAGAGGTTCCCAAGGGTTGCCCATGAACGTGCCAGAAAGGGATGATGGCCTGTACCACCATCTATCATCAGCCTGATGGCAAAGTATACATGAATATTTATTTATTTAAAATAATAAATTAGCTGGTGTGGTAGTGCACACTAGTAATCTCAGCAACTTAGTGAGACCCAGTCTCAGAAGAAAAAGCAAACAAGACTGGGAATGCAGCTCAGTGGTAGAGCACCCCTGGGTTCAATCCCCAGTACCAAAAAAACAAAAACAAATACAATAATAAATTATATAAGCAATGCTGAATACAGTTTCATAGTTGAACACCAAATGGTTTAGAAATATATAGAATAAAAAGTTAATGCAGGCTGGGGATGTGGCTCAAGCGGTAGTGCGCTTGCCTGGCATGCGTGTGGCCCGGGTTCCATCCTCAGCACCACGTAGAAACAAAGATGTTGTGTCCGCCGAAAACTAAAAAATAAATATTAAAATTCTCTCTCTCTCTCTCTCTCTCTCTCTCTCTCTCTCTCTTAAAAAAAAAAAAAGTTAATGCTCCTCTTCCTCCCACCCCACATCCAAAAGCCTTTCCTCCAAGTAGGCACTATTAATTATTTGGTAGAAACATTCAGACTTTTTGCTTTGCACTTACACATATGTGAGTCTGAGATAATATTTGTGGAATTGACCTTTTTTCATCCCTGAATTTTCCCCTTTCTTGTCCTCACATTCATGGAGCTCATCACTTCTGAACTTCTCCCCAGGTTAGAAATCCAAATCAGCTTTCAAGTATCTCTGGCTTTTGTGTGCTGAGAGCTTAAGCATTCTCTAGAGCAACCTCAAGATTTTCTGAACAGCTCATCAAAGGACAAGGGCTCTCTTGCAGAGATTGAATGCCTTGACTTGAAACAAGATGGAAGAATAATTTGCTTTGGAGTAGAAAGACCTCCAACCCTTGTAAGCCCTCCCTTTTCCGGTCTGACTAAGGGCAGGAGACACAAGAGGAGAAATGTCCCACCACCTTGTTTTCTACCTGTTCGCCTAGACAGGCAGTAAAATCCCAAAGAGAGTTGACGTCATGGTGAAGGCAGGACACAAGGTCACTGGCAACTTGGTCCGTAGTTCCTGATTGCTCTGAAGAGGCACAGAGCAGCAGGGACTGCCATACCTGGCCTCAGCCAGCCTCACCTTCACCTTCTCTAGCTTGTGCCTGGCTCTTCCAGAATTCAGGAGAATTTAGACACGTCTGACATCAAGTCTCCTATTGTCAGGACTGAAGCTTCCCATAAGCAGTGAATTGAGTTACAGGCACTAAAATGTGATTTCTTGCATGCCTAAGTTTGTAAATTAAGATTCAGATGTCATGTACTGTTCATATTCTGCCACTTAAAAATTAACAATATATCTTAAAAATTTCACACCAGTGAAAAAGTACATGAGCATGTACTTTTAAAAAAGTTTTCAAAAGTATGTGTTCATGATAAGAGATTCAAACAGTATCAAAGGAGAAAGCAGAAATTCTTTTTTTTTTTTTTTTTTTTGAAGGTTTTTTTTTTTTTTTATTGGTCGTTCATAACATTACATAGTTCTTAATACATCATATTACACGGTTTGATTCAAGTGGATTATGAACTCCCCCTTTTACCCGGTATACAAATTGCTGTATCACATCAGTTACCCTTCCATTGATTGACATATTGCCTTTCTAGTGTCTGATGTATTCTGCTGTCTGTCCTATTCTCTACTATCCCCCCTCCCCTCCCCTTCCCTCCCCTCCCCCCCTCCCCTTTTCTCTCTCTACCCCTTTTACTGTAAATCATTTCTTCCATTTGTATTATCTTGTCTTACCCCTCCTTTCCTCTTATATGACATTTTGTATAACCCTGAGGATCGCCTTCCATTTCCATGCACTTTCCCTTCTCACTCCCTTTCCCTCCCACCTCTCATCCCTGTTTAATGTAAATATTCTTCTCAAGCTCTTCGTCCCTACCCTGTCCTTGTTAACTCCCCTTATATCAAAGGAGTCATTTGGTATTTGTTTTTTAAAGATTGACTAGCTTCACTTAGCATAATCTGCTCTAATGCCATCCATTTCCCTCCAAATTCTATGATTTTGTCATTTTTTAATGCAGAATAATACTCCATTGTATATAAATGCCACATTTTTTTTATCCATTCATCCATTGAAGGGCATCTAGGCTGGTTCCACAGTCTTGGAGAAAGCAGAAATTCTTGAATCCTCCATTTCCTTTCCCTAGATATAACTATTGTTAAAACCTTAGAAAATTTCTTTGCAGATTAAGTCACATATCTATTTATTTACTAGCTTTTTTATATAATAATAAGCTCTAACTCTATATACTTTTTGTGCATATATTTTCTTTTTTTTTTTTAAAGAGAGAGAGAGAGAGAATTTTTAATATTTATTTTTTTTAGTTCTTGGCGGACACAACATCTTTGTTGGTATGTGGTGCTGAGGATCGAACCCGGGCCGCACGCATGCCAGGCGAGCGCGCTACCGCTTGAGCCACATCCCCAGCCCTTGAGCCACATCCCCAGCCCCATATATTTTCTATTATATAATAGAAATCTTTATTTCTATATAAATATTTATTTCTATATTTTATTTATTTCTATATAAATAAATAAAAGATAATATTATTTATTACTCATCATTAAATAGATTCTATTTATCTAAGTAGATGTAGTTCTACTTTATTTCTTTCAATGGCTGCCCAGTCTTCTCATAGATTGGATGTGCCACATGTATTTAATTAGTTGATTGGCATTTAAGTGTCCAGATTTTTAGCTATTACCAATTAAGGGCACAATGAACAGAAAAATAGCTAGCAATTGTTGACAACAATTGTCATGTGGTAAGCCATATAACCCTTGAAATGTCCCAATGAGGTAGGCTCTTTTATTGCCTCTACTACACAAATGAGGGAACTAAGTCACAAAAAGATCAATAATTTCCACAAGGTTACAGGCCTGGTAGGTGGAGGATCTGGGACTTGCACCCAGGCAGTCGAGTCCCACTCCTGTCCTCTAGATCACAACACTACAGCCCCTCTGTAGACCCTGAGCACTCATGCTGATATGTCCATTAAAAAGGTCAAACTTTGTGCATTTTACACTTAAAAGTGTTAAATGGTGGGGACATTGTTTTATGAGGAGAGCAATGTTCTTCTTTTATAATCAATTGTGAAGCCCACTTGTTTCCTGAGAACAGAGGGGTTGCTGCTGCCCCTGTGCCCAGAGGCCCCACTAAATAAGAGCATCCTCTCATGCTGTGGTCAGGGCTTCAGCTCTGAATTTTTTCTGGCTCTCTCCCTTTCAGACTGGACTGGGCTCCCAGGAGTCTTGGGAACCCGGCTCATGCCCTTTAAGGCCAAGGCCACAGACTGCTAGAGGAATTTTTCCCTTCTTTTTTCTCTACACCTTCTTAGTCTCCTAAAGGTGAGCGTACCTTCTAACTGGAAGCCCTCTAGTCCCCATTTTCCTATTCTTTCTGCAAGAGGAGAAAAGGACATCCACTTAGAGAAATAGGTGCACCTCCCCACCTGCAGCTCCTACATCTAACCACAAGGGGCCCACTGCAGGACCTCCAGGCCTTGATGCTCACCAGACCTGCACAGAGGTGGGTGGTCACAGTGTGTGGCCTGGCTTCTTCATGGCCTCTGGCTTTTATGGGAATATATCAGTGGTTCTCCGACAAGGACACTCCCAACAGGGAACACGTGGCAATGTTTGGAGATATTTTTGGTTGTTACACTTGATGGTAGAGGCGTGTGTGTGTGTGGCGTGTACATGCCCAGGCATGCACACACACACTTGGAGCTACACATACACTACTGGCATCTCCTGGGTAGGTCAGGAATGCTGCTGAACATCCTACAACATACAGGACGGCACCTACAACAAAGAATAATACAGCCCCAAATGAACCCTGGGCTATGGGAGGGCAGACAGTACCCAGCACATGGCTGCCCCCTGTGGCTTTGGAATCAATTTAAGTGAAGCTAAAAGGTGGGTGGCTGTGTGAAGGGCAGTGGCTGTGGAAGTAGTATTTACACACAAAAAAAATTTTTGTTTTTTTAAATAGAAAATAGTAGACACTATTTTCCTGTCAAAGAACAGGAAGATGGTTGGTGAAGTTTGGGGTGGGTAGTGGGATAGAAAAGCATTCCTTACCTGCATTACAGACTATTGAGAAATTAAGGATGTGGAAAACACTCCAAAATTTACTAGATATGGCCCAGCTAGTCTCAAGCAAAATGCCTGGAATTAAATGTTTATCATTAACCAGAAAGAAGGGAATTAAACTCCGCAAGCTGGAAACTCAAGAATGAAGACAAGGGGCTGGGGATGTGGCTCAAGCGGTAGCGCGCTCGCCTGGCATGCGTGCGGCCCGGGTTCGATCCTCAGCACCACATACAAACAAAGATGTTGTGTCCGCCGAAAACTAAAAAAAAAAAAAAAAAAATGTAAAAAAAAAAAAAGAATGAAGACAAACCATAAGAAAACAAACTGATGAAAACAAGATAAAACAAATTAATGAATTAGAAAACAGGAAATCTGTTCATTTTAATAAATACATTGAAGACAATAAAATTAGATACAAGTGGACCTGGAAATGGAACAAAACATTGATTGAAGAAGCCACAGAGGAAGCTCTGTCTGTGTGTGTATGTGTGTGGGAGGAGGGCACAAGGAGGGTGACAGACTTTACAGCATCGACATGCACTTATTTAACATCAGTTTACTGATACATGCTGTGTGCAAGGCACTTTCTAAGCACTGGGAGCATAACACTAAACAGATGAAGAGCAATGCCCTCAATGCCATTCTGAGCTCTAATGAGCCTTGTCAGGTGGGAACCAGTGACATCAGTTCAGCTAAGTCCCAAGGCTGGCCAAAGTGCCTGGATCCCAAAATGTAAGTTGAACAAACAAGAAAATGCTGTGGCTCAGGTGAGATGGTAAAGCAGGAGATGAGAGGAATTTAAATTTCTTTTCAGAAAGCCTAGATCCAGAGGGCAGAAAAAGAACCTATTACACAAGAACATTAATATTTATTTTTCAGTTTTATTTTTTTGAGATGGGGTCATGCTGTGTTACTGTGGCTTGTCCCAAACTCATAAGTGATCCTCTTGCCTCAGCCTCCTGAGTGCTGGGACTCCAGGCATGTGTCAACCACACCCGGCTAGAAAATTAATATTTATTAATGACCCAGGGAACCTATCTACTCACCAGTGTGTCTGAAGGGCCATGAGATGGACTGACCAGCACCCAATTACCCAACCTCTTAAAACTAAGGACTTACTTTGGAGTGGGTCCCTCCTTCTCCCCCCCTTCTGTTCCCTATTCCAGGCTCCCAGGTAACAAGAAATATTTGCTGTGGAAATTGGAGCTGTTTCCAGTTCCCAACCCTTAGGAGACTGTCTCTATGGAAATGGGACTCTCCCCAGGGGCCATTGTGGATCACCCCCAAACAGCCCTTGCCTTGTAGGCCTGTGGCAGCTGCCATGTCTGGCTAGGCCAACTCAACATCCTTGGAGGTCTGCTCAGAGCAGAGTTTCTGCAGAAATGTTTCGTGGCCAGTTTCAAAGCACCGGGGAGAACAGCTTGCCCTGTGTTGGCTGTGCAGCATCTGTTTTCTCAGAGAGAAGCTGGAGAGAGCTCTGGGGACTCACAGGAAGACATTTTCAACATTAACAATGGCCAAAATTTATGTTATTCTTCACTCCATGCTTGGCATGTTCTAAGTGCTTGACATCCATTAACTTATTTAATCCTGACAACTCTGTGTGACATGTTCAACTGCTATGGTCCCATATTACAGGCCAGAAAGCTGAATCCAGAGATCAGATACCTTGCCCAAAGTCCCAGTGGGGGGTAGGCCAAGCTTGGCCTTCATAAAGCTCTTACATGTGCTCATGGCAAATGCTCCAGGACTTTCCTCTCTGCTCCTTTTTGGACCTTGTGAACACCAGGATGTGTTCATATCTGTAGAAGGGAAAAAAGAAGCAGTTGCCCAATTCTCTCTCCCTGATTCTGACCCCCACTCCTTTTCCAATGGCTTTTATATTTTTTTTCCTGCAGAAGGCATAACAAGTGAGCACTGATTGCAGGGATTCAAGACAACTATGAGACTTGAGTTGTTGAATTTGAATGGGAGAGCCCTTCTGTACCTCCTGTAGGGATTTCTGGGCCTAGAGGGTGAGCTTCTGGGGTAATAGATTGGCTTAGACTTGTCATGAAACTCTGTCACTTAGAAGGACCAGAAGGAGCTGGTGAGTCTGGGTGGGGACACAGGGACTTACGTATGGCTATTCTGACCATGTCCACAGTTTGGATAAAGAGGGTGCTTCTCCATATGGGGCGTCCAACAGCCAAGACGTGAGGCTGTAGATGGGGGAGGGTTGCAGAAGGAGTGGGCGTGGTCTGTTGGTCCAAAGCCAACTTAGCCCTGGAAATAAGGAAGAAACACTTATCAGCTCATTAATTATAGGATGCAGTAGGATTGGCTGTGCCTCTGGGTGTGGGGCAGTAACCTAATGCTTTAAACAAACAGCCCTGCCACTCAACAATAATTAGCAACAATAAGCATCTTCATAGAACTAGATTGATAGGTGGCCAACAACACACAGCCCCAAGCCTGGCCTAGAACTGGGCTTGGTTGCCACACTTGTGGAGCCAGCCAGTGGGTTTGGCCAGCCTACAGGAGTATGCACAGAAGTGATACATTCTTTCTTCTTCTGCTGTTTGCCGATAACTTGTTCTGTAGGAGGCACTGAGAGAAAGGAAATGTGAGATTTAGCAACATTCTAGTGAATTGAGGAGTCAAGATTAATAAACAGCAGCACAAGAAATATTCTATATGTCAAAATAAAGAGTGTGAGTGCTCAGGGCCAAGTAGGACTTAGAGGCAGACTTTCCACCAGATGAAAGGTGAGGTGGACTTGTGGTGGGGTCTGCATTTCCTGTGAGATTTCTAGGACACACTGCAATGCTTCTTTGAAACACAGGAAGAAAATTTTCATATTGTACATATTGTTCTGTGATTTGCTTTTCATGCTTATCAATATGTTGTGAACATTCTTCCTTGTCCATAAATAAACTTCTTATGAATCTCTCATATTTTATTGTGTATTGAACATGATTTAACTAATCTTTTATTTTTGTCACTTAAGGTTATTAACAATTGCACCTATTATATATACTGACACTGGGTGCACCTTTATTTTTATCCATTGGATATGGTCTGTAAGGAGACTAGCTAGATCAAAGAACATGCACACTTTCAAGGTTTTGATACATATTGCTAAATTGCCTTCCAAAAAGGCATATCAGCATAGGTGCTCACCATCAGTCCTATGAGAGTAGCTCTTTAACTACATCTTTTCCATCACTAAATATTGACAATTTAAAAAATTTGTAAATTTGATAAGAAAAAAGGATATTTCATTATAACTTTAGTTTGATTTCTTTTTGTTACTTTATTACTTAGTTTTACAGGCCAATTAGTCACTGGTGATTCTTTTTAGATGAATTATCTGATTATGTACTCTCTAGTCTTCTATTTTCTATATCTTCTTTCTTTCTTTATTTCTTTCCTTTTCTTGCTAACCCTTTTGATTTTTAAATTTTGAAACAGGGTCTCATTAAATTTCTTAGGAGGACCTTGCTAAGTTGCTGAGACTGGCTTTGTACTTGAAATCCTCCTGCCTCAGCTTCCTGAGCTGCTAGGATTACAGGTGTGCACAACAGCACCTGGCTCATTTATTTTTTATTATTTCATGGGATATATTACTTTTGCCTTAATTATTTGTAAGAGTACTTAGTATGTTTTAAGGCTATTAACTCATTGTTTTTCATATGTTATAAATATTTTATTCTAGATTATCATTTGTTATTTAGTTTTGTTCATTTATAAAGTATTTATAATCTAAAATGTCCATGTAATTTAGGTAGTCTTCCAAATCACTGGCTGGAGGTGGCTTTTACCGGAAGCAAGGAGGCAAACAGGTGGCCCCTGACAGGATGCCACTGCATCAGGATGAGGCCCATGAGGCAAGGCTAGAGAGGAAGCCCAGCTGCCAGACTCAGGTGGAGGAGGTGGTGATCGTGGGCAGGAAGCAAGGAAAGGGGAGGAGTCTGGATGACTCACAGGATGCTGACCTGGGTGAGGTCTGAGCAGGTGGAGGATGAGCCAGGATTGGAACTACAGGTAGAGGAGCAATAGGGGCAGGGCAGAGATTGGGACAGTTCCCTTTGGGCTTGTTGAGTGGAGTTTCCTTGTGGGATAATTCACTGGTATTTGGATGAACAGGACTGAACTGATTTCTGGCTTTGTGTTAGACTCAGGCTTTTTCTGCTACAGAATTGTGTATTTGCATACACTATATCCTAATATTGGTGGCTTTTTTTCCCCTAGGTCAGCTCCAGGACCTTCTGGTAGGTTCCATGGAGTAGCTTTAGAGCAGCATCATTATGGGGGCACAGTTTAAGTGTACCTTAATAGGTGCTAGAGTGAGGCAGGCTTCACAATGCTTTTTCTCAGAATTGTTTTTGTTCTTTGAGGATGGGTTTCAAAATCACTTTACCACAGCTGTGTCTCTGGATTGCTCAGTGGAGCTAGGAACATAGGTGACCCCACTTGGACACTTTGAGTCCCTCAGCACCAAATCAGCAGGAGCTGGATTTTGTAGAGTTGGACTTTATTCCCAGTGCAGATAGCACCTGGTTGGTCAGACATAAGCTCTTTACTGTCATTGATCTCTCCATGGGGCTGCCCATAGCCTCTGGCCCAAAGACAGTCTGTGGACTCTTAGAGCCCTTGTGCTGCTGCTGCTGCATCTGCCCTAGATCCCCACTGTCACCAAGCCATCCTGTTGTGGGATTTTTCAGACAGTTGTGCATGGTACCCATCTTCCAGCCCATGCTCTGTCCATGCCCAACCTCCCCTGAGGATTTTTTGTGGGTGCACTTAGGACATCTTTAAATCTTTTATTATCTGTATTCTTGCCAGATGGCTTTCTCATGGTTTCTTTAGTAGACCCATGTTTTGAACTATTTCACATTTGGTAGCCTTTTTTTTAAACCTATTTTCAAGATTTTTTTTTTTTATGGAGAATAACAAACATAAAGTCAAAAATCCTAAACATATATCTCAGCAAACTTTTACATAGATATTCACTATATAACCACTTAAAACTCAAAATATTTCTTTTCTTTCTTTCTTTCTTTTTTTTTTTTTTTTTGTACTGGGGATTGAACCCAGGGGCTTAACCACTGAGCCACATCCTCAGCCATTTTTCTATATTTTATTTAGAGACAGGGTCTCACTGAGTTGCTAAGTGCCTCACTAAGTTGTCCAGACTGGCTTTGAACTCATGATCCTCCTGCCTCAGCCTCCCAAACCTGTGGGATTATAGGCATGGGCCACTGTGTCCAGCAAGGTTTCTTTTGGAGTTAATAAGCAACTGAGGGATGAATGTGCTCCCATTATGTTTATTTATTTTTTCCTAGAAATTTCATGAAGGGTGTTATATGGGGAGCTACATGTCAAGTTTGGCTTTAGAAAGGGATATGGAGAATGGAGTGGAGTGGCTGATCATATTCTGATCATCCCCCTAAATAGCCATGGAAATTTTTTCCTTAGTTTCAATAACCTGCTTCATAGGGTGTCATGAAGATTACATGAGGCATTACATGTAAGTGCACAAAAAATGTTAATTGCTGTTTTTGTTGTTATTCATAAGGATGATGAAGAGGAGGCCATGTTCTGAACTGAGAGTGTAACTCAGAGTCACCTGAGGCTCTTTTGCAAAACACATGTGCTTGACCCAGCCAGATAGCTCCTGAGTCAGGATCTAGATTTTGCACGTATTCCCAAGTCATTCTGTTGCTCATCCATGGCTAAGAACCACCAGGCTGGAGGTGACTATGCCTGGAGGCAAAGAGGCTAACAGGTGGCCCCTGCCAGGGTGCAGCTCCCTCAGGATCTGGGCAGGGCTGGAGAGGAAGCCCAGCTGGGCAGACTTAGAGTGGAAAGGTGGCCAAGGTGATAATGGCGGGGGATGTAAGATGGAGAGGAGTCAGGGTGACTCACAGTGTGCTGATCCGGGTGAGGGCTGAGCAGGTGGAGGATGAGCCAGGGTTGGAACTACAGGAAGAGGAAGGGTGGGGGTGGGACAGAGATTGTGATAATTCCCTTTGAGTTCCTTAGTATTTGGATCTTTAGGCTTGGGTGGGTAGTGTAGTTCTGGGAGGCTCAGGTGCAGAGAAGATGGATAGAGCCTCCACAGAGTGAATGTAGAGGTCAGAGGAGGGCCAAGTTCACAAGCATCCATCTCTGCAAAGGTCTGTGTCTGCCTAATCTGCCCTCCCTAGAGATAGAGAAGACTCTTTTCTCATGTAGTAACCCCCCTGATGTTATAGAAGACTGAAAAATAAACTCAGTTTTCTCATCTAGAGATAAATAATGACTTTAGGTCATTCCCTTTTCTCAAGCTCACGAAGTTTTTCATATCCCTCAACAGAGGAGCTTGCTTGCTTCGCCCTGATCCATCAGCATCCTCAAGCAGCACACTGAGTCATGGAAAGTGTCATTCTCTGACATCCCCTGTGTTGTCACAGCCAACTACAGGTGGATGGTTTCCTTAGACCCTGGCTTTCTTCAGGCCCCTGCTGTCAATGAGTTTCTCTTTTGTAAGAATTTAAGGTCTGATCCTTTTTAGTTCATAGTGTGATGATTGGGTGTTCACGCTGTTGTGTGAGATGTGCCTCCCTCTGAACCTTGTTACAACATTGACCCATTGGCATATTACCTATCTGTCATGAGAGAGAGGGGGAAAAAAAAGAATTTAAGGGATTCCAGTGCCTTTCTCAGAAGCATTTGCATTTAGGATTGCAGGTGTAATAGAAATCATGAAAAATGTTGCATTCGTCAAAGAAGGTATACTGGAGTGGATTTATTATTAACTTGCTTATTCTAGAGCATCACCATCCAATAGGATTTCCTAAAATGACAGAAATGTTAGTTTGTGCTGTCCAATTTGATAACCATTAGTCACCTGTGGCTTTTGAATGTTTGAAATGTGGCCAATATGAACAAGGAACTGTTTTTTGTTTTGTTTTTTTGTATCAGGGATTGAACCCAGGGGTGCTTAACCATTTGAGCCATATCCCCAGCCCTTTTTATATTTTATTTGGAGACTTGGTCTCACTAAGTAGCTCAGGGCCTCACTAAGTTGCTGAGGCTGGCTTTGAGCTTGCAATCCTCTTGCCTCAGCCTCCTGATCCACCAGGATTATAGGTGTGCACCACCTGGCCAGGCTCTGGATTTTTAAATTTTAATTAAAATTCAAATTGGCAAAAGAAAAGCAGATGCCATTATGTTGTATTCAACGAGAAACAGGGACCTTAGGCCTGACACTCCACTCAATTGCCCCACTATGAAGTGCCCCTCAAGGGTGACATTGAATATAGATCTTTGAAATCAAATGAACTTTTTTCCTGCCATCTCTCTGTCCTCTGTTCTTGTCTTGCCTGAATTGAGAGGCAAGACAAGAACAGAGGTATGTCAGCCATACCCCATGACCTCTCCCAGCCATTGTCTTTCCCACTCTTCCAACTCCTGGAAGGTCACCTGAGCCTTTCTGCCCTGGCATCCCCCTCCCTACTCCTGGTCATGGATCAAACCCCATCTCCTCCAAGAAGCCTTTTCTGACTCTTCTGTCCCTATGAGGTAAAGACAGTTTTAGGGCCCTGAGCAGATTCCATTGGCTTCCTAGTTGGAAGTGAGGGGTGGGGTGGTGATAGGTCTCAGGAAGATGTGGCTACTGGACATTGTATTTCAGCTTCTCTGGCTACTTTTTTTTTTGGTACTGGGGATTGAACCCCAGGGCACTTGACCATGGAGCCACATCCCCAGTACTATTTTGTATTTTATTTAAAGACAGGGTCTCACTGAGTTGCTTAGGGTCTCACTTTTGCTGAGGCTGGCTTTGAAATCACTATTCTCCTGCCTTAGCCTCGTGGAGTCTCTAGGATTACAGGTGTGCACCACTGCACCCAACCTCTGGCTACTTCTCACAGTGAGAAATAAATATATCTCATGTACCAACCACAGCACATATTCCTATATATACAACACAAAAACAAAGTTTTATAAACATAATACTTACCCTCACTAATACACAAATGAAGCATGTGGATATTTTCTGCCACATTTATTTTTTAAAGAAAAATGTTGATTATGACCCATGGAACTGATTTCATAATGCACCAATGAGTCACAACACACAGGGAGAAAAGCATAGCATAAGATTATAGCTTCATCTCTGATTCCAGCCCTGACAGCCATCCCTGACCAGACTCCAGGCAGGTCCAAACCTGGGATGAGCAGCTTGTCTTCCTGTCCCAGCATTGTCCAGACATGGCACTCCAGGCTCCTCACAGAGAGGGCTAGTGGGCACCCAGTCTGTGCTGGTGGCCATAGTCACAGATATGGTCTCAAGAGACTGAAGTCCACAAAGCATTCTAGACACTCAAGAACAAGATGCCAGCTCAGGGTCAGAGTCACAAGCTGCATACCTCATCCTTGATGAGGGACCTTCCAGTCCTAGTAGGGGGTAGCGGTACTACTGACCTAGCAGGGCCACCAATGACAAATAGAAACAGAGGCTGAGGCAGGGGTATTGCTTAAGCCCAGGATTTCAAGGCCAGCCTGGGAAACATAGTGAGACCTCCATCTAAAAAGAAGAAGGGCAAGGGTGGGGAAGGGGTAAGGAGGAGAAGAGCAAGACCTGGAGCTGTCATTCTGGCCAGAGGACAGATGATAAATATATTTAAGGAGCTTCCTGGGAGCACATGAGTCTTCATGCCCCATCTTCCTTTGGATTTTATCACTGAACTGGATGTTATGAAAAGCAGGACCCTAAGAAATAGCTAAAGCAAAATTCCTGCATCCAAACCAGGTGCTTTATTCCTCTGGGGCCTCAAACTCTTCTAACACCTCTGTAGGGTGGGGGGTGAAGATAGCTGGGTAAAGTGGCAGAGGCAGCAGGTGGCTTTACAGACGGACTTGTAGATAAGAGGAAGGTGAAGCTGTAGGGAAGGATAGAGAACAACAAAATAGAAGCACAATTCCATTAGGGTCCAGTTTCATAGGGAATGCTTGTAAGGAAAATCAATCACTGCAGCAGGAAAAGTTTTTTTTTTTTTTTTTTTTTAAGGTATCACAAACTGTGAGCCAAATCTTAGTAACATTTCCCTTCAAAGTGGCTAAAATACTTTTTGGCAATTGAAGTTATACTTTTCAGAAGAAGAATTCAACGAAGATTCTGGTTAATTGAGATGCTATTGAGTTGCACTCTTTGAGCTAGTCCTCCCCCTGGGGACTGTACACACTGTGATCTCAGGTTCAGCCCCCCCCCCCCCGCCCCCGCCTTCCTGGAGCTTGTCTGTCTCACCAGAAAATGCCTCCATTAGTGTTGGGCTAATTTACTTGCTGACACCTGGAGATGGGTGTGGAGAGAGAACTCTGAGGTAGGCCCAGGTGACCAGACGGTGAGACAGAGCCACTCAGTATTTGGGCTTGGGGGGGACAGTTTTGGGAGCAGAGGGGTGAGCTTAAGGACAAATTTTACCCTCTTTGCCTGAGAAAGGGCAGCTCAATCACTTTGGGACCCTGTTTATTTGGTAACATATCCCTCCAAGCTCTCTGGCCACTTGGACCCCCAATCTGCTTCTGTGAGTCACCCTGGGTAATTATAGGGGTGTTCCTCAGGTAGGGGACATCAAAGAGAAGCCAGGCATTTCTGAAAGAAAGACGAATTATTCCATACCATTGGAGAGACCATGAAATAGAAAGTGGTGAGGTTGGGGACCTGTCACATCATCAGGAGTTTTCTGTCTTAACAATAGATTACTACGCATTATACATACATAATACATTACACACCCCATGGCTGACATTTGCAGATGCTATTTGATTATAAAATGATAAAACCATTTCTTCTGGTTGGGGGCAGAATAACAATAAATAAAAAATAATAATGTAAAATAACAATATCAAAGGTCTTTGATAAAATTTCAGAGTGTTGGGGCTGGGGATGTGGCTCAAGCGGTAGCGCGCTCGCCTGACATGCATGCGGCCCGGGTTCGATCCTCAGCACCACATACCAACAAAGATGTTGTGTCCGCCGAGAACTAAAAAATAAATATTAAAAAAAAAAAATTTCAGAGTGTTTACAAAGCTGTCCCATGTCACCAGCACCAGAGATGGGGTAGAGCTTGTTCAAGTGGTGGTCTCAAGAAGCTGCTTAGTGGGAATATAATAACACGAGGGACTAAGGAAAACCTCCTTCACTTGACCATGCTGAGTATCAACTAGATTCTGATGATGAAATCACAAATGATCCTAACAGGAAGAAAGCGGGGTGGGGCAGCAGCCAAAGTGGACAGGTGAGCTTAGTTCTTCAAGGCGCCTCCTGATTCTTCACATTCACCTGTGCTCTTCTTCATGGTGATCCAGGTATGTCACCTCCCCCAGGAGGACCAAAGTCCACAATCAGTATTAATTGCAAAGGAATCAAGTCCATGTGGAATGGGAGGCAATGACTCCCCTCTGCCAGGGAGTGTTCATATCAGAAAGAAAGAAAAAGTGTCCAATTTCTGTTTTGCTTCCAATTCTGTCTCCCTTGAGAATAGTTCTCAAACAGGAGGGAAAAAAAAGTGGAATAAGCATCTTTGAATGAAATAAAGCCCCCAACAGTAGGGAAGACGTTAGTGAGGCCCCTCAACCCCTTTCTGGAACAACTCCCATCTGTTCTGTTTCCCAAATGGGGTCAGCCGGGTAGACAAGAGCCTCTGAATCAGCATCTAAGGGAGGCCATCTAACCAGAAACAAATCCATTTATTAGTTCTAGATTCAAATACAGATGAGGAAACTGAAACTTATCCTGCTAAGCTATTTATTTATTTAAAAAAAAATACCCTGAAGGGATTTATTTAGATGACCTAGACCTGGAGAGGGACAGTAAATGGCTTTGGGGTGACAAAATCAGAATTCTAGTCTTATCAGGATGGAGGGAAAAAAGGGAATTTTACTTGGAAAAAAATGTAATACTTTATATTCAGGTCCACTAAAAGGTGGGGGAAGCCGAGGGGCCCAAGGGAGCTAGTTTTCTATAGTTTCTTGTGGACCAGGAGGGAGAGGCTCAAGAGAGCCCAGCTACAGTTCTCATCTCTCTGGACCTAGAACAAAGAGAGGCCACCACCCTTCCTCACTCCCTGGCCCAGTATGGGGTGCAGGCTCCAGGACACTGACCATATAGGAAATGTCCAGGCAGGCCACCAGGAAGAAGAAGGTTTGGGGACAGGGGAGTGGGCAGTAAGGCAGGGGGCCAGCAGCCTGGAGAAGAAAGGTGAATTTAGATACTGAGAAGTCCCCCGAGGGTGACAGCACAGTTCTGTACATCCAGCAGCCATGTCAGAGGCAGGAAGACTTGGGCTCTGTCTGAGGAAGATGCTGTGTGTGATGGCAAATTCCTGGCAGTGAGAGGGCTGCAGTCTCCGGATGGCCTCCCTGCCAGGAACTCCTCAAAATGGGCTTTAGGGCCTACATGGGAAGGAGGCCTGAGGACTTCAGAAGCCCCCTCCCCAGATGCTGAGGGACGCCCTGGACCCATCCTTGAACAGCAGTTTGAAGAAGAGATTAAAAGGGCAAAGCAGAGTGCCAGGTTCATGTCCTGTTTCTGTCTTTGGTGATCTTGGACAAGCTACTTAAGCTCTCTGAGCCTCTACCCCTTCGTTAAAAATGAGGACCAGGCTGGGGTTGGGGCTTAGTGGTAGAGCACTTGCCTATCATGTGTGAGGCTCTGGGTTCGATTTTCAGCACCACATATAAATAAATAAAATAAAGGTCCATTGACAACTAAAAAATAAAAACAAAAACAAACAACCCAAAAAACAAAAAATGAGGACTGGGTCAATAGTACACACCTGCTAGGATTTCTTTGCAGGTTAAAAATAGATAAACTAAGGCACTCAGAGCTGTGCCACACCTAAGATGAAGACTATGTGCTGGATTGTCATTGTCACCACCATCATCACCACCACTGATTCACCACACTAACTGAACCCTGTCTTTGCTGGGGGTGTAGAGATGAGTAGGTGGGGTGCCTGCTTTCAGTCAGTTGCAGTCTAGTGTGGAAGGCACAGAACTATCACACGTGGAGATGGGGGTGCAGCGTGGGGTGTGGTGATGTCACCTGAGACAGGCCCATCTGGAAAGGCTCCTGGGGGCGGAGGAAACCAGCTTCTGAAACTGTGACGTGGCTCAGAAGCATTTTCAGTGTCTCGCTGGGCTGTGCTCTCAGGCTGTTTGCTCTGGGGGTGGCTGTACCCAGGTGCCTCTGACACGCCCCAACTGAGCACTAGGACTGCCCAGGCTGGCTGAGCAGGTCTGAGGGCACAGGACCCCGCCCCAGGGCCCCGGGCATAGCTGAGGCCCATAGTCCCCCATTCCTGAGCCTCAGGCCTCCACACTAAAGCTCCCCACACGTGTGCTGGGCCAGTCCTCTGTGGTGTGGTGACACACCCTATCCTGGGAGATGGGTGGTGTCAGGGTCATCCCATTTTACAGCTAAGAAAACAGTCTGGGACTTTAAGTATCTTATAAAAGTCTGAGCCAGGACTCGGAGCTAGGGTTTTTAATGCCAAAATCTGGTGCCATTTCCGTACCCAACCCTGGGCAAGACCAGAAGTGACTCAGCTGAGAACCCTGACCTCTGGGAGGAGATGGAGCAAGATGACCACCCAGCCCGGGGTGGGGGGCAGAGGGCTGTGAGGGGCCTGCCCTGTAGAACCTGTCCACCTTCTTCCAGGTGGACCCCCGGGCCCTCTCACAGCAACCTTTCTATGTCTTCATAGGGGCCACTGTAGACACAGAAGGACATGGTTTAAGGAAAACAGATGTAAGAGACTGACTTTTTTTTTTTTTTTTTTTTGTACTAAACCCAGGGGGACTTAACCTCTGAGCCACATCCCAGCCCCAACCCTTTTTTCAGTTAAAATAAATAAATAAATAAATAAATATAAAAAAAATATATATACACACACATACACTTTTTTTTAGTTGTAGGTGGACACAATACCTTTATTTTATTTGTGTGGTGCTGAGGGCCTCACACATGCAAGATGAGTGCTCTACCACTGAGCCCAAGCCCCAGCCCCTATCCCCAGCCTTTCTAATTTTTATTTTGAGACAGAGTCTTGCTAAGCTGCATAGGACCTCACCAAGTTTCTGAGGCTGGTCTTGAATTTGTGATCCTTCTGCCTCTGCCTCCTGTGCTGCTGTGATTACAAGCATGTGCCACTATGCCTGGCTGAGGCTGGTCTTTCGTGTGAATGTACTCAAAATAGAAAATAGTTTGTTCTGGATGAAAAGCGAGGAAACATGTCATCTCCTAGACTACTGTTCTTCTCCATGCGGCAGGTTTATATTTTTGTTTTGTTTTCTAATTTTGGTAAAATACATAACATAAATTTTTACCATTTTTAGCCTTTGTGAATGTACCTACCGCCCAGTTGCATTGAGTACATTCACAGTGTCCTGTAACTACTGCAACCAACTATTTCCAAAACTTTTTTTTGTCTTTCCAAATTGAAACTCTGTATCCATTGAACATTAACTTCCCATCCCTCCTCCCCAACTCATGCAGTTATAGTTCCACTTTCCTGTCCCTATGAATTTAACTACTCTAGATGCCTCATGTAGGTGGAATCATACCATATTCATGTTTTTCTTTTTTTCCTTAATGTCTGGCTTATTTCACTGAGCATAATGTTTTCAACATCCATTCATGTTATAATATGTATCAGAACTCCACCCCCCCTTTTTTTAATATACCTTTATTTATTTATTTATGTGGTGCTGAGAATCGAACCCAGTGCCTTGCACATGCTTGGTGAGAGCTCTCACCGCTGAGCCACAACCCCAGCCTCAGAGCTCCACCTCCTTTTAAGGTTAATGACACTCTATTGTATGGTCATGTCACATTTTGTCCCCCTAGTCATTCAGCCATGGACATCTAATTTGTTTCTACCATTCAGCTACAGTGAATGAATAATACTGTTGTGAACACGGGTGTAAAAATCTCTGTTCAAGTCTCTACTTTCAGTTCTTTGGAGTCTACACCCAAAGAAGTGTGATTGTTGGATTGAATGGGTAACTCTGATCTACTTTTTGAGTCGCTGCCTACCATTTTCTACAGTGGCAGCACATTTGCATACCCACCTGCAATGCAGCAGATGTTGGTGGGGATTGGGGTGGTGGTGGTGGTGGGTTCTGATTTCTCCACATCCTCACCAATGTGGCAGGGTTTTTTAATTTCTTATTCATGCTTATATCCTCAGAGACAGACAGGAACACACACAGTAGGAACTCAGTAGGTTTTTGTTGTTGTTGTTGTTGTTGTTGTTTTGGTACCAGAGATTGAATCCAAGGGTGCTTAATGACGGAGCCACATCCCCTTTTATTTTTTTATTTTGAGGCTGAGACTCACTAGGTTGCTTACAGCCTCACTGAATTGCTGAGGCAGTCTTCAAACTTTCAATCCTCCTGCCTCAGCCTCCTGAGCTGCTGGGATTACAGGTATAAGCCACCACGACCAGCTTTAATAGCTAATTTTTCAGTAAAAGGGTGGGGGACCAGGGCTGAGGCTGTGGTTCAGTGGTAGAGCACTTGTCTGGCATGTGTGAGGCACTGGGTTCAATTCTCAGCACCACATTAAAATCAAATAAAGGTATTGTGTCTAACTACAACTAAAAAAAAGAAAGAACAAAAGAAAGAAAGGAAGGAAGGGAGGGAGGGAGGGAGGGAGGGAGGGAGGAGGACATTGGTCCCCGAGCAGCTGTACCTGGAAACCCTCCCACCTGAAGCTGGCACGCCATCAAGAGTGCCCTGCTCACACAGGGTCCCTAGAACTTCCCCTGTGAGTCCCTGTTCACCTCTGAGAGAATCACCCTTTTGAAGGGGTAAGCTATTTAGCGGTGCCCGCTGGTGTCAAAAGCTACACTGAAAAGAAAATTATGCCAAATAGGACCATGGAGCTGGAGGCTCCGAGGAGGTCAGAGTCTCTAACAAGCTGGTTTCTACAGGAGGATTTTTTCAAACTGAGACTCTTGATCCATTTATGACCCTTGAAACCAATTTTTAATGGCCAAATCTAGCACTTATGAAAAATGAAATTTAAAAAATGCCAGGGAAAACCACATGGGGAAAAAAAAAGTGCATACCATTTTGTGTAACTTTTGCTTGCCGTGTGGTGTTTATGTGTATGTGTGTTGGATTACAAGGAGTTTGAGAATCACCACTGTTTGAGCTCACAGCTTCCGCTTCAAGACTTCCCCGTGGTCCAGAGCTTGCCCACTTTATCAGGAAGCCCACACTGTTTCGGGGCTCACCGTGATATGGGAACATTTCTCCATTAATTGAACATTCAGCCTGTACAATCTTTCTCTGAGCCCCTACTGTGTGCTGGGGAGATTTATCCCAAGGGCATAGTTTATCCCAAGATCAGTGAAGAGCCATGGGAAAGTTTTAAGCAGGTGTGTGCGCATGAGTGTGTGTGCATGTGTGTGTGTGTGTGTGTGTGTGTGTGTGTGTGTATGTGTATGTGTGTGTTTACGTGAAAGGAAAAGTTCATCCAGGGAGAAGAGTGGAGGGGCCTGAGGAATGTGAAGGAAGGAAGCTGTGGGGCAGGGGGTGAGGAAAGCCCACCTCTTTTTTCTGTAGATCCTGGAGCTTGTCTGCGTGGACCTGGGAGTTGGGTGGTAGGAGAGATGGGATGTGACCTTTGGGAACATCCCCCATTTTCTGTGTCTAGTCCTGTAGCAGAGACACTGGAGAGAGCTGGCAGGTTTAGGGGCATGGTCTCTGAGTCTCCAGGACTCCCATTTCCAGGGTCTTCTTCACTCAATCCGACTCCTCCCAAACTCCCCATCTGCACCTCTGTCCGGGCTGTCCCCTCTCCTTTCCCTTTCTTCCTAACTCAAGGGCCAGAGGACGTGTACCTCCTGTGCAGGGCTGTACCCACCATTGAACTCCTCTGCCCTGCCAAGCCCAGCCCTGCCTTGTCTGGTCTGTGACCAGCAGCGTGGGCTCGTGTTGGGCACTATGTGCTGATGGGGACTCCTTGAGCAAGACAGGAGTCTTGCCACTCAGTGGCTTCACAATCCTTTCCTGGTTCACAGTGAGAGGTGTGTACAGATGGGGCCCCAAACTGTGTTCCTTTTGTATGATCAAGACAGACAGCAGGGCGAGGCCTGGCGCAGCAGAGCCCAGCAGTGAGAGCTCCCCAGAGGGAGTCTGATGGCCTTCATGTCCTTCACCTTTTGGATCCTGAATGAGGAGGGGTTGGTGACTGATACCAGAATCCAGGGCACCTCTACGACCTGCTGCATGGACAAGGGTCTGGGAAATAATCTTCCTATTTCCAATGCGATCTCCCTTCTACTCAGCACAGTTGACTGGGGACCTGAAGGCCTGAGTTCTGTAAGCTTTCCAGGTTGTGCCCATATGGACTCATGATCTGGGATGCCTTGACCTATCCAGTGGGCAGCCCTGGTGAGCAGATCCTGCTCCGGGGACCCTTGTGTCTGACTGGATGGGTGCTTTTGCCTGTTCACCCACTGGGCAGTGGGTTGCTGGGGAGGACATTCACCCTGTTGGCTAAACTGCCCCATGCATTTGGGCCACATGTGGAGTTACACATGCAAGAAGCAGCCCAGCTTTGAATCCACCTGTATGACAGAGCCTTCTACACTTGTGTCTTTTGATAGAGATTTATATTGGGCCGTGTTTGCTTTCTCCAAGGCACGCATCTGGCTGCAGTCTCCACAGATCTTGTTTAGGGTGACTGCTTCCTTCTCTGAGGTATCCTCTTATACTCTCCTCCGTCAGTGAATTTAAAATTTTCTGCATGATATGTAGTCACATTTTAAGTCTGGCCATTCTAAACTTCCCCTTCAAATGTCAATAAAGAAATCTTTACTGTTGCACAATACCAAGGCAGATGAGCGGAAACAATTGCACTTATGCACACGTGTGGTTCTTTGGTGACTACTGCAGCTCATGTTACCATCCGTGCCACACCCAGGCCTGGGCTCTGCTGGCACTGTCCTATACCCTCCCACCAAGCTATGACACAAGGCAGAGAGATTGCTTCATTGTCTGCCCCCATTAGGCTCTTAGCTCTCAAAGGGGGCAGCAACTGTCCTTGTCATTGTTTTGTCCCCCGACCAGATACATGAAATCAGTGCTGTCTGCGTATTTGTTGAGTTGATGGAATTTTAGACTTCCTGAGTGTGGGGACTCCCTCCACCCCTTTCTTACCAATTTAACATCTCAGTCTGCCCAGAGCTCAGCACACATGGGGTCAATGGGTTAGCCAGTTGATGGGACTATTAGAGAGTGACCTTGAAAAGTTTTCCAAGTCAAACTGGATTTTGATCTTCAAGGAAACAAACAAACAAACAAAAAACCCAAAGGCCTGATTTTGCCAAATATCTGGAAGATCTGCCAGCCGAAGGCCAGACCCGATCATGTGTACCATAATCATAGGGCCATGGGAAGGTGGTTCTGTGGGGTGAGAAGAACTTGGGTAAGAAAATAAGAGAGGGGCTTTGCACAAACCAGTGGTGATTAAGTGCCAGGAACTGGGATGTGGTTAACTCTGTTCTCTGTCCTTGAGGACTAAATTCAAAAGAAACAGAGAAAGAAGGAAGAAGAAAAAGAGGAAGGAAGGAGGGAAGGGAGAGAAAGAAGAGGAAAGAAGCAAAGGAGACAAGGTGTATGCTTAGAACCAGAACAAGCCGGGCCTGAATCCACTGCCCACTTCTTTTAATTGTGGAGGTCTAATACATTCTTCTTCTCGGAGCCCTACTTTCTGCATCTGTGGAATGAGATTTAGACGTATGTACGTGATGTGCCTCACATTGCTCTTGGAATGTGGCAGACAGTAAATAATGAAATTACTATTACCATAGCAAAATGTTTTGCATGCTGTATCAGTTAGGGTTTAGCTAACTTAAGCCAAAAAAAAAAGGGCATTTATTAGACAACTCCTGACTCAAAGAGTTGAAAAAGGGGTTGATTCCCAATATCTCAGGAAGGCCAGGGATTTCAGCAAATCTGCCCCTGGGCAGAGGAAGCACCAACCTTGGGTCACCTCCAGGTTCTCCCCAGTCTTATTGTCCGGTTTGGATCCTGTGCTGACAGCCCCATCAGGACTACGTGACCCCAAGTTCCCCTCAGAAAGTGAGTCCAGAAGAAGGGAGGTGCAAGTCCCAGGCCACCACACAGGAAGACCCACCCCCAGGCTCACTGAGGCTCTTGGGGGGGGGTAACCCTCAGCACTCCTGTGCAGAACTATGTAATTACCACCCCACCCTCCCCCATTCTTCAAATTCCTTCACTCGTTTTAATTTCAACACACTATCTACTTGACCCAGACCAGCCCTGAGCAGGAGGGTGGCATCTTTGCTCAAAGGTCTACCCTGCCCCAAGGGCCTCCTGCTCTCTCCCCAGCCCTTCTCAGGCCAAATGTGCACCCTACGTGGAGAACCTCAGGCTCCCTTATAAAGCTCTTTTTTGCTTCTTCCTACTTTGACTTGTCAAAAGCAATTAAAAAAAAAATCTTTACTCTTGGTCAATCCTGCAGCGACTATGTTCCCGGGAAGCTTCTGGGAGACTTGGGGGGTATCCAGCAGAGCAGCAGCTCCAGGGAGAATTGAAGACACCAATTCTGAAGATTCCTGAGGCCCCCTCCCCACGGCCACAGGAGGGAAGGGCTTGGCCAAGGGCCCCATCCCAGGCTTTGCCAGTCCTTTCTGCTCCTTTCAAGGGTCTCCAGGTCTGAGGGGATTATACTTCAGAGCCCCAAGTTGTGATGCTGTCCAGGGTCATGAATCAGGCCCCCTCCTTCAGGATGTGGCATCATGGACTTGCCTTTTGCCTCTCTCTTCCATCCCCTCAAGATTCCTAGTGTGCAGAGCTGGCCCAGCTCCGCCAAGATTTATTTGTCTGTTCAGGGAGGTACTGCTGGTCACCTACCTTCCCTTTCTTGTGCCTTTAGTTATTTATTTTTACCTTTTTGTTGTTGTTGTTTTTAGATCTACATAACAATAGAGTATATTTGGACATATTATATGTAGATGGAGTATAGTTTATTCTAATGAGGATCCCATTCTTGTGATTGTGCATGATGCAGAGTGACACTGGTGGTGTATCATATATGAACATAGAAAAATTAAGTCCAATTCATTCTACTGTCATTCCTAATCCCATCCCAACTTCCTTCCCTTCCTGTGCCCCTACTAAAGCTTATCTTTCCTTTATGATAGCATCTATATAATTAGAAAGCTTTGACCAATGAATTCCCACATAGGCAGTAAATTTTTAAAATCTCAGAAAATTTTTTATTTTAATAGGGGAGTTTTAATGACAGAGTTTTGAAGGATAACTGAAGTTCCTTCTTCTTGTGAAGTTCCCTGGGAGTATAGCTCTAGTGCTTAAAGGATGTCTGGGTAGATGGAAGGATGGATGGTGGATGGGTAGATGAATGGGTGGATGGATGGATGGATGGATGAATGGGTGGATGGATAGATGGATGGGTGAATGGGTAGATGGATGGATGAATGGATGAATGGACGAATGGGTAGATGGGTGAATGGATGGGTGGATGGATGGATGGATGGATGGATGGATGGATGGATGAATGGATGAGTGGATGGGTGGATGGGTGGATGGATGATTTCTAGTCACAATCCCCTCCTCAGGACTACTTCCATCAAACAAGCTATTCTGCATTCAAGGCATTGGATTTGGGGGCAGCTAAAACTTACCATCCTGAGCATGATTTAAAACAATTTTTCGTAAGGAAAATTATAAAAAGCAGTAAAATCTAGCTTTTGGGCTGTGGAATTTTTCTCTTTTCCTCCCTTCCTTCCCTATTTCCTTTAAACTTTATATATATATATATATATATATAATCCACAAACTACAAAATTCCTTTCAAGTGTACAGTTCAGTGTTTTTTTTTTTTTAATATATCTACCATATTGTGCAACTATCACCACTAGTTCCAGAACATTTTCATCATCTCCAGAAGAAACCCTGGACCCTTTAGCAGGCATTTCCCATGCACTTAGCCCCTGGAAAGCATTAATCTACGTCCTGTCTCTATGGATTGGCCTATTCTGGGTATCTTATATAAGAAGTATCAGGGGCTGGGGATGTGGCTCAAGCGGTAACGCGCTTGCCTGGCATGCCCTCTGTGTGGGGTTCAATCCTCAGCACCACATACAAACAAAGATGTTGTGTCCACCGAAAACTAAAAATAAATATATTCTCTCTCTCTCTCTCTCTCTCTCTCTCTCTCTCTCTCTCTTTAAACAAAAAAAGAAGTATCATAAAATATGTGGGCTCTGTGTCTGGCAATTTTCACTTAACATCTTCAAGGTCCTTCCATGTCAAAGAGCGTATCAGTACTTGGCTTGTTCTTGTGGTTGAACAATATTCATTGTAGGGATACACCACATGTTCATCATTCCAATGGGTTGTTTCCACTTTTTGTCTGTTATGAATAATGTTGTTATGAACACTCGTGTACACTTTTCTTTTTTGGACATAAGTTTTCAGTTCTCTTGGGTATATACCTTCTAGTGGAATTGCTGGGTCATTTAGTAATTCTATGTTTAACTTTTTGAGGAACTGGCATAGGTAGGGAATTTTTAATGCCTTTTCCCTTGATTGTAAACATATATTCACTGTAGAAAACTTATAATGTAAAAAAAATGCATTCAGAATACAATAAAATGCTGGGGTTATGGCTCAGTGGACAAGTGCTTGCTTGGCATGTGTGAGGCACTGGGTTCGATTCTCAGCACTGCATATAAATAAATGAATAAAATAATGGTTCCTCAACAACTAAAATAAAATTTTTAAAAAAGATAAGATTCACTCTAGGGCTGAGGTTGTAGCTCAGTGATATAGGGCTAAAAATAAAATATAGGTATTGTGTCCATCTATAACTAAAAAAAAAAAAAGATTCACTCTAATAATATGACCCATTAATAACTACCTTTAGTTTTAGTTTATCGGTATATTTTCTTCTTGTCTTTCTGATGGGCATAGTTTTTAAAAAATTATATTGAGTTTAACTCATTAAGGCTAGTTGTTTCTAATGTGACTTTTTTTTTTTTTTTTTTGTATTGAGGATTGAAATTAGAGTTTGGTGCATGCATAGCAAGTGAGGGACTGCTGAGTTACATCCCAGCCTTTTTATTTTGAGACAGGGTGTCTCTAAATTGCTGAGGCTGGTCTCCAACTTATGATCCTCCTTCCCCAGACTCTGGATATTTGGGATTACAGGTGTGTGCCACTGTGCCTGGCTGTACAAGGTGATTCTTTCTGGCTACACTGTATCATCACAGGGTGCCTCATGACTCATTTAACCAACCTGTTACTCTTGGATGTGTCGAAAATTTCCACATTGTTCTGATTATCACAAACAGTGCAATATCCGTAAATGTCCATCTGCATCTCTGATAAGTTTTGAGATAAAATCTTAGAAGTGAAATTTTGGGTCAAAGAGCATGAACATTTTTTAAGAGAAAATTTTTATTTTGAAATAATTTTAGAAACAAATCACAAAGATATCACAGAGAATTCCCACCTCCCTTTCACCAGCTTCCTCTGACAACGCTACTTGTCTGACCTAATCGGGCACATCTGTCAAAACTAATAAACTACGGGCTGGGGATGTGGCTCAAGTGGTAGCGCGCTCGCCTGGCATGCATGCGGCCCGGGTTCGATCCTCAGTACCACATACCAACAAAGATGTTGTGTCCGCCGAGAACTAAAAAATAAATTAATAAATATTAAAAATTCTCTCTCTCTCTCTCCCTCCTCTCTCACTCTCTTTAAAAAAACAAAACAAAAAACTAATAAACTAGAAGTGGTGTGATACTATTAACTAACCCCCAGACTTTATTTGAATTTCACTAGTTTTTCCACAGATGTCCTTTTCCTGTTCTGGGATCCAATTCAAAATACCATATTATATTTGGGGTGTGAGTATTTGTAAGGCTTTTGAGACCCATACACAGTGTATGTTTATGTGTGCCAGTATAGATGGACAAGTTGTATCAGTTTACATTCTCTACTAATAGGCATCAGAAGGTGTGTGTGGGAGTTTTGCCAACTTAACAGGCATGACAGCAATAATAACAATGTGGCATTATTGAGTGTTGTGTTGTTGTTTTCTTTTCTATTCTTTCTTTCTTTTTTATTTATTTATTTATTTATTTATTTTTTGAGATGGGGTCTATGTTGCCCAAGCTGCTCTTGAACTCATGGACTCAAATGACCCTCCTGCTTCAGTCTCTTAAGTAACTGGGTCTACAGGTATGCATTATCACTCCAGGCTTGTGGCATTTTCTTTTTCTTTTCTTTCTTTCTTTTTTTTTTGAAGTACTGAGGATTGAGCCCAGAGGCCCTTAACCACTGAGACACAGAGACACATCCTCACCCCTTTAAAAAAAAAAAAAAGGTATCGTGTCCATATACAGATATGGACACGATACCATTATTTATTTATCTATTTTTTTATGTATGCTGAGGATTGAACCCAGTGCCTCACACGTGCTGGGCAGATGCTCTACTACTGAGCCACAACCCCAGACTTCCTCAACCCTTTTTTATATTTTATTTAGAGACAGGGTCTCACTGAGTTGCTTAGGGCCTTGCTAAATTGCTGAGACTGGCCTCGAACTTGTGGTCCTCCTGTATTAGCTGCTGGCATTACAGGCTTGCATAACCCACGCCAGGCAGGCTCGGGGCATTTCTTCATCCCTGGTGATTTTATAGACTTTGCCATGTTTGGCGGCTAGTTGTGTTTCCCTGTTTTGACTTCCCAGTCACCCGTAGGGATTTTTGTCAATGTTTAGGCCTTGAGATTCCATTCAAGATAACATACAACCAGTGTCAGGTGAGCATCTAGAAGCTTCGACCGCATTGCACTAGGTCACCCTGGCGGGGCCACAGGGCAGCTGACCCCGTGCACGTGGCTTTTTCTGAGCTCTAGTTTTTCTCATCTGTTAAATGGACATAAATCAGTGGCAGGGACTGAAAGGATGACTGAGGAGATGCTGGTCAAGCCCTGGGCCACAGATGATGCCATTGCTGGGAATGGTGCATGCCTGCTGTCGGAGGGCGGGCAATGCCTTGTGCTTTTATGGAGGGCATGATCTCAGTGGTCCTCCTGGGCATTCCCAAATGCTTCTGGAATCAACTCAGCTCCAACTCTGTGCTCTCGTCTTGCCTGACACGGAGGAGATTTCTTTTGGTTATTATTGGGCCCTCTCCCTGTGAGGGTCACCCCACAATCTAGGAGATTGCTGGTGCGGCCCAGGAAGTATGAGCAGGATGGCCCGGGCAAGGGGGACATCTATGGGTTACCCATTCATGGGCTCAAACTCTGTCCCCAGGACACCCTTGGGGCCTTGGAGCCCAGCCTCCCCACCTCTGAAGCCTGCCCCTCTTAGATGGCAGATCATGGCCTTCTGCTTCCCATCCCACTCCCCAGTGCCTCTTCCCTCCGCCCCCTTAGTTCCTTCCTTCTGGGCAGCCTTCAAGACCCAGCTGCAGGAAAAGAGAGATGGAGGAGGGAAAGAACTTAGGGAGCTCTAGCCTGGTCCTGAGAGCCCAAGACAGGACAGCCCGAGTCCTTGGATTGGGAAGGTAAAGGAAAAACTACAAACATCCAAATGCAAATGAGTATCTAAGAAGAAAACCTGACCACGTGGGAGATATGACCTCTGAACCAAACTGTCCCAAACCTGCATGTGGCCTCCAGCACGTCCCATTGATTGTCTCCTTGTCTCCGGGCTTGGAGTTTCCTCGGTTGTGCAATGAGGGGCAGGGTTCCCTAACCTCTAGAGAAGGCCCCAAGTCCGCCACTTCCTGGGAGGGCTCATTTTGGTGTTCCCAGCTTTTCTCAGTCACTGTCTGACCAGGACACGATTGTCACTGATAGATCGTCCCTGCTGCCTGCTGTCAGTCTGGTCTGTGGGGGTGTTTTGCAGGCCTGTATACCCATTGTGGCAGATATGAGTTAGCTCTGGGCTTGGCCTAAGTGTTCCCCAACATTATTTCATTTAATCCACATAGCATTTGTTGGGTTGGGCCCAGAGCCTTTCCCACAGCTGCTTGATGGGTGAGGGGTGGGGCGGCTCAGACTCTTAAACTGACCTCTCCAGTCCTCTGGGCACCCTAATTGTGGCAGAGAGAATCAAAAGGCAGCTGTCCTGAGACAGGTGTGTGATCATCCTCAGAACCAGTCTGGGCAAACCCTCTCTGAAGAGAGTCCTAGGTTTTCATGTCCCCCTGAGTCCTGGATCCTGGAGGATTGGAGAAAGAGAGAAAGAAAGGCACACACACACACACACACAGAGAGAGAGAGAGAGAGAGAGAGAGAGAGAGAGAGAGAGAGAGAGAGAGATGGGCAGCATAGAGAAGAGGCTTCTCTTGGACTCCAGGAGTTGGAGCAAGCATACCTCAGAGGACTGGGGTCCCCACCTGGCCATGAGGCCTGGGACCCTGTCAACATGCTTAACCTGCGGAGGGTTGTGGCCAGGGATGGACATCTGGCCAGTTTTGTTCATGCAGAGAAGGTGCTAGAGCATCCTAGGATGGCATGTACCCATTATGGACCACTCAAAAGCAGGGACCCACTTCCAGGCCTTATGATATCAAGGATAGGACAATAGAGGCTGCAATGGTCCACTCAGGGTGACACCAAGCCCTGCCTCAGGAGACCCTGTCACAATTGCTAGAGTTCCTTCTACTTCTGTATCTACTTTTCTCTCCTTTACCTCATGGGCCAAACATCAGAAAGAGAGGACTCCTAGGACTCCATGACCCTCCAAAGACATATTCCACACGACTTTCCCAAAGTAGTGGAGAAGTGGTATCTTATTTACCCAAATCTTAGCTTAACTCAGATTTGGGTGATATTGAAAAAAAAAATCATGCCGTGGCATTTGTTCCCATTGGTATTCATGAAGCCCTTCCCAGGTGGTTCTGGGCCAGGCGCTGTGGGGTAGATAGAAGACACAGAAGTTAAAGAAGCCACATTTCACTTTATAGATGGAAGCATGACAGCCCAGAGATGCAAAGGTCACACAGCTCCTTGGGGGCAGGCTTGGGTTTGGAACCCAAGGTTCCTGCCTTTCAACCCTGTGCTCTTTCAACAGCATCTTACACAATTTGCTGTATGGTCAGAGGAGCAGGAATCTCACCTCTGAAACAATTGCAGAACTCCAGGGGGGGCTGAGTTCCCCTTGTTGGTGATTTCCCACCCACAGTGGGCTCACTGCCAATATCTGTAGTTTGTGTACTTATAGATACGTGTCTAGGAGTTACAAGTTGGTTTTTTTTTTAGACGCTGGGAATTTCCATAATTAAACAAAAGATTTAGTAAAATCGAAATCTAATTTTTTTTCTCAATTTGTGTCGTGTGTGTGTGTGTGTATGTGTGTGTGTGTGTGTGTGTGTGTGTTGTGGGGGTGTTCTAGACCATTTCACACAGTTGATCTGTGTGGGGCCTCTCTCTGCATGTAACTTGAATGGAAATAAAATGACAGAGGAGTGTGGGGACGTAGGTCCGGGACCTCATACAGAGGCTGAATGGTGCCATCTCACTGACCAGAATACTGTTCTGGAGGGACAGGGTGTCTGCCATGCCTCTCCCCCCGTGGGCTAGGGTCTGTCTCTGAATGCGGGAAAGAAGCTGGCAAAAGGCTTTCTGAACCCACAGTGGCAGATTTTGAAGGCTCATGATTTAGGGTCAGTGTCACCCACTCATTCACTCAGGGAATTCTGGAGAACATTTAGTTAGGCAGGAACATTTTGAGTTTGCTCTACCCTTTTATTTTTTTCTTCTTAGTACTGGGGTTTGAACCCAGGGTGCCCTACCACTGAGCTATACCCCCAATCTTTTTTTTTATTTTTATTTTGAGATAGGGTTTTGCTAAGTCTCTGAGGCTGGCCTCCAACTTGCTATCCTCCTGTTTCAGCCTCCTGAGTCTCTGGGGTTATAAATGTGTGCCAACATTGCCCAGTTCTGGAGAGCACTTAGAACATAATTATTTGGGGGGCAAAGGCCTTGAATCAGATTCCAGAAAGGATTTATTTTACACCCAAGCTGTATCTTGATTATGTTCTTTCCTCCACAGGAGAGAGTTAGTCTCCCTAGGGTCCAAAGCCTGCTCCAGGGCTTACTTGGTCTCCAGGGCTCAGCAGTTGACTCCTGGTAAGTGGCCCCACGGGCTGGCTCTGGGCCTCTTGGGGTCAGGGTGAAGACTGCCCATCTACATCGATGCCTCACCAAGATCAGATCAGATCAGGTCCTGGGGAGCAAAGCTCTGGGAGGGGGTGCAGCAGGCTGGGCCTGGCTTCTAGGGAAAATGGCAGGCGGCATCCTGGAGAAGCCCTTGGCCCAGAGCAGTAGTTGAAGGGTCAGTGGTTTCCATCCCTCCCTCACAGTCACTGACTTTCAGGGAAGACGCAAACAACCAGCCAGAAGGGTCTGGACCTCCCAGGGCCGCACAGCTGGGGAGAGTCGCCTCATTTCTAAGTCTTGTTTCCCTGGAACTATGAGTGGGACAGATTTTATCTTGCCTGTTTTGACCCTTTGTGAGGCAACAGCTGGCGGGGTGGGGTGGAGGACACAGAGGACGGTACACACCAGGTTCTTCTTTTGTTCTGTTTAGCAACTTCCCGTGACTCTTGAGCAAGGACAGGTGTAGCCCTTGCACCCTGAGGGGTGCAGCCTCCACCCATTGCCTGTGGCCCCGAAGCCATGTAGAAAGGGACTCTGGCTCTAGTTTATCAAAACAAACTAGAGATCCAGAGCGAATTCACTGACCATTGGGTAAAGGGCGGGGGATTTCTAAACAAGCCACCTGGGCAGGGCCCTTCCATCCTGCACGGTGATCTCTGAGCACCTGCTCCAGGCCGCACACCATGCTGTGTGCTATTTGGCTCTCTCCTCCTCCACACGCCACTCGGTTCCCCCTTATAGCTCAGGAAGGCCCACATTTTCCCGTGAAGCCATGGCACCTTGGGGAACAAGCCTCGGGCCTGGCCTGGGTCTCTGAGGGAGAGGAGCTGTGGCAGAGCTGCTTGGCAAGTCCGCGGGGACCTGCTGCAGACAGTCCTTTCTCCAGGTTGCTCAGGTGCTTTCCAAACTTACCAATTCCTCAAAGTATGTGAGAGGATGCCGGGAGGCCTGCAGCGGGGACACCCTAGGCACAGGCCCCAGGGCAAGGGCAGGGAGCGCAGTGGCTGAGCGCTGAGAAGGAGTTGGGGACACAGAAGGAAAGACGGCTTTGCAGGTTGGCCCTTTATGGGGCTGGCAGGGCCTCCCTGTGGGCTCCCTTCCCAAGCCCACACTCCACCTGGGATGCCCTTTCCCTCTCCAGGTTTTGGCCCAGGCACAGCCTCTTTGGGAAGCCTGAGTCAAGTCCTCCTGTGACTAACCCCTTCCCCCCAGGCCCTGACTCTCCTCTGAAGAGGCTTTGTCCTTCCACGTTGGGGGTTTCGGTTTTCTATGCCTCTGTGGAGAGTGACTCTCCCTCTTCCTGGGAGGAAGATCAGACCTTATCCTGGAACTCTTCTAGGGCCAGGGAGGGGGCCAGGGAGGGCCGAGGTGGTGTTGGTGGCAGCGATGCTGGAAACTGCCAGACACGTGACTTAGGGCCTGCTCTGGGGGCCGCCAGACACACAGCACTGCAGGGCAGTCGGCTGACGGGGACGTGACAGAATGTGAGCAGGCCATCGGCCCATGACTGACCTCCTGGGAACAGCCTGGCCTCGTGGCTCCATGCCCTCCTCAGCCCAGGGACTCCCCAGCCACCAGACATGCTCCTTACTCAGCACTGTCCCATCTCTGCTAGGAAACAATTCCGGAATCCCCACCCTCTGGCCCCAGACTCCTCCCTGTCCAGAGCTTATCCCCAGGACTGCTGTCACCCTGTCCTCACCTTGATCACACCACACCTCAGCCGGCCACTGTCCTGGGTGCCCACTGCACTGCGCTTCTGTCCAACAGCCCCAAGTCCCACTTCACTACGACATCTGAGGTCACGGGCCACAGCTCCCCCCTGTGCAGCCAATAACCGTTGCTCAGAACTCTGGGATCAGAGAGCCCAGCAGCAGCCAGCAGTAAGCATTGGACATGGCCACTCTGCCTCAGAGGCCACAGTGGGAGGCTCCTGTGGCCAGCCCTGTCCCAGCCTGCCCTGCCCACTCTCCCCTCCAGTTTCTGCAGGCCTCACCCCAGTACATCTCTTGTGCCTCTAATTCCATCTGCTCTCTGCTCCCTGGAGGGTCCCAGCAGTCACTCTCTCCTCCCTGGCTCCCCCGCTTGCCTTCTCGCTGTCTCCACGGGAGGCAGTTCTGCCTGCTGAGGTGAGTCCTCCCGCTGGGCTGTGTAGGTGCTCCTGGGGGTCTCCTGCCATCCCCACTCCTGATCCCCTGCCTGGTTCCCTTGTCTCCTCCTACTCTTCACTGTCCTGCATTTTCCCATGACAGCCACATGCCCTACACCCAACATCACCAGGGCTGTGGGGACTCATGGTTTCCCAAGTTTCTGGGGTAGCTTTCAATCTCCCTGGTGGATCTGTGCTGAGCACCCGGTCCTCCCAGCACCTCTCCCCTCCCATGTCTTTTGGGACTCCATTCTGAGAGCTTCTTCTTTCCTCTCCTGCTGTGGCTTCCTCTCCTCCTCCAAGACGGGCCACTTAAACTTGGTGTCCTCGTGGATTCGCCTGCTTCTCTTCTCAGTTGACTTCCTCCCTCCTGGGGGCTGGGGGGTGGGTGACTTCCAGATATTGACTTGCCGATGATTCCCAAGTGCCAGCTTTCAACTGGGATTTCCCCCTGAAGTCCAGATTTCTATACCAGGGGACTTTTCCACTGGGTTGTACCATGGGGACCTCAAACCGGCTATGTCCCAAGATGACCTCTTCCAAGGTCCCCACTCCAGACAGTGTTACCACCCTCCTCCACATGACCCACATCAGGAACCTGGCTGTCCCTTCAGGCTCAGGTCCAGGTGGCCATCTGCCTGACCCTCTTCCTCCTGCTGCCACTGCGGGGTGTGGGCCTCTGCACTTCTCTCCTGCACAGCTGGGCCCTTCACCAAGGTCTTCATTCTGACCTCATATTCCTCCAGCCGATCTTCCTGAAAGCTTGTAATTCTGTACTGAGAAGCTTCTGTTGCTTCCCAGTGCCTTTGCCTTATTGTTACCACCACATGAGTTTTCTCCATGTGTCAATTAAACACCTACTGGAGCTGGTCTGGTCTTCCTCTACAGGTTTCTGATACCCTGAAGGCTAGCCAAACAGAATCACAGGTATCTGCCCCTTCATGCCTCAGAGCCTTTGCATCTGCCTCTCTCTGCCTGGAGCTACCCTCCCCACCCCACACTCCCTACTTGGCTAACTACTACCCATCCATCACAGTTCACACAAGGATGCCACCCTAGTAGCCCATGTAGTATGTCCCCCTCTGTCTTTTCTTAGTACCCTCCAAAGTGCACTATCTACTAAGGTCCTGGTTGCCCTACCTCTTTCTTCTTATAATTTTGGCTGCTGAAGATTGAACCTAGAGTCTCACACATGCTAAGCACATGCTCAACCACTGAGCTAAACCCCTAACCCTATCTTATTCCTGTTTCCCTACTAGTCTGAGGACTTTCTGAGACCCTGGCTCATTTTGTACCCCTAGCACCTAGCCCGGACTCAGGCACGTGGCAGCAATGGATAAAGATTAGTAATCAAGGAATGCATGAGAGAGCAAATAAATGCCTTCTGCTTGGGGTGAGGTGCTCAGTGGGGAGCTAATGTTTGGGTGAGTCCAAGAGAATCCACACTAAGACTGCGAAGCAACCACTTCAATGGAGCAGAGCTTCCCAGGGCCAGGGCACGGCCATGCAAGGCAGGAAGGTGACTGAGAGCGGGCTGTGGTAGCCAAGGCTGATCTCGTAGCATGTGCCGTGATGATCTAGAGGGACAGACTACGGACAAGCGACAATGACAATCAGGCTCTGGGGAGCCTGGGAGCACGGCTTTGCCCAGGGCAGGACATAACAAGTGCTCCGATGCTATGAGGAAGATGGACAGGAGCAGCAATGCCAGACAGCGATGGCCCAGGGGGAATATGGGCAGTCAAGGGAGTGGAGGTGGGGGCGTGGCCCCAGAAGGCGGCAGGAGCAGGGCAGACTGGAGAGGTGTCCTGATGGCCAAGACCTGGTGCCAGAGCAGCAGGAGGGCTGTGGGAGGCTGACACTGTGGTTTCTGGCGTGTTTCCCGGGTGGATAGTGGGGCCCTTCACCAAATGGCAGCCCAGAGAGGAGCAGGTTTGAGAGAAAGGGAATGACTCAGTTCTGCTTAAAAGACGAGGCTCAGAAAGTCCAGGCTGGAAGAGCCCACCAGGTGTTCGGGGACCTTTTTGAGGCCCCAGGGTCACATCCAAGGGCGTTCAGATCACCAGCTCCTAAGAGCTGATGGTTACAGTATTTAGGAATTTTGTGAGCCAATGGTTAAACATAGAAGTTGTTAAAAATTAGATCATACAAACTTAGAATTAAGTTAATTAACAGATGGCAGATATTCAAAACATCCCTTCCTAGTAATTTTACAATATTTTGTTATTGTTTATACTTTTAAGATCATTTAAGTCTATTTTATCTGTGGAAATGCTACACGATGCATTCATTGACATTGTATTGGTGGCTTGAAATCAGCCATGGTAGGAATGTTTACCCCACAGAAATTGGCAACCACCACCCCCCGTCAGGCCTTGATTTATTGTTTGGTTGACTGTCCAGACTTAAGAAAGTCATGGAGTAAGTGTTAATAACTCATGACTCTTAAATGTATGTTTGCCTACAGGCATTACATTGTGAATGACACAGAAAAATTAAGCAAATCTTCTAGAATTCAAAGACTATTATTTGCTCACACCATTGGTTGACTAATGAAGTTCCAGCATACGTTTTTTATTCTTTCACTTTCTTTTTACCAGTACGAACAAAAGCATCAACATACATGTCAGAATGACATCCATTTGTTAATTACAACTATAGGTTGTTTATGAATTTAGGAGGTTGGCCAAAATCAGTGAAAGCAATCTGTAAGACCATTGGCTATATGCCATTTACAATAAATAGTACTGTATATTATTATTATGTATAAATAGTTAGCCATCCTTTATGTTAATAAAATTTATAAATTTGTGGGGAGGGCACCAGGGATTAAACTCAGGGGCACCCCAGCCCTATTTTGCATTTTATTTAGAGACAGGGTCTCACTGAGTTGCTTAGTGCCTCACTTTTGCTAAGGCTGGCTTTGAAGTTGTGATCCTCCTGCCTCAGCCTCCTGAGCTGCTGGGATTACAGGCGTGCATGCACCACCATACCTGGCAAATTTATAATTTTATTATTACTAAAATTTGTATGGGTCTATACACATGTATTTCCCCCCAGAGAGCCCCTGGTTAAATACCACTGGGCAGATGGCCTTAGGCTGAGGAGTGACCTGGGAGTTGACTCTGGAAGGACTCCTTGAAAAAGGAGGGAACCATTGGCAGACAGAGGGTCCAAAGAAGAGAGAAGGGGTGGGTGGGTGGAACTTGAGTGGAAAGATTAGCCTGGACAGGCATAGAGACCCCAAGAAAGGAGGTAGGAGAGAGGAAGGCTTGGGGCAGGGTGGGCGGGGAGGCAGGAAGCTGGGGCTCCCTATTTTCTCTGCAAAATAGAATGCAAGACAGAAAAGTGAGGAGTGGAGGAAGCAGTAGGTGTGGGGCTGGAAAAAGGCGCCCAGGGAGATGAGGAAAACTGCTGCACACAGTGACCACCACCCGCATGACAGAGCAGGGAGTGCCAACCTGGTCCTGGCTCTGGGATACAGCTCTGTTGCTTTATCAATCTCCCAGGACAATCCTAGGAGGAAGCTTAGAAAATTTTCCTTATCCACAGCCCTCAGCAGGTAAGTGGCTGAGTCAGGATTTGAACTCAGATCAGGCAGGAGACCGCACAGAGGCACTTTCTCCCCAGCAAAGCCCCCAGGCTAGGAAAGCTCACATGGCTTCAGGACTGAGATCAGTAGGGCAGATGTGGCCAAGTGTGTCAAGGGCTTAAGGACACAAAAAGGATTGGCAAAGCCACTCCATATCTCCAGCCCCCATCTCCTAGCACATTCCTGCTACCTGAGGCTCCTAACCCCACCCCCCATTCCTGCCCCCATGCCTAGGGATTTTCATTATAATGAATGAGGGCTTGCATTTTCCATATCTTTGTTATTTTGTTTTGTTTTATTTTACTTGTGGTACTCGGGGGATTATCTGGTGTCCTAGGGAAGCTCTCCTACTGAGCTCCATCACCAGGCCTTTTTAATTTTATTTTATTACGGTGCTGGAGTTTGAACCCAGGGGTATTCTACCACGGAGCTCCATCCCCAGCCCTATTTATTTATGTATTTATTTTTCTTGAGATGGGGTCTCCCTTGCAATCCTCCTGCCTCAGCCTCTGGAGTAGGTAGGATTTACAGGTTTGCACCACGAGGCCTGGCTGTTTTTTTAATTTTTGAGTGATTCATTGTTAACTTCATTTTTATAAAGTCCATGGCAAATTGAAAATTTATGATCGTGTCCTGCCTCCCAGAGCACAGGAGAAGGCAGGGTCCTCACCCGCAGGCCTCTTCTGTTCCTTCTCGGTGCTGATCCCCGCTGACCAGAGCACGTTTACAAAGGACGGGTGGGGACCATCAGAGGAGGATGGGCAGGATAATTGAGTGTGTTCTTGTCAGCGCTGGAAAGAAACAGAGAGATAGGGGTTGTAGGATGGAAAGAAGAAAGAAAGAAAGGGATGAGGAAATGAAGTCAAATAGAAAGTACCCATAGTAAACCCACTGTTTAGGTACTTACATAATCATCTATTATAATGAATCTGTGTCCTAGATTATAATGAAAAATGTAAAACCTATGAATATGGTAAAAATTATCATTATTATTATTATTATTATTTTTGCAGTACTGGAGATTGAACCCAGGGTGCTCTACCACTGAACCTCATCCCCAGCCCTTATATTTTATTTTGAGACAGGGTCTCCCGTGTTGCCAAGGATGGCCTTGAACTTTCAATCCTCCTGACTCCATCTCTGAGTCACTGGATTTATAGGTGTGAGCCACTGGTCCCCACAAAGACTTTTATTCTGTGGAACTTTATCTACAGATAATGATGGTATCACCAGGCCTGGCTCTCAGAGCCCTAGCAGCACAAGTGACTGAGGAGGAGGGCCAGGTGACACTGCATGGGGAAACAGGGAGGACCTGGGGTCAGAGGATGTCCACTTAGGGACCAGCAAAGGCCCAGGGACACCACCACTTCCCTGCATCTTTGTCCTGGTGCTCCAATTTGGAGAGGGCCTGGACCTGGCCTCTGGGAGCTTGCAGGTGACCTGAGGGTCACAGTCCCTGTGCTGGGAGTATAGAAGAGGCAGCTAAGTTCTCTGGAGGAAATCAAGGGAGACTTCTTGGAGGTGGCAGTGCTTTTGCTGACTTCTGAAGCAAGCACTGGGGTGTGCCAGGAAAGCAGCTGAGAAGGGGCTCTCCTGGCCAGGTGAGTGGCTTGCTACAAGGCCCAAGAAAGCCAGTCTTGTTTGGAGCACTATAGGCTATTTGGTGTAGGTGGAGCATGAACTAGGGAGAGGCCTTCACCGTTGATATTGAGAGTCAAGATTTTATTTAGGGATGAGTCATGGAGGAATGTTGAGCAGGACAGCATGAATCATGCTCCGTGGTACCTGCCTGTAATCGCAATGACTCAGGAGGCTGAGGCAGGAAGATTGCAAGTTGGAGGGCAGCCTTAGCAACTTAGTGAGGCCCTAAGCAACTTGGTGAGACCTTGTCTCAAAATAAAAAATAAAACAGGCTGGGGATGTGGCTCAGTGGCTAAGTGACCCCCCCCCACCAAAAAAAAAATAATAGAAAAGACAAAAGGCTTGGTGTGTAGCTCAGTGGTAGAGCGCTCTTTAATTCCATCTCTAGTACTGGGGGTGGGGCAAGGAGAAAAGAAAAGAAAACCCAGCAGATTGGCATTGGGTTAGCTGGGAGGCAGGGACCAGGGCAGCCTGAACACAGAGGGCAGTGGGCCTTAGCACTGATCCAAAGGGGCTGAGAGAGGAGCCTATCCAAGAAAGAAGGGAACCGGGCACTGGGCACAGGAGACCTGATGGGAGAAAAGACACACAGAAGCTCTCGGAGACCCACTTCCCTGGAGGCGGGAGGTGCTGAGGATGCCCTTGGCAAGGGGAAGGGCAGATGCAGAAACTAGAGGCTTTGTGGGTGAGAGGAGGTGGCACAGTGAGGCATAGCAAGCAGATGGCACCCAGGCCATGGGGCCACCTTTGTGCAAATTAGGAAGGTGCCCTTCCTCCAGGCAGATTCAGCCCCTCATCCTGCATACTGGCTTGGCAACAGGGATGCAGGCTGGACTTCAACCCCCGTGGGCCCCACAGTGCCCTGAGAGTGTGGATCGACCCTTCTAGAAACTTCCCAGGAAGGAAGGAGAGAGGCCATCATTGACCACGGGGATGCAGGATCATGCAAGGGTTTTAGGTCACACCTATTTGGATGAGGGAGGGGAACCCATGAAGAATTTGGAGGTTCAGGAAGAGAGGCTACTAGATGGAAGACCTGCAGAGTTAGCTCAGAATCTGCACGTGGAGCAGGGACACTGAGACCAGCAGAGATGGTCTGTCCCAAGTGATCCAAGATTAGGTGGCATGCAGACTGCTTGGGGACTGGGCCAAGAACTAGGCAGGCCAGGCTGGGGAGGGTCCTGGTAAAGAGACTTTGTTTACTTATTATTTACTTTTTACCATGGAAAATTTCCAAACACAACTCAAAGGTAGTGGGAAACTCAATGAACCCTCTACCTGTATCGTTTAGTTTTAACAATTATTAACGTTGCCAATCTTATTTTGTATGCCCATCCCCTTGTATGCCTTTTTTTAAAAAATACTTTTTAGTTGTAGTTGACACGATACCTTTATTTATTTTTATGTGGTGCTGAGGATCGAACCCAGGGCCTCGCATGTGCTAGGCGAGTGCTCTACTGCTGAGCCACAAGCTCAGTCCCCCTTGCATGCCTTTTAAAGAACCTACACTTTTTAATAGGCTTCATTTTTTTTTTTACAGCAGTTGTACATTTACAACAAAATTGAGCAGAAGGTTCAGAGATTTTCTGTATATTCCCTGATTAAAACTTTTTTATTTGGAAATAATTTTAAGCTTACAGAAAATGGCAAGAATGGGTTTTTTACTTTTATTGTTGGATTGAAGTTGGAGGTGCTTTACCACTGAGTCACATCCCCAGTCCTTATTATTATTATTATTTATTTTTTTGAGATAGGATCTCACTAAGTTGCTGAGGATCTTGCTAAATTGCTGAGCCTGGCTTCAAATTTGAGATCCTCCTGTTTTGGCCTCCCAAGGCACCGAGCATACAGACACGTCATTTCTGTTCTTAAAGAACATTTTCTTATTCAATCGGGCGAGATGGCACTTGCCTGTAATCCAAGCAATTTGGGAGGGTGAGGCAGGAGAATTGCAAGTTTGAGGACAGCCTCAGGAGCTTAGTGAGACCATGTTTTAAAATGAAAAATAAAAAGGGCTGGGGTTGTAACTCAGTGGTAAGCATCCTTGGGTTCAATCCCCAGTACTGGGGGACAAAAAAAAAGAGGGAGAGAGGAATATTCATAGAATGAACATAGAAGAAAATTAAGGTCATTAATGATTCTGCTGCTACCAAAAATTGCTGTCATTGTTTGGTGTATTTCTTTCCAGTCTTTTTTCTCTGTTTACACACATCCTTTCTGTTGGACGGTTGCCTAGAGACTGACCCAGTCCCCAAAGCTTGCCTGAGTGGTGTGTCCACATGGATCAGAGTCCCAGGGCCTCAATTCCATATTCCTTCCTCAGGGGGTCTGCGGAAGCAACAAAAGGAATCCAAGTTTTTGTTTTGTGGATGTCTGTTACCTGGTTTCAATGCTCATGTACTTTTCTCCTTTAACATTCCTTTTGTTTTTGTCATTTTTTGATGATATTGGTTGATTTCTTGGAGAAGGAATTGCCCAAGACTCCTTCTGCCACTCTGGTCTAGCAGTCTCCAAATGCGTGCGTGCATGTGTGTGTGTCTCTCTCTCTCTCTCTCTCTCTCTCTCTCTCTCTCTCTCTCTCTGGATCCTGAGTATCCAGGTTGGGGTCTATGTCCCTCCTCACCTTGAGCTCTGTGAGGGTAGGCCTTGTGTCTGATTCATCTCTCAAAGGGAGGCAGGCTTGGCCTCAGTAAATATGCATGGAATTCATCAACCTACTTTTTTGGTATCGTCCAGCCCTTTCTATACCACAGACTTTCTGATTGCTTTCCTCTAATTCATGTCTCCAGCATGGCATCCGGAACAAAGTAGGTGCTTAATACACATTTGATAATGCTGCTACCAATACCCTGGACTTTTTATCACATTAGGGGCTCTGCTGGTTTTACATTTCTTGGATTTCCTATCTGTCCCACTTCTTCTCGATGGTAAATAGGAGAGATTACTTGACATGCCAGAAGGAAGATCCCTGCTCTTCACTGCCCCCAATTTGTGTATGCTCAGAGCAAAGCTAAGTTGACAGTGCATTCAGAAGTAGCATTTTCCTCTGCTGAGACTATTTTATGAGTTTTCATTGCTCACAATACTAGTTATCATTAGCAGCAATTAAAACTATTTCAGGATCAGTTCAAAGCTGCCTTTGAGGTATTTTAGGTTGGACAAAAGTCCCCATGTGCCTAGCTCTAAGCCTAGTTGTCTAGTGTCGTTAAAAGCCCACTTGGACGAGGAGGTTACTCAACCTGTATATTTTGGTTGCCTAAATATTTCATAAGTTGCAGGGGCGTTTGTGAAAAGTGGTTTAATGCCCCTAAAACTGTCTGGACCTGTCTTACAAGTCCCTCCCTCAACCTCAGTTGAATGGAGGAACACTGAAGGTATGGAAGAAGGAGGTGATCTGCACAGGGTCTTTCCTTGGAGCCAGCCTGTCTTCCCAAGCAGAGCCCCTGAGCCTCTGGGCCCCCAAAGGGTGGGGGTAATCAGAGCAGGAAGGGATGAGGGCTTGGTCTAGGGGCACTAGGAATGGAGAAAAAGGTGGAAACCCAGTTGGAGGCTGAGCCATGAGGAGGGACTGGCAAGGTCTTCAGGACACATTAGTAAGCTTCACACTTGATTGAAAGATAAAACAGGAGAGAACCAGTTTTGGAATATTGGACTTCTAGGAGTTAGTCAGCACCTTGCTCTGACCAGCTCTTGGTTGGCTGTGGTCCTGACCCTGGACCTGAGGGCTCACGATGACACTGGGACTCAGGTCACCCATCCCCACATATTTTGGGACCCTCCAGGGTCCTGACTGGCACTGAGCACGTTGCTGCTGCTGTGTGGGATTCCCTGGTGGGCCGCACTGCTCACTTCTAGGTGGAAGGGCTCCTAAGTTGGGTGGTAAAGGAGGAGAGAAGACCCAGAGGGGGGAAAGAGATTCTGGAACAGTGGAGAACTGGGGAAGGGCCTGCAGGGAGGAGTGCTCAGTAGCAGCATTGGCCCGATCGGTGGGGGTTGGGGTAGGGACCCTCATTTGGAGGATGTCTGGCAGGGCCCAAGAAGGGGGACTGACAAGGAAGAGCTTGTCAGTGGCCTTTGGCCACGACTGATGGTGAGCACTGGGCAGTGCCCATGTGGTAGTGGTGCCTGAGGGTTTCTGCTTTGGGAACAGGAACCTGCTGGTGTCTTAGATTCCCAACACACCTTGCTTTGGTCAGAGCCTACCTGGACCCCCTTGGGCTCCAATATGAATCCCTAACCAGAATTTGGTGCCAAATTCACCTTTTCATTTTTCCTTTCATCTTGAAGCCCTGGTGCCAAGAATCTTCTGAAGCAAATTCTGGAAGCCAAATGCAGTGCTCCTAGGTGCTTGGGGAAGGAATTGCCCAAGACTCCTTCGGCCACTCTCTGGTCCAGCAGTCTCCAAACGTGTGTGTGTGGGGGTACTCACACTGACTCTGGCACAGGGGCCTGGGGACAAGCTCTGGGGGGAGCTGTGTAGGGGTGGGCCAGGCCAACGGGGGCGGGGGGCTTGCTTGCTCTGCGTGACGAGTGCCCAGAGGTGGAGGGCCTCACATTCTTGGGTGGAAAGGAGCAAAAGAGAGGATGACCCACTTAAAAACCAGCTCTTATGTATTAAGAACTATGTAATGTTATGAACGACCAATAAAAAAAAAAAAAGACAAAAAAAAAAAAACAGCTCTTTTCAAAGCAGCGTGCTTGTAACTGGGGGCTGCTTGAAGTGGGTCAGCCTGCATGTACACGTTGGTCTTCAACTCTTCAAAACCTGGCTGTTAAACATCTGTATCCTGTTTTCATTAGCTTGTAAGCCGTGGGGATGGGGATCTGCCTAGTTTTCTGAAGCAGCAAGTGTGCCTAGAGGCTAATAAACAGCAGGTGCCTCCAACAAATAGGATTTTAATACTCAGTGTAAATGTGAGTGCAAATAAATATGCGAAACGAAAGGTGGAGCTGAATTTTACGTGCACATTGCACAATTTCTTAGCTGTTTTGATCTGGGAACTGTGGAGTGACCAGATCCATGGTGTACTTTTGACATGCATGGGTTGTGTGTACGGTACGCAGAGTGTGTGTGGGTAGTGCATGTGGTTTGTGGCAAGGAATATGTCTGTGTGTGCATCTGTGCGTGTGTGTGAAGAGAGGGCCAAGCCTAGTGGAGAAAAGAGCCACTGGATAATTTGCCCAACGAAAAACAAAAGTATGGGCCCAAATCTCAGGAGAGCAACCCAAAGGCATCAAGCCAAGCTCAGGCCTGTCCTGGGTGCTGGGGCAAGTTGCAGGCAGGGCAGCTGACCCTCAGCAGAGAAGGTTCACCTCCTCGTCTCCTTTCAACCATTACTGATGTCTTGGAAGTCTGAATCCCCATTCACCCTCCCAGGCAGCTCTCTGTAGTGAGTGACCTGGCCTCAGCAGTGCAGGGAGCCACCGAGAGCACCTGTGCATTGCCAAGGCTGGTCTTGGCCTTTCCTGAGCCTCCTCCTGGTCCAGGCTGGTCTCTGCTAGGGGCATCACGATCCATAAGGCATCTCTTGACCTTGGCTCCTTTCTCAGAAAACAATGTCCTCTCAGCCAGTTACTCCCCATCCTGTACCGCAGGGCCCTGTCCTCCATCCCTTCTAAAAGTCAAAGTCTTCCTCTACAAGTCTGCAGGATGATCCCCAGAAATTGCCAGGCAGCAGGAACCACCTGAAGCATATCATGTGTCCCCATGGCCCACCAAGAGCTACAGTACTTGGGGATTTGATAAGCCCTGCCCTGGGCTTTTGCCAATTTGTTCTGCTCTCCTGGGGGAGGAGAGATGGCAAACAGGAATCGGGAAGCTGGAGCAGAATTGGGCTCATGGAGCTCCTGGACCAGAAATCTCTGTGAGGGGGTGTGGAGGGTGGGGATTCCTTAAGTCCTTCCTGTTTATTGTCCTCACTTACCTCCTCTCAGGTCAAGTTTGGCATGCCTGCTTCCCAGCACACTCAGGAGATGTTAATGGGGAATAATGAGGTCGGTCCACCCCAATACTTTACTTGTCAATAATTAGCTGCATGTCCTAGGTTATGGGAGGAGGCAGTGGCTCTGGGCCTATCCCAGCTGGTTTAGCTCATCAATGCACCATGAGTATAGCCATTCCAAGGACCTTGAGTGTTTTTGGGGTGTTCCAGGTATGGGCATTCTCCAAGGGCTAATGGAACTAGAGAACTCTCCTTCACCGTTCCTGATTCTAGCTAGAGATGGTCCCTAAGCTCAGCCAAAGTCTGACCCTGACCCCTTCCCCTGTCCTGGTAACTCTGAGACCCTGTACAATGGAACTGTGTGAACCCAGCCTGGAGGGCCTCCTTAAAAAAGATAACCTGCTTGGAGCCACAGTGACCCAAAGTATAAAGATTTTGGGGAAGGCAGCAGCCAGATGGGATTTGGGACCAAACAATGGAGCAGGGATAAAGACTGCTACAAACTCGTCACTCACTGGCCATGGGGCTTTGCCTGCCAGAGAGAGATCCAAAGATATTCGTGCCCCAACCTCATGCAAGGGATAAACTGGCTTTCCAGGAAAAAAGTCCCGATTCAGCAATTGCCAGTTTCTGTTGCATGAATACTCCCACCAAGTCCAATTTCAAGCTACCAATTGGCTTAGCAACTGGCTCCGAAAATTCTTGAATACTTAAATCAGCTCTTGCTTCACTGTCCTTTAAGGTCACGGCCCTTCTCAGAGGCCATCAATAGCACAAGTCCCCAGGGAACTAGGGCCTGCCTGCCTGCCTGAGCCCAGCAATCCACTCCTGTCCTCACTTGCAAGTGAGCCAGTGGAGAAGCAGTTGGGTGTGAATAAACCATCAGCGCACACTGTAATGCACATGCAGCCAGAAGCTGACAAGCCACCCATTCTCTCCCTTCCCTCAGTCACATGCTAGCCTCCTCACTCATCCCCACTTCCAGGGGACCAGATGTGCAAGGTGACGAATATCAGGGTGGCAGGAAGCCACAGACAGGGTCGGTTCCCTGGTCCACAGAACCACACCCATCCCAAGAGCTCCAAGTGTATCCACCAAAGTGCACTCGCAGGAGGGGCTTTCTGGTCTTGAGGGTGGAGGGACCCTTTCTCTGGATGCAGGTTTTCCTCTGAGACCCATCCGCTTTTGATGTCTTCCCCGTGTCTCCATTTCCCCTCCTCTGGGCTCCTGGAATACTACAGTGGCCCCACCTTAGCCAGGCAGCTGTGATGAGAGGTGTTGACCCAACTGCTTCTCCACTGGCTCACTGCATCAGGTGGAAGGGGCCAGAGACAGCAACAGAGACTTAGAGTCTTGTGGTGCAGTTGGGGGCCCTGGGGCCATGCAGAGGCAGGATTGGATCCAGGTACCTCTGGGATTCAGACAGACACTGGGTGATGAATGGGAAAAGCAACCAGAGGGGTTCGGGCTCTTGGCCAGGAAAAACAGTCCCTGAGCCACAGGTGTGACATTGAGACCTCTCGCAACCATAATCTCTCCTATTTGGTGACGGCACACATCCAGGCCTGAGACCCAGCAGAAAGCATTCCCTGGGTCCCAGATTAAGTTTCTATGGGGACAGAGACAATCATGAATCATCACATTTGTGGGCTCCAGGCTGGTTCATTGTAGAAGACCGACTTGTGAATAAACCATCAGAGCACACTGTAATGCACATGCAGCCAGAAGTGTTACACACATTAGGGACAGGATAGAAGTATCTGCCAAGGAGATGATATTTGAACAGGGTTATAAAAGTGAGTCCCTTTAATAGCCTCAACCACCCCACAAGGCCCAAGTCAGATCTCCAGCTCACAGATCTGCTCTGTGGGTATCTGTGGCATGTCCAGGGCTGCCTCCCACCCTCAGCAGTGGAGGGTCACACAGGGAGCCTCCTCTAGCTAAAGCCTTCGAGGTCCTCACCACCGGCATTGTCAACATTGACGTTTCCTCGACTCAGAACAAAAAGGGAGTGAGATTCCCCTGTTGCTCTTTCTGTAAATGACCAGGCTGAGGGAGTGAGAGGCAGGGCCGCCATATCTGGGGAAGGGGCTCTTGGGAGGGTTCCTGGAAAGCAGAGAGGATAAGAAGGGAGGATTTAACACAGAGAAGTGGAACATGGGGCCCTTCCAGGGTTGAAGCCAGATCCTGGATTCATGGGCCAATTCCCAGAAGTTCAAGATCTGAAGCAGCCCACTTCTGGACCTTAATGAGAGCCTCTGGCCTGAGGCCTTATCCTCAGATGGTCTGACTCTGAATTAGGGATGACCAATGAAGGAGAATTACCACAGCAACTGAGTTCATATAAAATGACGGTGAATGTGTGTAGTGCATGCACATACATATGTGTCCAAATTCAATTAAAACATTATTTCTGTGCATTTTTTTTTTTCTTTTGATACTGGGAATTGAACCCAGGGGCACTTAATCACTGAGCCACATCCCCAGTCCTTCTTATATTCTTATTTAGAGACAGGATCTCAGTAAGTTGCTGAGGCTGGCTTTGAACTTGTAATCCTACTGCCTTAGCCTCCCAAGCCTTTGGGATTAACAGCATGTGCCATTGCACCTGGTGAATTCTGTGGATTCTTGATTCTGGGACCCTCTGTCTTCTTCTCCAGGGAAACTTCTGGAATCCCGTACTTGGTTTAGAATGTGTGTGAGACCCCTCCTCAGTTCTTGTACATAGTGGGAGCTCAAAAAACATAAGCTCCTTCTCTTTGGCCACTCAAAGTGGTCACTTGGCCCAAATGGGGCTTTCCCAAATTAAAAACTGCCAAGAATCTGGTCCCTCCTTCCTTCTCTGAGTAACGACAAACACCGGAATGTCATAACATCCTCTGTGTCCTCATCTGTGTTATTCTGGGACACCGGCTGGGAAGGGTACCTGGGTAGCCCCCTCCCCCCACTGAGACTGAAGTTTCTTGTAACGTGGGCTGGCCCGTGTCAGTCCCGTGGATGGATGCAGAAGGGTGAGGCACCCATCCTGCTAGTCAGGCAGGATGCTGGCAAGAAGGCAGCCGGCCAAAGGGGGTGGAGCTTCCAGAACAAAGGAGAATGGGGAGCCCTGGGGGCCCAGGATCGGCATCAAAAAGGCTCTGCAGAGTGAGCAGGCCACATACTGCTTGCCTCTGCATCCAGCAGCCAGCCGACAACCCTTACCTGCTCCCTTCTCTTGCCCAGGCTGGGCAAGAAAACAACACTCTGCTTAGAGAAGCCCAGCTCTCCAGCGTGATTGCGCCCACACTGCTCTGTGGCTTTCTCTACTTGGTGTGGGTTGCTGCTGAAGTTCCAAAGGCCAGCAGAGGGATGGCTGCCAGCGGAGCCAGGAGCCAGGAAGGCCCCCGGGAGCATGCCTTCATCCCAGAGCCTTTTGATGGGACCAATGTAGCCCCGAGCCTCTGGCTGAACCGCTTCGAGGTCATCAACGACCTCAACCATTGGGACCACACCACCAAGCTCAGGTTCCTGAAAGAGTCGCTCAGGGGAGACGCCCTGGAGGTCTACAACGGACTCAGTCTCCAGGACCAGGGAGACTACGGGATGGTGAGGGAGACCCTTCTGAAGGCCTTCGGGGGCCCCAGTGCCACTCTCAGCCACCAGCCCAAAGAGATCCTGTTTGCCTACAGCATGGGCAAGGGCTACTACCTCAAGGGGATGATCGGCCCAGTGTCGGTGAGGTTCCTGGTGGACTCGGGGGCCCAGGTCTCTGTGGTCCACCCCAAGTTGTGGGAGGAGGTCACCGACGGCGACCTGGATACCCTGCGGCCCTTCGAGAACGTGGTCAAAGTGGCCAACGGGGCCGAAATGAAGATCCTGGGTGTGTGGGACACAGTGATTCGCCTGGGCAAGCTGAAGCTGAAGGCTCAGTTCCTGGTGGCCAACGCGAGCGCCGAGGAAGCCATCATCGGCACCGACGTGCTGCAGGACCACAACGCCGTGCTGGACTTCGAGCACCGCACCTGCACGCTCAAGGGAAAGAAGTTCCGCCTCCTGCCCGTCGGAGGGAACCTGGAGGACGAGTTCGACCTGGAGCTCATCGAGGAGGAGGAGGAGTCCTCCGTGGAGGGGAGGCGGCAGCAGCACTCCCATTAAGAAGCCCCCTTTTCCTTGCCCCCCAAGATAGGTAGGGAGACCCACCATTGTGCGGGGGGCACATGTCCTCTGGGGAAATCTAACGCTGGCTCTCCACTCCCCTCCCTCTGCAGGGGCCTTTCTCTGCCCCTGGCGGGGGAGGCTTCATGGAAACAGCAGGGGGAAGGAGAGCAGGGCGGCATGCTCAGAGAGAGGGTCCCCACGGTCCTCAAGCTATTGTGGGTGGCAAAGACTGGAAGGCTAGAAGCAGCTTCCCAGGAGGTGGAAATATCTGTCTTGGAGAGAGGACTGGGGGAACCCCTTCACATCCCTAAGAGGTGGTTCTGTCACCTCCGAGTTCTTGAAGCCTGCTCAGCTGGGGCTGGGTCCCTGTCTGCAGGACCCTTAGGAGCCAGGTCCAGCTCTCAGGCTGGGGTTGACAGTTGCCCTGAGAGCCTCCCTGGGGAGCCTTCCCACCTGCTCCACGGTATGTTTCCTTCTGTCATTTGCTTTGAAACCCCTGATCCTTGTGCCAATAATTCAATTACTTCAAAACCAATAAAGACCAGTTGATGGAAGAACCTGTAATGTGCTGATTGGGGATGAATGAAATGGATGTGAGAGAGCGGGGAGAACGGGGAGTAAAGGGAAAACAGAGACAAAGACCAGGAACACTCCAGTGTGTCCTGAATGCTTGTGCTTGGCCTGTGTGTGTGTGTGTGTGTGTGTGTTATTATTATTACTATATATGTAATAATAATAATAATAATAATAATAATAATAATAATAAGTATATAATGTATATATATGGTGACCCTACATGTCTTGGATTTTCTAAGGAACTCTCAACTTAAAATATTTTTATTTATTCCCTCTATAATTCCTCTCATCATTTCTAGTCAAGTTATAATTCCTCTAAATATTTTAATCTATAATATTTTAGCATCCAAATTGTCCCTTATATCCTAAGGTGACCCTAAGGCTATTTGTGAGATGTCTTGATGGGAACTGGGAAATAATGATTAGTGGAAACAAATGGAAGCGCATCTTGTAGGCTAGTAGGTTCTTATGGATGCCCTGGGAGCCAGAATTTGGAGGCAAAAAGTAAAGCTAGGAGACAAGTGTTGACTTGTAGGGAGCAGCCCAAGGGATTCTGAAGGGCAGAGGGGAGGCAGCAGGGGGGACTCAGGCAGCTGGGGGAAGCTCTGACCCTTGGAGGACAGCTTCTTCCTGGGTGGACTTGGAAAGGAGCCTGACATAGAGATGCCAGATAGAGGGGAAGAACATTCAGGAATGGGATGTCCAGCTCTTTTAGGGGTTCACCTCATATTTGCTTCCCATTTCCTGCCTCTTCCTCTGGAACTCAACAGGCCTGAGAATCTGAAAACCCCTCAAATCAAAGGGAGAAGCTGAGTAGATGGAAATCTGCACAGAGGAGCAGATCTGTTACAAACCTCAGGGATCCTCACTACTTACATCAGGGAAGCAGGTCCTTAGGGGTGGTGGCCCACACCCTCTAGGCTGACCAGAAAGATTGGCACAAGGACAGAGACTTGGGCTTGCAGGGACATTGGTGTACAGAGCCCTGGCAGCCTCTTGATGGGAGGCAGGCAGGGCCATTTTCCCTTCTCCAGGGCAGAATGAGCCTCTTCTGGAAGATTCCAACTGGACAACTCCTGGGAGAGACAGAGACCCTGAGCAGAGGCCGGAGGTTGGAGGGTTAAGCCTTCCTGCTTAGAAGCTTCTGGACATCTGAGGCTAACCTGAACCAGGAACGCTGCCCTCCCTCTCTCAGATTCCAGCTGTGGTTCTTCTGAGACCTGGGGTGTGACTCAGCCCCTAATCCCCAGCGTTTACAGAAGCTCTGTCCCTGGGCAGCCAAGCATCTCAAGTGGAATTAGCTCCATCACCCTGGGAGCACGGAGCAGGAGCACGAGGGACAGAGGTCAAGGTGTGGGACCAGGAGGGTGTCTTTCTCCAGCAAGGTGAGGCTGGAGAAGAACAAGGTGATCTCCTCCTGCCTCCCAGGTCCTGGGTTCCCATCTCAAGCTTGTTTTTCTACCTCTCTCCCTCTCTGCTGGCCTCCCCAATACTGCTACTCTCCTGGGCCAACCCGTCTCCCGAGGGAACAACCCAGCTGGCACCTCCCTGTGACCTATTTTCCGTTTCATCTTTCAGATCCTAGCCACATGCTGGGCTGAAGGAGGACGGGTGAAGAGTGGGTGGATTGGGAGGTGGGGAGGGGTCAGGAAATTGGGCATCCAGGCCAGAATTCCAGGGCAACACGCAAGCCACCCCTACCCTCCACCCCACACAGCAGTGAGGCCGAGCCCTGTCCTGTGTAAACTCGGATGGGTATCCCTGCAGTGGATACTGCTTTTTCCTGGTTCTGGGTGAGGAGGGCCCATCTGAGCCACCAGACTATCAGCCCAGCTACCTCTCCTAGAAGAACAGGGAACCCTGAGTGAGGCCAGGCAGAGGAAGGATCTGCAATGCCTATAGAAAGGCCCCATGAAGGAAGGCACCACCTGGATACCTGAGGAAGACCAAGGCAGGTGCCATGTGGCTGTGAGAGCGATTACAAATGTGTGTGTGATTGTGAGTGCTGCTCCCCTGGGAGCTGAGTGTCAAAGGAACCTGGGAAAGAAGCCAGGAAAAAAATGGGCTCCTGCCACATCACAGAGGGCCTCTTGTCCAGGTGGGGAGCTCATACTTGACTTACAGGTTTGTGGAAGGGCAGAAGACTCATCTGGCTCCTGGATAAAGGATGAAGTCAAGCAGTGGCAAAGAACTGAGCCTGGGAGCTATGGCGGTGTTTTGATGTAAGGTCTGAATTTGAGTTGATGGGGAGCGGTGGCAGGGGTCAAGGTACAGGGTTAATGTTGGCAGCACATTAGAATCACCTGGGAAGGGGCTGGGGCTATGGCTCAGTGGGAAAGTGCCTGCCTAGCACATATGAGGCAGAGTTTGATCCTCAGAACCACATAAAAATAAATAAATAAGATAAAGATGTGCCCATCTACAATTAAAAACAAAAAAAGTTAAAAAAAATCACCTGGGAAGACCAGTTACAGCCATCTTCTCCATTGGCCCCAATGTGCAAGTGGGCTCGGGGACCCTTGTTTGAAGTTCCAGTGGTGTACCCCTTTGGCTCCCTATAGGCTGACCCAAGGACCAGCAGAATCAGTGCCCTCCAGGACCTTGTTTGGAATGCAGAATTTCAGGGTCCACCCAGACTTGCCAGAATCTGCACTGAGTATCCCAAAGGATCTTCATCATGGAAAAATTTGAAAAGCCCTGGCCAGGAACATCCTATTGTCCAAGTCCTGGCCCCTACAGGACAGCCCCTTCTCTAAGAATGACCATCACACAGTGAATGCCTACCAATCCCCTAGTAGGCTAGATAATTCCTCCGTTTTTATCCAACAACTACTTATTTTATTTTACTTTTGTTTTGAAATAATTTGAGACTTACAGAAAAGTCGCAAGAGTAGATCAGAGAATTTCCATATGCTTAATCTAGTTTTCCCAAATATTAAGTCTTACCAATTAACTTTATTCGCTCCCATTCTTTCTTGGTATTTACATGTAGATGAACCATTTGAAAATTGTAAATAAGATGCACTTTTTTTTTTTTTAAAAAAAAACTGAGGATCAAACCCAAGGCCTCAATGCATGGTAACCAAGTGCTCTACCACTGAGTTACAGCCTCAGCCCAATATGATGTATATTTACCTCTACTTCAATGTGTTTCCCAAACTCCCACAATCTATTACCATAATACAGTTATCAAAGTCAGGAAATCAACATTTGATATAATTTAATCTGCACACCTGCTTAAAATTTTCCAATCATTCCAGTACTCTTTGTAGTCAAAGAAAAAATTATTTTTGATGGGCTCATGCCTGTAATCCCAGCAGCTCCAGAGGCTGAGGCAGAAGGGCCGTGAGTTCAAAGCCAGCCTCAGCAACTGAGGCCCTGAGCAACTCAGTGAGACCCTGTCTCTAAATAGAGTACAAAAAAGGGCTGGGTATGTGGCTCAGTGGTTGAGAACCTCTGGGTTCAATCCCTGATACGAGAGAGAGAGAGAGAGAGAGAGAGAGAAAGAGAGAGAGAGAGAATGATTTTACAGTCCAGGATCCACTTCTCCAATACATCACATTACATTGTCATGTCTCTGGGTTCCTTTGAACAATTTCTCAGTCTGTCTTTGTTTTTCATGACTTTGATAATTTTGTAGGAGACTTGGCTGGTTATTTTGTAAAATGTCCCTGAATTTGGGTGAATTTGATGTTTTCTCTGGATTAAATTTGGGTTTTGCGTTTTAAGCAAGAACATCCAGAAGAGACAGTGCCCTCAGCAAGTATCCCTAGGCCCAGAGGAGGTTGGCTGTTCCATGACTCATGATGTTCATGTTAATCACTTGTTCTGAGTGCTTTCTGCCAGGTTTCTGTGTAAATGAGTGTCTGGTGGGGAGACAATCAGGGACTATATAAATGTTCCATTTGTCACCAGGCTGTCACCTACTAGGTTTAGCATCCTCTGATGATTCTTGCCTGAACCCATATTATTGTGATGGTTATCACCTGGTGATTTTGAAATTCTATACTACATTCTTTAACTGGCTCTCAACTTTAAGGAAGAGCTTTCCCTATTTATTGATCCCTATTAATTGATTGATAACCAAAAACCACACATCCTTGTGGACTCACAATTGCTGACTTTATTCAATAAGTTACACTCAGCTATTACCATTATTTATTTATTTTAAAACCTTTTTTCTTAGTTGTAGATGGACACAGTACCTTTATTTGGGGTGCTGAGGATCGTTGGAACCCAGTGCCTCACCTGTGCTTCGCAAGTGCTCTACCACTGAGCTACAGCCCCAGCCCCCATTATTTATTTTGATGCTTAAATCATTTCAGATTTGGCAATGAGAGTTTCTCCAATATGACTCCTGTCTTCTTGGGACATGTCCCCCCGCTAATGGGAGCCCTTCTTTATCTTCTGATGTTTCATGTTCATCTTGTCCCTTCCTTGTACCAGCCCCAGAAGTAGTCATTTCTCCAAGAAAACCTGATTCCTGTCAGTGGGGCCTGGTATTCAGAAACCAGGGTCTGGCTGTCAAGCGTGCTCATTGCTACTGGGATGTCATTACTCCTGGATCATCTGAGTGTCCAGAGCTAAGAGGAAAACATATAGTGCATCTCAATACCTTTCCCTGATCATTAAGAAACTGTGGTATATATACACAATGGAATGTTACTGAGCATTAAAAGAAAATAAAATCAGGGCATTTGCAGGTAAATGGATGGAGTTGCAGAATATCATGCTAAGTAAGCGAATTCCAAAAAAAAAAAAAAAAAACAAAGGCCAAATGTTTTCTCTGATAAGTGAATGCAAATCCAAAATGGGGGTGGGGGGGAGCATGGGAGGAACAGAGGAACTTTTAGATAGGGCAAAGGGGAGGGTGGTGAAGGGAGGGGACAAGGAGGTAGGAAAGACAGTGGAATGCAGTGGTCATCATTACCCTAAGTACATGTATGAAGACACGAATGGTGTGACTCTACTTTGTATACAACCAGAGAAATGAAAAATTGTGCTCTATATGTGCACTATGAATTGAAATGAATTCTGTTGTCATGCATAACAAATTAGAATAAATAAGTAAATGTAAAATTTTAAAAAACAATATGAGTTCAAATGTAATTCTACATCTGTGTACCCAGAAGAGTGAGAAGTTATACTCCATACATGTATAACACATCAATATACATTCTACTATCATGTATAACTAATAAGATCAAATAAAAATATATGAAAAAAATCTGTAACAAAAAATGAGTAATGAACATCTTGACCATTGAAATTACATGAATTCACAGAATTGAGTTCAAAGTGACTCTTTCCTAAGTACTAAGCAACTAACGACTTTGTCAATAATAATAATTCTCTTTTTCTCTTTTGTATTCCTAACAAAATAATGGTTACCAAGTAAAATGGGAGTTGTGAAATCCCACAACAATGCAAAACAAAAAAGAGTATGCGTTCATACTGATCCCTCCCCTCTCAACCGTGGAACACCACGATTTATGCTGACCTCCTGCCTTTCCATATTTGAGGCTTCTTTCTCCAGCAATGAGAAACTTGGCTCCAGGTTACTTATTTGCTCAAGTAGTTTCAGAATTGCTAACCCACATGTCTATGAAAAACCAGCCTAGAAGCAACTGGTTATTATGGTCACCTACTCAGTGGCAGGTGTGGGTGGTCCTTGGCAGCAAATGAGAAAGACAAATGATGAAATCAGAAATCAGAATGTAGTTATCAGAAGGAGGGCTTAGTCCTCCCAGGTGTGCAGGGTGTGCCTTGAGGAATCACATGATCTCAGGACATGGAGGCTGTCTGGAAGCAGAGAGCAATAGTCACACGTGCTTCTGCTGTGGCATGCTCAGGGAGGGACTAGCTGCCATGCCCTGCCCAGAGAGGTGACCTGGTCAGTCCGCCTGGGTCCTCAGCCACTGAGGAGACATGGAGGCCACTGTCCAAGCTGATACCACCCCACGTTCCAATCACATCAGTCACTGTTCCTCTGTCCCAAGTCCAGGGTTGCCAAGCAACCTCAGGTAATGGAGCTTCCTGGCTGGGCTACAGGGAGGGCAGATTCTCTGGTCAGGCCATTGTTACAGACTGGCTCCACTTGGCTGTTCCATTCTCATTGAGGGGTAATACCTTGGTTCTCAGGTTTTGACTGCTCAGATGTCTTGGGCTGGCATCCCCCAAGCCTGGTGACGCTGTAAGTCTCTGAGTATGTTATTTCCTGTAGGACTCATCTCCATCTCTTTGAGTTCCTGTCACAGCCTCTCCCGGCACTGGGGAGAGTGCACAGCAGTTCTGCCTTCCGGGGAGTTACCCCCACTTGCATCCATGCTGGGACAGGGAACCTGGTTATGTCATCTGGCTGGAGGGGCTGGGAAAGGCTCCCCAGAGGAGCTCTCTAAGCTGAGTCTTGAAAGATGATTAAGCGGGTATTTCCAGGAAGACTTGGGGCAGGAGAAAAGGGGAAAAAGGGAGTGGTGCAAGGGGCAAGGGCCAGCCAGTTGGTGCCCGCTAACTGGGTGACGAAGCCTGGCATAGAGGGACCCAGATGACTTTTGAGGAAACTCCGGAGGCCAAGGAGGCAGATGTCATGTCTCTTCCCTCTAAGATGCACTCTATTAAAAAGTATGTCACAATATTTGGATGAAACAAAAATGAACCCTGCCACACAAATAGGCATGCCAACAGTCTATCCTGATCTAAGAAGCAGTAAAACGTGTCGGGGGGGCCTGTGGGGACATGGGCTCTATACTCATCTGTGGGTTTAGGCAGGTAGGAAAGATGTGGAAGAGACACATCTTGTGTGTTTTGGGCAACACTGGCTTTTGTCCTGAAAGGCCTGGCTGCTCACCTGAGATGAAGAATGGGGTGGGGGTCAAGGCATAGGGCACAGAGGAGCATCCTTAACACCCCTGCTGTTTTCTGCAGCAGCCAGCACAGGGAGGTGCCCAGAAGAACCCCGAGGGGGTAGCAGGAGTTTGTCTTGTGGGGATTCTGCCCTAGTCTGCGTGCAGGCTGAAGAGGCTGAGCAGCCGGTGGGAAGGGGGCACCGATTCCAGAGGAAACACCAAAGAGGAAGCCATGGGACTTGGGGACATTTGTTAAGACAGGGACAAACATAGGACAACATTGTCATGTCTGGGGACATTTGATTGTCACAGCTTTGCTGGGGGTTGCTATTGGCTTCTAGCTGGTGAAGGCTGGCTGCTGCTGGACATCCTACAATGCACATCCCCCCACCCACTTCGGAGAATGATCCTGCCCTGGGTGAGGGGACGCACAGGTTGCCCATTTGGCATTTTGTTCTGGATCCTCACCAAACATCACCAGTGAAAGTTTTAACCCCATTTAGCAGCTGGGAAAATTAAATTGGGAGAGGTTAATTGGGCTAATGCTGTTCAAATGGTAAGTTGCTGGACTGAGATCGGAACTGAAGCCTGCCTGACTCTGGAACATTCTATTTCGTCAGCTGGAGCAGTTTGGACAAAGATTCAATTGAAGTGAATTTAGTTTTTTTTTTTTTTTTTCATCTATTATACAGCAAAGTAAGACAAAGTAGGTGAACATGAATTTGAAAAGCTGAAGTGTGTGAGGTATTTACAGACCTCAGAAGCATGTTAACTGTGGCTGGAAATATTAATTTTTAATTAATTTATGAAAATCAAATATTCTCCAAAAATTACTAAACAAGTGGAGACATAATTGATTGAAAATAAACTAGTAGGGGGGAAAAATCCCCTAAAACCTCCCTGAAATTCCAAACCCTTTTGATTATTACTTATTGCTTTGTTAATTCTTTCATGGTTTAAATTCCTTTTAGTAGTTTTTTTTCCTTTAATTTTCTTTTTTTTAGTAACAAAATCCATGAATGCTCAGAAAATGAAAACTAGAAACTTAAGTCTATCTTCTCCCACTTTCCCCATAAAGAAAAAAAAAAAAAATATATATATATATATACACACACACACACATATATAAAGAAAGGTTATAAAAGTCATTGCACCCACTCACCTCCACAGTCAAACATGACGTGTTTTCCAGATCATTCTCTACAGACGGATGCACTTATGGATGTATTTTCCTTCATTCTTTCTTGCTCTCTCGTTATTGCCTTTTCTCTCTCTCTCTCTCTCTCTCTTTCTTTCTTTCTTAACAAAAACAGGATTCTGTGGTACCTTCTGTCTTGTGAACTCCCATATTTTAACGAGTCCTTTGTTTGGGGACCTTTGGATGGATTCCAACATGTTGCTGTTACAAACCTCACCATATAGCAAAGCCAAAGGAGGTGGGACCCTCACACACAGCACCGCTGAATCTCACAGACGCCACGTGGAGTGAAAGAAGCAGACACGGGACATACACAATGTGATTCCATCTGTATAATTGTCTAAAACAATTATGCAAAGCTAAGCCACAGTGCAGAGAGACCTGCTTAGGAGGGAAAACTGTCAAGGCAAGAGAGATTGTGATCAGCTCCGCTTGGGGCAGGGTGTCCTGGGGCGGGAGTAGGGGTGTCTCAGTCGGAAAGGCACTCAGGGGCACTGAGAGGGGTGCCATGCCTTGTTTCTTGGCTGGGGGTATTTTTTAAGGGTGCTTATAATAATCCACTAAGTTGGACTTTTGTTTTATCCACCTTGATGTATGTGTGGGTCATTTCACAATAAAATTGTGTTTATTTTTTTGAGACAGGCTCTTGCTAAGTTGCTGAGGCTGACCTTGAATTTGTAATCCTCCTGCCTCATCCTCCTGAGTAGCAGGGATTACAGGTGTGTGCCTCTGCACCTGGCTTTAATGATTTTTTTAAATGAAAAGAATTAAAATGGTTGTCTAAAAAATTTAACTAGAGAGCTGGGGATATAGCTCAGTTGGTAGCGTGCTTGCCTTGCATGCACAAAGCCCTGGGTTTGATCCCCAGCACCAAAAAAAAAAAAAAAAAAAAAAAAAATTAACTAGAAATTTGAAGCAGAGAGGGGCTGGGGTTGTAGCTCAGGGGTAGAGCACTCGCATAGCACTTGTGAGGCACTGGGTTCGATTTTCAGCACCACATATAAATAAATAAAATTAATTAATTCAATAAAGGTCCATCAATAACTAAAAAAAAAATTTGAAGCAGAGGATAAAAATAAATATTCTGAAATTTAAGAAAAATATAAAAAGACCCCAAAGAATGTAATCTACCTCTAAGTGACATTAAAATTCCAATTCTTGAAAAAGAAGGTGGAGTGTGTATACTTTGAGACCTAATTGTCCTTTGGGCTGAATTGTTTTCTCCCCAAGTTGTTCTCAACCAAATCACGTCTGGTTTAATCACGTGTGGATTATTCAACAGCCCAGGCATTTTCTGTGAACCCCACAGTACTGTACAACTATGATGGTTAAAAAAAAAAGTCCTTAATTTTTAATAGAAACCTCACTCATCTGTGCCATGTGACAATGGAGACTGTGGTCCTGCCTCTGTGCTGTACTTGGGACCACATGACAACGGAAGAGCTATCCTGCCTCAGCATTGGGCCCGGAATCTGCCTGTCTCCAAGAGCATGCATTGAGCCATTCATTCATTATAAGTAGGTGTGGCTGAGCACCACTGTGCACCAAGCACTGTCCTGGGTGCTGGGGCCCAGCAGCAACCAAGTTCCCTCTCTGCTCTGGCCGAACTCCATTTGAACATCCAACAGAAAAATAACAGATGTCACGTGGTAAAAAGAGACCGGGAAAGGAATCAGAGTGGGGGGATCGAGGACAGAAGGCCATGGGGAAGTGTGATTTTACATCAGGGAGGCCTGAGGGTACAGTGACATTTCCACTGAGACCTGAATGACGGGGACGAGCCAGGGAGGTGGGAGAGGGGAGAGCAGCGGAGGACCCTGCACTGGGGCCCTTTCGCTCCAGGAAGAGTGAGAGATGGGTCACCTGGGCCAGAGGAGGTGGCGACTTGCCCTGAAGAGCCAGACCTCCTGCTGAACCTCCAGGGAGGTGCTGAGCTGAGGGCCGAGGCGCCATTCTGTGGTGGTCCTTCCCCTGGAGCCTGGATGCCCCCTTTCCTCCCGGCAGCCGGCTGGTACACAGCTCTTCTCCTGATGCCGGAGCATCTCCAGTCAAGAACGGGAGCCTCCACCGAGCTCTCTTAAAATGCATCTTGTCTAAGATCTGCCCCTCAGCTTGGCCTCTCAAGAGTGATTTGGAGCCAGGCACAGTGACGATCACCTGTAATCCCAGCCGCTTAGGAGACTGAGGCAGGAGGATCGCAAGTTCGAGGCCAGCCTCAGCAACTTGGTGATGCCCTGGGCAATTTAGCAAGACTCTCTCTAAATAAAACATAAAAAGGGCTGGGGATGTGGCTCAGTGGTAAAGCACACTGAGTTCAATCCCCAGTACCAAAATAATAATAATAATAATAAAATAAAAGAAGAGTGGTTTGGATCCTGACTCTGTCAGGCCATCTAGATGCCACCTGGGTACATTGAGACATTCCTGGATGCAGAGACTGTGCCATCTGTACCTTAGGCCAAATGGTCACATGGCTGGCGAATGTTGATGAGTGCTCCCGAGCCTTCTTGTAGGTCAACTGCCATCACAAGTAATGTGTTAATAAAATACAGAAATTTGCAAGTGATTTACTTTTTTTGTTTGTTTGTTTAGTACCAGGAATTGAGCCCAGAGGCTCTTAACCATTGAGCCACATCCCCAGCCCCTTTTATATCCCATTTAGAGTCAGGGTCTCCCTGAGTTGCTTAGGGCCTCACTAAGTTGCTGAGGTTGGCTTTGAACTCATGATCCTCCTGCCTCAGACTCCCAAGTTGCTGGGATGACAGGTGAACACTACTGAGCCTGGCTAAGTAATTTACTTTTAAAAAATGCATAACAGGCCAGGGGTGGTGGCGTATGCCTATAATCCCAGCGGCTCAGGAGCTGAGGCAGGAGGATCTAGAGTTCAAAGCCAGCCTCAGTAATTTAACAAGGCCCTAAGCAACTCAGTGAAACCCTGTCTCTAAATAAAGTACAAAAAAGGGCTGGGGATGTGGACCCATGGTTGAGCACCCCTGGATTCACTCCCCAGTACAAAAAAAAAAAAAAAAAAAAGCATAACAAGGGAGCGGGGGAGGGGAGCGAAAAGGAAGGTACTGAGGAGTGATGGATCAAGTTATGTTAGGTCCGTGTGCAAATATGGCATAATGAATCCTGCTGTTATGGGTAATTATAATCCACCAATAAAAAAGTCCATAACAGCAGATTCAAGGCTAGTCCTGTAAAAACACTTTTCTCCTTTATGTGTAATCCAGTGACCTTTCTCACCTTTGGGGAGACAGGGTGGTGTTCCTTCCTGCTTCTGACAGGTGACTCAGACCCAAGTCAACTTGGCCACTGCCTCTGGCCTCTGTGAAAACCCCCAGAGGAGCCCCAGCTCTTCTAGGATTATCTTCAGCCCCGAGGCAACTCCCTTCTGTTCCTTAGCAAATTTGCACCCCGCTCTTGACTCTAGCCTCAGACTCACCCAGTCAGCTCACTTCCCTCTGCGTGCCATAGAAAGACCAGACTAGTTTTTCCTTTATACAGTGATCCTAAGTGACAATGTCCCCCTGGTTCTCAACCGGGGTGGATCTGAAGTGACTTCCAAAATTACATAGATTAAAATAGGCAAAATTTTAAATAAAGGTCAAGGTCAGAGAAAGGACTAAGGGAAAATTCGGACACACATATTCACATCTCAGAGTTTCACATAATTATTAAGAGTGATGTGTGAATTTGGCTATGAGTTTCCTGGCAGACAATGTGAGAGGAGAAAGATGAATCCATTAAATGATTCATTATTCCCTGATGTAAACACACATCCATTCCTTAGGGGGAAGCCATTGGATTCCTGCCATGAGTTCAGAATGATTTTGGCCCGATGCAGTGGAGCACGCTTGTAATCCCAGAAGCTCAGTAGGCTGAGGCAGGAGGATCGTGAGTTCCAAGCCAGCCTCAGTAACAGCAAGGTGCTAAGCAACTCACTGAGACCTTGTCTCTAAATAAAATACAAAATAGGGCTGAGGATGTGGCTCAGTAGTTGAGTGCCCCTGAGATCAATCCCCAGTACCCTCCTCAAAAAAAAGAATCATTTTGCCTGGCATTAAAAGATCTAAATGCAGTGCAGAGAAAATACCTTTCTCCTCCTCACCCAGGATCTTGATCATCTATTTCTATGGCTTTCTTTTCTGGGCCCCATGCTGTTCCCTGCCCTGGGTAGGTGTGCACTTGACTTAGGCTTCTCTGACCAACCTTTGACCTGCAAAGTTGCAGAGAATTGCTGTGGCCTCTGCCGTGGCTCAGCGTTTACACTTGAAGCGTGGAGTCTCCGTGGACTGTCAGCTCTGCGTTTGCTGTTGTACCTTCAGGTGCATCTTGCCCTCTGGTCTTGAGATACTCTCACAGGGCTGGCATTTTAGCAAGGGTCTCCCTCCTCTGCCTCTCTTTCTCTGAGCCACCTCTGCGCTGCCTGGTTTCTGGTTGGTGGACTCCCCTGGGCTCCAGGGGCTGTAGGGTTTATTTTGACAATGAACAGGGCTAGGTGAGGAGCCACCTGAAAGCGCTTCCCTCCCCCACTGCCAAGGTCCACACTGGTCCCTGAGTCACCCTCCTCTGCTTCTCTGTCAGTTTAACCACTTCCTGCCCACTATTGGTTGTCTAAATAGCACAGTCAGAATGACATATTCCAACAACTCCCCCGACCAGTGTAATTTTCCTTCCCAGGCTTATTTTCTTCTCTCTGTGTTGGAATCTTGTATTCTGAAGATTCAAATTCCAAGCCTGACAGTGCGCCAACTGTCCTTCCCCGGCTAGGGAAATGATCAAAGCTGCTCACCTGCCTGAACCACTTTCTGCCCATCAGGCACCAGCTAAGCTCCTTGTGGACTTTATCTTCCATCATCCCCCCCGGGAGCCCCAGGAAGTGAGCACTATTATTATCCTTACTTTCCAGGTTGGGGAATAGAGCCCAAGACACTGGCCCCAGGTCATCCCAAGTGTCAAGGGTGGAGTTGGCATTGGCTCTCTCTAGATCCCTCTGCCCAGGGTCTGCACACCTGACCACCGCCCAGGACCACCCTCCAGGGTGTCTAAGGGACATGGCATTCCCTCGAGGTTCTCTAGTCCTGCCCAACATCTGGGGTCAGAACTCCTCCAGTGCTTCACCAAGGCAGCGTTGGCCTCCCAGAGACGGGAGTATCAACTCGGCAAGGTTTTTTAACTAAAAGAACTTTCCAGTAGATGGGGTTGGGTCTCTTATCCCCACTGACCCTGGGAGGGCTGGAGGCCTTGAGGTGTTGCCCAGCCTGGCCATCTGAGTGGCTAACAGGTCTGGTGGGGCCAGTGCCCTGGTCCCTTCCCCCTGTCCCTCCTGGGTGCCTCCTCTCCAGGGTCCACGGAGGGCAGACATGCTCCCACACATAGCTCACTGCCTTGTCCTCCTCACCTCTGCCCAAGGGGAGACCACAGCAGCCTACAAAGGGCCACTTCTTCCTCCGGGGCCTCAGTGGCCTCTCCAGCTTCCATGCCCCTAGTCCAGTAGCTTCGATTAGGCCTTGGCTGAGCCCTTGGCTCTTTCCTGGGCCATCTGTTTGGAGAGCATGGTCCCACTAAGTCCTGAGTCCATCTTCACAGAGATGCTGCCTATGCCCACACCTGTGGAAGCTCCTGGAAGCTCCGCGGGCACAGCCTCCCCTCCTGTCCACCTGAGAGAGGGGTTAGTGCCTCTGCCCCAACACGGAGCCTTCACCTCTGGTCAGCAGTCTCGTTTGGCCTCCATAGAAGGCCCTAAGACACAATAGCACCTAAATTCTGTGAGGAATGGAGTGGGCAGAGAGTGGATTGGTCACCAATTTGTGCTGAGCCTTGAATTAATGAATGCTTCCTACGAAGACCCTGCCTGGGGATCCTTGGCCATTGAAAGTCAAATGCTCCTGGAGCATGAATGTAATCCCAGTGGTTTGGGAGGCTGAGGCAGGAGGATTGCGAGTTCAGAGCCAGCCTCAGCAATTTAGTGAGGTCCTGAGCAACACAGTGAGACCATGTCTCTAAATAAAGTATGAAAAGGGCTGGGGATGTGGCTCCGTGGTTAAGCATCCCTGGTTCAATCCTTGGTACAAAAAAAGAAAAAAGAAAGTCAGATGCTCTTTATTGATAGCAAGGCCCAAGGGGAAAATGGGGACAAGAAGCTGCCTTCCAGAATCTCTTGGCAGACAGCCTTGGTGTGTCCCTCCTCATCTAGGTCATAGTGACATCTAAGAGGTGAACCCAAGTGAGCATTTGATAATGGGGACTCCAAGGCTCTGCACAGTAAATACTGGTTGAAAAACGTGATGTTGCAGGGTCCACAACTAAAAAGACATGGTGTAGAAGAGCGTCTCTCTCTGAGAGCATGCTGGTTTATTGTCCCCCGACCCCAGGAGGATCCATGGTGGGGAATCCTTCTTCACTATAGGCACAGAGGGAAGGTAGGGATGGGGTAGGGCAATGCTGACCCACAATTCCCTCCTGGGTTCCCAGTTTTTCTGGTCCACTAACTGGAGCCCAAAGCGCCCCCCACCTTGTTCAAAGGTTGAGAAAGGAAAAGATGCTCTATGTAGGGAATTGGTGACAATTTGACACAGGTGTTGTGAAAACTGAGCCAAAGGACTTGCATCAGATGGCTGAGGTCCCCAGTCCCACTTCTTACCAGCTCTGTGGACTTGGGGGGAAGTGTCTCGCCTCCCTGTCCCTCCATTTCCTCACCTGCCAGGGCGGGTTGTGAGGATTCACTGAGGCGCTGCAGGAGAGCACCCAGCACTGGGTTAGACTCAGTGAACGTGAGCTGACCATGACAGGGACAGGGACCCAGGCAGCAAGGCAAGTTACTGTCTCATCAGGCTTCTGTGAACAAAGTCAGGAAACTTTGGAAATAAGATCTGTCATCTTGTGGTGGAGGCTATCTTTCTGTGAAAGCTGCCTTTACAATTATCTCTAGTTCAAAGCTTCCTCTCCTCAGCCCACAGTAAACAAGGGACCCTGCCGCCCTCCTAGGACACTGCTTTTGCTGATGTTGCTAACTCTGGCCTGTTGGCTGGTTCAATTTGGAACCTGTCCACAAAGACGGATCCTAGAATCACACATTCTAGAAGCACCCGGCACGTTGTCTATACTTTAAAGAGAAAACAGACGAGCCAGGCTACTTTTCCAAAGCAGAAATGCTAGAAATTTCCGTCTTAAGATCTGCAGGCTGCACGCCATTACTGTGAACCTTCCAGGATCCCATAAAAACCTTTCAAAATCTTTGGTGGTTTTAAAAATAAGAAGTCATTGGTCAAAAAAGGAGAAAGACACCGATTTCCTTCCCCTTAATTCTTAACAAGTGCCCTTAGGGGAACAAGAACACAGCTAGGAGGACACAGTGTGCCCAGCAAACGTGCCCAGACGGGGACCAGAGCTCTGAAGTCAAGCTCACTAGAAAGGCAACTCGTGAGGGCAGCAGGGGTTTTGGGTGTCTGTTCAATGACGTATCTTCAGCTCTGTGACAGAGCTGACCCACAGTGGGTGCTCAATTTTATTTGTTAAATGGGTGAATAGAATGTAAATGAACCTCAGGTGTTAGTACAAGAGCTAGCATCTCATGGCGCCTTTCTCCTCTCAGTGGATTGTGTGATTCACGAGGACTCTCCCTCCGTGTGTTCCAGGGTGTCCCTCTTGCACCCAGCCTCTAGGCCATACCCTGCCTCCCCAAGGAGCTGGCCTTTTCCCAAACCTGCCTTGTGACACCCAGTGGTCTCTCCCAGTGATGCTTCTTCCCCAGTAAACACCCACTCTTTGTCCAGGGCCCAGCTCAAATGTACCACCTCTGATTTCTCAGGACTCTTTCCTGTGCAGCTTTATTTCACAATGAATTGAAGTGCATTAAATGACGGGAATATGGTAGACTGCCCAAAAGATGAGGAATCTTGCTTGTCCCTGCAGTCCCAGCAAGCAGCCTGTGTCATCAGAGGCATTGGTCATGAAGACCAAGTTGGCCAAGAGTGAGGGACAGGGTAGAATGGTTACATGAGGCATCACGGCCATGAGGAGGGTGGTCCTGTGACTAATTATGATCAACAAATGGGCTCAGCTGAAGCCGTACCATCTAAACTCTCATCACAGGGCCGCTGGGCACAGTGGTACACATCTGTAATTAGAGAGGCTCAGGAGGCTGAGGCAGGAGGATTGAGAGTTCAAAGCCAGACTCAGCAAAAGCGAGGCACTGGGCTGGGGTTATGGCTCAGTGGTAGAGCACTCGCCTGGCACATGTGAGGCTTTGAGTTCAATCCTCAGCACCACATAAAATTAAATAAAGGTATTTTAAAAAATGAATGACATAATATAATTAAAAAAAAAAACAAGGCACTAAGCAACTCAGTCAGAACCTGTCTCTAAATAAAATATAAAAAAGAGCTGGGGTGGGGGTTGGGGGTTGGGGGTTCAGAGATAGAGTGCTTGCCTTGCACGTGTGAGGCACTGGATTAAATCCTCAGCACCAGATAAAAGAATAAATAAATAATATGACATTATTTAAAAAAAAAAGGGCTGGGGGGATGGGGCTTAGTGGTAAAGTGTCCTGGGTTCAATCATGGTTAAAAAAAAAAAAGTAATAAATGATCATCACAGAATCCAAGTTCTAAAAACTTTGGGCCATGGGGAATTCGCCATGAAATTAAAAAGAAAAAATGAATTTGCTTAACTCAGTCTTGTAAGTAAAAACCATGCCAGGGGAAACAGGATACAAACACTGGAAAGATGGGAAGACCAGCATCTCTTTAATAATGAAATAATTTATTTGTTAACAGTTGAACAATACAGAAGTTTACATATACACAGCAAAGATTCTCTAAAACATGTAATTGTTTCTAAAAATGCATGTGCTAACTGTAATAAAAAGCACCATTCTCTATGGTCTTGACACAGGATTTACATTGGCGTCTTATTTACATAAAGAAATAAACATCTGGAAACAGAATTTCCCATTCTTTCATTGGCTACTCCCCTGTTTAGGCTGTGTTTACCTTTAGGAAGGTGCCCCCACCCCCAACTGATGGTTAACAGCAATATTTCAAGAGCACCAATTCGAGAGACAGGGGGGAAAGGCAGTTTGGTTCTCAGGTAAAAGCTAAAATGAAGGAGGCCCCCTTCAACCCATCACCCCCTCAGGTAGGATAAGAAATCAAAATTAAAAATCTAAATCAATTTTAGAATTGGGTGCCTTACAAATTCTCATTTTATGATTTTGAGAGAGAAGACACACATACTCAATTTCTTCAGCCATTCAATAGCTGAATCTAGCAGTGCCAATTATTGCTTCTCCCAGAAGAACACAGTATAAGAAAATCGGGGAACAAATATCGATAATGAAAAAATATCATGATAAGTCACATATTGTACCCACCCACCCCAACCCCACTATCTTGGAACACAAAATATCCTCCAGTCTACAGAGATCTGAAGGTGTAGAGTGAGGAAAACCACCTCATGGGAAAGGGTCTTGGGTTGTCTTCTCCCAGGAAGGATTCTTAAGTCAGGAGTAGCCAGCTACCAAAACATACTGCATCAGAGTCAGACAGAAAAAGGACAGATGAACATGCAGAAAACTGCCTTTCAGGCTCTTACTACCTGGTGTTCAACACGCAGGGAAGGTAAAGAGGGGAAGACGAAGAAATCTGGGGGACACAAGTAAAGAAGAAACAGAAAAGACCAAGATTCGATGAAAGTGGTATTCTTGCCAGTACAGTATGGAATAAAAACCTAAATAATAATGCATGTGTGTGTGTGTGTGTGTGTGTGTGTGTGTGTGTATAATATATATGCTTTTCAAAAATAAGTTCTCTCTTTAAAGGATGAGGAAGAAGGCAAGAGGAAAAAAGTCCACAAAATCCATCCTCAAGCCCCAGGATATTGCTAGGAGGTTATTTTGAGCATCACATCTCACCTAGTATACACATTTTTTTTTTCAGACCCCAGGATTTGTTCTTGGCCACTCCAGAGACAAGGGAGAGAGGCCCATAGGAAACCCAGGGAGAGACATTTGTTTCTTTTGAAAAAGTAGAGCTTAAAGGAAAATGCCCACTTTAAAGAACAACACAACAGCCACCACTCAAATGGCCCATTTGCAGGGCCAGGTCCTACTTAATGCTCAAGTTTGAATTGAAGATGGAATTGTTTTAGTCTTGGGTTGACAGGGAGACTCTAGGGTCTGCTCAAAAATGTGATGCTCTTTGAATCGCTAAACTAGCTTCAGGTCTGTGAGTAGAGAAAGGAGCCAGCAGTTTCTATCAGCACCTTGAAGAGTTCAAGATCTCTGCTAAGCAAAAGAAAACCGCAAGCAAAACACCCTGGGTCTCAGCCCACCACTCAATGCCAACAAGGGATGGAAAGCTGGGTTTTCAGGGAATGTTAACAGAAGCACACGTATATATATTTTTCATGGCATGAAATTAAATCAGATGATGTTCTCTTCTTTTTCCCATTTGCATTACGATGGTATCAATAAGAGTGCAGTTTAGATTTCTTTTTAGTTTTTTTTTTAAAAAGAACTTTCACATAAAAATATGCATGTGCCTATATTTATACATATCTATATTTACGTACAATTGTCAACGTCTTAAAGGCTGGGGTTTATATCTTTGCTCGTCTCCTCCCCACATCGACCCTAATAGAAAGGTTTTCATTTTGCTTAAAAAAAAATGAAACAATCAAAAAGACTCTATAGCTCTTAGCAGTCACGCTGGTGGATCAGTGAACGAGAGAGGACAGATTGGCGAATCACCGCTGCAGTTCAGCCACACAGGGAGGGGGATTAGCTGCCTTGGGCTGAGTTTGCTGGTCCTGAAGGTTACAGTTTTGGTTAGAGAGAAAAGCCTGTCTAGCATGCTGACTCGGTCTACCTCGAACTTTGAAACTAATGTCTAACCCTGGTGTCAGTTTTTCACAAGTGCATTAAAAATATAGAGATCTACACTTAGATGCAATCAAATTGAAAAGGACCAGACAAACAGTGCAAAGGTCAAATAATTACTGTTTTATATTGGGACAGTACATTTCATATTTCAACCAAAAGACAAAAATGCAGTTTAACTCAAAGGCACAACAATTAAAACACAGAAAATAATGGCATCTCTCAGATGCCTTATTTCTAAATTAAACAAACAAGTACACAAATTCTGTTCCCTTCCCTCCCCCAATGCAAGCCCACAAGCTTTTCCAAAGTCTTGAGTTTTCAATGCCACATGGCATCCATCAGCATTGTGGACTTGTGAGGCGCTTGGATGTAGCAATCATACAAAATGCTTGAGAGGTCTAGCGAATGGCATTCGAAAGGGACCTCAAAGTGCAGATATATCTTTTCAAACATGTTACAGGCTGAGCTGGCTCTTTGAACACTACCACTCTGCTTAAATTCAGGAAGCAGGCTTTAAAAATGCAAAAGGCATACAAGTTGTATTTCAGTGCAAATCTTCAGCTGGTAATTGGAAAAGATTCCAACCAATAAAAAAAAAAAAATCCTTTGTATCATCTTCCCCTCCCCCCACCCAAAGCCGAAATGAAGAAAAAGCAGAACAAAACCAAAACAGAATTATTACAGATGACTTTGGAGTCATTTAGGAGTCCACTACTTCCAATTAAAGACATTTTTTAAAAAATACATTAACAAATCATTAAAAAAAAAAAAAAAAAGAAAACCCACAAAAGTGATCTTGCTTCGTTTAGGCTGCTCTTCATGTAGAGAACGAGCTCCTGCATGGAGTGCATTTGAACTTGACTTGACTTGTGTGAAAGTGGAGGCGCTGGATGAGCTGTGAGGCTGTGATGCGCTAGTGACCGCAGCCCAGCAGGGCAGCGTGGCATGGCTGCCCGTTGCTGAGTCAGCCACTGAGCCCTTAGGTCGCGGTGCATCTGTGGATTTTAGGAATGTCCCATCACTTTGTGACACACACTCTGCCGCAGCGTCACAGATTTTACAAATGATTCAACTTCAATGAAAAAGATTCACTAGAGGCTGAAAACATTAAGACCTCAAAGATATGAATGCAAAAATATTCAGGGGAATGAACCAAATTTGTAGATACCTACATACAAAGTTTCTAGAACATCTATAAAAGCACAGTCATAAGAATTTATTTTCCATTACATTAGTTTATATAAAATGAATAAATAGTATTTATAGATTTAATGTGTCTTATGTACATATACATGTGCTCTGTTTTAGCTTAAATAAAAATGCTACAAAGTGGGAGACCACTTAAGGGAGAAATCATAACCAAAGAGAAAAATCAGCCTTTTAAACTATCAACCCAAAAGCCTCCATAAAGAAGTTTCTGGGTGTGTCCAAAAAAGAATCCATTAGGAGAGGAGTTCTAGTAACACTGTACAGCCCCTCCGTCCACCTGCGACTCAGAGAGTAGAAATGTGGACTTTCCTCTCACTGATGATGGCCACTAGCTCAGCTAGGGCCAAAGCTCAGTTATTGCTGAAAGTTAAATAGGAAAACAGATTAGACTTGGACCAAATGTCACTTATTTGGGGTGGGGGGAAAAGAGGCATAATCACTTTTGTGAAGTGGGAAATGGAGATCTCATTTATCTCTGAGGTAGGAAAAAAAAATGTTCCAGAGACAAGTAGCATAACAAACTTGGAGGGGAAATGTGCCTTGAGACAGCAGTACACAGCGAGGTCCAAGGACAGCGCACACAGAGATCGTACCGTTGTGTTTGTGGGAACAAACAACGATGGAACTTTCCTAAGCTGTGTGACCCAAAGACACGCTGCCAAGGTGTCCGTTCTAAAGTGAGAAATACTGCTCCCATCCACACGCGGCGGCGGTCGGGGATCAGCAAGGTGTGTGTGGAGGGTGTTTTCTGGAGGTATTCCTGACTTTCTCACGGGGTGAGGTCCACGGTTAAGTGCTCTTAAATCCCGCTTTCAAAGCTTACTTTGGAGTTCTGAGATCAGGATCTCAACTTTAAAAGTCTGTTTCCTTCGGTTTCCTAAGCACAAGACACACTCGGACATTTCTCCTAGGCAAGTAACATAGTAAGCCAGAAAACTTTAAGAAAGGTCTGGTCAACTACTGAGGACAGTAAAGAAGAGGGGAAGTTGCTGAGATGTGAAAATTGCTTAAGAATTCTTGGGTGCTTCGAATTGATTGGAATGTACAGTCTCTCAGAGACGAATTTTTATGGAGAGAGAGAAGCTAGTGGATGCAATCAGAAACCCACAATCCTACGCACTTCCTCGAAAACTTTTACAAAGCTGATTTTGGTAAAGGTGGTACACTGAAGTTTACGTGCAAGGGCGGCGTGGGCAGGTCCAATACACTACCTAATCGATCCGACAGGGAGAACCACCAGGGAGGCAGCCCAGCGACCACTCTCTTAGAGCCCGAGACACGTCTTATGACTGTCCTGGAGCTTTGTTCTCTTGATGCTGGAGCTGGAGTAGCCCTCGTCACTGCCGAGGCTCTGCATGCTGCCCCGCTCGTCAGAATCACTCACACTGCTGCTGCTCCAGTCCAGGTCCCCTGTGAGATAGTCTGTGCTTTCCACGTCGACATCGATTTCTTCTGCAGGGCACGTGTGAGAGATGCACGTGTTAGTGAAGTCAATCTGCAGAAAATTCAGGCTGAAAACCAGACCACCCCCAACCAACTTGATAGGAGAGGGAGGCTGACTCCTGGCAGTTGTCCTACTCTATCTGCATATGATGGGAGCTAAAGAAACACACAAGCAATTCCTTCTTCCCTGTCAAGCCTCCCCTGAGCAACGCTGTTCCCTGGCTGGCAGGTGGAGGAGGGAGGACACTTACCCCTGTCAGAGTCTGAGCGCTCCGAGGACACTGTGGAGCCGGTGCTGTCCATCCGCATTCTCTCAATGCCCAGCTTCTCCAGCTGCCTCTTCAGGTGTCGCTGCTCGCGCTGAAGTTGATCTATTTGGTGAACGGCTTTTCTGTCACAATCTTCAAGTTTCTGCAAGTCAAGGGGTAGTTGGTAGAGCCCGCAGGGAATTTCTGAATCAGCAGTAACCCTGCATCTTTCCTTCCAACAGTGATATGTGCCAGCTGTCCCTAGAAGCCATTTGGCGTGTCACTTGTCAAGCGCCTCTTTGAGACAGGAGGGCGCTGGTCAGGGACTGTGGCTTCATCTGACTCCTTCAGCTCCAACAGTGCTGGCACAATGTGGGTACTGGTCTGTCACAGGGAGGCTGAGCTCCAATATGCTGGCATCCCATACCCCTCAACCTGGCCTCCCTGGGCTGCAGCGATCCTTTGAATACCTCATCTTTCTGAATAGAAAATTGCATATGATAGGAGCTAAAGAAACACACTTCTATTTAAAATTATGTTTATTCAAGAACATGTCCCAATTACATAAGCACTTTTTTTGTGTCATGCCCAATCTCAATTAACTTCTGTTTGTTAGCAGGAAATAACAGTTCCCTTTGGAGTCTTGATTCCAAATTGTCCAACAGAAGAGCTTATAAGACACATTTCCATAGATAACTTATTTTTACAAATCTGCCCCCTAGCTTCTCATATTCTTCAGATAATTAAGAGAAGTGTTTAATTGTAGCTGTTTGGCTTTAAATAGAGGCTTTTTTCCTCCCAGAATTGTCATGCATGCAGGCTATAACCAAAATTAAAGTGATATCTGTCCAATCAAGATATGACTATAAAAACATGCCAAGCATTGATTTTGGCTATGGCTTTCAGGAGTTTGAACATATCTCAAGCTGGTCACTGAAGGGGGCCTCTGGGTTAGACACTGAGTTGCTGGGGACACAAGGTGGACACAAAGGCCTAGTTCCTCTCTTGTGGACTCTGCAGTTTAATAATGGGGACATCCACTAGTCACACAAACCACTGCCAATGTCTACTATGACAAGGGTTGAGAGAGACTGAGATGCCTAATGACAGCACCACCTGTCACAGGAAGGTGACGGAGTCAGGAAAGTCAGCGAAGTCTTCTCTGAGTAGGCGGATGTGGGCTGAGATCTGGAGGATGAGTGGAGAAGAGGGAGGATGTGCACCACAGAGGGAGCAGCATGTGCAATGGCCCTGTGGTAAGAGAACATGACAAGCGCAAGAGACTGGAAAAGGGCTGGAAAGAGGGACATCTGTGGCATGAGATGCTGCTGCATAGGCAGGGAGGGCAAGGTCAGGCGGAGCCTGGTGTGTGTTGGGGAGGTGGTGACACAGTTTGTCCTGAGTGACCCAAGAATTTAAAAAGAGGAACGTGTTGACTTGTGCTTTGGCAGGATTGTCCTCAGGAAGCATGGATAGCTGACTGGAGTGCAGGTGAGAGAGATGTAGGGAGATCCCACATCCTGATCCTGAAGGTTTTGTTGAAGTGTGTTAGGGTGAAGATGAAGGTAGACGAGGCTGTGAAACAGTTAGGTCTTGGGGATGGTCAAGGGACAGGAGCCACCCAAGGACCCCGAGTTTCTAGTTTATACAGTTGCAAGGAAAGCTGGATGGACCACTGAACTCTGGACGTGAGGAATACTCGGTTTGGACGTGTTGCATTGGAGATGTCTGTATTCAGGGTGGAGGAGTTCAGAGGACAGGACTGTCCTGGAGAGATGCCTTTGTTTGTCCCTGATAACAACAGATAAGCCCTTACTAGATAGGAAAAGACAAAGAGGCATCCCAAGACACACTTACCTTTATGTGCAATTTGGCTTTTGTTAATAAACTCAACGTTGTGTGTCGATTTGATTCGGGTCCTAATGGCACCAACACCTTTAACTTCTCTAAGCACAAGCGAAGATGAGCCCGCCTACAAAAACAAGATTGCAGTAGCATGTGAGAATTTCACAGTGGGCTGGAAGATGCCCCAGCAAGAGTGTGTTCTTAAAGTATATGAAGTTGCCCAGGCCCAGTGATGGCAAATGCTACCTCTTGCCAAATAAACTTGGTTTGCAGCCAGACAACTCTGGGAAAAAGCACTAAGAAGCAAAATCCAGGGTTTCAAAGTTAAATCTTTTTGTATTATAGAACAATCTATTTGTATTTAGAACACCCAAATCAGAAAATAATGATACGCCAAATGGAGAATCCTTTTAAACTCATACTTCTCTTTGTAAAAGACCCCTGTTCAAAACCACTAGAGTACCAGAACTGTATTTAATGCTGCATTTACGTGCATCAATGAATGACATGTGTACCAATATTCATTGAGGCTTTATTTTTTCATTTGTTCTTTTTAGACATATATGATAGTAGAGTCAATTTTGACATATTATACTTGTATGGAGTATAACTTAAAACTAATTAGGATCCCATTCTTGTGGTGGTAGGCTTTATTTGTAATAGCAAAGATGGCAACAATTCAAATGACCACCATGGGGCACTGATTAAATACACTATGGCACATCACATGGTGGAGGACCTTGGAGAGAGTATGTGCTCCACGTACTGTGGGAAAGGTCTCTTCCCAGAACTGTTATGAAGTGAGGAAGAGCAAGACATCAAAGCATGAGTATGACATGCTATTTTGTGTAAAATAGACGGTAAACAAGAATCTATATTCATGTTTCCTTTTAAGTTCATAAACTGGAATTATTTGTAAGAGACTAATGACTGGCTGGGTAGAGAGAAGACAAGGAATAGTTAGATAGATAAGGAAGGGAGAAAGGGAAATTTTTACTGAAACTTTTTTTTTTTTTTTTTAACTCAGGGGCACTCGACCACTTAGCCAAGTTCCCAGTCCTATTTTGTATTTTATTTAGAGACAGGGTCTCACTGAGTTGCTTAGTGCCTTGCTTTAGCTGAGGCTGGTTTTGAACTCACAATCCTCCTGACTCAGCCTCCTGAACTGCTGGGATTACAGGCATGTGCCACCATGCCTGGCCTGAATAATTCTTTATACTTTTTGGTTTTTCAACCATGTAACCGTATTGCAATTCAAAAAGTTAATTTTGTTTTTAAATATGAAAAAAGGATGTCATTGCCTTTGCTGTACTAACAAACCTGTTGGACAGCTGAGCAGAATTGCTTCTTGTTCTGGAGCATAGACAATGGTGCAATGGAACGGAGTGGGAGAGAGACAGAGGTTGGATGAGAAGACAGCAACACTACCCACTAAAGAAAATCTTTTATCACAGAATGACCAGGAAAACAAGAGTCCTCGCAATTTTGGAAATTTACCCTTCATTGAAATTTTGATTTGGGCTATATTCTAGAATCAAGCAGATTCCATGAATGAAACAGCCAAGATTTCATGAGAGAAACAGCCAAGATTTGGAGTACCTGCTTAAGCCCATCACCTCCTTAGAGCTTTCCCAAGCCATCCCAGCACATGCAGATGCTGTACTTCCTGGGGGCCTACTGGTTACCACTACTCCCTGGGAAGTTCACTGATCTGCCCATGTCGTTTGGTATTTGCTTCCTAACCATTTGCTGCAAACTCCTTAGTAAGTTGGGTCTGCAGCTTAATCATTGCTGTGTAGGCACAGTGCCCCCAGCACACACAGGCTAAATAAATGTTTGCTGAGTGGCTTGTGTCATCTGTCCAACTAGATTTTAAGCTTCTAGAGGACAGAGTCCATCTCCACTACATCTTTGCACCTGCAGTTGTACTCAGTCTTACGCCTTCAGATAAATATGCATTTATCTAAGAATATTAAATAAGAATGTAAGGAAGAATGTTACTATATTAGCAAAAGCTGAGAATACAGGTTAAAAAAAACCCCAAAACCCTCAATAAACAGGCATGATACTGACCTAGGAAGGCAATTCACAACCTCTACCAGATGTGGGATATTCCCCAAAGGCAAATCTAGGAAACTCTAGTTAGATGTTCTCCTGAGCCCCTGCCTCATCTGGATCATGAGGAAATTTTCCTGGCTGCTCCAGGAGCCTCTAAACTTTGACAAGTTCGAGGAGTACAGCATTCATTTCTGAGCTGGGAAGACGTAAGGGCACAAATGCTTTATAGTATTTTATAAGACTTCTACTGGCTCTGAAAACCTGTCCTTGTGGAAGAGCCACAAGCAAAGACTCACATGAGCAGGTTGCTCCTCCCACTATTGCATGGGAAAAAAATAAAGAAAAGTGGAAGCTGTGGATAAATTTTTCACCATGGACAACATTCCTCAAAAAGAGCCATGAAAATAGATCATGATTTCAGAAAGACAATGAGGAAGTATAACTAGTCACTTCTGTAGTTACATATGTATTCTCACCAGCTTATTTCTTACTGTAAGGTTTGAAGACTGATTTTCAAATCAGGAGAAAAAAGTTAAAAAATTAAAATTATATTTAGACATTTTTGAGCCTACTTGATATTTGCAATGACTACATGATTCACAACAGTATCATTTTAGTCTTTATGATGAGAATTTAAATACAGATATGAGTATGTAAATTTTTTAGGAAGTTTGTCCACTGATAAAAATGTAATAAAGTCATCTTTCCATGCATTGTCATTTCTAGTTAGACAGCAGTATAGCCTAAAAAGCACTATTTTCACTACCCAAATGTGGGTTTCCAAGGGACACTTCCAGCGTGAAACTAGTAATAAGACTTTCGACTAATCAAGCTGAGGGTAATACCTGTTCATTCAGGGTTTTCTGGCCCAGTTCTAAAAAAAAAAAAAAAAAAAAATAGAACCAGAGTTATTTTGTAGAGATCCAAAGCCAACTTCTGTTTTTGGCAGGGTCTTCCTTGCCTTTCCTAGCACCTTACTGCTCCAACCTGATGGCTGTCCTGCCCACATGCCACCGCCTGCAGACACCTCCCCATGCCAGAACCTGGGCCAACCACAAAGGAGGGATATTAAACAGGCTCAGTTCCATCATACTGTAGTGAAATCCAACCCCTGCACCAGATAAAGAAACAAATGGACTCCTTGGTAACAGCTTCCAGTGAGGATTTTTACTTCAACTGAGACACACACACACACACACACACACACACACACACACACACTCCTCCCATCATCCTGGAATCTGGAATCCTGTGGCTAATCCAAGGTACCCCATCAAACTCCCAGATCCAAAACAAGCAGAACCACCACTTGTCTCAGCTCTTTCCTCTCAGTCCCTGTCCCATTTTGACCTAGGTCTAACGACCCTTGGGGAACTAGCAGGGGTTTTGCCACATATACTCAACAGCAAGCCACCCGATACCTCAATCTGACCCCTCCACTTGGATCTCCTCCCATAACATCTTCGTGGGATAGTCCTCCTGCTGCCAAGAGCTGCCTCCCAGCTCCCGGCCCCAGTAGAAGGGTGTTGTGCCAAACACTGGCTCCCTCCTGCCCTGAAAGCATGTTTTAATGCTGATCCATACTGCTTTGTACCTAGGTTATGAACTTTAACAAACTTCACCTGCTAATTCTTTAGAAAGATTACTTTGATTATTATATACAGGCTGATATAGCTCTGGTCTATAGGATCATAGGACCTGAGCCAGGGTCTGACATGGAGTGCTTTGTGCATGGCTGCAGTTATTCTTTCAATCCTAGTTTCCTCTCAAGAAGGGTAATTACTGTGCGCAAACAGACAATTACAGCGCTCTAACACTCCTCTTACAACCAACAGGGAACTCCAAGTGTGTCACCAGGTGGAAAGAGGCTATCTGATAAAACTCAGTTTGCTGAACTCTTCCTTAAAGAAAACAGTCCTCTTTTGTCATTAAAATATTTAACGAAAAAATTAAATCCTTTTTCTATGGAAATGCAGATACTGTTTATGCTAAAAGTATTACTTTTTTACATTTCAAAATAAAAAAAATACTTTATAAAGCTAATAAATACAAAGGGAAAGATTGCTTTGTAGCCACACACCATGTAGAAGCAGGTGGAAAGGATTCCAAGGACAGGAGGGAAGCATCTGCCTCACTCCAGGAGAAGCTTCCTGAAGGGCCTGGGCCTCCCTCCTGCACCTCCACTGTAATGGCCACAGAAAGGTAAAGGGGCCAATGTACACTAGCCTGCAAAGCCAGGCACATACAGACAACTAAAAGCTCTCACAGTAAGAAGAAACTATAGCATATTTAGGAGCAAACAGCTGTAACAGTTTGGGAAGGATCTATGGGAAGAAAACTATAAAACATAGCTGAAGGACATAAGCAAATCTGAGTAAGTGGAAAAATAGCACATTCCTGGATATGAACCCTCAAAGTAAAAATGTCACTGTTTCCCAAGTTTGTCTACAAATTTAACACAATTCCAAGAAAACAAAATCTCAACAGTATTCTTTTTAATGCTGGAAAATTAGTTTAAACTTCATTTAGAAGAATAAATGTGTGAGACTGCCAAAATTTTTGAAAAAGAAGACTAATGAGGAGGAATGTGCTGTACCAGATATTAAATTATATTATAAAGCTTCAATAATTAAAAACAGCATAGGACTAATGCAAGAACAGACAGGCAAATCAAGTGAACAGAATAAAAGTCACCAGAAACAAACCTAAGAATAGATATGAATTTAGCATATAAGGAAGATAACACTCCAGTTCATTGGTAGGGGAAATGTTTGTTTGGAAAATGGCAAGGGAGTGGGGAGGTCAACATCTAAATAAATTCCAAAAGATAAAAGATTTAAATATAAAATATAGTCGCATGCCACTTGTCAGTCATGAAGGATGGAAAACCAAAAATCCAAGTGAAGGAAGTTATAACTGAAGGCAGCTCTGGTCTGACAGAAGGCACCTGGGCTATCCAGAGTGTGCCCTTAGACAACTCTGAAAGAGCTCTCCTTATATTTCTGCCTCCAGATTTAAGCTTGAATCTATTCCTCTCTCTCTCTCAGGCTGGTAGATGTATAACCTGGGGAACAGTTTTAACAAAAAAGAGTAATACTGTAGGAAGAGAATAGCTCCAGAATTTAGTATTCTATACCTAGGATTCTTCCTGACTTAGATGTAGTCAAGATTGAAAGTGGTATCAAATGAGGTGTCAACGTGCATCTGCGCACATGTGTACATGTTTGGGGAAGCACTGTTATTGGTAATTACTTTTATTTATTGAAGGTGTAACTGAAATTACTCTCTCCCTCAGACTTTCACAGCAAAGTATGAGAAAAAAAGAATTATAAGGCCAAGGCAGAATGACAGTCAGTAAAGAGGGTAGATAAGTCATTAAGTTCATGGGTGGACATCTTGAAGTATATATTTGTTTCACACATTTCTTAAAGGATTACTGTGTGCTACTACTTTCCCAAGTACTGGGATATATGCTGAATAAGACTAAGTCCCTGCCTTTGTGGTGCAAAAGTTTAGTCAGAGTGATCAAAGTAAATGAGTTACAGCAAAATGATTTATCTTAACTACCATGACAAATATCAGCTCTCACCTGAAGCTCCAGAACGGCCTCTTCTTTGCCCTCTACCAAATGTTTTTTCTCCTCCCTTATCTATAAGCATCTTGTTTAATTTAAATTTCCCTAAAAGATTTTCAAGCTTTTGTAGTCCATCATACCCTTCTCCACCCCCCCCCAAAAAAGATCATGTTCATTCATTCATTCATACACTGTGGACCTCTTATGTATCTAACTCATCTGTTTTGTTCATTACCAAATAATGGAAGTGACTTTGTCTTCTATTTCTTGTTAACCCACTGGATCCTAGAAATAATAATGCATCTGTAGACACTGACATAAGAGTAGAATGTGATATCTTTGGTAATTCATGATAGCCTTACCTAAGGAACATGATATATCTGACCTTCCTGAGTACTAATTTTTCATTAAAATTGGGCCAAAGATTATTGCCCAAAAAGAAAGAACAGCTTATTTAATTCTGAGGTTTCATCATTTTATCTCTAACCTTGATGTTGCACAGACTTAGCCAATTACTAGTATCATAAATTCTATAGGATAATTAGAGGTCAAATAAAAATAATTTCAGATGTAGTTATGCATAAGCTGCATAGTAAGAAAAAGAGGGTATTTGGTATAGGGTAAGAAGAAACAAGTCTTTTTAAGGAATCAAAAATTAGTCCCTAAAAGTGATTAAGAGTCATAATAGATTTTGGGTTGGGAACAAAGCCTTAAAACAAAAAATCCAGATGAAGACAACAAATCATGCTTTGGGAGGTAGGGAAGTACTTTTCTTCTTTTTCTAAAATAATCCCTGGAGATATTATTTCTCCCTTGAGGGATAATGATTGTCAAATGCATCATTATTACTAACTTAATTGGAACCTGGAAAGTTCTGAAGATTCCTCACAACTATGCTGACACATCTTTGTAGAAAATACAAAGGTAATAATATACTCAGTGAGTAATGTATAAATAATAACTCATGGTGGCTACATTTTGAAGATATAAGATCGCTTCTTTTTTGGGGGTGGGGGCGGTACCTGGGATTGAACTCAGGGCCATTCAACCAGTGAGCCACATCCCCAGCCCTATTATGTATTTTCTTTAGAGACAGGGTCTCACTGAGTTGTTTTTGCTGAGGCTGGCTTTGAACTCACGATCCTCCTGCCTCTCAGCTCCCCCAAGCTGCTGGGATTACAGGCATGCGCCACTGTGCCCGGCTAAGATTGCTTCTTTATTAATGTATACCTTGCTAAATTTCCTTTCAAGAACCTAATTTTTACTTATAATATTATAATTAGTATGGCTAGTTCTAGCCCACTCGTTGACTAGTAATTCCTATGACAACAAATCAGGGAGTAGCCCCCAGTGCTCCAATTAGGGGATTGGAAATTAGTAAAATAATCAGCATTGGTCTTTTTTCCAAGTGCTTCCAAGGGCAAATGCCATCTACCCAAAATATATACTGCAGAAAAGAGAGACTAATGGTACAAATCTCCTCCACTTTGTTAGCACGGACTGGGATTTGCACACTGATCCCTATGCTGACCCTCTATAATGAATAGGTATGCCCTTACCCCATGGGGCGACAAATGTGGATTTGTTATGACATCCTAGATGAAACCTGAATGTGGTCAAGGGAGTTCAGAAGCAGTAAGAGTGGTGTAATACATACCACAACCCAGGCCCCATGCACAAGTCAGGCCCTCAGCCTTCCTATATGAGAAACATGGTCATTTGAAAAGTCAGAATGCCAAAGAAAGGACTATAGGGAACTATGATAAATTAGAACATTCTGCCAGAAGAGACCTGACTGAAATGGTTTCTCATGCCAGACCAGATGTCACTGAAATCCTGTTTGACCAAATGGAAATAACAGCTTAGATCAGGTTGCTGAATCTTCCCAACAGAGCACACACAAAAATCTTTTGTTATAGGGTCAGAAGACTCTGGCAGAGGTAACCTGTCTAGACCAGCTGCCTAATTCCAGCAAGGCCTGCATGTGTATCATTCCAGAAAAATGAGTGTCTACTATTAAAGGAGATGCCAGAGCCTTCTTTTGAAAGAGTCCATTCTAGCACTGCCTCCTGACCTGTTGGCTGCAACTTACATGTAATCACAGTCCCCATTTGCTGTAGGGTTTACTGAAAGGCATTTAGAGCAGAGTAATTCAAAGCTAAGAGAAAGAAACAGCAGAATTATCACCAATAAACAGGACAGAACAACTAAAGGTTAAAAGATTTCCTATATTCAAATAAGAATTGATTAGTTAACTTCAATGGGAAACGAACAGCAATATAAAAACATATAAACTCGGAATTAGCTTTTGCAAGAAATGTGGATGATCTACAAGGAAACAATACAAAACTTTACTTGGACATGGTAAAGAGGTCTGAATAAATTAAGACTCACACCAAAGCCTGAGCAGAAAGACCTAATATGTAAACATAAACTTTTTAAAGATTAATTTATATTGGAACTGTGTGATTTTGATTTTTTAAAATTGTCAAAGAATTTGGGGGATGGGAACTGACAGTTTGGTTAAAAATTTGTGGGAAAAAAAACTGTTAAAAATAGCTAAGAGTATGGAAAAATTAAAAAAGGAAGGAAAATGAAGGCAAGAAGAGATTTGCTTTACTAGACTCTGAAATAAATAATGGAACCTCAATGATTAAAAATACTTTTATAAAGGCAAGGAAAAAGAATGGCTCAATGAATCAGTGGACTACAAGAACAAGTCTAGGGATAGACTTGGGCACACACAGCAGTTAAGTATACACCAGAGGCATCAATTTCAATCAGTGAGAGGAGACAGATTTCCTGAAGGTAAATGACAAACTGGACAATTATGTGAATTAAAAAAGGGGTAATATCTTCTATATATATATCCTTTACATTATTAAATCTTTTTAAAATAAAAGAGTTGGGCAGGGGATGTAGCTCAGTCATAGAACAATGACCTAGAATGTGTGAGGTCTTGGGTTTAATCCCCAGTACTGCAAAAGGAAAAAAGAGAGGGGGGAGGGAGGGGATAAACTCTATAGTATATAAAATTAGACAAAGGTTATTTAACAGCAACACATACTCATACACACATGAAAATTCTTAAATTGTGCTAGTAATACAAGAAATGCAAATTAAAACAAATTGCCTTTGTGTGTTTTTTGTTGCTGTTGTTTTTGACTTATCAAACTGATAAAAGTCTTAAGTTATAATATCAACTGTAAAGACATAAGAAAAATACTGTCCGTAACTTGCCTGGTGGGCAACCTAATAATCAACATCTAAAATCATAAAAAGCTGTATGCCATTAATTACACAGCTACAAATTTGTCCTATGGAAATAAAGATGATGTTGAACAGAGGTGTATCTACAAGTCTGTTTGAGGAAGCATTAGTTACATTGACAAAACACTGGGAAGAACCTACATTAGGGGAATGGTTATAGGAGTTACGACACAACCACATGACATAATACTGAGCATTTACTAAAAGTAATGCTGGAGATGGAGATTTAATGACAATGGAAAATGTCCATAAAGTAACTTGAAAAGAAACAAACTACAATTATTTAATATATGATCCTATGTTGATTTTCAAAATATACAAAAATCTAGATGGATGTGGAACAAATGTTACTAGCTGTTATCCCTGAGAGGCCTATTACAGATGATTTTTATGTTCTTTGTGCTTTTCTGAATTTTCTTATTTTTTTACACTAATCTATATTTTTAGAGTTATTTTCCAAAATAATTGAAAAGAATATTTTGAAGTTCTCTTAGTTTATTTCTGACAAAATTTTAGTTTTTAGGATTATTTTCTATATTTCTCAAATATTTTTACAAGATGAATTTAAATAACAAAAAAGAAAAGGAAAGGAAACACCATGTATACCAACACAAGGGTGTTTCCTTAGGAGGTTTCACCCCCACCCCCCAATTATTTACAATGCTGCAGGCCATGGGACAACAACAGGGCCAACAAACAGGACCTCGCTGGAGTGATATGGAAACAGCTCCCCATGGCAGGGCTTTGGTTGTTCCTGGGCTCAGTACTCCCAATGCCAACTACATGGCTGTAGGTACTTAACCAATGCTTATTCTACTGAGTAGAAGATACCATCGCCACCATTCTAGATGTCTTCTTTTACCCTCCCACCAATATCAAGTTACTTAAAAGTCACAATGTTGAATCTAATATCCTCATAGTGGATCCTGATAACCTAGAGTAACACTAATTATTAAGAACCTCTAAGGTACCACAGAAAGGTTTCATCTAGCTACTTTTTTGCAATACTGGGGATTGAACCCAGGCCCTCACACATTCTAGGAAGGTGCTCTACCATTGAGCCACATTGGCTCACCCACAAAAAAGGCTTCTAAGAAGAAGTATAGTCAATTATACAATTTCCTAATTTTAGAACTTCTTATCATAAGTTGCTTTTTATTTTTTGAGAGCCCTGACAATCTTTTGTTTTGTTTTAAGTAAAAAAAGGCTAACACATATTAGCATTTAGCAGAGTAGTATTCTTTATAGGCATCAGCTACCAAAGCCAGGGAGATTATAAGAGTAGCTCTTTGATCTTAAAACTAAAAAACTCTTAAGTATCTGCACAAACAAAGGAGAAAAGCCTGACAATTTTAAACTCCTTCCCTGAACTGCAGCAACCAATGCTTGGTTAAATTAAGTAAATTGAGTCCTTACTTTCTTCTCTTCTGTTCACATGCTCCAGACCAGTGAAATAATTATTAAGACCTTATAGGACCGAATTCCAAAAAGAAAGGAAAGTGGGGGGTGGGGGGGGGAAGATTACTCCTTTCACAAGTAAAAATCGACTGGTCATATGGAAGCAATCTGAATTATAAGTAGCTAGCCCAATAATGACTTCAAATCCAGTTTTCTAGAATTTTTGCCTCCATAGAATCCGGTGCATACTTCAATCACTTAGCATATTCATTGAAACAGTCCCTGCATGTTTCTCTTTAGACAAACCACACATTTCTCTGGGATGAGGACCTCACTGATTAGATGCCCTGGTATGAACTCACCTAATACCTAGTACACAGCCCAAGCTCTTGGGCCACAAGTAGACAGAAAATAAACACCCCTGAGTTTCTAAAATAAATGATGCCTTAACATTGTGTGGAATTCTTGCAGAGGTAAAAGGCACAAAGAGGTCTAGCTAGTCTGAGTCTTTACCTGAAAGGATGAAATTTTAGTAATTGTACAAATAAATGCCTAATTAAAAGGTTAGAGGAGAGAAGGAGAACTAGAAGCCTTCTCAGCAGAAATAGTCCCTCCCAGTTTACCCAGTTTGCTGCAAAGGCAGAAGAAAGGAGCAAATCTAAAGATGAGAAAGGAAAGCCACAGCTGCCCACCTTTCCAAAGATAATACCTTTGAGTTTCTAGTTCACAATGTATAAGTTCTAAGCACAAAGGAAACATGGTCTGTCACAATCGCAGAACAGCTAAGAGGGAAGAAGGGATGGGGAAAAATTACATGTACAGTGAGACACTCAACCAACATTGTACGAGTGCGTGTGCACACACACACAGAAGATATTGCAGTGAGGAAAGGCTAAATGTTCATCCTTTTCCAAGATCTTCCCTGGTAAGGGTCTAGTCTGCCCTTTTACTGATAAAACATCAATATCATTCAGATCCTGACTTTCAGAGTCAGACTCCTTTATCAAAGAGGGTTTGCATGAAAGTCACATGTATTTACAGAGCCATCGTTACACATTATCTTCTTGTTCATGCAGGGCACCGAGAAAGCCATTCAATTTGGATGGGTAGCCCACATTTCAAGTTGATGGGAGCTCAGAGACTAGAATGAGACTTGCTCGATGGTTCTCAGCCCTGGCTGCACATGAGAATCACCTGGGGAGCTTTTGAAAAATACTAGTACAGAGTCTCAACCCAAACCAATTAAGTCAGAATTGCTAAGGATGAGGTCTGGGCATTTTTTTTTTAAAGCTCCACAAAAAATTGCCATTAATTGTTTTTCAGCATAGTAAAAAGCAAGTAGTCATTTTTTAAAAAGAGTCTTTACTAGAGATAGAAAATCTGCTTTACAATATTCCATGAAGAGGGATAGTTTTGATTATAGAAGATTGGCAAAAATGTTAATAATTACTGAAACTGGTGGTGGAGACACAAGACTTGATTACATTATTCACTCTACGTTTGTATATTTGAAATTTTCTATAATAAAAAGTTATTTTATATAATCAGAAGAAACAAACATCTATTTTCTACCCCCATGAAATACACAAGTGTATGTATATGATGTATTTAACATGAAAAGATTTTTTTTTTAAAGAGAGCGTGAGAGAGGAGAGAGAGAGAGAGAGAGAGAGAGAGAGAGAGAGAGAGAGAATTTTTAATATTTATTTTTTAGTTCTCGGCGGACACAACATCTTTGTTGGTATGTGGTGCTGAGGATCGAACCCGGGTCGCACGCATACCAGGCGAGCGCGCTACCGCTTGAGCCACATCCCCAGCCCAAGATTTTTTAAATTGTTAAAATAAAAGCATTGCAAATGATGGTAACATGCAAACAGAGTGGGAACCACTAGGCTATGTCACTGAAGGATGGGCAACTTCATTTGGAAAATAAAGAATTAAATAAGCAGTAAGAGGCAATCAAGGTGAAAGAGAATCAACTCAGGCTTGTGGCACAATGGAGCCCAGTGAGGGGAGCAGGCCTTCTCTTGTTGGTCACCATCTCCAAATTTCCACCATACCCATATTTGCTTGAATTTTGAGAATCTTCATTCACAACTAAATTGCAAGTTTACTCACATGTGTGTATACACAAGTGTGTATGTGTGTATACAAGATTTAAGACAGCATTGCCAATTATATTCAGTAGTATGTACATTTTTTAAAATGCTATTTGTAGAAATATGGCCTAGGAATTAACATGCTATAGTCTGCGGGATAACTACATAAAGGCATTTATTCCTCAGGAGTCCTCTGGGGCTGGGGACGGGTCAAGGGTATGGTCTTTGGAACTGTCAAGCTCTTCATCCACTCAAGATTATGGGCAATGCTGCTTAAAGGGCCCTGAGTAAACTCTTAAATCAGGTGCCACCAATAGGAAGAGAGAAAAATAAAAGCAACCAAAAACTTGAATAGAAAATGCATCAAAACACCCCACATTCCACCTCCCAAATCCCCAGCTCACCTATTCTTCTCCATTTCATTGTGAGTTGATCTGAAAGAGGAAACAAAAAGAATAAGATTATTCTTGTCTTAAAGGACTAAATTTCAACATCAACACAATTATTTTAACTTCTTTCTGTCCAAAGTTGGTAAGATAAAAGAGAAAGGGAGAAAAATTCATGGGCTCCAAAGAAATTAGTCCATTTGGGAAGTTAGATAAATGTAAATATCTATAACAGAGTTCAAGGAGCAGTGACATTTCCTGGTATAAAAGTAATCCTTTTGAAGAAAGGAAAGAAAAGAGTCTATTTATACAAAGAGAAAAACAGCAGTGCAATGCAATGTGAATTTGTGTTATATAATACCACAAAGCTTTCTTTAGGGTAAAACAGAGGAGGTGGCACCCCCCCCCCTGCAGGTTTTTCTAGGGGTAGCATACACCAAAATTTAATTTAAGTTGTTTGACTATAGCTTACAGTTTTAATCAGTAAAATAATCCTCCCCCAATCTTTTGACTCCATGAATTAACAGCCTTCCGAAAGATGCTACTGTTGAATAGCTATCAAGTGATTTTAGGGAGGGGTTTCCAAAACTCAGCTTAACACAGAGACAATTAGATAGTTACAGCAGAAGTTAGGGTGGAATTCAAAGTTCAGTTTTGCCACTGACCAGTACTATAGACAATTTAAAAATTTTTACAATCCTATCCTTGATTAATTCTTCTGTAAAATGGGAATAAAAATTATTACCAATAAACCACTGAAAAGCATGGATCAGTGAGGTAACAACTGCAAAATTAATGAGAAAGCCTTGGATAAAAGGTGGGGGAGTGTAAAATTATATTTATTAGTGTGTTAATAGTTGACTTTGAAGATAAGATCTAGCTTAAGATTTTATGGAAAAGTTTCCACAAAGTCACAGGAAGTCAGTCAATGTGGCCCCTCTTCAGTGTCCTCATCCAATGCCTTCCTAACCAGTTATGAACTTGGTAACCTCCAGCTTTACAAAGGAGCTGAATCTTGACATTTCTTACTGAAATTTTTTGGAATCTAATCAGCTTAGGAGTTTATGCCATTGCTCAGGTCCTGGATTCTGTGGGGCCATAACTGGTGGCTTTACTGAGTCTAGGAGATAAAGTCTCCCAGCAACCATGGAGGAAGATTACCTTGAGGATGCGCAGTTACTCATTTACATTGGGGACTTCACCACCAAGTTCACCTACACCACAGATGGGAGGCAGTGAAATTATGTGTGTCTGGGTGAGTGCAGGGTATTGTCTTGAAATGGGAAACTTCTAGGCCTGCACTAAAATTTCTCTTCTACTAGGCCCTTGGGAGATGAATTTTTATTTATGAGGAAAAAAGAAATGAGAATAATGATGGTATTTTAAGCTTTAGAATATTTACTTTCTAGGTAAATGATACATGGACCTCAAAACTTAAAGTTTTCAGTTGATTTACTTGGCTATGCATCAGCATTCGTCAGGTACATTTTTCTAAGGTTTATTTCCTTCAATGACCAGCAGGATACCATAGTTACCAAGAACCCAGCCTATATTGCAAACCTTTGGCTTTAAATTATGTGGCATTTTACTTTTAAATGGGAATAAGAAATTGGAGTCTTAACAGATTTTTTTTTTTTAATATATGAAAGTAAATGACAACAGCTGGTCAAAATTTCCCTGTTTAGCTCTGGTCAAGGGCCATCAGTAAATAGGTGGAAAGTAAGGCGAATAGGTTGAAAAGGTAGTAGAAAATAGCAGCCTGCACGGTACTCATATCCAACATTTTTGGATCCTTTAAAGAGATGTATATAGAGACAGATTTATATATTTATATAACATTGAATTTCCAAGAAAAACTTAAAAAAAAAAAAAAACAACATAAGAAGCACAACTCTTTCCAAACTCTGAACAGAGTCTTGGAAACTACAAATTTTACCTAATTACTTAAGGGTGTCGAAACATGGTGCTTTTTAAAGGGAGATGTCTACCTAATGGCTAGGTCATTGCTGAAGTGCGTTTTATTTGCTAAAACTGAGTTAGTTATTAATAAAAAGTAACCATTTCAAAAGTGATTGAGTCAGAGATTGCTTGCTGCCTATTTTTGGTTATGCATTTACATTTTTAATTAAAGCATTATAAGAATACATAGGGGGCTGGGGATGTGGCTCAAGCGGTAGCGCGCTCGCCTAGCATGCGTGCGGCCCAGGTTCGATCCTCAGCAGCACCACATACCAACAAAGATGTTGTGTCCACCGAGAACTAAGAAAAAATAAAATAAAATGTTTAAAAAAAAAAAAAAAAGAATACATAGGTATCCTGTGTCAAAACTTTTCCATGTGATTATTGAAGATTTGGTAACTCTTGAATCACTGATAAAGGTCAAATTTCAGATGAAAAGATAACTAAGTCAAACTACAGTGTGAAAAATGAGAAATGTCCTTGGGTTCAGAAAGACTCTTCATTGTCAGTTCAGCTATTCAGCAGGTTTTTGTTTGTTTTATGGTATTGGAGATTGAGCCCAAGAGCACCCTACCACTGAGCTACATCTCTAGCCCTTTTTATTTATTATTTTGAGGCAGGGTATCTCTAAATTGCCAAGGCTGTCCTTGAACTTGTGATCCTCCTGCCTTAGCCTCCTGAGTTGCTAGGATTACAGGTGTGTGCCACTGCACCTGCCAGCCTCTGTCATAAAAGAACTGAACTTCCTCTTCACATGACTGCCAAAACCTACTTTACTAATGTGACAAAACATATTTTGAAAAGCTCTAGAGTTGGGAATGGTGGCTCATGCCTGTAATCCCAGCTACTCCAGAGGCCGAGAATTGCTTAAACCCAGGAGTAAGTAGGAGGCCAATCTAGGCAACCTAGTGAGATCTTGTCTCTTAAAAAATAAAACAACAATAAACTCTAGATTTCAATTATAAATAATTACTGATTTAAAAAATCAGTGAGCAAGGAAAAATGTTTCATCTTGCCCTATTCCAGTAGTTTTTGGATGGTTCCCAAACAATCAATATTCAAATTTCATTTTTTTTTACAAACAGCTTTTAAATAAACTGCATTTTCAGTTCCCAAGAAGTTTTACATAGTAGTTAAATCTTATTTTTTTGTTGTTCAAGGACAAGTACTGCCTCAGACTCTATAAGCAAAGAGCACAGCATTTCAACCTGAATAACCAGGAATAAACTACTGTTCTGTAAACTAGCAGTATATTCTCCCCTGCCCTCATCTCAGTTCAAAATCCTGATCATATGTGGCCTTGGATATAAAGCTGATTCAAACCAAGGAGTCAAACTGTTTTCTCTGTTGAGATGACTTACTCCTCAGCTAAGGGACATTCTGACAGGTCATGAAAGAAGTGATCGCACTTAAATAAAACTACCTGTTCTTGCTTCATATGTTTGCTTGGTGCCATCTCCAGGTAAAATCATAGTCCCTCAGAGCTCCATATGCCACTTAATATAGTACATGAATTCCTTGTTAGTCAAATACATGGACAACTCTGATAGTCTTTTGTCTCTAAACATGGAAAGCAAACCAAGCTCATTAATAGAAGAGATGATTTTTTTTTTAAATATCAGGAATTGTGGCCACTTTGTAGGAATAATGCTTGTTACTAAAAAGAATCCATTTCTTGGTTTAAAATTCTCAAATACCAGTTTTCTTTCCTAATCATCTTTTCTGGACCAAGCCATTTATCTTCAACAACATCTTCTTTTCTACTTTCCACTACTACTGAAAATCCCCCCACAATCTTTCTGTGAAACTTAGGAAAAAATAAAGTGTTAAGGTATTTAAGCATTAATAACATGGACAATAAAAGCGAAAGTAGACTATGCTTTTTAAAAAAAAAAAAACTGAAAGGCTTCAAAGTTTTTTCAAACAAAAATTTAAAAGTTTAAACTGTAACAAAATGCAACACAGCTTAGTTGTTTTGATACCATATGTAATCCAAGTCAATACTTACATCCTTCCTAAAGGGTTTTAGCCCATCCACAGAATCATTGGCTACAACCTTCAGGTTATATTTAAGATGGGAGGACAAGGAAAATCCGCCAGGTAATTAGCAGGTTCATCCTTCATGTGCATCTTAGTCAAGAGCATGGCACAAAGGTGCTACTCACATCCTGTAATTCTACTAATACTAAGGACCAGGGGTGAACCAAGGCCAGACTAGGCAACAAGAACAAATGAGTTTTAGGTTTAAGTGGGACCTTTCTAGCCTTAAGTGGTCTGTATTAAGCCACAGAGGCTACCCACATAGTAACTTGCAACAAGTTATTCATGAGAGTGAGAGGAGGATAAGGATTCTAAATTAGTGATGAAAATGTCAATGATTTTAATCTAGCAAGAAAGGTAAACTTGAATGAATCTAATAAAACAGAATTCCTAGCCAAATAATATTTTAAGGGAAAAGAGAAGGAAAAAGTGGTAAGAAGAATGATGGAGTATTTATATGTACCAGGAACTATGCTTAGGACTTTAATATACAATTTCACTGACCATTAATTAAATACTTTCCAGTGAAATTTATAGCTTTTAAGAACTATAGGGCAATCTGTGAGGCTAACACAAAAAGGTAACATATTAGTAGTTTAATATTATTTGTTCCTGCATCACTAGAGAGGTAGGCTTTAACCTCAATCATTCATCTTTGTCATTATAAATAGATGTGACAAATTAGATTATCAGACAAACTGCAGTAGTTAATGTTTATAAAATCTTCATTATGAAAAGTAAATTGAAAATGTCCAGCATTTTGATCTATAGAAAACTGGCCCTAAACTTGCAACTTCTGAAGGTGAAATATTGACATGATTGCTAATCTCACTTAAAGCTTTCACAAATTTTTGTTCAGCAAGGGGAAAAAAGCAAAATTAAAATTTAAAAGAGATCATAAAGAAATGAAAACATTTTTCTTTCTCTTTTCAGTCCTCTCAACTTACACTGAAGGACTGCTTCCTCAAATGTCTTAAGACCATGTGTGCATTACTGAATCATGATCACTACTTAATGTATTTACAGGGTTATAATCACAACAGACAACTTACATTCTGCCATTTATATCACCTACAGTATAATCTAGATGAGAAAGAGAAATATTTACCAAATTACCTGCTACTGCTGTTATTCTTCTTGGATTTATTCCTCCGTTTTAAGGCATCTCTGTCCTTGTTATTGTATGGTAACATGGAGGCATAACCATGTTCAGCTTCTAGAAAACCGGAGGATCCAGTTAATGAATGAGCCTAGAACATTTAATACTCCATCCCTTTCACAGTTTCCCCCTTTTCATTTATTTATTTATCTTTAAAAGAATATTGTGGAAATAACTAAACAGAGCAAGGTGGAATTCTGAGAACAATGATTTTTTTTTTTAAATTGTGTGAATACCCTTAGTTCCAAGCAGGTGTAAAAGAAGATTCCAGTTGCTCATTGTTGAGAAAGACACAGCAAGTGGCTAAGCTCGCCGAGCTTTGGTCGCCCATTAGCAATGTCCAGCAGGTTGGTGTGGATTAAGTGGGAGCAACCTCAGGCGAAGGTGCGGGGCGAACCCCGACCCGGGGCCAGGCGAGACACTGCTCCTCGGCTTAGGAGACAGGGCGCTGGTCCACTTGGGGGCTGGCGGGCACCAGCACAGGTGAGGTAAATCAGAGGGGACTGGCTGAGAAGGCTCTGGGCAACCCTACTCGCAAGGGGGTGGGGAGGAGGTTGCGCCCAGGACCTGGGGGACAGCAGCTTCTTTCTCACCCCCATTCATTGCTTTTGGGGCAGCAGAGGCCTCCTTTCAGAGCGCGCGTGGGGAAAGCCGGAGGGGTTGGGAGCGCTCGCGGTAGCGCTCTCGGCGCCTCCAACCACCCCCGGAGAGGCTGGGCTCCCTGACCCACCGCCCAGTCCCTCAGGACCCCCGGCCCCGGCTCGGGCCAGACGCCTCCCAGTCCCCGTGCACCTCTCTCCCGCCGCTCCAGATAGTCGGCCGCCTCCAGCAGCATCTGGATGTTCATCCGAACCGCCGCCGCCATTCTGCACCGGGGGCCGGAGCCACGGGACCAACCCCCACTGCCCACAGGCTCGCCGCGGCCGCCGGACACCCGCGCCCCGCTGTGGACCCCGCGGAGCAGGGCTGAAGGAGCCACTGGCGAACACGCTCGCCGGGAGGGGGAGGGGGCCAGTGAGCTGGGCACCGCCGACACGGTGACAGAACCCGGAGCAGAGCAGCAGCCGCCACCGCCGCGGAGTGTTTATCCCCGACTCACCATCCCCCCGCCCCCAGCCCCTTCTCTTGACAGGCCCGCTTCGGCTGCGTTCCTCATTGGGCACCCTAAAGAATACCCCGCCCCTGGCCTTGTGCGATTGGGAGAGGACACCACAGCTCCGCCCCGCAAAGTCCGCTCCACTCGGTGGTTGGTCACGCTTGACAAGGCCCGGGCTCCACCCCCCTCTTTCCAATTGGTGACAGGATTCGCAACTCCGCCTCGTGCTTTTTCCCTGTTTTCCATTGGTTCTATACCGACAACCGGGCCCCCTTTTGCTTTGTTAGTATTGGCCAAGAGCTGTAGAAGGCTAGCCACTTCACCTGCCTCCCATTGGTGGAGCCTTCGGACACCTCCCAGCTACGATGATGTCACCTTTCTCCAGGTCCGGTGAGCCCTGAGTGGCTGGTGGCCAGCGGCCTCGCTACTCCTCCTCAGGTCTGGCATTGGCTGGAAAAGGCTGGCCCCGGCGCTGGGTGGTGCTGATTCACCGGCCGCGGCGGAGTTAGGCTCCGCCCGACCCCTCCCGGTCCTGCCTCTGACCTGTTGCGAGTCCTGTCTCTGGGGAAAACTTCGGGGCCCTGCCAAGTGTCCCTCGAATGGAAGGCTGGCACCTCGCGTCACCTGGGAGCTCATCCCCGCTCGGGTTCGGGACCGGAGCCTTTGGTCTGGTGGCTGTGACCCCGGAGGCCCCCGGCTTTTCCAGAATCCGGCAGCCGTGAACCCCCAGCGTATCCTCCCGGGAGGGAGAGCTTCATCAGCAACCCAGCAAGTGGCCAGTGGGCCAGGGGCTCCAGAGGGCGCCACGTGACTAAGGGGCTGAAAGGAAAAAGCCTGGCCTGTGTAAAACGCCACCCAGCGTTTTTTCTATTCTCAGGAAGCGCTGGAATACGGCTGCGGTACACGGAATTGAGTTTCTCTCCGAAGGCGCTTACCTCCCCCGCCCTGCCCCGGGAGAGTGGTGGCAGAATTACTCTTATCACGCAAGTGGGTTTCAAGAGCTCAGAAATTAAAGTTGAAGCTGAGTAAGCTGAACCCCAAGATTCTTTGGCCTAAATCTCTTTTAAGGTTTTCCCTTCCCTTTTTATTCTAGATAAAAACAGGAAGGCTGCAGGAAGGTGTGTTTGTGTGAGGAGTGGTACCAATATAAATGCTTACTATAATATTATGTATAAAAACCAAAAGTTTAGGATTGTTCCATAAACCTCATCAAGATTTTTGAAATGAAAGCTCTCTGGAGACTCAAGTAATGTACATTGTTGCACATACTGACATTTCCTTTAAGTTGGGAGTCCCCAAGGTTGAAATGAGTAAAGCATGATTTTTTTTTTTATAAAATGTATTTTTTGTTGCCAATATGTGATAGTAATAGCTTACTGTATTACATATGTTATTTCTAATTCTCAATATAATCCCATGAGGTAGGTTGTATTAATTACCTACATTTTTCACATGAAGAGACAGGCCCAGCTAGGCTAAATGATTTTCCTTATCCTCCATTCAGCTGCAGAGATGGGAGCTGAACCTAGGTTTGTCTTACCCACAGCCCTGGCTACTAATCCCCAGGTGTTAGTTGTACTAAAGACCTGCAGAAAAAGATTTCCAGATTGAGTCACAAAACACTGATACTTAAGCTCTGGGTAAAGAGAAAGACAAATGTGTAAATACAATTGTGGTGGGAAATTTTTAAAGTGTTTTTTTAAATGGTCCATAAATCCATTAAAATTGAACAAATTAATTAGGATAAACATGTAATAAACAAGACTGACATGTAGGAAACACATTTTCTAGGTTTAATGGTTAATTAGAAAAAATTATGAAAACAGTAATTAAATAACATACTGAAAGTAAGCTTTTCAAGAAGGCATAAAGTTGAAAATGAGAATGGGGACATAATAGTTTCGCAGAGTATTTTGAAGTGCATGTTATTTGTAAAATAAATTTGAAAAAAATCAACAAAATGCAATCCTATTAAAGTATCCAGCCTGATATACTAGAAATATTTTGATTTCCTTATCATTTTAATTTTACATATACTTTTATATTTAACCCACTCCTATTTCTCAATATCATGACTTTTCTCACTAGAATCTCCCTGATTGAAAATCACTTTTCTTTTTAAAGAGGGGCCTGGGAATTTGAAATTGAGTCAGAAGAGAGCAAATAAGTAACTCAGACACCAATGATTCTAACTTAAAAACTCTAAACAAAATTACTAAATTGTGTACATAAACATCAGAGAATAAAACTAAGAAAATAAATGTACCATTTTTGTTCTATGGTGGTAGAACAGATCATCAATTAGCAACACCAACTAAGAACTATTATCAAGAACTTCAAAGAGTATTTGGTGCCATCTACTGGAAGTGAAACAGTAAGCAGAAAAAGGTTTTGAGGTTTAGGTTGTCCTCACCACCCCTACCCAACCCCCTGGAAATTATTTTAAACAATGAACCTAAATTTTCTGACCAGAATTTTAAATAAAAAGTTATGTGTAACAGCATAAACATGAGATGAAAATAGTTTATATCTCTGAGTATACATCAAAATAAAAACTATTAGAATTGGGTAGTTAGAAATGGAGAAATATAAAATATAACATCAAATAATTTTGACTGAGTGCCAGGGGCAGGAATAAGACCCTGGAGCTGGGGACACAGATCATTTGGTACAGTGCTTGCCTATGGGTTTAATCCCCAGCACCAAAACAAAACAAAACAAACAAACAAAAAACAACTAAGACCCTGTCTTTTCCTCCTTTAGGGGCTTATACTCCAGGTTAGTATAGGGATAGTTAAAAAGTTAATACCAATGCTAAGCAGCAGGTTCATTATATGCTATGGGAGTTAGGACTGAGGGATGCTACTTCAACCAGTACCTCAGAATGGAAGGGAAGACAACTGTTGTCACTGGTAATCCTTAAGTGTCTAAAATGTTCTAAAACCAGGAATTAAAACCCCCTATTTGTAACAAGAGTTTGGCACTTTCAAACCACCAAGACATTAAAATGAATTTTGTTTTATTATAAGTTTCTGAGGAATTAAGTTTTGTTCCTTGCAGTATAAAAAGTCAGGACTGCAAGTTTCTGTTTTGATACCAAGCCCTCCCTTTTTTTTTGTGGCTGGACACTTCAGTATCATGACACTCAATATTATGATATTAAGTTTTAAAACTCTGCTTTGCAAAATTAGTCACACTATAAATATCTGTGATTCTAAAAATACAACAATGGATTAAAAACTGTAATAAAAGGGGGCTAGGGGTTAGCTCAGTGGAAGACATTTGTCTAGCACACTCAAGGCTCTGAGTTTGATACCCAGCACCATGTGCAAACCACCACCAACAAAACAATAAAACCAATACCAACCTGTGATATACACATTACACAAAATATGGCAACAGGTTTCTTAGTTTTTTTTTCTTAAAAAGGTAGGTTTACATGTATAAATGGCACAGAAAGATCTCTAAAGTATCATGTTGAGTAAACAATTAGTTATAAAATAATCCCTACATATTATTTATTTTTTAAGAAAAACCCAAACTATGTATTTTCCTTATTTTCTAAATTCTATTACATACAAAGATGTAAAAACCAAGGAAGGACACATGCAAAGGATTAACAATGAAGAAGAGGCAAAAGGATTATGACTACTGTTCAAAGGGATTAGCTTTGTCCCAATGTTTTAAATTATTTACAAGAAAAATGTATCCATTTCTTACTTGGGTAATAAAGGTTAAATTAAAAATCAGGGAAAGTAATTTAAAAAGATTACAGAACTATATTCACAAATTCAACAGACTCTTATTGAGTGTTTTACTCTATGGCAGGTACTATGTGGTGCTGGAGCTATAGCAGAGAATAATACCAGCCCCAATTCTCAGAGCTCACTGTCTAATAGGACAACCAGACAGTAATAAATGAATACAGGTTATGTCAGGCAGTGATAGGTGCCATAAAGAAAAGCAAGGAAGATTTGGAGACCAGATAGAGAATTTGGAACCCTCATATACTAATGGAGAGAATGTAAAACAGTGCAGCTACTTTGCAAAACCATTTGTGACAGTATTCAAAACTTTCAACAGTTACTATATATAAACCACTAATGCCACTCCTAGGTATGTACTCAGGAGATTGGAAAAAAATTATGTTCATACAAAAACTTGTATGAATATGCATGCAGTATTCACAAAAATAGAATCAACCTAAATGTCCATCTACAGATTAATTATAAACAAAACAGTGGTATTATCTCTTGAATGGAATATTATTCAGTCATTAAAAAGGAACTGTGTACTGATAAATACAAATGAGTGAACCTTGAAAACACGCCAAGTCAAAGAGACCAAACACAAAAGGACAAATAATGTATGATTCCATTTATGTAATATGTCCATAATAGGTACATCTATAGACAGAAAATGCATTAGTGGTTTCCAGGTAAGGAGGGAGGGAAGTAAAGGTGTGATTATTAATGGGTATGGGGATTTTTTTAGGGGTGATGAAAATGATCTAGAATTAGTGATGATGGATGCATAACTCTGAACTGTAAACTTTTTAAAAGGGTACATTTTATGGTTTGTGAATTTTATCTCAAAAAAAATTTCTGGGGGGTACTGGGTATTGAACCCAGGGGTACTTTACCAGTGAGATACATTCCTATTCTTTTTTATTTTTCATTCTAAGGCAAGGTCTCACTAAGTTGCCTAAGCCCTAGCTAAATTGCTGAGGCTGGCTTGCTATCTCAAAATTTTAATGGTAAAAAAAAAAAAAAAGCCCAGGGTAGGGGCTGGGGTGGTGGCTCAGCAGCAGAGCGCTCACCTCCCATAAGAGAGACCCTGGGTTCGATCCTCAGCACCACATAAAAATAAATAAGTGAAATAAAAGTATTGTGTCCAACTACAACTAAAAACAAAACAAAACAAAACAAAAGGCCAAGGGCAGTGGCACTTGCCTGTAATTCTAGAAAGTTGGGAAGCTGAGGCAGGAGGATCAAAATTTCAAGGTTTGCCTAGCAAGTTCACAAGACCCTGTCTTAAAATAAAAATAAAGGACTGGAGTAGTGTACAGTGGCACACACCTGTAATCCCAGTGACTCAGGATGCTGAGGCAGGAAAATCAACAGTTCAAAGCTAGCCTCAATAACTTAGTAAACTCCTAAGAAACTTTGCAAGACTGTCTCTAAATAAAATATAAAAAGGGCTGGGGATGTGCTTCAGTGGTTAAGTGATCCCCTGGGTTAAATACCCAATCACACACACACATACACAAATAAATAAAGAAGGATAAAAGGATAGAGAGTTAAGAGAACTTGCTATTTTGGTAAGGATGGGTCAGGAATGACTTGAGTTTGAGCAGAGACCTGAGCAATGTAAAGTAGCAAATCTAGGAAGTGGGAAAACATTTTAGAAGGAAGAGAAAGTGGACATCCAGGGGCAGGAATATGCCTGTTCTCAAAGAACAGCAAGGAGGATAACTGACTGAAATGAGCAAGTGGATGAGGCTATGAAATCCAGAGTCGAGGTCAGGTAGAGGTCTTTAGACCACAGGTAAGACTTTCTTCTGAATAAGAGAAAATCACTGGACCCAGAAGAAATGTATACTGATGCACATTTTAAAAGGTTTGTCTCAGTTGCTGGGTGGAGAATAAACAGGAAGGGTGGAAAGAGGGAGAACAATTAGGAGGTTATTGTAATAATTCAACAAGAGATGACTTGGACTAGCATGGGTGCTGAGAAGTGGTCAGATTCAAAACATCAAAAGGATCTGCCAATGAATCACATGTGGGGCAAAGGAGTCAGGATGATCCCAGGATTTTAGTCTGATGAAGAAGTAAATGAAAGGGTCACTGACTGAGATGCCTCAGAGAAAAACACTAGGCATGGAAATGAGAGTTCAGTTTGCTTAATCTTAAATTTGAGGTGCCTAATAATTTAGGTGCATATAAGAGACTGTAATTCAGTAAAATGATCAGGCTGGAAGTATAAATTTGAGATTAGGGGCAGAAGATGTTTGAAGTCACATGGATGAATGACTCACCAAGGCAAAGTGGAAAGTCTAAGGACTTGAGCCATGGAGCACCCTAATATTTAGATACCTGGGAACAGATGATTTATGTTCTCTATATGGCAGGAGCCTGTTAGAGGAAGAAGACAGGATGTTTCACCTTTATTATTCTTCCAGAATTAGATGACTGAATAGACAAAAGTTCCTTTGAACCAAGACTTCTAGGTGTCTTCTCTGGATTTTTAAAGATTTCCTATTTTCCCTGTATCTTTAGTACTACCTCCTTATTAACCTATAAGGTTCTCTCAGATTATTTGTTTACAAAGTGTCCTGCCCTAAGGATCTCAAGTCAGTTCTCTACTAACACCACAATAAATGATAATCTAAAAATACACAATTTGTTTTGGATATATTATTTTATTCTAGATCTGGCTTCCCAGTTAAAACAATTAGGTTTGCCTTCCTTAGATACACACAAATATGATTGGCAACAGACTCTGTCATGGATAATTTACAAATACACGGTATTTTGGTGGGTAAAAGCATGGGGGACTATTTAGCTGTTTGGTAGAAAGTTCAAGTAAAATAACCCAACTGTCTTTGAGTTGGTGACAACTGTGCAAAGAGTACCTGAAGTTGTGCAACTGAGGTAGCACATTCAAGTATTTAAGTAGGTAGTATAAATGTCAATAGTGTCTGCCTTTGTGGTCTGAAGACCCTTAGCTTTCTCCTCTGAGAAATAGACAATAGCACCCTCTCTATCTCATGAGGACTAAGTAAACTAAAATGCCATGTACACTGTAACACACAGTGCAGGAACATTACTATTATTTTCTTTACAGAGAACCAACTTGCCAGAAAGATTCTAAAATATTTCAATTGGTGGTCAAATTTCAGATGTAATAAGGATTTAAAAATTTAGCCAAACGCTTGTAAAATCATGTATGTACAAGGATAATCACTGCAAAACTGTTTTTAACATAGCAAAAGTTTAGATAACAGGGGATAAGTTAAATAAACTATGGTCTATCCTACAATGGACTATAACAGCCTTTGTTAGTCAGCTTTTCATCACTGTGACAAAATAACTGAGAAAAAAAACTTAAGGAGAAAAGATTCATTTTGGCTCATGCAGAGATTTCAGTCAGTGTTTGCTTGGCTCCTATGTTGAAGCAGGAAGCAAAAAAATTGCTCACCTCCTGGTAGATGGGGAAGCAGAGACAAAGGAGGGTAGGGCTTGGGACCAACCTCTTTCGGCTAGGTCTCATCTCCTAAAGTTTCTATTACTTCCCTATAGCACCATCAGTTGGACCAAGTCTTCAACACATGAACCTTTGGGGATGTTCCAGATCCAAACTGTAATAGCCTTTAAAAAAAAGGCAATGTTTGGGCTGTGGCTGTGGCTTAGTTGTAGTGCACTTGCCTGGCATGTGTGAGACACTGGGTTTGATTCTCAGCACTGAATATAAATAAATTAATAAAATAAAGGTCTATCAACAACTTAAAAAAAATCAAATTTAAAAAAGGGCAATTTTATATATATCAATAAGAAATAATCTTGAGATACACTAGAGTAAGTGAACAAAAGCTAGGTGCAGAACAGTATACAAAGTTTATATCTATTTTAATAACAAGATATGTGTGTGTGTCAAATATCTCTGAATGGATACACAATTAACTCACCACTAAATATTTTTTGTAAACATCTGAAATGTGTTCCATGCATTTGTAGTAGTTACTACAAAGAATAGAATTTAAACTGGACACAGTGGCACAGGCCTGTAATCCCAGCAGCTCAGGAGGCTGAGGCAGGAGGATTGCAAATTAAAGTCAAGCTTCAGCAACTTATCGAGGAACTCAGCAACTCAGTGAGACCCTGTCTCTAAATAAAATATTTGTAAATAAGGTGGGGGATGTGGCTCAGTGGTTAAGCCCCCCTGGGTTCAATCCTCAGTATCCCCCCCAATAAATAAATAAACAAACAAATAAACAAAATCCAGCCACAGAGACTCAAACACCAGCGAGACATGAAACAGAATGGATGATGGCTATTATCTTTGATAAAGATAATAAATAATAATTAAATAATAATAAATAAAGAGCTTTCTTCAAATGGGAGGGACCTTGCCTAAAGACAATGAAACCAACATTTATTACACCTATTTGTACATGTATACCAAATAGAAATTCTCATATTTTACTGGTGGGAAAAAAACTTTCTAACCACATATACGAAAAAAAACTTAAATAAGCACATGCATACACGCACACACACCTCTTATCCCTTATCATGTTTAAGAACTGAACCTGAGAAAATAATGAATCAAATATAAAAACATGCATGTAATAAAGACAGACAGTAATTATAAAAGTTTTAATTATAAAAGTAAACCATGGGAGACAGGCCAATGTTCACCAATAAAGGATTAGTAAATTATGGTACAACCAAGTAGCTACTAAACACTAAGTTTTGAAAGAATATTTAAAAGCATAAAAAATGTTCATAGTACATGGGGAAAAATGGGTTAGACAAAGAGGACTGTATATACATTTTGATCTCATGAGTGGAAGTGAGAAATATAGAAGTCCAGAAAGACATACAACAAAATGTTTATATTGATTATCCCTGGAAGTTTATTATAAGTGATTTTTGGCTTTTCACTTTTTAGCTTCACAGGTATTTGTTATAGTAAGCATGTATTGCTTTCATAATTGAGGAAAAACAATAAATAGTATTTGGGGGGGGGAAGAAGATACAAAAATTTAAAGCTATACTTCTTCATTCTCCCAATTCTTTAATAATCAAGGTATATATGTGTGAAAAAAGAAAACGTCTAGGCAGGCTCTTTTATCTAATAATAAAAATGTTTATCAACTATAAAATGGGTAGAAATATTGCTTTATTGGAGAAACATCCAAATTACTTTCATGTTTGTTATAAAGTCCTAACAAGCATCCAAGAAGAAAATACACAGTTTCCATAGGAATAAAAACAAACAAAATGGGATGGTGACTGCCCCAAATGATATTTCCTAAAAAAAAAAAAAGTAATGTTTAACCTATCTTCTATTGAGGAAAGGTAAGTAAACTGCACACATCATAAATAAGATTTCCTTACTTTACAAGAAAGAACAGCAATCCTGGTTTTGAGGCATATTAAATACAAAATCCACTCTCTGACCAAGACGAGGGGGAAAATCATTCTTCAAATTTCAATTCTCATGCAATAAAATCCAAAGGTCTGTTGAAGCCACCTTTTCGATTCATGTACTGCCTATAATGAGAAGAGAAAATTCATTGTGAACTTTTTAAAATTTTGGACTCTTTTTATATATATAAAAAAACCCCAAAACCAAAATAACATGTTTTTAAGATTAAACCTAAGACCACCTTTAACGTGACAAAGTGTAGGATAGAAACTACTTAAGGTTATTTAATGCACATTAATATAAGATTATTTTACTTTTACTTATTTTTGTGGCTTGGAATCAAACGCAAGGCCTCAAGCATGCCAAGCAACATTCTACACTAAATTACACCTGTAACCCATAACCTCACTTTTAAAATAAAGCAAAACCATTTGGATTTCTTTAAATGCCACATTCAGTATGAAAATATATTTTCAGAATTATTTGGAAAGATCGTACAGACCTTTAAAAAAATCAATTTAAAATTCATAATTATTTTAGGTAAACAATGATTACCTAGTTTAAACAAACAAAGAACTCCTAAACAGGTATCCATTAAGCAAATTCAATTTGTACGCTTCAATGGTTCACCTCATAATACTTTATTTGAAGGTAATTTTATGACAGTCTATCCATAACAACTCTATTACTTTAGCTCATAGCACTCTCAAATCATATTATTCATAGTCTAAATTAATTGGAATACTGATCTTTTATCAGTGATAAAAATAGAAAGAAAGGTTATATTTAAACATGTCTTGACTTTTTCATCAACAATTCAGTGAGATTTTAAGTATAGATTCATTTGTTTCGAATCTATAACATAAACAAAATGTGCCTACACTTAAAAAAAGAAAAGTCTATTTACATTAAAATCCTGATGTAATCAGTATAGGTAAATAGTTTAGAAGGGATTTGTTTTACAGTGAAATCAAAGCCCACTAAGTTGAAGTTATGCTTTTTTAAGAAATTTACTACACACAGCTCAAAAACATTTAAGTCAGCTACCCTCTCTAGAATAGCTATTTGCTAACATGTAAATTGAGAAACAATTTTAACATGCCAGAATATAAGCAAGAAAAGTACTTCCTTAAGATAAGGGACAGGGTTCTGAGGACACATCTCAGTGGTAGGGCACTTGCCTAGTATGCACAAGGCCCTTGGTTCAATTACCCAGTACAAAACAAAACACACACATAAAAAAATCAAGGGACAAATGGTGGATCCATTCCCAGCTTTCCCAGGAATCTCCATACTGCTTTCCAAACTGGCCTCACCATTTTGCAGTCCCACCAGCAGTGTACAAGTGTACCCTTTTCCCCACATCCTCGCCAACACTTATTGTTGTTTGACTTCATAATGGCTGCCAATCTTACTGGAGTGAGATGGTATCTTAGGGTGGTTTTGATTTGCATTTCTCTGATTGCTAGAGATGGTGAGCATTTTTTCATGTACTTGTTGATTGCTTGTATGTCCTCCTCTGAGAAGTGTCTGTTTAGGTCCTTGGCCCATTTGTTGATTGGGTTATTTGTTATCTTATTGTTTAATTTTTTTAGTTCTTTGTACATTCTAGATATTAGGGCTCTATCTGAGGTGTGAGGGGTAAAAATTTGTTCCCAGGATGTAGGCTCTCTATTTACCTCTTTTATTGTTTCTCTTGCTGAGAAAAAACTTTTTAGTTTAAGTAAGTCCCATTTGTTTATTCTTGTTATTAACTCTTGGGCTATGGGCGTCCTATTAAGGAATTTGGAGCCCGACCCCACAATATGTAGATCGTAGCCAACTTTTTCTTCTATCATACGCAGAGTCTCTGATTTGATATCTAGCTCCTTGATCCATTTTGAGTTAACTTTTGTGGCTGGCGAGAGAAAGGGATTCAATTTCATTTTGTTGCATATGGATTTCCAATTTTCCCAGCACCATTTGTTGAAGATGCTGTCCTTCCTCCATTGCATGTTTTTAGCCCCTTTATCAAATATAAGATAATTGTAACTTTGTGGATTAGTCTCTGTGTCCTCTATTCTGTACCATTGGTCCACCTGCCTGTTTTGGTACCAGTACCATGCTGTTTTTGTTACCATTGCTTTGTAGTACAGTTTGAACTCAGGTATCGCTATACCTCCAGATTCACACTTCCTGCTTAGCATTGTGTTTGCTATTCTGGGTCTTTTGTTTTTCCATATGAATTCCATGATTGCTTTATCTATTTCTACAAGAAATGCCATTGGGATTTTGATTGGCATCGAATTAAATCTGTAGAGAACTTTGGGTAATATCGCCATTTTGATGATGTTAGTTCTGCCTATCCATGAACAGGGTACATTTTCCATCTTCTGAGATCTCTATCTCTATCTCTCTCTCTATCGCCCTTCTCGGACTATTCCCTGAGGACCTTAAAAGAGCGCACTATAGGGATACGGCCACAGCAATGATTATAGCGGCACAATTCACAATAGCTAGACTGTGGAACCAACCTAGATGCCCTTCAATAGATGAATGGATAAAAAAAAGGTGGCATCTATACCCAATGGAGTATTATGCAGCACTAAGAAAGGACAAAATCATAGAATTTGCAGGGAAATGGATGGCATTAGAGCAGATTATGCTAAGTGAAGCTAGCCAAGCCCTAAAAAACAAAAGCCAAATGTCTTCTTTGATATAAAGAGAGCCACTAAGAACAGAACAGGAAGGAAGGGCATGAGGAAAAGGCTAACTGTAAACAAAGACGAATGGGGGGAGAGAAAGGGAGAGAGAAGGGAAAGCATATGGAAATGGTAGGAGACCTACAATGATACACAAAATTATAAGAGGTTATGAGGGGCAAGGGGGAGGGGAAAAAAAAGGGAGAGAATTGAACAACAGCAGAGGAGGTAGAGAGGGAAGATGGGAGGGGAGGGGAGGGGAGGGGGGATAGTAGGGGATAGGAAAGGTAGCAGAATACAACAGTCACTAATATGCCATTATGTAAAAATGTGAGTATGTAGCAGATGTGATTCTGCAATCTGTATTTGGGGTAAAAAAGAGAGTTCAAAACCCAATTGAGTCAAATGTATGAAAGATGATATATCATGAGCTCTGCAATGTTTTGAACAATCAATGAAAAAAAAATATCAAGGGACAGTACAGAAAACTAATATATTTCACAAACATGATTACCCCATATAAAAGCTCTTTCCAAATATGAAATTGAGTTTATTAGTTTAAACATAATAGTGGGGGCTTTGCTTACCTGTACTTCCTCTTCTGAGACACATTTATGGCATAGGCATTGACAGAGCCATCTACCTTCTTCCCCTGGAGAAAAACAATAAACAAATAAAATAGGAAGGACACATTAAATGCCTGATCAAGAGATGGATAATGTTAAGTCACCAAGATCCATTTAAAAGGAAGAGAAAATTTTCAGATCCTAATGATACCCACAAACTCTCAAGTATTAAACAACTCTGCTCACATTTTTATGGTTACATATATACAATTTAATACAATATTCAAATCAGCAAACATTCATGGTATGTGTATTATGTGTAAGGCATGCTGGGAAATAGGCTAGTAGATCCTAAACTTTTTTGGTCAAAGACTCCTTTAAAATCAGATAAAACTTATTAGCTCCACAAAAATTTACATTCACACAAAATTTAACCTCTACCATTAACTTATAATATTCTCAAATTGTAGCTTGAACATTTCCATTTGTTTAAATTCCATTTCTTGCATAAGTCTTACCATTTTTATCTTTAATCAAGAATCAGAATATAGAATAACAGACAATAGTTGGATTGTGACATACCTTTCTATATGTGGCATGTATCCTCTTTGTTACTAATTCCTTTTTTAAAATTTGTTTTAATTAGTTATACATGACAATAGAATGTATTTATGCACTTTTTTAAAGTTTATTTTTGGTTAGACACAATACCTTTATTTTGTTTGTTTTTATTTATTTTTATGTGATGTTGAGGATCAAACCTAGGGCCTCATGCATGCCAGGAGAGCGCTCTACCGCTGAGCCACAACCCCAGCCCCCTTTAAGGTTCTTTAATCCAGTCAAATTAATTCACCATACCCACTTGCTCCCATATTGTTCCTCATGCCTGAATTGCCTTCCCTGCCAAGAACCAATCTTTAACGAACTGGTCCTTTCTTATCCATCATTCAGGGCCCAGTTATGATGATCCAGCTGTCAGGCAGCACCTTCTTTACTAACCCCTGAAGAATGGTATCTATGCTTTCCCCACAGTACTTTATATTTTCTACCCTGTATTACTATGATGTATATGCTATTGCTCCAATGACACTGAAAGCTTCTTGATGGAGGGATATATGTCTGAGTCACCTCTACATTCTCACATACTAGGGCACTGCACTGGCAGGTGATTGGAAAATGACTTCGAAATGAATGGGACTGGCTAATGCCACGAAACACATACATGTGACTCCTATTTCCTACCCTTGTCCATTATTACTCATGAGTGTAGCACACTCATTAGGCGTCTGCATTAGGGGAAAAAAAAGGATTCTGACCCACTGGTCTAATGATATGCATAGGTGAACTACATATTTGAAATGGAACTAAAATAAATATATATGGCTTAATTTTCTGTTCTTATTTTCATATATTTCTAAGGGTAGGGGTACTGGATAAATTATAAGAGGTAGGCATAACTTGGAAAGACCTGCCTTGACCAAAAAAAAAAAAAAAAAAAAGGAAATTATGCTAATCTTTTCACTGAGTTCAATTTCTAAAGACTTGCTGACTTTTTAGAAACTTTTGTAGAGTCACATATTATTAGCCCTATGTTCATTTATTTACATACTAGGATAGAAAATTACCCATTGGTAAATATAATCACACTTTGGAACTTTCTAGAAGAATGTTGAAGTAGAGGGAAAATAAATGACTACAAGACATATGGAAAGGTTCCACAATAGGGATCAGTACTAGACAATTTACCTAGCACCAATGAAGCCCTGGATTAGATTATGAGTACTGCAAAGAGGAAAGGAAAGGGAAACAGAAGAAAAGGAAAAGGTCCCCCAACAGATCAATGATGAAAATAACACAACATATATGTAACTGAGAAACATGAGTGAGGTAAGATACTTCATAACTGCCAACTGCATATAAACTAAGTTAACAACCCCATAGAGGTCATTAGAAAACAACTGACATGGGAGTTGGGCTATACTCAGTGGTGGAGCACTTGCCTTGTATGGGATGAGGCTCTAGGTTTCACCTTCAGTACTGGGAAAAACAAACCAAAACTCCACTGACATCATTTGATTACATGGTACATGACAATTTTTAAGGATCCTCACTTTTTCCTAAACAAACATCTTAAGCAGCACTGATTACAATTAAAGTGAAGGGTAGGGCTGGGGTGGTGGCTCAGTGGTAGAGCGCACTTGCTAGCATGTGTGAGGCACTGGGTTCAATTCTCGGCACCACATATAAATAAATAAAAAATTAAGTTCTATCAACAACTAAAAAAATTAAATTAAAAAAAAAAAAGCAAAGCAAAGGGTTAGCTCTACCTATATACCTCTCAGGAATTTCAAATATAATCAGGAAATAGTCATACCCCAAAAAAATAAATAATTTCAATTGGATAGAATGGTGCACTCCTGTAATCTCAGCAACTTGGAAAGCTGAGGCAGGAGGATTGCAAGTTCAAGGCCAGCCTCAGCAACTTAGTGAGATCCTGCCTCAAAATAAAAAACAAAAAAAAGGGATGGGGATGTGGCTCAGTGGCAAAGGGCCCCTGGGTTCAATTGCCAGTACAAACAAATAAAAACAGTCTTCTAAAAACAATAAAACTACAATTGCTTTACTTTGGAGATTTTTTTTTTTATCCATTTAACTGAAACTGCTTTACTTTGGAGATATTTTTATCCATTTAACATATATATTAACAAAACATTTCACATATAAAATACTCTTTGGGAAAAAATAAAAAGGGATTTGGATTTGATATATTCAAGGAAAAAAAGTTAACAGATACCAAAAAAAAAAAAAAAAAAAAAAAAATTCCAAAATAGGGTTCATATAACCTCTGCATTCTTAATTTTTTTCACCTCAACAGTCATGTGTCAGTACTCCTCTTAAGTTATACAATATAATTTTCAAATATTTTAAACTTACTATCACATTAGTTAAAAAGAAAGTCTTACACCATTTGGGTTTATCCTATTCCATTAACAACTCAATGGAATGGAATACAGAATTAGAGGAGGTGGATTTTTTTTTTTTTTTTTAAACTAGAATGAACCCAGCAGTGTTCTATAACTGAGCTACAACTCCAGCCCCTCTTTTTAAAAAATTTTGAGATAGAGTCTTGCTAAATTGCAGAGTCTGGCCTCAAAATCCTGCTGCCTCAGGTTCCTGAGAAGCTGGGATTACAGGTATGTGTCACCATATCCAGCAAGAAGAATTAAATGACAATTCTTTTCAAAATCTCAAATTCCATTTGTAAAACTAACTTTTTTTTTTGGTGGTGCTGGGGATTAAATCCAGGAACTTGTGAATGCTAAGCAATCCCTTTATCACATTCCCTGCCCCTAGAAAAAAATATTTTATCAACACCAATAAATCAACTGCATTTTTATTCATTAAAGATGTTATCAGCTGAAAGAGAAATCAGAAAAATATCCCTTTATAATAACCTCGAAAGAAAAATAAAACAAAAACAACAACAAAAAAACTATTTAGGAATCAACCTAACAAAAGAGGTGAAAGGCCTCTATAATGAAAACTACAGAACACTAAAGAAAGAAATTAAAGAAGATATCCAAAAATGGAAAGATCTCCATGTTCTTGGATAGGCAGAATTAATATCAAAATGGCCATACTACCAAAAATGCTATACAGATTTAATGCAATTCCTATTAAGATCCCAATGATGAGGGCTGGGATTGTGGCTCAGCTGTAGAGCGCTCGCCTAGCATGGGCGGGACCCAGGTTCCATCCTCAGTACCACATAAAAATAAAGGCATTGTATTGCATCCATCTACACCTAAAAAAATAAATATTAAAAAAAAAAAGATCCCAATGATGTTCTTCAGTGAAATAGAAAAAGCAGTCATGAAATTCATTTGGAAAAATAAGAGGTCCAGAATAGTCAAAGCAATCCTTAGTGAGAAAAGCGATGCAGGAGGCATCACAATACCAGACCTTAAATTATACTACAGAGCTATAGTAGCAAAAACAGCATGGTACTGGCACCAAAACAGACATAAAGACCAATGGAACAGAATAGAAGACATAGAAAAGGATCCACATAAATACAGTTATCTTATCCTAGACAAAGGCACCATAAATATACATTGGAGAAAGGATAGCCTCTTCAACAAACGGTGCTGGGAAAACTGGAAATCCACATGTAATAAAATGAAATTGAACCCCTATCTCTCACCCTGTACAAACTCAACTCTAAGTGGATCAAAGACCTAGGCATTAGACTAGAGATCCTGCACTTATTAGAAGAAAAAGTAGGCCCAACTCTCCATCCTGTCAACTTAGGAAATGATTTTCTCAATAAGACTCCTAAAGCACAAGAAGTAAAATCAAGAATCAATAAATGGGATGGTATCAAACTGAAAAGCTTCTTCACAGCAAAGGAAACAATAAAAAACACGAACAGAGATCCTACAGATGGGAGAAAATCTTTACCACCTGTACTTCAGATAAGCATTAACCTCCAGGTTATACAAAGAACTCAAAAAACCTAACACCAGCTGGGCAAAGTGGCCCATGCCTGTAATCCCAGTGGCTTGGGAGGCTGAGGCAGGAGGATCGTGAGTTCAAAGCCAACCTCAGCAAAAGTGAGGCGCTAAGCAACTCAGTGAGACTCTGTCTCTAAATAAAATACAAAATAGGGCTGGGGATGTGGCTCAGTGGCCTAGTGCCCTGCCCCTGAGTCCAATTCCTGGTACTCCCCAACTCCCCAAAAGCCCCCAACACCAGAAAAAAAATCCAATCAATAAATGGACAATGGAACTGAATAAACACTTCATAGAAGAAGAAATCGAATGGTCAAAAAATACATGAAAAAATGTTCAACATTTCTAGCAATTAGAGAAAAGAAAATTAAAACTACACTGAGACTCTATCTCACTCCAGCCAGAATGGCAAATATAAAGAATACAAGTAACAATAAATGTTGGTGAAGATGTGGTAGAGAAAGGTACTCTCATACATTTTTGATAGGACTGCAAATTGGTACAACCACTATGGAAAGCAGTATGGAGATTCCTTAGAAAACTTGGAATGGAACTACCATTTGACCCAGTTTTCCCACTCCTTGGTCTTATAACCAAGGGACTTAAAAACAGCATACTACAGTGACACAGCCACATCAATGTTTATAGCAGCTCAACTCACAATAGCCAAGCTATGGAAACAACCTAAGTGTCCTTTGACAGATTAATGGATAAAGAAAATGTGGTATATATACACAATGGACTATTTCTCAGCCATAAAGAAGAATGAAATTATGACATTTGCCAGTAAATGGATGGAACTGGACACTACCATGCTAAGTGAAATAAGCCAATCCCAAAAAAACCAAAGGCCAAATGTTCTCTGATATGTGGATGCTAACCCAAAACAAGGAAGGGTGGGGAGGGTAAGAATAGAAATCCATTGGATTAGACAAAGGGAAAGGAGGGGGGAGGGGTATAGGAAGGACAGTAGAAACAATCAGACATAACTTTCTTAGCCTTGTATTTGAATATACAACCAGAGTAACTCTACATCATGTACAACCACAAGAATGGGATCCTGAATAAAATAATTTATACTCTATGTATATATAATTTGCCAAAAATACATTCTACTGTCATGTATAACTAAGAAGAATAAATAAAAAATAGAAATTTCATCAAAATCTTAAAAAAAAGGATTAAAAATTTTTTTCCTTCTTTTCACATATATTCTTCTTCTCTCCACCCCACTATTCTCCTATTTTCTCTCTCCATTCCTCCTGGCCTTCCCTATTTCTTTCTCTTACCCCCATCTCCCTATCTCTCTAAATATTCTTTCCTCCTCCCTCCCTAAAATTTCTTTCTCCCTTTTCTTCTTAACAATCTCTCTCTCTTTCCTCCCCTTTATTGTCTCCAGGAATTATGATGAAAGTTAGATAGCACTCACTCCCCAATCCATCTCTATCCCCCATCTGAGCTGTGAGACACGTAGTCCAAGGTCATCTTCATCTGGCAGCTGAATGTTCTATTTCCCAGTAATTCCCCTTCCTGTAATCTTGTTCTGAGTTAACTGTACCAACCAGGCTCCCCAGCCCAATGTCTCAAGGGCATCACTGACTACTGATACCCATCTGACTACTGATACCCATTTCCACTTACCCTGGCTTCTGAGATTTTAGACTCAGTTCAGTCCTGTTATCATCTTACACTTGCATGACTCAACAGTTCTCTCTACTTCTAATCTAACCCACTTCCCATCTGTCTTCCATGCTGTCCCCAATGTCATTGTTCTAAAACATACATATAATCGGGTTACTCCCTTGTTTTAAAATCCTTGCTTCCTCTTCTAAACACCAATAAGTCAACTCTAAATTCCTTAGCATGGCTAAAGTCATCAAAATTCCTACAAAATTTGGTTTCCTCCATTTTGTAGTCTCAGTCACAGTTACCACCCATCAGCCCCCTTGGACCAGTCACAGAATTTTAAATTCCCATAATACCTCATGCTTCTTCACACCTATACAGCCTATCTTCTCCCTCCTTTCGGTCTGATCACCTTTACTTGCCCTTTATGATCTAACGCAAACCATATGTCTGGCAAACACAAATGCAATGGCAGTTTAAAGTTTCCTCCTTTGTGTTCTCAAAGCCCTTCAAACAGATAGTTACTGTCTTAAAACCAAATAAACTTGTGCCAACAGAAGAAATTATAAGTGACACATAAAAGAATATGAAAAACCAAAACAGGCATAATGGATTAATTCAAATCAGAATGTTTAATTCATTGCATGTTTTACTTACTTTTGTTGAGTCAAAAGAGGCAAATCCCATTAACTTCATCATTTCAATTTCTTCCTCTGTTTTGCCCTCTAAGTCTTCCTCTGCAAAAATAATTTTTAAAACTCTTATATCATTATGTATCTATATCTATACACATTCAAAATAAAAAGAAAACTGGTGACAAATTAACAGACATTCTACCTTACCAGCAGAGAACACACAAAAGACAAAGATAAATGAGAAAAATTCCTCTTAAATTTGGACAGAATGTAACTTAGCATGCAAGTTGGAGCTTATGGAGGGGACCACCTTTAATATCAGATACTACAATATCTAGATTTGAAGACACTTCCAAAATAGAATATTCTCATGTTTTTAACTATCCTACCTAGGTTATATCAGGAGCACCATGGACAACAAGCAACTCACTAAGGTACAATTAAAAGAAAATCTTAAAACCACATGCAATGAACACCATAAAAATCTTAATATTTAAAAGCTCAAAAATTATACTTTTATAACTTATCATGACTGGAGCCATCTAAACAAGCTTATTTATCTAGTAATGTTACCGGTAATCTGACGTTCTTTGCTCTTTGTTTCTTTTGTTTCTTTCTTTTCCTCATCTCTTCTTTCTTTTAGTCGAGAAGGGGAAGGAGATGTGGATCTATGTCGTCTTGGGGATCTAATATTTATAAATAAAGATGTAAGAAACAGATATATATAAATGGCAACTCTGTCAATCAGCACAAATTAACACATGAGTTCCTGAAAAGTAAAGACTGAACAGAAATAAGTTCCAGAGTACTCAAGAGTCCATTCACCATAGAGGAGTGAGGGAGAGGCTCTGATACTACAAAAACAAACAAATAAACAAACAAAAAACCCCCACTTTACTGATAGTCATCAGTCGCACTCTACTAGGGCTAGAAATTTATTTATTTTTATTTTTTGGGGTTACCGGGATTGAACCCAGGGACACTCAACCACTGAATCACATACCTAGTCCTATTTTTTTTTAATTTTAAAATTTACTTGTTCTAATCAGTTATACATGATAGCATAATGCTCTTTGATTCACTGTACACAAATAGAGCACAATTTTACACTTCTCTGGTTGTACATGAAGTAAGATCCAACCATTTGAGTAATCATTTTTGTACCTTGGGTAATGACATCCCTCTCATTCCTTCATCTTTCCTAACCCCATGCCCCCTCCCCTCCCCACTCTAACCCTCCCTCCCTTTTGCCCATTCCAAGTTCCTCCACTCATCCCATACCCCTCCCCATTATGAATTAGCAGCCACTTATGAGAGAAAACATTTGGCCTTTGGTTTTTGGGGATTGGCTTACTTCACTTAGCATGATATTCTCTAACTCCATTTATTTACCTGCAAATGCCATAATTTTATTCTCTTTTATTGTTGAGTAATATTCCATTGTGTATATATACCATAGTTTCTTAATCCATTCATCTATTGAAGGACATCTAGGTTGGTTCCACAGTTTGGCTACTGTGAATTGTGCTGCTTTTAACACTGATGTGGCCTAGCCCTATTTTGTATTTTATTTAGAGATAGGGTCTCCCTGAGTGGCTTAGTGCCTCACTTTTGCTGATGCTGGCTTTGAACTCGCAATCCTCCTGCCTCAGCCACCCCATCTGTTGGGATTACAGACATGTGCCACTGCCTGTATAGGAAATTTTTATGAGGCAGAAAAACCTAGCTTGGAAAATTCTACCCATTAAACACAAACAATAAAGCCCACTTAAATACCCACTGATGCTATTAACAGAGTCCATTTCCAAGGTCCTTCTAAGATGTCCCGTCCCCCCCCCCTCAATGGGAACTGAACCCATGGATATTTTACCACATTTAAATTTTGACACATAGTCTCACTAAATTGCTGAGTGTCTGAATTAAGTTGCTGAGGCTAGCCACAAACTTGAGATCCTCCTGTCTCTGTCTCTCATTTGCTGGGATTGTGGGTGTGCACCCAGTTAAAGTTCTCCCTCCAATTCTTGATCATACACTTGAATATATTGCTATCACCAAAAAGTTAATTTAAAAAATCCTAACAGAAATATAAACATTTACTTCTTGCTCTTGCCAAGCACCACACTAAGTGGTTTTCATTCATTCTTTATTCCTCATTTACTTCTCAAGACAACTGTATAAGTGGAATGTAAACCCCGTTTTATCAAAAGACATGTTAGCTTTAGAATAAAGTAGGATTGTTTCCTCCATTTCATGAAACTGCGACCAAAAAAAAAAAAAAAAAAAGTTAAGATCAGTGACCAGCTTCTTTGTTCTTTATAGTCTAACTTCTGGTTTATTCACTATACTCACCGGGAGCGCCTTCGGTGTGGGGATCTCGACCGGCTCCTTCTTCGATCTCTTTCCCGAGACCGGGACCTTTCTCGGCGCCTTCGTTCTCTCTCCCGGGAAGTGGACCGGGACCGCCTACGTTCTAATACAAACACACAAAAATTGCAGAGCCAAAAAGTGAATCAAATATCAAGAGCTGAGCCCTCCAACAGAAACATAACGTGAGCCATCGCTAGTAGTCACAGTGAAAAGGTACAAAGAAACAGGTGATATTAATTTTAAGACTTTTTTGACTTAATATGTCCCAGCTATAAACATATTGGCATGTAAGCAATATGAAAGGTACTTAATAATATATTTTATAATTTTTCTGGTAGGAAATCTGGTGTCTATTTTAGGAACTGCATTTCTCAGTTCGGATTAGCTACACTTCAAGAACCCCACAGCCACACGTGGCTTGAGGCCTCAGTTAACTTGTAAGAAAACTGAATACTGTCTAGTTGAAGGTGGCAAAAACTAACCAAGGACACAACCGAGGATCCAAGTTAGAGATCCCAATGGAAGTCTAGTTAGATTCTTTACATTGCACCGCCTCCTTAATAGGTCTGGGGGACAGAAGATATTAATCGGTGAGTTCCCTGGATTCGAAATTCTAAATACCGATTTCCCTATGATAAACTCAGCAGGATCATAAAACTTATGGAGCATCTATGAGCCAAGCAAAATCACATAGTGAATGCTATAGAATGTAACATTTATTCTCACATCAGTTTTCCCCGGGGGTTAACATTACCCCCGATGACTGCGAGAATTCGATTCAGAAAAGCAGGGTGACTTATTGCAGTTTCCTAGAAATTACATGAAGAAACTGTGGCCTGAGCCCATCGGCCACAAGCACAGTAAAAGTTACTGTACTATAAGGTTGACAACAAGTCAATGAAACCCTAATTTAGAAGGGGAAAAAAAAAAACCAAAACTCTAGTCTTCAAACCAGAGGTTCAGAGCGTTAAGAGTGTAGGGGCCTAGGTCTTCGTTCCCCCATTCACCCCCAGCTTTCCTCCTCAGGAGGAAAGGGCCCGCCTCTCCGTTGCCCAGATACTGAAAAAAAAAAAAAAGATGCGATTCCAACAGAGCCCCACGCCATCCGCGTTGCTTCCAAACTCACCCCTCCGTGGGGAGCGGCTTCGGCTGCGACCCATTCGGAGTCCAACTCCTCCTCACACCGCCCCGGAAACAGCGGTGCAACAACTTCCGGGAGTGACCGGAACTGAAGTTCGATCTCCGACTGGAAAAATGTCGAAACAAGTCCCGAGGGTTCCGGCTTCTTAAGAAGGCAAGCAGCAAAAAGGGCGGGCCCAGAATGTGCCCCGGATGCCATCGCCTCTTCTGAATTTGGAGATTACCGTAGAAGTGGAGTTGTCATTTCCTCTCCTCCAGCCTAATTTTCACAGTGACTTTCCTATCTTGTTTGTCCCTGGCAGGCATTAAAAATATGCTATTTGATGCACTTATAGAAGTGTTTGAAAAATTCAGCTGTAGACTCACCATCCTAACATAGCTTTCAATTTCACCATTTTCTCCAGTCCTTGTTCACATGCGTAAAATACGTCAAACCAATTCTACACGGAGTATACAAGGTTTGTATTTTTTGACATTTTTACATAAAATTCTCTCATAAGGAGTGAAGACACCAAAGTTCAGCGATTGTCAGTTTAATATTTTCTCAGATGCCAGTATTGAGAACTTATCCCAAAGTTACTACGGGTAAGGAAAAGCAAAGGCTCCATAAGCCCACGTATTCCCACAAAGTACTTCTCCAATGCTGCCATAACTAGAAAAGGGTTGCTGGATGTCGACTTCTAATCTAACCAACACTTGTCCCATCAGCTTCCTCCAAAGTTTCCAAGTCTGATGGTTTGACTTTTAGAACAGAGTTGGAAAGAAACTAGAATAGGTTGGAAACACCCTTCCCACCAGTCAACTTTTTAAAAACTGATTCATACACTCTGATATGCCCTCTTTAATATCTGTGCCAATCTAACTTTCAAGAAAAGAACTAACTGTAACATCTAGGATTTTCACCAAGCATGAGGCCTGACTCAGACTCTTGGGATTATCCTGGCAGACTACACTAATGTCTGGGAGAGAGAGGTTCAAGGATTGAGGGGTGCCAGTACGGGAGGAAGAAGATTTAGGGATGATATGAAGAAACACCATTAATGATTGAAGACATTGTCCCTAGGGAAGACAGGAAATTTATAGGGAGACAAGGGGTTGTGCCGTACAGCTGTGAGAAGAGAAATATGGTAACATCAATGGCTGAAAACATTTCCTTCTTTACTCTTGATTTCAAAAAGTGGTTGGGAGGTATACTGTCAGATTTAATACACAAAGTTTTTTAATGCCTATTGTGTGTAGGACACTGTATCGTTTTAGCACTAGGATGAAAAGATGATGCACAATATGGCCCCCTGCCTCAAGAAGCTTACACTCTAATTGTGGAGGCACAGACATTTTCACAGTAATTGGTAAGATATATATGCAGTGTGCCTGAAGACATAAAAAGGACTTTCAGCTTGATTTGTTATTCCAAGAGTTTCCTGGGATAATAATATTACCTAACACCTATGGGACTAACTGTAGGATAGACACTATTATGAGTTGCCCAGGTAAAGGTAGGAGTAGCAGCAGTATTAAAGAGCAGCTGTTACACTATGCAAGCCCTATGAGTGGTTTAATTTTATCATACTGAATTTATTATGGAAGATCATACTGAGTGGCTGGTACTTTATCCTTATAAAGTGATAAAAAGTTACTGGAGCATTTTAAGCTGAGTAGTTACATAACCAGATTGGTGTTTTAGATGGTTCATTCTGACTGCCAGATCTAAAAACTTGAACCAGGGGAAATAGCTGGAGGAAATGAGAACCCACACTAGGGCGATTATGAAAGAAAAGGAGTAAGAACAGAACAGGAAATATTTGAGGATCAGTATGGCAGGTCTTGGTGACTGGCAGTGGGAAGAGAGAGAAGACATGATTCCCAGGTAGGTTCAGTTTCACAGAATGTGACCTGTACATTGCTTAGAAAGGCCCCACACATTTAATATTCAGCTGTCATCATCTTGAAATAATTTTTGAACAAGAGGCCCTGTATTTTGTTTGCCCTGGAAAAAGAGTGAGTGAGTGTGTGTGTGTGTGTGTGTGTGTGTGTGTGTGTGTGTGATGTTTATTAAGTGAGAAAGCAAGGATTTGACTGTTCCCTACCAACAAACTTGAAACAAGATGGCAAGTCTATATAGAAGACGCATGGAGAAGGCAAAAACAAAACAAAACAACAACAACAACAAAAAATGATGATCCCTTTTATGAGTGCTCCTCTGTCAGGAATAGTATGGGACCTTTTCTGTGGCCCTATATCCCTCATGAATTCAATGGAGCCCTTTTTGCTTATATTTGTTGTGAAGTCTGAGAATCTAGTTACACTTCTGCTTGTGGTAAAGAGAGAACCTGAATTCCATTTTGTTTTATTGAGTATGAACATTCAAAATAGATACTTCTAGCAGGCATTTGACTATATGCAGACTGAGTCTGATATTTAGGGGGAAAGATAAGAAGATAGGAGAATTTGAACCACAGGAGTCCATGAGATGTTCCAAAAAAGAAGAGAGTGACAAGATACAAATGTCAAGTATAAAAACACTAGTGAAGAACAGTGTGTCAAGATTCCAGGGGGTAGAGTTATGAGAAAAAAGAGAAGGGCCAGTATATTAGGCTGAATAACGGCTTCCCTAAAGATGTCTGGCCCTTATCCCTGGACCTATGGATGTTACCTTACATGGGAAAGGTTTTGCAGATGTAGTTAAGAATATTAACTACAGTGAGATCCAAGTGGGTCCTAAATGCTTATATACATGCAGAAAATGTGACCACAGAGGCTAACATGGGAATGATGCAGCCACAAGCCGAGGAATACCTCCAGCCACAAAAAGCTGGAGGAGGCAAGGAACAGATTCTTCTCTAGAAATTCTGGAGGGAGTGCAACTGTGCTGGTGCTTTGGTTTTTGCTGACTGAAATTGATTTTAGATTTTTGGCCTCTAGAATTGTGTGAGAATAATTTTTTTAAGCTAACAAATCTTCGCTAATTTGTTGGAGTAGCTTCAGGAAACTAATACCATTGGCTATGTCAAATGTAGTAGAGACTCCTTTAAAGTAAGAACTGAGAACTCTCAGCTAGATAGAGCAGCATGAGGCCATTGATGAACTTGCAGAAAATTATTTTGGTGGAAAGTAGACAAAAAGATTGTAAAGGATAAAACTTCTTTTCCCACTCCCTAAATCCATACTAGCACTGGAAATCAGGGAAGTTGCCTGATTTCCAAAAAGCCTGAGAAACTTCTCAATTAGAAAAATCATACCTAACACAGTGGCAATTTAACACTGAAAGGGACAGCAGATCTGTTTTCCCAGGAACCTTTAAGCCCCTGAAGAAGTGGGCAGGGGTCAAACCATCCATAGACAGCAGGCAGTGGGACTATTGAGCCACAGCAGGAACCCAGTGTTCGGTACTGTGAGTGGCATTGTGTCAGGGTGCAGCTGACAGGTCTCTGCACACACGAGCATTAGGATTGGAGGGAGAAGCAGATCAGTGTCCCAGGAAACTTCAGGTCATCCAATGGGTACCAGAAGTAGGAAAAATCAGCTGGGACCATGGCAAAAATCCTTCAGATTCATTTTTGAATTTCCCCCATTGGGTTGGTCAACCTCTTCCTAACCAGGATACACTGAAGGGAAGGAAGCTCCATTCTCTGTTCAGGTCGTTGTAACAAAATATCATAAACTGTCGAGACCCCTTGCCCGCAAGGAAGACGCAACTCAGGAATCTTCTTTCAGCAGTTTATTCAGGCCTTTGTTTTGACATGTCTTTTAGCTTGTTTCTCTCTACTACTACTACCACTCCTACTGCTACTCCTACTACTACTCCTACTACTCCTACTACTACTACTACGTGCCCCAGCCTTAATAAAGCAGATAAAGCCCCAATGCACAACTGCCACGTGGACTTTTCTCATAGGGTGCCAAGTCACAGCGTGCCAACTCATTCTGAAAAGGAGTTGTCACAGACTACAGCGGAGCCAGCGCCATCTTGTAATGGCGGCCACAATACACAGAAACGGCTCACCACAATAAACCCAGTGGCTTATAAACAATAGAAACATACTTCTCATAGTTTTAAAGGCTAGGAAATCCAAGATCTATGCTGGAAGATTTGATGGCTGGTGAGGGCATTTTCTTAATAGAAGATGAGTTCTGTATCCTCATGTGATGGGAGGGGATAGCTAGTGTTTGGGGGCCTCTTGTATAAGAGTGCTAATCCTATTCATGAAGGCTCTTCCTCCTAACATAATCACCTCCCAATGGCCCCACCTCCTAACACCATTATATCAGGGATTAGGTTTCAACATATAATTTTGAGGGGACACAAACATTCAGTCTATAGCATACACCTCAATAAACTCACCTCAGTAACTCTGGAGAAGCTAGTGCTGTTGACTGGTTTGGACTGCTAAGGAAACAGAAGATGACTTTCATAGTTCCTGAGGAAACCCAACCTACTATCACCAGTTAATGCAGAGGTTTATTTTTCAACTTTTTTATTTTGAGATAATTATATGTTGAAATTGCAAAGGTAGTGGAGAGAGAGGTCCTGTGTACTTTTCAGCACACAATTACATCTTATGAAACTATAGTACAGTGCCAAACCAGGAAGTTGACATTGGTACCTGTGTGTGTATAGTCTTTATGTCATTTTTCACATGTGTAGATATGTGTAAACACAGTAAAGATGCAGAACTATCACCACACAGAGACATCCCTCATGATAACTCTTTACATTCCACCCTCTGACCCCTGGAAACCACTAACCTTTCTTCTATCTCTATGATTTTTTTTTTTCATTTTGAGAATGTTATATAAATGGAATCATGGGGTTTGAGATTTTTTAAAATGGACTTGTTTTCATTCATCATAATGCCCTTAAGATCATCCAGGTTGCTATAGCAATAGACTGTTCATTTTTATTACTGAGTAGTCATCCATAGTGTAGATGTGCCACAATTTAATCATTCATCATTTTAGATTATTTTGCTTGTTTCCAGTTTCTTGGCTATTACAAATAAAGCTGTATGAGCAATTGTGTACAGGTTTTTGCATTGACAAAAATGTTCTTTTATCTAGAATAAATGCCCAGGACCTGACAAGAACAACTCAGAAGAGAAAAACAACTCTATTGCTCTGGGCCCAGTGAAGGAAATCTGCTCAGTTCATGCTGAGGTTAAGAGAGAAAAAGAGACAGACAGACAGACACAAACCCAGAGGGATTTGAGTTTATTTAGAGAACACTTTGGGTAACGCGGAGACTTGTTTACAGAAAAACATAGGAGGCTGGTACAACCATCTTTAACTGTTTTGTGCTACTGTAACAGAAGACCAGAGACTGAGTAATTTAAAGAGAAAATAAATTTCTCACAGTTCTAGAGGCTGGGAATGCCAAATCAAAGTGCTGGCTTTGGGGAGAGCCCACTTGTGTCAGGATATGGCAGAGGGCATCACATGGCAAGACAGTATATACAAGAGAGGGAAGAATGCCTTTCTTGCAATGAACAGTGTCTATTCATGAAGGTTCTGCCCTCATGACCTAATCACCTCTTAAAAGTCACACCTCTCAACATTGTTGCATTGAAGATTAAGTTTCCAACACATAATCATGATAGTTGGAAATTACGTCAGGTAATTTGTCAGGTCCTGTACTAGAATGGCAGCGATGGACAAGGTGAGAAAGTGACTGCATTTGAGATATAACTGAAAGAACTTGATTCTGGATGCAGCATGAGGGAGTTGGAAAAGAATGGCATCTACATTTTTGGCATGCACAACTGTGTATTATTTCTAGAAATGAGGCATATGAGACAAAATCTGGGGAAAGCAGTATGTTCATGCTGGACATGCTAATTTGAGATGCCAAATAACACCCATGAATAGAGGCCAACTAGCTGTATATCTGAAACTTGGAAGAGAGATCTAGGCTGGAACTATAGAAAAAGGAATCCTCAGAATACAGATGAAGCTGTGAGAGTGCATGAAACCACCTATTGCAGGCTCAGGAAAGAAAAGGATCTGGAGATAGCCAGAGAAGAAACCCCCAAAGAGACTAAGGAAAGATCAGAGAAATAGAAATCAGGTGTGATGTCAAGAGAAGTTCAAGACGAGGTTATTTTTAAAGAAATAAATGGTCAATTTTAAATGTTAGGTTAAAAGAATCAAAACCATACAGCTTGGGCTGGGGCCATAGCTCAGCAGTAGAGTGCTTGCCTAGCACGCAGGAGACCTGGAGTTGATCCCTACCACCTTGTACAAAAAAAAAAAGAAAGAGGGGCTGGGGATGTGGCTCAAGTGGTAGCGTGCTCGCCTGGCATGTGTGAGGCCCGGGTTCGATCCTCAGCACCACATACAAAGATGTTGTGTCTGCCGAAAACTAAAAAATAAATATTAAAAAATTCTCTCTCTCCTCTATCTTTAAAAAAAAAAGAAAGAAAAAAGAAATAAAACAGATATAACTTATAGCATTTAACTGACCTGGAGAATTTAATTTTAACTCAAGTAGTTAAGTTGTTCTGACTTTGCTGGACCTAGTCCTGTTTCATATGAATTACCAGGAAGCGTGCTGTTGAGTCAGCAAGCACTGCCTCCCCATTAATGTAAAGTCTGATCACGAATTACAATGACTGATGCTCTTTGAGGCTTTTCGCACTTTGCACTCCTGTAGTTTGGTAAGAATTAAAAACTCTCAGGTTGGGGAAAGAACTTTAATGTGTGTGTGTGTGGTTTTTTTTAAACCACTGAGCCATATCCCCAGTCCTTTTTGAAGTGGGGACTAACTTGTGCAGGTTGGCCTTAAACCTGCAATCCTACCTCAGCTTTTTGAGTTGCTGGGATTATAGGCATGCACCACAGTGCCCACCAGCCTATACCATATTTTTCCTCCTGTTTTTTTCTTTTTCTTTCTTTCTTTCCGTGTATGTGTGTGTGTGTGTGTGTGTGTGTGAGAGAGAGAGAGAGAGAGAGAGAGAGAGAGAGACAGAGACAGATAGATAGCTAGATAGTTATATGCTGGGGACTGCACCCAGGGATTCATGTGGTCAAGTGCTTAGACCACAATACTCCAACGTTTCCTTTCAGGTGACTGATAAGTCATCTATGCTTATTATTTGCACCTCTGGCTCTATTACTTTTTCTGTTCTTTACATGGGTTCATCAATAAGGTAATGTAACTTTAAACAGTTCCATCACTAATAGTTCAATATATTCTAAACCAACTATCAGAACTTTCTGCAATGATGGGAATATTCTGTATCTGAATCCCCTGTCCAATATGGCAGCCACCAGCTATATGTGGCTACTAAGCTCTTCCAATGTGGGTAGTGTGACTGATTGAGTCAATTTAATTCTTAAATAAATTTTAATGGCATACTTTTGCATTTGATAATGAAAAGTGTTTATTATTAAGTTAATCCTGTTGAATGTCTTAGAGATAGAACAGTACCCGCTAAATATTTGGTTTAAAAAAAGCTAGTAACTCACTACTGTTTTGCATTTAATTTTGCCTATCTTGCTAAATTTCAATCCAAATCTATAAGAAAAAAATTAAAAAGGAAAAGGAAAAGAAAAAGGTACATTCATATCTTTTTAATAATTTAACATGAACATATTCTCTTAAAGATCTCTTCTTTACTGATAGACAAGCAAAAATAATTATTTAATGAATAAATACTGTTATCCGGCAATAGCAGTAAAAAAAACCAACCAAACAACAACAACAACAAAAAACTGGTAGAGGCAAGAGCTGACAAATACAAAAGCTTATATACAATAATTTATATGCTACTTCAGCTGATACTACCACTTTATTGAAAATATTCCTATTTAGGAACACTATACAAACAGTTAAGTGGTAAGAAAATAAAAAGCAGATTCCTTACTTTTAATTAGCTTGCAATTACCAGTTTCTCAAATGAGAATATAAACTACTTGTGATGGAAGAAATAATTATCCTGTCTATGGATGACATAAGCAACTTGACTAGAAAAGAACCAATGAACAGGAATCAGATATAATTCCAATTTGGCCAGTTCATTTTTATAAGTGAAATGAAATAGTCAATTTTCCTCATTAATATACTCAGTTTATCTTTACTTCCAAGATTCATAAAAATTTATTCAAATAATCCAACGAAGTCTAGCATTATGTTTTTTAATGTGTAAAGGATAATGAATCTCTTATGCTGTGATAAAGAAAAACTAGTACCTCATGAAAAAAGATGTAATTAAAGCCAAACATAAAATTAAAAAATGTAGCTTCTTGATATAGCTAAATCACTGTATTAGAAACATGTACATTACAGTTCTAAGAATGGAGCAGGAGGCATTTAAAAGGTTCCTTATGTTAACCAAATGGACAAATTCTCAAAGGATGAAAACAACTTATGAACCTGTCAACATATTGCTGGGAAAAACTAATAAATTTAAAACATAAAAGTAGTAGGCAAAAATATCTGACTAGAAAGCGAAAAAAAAATTCCAGGTTTAATTAAGTTTTTTGTCCACTTTAAATAAGAGCTTATTTATTAACTTTTTTTCAAATGGGCATTTTTTATTTGCACAGATACATAAAAGTGATTCCCATTTTAAAAAACATACTAAAAACATACATTAACCACAAAAGTACTTGCTTTGAAAGGAAAACGAGCATGGCTATTTTCAAAATAACAACAAATACAAGAAGCCAACTTATGTAAATCATGACAAGTGTACATCTCGTTTTTGACAAAAATAAGTTCCATTTTTACATTAATGCTTTATTATCAGCTTTTATATTAGATCCTCCAACCTTATGTACATTTACTATGAAATTTCTATCAGTATGTATAACTCAAAGGCACTCAATTCAGAGATTACAAAGTCCTGAGCTTAAGTATGGAACAGGATTCCCAACTAAAATTTGAACATAAATAATTCTCAAGATCAGAGAACATGAAAATGTTTAAAACTGTAATATTTGATACATAAATAATTCATAACCTAATAATAAGAGTATACAGAATGTCAAAGATAAGACCATGTAAGGCAAAGGAATATTCTCAGAATCAAACTGATTTTTCCCTCATTCAAGTTCATTTGAAGGTCTAAAGCTGACTTTTGTTACTGTTGAAATCCCAGGAAAACTAAATGAGGAAAAAAAAAAAAAAAGCATGAAAATACTTAAGTTTTTAAAAAAGTTCCTCAGCTTAGTCTCCCCCAAACCATGAAAAACATATTTAATGATTAAAAACAACTGTAGACTGTAGATTGGAATGATATTAAACTAAATGGGGGAATTAAAATGAGTAGTTGAAAAAAATCAAAGGACAGCTTTAAAGGCACGAATTGAAATAGCATTTGTAATTGGCTGTTCAAATTATTCCTTTAGCATTCTTTTAGCAAAATAAAAATAAATTTACAGATGGATGAGGTTCACTTAACATTAGGCAGGATCAAATTTTAATAAAAATTAAATCTATATTTTGTTGCAAAGAAATGTAAAATTTACCTACAGCAATTTTCTACTAATGCTAAATTAAAAGCATGGGTTGACATCTTTATAATGCATGGTTTGGGATGTTTTCTTGGCTTTAAAATGCGTTTTCATATATGCATAGAAATGTGACAAATGTAAGAACTATCTTCTGAATTATCTGTACAGTTCATAAGGCCTTTGTTAATATTAGTCACCTTAGATGTGAATATCAGTAAGGCCATTAAATTAAAGCTGGCCTAAAAAGTTTTCAAAGTGCTACTGTTTCCGACTGATGAGGATCCTCAGTTTTCTGGATTTTCTGGGTGACGATTGTTTTCAGTTCTTTTTTCTGGTGATATATACAAGAAGTTACAGCATATATATAAAGGGAAGATCAGAAGCCTGCTGTCCAAGTTCATCACCACTTGTTCCTATAAGACAGATTTGTATGTTTAATGACAACTGAATAGCAATATTTAAAAAGCCAAATTAACTAAAAAACCAAGCTACTGAATTGAGTGAAACAAAAGAGGTAACATGGAATTAAGAGTTTGTGCCTGGAGACCAAGAACCACAGCTCAAATCTCAAAAACTCTTGCCCACTAAATGTGTGACCCTGTCAACTGCAGCTTCCTTGCTATAAAATGGGGACAAGAAGAATATCCATTTTACAGGATTATACTGGGGATCAAATGAGACAATGTACAGAAGGTTTTGTAAAGCAGCTATATATTAAATAATAGTGGTAGTTATTTTCATTATTGCAAAAATTTCTGTCAAGTTCATATATACTTTATGGAAGAATTGGTGAACTGGTAAAGTGAACCTCTTACTTGGCTTCAGGTGGGGAAGTCATAATTATCATCATCAAGCAGGGTTTCTGCTCCCATTTAAAAGTTCCCACTGTCCCAATGACAAACATGTTACTTGTCTCCTGGCACATAAAACATTATCATGTAAAAGCAATTTCAGGTTCAATTATATCAATAAACACGGGAATGCTATGAACTCTCTCCAAAGACTGAAGCTAATTCTATACCCAAGAATGTCAAATATAACCATTATTGATGTTACAGATCTTTTTGGAATCGAACATATGCTTTAGCAGCAACATTTAGCAAACAAAACAAATCCTGAGTAAAAGAAGCAACACTGAGGGGCTGGGGTTGTGACTCAGTGGAACATTGCCTAGCATGTGTGAGGCACTAGGTTTGATCCTCATGGTGTTATGTAAAAATAAATAAATAAATATATTGTGTCCATCTGCAAATTAAAAAAAAAAAAAGCAGCAGCAGCAATAGTGAAATGAGAATTCCTACTTTTAATCTAGAATTTTACATTTTTTACTGAAGCAATGAAAATGAACTAAAAATAGAATATTGATTGACTCTAGTAGGCTTAATTGAACACAGATTCTGTGTTGGGGGAGTAGCAAGATAACTGGATAAAGATAGGGAATACAAACATACTCCAAGCACACGCTTGCGTGCACGTGCACACACACACACACACACACACACACACACACACACACACACACACATACACAATCTCTGTACCCTTCAAAGCGGGAGAGTAGTATTAAAAAAAGAAAAATATTTTAAAAATAACAGTATTAGTATTAAAAAAAGACAATATTGAGACACCCCCCACCTTGCTGACTGTGCTAACAGTGTCACCAGAGAGGAATGATGTCAAAGCATAGTTGATCTTTAGATGCTCAAGTCACTTGGTCCTAGTCAAAATTTGTATCAGTAACTTGGGTGAAGGACAAATGCTTTGGTGGTATGACAATAATAACCAAGATTCTGTACCATGACAAAGCAACAGCTCTAAGATCAGAAGTCTGGGTTTTGAGTATCTGTAGGGCTGGGGTTGGGTGGGGCAGGCAAAAAGGGCTAATTCTGGGAGAAGAAGGAAGCGAATATGGACATCAGTTGGAGCCTATAAGGGCACACCCATTTCTGAATATTAAATTACATTCATCCCCATTCTCTATCCTCAAGATGAATCTTGTTCTAGCTTTATCAAATCTTTAACTCCACCTACAGGTTCAGTGTAGACCTACATCTGCATTGAAGCACATTTAAAGTTATATGTCATTTTCCTTGTTCCACTGTGGAAATGGAAGCCGGGGAGCCCATTGATTTACAGCAGCAGACTTCTTCCTAGGTTCTCAATTCTACGTTCATATGATTATTTCTTCATCTACATGTATAAATTTGTCTGCTTCTCAGAGCCTCATGCTACCTATTCTACACTTATTGCTTCCCCCATATCCTGTCTTATCTGTTTATAAATTCTAGGATCCATAAATCCAACTTGCTACTGTAAGGTTTTCACAGAGTTATAGAGCAAGTCAAATTGAAACAGTTGACTACTGGCTGTTATCTATTTCTTCCTTTCTGGGTAATCTATGCCTTCACTCTTATAGCTTGGCTTTGACTCCCCATCTTAGCTCTCAAATGTCTCATTTGGTTAGTTTTTTTTGGCCCACTAAATACCAGTTGCTCCTATCTGGGTATCCATCTTGTTGTATTCTCTTAATTCCTATGAGTTATCTCTTCCAGTCATTATTACTAGCCCAGGCATTATTTGTAAACTCCAGGCCCATTTACCTACCAATCTATCAAATTTTCACATTGATGCTCTCAAATGTGCCCTAAATTGAATTCACCACCTCTCTCTTTACCATCATCAACACTTTAAGTAATATTTAATCTTCCTTCCTATAATTCAAAGTTCAGAGAAAAACCACTACTATAAATTGAGTTGCCCAAGTCAGAAAATCAGGAGACATCTTTCACTACTTTTTCTCATCTACACACAGTTAAACACTGAATTCTGTCAAATGCACTTTATTTCTATAACTTATCTACATTTCTTCATCTCCACTCTTAAGTTAAGGTTCTCATCATTTTTTATCTGGATCATAGCAACATAATCATTTTCTGTCATCATCATGTCTCTGATCATTCTTAAACATTCCTGAGAGAACCTTCTATAATGCAAATTAACATTCTTGTGAAACAGTTATAAAATAATTTTACAAAAACCACTAGCTTTCACATGTTATCAAAAATTATTAGAAGAGATTCATGTTGCATTAGCATATATAAAATATTTATTAGCATTATAGTTTCTGGAAGTATACAGGAACCATGTGAAAACTAAATTCTAGAGAGAGATATAAGGAAGATCTTAGTTTATGTGAGAATATCATATGCCAGAGGGATAATATCAGTTTCCCACAAACTATTCTATATATACAGAAAACAAAATCCCAACATGAAATTTGACAAAATGATTTTACCTCTGATTCAGGAGAATAATAATATACAAAGAATTCAGGGATTTTTGTTTTTGTTTTGTTTTGCAATACTAAGGATTGAACCCAGGGTGTTTTATAAAATGGGGACAAGAAGAGTACTACATCCCTGGTCTTGCTAAGTTGTTGAAACCTGCCTTGAACTTGTGATCCTCCTGCCCCAGCCTCTCAAGTTACTGGGATGACAAGCATGTGCCACTATGCCCAGGCTTCCAGGGATTATTGGGGGAAAAAAAAAAAGAATGAAAGTGTTTTTTATTAGGTATTAAAATGTGCTTTAAATTTAACCTAATTAAAACATTGCAATGTTGCTTTTATAATAAAGAAATCAATAAAACGCTTCTAAAATAAAAGTAAGTTTATAGGGATATATATGCTATGGCTTGATTGATACACCTGGTACATTTCAGAGATATCATCAAACACTCTAATGTAAATCAGAAAAGGAGTAGGAAAAAAATACAGATGTCCATGTATGCCTAAGAAGAATGAGGAGGCCTAAGGATCACACTAAAAGAAGTCATTAAAGGAAAAGATTAATAAATCATCTTAAAGACTGAAAAGATAAATGACAAAAATGAAAAAGTCAACCTATCACAAATGGTATTCTTCACCTATATGAGCTGTTAAAAATTAGCATGAAAAATGAACATCTTAATAAAAGATTAAAAAAACAATATAAACTGTCATCTTACACAAGATGGTAGTCAAAAAACATACAAAACACAACTATACCAGTAACAAGCAAAGAAATAAAAATCCAACCTAATATAATTTGTTTTCACTTAATTTATTAGGGAAAAGATTAAAAAATTATAATACACTATACTGGGTATACTCTAAGTGTATATGGACAATATTTTTGGAGTGCAATTTTGGCCATTAGAAAATGTATATATGCACAATTTGATATGAATTCTACTTCTTGAAATTTATCTTTAAAATTTCAGAAATGTTCAAAGATAGAGGTACATTTCTTTTTCTCCCAAGTCACTGGGATTAAAGATATACATCACTGTGCTTGGCAAAGATACGTGTATCTCTTAATAAGAAAAAAGAGAACAACTTTATCCAATAAGGAGAAATTACTTAAACTAAGGAACAGCCAAAACATCTAATATGCAGTTAATAAAAATAATGTTGTAATTATACATTTATCAGTAAGAAAAGCTATGTATAACAAATTAAAAAGAAAAAAAGTTATCAATTACTATCTCATTATCTGATGCACACAGGTTCTCCCAGCCTTGGGTTCCAAAAGAGGACTCATTCTTTCTACTAGGCCCAGGTTAGGTGAGCCCATTTTGTTTCTTCCCAAGATTTAACCACTAAGTCATCATGAAATTCCCGATACTGAATGTAGGCTATGTAGAAGACAGAAGACAACACATATTATTCACTGTGGATGTCAAGGTTGCAAGAACCAGATCAAACAAAGAAGCTCTGTGACACTGACCTGGCTAAGGTCAATACCCTGCTCAGACCTGATGGTGAGAAGAAGGCATGTTTGACTGGCTCCTGACTGTGATGTCTGAGATATTGCTAACAAAATTGGGGTCATCTAAATAAAGTCCCAGCCAGTTCATTCTATATATATATATTTTCACCATCAAAGCAGGTTAGCTGGGTATGTGGCACATGCCTATAATCTCAGCCACTCAGGAGGCTGAGGCAGGAGGATCAAGAGTTCAAAGCCAGCCTCAGCAAAAGTGAGGTGCTAATAAGCAACTCAGTGAGACCCTGTCTCTAAATAAAATATCAAAAAGGGCTGGGGATGTGGCTCAGTGGTTTAGTGCCCCTGGATTCCCACCCCAGTACCAAATAAATAAATAAAATAAAAATTTTTAAAAAGTAGGTTATAAAATAGCGAATAGATCCTATTTTGAAATAACAATGTCAGCCATGATGCACATATGACTTTTATTTCTGCTTATTTATGCTATTTTTCCTACAACAAACATCTATGCTATTAAAACATACATATGGAGCTGGGGTTATGGCTCTTACTAGAATATGTGAGGCACTCGGTTCAATTCTCAGCACCACATATAAATAAATAAAGTTATATCAATAAGTAAAAGAAATACTTTAAAAACCCACATATATACAACTCCCTAATTAAAATCCTTCCCAACTCCATCTATAGTCCATCATGTGTTGGCTCTCTTTGTATTGAACTCTTCCAACCCTCTTTGAGTTCTATGAATAAATCATGTGTACCCTTCCTCTATCTCACTCATTTGAGGTATCCATTTACTTTTCAACTTTTCCAGAAAAATATATTTTTTTTCCTGAGCTGTCTTCCTTTCTCTCCCTTTAATAACCATACCTACCCTCAACCTCATACCTACCCTCAGTATGGGCTAAAGATTTCTCCCTCAATGTTACATGCTATTCTGAGCTCATCCTATCATCCATCCCATTTATACCAGTCTACATTAGCACAGGCTCTTCCTGTTTATTTCCTTCACTATTGCGTAGAACCTAGTACAAGGTAGGGACACAATGTTTGCTGAATGAACAAATATCTTGGTTTGGTATTTTTACTTTTCTGATTGCTTTAAGTCATCACTATTTATCTATCTATGTATCTATTTAAATAATTTTTTATTTATGACTTAAGTTCCAGGTAAAGGGCAGTCATTGTCCTTTCAGTTTCAGAGGTTTTGGAAGGACCAATAGAGAATTTTCAATGGAGAAAGATTTTAATTTTCTCATTATGTATTGCCTTGAAATGGTCATTTTCATATACTACCTACCTCATCTCTGTCACTAAAGTTTCAACAATGGTTGAAGAACCTTCTATATATAAATGCCATTTAGAAATTCTCATCCATGACATGTGAGGTTACTTCTAAGGTTCCTCGCAATGCTAAGAGGATTCCAGGATGGTCTTTTTGGTCTAAGGAAAACTGCTATCTTCTCAGAATTTATGTGAACTATCCAGGCTGTAAATCCTTTCATTACACCCTTTGAAATGTTCATTAGGTTTTGTTGTTGTTTTTGTGGGGCGGGGATTGAACCCAGGGGTGCTCTACTAGTGAGCTACCTCCTCAGCCCCCCTTTTAAAAAATATTTTTATTTTTTAGTTGTAGTTGGACACATACCTTTATTTTATTTATTTATTTTCATCTGGTGCTGAGGATTGAGCCCAGGGCCTCAAACGTGCTAGGCAAGCACTCTACAGCTGAGCCACAACTCCAGCCCCAGCCTGTTTTATTTTTTTATTTTGAGGTAAGGTCTTGAACCCAGCACTTCGCACGTGCTAGGCGAGCACTCTACCACTGAGCCACAACCCCAGCCCCCTGATTAGTTTTTAATAGAAATAAACTTTCTCAATATTTTAACACTCTAATTTTACTATCTGAAAATAGTTTACCTTGTTATAATATTTTGAAACATCTGCGTACACATGATGTATGAAAAAACAAATGAACTTAGAATTAATTTGGAGAATGTTACAGATATCTGTTATAAAATTAATGTGCTAGAGAAAAATGTTCTTTTAATGTTCAGGAGCTATGGAGACACACTGGATTATTTTTAAGATGTCTACCATTAATGTACAAATAAATACACTTAGATATACAGTGTACCAAGTTCATAACTTTTTGAAGATATTCAAGATAAACAATCATTTCCTTATTATCAGCTTCCCCTGCCTCTCAAGTCAAATTGTGTTTTGTACTTTCATTTTTGTTGGCCCAGTTATGCTTCTATAGATACAATATCCCTTATTTGAAAGGCCTGAGACCAGGAAATGTTTCAGATATTAGAAAATCTGCATATAAATAATGAATTATCTTGGGGATGGGACCTAAGTCTAAACACAAATTCAATGTTTCATATGTAACATACACACACAGACTCAAGGTACTTTTGTAAAATATATATATATTTTTTTTTTTAAAGAGAGAGAGACAGGAAAGAGAGAGAGAGAATATGAATGAATTTATTTTTATTTTTTAGTTCTCGGCGGGCACAACATCTTTGTTTGTGTATGTGGTGCTGAGGATTGAACCCAGGCCGCACGCATGCCAGGCGAGCGCACTACCACTTGAGCCACATCCCCAGCCCATTATAAAATATTTTTAATGATTTTGTGAATATAAGTATTTTGCTGTCAGACACGTGTGGCACTCAACAAATTTCAGATTTCAGAAAACCTTTGTGGATTAAAGGTTTCTGGATTAAGGATACTCAATCTGTAGTGGGATCAGCTAAATGCAGAAGTGAATGTAGCACTTTCATCTTTACTTAAAAAAAAAAAACAAACAAACTTTCAAACCAATCTTTAAATCAAATATCGCTTTAATGTCAATTCTATTCTCAAAAGAGGATTCAAAACATGAATATTATAATGATAACAGAAAAGTAATCAAACATACCTGATCCTTTTCAAGTGTAAGTATTTGATAGCCAGTTGTTCTACTGCATATTAATTTTCCACTACTGTCAAAAGAAGCCAAACGTAACCTGCAATTAAAACAAAAAATAAACAAACAGGAGATATTTTAAACACAGATTAATTTAAGCAAACCTCCCTCACTTTTATCTTTTCCATATTCTGTTTTTTATTTTATAAGAGACTTCAAAGTCTTTTCAGACTATAAACTGATTCCATTTGGATTTATAAACCTATGCTGTATACATATGTGAAATATAATTTGAAAATGACTTTTCAAAAATCTTTTTTTGGGGAGGGAGAGGTCAGAGGATATAAATGACTTTTTATTATAGTAAAGTACACATGATTTAAATTGTTCATTTAAATCATTTTTATGCAGCCCTGTGGCATTAAATACACTGATAATGCTCTGCAACTATCATTATGACCCATCTCTGAAACATTTTCTTCTTCTCCAGCTGAAACTCTGTACCCATTAAACACTTACTATTTCCCCTTCCCAGCCCTGGCAACCATATTTAATCTGTATGAATTTTCTTTTTTGTCAACATATTTTATGTGTACCCCCTCATATTTTTTCTTGGTGTACTAGAATTATGGGACTCACTATTATACATTCATATATGCACATTATATAATAATACAATTGGTCAATATTATTTCTTAGAATTTTCTCTTTCCTTCTCCTCCTCCCTGGTCCCTTTCTACTGGTCACCCTTCTATTTTCATGAGATTCCCCTTCTGTCTCTATGAATTTGTCCTCTTAAAGAACCTCATATGAGTGGTCATACAATATTTGTCTTTTAGTGACATGCTTATTTCACTTATTATTATGTCTCTGAGGTTTGTTCAAGTTTAGCATGTGTTAGAATTTCCTTCCTTTTAAATACTGAATAATGTTTATTATATATATGTTACCACGTTTTAGCCATAATCTGTCAATGAACACATGGGTTGCTCCTAACCTTGGGCTACTATGAATAAAGCTGCTATGAACATGAGTATACAAGTATCTGTTCAAGGCTCTAATTTCAATTCTTTTGGGTATACAGGCAAAAAAGGAACTGCTGGATCATACAGTAATTCTGTGTTTAAATTCTTTGAAAGCATCATAACATTTTCTTTCCTTTTTTATAGGGGGGTGAGGGAGGAGAGCATGGGATTAAACCCAGGGCTTTGCACATGCTAGGCAAGCACTCCACCACTGGGCAACATCCATAGTACACAGGATTCCAATTATTCTATATTGTTGTCAACACTTATTTTGTTTTGAATAATAGCCCTCCCTAGGGTGAAGTAACATCTCACTGTGGATTTGATTTGAATTTCCCTTAGCATTTTTAACATGAGCTCATTAGCTGCTTGTTTATCACGTTGGAGAAATTTTATACAAGTCCCCCCCTTTTTTTTTACAATATTTTTTTTTCATCAGTGGACCTTTATTTATTTATATGGATTGCTGAGAATTGAATCTAGTGCCTCACACATGCTAGGTAAATGCTCAACTACAGTGCTATGATCCCTGCCTACAAGTCCTGGGGATTGAACTCAGGGCCTGATACATGCTAGGCAAGCCCTCTACCACTGCCTTTGCTCTGTTTTTTTGGTACCAGGGGATTGAACTCAGGGACACTGAACCACTGAGTAACATCCCCGGCCCTTTTTATATTTTATTTAGAGATAGGGGCTCACTGAGTTGCTTAGGGCCTCGCTAAGTTGCAGCAGCTGGTTTTGAACTCATGATCCTCCTACTTCAGCCTCCTGAGCCACTGGGATTACAGGTGTGTGCCCAGTTCCTTTCCTCATTTTTCAATTGTTTTTTTTTTTTAATCATGTACATATAGAAATTGTTCTATATGCATTCTGATTAACTCCTATCAGATATATAGTTTACAGGTATCTTCTCCCATTCCAATGCTGATAGTGTGCTTTGATGCACAAAAGTCCTCAGTTTTGATGAGGTCTAATTTATCTATTTTTCTTTTGTTGCCCATCCTTTGGATGACTTATCAAAGAAACCACTGCCTAATCAAATGTTGTAAAGATTTTACCCTGTTTTTTTCTTCTGAGGCCAGGTCCTTGTGATAGCCAGTGCTCTACCACTGAGCTACTTCTTTGGCCCCAGTTTTAACTCTTATTACCAAATAAATGTGATCCACCTTGAGGTGATCTTTATATATAGTATAATATAAGTATAAATATATGATTTAAAAACAATCTGCTCGCTGGGCACATGTGCCCAGCAACTCAGAAGGCTGAGGCAGGAGGAACCCAAGTTGAAGGCCAGTCTTAGCAACTTAGTGAGATGGTCAGCAACTTAGTGAGACGATCAGCAACTTAGTGATAAGATCTTGTCTCAAAATAAAAAAATAAAATGGTCTGTGGATGTAGCTCAATGGTGAAGTGCCCACTAGGTTTAATCTCTAATTCCAAAATAAATAATTAATATGGAAATAATCTGTTCATTAACTATTTCCCCATTTGTTAGCCTATAGCATACTCTCCAGTAAAAGGCTGCCAGTTCATCTGTCAGGCAAATCTGGATATATCAAATCTTGTAGAAAGTTACGGATAATACAAGACATATTGGTAGAAAAGCACCTTGCCATATTTCTAGTTTGGATATTTTATTTACTAGCCATAGCAACAAAGCTTCAAACTCAGTTATCAGTCCTCTATCATTCATATTCCAGCCTATTCATTCTAATATACTAGCTCTTTTGATTTTGATTATTAATAATATATTTCATAGGAATGGAGTCTTACCAGTTCCTAACACTTTTGCATATTCTGTATCTTACTAAATTGGTATAAATTATCAAGGTTTTATTTTATTTCTTCTATTTCCTGTGTCGTGAGGAGAGTGGAGTAGGTAAATCTCATCCTACCTAAATGCTATGCTCCTTCGAGGTTGTAAACTGACAGATCCGCTACATGGCTGATTCAGTGTATTGCGTTTGAAAATGATGTACCGATTGGTGTAAGTTACAAGTAGGTCAAAGCCGAAGTTAAAACCTGTCCATCGCCAGCAGTACTAAAGACACAAAAGAGAGATTTATTTCAGTTAATCACATTAGCAAGTAAAAAATAAAAAGTTCAAAGTTACTTTTTTTCCCTCCTAACTCCAGGTATTTCCCTCATGGAAAGCACTTTTGTCAGTGCTTTTCTCTTAAGGCTTTCCAGAGAACCATATACCTAGTCAGAAAAGCAACTTTTATGACCATAATTCCTTAAGCTGCTTTCCTACTATGGCCTCTTCATGCTCTCCATACTGCAATTCTATCATAAATAATAAGGTTTTCACTATAATTCTAAGTAATATTGCTTACATACTGGGAGTCCAGATGGAGGCAAAAACCCATTAAAATCTACTTTACTTTAAAAACACTCTAATACCTCAAGTAATTAATCAAACAGACACATGATTGGGTTATTCTCAATACCATCATAGGGTTGTAAGTTTGCTTATTCTACCAGCTAATTGTTAATAAGAGAGGTAAGGTACCACGGGATAGGGAAATAAAGTTAGGGCTTCAAGGGTTTGATGGGCACCCTGAATTAAAACATTAATTCAATATTTAGCCAACACACTGAGTACATATACCAGACACTGCTTTAGGCAGTGGAGACATAGCAGTAAATAAAGTTTCTGCCCTAGTAGAACTTATATTCCACTATGTGAATATGTTTGTGTGGTAGAATGGAAGATGTACAATTCACATGCTCTAGAAGAGAAGAGAAGGTCAGAAGAGTCACAGGGTAGAGGAGGGGGCTTGCAGTTGAGAAGCCTGCCTGCCAATTTATACAAGTACACAGGAAAATCTCTCTGAGGAGGATAGGTGAAGGATCAGATCAGGTAGCTATCTGGGGAAAGAGTGTAACAGCAAGTATAAAGCTCTAAGGGTAAAAATATGCTTGGCGTATGTGAGGATCAGCAAGACAGGCTATATGGATGGGGCAGTGACTGACAGTGTTAGAAACTGGAAATGAATTCATAGAGGAATTTGAGGGCCAGAAAAGATAGGGTCTAATGGTCTATGGTAAGAAAGAGCTTAGATTTCCTCTAATTGTGGTGGGAGGTGAATGGAGGCTATTTAGGGAAGGGAGTGACATAATCTAACTTACATTTTAAAAAGATCACTTGGTTGAATGTAAAGGAGGCAAGAGTAAAACAGCACTAATGAGGCCACTCCAACAGCCCAGGCAAGAGAGAATGGTGATGTGGACTTGAGTGATAGTGGTAGACATGCTAAGAATGTATTTAAGGCATAAATCCTTGAAAATTTCTTATGGAAAACGAGAGTGGTATGAAAGAAAGAGGAATCCAAAATGAATCCAAAGTTTGGAGCCTATGCAATGGCCTAATGGAGGGGCCATCTACAGGCTGCAGAATATATGGGAAGGAGGTGGTTTATGGAAGACAGAAGCTCTGCTTGGGATTGTTATATTAGAGATCTACTAGGTATTTGAAGAAGATGCTATTTGAGTAGCTGGATATATGAATTTAGAGGTAGGAGTCATCAGGGTACAGATAGGCTGTGACATCATGAGATTCTATGAGATCAATTATGAGGAGCACAGGTAGGGAGAAGTTCAAGGACTTGAGCCTCTAGTTAAAGCAACATTTGTTGAATAAGAGAAGGATTTAGCAAAGACTAGAAGGAGCAGCCAATGAAGTAGGAAGAAAACCAGCAGAGTATGCTGTCCTAGAAGTCGAGAAAATCTTTCAATAAGGAGTGAGTGAACAAAACAGTCAATATTGCCAAGAGTTTTCAGAAGAAAACTGACTTTGATTACTTGAACTACTCGATTTGGCAATGTGGGATCACTGCTGATTCTGGCATGACAGTTTCAGTGAAGTTGTGCTGCGGAGTAGATTCAAGAAGGCATCAGAAAAGAAATATAGTGAACAAATACAGGCAACTTTTTTCAATGAGTTTTGCCTAAAAGGGAGAGAAAAGAAATGGAGTGGTAGCTAGAGGAGAATGTGGAGTCAAAATATTGTTTAAGATGGGTGGTAATACAGGATGATGTTATATGCTAAATGTGAATAAGCCAACAGAAGAGAAAAACTGATTATGCAGGAAAAGGCAGTTATTACTGTAGGAACAAAATTTTTGAACAGAGGAGAAGGGATGGGATTCAGTAGGAGGACAGGGGATGCACTAGGACAGAAGCAGACAGTTCAGCCATTCTCTGAAGAAAAAAAGCACAGTGCACAGCTACAAATTGGTGGAACTGTTGGTAAGAGGATGTACAGATTCTCTTCCTATTGTAGTAAGAAGCAAGACCACTGGATAAAAATAAGGGGAGTAGTACTGGATAAAAGACAGTAAGAACAATGTATTGTATGTCCTACTGCAGTTAAAAAATTGCTGGAGTCCAGGTACTTGAGGGAGAGAGCTAGAAAGATAAGAGGAAGCGAAGCCTGAAAAGGGATGCTTGAAATAAGAGATTTTGAAGGTGGTAGTTAGTTGATTAAAAAAAAAAAAAACTTAGGATGTCCTCATGGTAGGGTGAAACACAAGATCACTGGGGGAAGATAAGGGAACAGACATACTGAAAACACCAAGACTGGTAATAAAAGTAGTGACAAGTAATGACAGTGAGCCTATGAATGATGGCCACAATAAGGGTCTTAGGTAGTGTAATAGAAGAATTTGCTTCAAAGGAGCTGTAGTCCAATGAAGGACAGAGGAGGAACAAAATCTGAAAGCAGCAACAAAGAAGAACAAGAATAAATAAGACAACTGTTCCTCTTGCACACTCAGAACATTTATCACAATTGTGAATACAAACATAATTAACTTTAAAAATTAAAGTTAAGCTTGATGTGGTGGCACATGCCTATAATTCCAGCTACTCAGTAATGAGGCAGGAGGATCATGGTTTGAGGCTAGCCTGAGCAATTTAGAAAGACCCTGTGTCTCAGAATAAAATGAACAAACAAAACAAAGGGCTGGGGATGTAGCTCAGTGGTAGAGAGCTTGCCTAGCATGATTGAGGCCCAGGGTTTAATCCCTAGTATTGAGAAGGAAAAAAAAAAAAAATGAGGGTAAATGTGGAAGAAAAGGGATCAAAAGGGTATACAAATTAGGCTAAAATTTCTGTTAAAATGAAAATCATGATTAGGCTTTAAAATCAATTTAATAAATGACAATCAGCTTTTAAAAAATTAAATAGAAAATAAGTTTGTTGGACACAGCAAAGGTAAGTATTATTTTAAATATTTATAAATATGCATATACACATACATCATGGTAAGATAAAAGGTAATTTGGGGGGGGGTGATTCTGAGGATTGAACTCAAGGGCACTTGACACTGAGCCACATCCCCAGCCCTATTTTGTATTTTATTTAGAGACATAGTCTCACTGAATTGCTTAGAATCTCACTTTTGCTGAGACTGGCTGTGAACTCAGGATCCTCCTGCCTCAGCCTCCTGAGCTGCTAGGCTTACAGCTATGTGCCACTGCAAAAAGATAATTTTTAAAATACATTTACACAATAAAATACACAATACAATTATTTCATTCATTTATTTATTTTTATGGGGTGCTGAGGATCAAACCCAGTGCCTCACATGTGCTAGGCAAGCACTCTACCACTGAGCTATAACCCCAGCCTCAAAAAAGGTGATTCTTAATGTAGTTAGCAATCAAAGGGTTTGACTATCTTTGATTTAGGGTAATTAAAAAACAGAATGACTTTTAAGACTATGTAATGTTCCCACATAACTTCCCTTTTTCTTTTTTAGGGGTGATAGGGCCTTTTTAAATTGCCCAGGCTAGTCTTGATTTGGTGATCCCTCTGCCTCAGCCTTCCGAGTAGCTGGGATTATGGGTACTTGCCACCATGCCTGGCTCATTTTACTTCCTTATCTTGATTTCTGAATTGCTGTGGGATCCTCTTCTCAAATCTCTTATCTGGATCCCAAATTTAAGTTCAACAGTCTCATGCAAGGCTGTGTAATTTACCACTGAGCATGGTAGCTGAAACTCATTGCCTAGGACAACATACTACTAGAATTATCAAATAAGCTCTCCATAAGCATAGTAGGTATCATGATGGATATACAAAGTGCATTATGGTTATAGAGTTCCCAGACATTTGTTCTATTAGTTTTTATTATGAAGAATTGAAAACATATGAAAGTACAAAAAATAGTTCAATGAACCACACTTTCTCAACTATCTGTATGAGAAAAATTTAAGAATCACAACCCATACTTACTTCACCATCTTTGGCAAGCTTTCTACCACATCTCATGCTATTTCCCTCTAGTTCTTCTTTATTGATTTCTTGAGGCCTAAAAACATACATAAGACAAGAACTTCCATAGAAAATAGGTAACTGGTAATTGAAAAAGAGCTGCAAACAGTTAAAAAGAACAAGGGCTGGGGATAAAGCTCAGTGACAGTGTACCTTAGGTTCAATCCCCAGTATCACAATAAATAAATAAAATAAAAATTAGAAAATTAAAAATAAATAAAACAAAAAGTCTCACTACTTGATTTAAATATGTACACACACTTTTTTTTTGCGGGGGGGGGGACATGTATAGATAAAAATACGAATGTATTGGGCTGGAGGTGGAGTGTAGCTCAGTGGTAGAACACTTGCCTAGCATAATGAGGCCCTGGGTTCAATCCCCAGCACTGCAAAAGAATAAATAAATAAATAAAAAAGAATTGAGAATTTGTTGGTTAAATTTAGTCCATTACCTTGCTAAAAAAAATCAAAATTCTTCAATGTCTCACTTTTGCCCTGACTTCTAGATTTATTTTTATTAGGGCTCAGCCAAATCAGAGAAAAGGGGGAAAATATGAAAATGCTGTTTACCAGGAAAATATAATGCTTAAAAGTCTAATTGCTAAGTAAAAGAAATTAAAATCTATTATTTTTATAAGATGTGACCTAATTATTACCTATCACTTGATAGTACTTATTTTATAGGTAAGCCAGTTTCATTTAGTATAACTCTACAAAATCATTGTCATAGAAAAAAAAGCTGTATAATACTATCTATTATCCTTCAGTTTATTCCTTACTTTAAAAACTTTAGTTAACTGAGAGAAACCTTGTGATTTTAAGTTGGCATTATTATTATTTTGGTATTCCAAATAAAATATACTATATTCATTAGTTTACATATAAAGTACCTAGAAACTGAAACGTAATATATAATCATAATAAATAAATGTAAATAAGACATATTCTTCATGTCCAAGTACTGCACCCTAGTAAATAATTGGACATAATTAATGATCATAATAATGTGGAAAGAGACGCTATGTTAAAACCACAAGGGCACAGATTTATTGCCCAGAGTAGAGGGGGAGATCATGACAGAGTGTTTGTGTTTAGTAGGACTTGTGTTGGAGTGGAGGTGGGAGGCTTATCTGCACAGTGGGAAGGAATACATGCAGAAGGAACAGTAGGCTACATATAAAAAAGGGAGTGAAGAATAGAATATAAATGGAGAAAGAATTTAGTGCAGCTGGAATATAAGATGAACAGAAGGACAGATGAAGCTAAAGGCATCTGAGATAGACTGCTGAAGGTTGCCAGGGGTCAGGCTAATTAAAGTTTCAACTTTTCCTGTAGGTAAAATTCCCAGATGTTAGTTTTATTATTATTCAACTTTTTATTATGAAATATTGCAAACATGATAGTGGACAAAATTACATAATGACCCATCTCAATATCTAGTCTCAATAATCTTGAGCAATGATAATTATTTAACCATTAGTACTGAATGTCCTGGACACATTTAAGCAGGGAAGTAACACAACTATATTTCTGTTTTAGACAAATAATCCTCTTGGCAATACATAAGTGAGTTTGGACAAAAAGGACCCTGGAGGGAGATTTAACTAGTATAACCTAGTATCCAGGAAATACACTGCCTTCCTCACTTTAGCAATGCCGCAGCTGTGGGCAGATGCTGCAAACCCACAGAATAGAATATATCATCAATGGCAATATAATCATATACTTCTTTTTTTCAGTACTGGGGATTAAACTCAGAACTTCATGCATGTCAGACAACTGCTCTACCACTGAGCTATATCCCTGTCTCTATACACATAATTCTGAGGTCAAGAAAATCAGACACTTAGGTAAGACTCTTACTAACCTCAGTAAGGATAAAAGTGAGAAATTTTTTGAAAAATAAAGAATATCCAAAAATTTAAAGCTGAACATACAAAATAATGAAGTGTTATTATTTAGTTTTTATTTTATTTATAATCCCATTTTTCCCAAATCAAAATAAAACAACAACCCCAACAAAACCCTGGATGATAATAACCTCATACTTATTGTTTAGATATGAACTTATAAATAGACCATTATTTTAGGAAATTCTTCTGTATATAAAAATGGCTAAAGATATTAGGGTCAAAAAAATTAAACTTCTTGAGGCCTCTTCTATATACTTACAGGTGAAAGTCTTTCACACTATTTCAAGGAGCTAGCATAAGGAACACACAATAAATGTGCAAGTACTTATGTGAACTGCAAAGCACTACAAATTTAAAGAAAAGGTTATTTTCTTTCCCTTAAAATGAAGAAAGTGCATAAATATTCTGTAGGGGGAAATACCTGTAACCAGATAGATTTAATTCATTTTAGACTCAAAGATCTTCAAAACCTTTTTATTAATCAGAAGTTGATAATACTATCACAAATATGAAAATCAGCTTTATCTATAGATAAGTATGAAAAATAAACTTATGAAAGCATCATTCCAAGTAATATTTCAATGTTAAAAGGAAATCATAATAGGTGAAAAGGTATGTGAATTATTCAATTTTACTAACATAACAAGTGACAATTCAAACATTCTATTTACTATTTTAACTGACCAGAAATTTGTAAAAGATTGATAATGTATATAAGAATAAAAGTTGATTACATATCTTTTCTCTACTTCAATACAGCAATGATTTTTCAATATAATGAATACATTTAAAAATTCGAAGCAAAAAGAAAATATTATTTTTGGACTAGGGATATAGGTCAGTGGTAGAGTGCTTGCCTAGCATGCAAGAGGCTCTGGGTTTGATCTCCAGCACACACACACAAAAAAAACCCAAAATGGTTTTACGGTACTGGGAATTGAACCCAGAATGGCTCTATCACTGAGCTACATCATCAGCTCAATTTCTTTATTTTCCTTCTTTCTCTCCTTCCTTCCTTCTCCTCTTCCTCTCTTCCCCTTCCCCCTTTCTTCCCTTCTTCCTTTCCTCCCTTCTTCTTTCCACCATTCTTCCCCCCTTCCTCTATCTAACTGCCCACCTACCTACCTATCTATCCAACATTTGTGTACATGTGATTAAACCCAGGGTGCTCTACCACTGAGCTATACCCCAGACTTTTCTTAATTTTATTTTGACACAGGGTCTTCACTAAGTTTTACCCAGGTTGACTGTGAACTTGTGATCCTTCTGCCTCAGCCTCCTGAGTTGCTGGGATTACAAGTGTATGCTAGCACACTTGGTTAAAAGGTTTATTATTATTTTTTTAATGAACAATAATAAAATGAAATATACTTACCCCACTTCACTGTCTTGTTCTGCCCGGAGCATAGCAAGCCACTGCTGCTTATATACAGAAGATAGCCATTCTAAAGCATAAACATTAATTAAGTAATTAAAAATAAATAAAAATGGAAGGACATACAGGATTTAAACATGTTAAGTAGTTGATAGAATTGTTATTATTTCTAAATTTTAAAATAGTAATTTAAAAAGCAAGTATCTTAGATTTTACAAATGTGCAGTAACAATATGGCTTAATGATCTTTTAAGTGGTAAAGTTCATCCAAATTTGCCTCAGTCTAGATTCTACTTAGATTACATATACTTAAATTAGAATTTAAATCCTTAGTTAAAAGTTATTAATTAGAAGTTATTAATTCTTGCATTTAATAGTTTAAAAGGTTTCCTTTTCACAGCTTATGTTAATTTTCATTTGTGAGAATAATTTCTAAAACAATACTTTGTTTTACAAAAGTTTTAACAGAAAACTGAATAATGAATTTTTCCTTTATTAAATTACCAAAAAGTAAAAATTAACTTTTTTTTAAAATAAGCCACCATTAAATTAGCAAGTGAAAAATGATTACTTAAAAAATAATTTTGGAATATTAGATTTATATAACTGTCATTAAAAATAAAACATTTTGCCAGGCACAGTGGTATACTCTTGTAATCCCAGTGACTTGGGAGGCTGAGGCAAGAGGATCAAAAGTTCTAGGCCAGTCTGGGAAATTTAGGGAGATCCTGACTCCAAATAAAGAATAAAAAAGTTTGGGAATGTAGCTCAGTGCATAAGGCCCTGGATTCAATCCTTAGTCACACACTCACACTCTCTCTCTCACATACACACAAGACTTTAGCTTATTCTAATTATTATTAAATTTATAACTAGAGATTTTCTTTTTTAAAAAAATTTTTTTAGTTGTAGTTGGACAGAATACCTTTATTTTTTTTTATTTAGTTTTATGTGATGTTGAGGATTGAACCCAGCACCTTGCATGTGCTAGGCGAGCGCTCTACCGCTGAACCACAACCCCAACCCGAGATTTTCTTTAATAATAAGCATGTAATTTTTTTTTTTTACAAGTCTGGACAAGTTGAAATTTTAGTTATTTAGATAAAAATATAGATTAATGGGGCTGGGGTTCTGGCTCAGCAGTAGAGCACTTGCCTCACATATGTGAGGCTCTAGGTTCGATCCTTACTACCACATAAAAATAAATAAAATAAAGGTATTGTGTCCATTTACAACTGAAAAAAAAGGTTTAAAAAATAAAATAAAAGTAGAATTGCTTAGCACTATATTTATCTTTTTGCTATTTTATTCCCCAAACCAGAGAGTTGTTTTTGTAGGCTGAGTGTATATAGTATATAGTTCAGTGGTAGAGTACTTGCCTAGAATGTGCAGGGTCTCTGAGTTTGACCCCTAGGACCACAAATGGGAAAAGGGGGGTTGGGGTTGGAAGAGAGAAAAAGAATGACTATTTTTCTTTCAAGTTCTTAATTTTTACCTTAAGGAGGGGAGAAACACCAGTGCAATTAAAATCTGGATTTTCACTTTCTAAGTCTGTACTTAATGAAGGTATCCAGGGCAGGGGTTGTACCTCAGTGGTATAGTGTTTGCTTAGCATGTATGAGGCTCTGTGTTTGATCTCTAGCACTGTGGGTTATGGGGTGAGGGGGGTGGGATCCAGATGAGTTCCAATGATTTACTGTATGCTTCCTTAAAACATGGTGTAAACACATTTTTAAATGTTTCAGTGCCCCAAAATAATATTCTTGCTATTATTAAAAGGCATAACTGCTAAATGTTTATGACAATTTATCTTCCTAGGTAAACTCATGACAAATTTTATGTGACTCAGTACACACACATATATATCTGCAATTCATTTGGATTTTTAAATTTTGTTTTACTGTAAAATGCTGGTTCCTATCCATTAAAATGATAATTTTACTAATGAGTTGTGTCTATGGCCTATCATGAATGATTTGTAAAATTGGAATGAAAGGGTTACACATATATATTCTCAGTATCATGTGAGAGATATTGCATGAAAATGTTTTTTAACATTTAAATTGACAAACTTTGTATAATCTCCTTTAAAACCAAAAACATTTTAACAAATTAAAAACATGAGTGCATATTTTTGTCCCTCCTGTCTTTCCAGTTTGAAAGAGTGAAAAGTCAAACTTTAAATCTTGTCACTGGTAGCTAAAAGCTTGTAGGACCTATGTCTTAAAAGCAGGATTCCAAAAACAACTCAATGGAACACAACTTGAAATGCACTATTAAATTATTACAACAGGGCAGAAAAATAATCTGGTACAATATAAGATGAAAATAAGTGAAACAGGTTCTTTTACATAGTTTTTTTTCAGTTATAGTGGACACAACATCTTTATCTTATTTTTATGTGGTGCTGAGGATTGAACCCAGTGCCTCATGCATGGTAAGTGAGCATTCTACCTCTGAGCCACAACCCCACTCCTACAGTTTTTAATATGCTTATATGCAGTCATATCTCCAGAGGGCAGTCATTAGACAGAATTTGCTAGTCTTTTTTTTTTTTTTTTTAATATATCCGGGATTAAACCCAGGGGTGATCTACACAGAGCTATATCCCCAATCCTCTTTGAGACAGTGTATTGCTAAGCTGCCAAGACTGGCGTTGAACTTGTGATTCTCTTGCCTCAGCCTCCTGAGTTGCTAGGAATATAGGTGGGCATACTAAAATCCTTTTTGACAGAATATTGGGTAGAAAGATTCTGAAAAAGCCTTCAAGAAACTATGACTCACCAGAAATGGGGATGCTTGCCTATAATCCCATCTACTCAGGAGGCTAAGATGGGAGGCTTGCCAAGTTTAGGGTCAGTCTCAGCAACTCAGCAAGAACTTGCCTCAAACTTTTAAGAAATTAAATTAATTTAAAAAGGGCTGGGGATGTCGTTCAGTGGCAGGCCACCCCTGGGTTCTATCCCCAGTGACAAATAAATGATATAAATTAGAAGAAATTAATTTAGATTATTCCCTTGTCTTAAACAAAGGAAATGGGAACCATATCATTTAAAAATCTAATGGCCTATATTTACAGATTTTAAAAAACAAACAAAAAATCACATTCCTAACTTGCCCAGAATTTTGCTGTGTAAGTGAAAGGAAAAGTATATCGTTTATGGTCTGGGCAGCAGGAAGATATTAAATCAAGTGACCAAGTCTTAAACGAATGTGGAAAAATCACTAGATTCAGGAAAAGAAGGACAGAGGGCCAGATCACAGAAAGAATGAACACAGAAGAATTAGGACCATGACCATCAGGCTTTTATTAGCAGGGTGTGAGAGATGAAGTCCTACCCAGAGAGAAAATATCTTCTGGTAGAATGAAATAAATGGAGGGAAGAGATAGAATATTCTGAGATTTTGTTGACCCAGACATTCCGGGCAAATACTAGAAAGATTTGGGAGGAACAGTAATAAGATAGGTTAGTGGCATTTCTAAATTTTTGACTTAAAGATGGTAAACAGATATAAAATCTCCCTAGACTGATGAATGTATAACTTTTATTAATGTTAACACATTTGGCACTATTTCTGAAAAATGATCAATAAATATTAGGTTGATTAGTCAAAATTATTTCCATTTACTTCAAAGCTGAGATACCTTCCGACTCAGAGCATATAGTAATTTATCTCAATAATATGAGCTAATAATAATATGACCAATTTCTGTCCCCTCACAAGCACTGTGGTATGTAACTTTATACTCTGCATTTAAAACTGCAACTTTTATTTGGACATACAGGAAAATCTATTTGCAGATTTATATTTGTAGGATGGGGTATTTTATAAAATTTTTAAAAAGATTTCTCCCATAAGTCAGAAAAACATGACTGAATAAAAATCTAAATTATTTTATACTGAATAAAATATTTCAGACTAGAAATATCTGTGCCCATCATGAATTCCAAAAAATATAAAGATTATCCACCTGCATCATACATACACCTAAATTAAACTATTTTAGAACAGATTTTTTTTTTTTTTTTTTTTTTTTTGCATTACTGAGGATTGAATCCAGGGCCTGGTGTATGCCAGGTACACACTCTACCACTGAGCTATATCCCTAACCCTTAAAATTCATTTCTAAAGAGACTTAAAAGGAAGTAAAATTGAAATGGGTATAATTGTCTTTGGCATCTAATATTAAATCACTGCTAGGGCCTGGTGTTCAATACATGCTGTATTTGTATTTCTTATATCCTTATGTATTACTAAACTGAATCTTTCTGAAACATTAGAGATTTAACTTTGAAAATGAAATCAGTAGTTGGTTTCAAAAAATTGAAATTATAATTAGCAAGGATAATTTATCTGGTTCAACATGAAGTTTAAAACCTTAGATGGAAAGAAAAAACAGAAAATAAGCACATTTAAGTAGTATTAATAGAAAAAGCAGTTATGAATTTTAAATACTTCTGAAGTATTTTTTTAAAACTCAGGGGTACTTAATCACTGAGCTACATCTCCAGCCCTATTTTGTATTTTATTTAGCACCTCACTTTTGCTGAGGCTGGCTTTGAACTCTTGATCCTCCTGCCTCAGCCTCCAGAGCCACTGGGATTACAGGCATGCACCACTGTGCCTGGCTCAAAAGTCATTTTTAAAAGTCTGATCCAAAACAGTGTATTGATAATTAAATTAAAGAATATCCATATTACAGAACACTAGTCATTTAACTATTCTGAAGAATATTTAATGAAATATGGGAAAACACCCACAATATATAATGTGAACATAGAAAATTATCTATACGGTATAATTGTACTGGTGCAAAAAATATATATACCACTTTTGAATTTAGGTTAATTTCTTATTTGGTTTATTATTCTTTTCTATGATATATATTGTTGTTAAAATCAGAAAAACATTACTTAAAATCATAAATTCATCATATTCTCTTACCTGATGGTACTAGAGAATCTTGTTCAATAATCCTTGCAGAAGCCAGATCACTAATAATATACTGTAACCTTAAATGTCTAAACACTGACACAAATGGTTTCCCTTGCTCAGTTTCAAGGAATGCTGTACCTTCAAAATCTATTGAAAAAACAAAATAAGTGATTATTTTCAAACCTATTATTTTATCCCTAAATGTCTTTGTGGACAGGGATACACAAACACACATACATACACAGTCCTTAAAATACAAATTAGTTATTTCAAAGTTTCGAAGAATTTTATAAAACTAACATGTGAGGATAAAAACTTGGGGAGATTCAGACAAAGTCCCAGAAAATTAACTTTGGTCCTAGTCAGACTGCTGGCCTGGGAATTAATTTGGGGGGGCTTTAGAGTTTGTGGTGCAACAAGGGAGTAAAGGCTTGAGAAAAGTACTTAGGTTTAGACTAACTCTCCAGAATTACTTCCCAAGGACTGAACACTCCAGTGAAACTCAAGCCCAGAAGCTTCACTTGAAGGTCTTTCATAAGATTCTTAGGACACAGAACACCTTTTGGAGTCTTCTAATATTTCTCAGCAAAAACAAAACACTGTTCAAGGGAGGGAAAGGGAGGAGGCAGGGGATTAGCAAGGATGATAGAATGTGATGGACATCATTATCCAAAGTACATGTATGAAGACTCGAATTGGGTGTCAACCTACTTTATATACAAACAGAGATATGAAAAATTGTGGTATATATGTGTAATAAGAATTGTAATGCAAAAAATAAAACAAGTACATGTATGAAGACATGAATTGGCATGAACATACTTTATACAAAGATATGAAAAATTGTGCTCCATGTGTGTAATAAGAATTGTAATACATTCCACTGTTGTGTATTTAAAATAAAATCAATTAAAAAAAGACACTGTCATCACAGATTTGCAACACATAGGTAGTATTAATTTATTACTAAAATAATTCCAGTCTCTGAAGCACATGAATATATTTTTTTTAATTTTAGGGAGAATTTAAGGTTATTCCAAAAAATTACTCTTGATTGCATTTCAATGTGCTTTCACGAATGTGAAGAAAATGTTTAGGTATTGCTATTAAACATGAATTAATTTGGTGCATAAGCTCCAGCTTACATTCACCCTTGTTTCTAATAAGGATAAATATAAGAGATGAGAGCTGCTATTATAGACTATTATATCTCAAGCCATGAAACACAAGTTTTCTGTGAACTAGAAAAGTATTTTGCACAGAAATAGTTTTCCTGAAAATTGTGAAAAGACATCTAATAAAAAGAATTTTCACAATTTTCAAACTTTTTCATACCTTTTTTTTTTTGTATTCCTTCGGCATCTACCAAGAATCAAGCAGAGCAGAAAAGAAAGTATTATACTTTTTAAAAATTAATAGTTAACGTTGATTATTTACACAATAGGTGTGTGAGTGGATTTATTTCTCTGCCTTTTTCTATAATGAAAACAGTTCTAGTTCATATGCTGAATTAACTGTGCAATTTCATGGGGTGTATTAAGAATATCATTAATGTTTTTACAGTTACTCTGTCACATAAGCAAGTTATAAAAATCTAATCTGTCTCATAAAAAACTGGTAATTATTCCATGGAGCCTTTCCTTCAAGGTTATAGGCTTATTTGCTTATTTTAGTAATAAATTAATACTACCCATGAGTTGCAAATCTGTAATGACAGTGTCTTATTTTTGCTGAGACATATTAGAATACTCCCAAAAGGTGTTCTGTGTCTGGAGTATCTTGTGAAAAACCCTCAATTGAATCTTCTGGGCTCTAGTTTCACTGGAGTGTTCAGTCCTTGGGAAGTAATTCTGGAGAGTTAATCAAACGTTAAGTACTTTCTCAAGCCTTTACCCCCTGTTACACTATAAACTCTAAAGCCCCCAAAATTAATTCATGGAAACAAAAAATAAACAAGAAATAAAAATTTCTTGCTGGCCAACATGTCACTATATTAATTGTATCATTCAAATTCAATAGCAATACTGAGGTGTAACTGTATACAAATTTTCCGAAATTTCTGTTGTTTCTTTTCATCTTGATCCACATAGTGGAAAGTCAAATAAAACTTAAAAGAGATATATCAATCTATAATGGGCAAAAGGACAAGTGATTTTTCTCTATTTCCTAAGTATGTTTTCTAATTTTGAAAACTGTTTGAAATGACTTTTATAAAGACCTCACAGAAAAACAAAGGCATTAGACATATATTTTCCTTTATGCAATAAATATCTCTCTGAAAATTCTATATTGTATACTGTTACACATTGTGACTGGAATGAAGATTCTGGGGTGGGAAAAACAGAAATGGACCATAGTTTCCTATTCTGATTTCTGCCAGGTGGGCTGGAGATTAGTTTCTCTTATTGATGGGTTGTTGTGTTTGATTAATCAGGAGCACAAGTGAGCATGAAGTTATAGCAACATTTATCCATTAACTACTGTTTCTATGAAGTCCTTTTGTCCTTCTAACTTCTCCACCTCTAGATTCTGTGTTTTATTTAAATTCTTTCCTATACTTTCCTCCTCTATAATTTTTCTAATCCTCCCTTAATTGCCACAAGGTAACACTGAAATATAATTTAATATATAAACTTAATATTTTGTTCTTCAAGTAAATCATTAGAATTTATTGATATGGTCTTTCATACATTTTTTAGTTCAGTAGCTTGAATAATTTATCTGGCTTTGAGCTAGGAAATTTGACTACATAAAATAATTCTATAAAATTTATTTAAATAAGACAAAAGAACACCACACTTTAAAATAAAGAACTTCTATTCAGGGCTAGGGATGTAGTTCAATGGTAGAGTGCTTGCCTAGCAAGTGCCAAGCAATCCCCAGTACTCCAAAAAAAAAAAAAAAAAAAAAAAAACCAACAACAAAAGAAACATTTGTCAGGTACAGTGGAGCACATCTGTAATCCCAGCAGTTTGGGAGCCTGAGAAAGAAGGATCGCAAGATCAAGGTCAGCCTGAGCAATTTAGCAAGTTCCTAAGCAACTCAGACCTGACCTAATAATTAAAAATTATTAAAAAAATTAATAATAAAAAATTAAAAATTAAGAGAATAAAATCATGGCATTTGCAGGTAAATAGATGGAGCTGGAGAATATAATGAACTGAAATCAATCCCAAAAAACCAAGTGCCGAATTTTTTCTCTGATATAAGGAGGCTGATTCATAATGGGGATTGGGGGGCAGTGTGAGAGGAATATAAGAAGTTCAGATAGGGCAAAGGGGAGGGAGGCACGGGGGTAGGAAGGACGATGGAATGAGACATACATCATACCCTAAGTACATGTATGAAAACATGAAAGGTGTAACTCTACTTTGTGTACAACCAGAGACATGAAAAATTGTTCTATATTTGTGTGATATGAATTGAAATTACATTTTGTTGTCATATATAACAAATTAGAATAAATTTTTAAAAATCCAAAGGCAATTAGTCAATTCAGAATAGAAATAAGGTAAACCTATTAAAGTAACTATACTTTGAATTAAAAAAAAAAGGTGGGGGATATAGCTCAGTGGTAAATTATCCCTAGGTTAAATGGTACCTCCCCTCCAAAAAACAAACTTCTATTCATCAAAAGACATCTTTAAGAAAGCAGAAGGATAATCTAAAGTTGGAAGATAAATGTAAAATGAATTTATGACAAATGATTGGTTATCAATATCACATAAAGAAGGGGATGGGATTGTGGCTCAGTGGTAGAATGTTTGTCTAGAATGTGTGGGGCCTTGGGTTCGATCCTCAGCACCACATAAATGTAAAATAAAGATATTGTGTACACCTGGAACTGAAAAATAAATATTAAAAAAATACATACAGATTACCTACAAATCATGGCTTGGGGTTGTGGCTCAGTGGTAGAGCACTTGCTTAATATGCATGAGGCCACTGGGTTTCATCCCCAGCACCACATAAAAAAACTAAATAAACAAAATGAATGTATTATGTCAAAAAAAAGGAAAAAGACTCATACATTTCATAATTTCATAGAAAAGGAAAAACATGACTAATATAACATATACAAGCCATTTAATCTCTTTAGTTAACAAGGAAATGAAAATTAAGACACAATATGAAGTAGTTTCATAACAACTAAAACAAAATGGTATATTATCCAGTGGTACGCTGCAGCTGGCTCATGTTAGTTCACAGGAGCTGTGTGCCTCTCTTTCCAACTCTGCATTCAGTGATGTTATTTTGGTAGCTAGAAATCAGCCATGTGAAGAGAATTTTGGCCATGGAAAACTTTGCTACAAATCAGGGATTGGTTTTTCAGTGAGTCAGCTCATTAGCACACTACTATGTTAAGACATATATTCATATATGTAAAGACTTGCACTTTTATTTCCTAGATCTGCTGCCACTTAATAGCTCAAGAGATATATGCATAAAGTGGCAAAATTTTGTTTAAAGCAAAAGAAAAATAAACACAAAATTCAATGTAGCGGTTGGGGAAAGTAAGAGGGACTTAAAAGGAGAAAAACAAAAGGACACTGAAGTACACTCTACAGGGAAAAAATTAAAATTAGTTCATGGAGGTTCAATATATTATTAAAAATACCTCAAAAAGATGGCCATACACGACCAAAAATGATAGTATGCTAAGAAAATGAAGAACAAAGGATTATTATTTATCTACTTTTTTTGTACCTGGGGGCCATTAGAAGTTTTTTCCTAGATTTATTTTAGCAAACTAAAAAATAAATACATTATATACTTCCTTCTACCCATATTAGACCTTGTTAGCATTTGATCTGAATCAATTTTGGAATAATTTCCCTAAGAAAATCTGATAAAAGATACAGAAGCTCCCCCTCTCCAAAAATGCAGATAGCACACATGTACCTAGCCAATTCGGAATTTACACACACAGAAGCCTGTCCATAGCCTCTCATGTTTTAGAATTGTTGCCAATAGATAGGATAATCGGTTATAGAAAAATTCAATGTGATTAAACTAAAGAATGAATTTGATAACCACGATCTGTTAGTGAGTCAATGGGAGAAAGAACAGTTTTAGGGATAACCATAGGTAAGGCATTTTTATTAATCTAACCTCAATTTTCTCATTGTAACTAAGAGACTAAATTAGATAATTGCTAAGGTCCTCTCCAGATCTAAATTAAGTCTATAAACAAGTCAGGGCCCAGTTTTAATAAGTTCCATTAAAATAAAGATAAGTTCTTTAAATTTTAGGCATACCTTTTCTCCGCTTAGAAAACCAGACATCTGTTTCTGTCAAAAGCTGTTTTAAGGATCCATTCCAAGAAGGCACAAGTTGAAGGAACATCCACTGAGTTTAAAAAAAAAGAAAAAACATTTGATTTCATCATTTTGTTATTATATTTTCAAACTGCTCCCACCTTTAAACATAACACCTTAAAATTTTAAATTTACTCTTTTATAAGCAACAAACAAAAAGTATAACTATTATATGACATCTTTACCAGCTTTAAATTCATCATGGCATTAATCATAGTCCAATGATAAAAGCCAAATGTGCTTGTGTCAAGAAGTAAGCTAGTCCCTAAAATTTATGGTCATGGATACAACTTAGATTAATGTGTTAAATAAATCTTATTTTATGCATATCATCAACTTTATGCTAACTTATTCATTAATTAACAAGTCAATTTCACTAAATACTATGTAAGGCTAAAGAATCAAAGTCAGGTACATTGACACATGCCTGTAGTCCCAGCTACTTGGGAAGCAAAGGCAGGAAGATTGCTTCAGCCCAGAAGTTTGAAACCAATTTACACAACATAGTGAGAGCCCATCCCATTCATAAATAAATAAATAAATAAAATTAAGCACGGGAAAAAGGATTATCTTATTGCTGTTGAAACAGTATCCAGAGTAGTTAAGAGTATGGATTTTTATATCCTAGATATGCTACTTAATAGCTCAACAAATTGCCTATTTTTTTTCTGGGCCTTAATTTCTTCAACTGCAAAATGAGCATGATAATGTGTCTACCTTATAGGATATTAAAAGAATTAATAGAATGGGGCCTAATGGAGATGATCCCATGTAAGTGTTAGCGTTTATCATTACTAGCATAAAAGCAGTAATAGTAATGGTACGAAATAATTAATACTATCTTAGTTTAGAGATAGAAATGAACCTTCTATAACTTTATGAATAACCCACACACTAAACTTCCTTAAGAAAAATAGTAATGGATCCCACCTCTGCCATAGAGATAAACAATCCTAATCATATAACCCAGAAGGCGTCTCAATCCCAAATTTCACAACTATGTTACATGTAGACAGTGCTCCAAGTCAGGGACAAAAGGCTAAAGGCAAAATTATGTAATTGGAAGGGAGCAGTGAGCCAGAACTCATAATACCTGGCCTTTGCCACTTAGTCATTATAAGAATTCTGAGTCTCACTACTGTAGTAAAAGAATAACAGCTGATTTATTTCTTCAGAACTATGAAAATTAGATTAAAACATGTTGAAACCTTTCAAAAAGATGAATTACAGGTAGGCCTCTAGAAGAATAATTTCACATTTTACTAGAAAAATTATTTGTGAAAATTTCATCATAAAATGTTGAATTCTACTAAAGCTCAACTTTGAAAACATTCCTGAAAACCATATAAAAAGATAACATCTTTTACATGAAACATTTCTGATTATGTAAAGATATAACAAAAACATGTTTATGGTTGAAAAAATTCTGGGAAAAAACAAAAAGTACTCCTAAGATAGAAAAGAACAAAAAAATAAAGTTATCACTCATGAAATCCCTAAATATACTTTTTAACATTTTAGCAAATAGTTCCAACTTACAATGGTTGATTTAAGATTCTTCAACTTAATGATGGTACAAAGTGTACCCATAAAACCATGACTTTTTCATTTTCAGTGCAGTATTTAATAAATTACGTGAATTACGCAACACTTATTATTTTATGATAGGATTTGTGTTAGATGATTTTTGTATAACTGTATGCAATGTGAGCATGTTTAAGTAGATGAGTCTAAGCTATGATGTTCATTGAGTTAGTTGTATTAAATGCATTTTTGACAATGATATTTTCAACTTATGTTAAGTTTGTTTATCAGGATGTAACCCCATCACAAGTCAAGGAACATTTGTAGCTTCTGTTCTTTTTCATGCATTCATAACCATCCCTTTATCACTGGATACCAGCTGTTGCCAGGTATTCACTATAATGAGCAAGGCTGAGGGGATATCCTTGTGTACATCATATTATGTGAATACCTTTTTAAGAGCTGTATAGACGTCCATCTCCACTTGCATCACAAATAAGTTAGATGAACCAATAAGCTGTTTCATAATGTTTATACTGAAAAAGATGAAACAGAAGCGTGAGCTTAATCTTCACACACAGACTGAAGGATGCTGGTGGAATGAAAAACTGTTTTTATCAAACAAAAATGGAATTAAAAACTATAACAGTTTTTTGCCCAAGACCTATCTTGGTTAATAATCTATCTGAATACAATAATACTAGTAATAAAAATATAGTAATACTAATAATTCACAAAGTACATTATCTTTTTTTCACACTGACAGGGAAAAAAATCTAGCCATTAAACAACAACAACAAAATTATAAACTATGTTTTAAAATGAAAATTAAAAAAGATATTTGAACTTCCCTTATTCCACAATGTATTTAAAAAATTTTTTTTCACTTGTCCCCCCGACCACCCCCAAACCAACAAAACTGGTATCTCAGGAAGCTAAACAATGCTATCTTTGGTTTTACACCATTTCCTCCAGAATATCACATATTCCTGACATTTGTATCCTAAATCCTTTAAAAGTTCATTTCCACCCTGAATTTCTCAGCCCCATCATATATCTTAGCCTCACTATTACAAAACAGCTCCCTGACAGTAGAAACAAGGACATAATCACTTCTGCATCCCTCATAGCTCTTAAAAGAATACCATTAATATATAATGGACATTCAGAAAGTATTTTTTGAAGGAAGGAAAGGGAAGAGAAGGGGGGATAATAAACAAACAATTTCAAAAGCAACCTAATTGTGAATTTAATTTAATTAGGCTTAGCAAAAATTTTAAAATTATTTTCCTCAAATATAATTTCTCAAATACAGTTTAAGAAATATAAGAAACTTTTAATTCTTCCAGAGCCTGACAGAAGTAACACTGAAACTTCTCTATAGTAGCAACATATTTTTCTGTTAAAATTGGTTAAACAAAATAGACATAGTATCATCATTTTATAAAGAAAAGAAATTTGTGTAGCATTTTTCAGTTCATGGATGTAAAAATATGTTTTGTGTTCTACAAAAATAACTTACATACTTTAACAAATGAAAAACATTATTCTAGGATATTAATTACAAAGTTATTTAAAATTCAAATACCTGAGTTCTTTAAAAAGCTCAACATTCTGGTGAGTCATCAAATTGTTTAAAAGCCACTCAAGGCACCTGAAATTAAAATACTTAATTATTACATTATATATATTTATAATTAACCAAGTAGGTCTTACAATTCAGATAAAAACAGAATATTAATCTTGCTAGGACATGCTCAAAATTTTTAGTTTAACAATATGAAATTTAGTATTGCTTTTGTCAGTAGTTATTAAGGAGATATTTCCTTGATATTATAGCATTTCTACTTAAGAAAAACATTTCTACTTAAGAAAAAATACCATTTCAGGTTTGTGTTAAATAGTTTATGATGGGGCTTGCACATATCTTTAAGATCTCAAAACGAGTTCTGCAATTCTCAAGAGTTATAAAAAAAAATTGTCAATAGTTGCACTGATAAAATATCTATTAAACCTACTCCTTAAATAATTTTAATAGAAAATGTAAAGAGTGACCATAGTTTTTATAAGCTTGTATAACCCACTCATGGTCACTTAAAAAGACAACACTTTTGAGGAATTTACTAATTAGTTCAAAAGAAAAAGGGACTTTTAAAATAATAAGATTCTATCCCCCTCGTCTTTTTTCTTTTCTTAATTCTTTTATTTTCTTATAACTCTACATACATTCTCTTAAGAAATCAAAGCAACCAAATTCCCAGAAGTGGAATGGGAAGAAAAACAAGAAAAGTAAACTCACTTTTTCTTTACAGAATCTAATCCATAGGTCCCTGCTGATGTGTAATAGCCACATACAGTTTTCACATTAATTGTTTCCTTCATTGTCTCACCACACTGCTGTATTAAACCATCCTGTAAATATAAATAAGCACTGGAAAGGCCCATTTCATGTGGGAAAAATTAGTTCTGATATGTGCTTTTACATATTAAAAAGTTTTTTTAAAAAAAAGGAAGAAAGAAAACTCATTAAATGCAGCAAATCTAAATTTTTTTTAAGTCCAATAAAAATACAAAAAAAAAAATTCCCCAAGTATTCAACTTAATACTTAGAACTGAAAAATGGAAGTTGGGGCAGAGCAATAAGGTAAATAAATATAAATATTATTATTCTCTTTGTTTTCTATTTTTCCCCCTCTGTGGGACCTTTGCAAATTTCTTTGGCAGCACTTTGTGTGTCTTGCCTGTTCTTTTAAAATTAAGAACTCTCTACATAATCAACCAGTTAACCATGTAACAGGTTAGACAAGTAAATAATATGAATTATCAGAGAGTTCCTATTAAAGTTTAAAACACCTATCAATATCTAAGACATTCCCATAAAACAAATGTAGTATAAACAACTTACATTAAAATTTTAATCTGAAATGTTTATATGGTTTCAAATGAAAAAACTTTAATATATAGAAAGAATAATGATGCTTTTCATTCAAATTTCTGAAATACATTCATCATGCAAGTATATTATTAAGTTAGAATTAGTAAATTACAAAAATAAGGCAGAAAGTCAATGTAGAACAAAACCAAAACGACTTAAGTTAGAAAATAAAGTACACTTCATTGGAAATAAGTATTGAAAGGATCAAAATATTTTTAAAAATCAAATTTTTACCAGGGATATTTAGCAAGTTGTTATAAATGCCAAATAAAAGGAAGCATTTTTTAAAAAAATTAACACATTGATACAAAATGGTTTTTAAACTTACCTGACAATCATTCTAGACTCCTCCCCTTTCTCTTAACACTTCATCTGTCACCTTACCCAGCGGATTATCCTTATTTAATCTTTTGGCTATCCATCTTTCCACTCCATGTTTATTGCAACTACTTTAACTTGGACTTCACTTGGACTCTGCCCCATAGGCTTTTGTCTCTAATGTACTCATTTTTCATTTTCTCTTCAATACATTCTTCACACATCGATCCTGAAATATTCTTTCTAAAGCATAACTTTGTCTTTCTTCTTATTAAAATCTTCCAAAAGTACTTACATATAAATTCATAGGAATATATAGAGGGAAGTTCATAATCTGTCTTCTGCCTCTCTTTCTACAAGCCCTGTTACAGTTTTGCTAGAGCCATGCTCCTCTTAGATTCTCTAGTCCTCCATCACTTCACATCTCTGGTCTTAGCTTACTCTGTTCCCTATGTCTGAAATGCTCTTCCTCCCTCTTTCTTCATACAATGTATGACTCAATTTGGAAACATCCTCCTATGACACTATTGGGTTATAAAATGACTAATTCTTTCTTTATGGATCTACTAAATCCTACAAGATTTTTATACCTTTAATTTTGGACAGCTCTTATTTTACCTTTGGATTTATATATCAACCCTTTTCCTTTCTACACACACATACATATACTATACTGTGAGCTTCATGAAGGTAGGACTACATTGTTGTTTCAAAAATTGACACACACAAATTGTATGTATTTAGGGACTATATACCTTGGATCTCTATGCCTAATTTGACATATTGGTCAACACACTTTTTTTAAATGAATAAATCTGTCATTCTAAGATTAAAACATATAAATGTGATTTACACATAATTATTTAACAACTAAGAAAAAGTTTACATAGTAGCATACATGTTTTTTGAACTCATGAACTAAATTAATTAGTAATCAGAAAACATATGTTTACTAGTGTAAATAAGTCATTAATAGAAATAGGTAAATGGACTTAGACAAGTAAATATTTTCCATATTACAGTCATACAAAGAGTGACATGGAAATAGTTTGTATTCGTTTTACACAGACATAAATCCCCACCCCAGTTATAATAAATTGCTTTTGGTTAAGCATTTTAAATGATTTATAACAAATAATACATTTATACATTTAATTTTCATTTTAAAATTATAAAGGCTTAACTTTATTTTTGGAAAGATATGTTGAAACAAAGAAAACACTGATTTTTTTTAAAAAAATAATGTGCATACTTACCAACTGCAGCATACAAGCTGCTGCCAAAATAGCAATAACTCGACTGGGCTTTATTAAGACATCATCTCGATACAGTGATCCAAATGCAACTTGCAGTGCTGAAAGTAGAAAGTGCACACGTAGAATTAAATAACAATAATTAAATCTATAAGATTATTGCAAAAGTAATGACTGTCTTCACGGTGATATTTATTTAAATCTCTAAAAGAAGTATCATAATTAAAATCGTAGTAATGGTTACTCATTGATGATTTTAATATAACAATGTTGTAAATTTTGTTTATTTTATGAAATTTGGCTGCATTTTTTAAAGTCTAATCTTGATGTTTTTGACTAGAATAAAGATGTCTTTCGAATTTTTATAAGATATTCCTGAATAGAGCAATCATTAAGTGCAAGTTCTCACTGATAATCTTAATTCTGTCTTGTTCAGTGATTCACCACTGGAGAGTATGGTACATAGCTCCTGGTCCTATCCACACCACACTCACAGCTATCTAGGCCTGACCATCCTTCTCTCCACTGCTACTCTCATCAGTGTTCTAAGTGGTTTATTTTGTAAACATTCTCAAGTTTCTTTTTTGCCTTTGTGGTGAGCACTGGGTATCCCCCATTTGGGCTATCAATGAGGGGAGCAGAAGGAGCACTGGAATAGGAATAAGGAAAGAAATAGTGTGACTGCAGGATCACTAAACTGTTCTCAGATCCAAAACAAGTCCCTATCTCTTTAGACCTTGAATTCCTCAATTAAGTATCCCTACACTCTAAAATAACACAAATTACATGATTCATACCCTTCCTGTTTCCAGAAGAACAATCTTCACACATTAATTTTTTATAAGTGGTCATACATTTCCTTCCTTCCCCCTACATTTCATATCCCAGGCAGACAAACAAATTTGACAAAGTCCACAAGACTAAACAGATCTAGGACAGGAAGAACAAGACTGATATAGTATTCGAGTAAATTAATATAAAATTATTAGCTTCCAATGTTAAATGGAGCTTTTTCCTAGCTGACAAAGTTAGAAGGAAATAATTATTTTCTATCAAAATAATAAATTTTATGAAAGAAATGTTTTATGATTTTTGCATAATAGTAATTATGGAGGAAGTACCTTCTATATCAATATTCTGGTCAGGAATCTCCAGTTCAATAATATTCATGCTGGATTCTTTCCAAGAACCACTGAACATACTAGAAAAGTAGCCTGACTTAAAAAAAAAAAAAAAAAAAAAAGTCAATGATTATCCACTACTTTGTCTCCCAAATTATTTTCCAATTTCCAGAGAAAAAGAATTGTCAAATATGACCATAGAAGAAAAGAAATAAAGATAAGGCCATTATTAGGTATATCAAATTATGTCAGTTTAATACAATTTTAACACAAACTAAATCAAATTTTATATTACTATCTGAATAGTCCTCACACTGTTGAATCCTTACTGTGCCTTCATGGTGATAAAGGGTTTAGATCAGTTCCAAGTTAATACATAAGTATGTTCCCCCAAAGAAACCAGGAAAAATTCTGATTTTATTTAATCAGAAAAATCCAGAATGAACCTGAAATATAGGAAGTCTTTACTTATCTTACAAATAGCATCCCTCAGAATTACAGTACTTCAGAATACATCAAATATGAACTAATTTGTTTTAAAAATTTTACTCTTTAGTACAGTTATCCCTTTGAATGGTTCCAAGAAAATCTGAAGCTGCAGAAAATCTGAAGCTGCTAAAGTTTCTTATATTTCTATGTAATCTATGCATATCCTCTCCTATACTTTTAAATCATTTGAAGATTACTCCTAATGCAATGTACATGCTATGTAATTAGTTTACACTTTTTTTTAAGGGGATAATGATAAGAAAAGTCTGTATGTGTCTTAGTGCAGATGGAATTTTCTTTTTTCTGGATATTTTTAAACCACTGTCAGATTTATTTATTTTTATGTGGTGCTAAGGATCAAACCCAGTGCCTCACACGTGAAAGGCAAGCATTCTACCACTGAGCTACAACTCCAGCCCCTATTTTATTCTATTTTGAAAGTTCTGAATCTTTAACAATAGCAGACAGGAAAATTATCAGCACAAATATAAAATAGGTACATCAGCTAAATTCTAAATGACATAGTTTATATATACTTTTTGTTCATCTTGTTTTTTTTTTTTTTGGTGGTGGTGGGGTAATTGGGGATTGGGGATGGAATTCAGGGGCACTTGACCACTGAGCCACACCCCCAGCCCTATTTTGTATTTTATTTAGAGACAGGGTCTCACTGAGTTGCTTAGTGCCTCTTAGTTACTGAGTCTGGCTTTGACTCGCCTCTTGTCTCAGCCTCCCAAGCTGCTGGGAATACAGGCATGTGCCATTGCGCCTGGCTCATTTTGTTTTTAACTAAACTAGGTTTCCCAAGACAGAATAAAGGGTTAAATGTCAAGAACCTTTCAGTCACATTCAACTTGAACTTCAAAGCAACATTTCACATGAATTTATGCAAATGAACAATCACAAATAAAATAAATTTAGCAATATTAACTTTAATAAACCATTTTCTCCTGACTTTTCCCTCTTTATCAACAGAGGGCACTGAAATAAGCACCTTGTTGAAGTAATGACTATTGCTGGGCTAGCATGACAGTGAGTTTCAAGTCTCTTATTTAGGCCAAACTAAGTTTTCACTGACAATGTTTACCATCTTTCTAGTAAAATACTTCTTTTAAAAAAAATTTTTTGTAGTTGCACACAACACCATTTATTTATTTATTTATTTATTTATTTATTTATTTATTTATTTATTTATTTATTTATTTATTTATATGTGGTGCTGAGGATCAAACTCAGGGCCTTGTACATGTGCAAAATGAGCGTTCTACCACTGAGCCATAAACCCAACCCCTTTCTAGTAAAATACTTATTATCAGATGAAAAGATTTTATTACTGTCCATGCAAAAGATAACTGTGAAATGCAACGAGGAAGAACAAAAGTTTGAGTTTCTTTAAGTAAAGAAACTGGTAACCAACAGAAAAATAAAATACTTACTTGACATAAATATATTTTGTGTAAGCTCCACTCTTCTCCGAGAGCACAAATCTTAATGTCACTGTTTTCACCATTCAAAAATAATGTTTGATAAATATATTTGGATGTGCTCTTTAATTTTTTCCTGTTGAAAGACATGTAGAAGTTATAAACCTGAATGTTTTATTGATTTTGAAGACATTTTAAAATACTCCTTTTGTTCAATTTAAATTAGAGTTTATTTGTCCATTGTGTTAAAAAAAAAAGGGGGACAGAATATTATATATTCAAATTTTCTCATTTCTAGAAGAGTACAGAAGATAATACCTAGTAGCCACCTCTGGGGCACTCCATTCACAGGGGGGAACAACAGTGGATAGGGGCAGCAGCATGGGAAGGAGACCTTTCTCTACGCACCTTTTATATATTTTTTTAAATCTTTGAATTAATTTTAATTACGTATTTAATAAATTAAGAAGATAAGTCAGCATGGTGGTTTTTGCTTTTTTCCTTATTTAGGAATCAGCATAGTTATAGAGAATTTCAATATAACTGCAATAATTTGCTGTGCACCTAAAAAATGAAGAACAAGAGTGAAAATTCCCTACCCAAGTAATTAGTAAAATAATTTACATCTAACCTTATTGGATACCAAACTGGACTAGTTATGACTGACTTTAAACTAACTCCCATTTGTTTGGACAAATGGTCTGAAACCTTAAATCAAAGGTTTTCGAAGTTGTGCTCATGAAAGAACATTTTAGGGTTCACCAAGGAGAGGGAAACAGTGAACTCTAGACACCTAACTTCACCCAGAGCAACACCAGCCACTACCTCTATAAACACACTGGATTTCTGCATAAGATTTAACTTAAAGGAAGACTTAAAAAGTTTAGAAATCATTAAGCAAGATGATCTAGTAAATAAGGAAAGCATAGGCAAAAGCTGATCAGTCTTCACAATTTTTGACTAATTCTGACAGCTTTCTTAGTGGTTAAAAATTTTTAAATTTCTTCTTAAAAATGAAGTCATTGTTTCAGATGGCATCTTGAACCAGTGTATTTAATACCGCTTCCCAACAGATATTAAACATAGCACAGTAGGTTGGGCATGTAGCATGTTCCTGTAGTCTCCGCTACTCTGGAGGCTGAGGCAGGAGGGTAACTTGAACTCAAAAGTTTAAAGCCAACCTGGGTAAAACAGTAAGACTCCTCCCTAAAAAAAAAAAAAAAAAAAGTACAAAAATAGCACATACTTTTATGGTAGATAGACATGGGTTTGAGGCCCTGGTCTCCTACAGCTCTGTTACACTGTAAAAAGATAATATGAATAATATCTACTTCATTGAGTTATTGTGAGAAGTAAAGGAGACAATGTGGTTTCTGATTCCTGATAGTACCACAAGTACATGTTTGATTCCCATCCCTCCCAAATCTCATTAAAGAACAAATTCATAAAAAGGAATATTACGTTCACAGTAACAAAAATATGACAGTGGGCTCATCATCTGATAAGAGACATATTAGGAATCTGAAAATTAGAGAATAAACTGGAATAAAAAAGTAGAGAAAGCCACAGCACAAAATATATTATAAAGGGCTCAGATGGAGGTTAAGATTTTGTGTCTTTCAGAACCCTGTGAGGCGGGTGGAAGGAAGGAAATATGAAAATTTGTCCTCCTTAGTGGCCTCCCTTACTCTATGAACACAGAGTACAAACACCCAGGCAAAAAGACTTCAGGGTTTTTCTACAAAAAAAACAATCTGCCAGAAGATCTAAGGCTTTTAATGTAAGTATTGGTGATCCAGACAAAGCAATCCTTACTCTGGAATTTGAGGAATATGTAGCCTATCAGCTCCCAAACCATTCATCCTCAGTCACGATTCCCAAACTGTGTACCAAAATACCTGGAACACCGCAGCAAACTAGATAGGCACTATAGCATGTTTTAAATTTGAAGAAAACACATTTTTTTAGACAACACGTAATCTACCACTATTAAGTTGTTTGGACTTAACCATCAGGTATTTCTTCTACATTAAGGGGTGCCATACAAAATTACTATGACACTAAGGGCACTGTAAAAGTTTGGAACTCTCTACTCTAAAACAAAGAAAACCCACATGTTTCCAATTCAGTCAATCTTTGAGTAGGAACTCAAAGAAGAGGCTTATGGAAATACAACTATTTGCTTATTAAAACAATGTACACATACAAAGCAGCAACTCATTCTTAAACATAAGAGGACAACCAAGGATTACCCAACAAAATAAAAAGAGAATGACCAGAAGAAGTATCTAATTCAGGAAAAGAAAATTTCAAAACCCTCTCATTCATATACTTAGATATCTCAGATTATTACACTTATAAGGTGCTATGAAAAAGAAGTACTCAGAACAAGAAAGAGTTCTTATAGACTATTATTATGAATCTCTAGATTGTAAGGCTCCAGCAATTATCAAGTCCATCAAAAGACCCATAATTAGGTCCGTTCTAGTTCAATTTAAAAACACCAGAGATGGGCTGGGGTTATAGCTCAGTGGTAGAGCACTTGCCTAGCATGTGTAAGGCACTGGGTTCGATTCTCAAAACCAAATATAAATAAATAAAGTCCATTGACAACTAAGAAAATATAAATTTAAAAAAAAAGAGAAAAAAAATCCAAATGTGTCATAAAGAAAAGTCACCTAAAAAGAAAAGAGAATTAGATCAGGATCAAATGTTTCAACCATGCTGTAAGACAGAAGACAATGAAGTAATATGACAAAGATATAAAGTTATTATAGAGTTTCAGACCCAAAGTATGAATAAAGAAAGAGATAAAATTTGTATTTAGATATGCATAAATTATCCTATTTTGTGCTCTTTCATGAGAAAATACTTGGAAGATTTAGATCACTAAAAGAATGAAAAAAGGGAAAAAAAAATACAGGCCACAGAAAACAGTGGCTCTAATCCAATCCTAAAATGGGGTGAAAAAAGTCCCAGAATAGGAGTAGACAAATCCAGATTGGAAAAGAAGGATGGAGGAACCCTGGAGGGAAGTCTAGGATTTAGAGGAGATGAATTCCATGCAACTGTGTTTCAGAAGGTAGAAAAATCTGAAGATATTATTCTTTTGTCAACAAGGCAGCCAGAAACTCTGAGACAACAAAAAGAAATCCAAAAAGGCACTGTCCAAATAAGATACAAACAAAAACAGCCCAACTTTAAGATTCCACTTAACTATGAGGTTCAAAAATTTCTCCCTTTGAACAGAGGGTTGTGACATTGGACTCAGCAAGTATGATTTATAATCCTAGCACACTACTTGACTCTGCAGCAATCTTTACATAGTTATAACAATAAATACTGTTTACTAGATTTCAATTTTTAGGCACAAGCTATGGACAAAGCACTGGTTGGAGAACAGTGTGGATTTTAATAGTCCTGTTAATGAAAAAGTAAGACAAGCACTTAACCAAAGGTATGAGGTAGAAAGTAGGCCTAGAAGACAAAATTTCTTCTGAGGTAGTTTGTTAGGCAGGAAAGCACAATAAACAACCTCGAGAAGTGTATTAATGCTAACACATACAATTGTAGGTCTCAATATTTTCTTATTTTCCATGAAAACATACATTCTGATAAGCATTTTCTAGTAAAGCTTACTACAAAGACTTTCCCTTATAGTCTGCCCATGTAGTCCAGGAATTGGCACATCTTTCTGTAATGGTCTAGATGGTAAAAACCTTCAGCTTTGGCCCAGCAATTTTGGGGGTACTCCCATGGAAAGTTTTCTACTCACCAGTCCCAGCCTATCACATTTAGCAAACTTTTTCGCCACCTTTTCGCAAATTTTAGCTTGGGGAGGGAGGGACCTATTTCAAATTTGTTCTTTCCTTGGATATTCTGCCTCAGCCTTACAAAAAGTGACTATTTCCTGTATTTTCTATCCCTATATTTTTAAGAGATCTCTTTGCCTTAATATTTGCCCTTAGCAGTTAATTCTCTGTTTCTGTTAATGTTTATATTTAAATTATCCCTGTTCAAATTACTGTGTAGTTTCTTTCAAATGGGCACTGACATATATTTCAATAATTATATTAAAAATATGTGGTCTAAATAATAACTAAAAGGCAGAGATTGCTCTATTGGATTAAAAAACAGGCAAGACTCAACTAAATGCTGTCTCTATGATATCTACTTTAAATATAAAGACACAGGTAAAAAGTGAAAGGATAAAATAAATAAATAAATACATATAACAATTATCAAAGAAAGTGGTCAAATAACCCAATTAATAAATGGGCAAATGAATTAAACAGACACTTCTTAAAAGAAGAAATACAAATGGCCAACAAATATATGAAAAAATGTTCAATATCGTTTGCAATCAAAACTACATTTTATCTCACATTAGTCAAAATGGCAGTCATCAAGAATACAAACAATAATAAATGCTGGAGAGGATGTGGAGAAAAAGGAACACTTTTTACACTGTTGGCAAATTAGTATAACCACTATGGAAATCACTATGGAACGATGTTGGTAAATAAGTACAACCACTATAAGTATGGAGGTTCCTCCAAAGACTAGGTACAGAACCACTATATAGCCAGCTGTACCACTCCTTGGTATTTATCCTAAAGAATTAAAGTCATCATACTTCAGTGATAAATGCATAACCATGTCTATAGCAGCACAATGCACAAGAGCCAAACTATGAGACTAGCCTATGTTTCCATCACCAGATGAATGAATTAAAAAAAAAATGTGGTATATATACACAACAGAGTTTTATTCATGAAATCATGTCATTTGCAGAAAAATGGATGGAACTAGAGACCATTAGGCCAAGCAAATAAGCCAAACTCAGAAGGTCAAGGGTCAAATGTTTTCTCTCATATGTGGAAGGTAGAGAGGGGGCAGGATCTCATGAAGATCAAAGGGAGATCAATGGAGAAAAGGGACCAGGAGGTGGGAGGTAAGGAGGAATGGGGGAAGGGGAGAAGTGCTGGGGAGTGATGATGGCCAAATTATTTTGTTGTTGTTCATGTATGAATATTTAACAACAAATTCCATCATTATGTATAACTATGATGCACCAATAAAAAATGTGGAAAGAGAAAAAATTTTAAAAAAATAAAGAAAGTAGTAGTGGCTATATTGCCAGTGGACAAAGAGGAATGAATATTTTATAATAATAAAAGGACCATTTAATCCTGAGTGGGTATATGCCAGACACTGTGCACCATGTTCATTCTCAAATTTGTGTTAACTATGAAGTTGTTTTAATATCTATATTTTACATATGAAGAATATGAAGTACAGAATACAGAAATGAACTTAGAATCTAAGTGCTTAAAACTGCTACAGTGAGTGCTATGGCACATGTCCAAGTAATTCCAGCAGCTAGGGAGGTTGAGGCAGGAGGATCACAAGTTGAAAGCCAGCCTAAGCAACTCAGCCAGACTGTCTCAAAATAAAAAATAAAAAAGGTTTGGGGATGTGGCTCAGTGTTTGGGTTCAATCCCCAGTAACAAAAATATAAAATAAAAACTGTACTACAGTGACTCTTTAGAAAGGTTACTGAAGGAGGGAGCAGAGGAGGAAAAGGAAAATACTGGGAAACAATATTGACCAAAATATCCTGTGCTTGTACAAACATGAAACAATAAATTCCACAATTATGCATAATTATGATGAACCAATAAAAAATATGGGGGGAGTAGGGGTCAATTTTTTTGGTAAATAAATATAAACTAACATAAAACCATATGAAAAGTTTTATAAATTAAACTATTAAACAGCTTTTACCCATGATACTTAAGTACTACCTCTATCATTGATCTGTTACACTACCGTCGTGACACTTTTTTACAATATGTAACACTTCTGCAGCAAAAATTTTTGAATCATTTTTAAGGTTCATTTAAAAAATACATCTATTGATTCCGCCAAAGACCTTAACAATTGTTACGTGAAGAAATATTCTACTTATAAATTGCATTTTAGTTCACAAGCAAATATTCTGTTTTCCAACTTTTCCAAGAAAAGGGTAAGCACGCTCTCTGAAGCACACAGCTTGACAGATCCGCGGTCAATGACTTCGTCTACTACAGACTTAGAAAGACTTTGTTCTCTATTAGGAATAAAGGCACACTATTTGATAAACTTCACGTTTCTACATAAGGAGAACCGGGCGCAATTACTTCCCCTTTACTGAGTGAGCGACAATAAAGGTGCCCATCTTGGGCATCAAATTTACGCCTGTATACTGTTTTGGCAACCGGATGCAAAACAATTTATTCTGCGGTAACCGCTCAGAGAGGGCGAAGGTGTACTACGGAAGGCCAGCCAGTGGGTCGTTCTCCAGGGTTGAAAGAGAGGCAAGCTCTAGCTGGCGTTCCTCAGTCTCATCCCGAGGCTGAAACAACACCCCGGCAGCGTCAGTGGTTTACAAGGCAGAACATCAGGCGTCTCCCGGATCTGCCTTGTAGCAGGGCTCTTTCATTTACTCGGTTAAGGGCACGTCCACTCTTTACGGGCGGGGGGACGCCGCATCCAGCCAGGACACTGGACGCCGGCTCCACCCCAGGCCCAACAAGTGCACGTGCGGGTGTGGGTCAGCTGGGGAGCGCCCCTCCACGTACCTTCGAGGATTGTTGAGGAGCCTCTGCTGCTCGTCGCCTTCATCCTCATCCTCGTCTGTCTCGGAGTCAGGGTGACAGTAGCAGAAGGCCCCGCTACTCCGCTTGCGTTTGCGGCTACCCGGGCAGTAACAGAAGCTGTGGCCAGCCGCGTCGCCTCCAGTCTCCGGCCTCCGGGCAGAGCCCCCGACTCCGGGACCGGGCTCCTGTGGAGCTCGGGCTCGCCCAGGGTGGCGCAGCACTCGGCTGCTAAGCGAGCCCATGGGATAGCGCTCCCTGGTCCTTCAGGGAGCACGCTTCAGGACACCCAGAGGAGAGGGTCTCCCGCCATGGCCCGGCCGCTGCCGGCCTCCTCAGCCCAGGTGCCTACACAGCCACCTTCTCACGCGCAGCCCCAACGGTTGAAGAGGACGCTACCGCCTCCATCCTCCGCCCCGCCCGCCGCGTCGAGCCGCGCCGCGCGCCGAGACCGCAGAACCTCGCCCCCTCCCCCGCCTCGGCCTATCGCAACAAAGCGCGGACCGTTCGGCGCAAGCGCGCGACGAGCCTCCGGAAGGGGCGGGGAACCGCGAGTGCGTGGCTGCGGGAGCCTGCGCAGGACGGGGCGCGCGGGTACCGCGGAGGGCTTCCTGGCCTGCGGTTGACCTGGTGTTTTTGCTAACGTGCACTGCAGGGCAGTTCTCGTTGTTCGCTGTAGTTCACATACGTCTTTTGCATCAGAAGTCATTCATTCTTTCTACAAAGTCCTTTGGGCTGCAGATAATTACTGGGCCTTGTGCTAGACGAGAAGCAAGAACACCTTCTGTTCAGGCTTCTCGAAGGAGCTCTCACTTCCTGGGGTCCGACCCTGCAGGTTTGGGGCATGATTTCCTGTGAGAAGAGCATTTAAAAGGCGGAACTACGTGGATCGCCCGAGTTTCTTCAGCCCTGGGTTGTGGCAGACATTTCCTGCACTACCCTCTCCTCCTCGCCCTTTAAACCCAGGGCCTCATAGATGCTACGCACTCACTCTACCTTGAGCTACATTCCCAGCCCTCTGCACTCTTTTCCTTTACTCCCAGCACCAGTGGGACGTCTGAAACTTTGTCAGAATTTAAAAATACCTTCAGGAGGCCCTAGCAAAATTAACAGGTGTCTGCGTGGGATAGCAATTTTTGCAATAGATTGGACAGCTAGCTTTTGGTTGCTGCCTCTCTTTCTGCCACCCCAACCCCATCCTTTGCCCTTTTTGTATTGGGGACTGAATCCAAGGGTGCTTTGCCACTGGGATACATCCCCAGACCTTTTACTTAGCAGGTAGCCCAACTCTGTTATCCAGGCTGGACTCAAACCTGCAATCCTCCTGCCTCGGCCTTCCAATCACTGGGATTCCAGGTGTGGGCCGTCGTGCCTGGCAACTTCTGCTACTTTTTAAGTAAAATGTTTATAATGAAATCTAATAGAGTAATGTGAACACCTGTGGACACCCCCCCACCCCCGCCCCGCCACTGACTTGAAATTTTTTTATGGTAGTTGATTTATTCTAACCCTCCACCCAGCTTTATTGATATATAATTGATGATTTGTTCTTTTAAAATAGGACAATAAAAATATGAAGTTCCCTGTGTACCCACTTTCCATCTCCATTTCCATTCCCAGTGGTGATCACTGTCATTATTCCCATGCATATCCTTGCATGCACACCATAAACAATGTATTTTGCACATTTAGACATATAATTAAAGGAAATCATATAATACCCATCATTCTGCACCTTTTTCCTCTCTCAAAATGATACTTTTGATTAAATCTCTAGATCATTTTTGTCTGCTCATTGTAAGACTGACCCATAATTTGTTTATCCACTCTCTTAGTGAGTCAGATTATTTCTAATTCTCTAACAGAGCAAAAATGAACATTATGTGCAAGAGATTCATCAAGTAGATCTCCCAACAGGGGGTTTGCTGGGAAGTCTTCAACCCTACCAGCTATTGTTAAAGTTGGTCTCAATTGATTGCATCAATGCGCCAACTTATATTCCCCTTGGCAGCATGTGTAGTTTGGGGGTCCCAGTGGACTGGTATCTGATTCATTCCTGAGAAATCTGAACTGGAGAACCTAGCTGAGGCAGCTTGGGATGGAAGTGGGAGGCAGAGAATGATGGCTGCAATAGTACCAGCTTGAACGCACAGAATTTGTTAGCATAAATTTGTTAGCATTAATGTGCAAGTGTTTCCCATGGAACAGATGTGGGCCATCATGAGACAGCCACTATGGTGTCATCCTATATCCCTTCCAAGAGACCTGGATGCAAAGGCAAATTAACTTCATCCCAAAAAACCTAAAGTCATCACCAAATTCAGAAAGGCTGAAAAAGAACTGCATTTACCTTCCTAGAGGAACCCCAGGGTGGTTTCTGTGGTGATAAGTTTGACAAGGGAACCCACAAGAATCAGCTTTGAGGTCCTGGGTTGTGGCTCAGTGGTAGAGCACTGGCCTAGCACGTGCCAGGCCTTGGGTTCAGCACCTCATAAAAATAAATAAATAAAATAAAGGTATTGTGTCCAACCACTAATATATATATATATATATATATTTTTTTTTTTTAAAGAATCAGCTTTGAACATCTGCCAAGATTACACAAGGCTGATTCTCTTTTACGACGCCACAAACAGCCAGGTAAGTAACTTCTTACTTTCTTGCTCTAGTTACTCTCCTCCCTGCTGCTAAAACTCAGGAAAGGTAGGCTGGTGGAAAAGGGGAAAAATGTAAGGAAGCCTTGGTGGAGAAAGAACTCTACCCTCTCCCCTTCCCCCAAAAGGTGGCATCTCACTGGCAGTAGGCCAGAAGTGAATGAGGGAAGAAGCCAACTGTAAATCAACTGGAATTTTGACTAGATATATTAATTACTGAAATGATACTTTTTGTTACCTTAAGGGACTACACAGATTATTTAAAACCTAAGAGAGAGCAGAAAAGTCATGACTCTATCTTCTATCTGAACTGACATCTAAAGACAAGAAAAGAACTAGACTCATTGAATAAATGAAAATGCACAAGCAGGAAAGAGAAACAAATTTGCTTCATAATTATATCTCAAAGTCACGCTTCTTCACTATAACAAATAACCATTCCTCCAGGGTGGCTTTATCTTGCCTTCTAGAAAGATTCTGGTCAATAAATGCAATTTGTTAAAAAATTCTGGCTAAGCCATGTATCATTTAAAGATTAAAATTCTACCAAAATAAATTACAAAAAAACCCTCACAATGCTTCCAAAGTGAAATAAGTTTGATTTGGAAATTCCATGGTCTTCTGGTTAGTTATTGACATGGAAGTATTATTTCCTATAGTTAACTGGAATGACTAAGTACTCACATAAGTAGCTTTCAACAATAGCCCCAGCACTTATAATAGATAAGTAGCACTAAACTGGAAAGCAAATCCTTAATATTTTACCCCAATCCATCTATACATAGAATGGGAAAAGAAGGCATATATTCTTATCATAATAAGAATATAAGTGTTCCTCATATATCTGTAAGCTTTTTGTTGTTGCTGGGGATTGAACCCAGAGTCTGGCACATGCTATACAACTGAGCTACACCCATAGCCCCTATATAACATTTAAGTTAAGGATTTTTTCTTTCTTTCTTTCTTTTTTTTTTTTTTTGGTACCAGGAATTGAACCCAGGGGCACTTAACCACTAAGTCACATTCCCAGGTCTTTTTTATTTAGAGACAGGATCTTGCTGAGTTGCTTAGGGCCTAAGCTGCCAAGACTGACTTTGAACTTTGTCTCAGCCTCCCAAATGCTGGGATTCAGGCATGTGCCACTGTACCCAGTCAAGGATTTTTCTTTTGGTAGGAATGGGGATTGAACCCAGGGCCTCGCATATGGTGGGCAAACCCTATACTATTGAGCTCCACCTCCATTCCACCCAATATAACATTTAATATAAATGTTTTACTTAGTAGAACAAGAACATGTTCATTTCCAGAGAATAAGTTTGTAAGTTTAATATCATTCGGTAGTGTTTGGCATATGTAAGCATTAGTTTTATAGCAGTAGGCAAATATAAGATTAAATATGTTATTTTTCCCGTAAATTGTAATCCCTATTAGGAACTAAGTATCACAACTCCTTCAAAAATAACTCCTTTCATAGTCCAGCAAGAAAAATCTCAGAAGTGGAAAAGTTCAGCAAACAAAGAATATACCTCATTTTAAAGTCATCATTTTTTATTAAAATTATCTTTCCATGTTGTATACAAACTGAACTTTTTAGTTAAGTCCAAGCACACTTTCAGAATGATTATAGGGCTGAAAAAGCACAATGCACATGTAAATTTCTATGGATTAACAAAAAAATCAAAAAAGATTTAAGAATTTATTTTCAGCACAGATTTCTTTAAGTCAAACAAAATTCAGAGCATTACACCCTTACCAGAATTACCTTATTTGAAGCTTGCTTTTTTTCCCCCATTCACTTTTAAGCTAGATGAAGACCTTAACTATTATATTGTGGAATGTTCAGCATTTATCTTTGGTAACCAGACATATATGACCTGTACAATCACACTTGGATTTTAGTTTATTTAAATGAGTTGGTGATTTGGTGCACTTCAACCTTGAAAAGTGTTCTCAACATGAAATGAAGGAAGCCCCCTATGACAAACAGTAAAGATCAACAAATGCTACAAACAAAACCCAAAAAAGGAGATTTGTGGGTGCTTTCCATCGATGACCACACAAAATAGAAAACAGGATGGATTTTACTAGCTAGATGCTCACAATTTCAAATGAAGAAATTACCATCCTCTTTAAAAGTAGGATTAGGGAAGAAAGTGATTTTAGAATGGTCTTCCAGTATCCCATTTTAAAAGTTTTTACTGAAAAGAAAATATGAAATAATTTAATGTATTCAATTTCTGTGAAACATAAATCTGTTAGAAACACAGAGCACATTTTAATTTCTAATTTTAAATCTCCATTTAGAACTTACAAGCTTTGAACTACAAGTACAGCTTTAATGCATCATAATGACTAATTATAGATGATAATAATACAGACAGTTTATATCCTAGGAGGCAACTGTAGGCGTCTTAATTGGAAATAAGCATTCTGAGTTAATGCTAATAGCAGTGTAGAAAAATGAACTTAAAAAAAAATTTCAGTGTGGAGAAGAAAATCCTCCTGGGACTTTATTTTAATCATCTCCTCCACAGAGAATGAGCAGTACTTTCCTGTAGTCTCCGGATGTGTCACCCTGGGGGCCAAGGAAGCAAAGTTACAGTCAGATAAGTGGGTTTTTAAGTAGAACACACAGATCACGGTCATCTAAGTTAACTTCAAGCTTGGTTGGATTTTTCTCAGCTCTTAAAATATTTTTTTTTAATTACAAAAGTAATATCTGTTCAGTGTAGAGAATAAAGACATAGAAGAACAACATAAAAATCACCCACAGTTCCACCATCTATAGATTACTAATGTTAATATTTTGATGTATGAATATGTTTCCTGTCTTTTTTCTATGCATATAAGATACCTTTGTGATGGGATAGTAGTATTCTTCTGTATCCTGCATTTTGTGTGTGTGTGTGTGTGTGTGTGTGTGTGGAGGGTGTTGGGGACTGACTCCAGGGTCTTGTACATACACTGAACTACACCTCCGACCCAATAAATTTGTGTTTGTCCTTCATAGACATAGACACAGATATAATCTCTATCTATATAGTTCCAAATTTTAAAATATCAATTATTCTCTTTGATAATACTGTGAACCTGCTTTCTTTTTTGTATTTGTCAAATGTTCTTTTCCCTGGCCATGTTCCATAAACTTTTTTACATACCCCTGTATTTTAGCTATTCCTTATAAGCAACATGAAATTGGAGTTCATGTTTTTACTTAACCTGAGAGTTTATTTTTATTATTATAACTTACATCTTTATCTGTGGTCATTTTTTCTATTATTTACATGTACTACTCTGCTTCTTTTGACAAGCTGTTACCCAGTGGGCAATGTAGCCTTTATTTTTCAGAATATTTAATTCACAGATCAAATCCTGATGTGAAGTTTGTTATGCAACCACAGCTTCCAGGAAAAGGAGTCTCAGTTTTGTGTTTACGAGATTCTTCTGGCTTCCTCAAGAAGCAAAACCCACTAATGAGGGGTTTTGAGGGATGTGAATCATTTACTCATCACTCCCAAGTCATCTTAGGACTCCTAGATGTCTGGTATCAGGTAAATAATAGCAATCTAGGAAAACTTATGTTTCCCCATATTACCAGCAGACTTCAGCTTACCCTGCACAGGATTCTGGATTCAGTTGCTTCTCTTATCATTTATTAGGAAGACATGGAAATCATGCTCTTAAAGGTATTCAATAAAATGTAAACTTCTTTTCTCTGGGGTCAATGTGAACTCATTACTGATTTACAAGGCAAAAATTACCAGCTTATAACCTGGCAAAGGTTTAAAGATGTGTGTGAAAGAAGAGAGTCTGGAAATATCTGAAGTGGAGGCCCATTTGTATGGGAAATGACAGATGCCAAGAAAAAGGGGACCTGGAGTTCTAAATGCTGAGATCAGAGGCCCCCCATTCCTTCTATGGCACTTTCCCCTGGGCCAAGGCAAGGCTGCTGTGACCCACCTTGATAAAAGAGTACAGAGACTTTCCATAGAGCCTCTTGAAATTTGCCCGGATGTCCAGCATGTCAATCTCTGCTCGAGAAACCATCACTCTAATAAGGGTGTCATCATCAGTGCCCAAGCCCTAGGGAAGAAAACAGATCCCTCAGTGGGAAAGGCCAGCTGGTTTTCAGAGTGCTCTTCTCCCGTCTGGCAAGGCAAGGGATGGGTGACTTTCCTGTGGTGTCCTTTGCTTCACAGCCTTGAGGGCCTTCACCATGGGATTCAAGGACCCCCCAATTTACTTTTCCAATACTCTATATTCAAACCCAAAGCTACTCTTTGCCCTCTAGAGACAGATGCTGTGCTGTCCTGACCCAACCTGTCTGCTTTACCTTCCATGAGTCCTCTTTTCTCCCATGTAAACTTTCCTAAAGGTCCTGCTCAAATACACCATTTTATTTTATTTTATTTTTTTGGTGCTGGGAATGGAATGCAGGAGGGCCTCGAGTCCTATGCTGTACCACTGAGCTCTACCCCCAGTCCCCAATTTATTTATATTTTCTTTTTGTATCCTCCCCTCCCCAACAAAAGCAAATATTGAAAAAACAAACCCCACCCTTTCCTCCATGTTCCTATAATATTTGGACTTTCGACTGCTGTCTTTCCTTCTGTGTTATTGATGTTTTTCACATACTTGCCTCCCTATAAGGCCAGATGTTCTTTGAGAGCAAGGGCTACATTTTGATCTCTCCTGCACCTCTCATGGACCCCAGCATGGGTGCATCCATGGGTTAAGAGCATGGGCCCTGGAGCTACACTGGCAGAGTTTGCATCTTTGTTTCACTACTTCCTCACTGAGGACCTTGGGCAAATTGCATATCCTCTCTGTGCCTCAGTTTCCTCATCTGTAAAATGGAGGTTTTGATAATAGTACCTGCCCCATAAAGTTGTGGAAATAAAATTAATCCGTACATATAAAGTATTAAGAATACTGGGGCTGGGGTTGTGGCTCAGAGGTAAAATGCTCACCTAGCACATGTGGGGCCCTGGGTTCGATTCTCAGCACCACATAATAAAATAAAGGTATTGTGTCCAACTACAACTAAAAAAAAAAAAAAGAGAGAGAATACTGATTTGAGGGCTGGGGTTGTAGCTCAGTTGTAGAGTGTTTGCCTCGAACATGTGAGCCCAGGGTTCGATCCTCAGCACCATATAAAAAAAATTAAAAAAAATTAAGATATTGTGTCTATCTACAACTAAAAAAAATTTTAAAAAAGAATAGTGATTTTGAAATAAATAGAAGGAAGATCGGTAGAGAAAGAAGAATGAGGAGGGGAGAGGAAAAGAAGAGGCACCAGGGACTCAAATGGAGCAAATTAAATTTCATTCATGTAGGATTATGTCAAAATGAACACAACTATTATGTATAACTACAATGAACTAATATAAGCATAAAAAAAGAACAGTGATTGGGGGCTGGGAGTGCGGTAAAGCTCTTGCCTGCTCATACTACTAGAGCCCAAAGCTCTGGGTTCATTCCCAGGACCTGAAGTTGGGGTGGGGGCTGGGGAATGACAGTGATCCACACATCGTAAGTACTCAATAAATACCACTTTGTATTATTAGTAGCATCACTCAGTGAAGTATATACAAATTGAATTGAATATTTCAGGCTAAAATTTGGGGGAATGTAAGTAAACCTAAGGTGACACAAGATGTGCCAAAATCATTCAGATGTTAAAAATAAGGCCATTTACCTTCATAGATTTATAAAGCCTTTCAGCAAAATATGCAGATTTATTCCTCATGCATTTTACTGTCAAGAGAAAAACAAAAAGAAATGAAATGATTATATATATGACCTAAGAGAAAGAAATGGATGCTAGTTCCCTCAGTTTCTACAAAGTATCAAGAAACAGCTCTTGATTACTTTGATGGAGAAATTTCTAGCCTAACGTTTCATGAACATAGGCTATACTCTAGGCATTTCCTGAGATGGCAAGCATTCTCAATTTACCATAAAGGTCCTGGAAAAGTAATTAGTAAAGGCCACAAAAGCAAAAGGTGGCATGTAGTTTCAAAATGATTATGATCTTTACAATATGAGACAATTATTAGTTCCAGCCATCCACAGACATGCAAGATGCACCTAGTATAAAATGATCTTTCACATAATGAATTATAAAAGCTATCAAAGAAGATATCAAAAATATAAACCACATAAAACAATAGCAATCAGGTTGCATATAATATTCCGGTAAAATCTGGAACACCCCATGATTAATTTAAACAACTTTAATTTCTGAAAAACAAAATTCTATATCCCCAAGACAAGAAACTGGCAACAAGAGGAAAAGTCTATAGACATTTGTGTCTCCTCTCCCCACTCCCTACCAGCTTACCTATAGCCAGCAGAGCATCTTCAAAATGACCAGATGTCTCAGATATAATACTCTGTTCAATATCCTTCTGTGATATCCTTTTGTATTCATCAAACACTACAAGCAACAACAAAAATGACATTATCAACAATAAAAAGAATAGAGGAAACTAAACCTTGTGGAGAGAATGAGCATCTTTAAATTAGTTTACACTCTTTATTCTTTGGCATATTTCAAGGGGAAGCTAATTAACAATGTGGGTGAGAATTCAGTAGGGAGATGGCCCAGTGGAATGGCTGAAGGCAAGGAGGAAAGAGCACTATGATTCTTGGAGGACATCAGGCAAGTCCCTTTCCTTTTCTGGGACCCTGTTGCCTTACATTTAAAATGGAGACAACCTCTGGAGACATTTGCTGTCTTTCCTCATTGCTTCCTTAATATGCAGAAGGTGTCTCTTTGTAATTTTGACTTTGGCAATCACCTGTGTGTTCATCTTCCTTTTGGCTCATCAAAACTAGAGCACTTCAGCCTCTTCAAAATTGAGTCACAGTTGATAACAGCCGGTTGCATCTTTTAATAGATTTTAGCATAATTAAAAACTTTTTTTTCTTGCTTTTTTGCCAAGTATTTTTGAATGTGATAAACATGTCTTTCTCTCCTGCTGTCTTCTTCTGGAGCCTTCTTAGAGCAGATATCTTAACATCACCTTCTTTGTCTTGCCCCCATGGATATGATTCTTATGGGCTGTCAGTGAAAGGACACCCATACCCAACAACATACACCATAACCTCAACCAAAACCAAACAAGTGAGCAGTTCAGCCGGTCAGCTCCATCAGACTTGCCCTCCTGGGAATTTTTTAATTGAGCATATCAAGGGGATGGCCAAAAGCACTAAGTCATCTTACCCTCAAAGAACATAAGAATCACTTCTCAAAACTGTCAAACTATTGAGTGTCACTCTCAGAGATTCCAACTCATACAATCTGAGTAGGGGTTCAAAAATCAGCATTTTTTAATGCATTGGCAAACAGTGCCTTAAAAATAAAAGCTGTGACTCACTTCTAGGGAGGTTCCCAGAACTGCCTTCATTTCTGTTCTTCATGAAGTTGTTCAACTCTTCCTTCAATTTTGTGAGCTACCTGTATTATTTTCTATTTATTTTCCTTCTGGCCCCAATCCATATTATTTAATTGGAATCAGTATATGTTGCTTGGAATCAAATGATCTAATTGACACACTTTTTATGGGGTGGTGGTGAGGACAGGTACCGGGGATTGAACTCAGGAATATTCAACCACTGAGCCACATCCCCAGGCCTTGTGTGTGTGTGTGTGTGTTTTATTTAGAGACAGGGTCTCACTGAGTTGCTTAGCGCCTCGCTTTTGCTGAGACTAGTTTCGAATTCCGGATCCTTCTGCCTCAGCCTCCTGAGCCGCTGGGATTACAGGTGTGTTTGCCATTATTGTTGGTTGGTAAGCAATTTCTGATGCTTTCTTTATCCAAATAGTGCTTAAAGTATTTTCTCTAGGGGGCTGGGGATATAGCTCAGTTGGTAGAGTGCTTGCCTAGCATGCACAAGATCCTGGGTTCAATCCCTAGTACCACCAAAAAAAAAAAAAACCCAAGCATTTTTAGTGACTTACAAGCAGTTATTTTATAACTGTCCAACTATTGACTTGTGTGCCTGGAAGGGAAATTTCTTACAAATGCACTACATCAACTTTAGAGAAAACTGCAGTTTTGGAAAAATACCACCAGGGGGAGATTTGTGTTATTTGTAATCAGACCATGGAAGGCAATGAAATGAGTGCTGAGCCACGAGTTGGTTCATCTCATGGTAGCCCATGATGTTTATTAAGAGAAGTAATTGCTTATTTTTTTTTTGTCACTGAAGAATAGCTGTAATAATTACAACTTCAAAAAGTACAACTGTGTTGTACTTTTCAATTACTCTGTTTTCAATTTAGCAAACTCATTCCTCTCAAACCCGACAAATTTTGTAAATCTGTGTGTGTGATAAGGGTATGTGGGTTTGTAAAATTATGATGTACATAAAGACCCAAAAAGTTTACATAAAAGATGAAATATCCTATTAAATCCTTATTTCTGTTTACAAGAAGGATATAAAACCCTGACAACAAATGCTCCACAGTTTCATAATCTTTCCCCTGCAGACATTAAAAGCTCATTATGAAGTTTAGAATTATCAGACACAAATTAGAAACATCACACATAGGAAATAAAATTTGAAATGATCCACTCTTCATCTTATGCAACATAACCTCTAGAGAAATCACTTCTTTTAGGTACCCAGCATGGATGTTAAACAGGAATAAATATAAATGAACACTTCTATTTTATTTCTTCCTGATGTACAAAGATTATTTTCTTATGTAACTCAACAAAAATGAAAGTCTTGGGGCTGCTTCAGAGAAAGGGCTGGCTGTGATGATTGTTTTCCTAGAAACAGGAATGCCAAATTTCTATAAATACATTGCATATGTATTAGTTGTTCATAATTATTTTTTCAGAAATTAGCTCTCATTCATGTCATTGGATTCATAACATTTCCAAGGTAAGAACCTGAGATGGTTCAGTACACTTGTGTTTTTTTTTTTTCATCAAACAAAGAGGAAAAGGTTATCAATTATTTATGGGCCAGTTTTCACTGTCTTTCAAAGAGTTTCTTTGGGAAGAGAAATAAGTGCCTACCATGCAACAGATGATTTCGATTCCGGGAACAGAGAACAGATAGAAATTTCACCTCATCTGTCCCCCATCTCTGCTCTCCAGCCGCATACAGGTCCTGAAGCCAAACAAAGCACAAATTTGAAACACCAGAGAAGACATTTCAGGACATGTGCAAATATTTCAAGAACTTCAAAGAGCTGATTTGGCTGTTTAATTTTGTTGGTTGGAGAGGGAAAACACACACACACACACACACACACACACACACACACACACAATCCCCTCCCTTTCTCTCTGTTAATAGAGGGTTCCTGGCTTACAATGGTTTGCCTTATGATTTTCCAACTTTAAAATGGTGCAAAAGTGATACGTGTTCAGTAGAAACTATACTTTGAATTTTGATCCTCCCCTGGGCCATAAGCAGTATACTTTACTGCAGTTGAGCAGCTGCAGCAGTAACTCTCCCAGACAGCCACAAAATCACTAGTATAAACAACCAATACGCTATAGTGGAATGTGTTGCTAAGCTAGGGTGTTTGGTAGGTTTGGTGTATTGAATGCATTTTCAACTTAAAATTTATTTTCAACTTGCAATAGGTTCACTGGGACACAATCCCCTTGTGAATTAAGGAATATATGGATGTATATAAACCTATAAATATGTGTATATTCACACACACACATATACCTATACACCTTATTGGTTCTGTTTCTTGGAAATCCCTAATACACGACTTCAATTAATAAAGTACAGTGGAAGTGACACTGATTTCTGAGGCTGAAGTATAAATAATAACGAAGCTTCTACTGGTTCTATGGGAAAGGTTGCTTTTGGGGTGCCCCTTCTTGAAACCCAGCAGCCACACTTTGAGAAGCCCAAGCCACACACATACCCTCTTCTCTCTAATGAAAGCAACGGGTTCTCTTCTGCATAAACCATAGTGGTTCATACTACATTGGAGTAGAACCAATTTCTTACTATGGTTGTGTATTGGTTAAGAGTATAGGATCTGGGGCTGGGGATGTGGCTCAAGCGGTAACGCGCTTGCCTGGCATGTGCAGGTGCTGGGTTTGATCCTCAGCACCACATAAAAATAAAATAAAGATGTTGTGCCCACCGAAAACTGAAAAATAAATATTAAAAAATTCTCTCTGGGGGCTGGGGATGTGGCTCAAGTGGTAGTGCGCTCGCCTGGCATGTGTGCGGCCCGGGTTCAATCCTCAGCACCACATACAAACAAAGATGCTGTGTCCGCCGAAAACTGGAAAATAAATATTAAAAAAAAATTCTCTCTCTCTCTCTCCCTCCCCCTTCTCTTAAAAAAAAAAAAAAAGAGTATAGGATCCAGATGCAAATCCCAGTTATTCCATTTTCTATCTGTATGAGCTTGAGCAAGGAACTTTTCTCTGCGCCTCAAATTCCTTGTCTGTAAAATGAGGATTGCAATGCTCAACTGCCAGGGCATTGCAAGGATTTGATGATATATTTAATGTTAAGTCCTAGGGCAGTGTAAGGACCTGGGAAGAATCCACTTTTATGAGCTATTATTTTTAGTGTTATCTGGTCTCAGTGGTTGGTACCAGGGAATCATCTGCCTTTTTGGGTTTGGTATTAATTTTATCCCTCAGGATATATGCTGTGCCAAACTGTTTTACATAAGTCCTACTGAATGTCCTCTTTGGGGAAATAGAAATACAAAGTAAATAGACAAAAGTGGGTCCTTCCAGCTTCAAGTGATTCAGAAGATGCCCAGTGATTTTCTGGGCTTGACACACAATGACCCAGTGTCAAGAAGTCTAGGATCCAGGAGTTCAGGTATAATGAAGTCCAGTATTACCCCCAAGTCCCAAGTACTTCTGCACAAAACCTCTGTTATTAAAGGTCATCTGTGGCACCTTTTTTTTTTTTTTTTCATCATCTACCCTAGACTGGCTAATATACTCTGAAACAGAAGAGGGTGTCCACCGACTCTGGCTTGTCTTACTGGCAAAGAAACGAAAACTGGGAGAAGGTAGCTGCAGTTCTACCCACCTGGGCATCCTGTTTCATGAGCGCATCATCCAGGAAATTCCCCTCATCCCTGCCACCCTGAGGATGAGAAAAACAAACCAAAGAGAATGAGAGAGCATTCATGAAGATTCTGAAAAATGAAGACAGAAGGCTCAGGAACCCAAGGACACAGTAATGTAACTACAAGGCTGCAACATCGGGACTAGGGAGGCAGGACAGATGTCCTCTGAATGTGCCTGCGCTGCTACCATGGCTCTGATCCGTGTGTAAAGAACATTGCCAGCGTTACCAGGTACCCCATTGTGGCCCCCATGCTGCGCCAATGAGAGAATGACAGCTCCCTCTACTCTCCCCTCCCTCCCCTAGCTCCTCCCACTGCATCTGTCTTCCCAGCTGATTTGCTGCCTAACTTGTTCAATCTATTCGGATAAACTTTGGTCAAAAAGGGATTGGAATAGAGAAGAGTCAAGAGAATCTGGAACCTGTGGTGGGATTGGAGGAGCACAGGAAACATCTCATACACTGTGTCACACCAACAACCCCAGCTCATGGGGAGGCCTCCCGGAATGCCAAAGAGCAACAGAATAGGCTGCTCTCTTCAAGTTTTTCAGACTATTTTTTTAGTGCTGGGCTTCCTCAATATTCTGTGGTCTAAGTATGGCTCCTCAGGATGGAAAATATGGGAGGAAAGGAAAATATGGGAAGGATATAAGAGAAACAGGCAGGTATTGTGGAAGTAAATATCAGAGACAAGGGTGAAATGGAAGGTGGAGATGATCTCTAGGGTTCTGCTCAGGGTGTTGCATGAATAGAATGGGGCAAGTGAGTGAGGAGAAAGAGTTAGTTTGGAGAGAAAATTATTTTGGGTTTAGGTTTTTTTGTTTTGTTTTTTGATATTGGGAATTGAACCCAGGGGCACTCAACCACTAAGCCACATTCCCAGCTCTTTTAATATATTTTATTTAGAAACAGGGTGTCACTAAGTTTCTTAGGGCCTTTGGCTCAGTTGCTGTGGCTGGCTTTGAACTCGTGATCCTCCTATCTCAGCCTCCCAAGCCCCTGGGATTACAGGCAGGCACCATCATGCCTGGCTTGGGTTTAGTTGAGGAGCAATTTGAAGTGATAGTCGAATATCCAAAAGGAAGCATCTAAAAAGCACTGGAAAACACAAGCCTCATACTCAGAAAGGAGGGCAGGGACAAAGCTGGGGGTCATGTGAGGTATCTAGAGCTTTGTCTTCTCTTGTTGGCTGCCCTGCTCCCACTCTAGCCCAGTCCTGCTTCAGGTCTCCTCTGGAACACGGACGTAACTTTCCACCTGGTCTCCCAGCCTCAGGTTCTTTGCCCCTGTTGGTCCCACACGCTACGATGACATTCCTCTTTTAGAAAACACAATTCTCATCACATCCCTCTCCCATCACCACCATCATCACATCAGCTGCTTTTCCCAAACCTACTCCCTACTACTCTCCAGACAAAGGAAAAACTCCTCCCAGTGTAGGACTCACAGTCTATCCTTCCAGCTCTCTTCTAGAACTGCCAGCCTGACTATTCAGCCAATCATCCCCTAAACACACAGTATTTCCTGTCTCCTTGACTTGTTTTTGTTGTTCTTGCTGTTCTTCCTTCCTGGAATGCACCCACCCACGACTCCACCTCTTGGAAGTCCCTGATCCTATAAATCTTTGAACCAGCATCTCTGCTTTTCTCTGTTTCTGCATCCAAAATGTCTCCTTGAGTCTTCCTCTTGCTATGTGCCTCTTCTTTGGTATTTAATTTTTTCTTGCCTTATAATAACTTATGTACCTGACATATCCCCTTATGATAACATAAACATAAATACAGTAGAACAAAAGGGCACACAGGACTAGCCAGGGTCTCTGGAAGAGAAATAACAAAGAGGCCCGAGAATAAAGCCTGGCAAAGGGGAAGGAGAGTGAACATGTCAAGGAAACCTGTCCCCCATCAGAAGTCAGAGACAGAGGGGGAGACTTACAGCTGACAGAGACACCAGCACTCGCTGGAACATGAAGGATGTGTCCGAGCAAATGTCATCTTCAAGGCTCCGTCCATATTCTAGCAAGAGAGTGGGATTAGCTACATTAGAATAAAGTGTCCTTTCCCACCCTGTGTCACCTTCCGGGGAGGTCTGTCCCTCGAAGAACAGCTTATTTACCAAGCAGCTCATGTCAAGGTTTCTCCCCTGTACACAGGTTTTTAAAAGCTAAACTCTGGTAAAATGATCAAGATAGAGTCATTGTAGTAGAAAGGAGATATCTCTGTTCCTTAAAAGAGGGGAGTTGAGAAGGGGGCCAAAACCGTTCTCTGGTTCCTAGTGTCCAGGGCTCTGTTTGGAAAGTGGTTGACTGGCTGCTGCGAATGGCCTCCACATCACAGAGGGAAGCATCCAGAGCAGCCTTTTGGGGACAGGTTCTGGGAGGTCTCCCCATAGGGGCTCCAACCCTCTGCAGGACGGAGGGGGGATCAGGGTGCTAATTCTAAACTCTTAAGGTTTAGAATTTCCACAAGCCCTTACTGTGCTGTTTTCTTTCTACAAAAGTCATACATGTTGACTGAAGAGAATTTAGGGAAAAAAATAAAATAAAATAAAACACAGGGGAGGAAACTCTATCATAATCTAATCACCCAGAAATCATAATCACTGATCACATTTTTGATAAGAATATTTTCTAATTTTCCTCCTACATACACGCATTATTTTCTTTTCTTAAAAATGGTATCATATCATATTATTTTTTGACTTGTCTTTTTTCACTTATCTGTATACCACATCACTTAATATGACCTAATAATTTTGCAATATAAGATTTATTGATATACTATCCGTAGTGTAAGTGTACCCTATATTGTTTAGCCAATCTACTACAACTGGTGCAATCTACTACAACTGGACATGTTTAGCTAATATAAAAAATACCAAATAGGGGCCGGGGTTGTGGCTCAGCAGTAGAACACTCGCCTAGCACACGCGAGGCACTGGGTTTGATCCTCAGCACCACATAAAAATAAATAATTAAAATAAAGGTATTGTGTCCAACCACAACTAAAAAAAATATTTTAAAAAATACTGAATAAACAGAATCTAACCCATTGTGAATTTTTTTTTCTATTTTTAGGGCCAACTGGCATTACATTTTTTAGTGTAAATTTATTTATTTAGAGTAAAAAAAAAATAAGAAAATGCTCAGGCACTTTTTTTTTTAACATGTTGTTGAGGTAAAATATATATGTAGTGATATGTAAAAATTTTAAGTGCACAGTTCCATGAATCTTGGCAAATGCATATCACCAATGTAAACAAAAATATACCAAGAGGGAGGCAAGTACTTTTTTAAAGAATTTTCCTACACATTGTCTTCTGGAAGTTTCTAAGAGGGGAATAAGTGGCCAGTATTCTGAGATGGATAGAGGAAATATAGTCTAGGCTGGAGGTCAGAAATTGGGCCAGTGAGTGCCTCTAGGCCATTGCTTAAAATGCTAGGAATCACTGGTATCAGCATTTTTTTTTTCCCACTGAATCATGTCCCCAGCTCTTTTTATTTTTTGAGTCAGAGTCTCACTAAGTTGCTTAGGACCTCACTAATTTGCTGAGGCTGGCCATAAATTGGCGTTCCTCCTGCCTCAGCCTCCTGAGTCACTGGAATTATAATCTACTACCACACGCCTAACTGGTGCCAGCATTTTGAACAACCACCTTTGGTTCTTTGCTTGGTTATAAAGAACAACTTTCCAATGTTTAGGGTAACAAAAACACTGCATGGGAGTAGCCTAAGCAGAGTGGTGTCCTTCCCTAAGAAGTCTTAATGATGCCAATAGCTAGTCATTTGCGTAGACGGGGGTCTGCTTCAAAACAGAGTTTGGATTCCTCATGGTCAGTGTGTCCAAGAGAGGAGTGTAATCACTGGATAACCACTTGCTGCTAGTCTTTTTCTTAAATCAGGGCAAAACATCAGCCAGGGCCATTGAGGATGTCACTTACGCTGCTGGTAAACCTGGTTGATGCGACGGATCTCCTCTGGGGTCCGGGAGGCCAGGATCTCAATCAGGCATCCTTCATCTGTGCCAGCTCCCTAAATACAAAAAACAGAGGAGAGGGAAGTATGAGCCAGTTTATAAGTATAATTTTTTTATATTTTTATATTTATATTTTATATTTTTATATTTTATATTTATATTTTTATGTATCAGTTAAAACACCCCTGGGTTATATCTCCAATATATATTTTTAAAAAAGAAGGGAATCATTTGGTCCTTCCTGTGACTCAGTATGAGTGATTTTAACTGCCTGTCTATCTGCAAAATAAAAATTAAAAATTGTGTCCCAAACACAGAAGGAATACAGCTATCAACCTGCAGAGGATAAATACAAACCCATGGGTTCTAGCAACAGGATTTGTTATCTTTTAAATACTCCAAACCCAATGTTTTTACCAGATCATTATCAGTAATAACAAATATTTATAGAATGTTTACCATATGTTGGTTACTGTGTCAGGATAGATACTATTTCTGCCTTCTGCGGGCTTAATCTTTCCTTTACCTCTTTTATTTTCTTCCCTGAAGGCAGAATCTTCTGGCAAAGACTTTGTTACCTTTTTGTTTTCCCAGAGCCTCACCCTGAGCCTTCCACAAGGCCAAGTGTTTATTGAGATGGCTGCAGAGGGTCAAGTGTATTTTCATACTTGAAAATCTGCAGACCTGGGCTAGGGTGCAGTAGATTGACTGGTCGTGTAAGGAGGCCAAGAATTCTTTTGTCAGTTCTAAGCAGAGAACTCTCACAAAGTTCCATGCCTCAAAAGTACCTAGCACAACAAGAAAGTTTCTAGAACTGCACCAAAAGCACAAATATCTGTTGGGGATGGAACACAGCCTTTCGGTACAAGTACAAGCTTAGCCTCCACGAGGCCCTGGGCTAAATCCCACCACTGCAGATAAATAGGCAGTTAAAATCACTCCTACTGAGTCACAGGAAGGATCAAATGATCCCCCCCCCCTTTTTTTTGTATTGGAGATATAACCCAGGGATGTTTTACCAATTAGCCACATCCCTTTTTATTTATGTATGCATATACATATATGTACATATACATATACATGTGCATATACATATATATATATATATTTTTTTTTTTTTCTTTTGAGACAGGCACGAAGTTGCTTAGGGCCTTGCTAAGTTATTGAAGCTGGCCTCAAACTTGTGCTTCTCCTGCCTCCACCTCCCAAGTTGCTGGGATTACAGGTGTGTGCCTCCATGCTCGGCTGATTCTCTAACATTTTAGAAAAACAATTTTAAAATTAAAATTGCTGAAACATTTTTAAGTTGTCATAATGAGGGAAAACCTTTCTCCCATACTTTATCCTCCCATTCTTAGAAGGGCTTGGCCGCAGTTTCTTGAGATGGCGGTCCGTGTTGGTACCAACAGCTCTGAGGGCACAAGGGGAGGAGCACGAACCTTTATGGCCTTTCGCAGCTCCTGCACATCGTACAGCACGGTGGGTGTCATCATGCCTATGATGACCTGCTCGAACTTGCCGCTTAGTTCTGACTTCAAGTCATCCATCAGGTCCTGCAGTGAGAGAAAGCAGCCCTGCTTAGCTGCAGCAGTAAAAAATCAGCCATTCTCCAAGGGTGACCCCAGATGTTTGGGGTCTCCAAGATCCTTCCAGGAGGCAAGCAAGGTCAAAACCATCTTCACAATTACACGAAGACATTATTTCCCTTTTTATTGTCATACTCTCAAGTGTGTACAATGGAGTTTTCTTAAGATTATTATCTAGGGGCTGGGGATATAGCTCAGTTGGTAAAGTGCTCGCCTCGCATGCACAAGGCCCTGGGTTTGATCCCCAGCACCAAAAAAAAAAAAAAAAGGAAAAAGATTACAAATCTATAAATCTACAGTTATGTCAAAGGCTATTCAAATACTCCCCACTGCCTAGAACTGCCTGTCTACACAAGAGCAGATTTTCTTCATATACCTCAAGCAGATATGAGAATCCAGGCCTCTCATGTAGCTGGACATTAAGGAGATTTGCAAAATGTTAAATAATGCCAATCTTTTTTTTTTTTTAAAGAGAGAGAGAGAATTTTTTAATATTTATTTTTTAGTTATCGGAGGATACAACGTCTTTCTTTGTATGTGGTGCTGAGGTTCAAACCCAGGCCGCACGCATGCCAGGCGAGCGCACTACCACTTGAGCCACATCCCCAGCCCAAATAATGCCAATCTTCTCACCACATTTCTTGAATAGTTACTTCTCATAAAAATGTTAGAGTAGTAAGTAATATATTCACTATTTTCAATAAGTTAGCTGTATGTCTTAAAATGTAATTTTTTAAATTTCTAACATGACCAATAGATATAACTCACACAAATTTAAAAAGGACTCAAAAATTGAAGGGTGTGAGGACGCTCTGAGATGGAAATACTCTCAGACACTAACCGAAATGCATTGTTTACTTAATGATATATCAGGCATATATTTCCAAGTCAGTATTTGCCTATGGCATTTTTAACAGCTGCAGAGATTCCTACACATGCACTACGTTCCAAGTTTATATTTTTCCATTATTATATACAGAAGATACTGAGTTGTATCTTTGTGATCATCTGTGATTATTAAGGCTTGCTTTCTAAGAAAAAGTGTAATTATTTGGACAGAAAACCAAATTCTAAAGACATTAAAATCATTTCCTTCTACAACAAGTCAGGGAGTTTAAGAACCTGTTTCAGATCAACTGACAATGAAAACTGAGTTGCTATTCAAATCCAGCTGTCTGATTCTCACAAACCCAGTCCCACGACTTTTTATGCCAGTCTCTTGGGGATATTTTTACCCTACATCCAAACACACTGAATAAATGAATAAATAAATGAGTGCTTGGTTGATCTGTTAATGTTGGCCATCTTCACAAATTTACCGTCAGGTTGGCTGTCACCCCTGAATGTGTGTGGCAACACCACTTTGGTCTCAAGTTCACTTGTCATGTGCACATTCATGCCTATTAGTGCTCATTCAATTTCTTTGGAAAAGGAGAAGAGCTTAAAATGTCCAGAATATAGAGGCACTCTGATCATGGAGGCCCCATCCCCACAGGGATACCCAGAGTTTGCAAGCAGATGCTGTGGGGAGCAGCTGGGCCAGCACAGCCCTACCCAACAGGGAGGTGCCTTTCTTTGAGCAGCAGCCTCCATTTGCCTGGCTGTGAAATCTCTCAAGGACAGGCAAACTTGCCATAGAGTCACTCTACTCTGAGGTCTGGAGACACTCACTGATGTGGTTTCCTCAATAACCATACTCATGGGTGTTCCAAAGGGATGGCGAGACTTGATGGAAAATATTCTGGTGAATGAGTCAATGAAAACAAAGACTAGAGAGTTCCTGAGAGATGTGGGATTCAAATCAAAAGGAGAAAATGTGGGGAGTGAACACTCTCCCAATCCATCAGCTACAACACATACATACATTTACATACGTGAGCACACATACATCCCTGTTTTAGAACTTAAGAGGGTGCCCCTCAACTGAGTCTCATTGAAGGAATGAACATATTCTGCAAATAGATTTATGTGGAAGAGTCAGGATACTACGTCCTAGAAGAGACTATTTAAAACACCCTGGTTTGAATATTTTCGTCAGTTTGGCAAGTCTTCATCTGCAGGGCCAAGAAACCATCTCTGGAAGTTCAACCTTGCCTAATGCTCTCAAGGGCAGTGATTGAGGCCATAGACCCAGGCCCTGTGTCGAGGACTTTGTCTAAAAGGATCAAGATTGGCCTCGAGGTCTGACTCAACCCTAAAATCACTTCTTGATGAGCATGGTAGAGAATACCAAGAATATCTTTTTGTTTTGTTTTGTTTTGGTATTTTATTTTCCAATTATTTATTGAGCAAATGATATGATAAATGTCTATATTTTATTTTTTTTAATTTATTTATTTTAATTAGGTATACATAATAGCAGAATGCATTTTGATTCATTGTACACAATTGCAGCACAACTTTTCATTTCTCTGGTTGTACAAGATATAGCACCACACCCCATATACCTAGGGTAATGATATCCATGTCATCACCATCTTACCAAGAATATCTTTTTAAAAAAATTTTTTTGAAAACACTGTTTTTTTCCAGTGCTAGAAATTAAACCCAGGAGTGCTCTACCACTGAGCTACATCCTCAACTCTTTTTATTTTTTACTTCAAGACAGTCTCACTAAGTTACCAAGGCAATCCTCCAATTTGCCATCCTCCTGTCTCAGCCTCCTGAGTAGATGAGATTGCAGACATGAGCACCCAGGCAATATTAAGTGTTTTTAGTTGACGTTTAGTAATGATGAATATATATGGGATACAATGTGATATTTCAATTCATGAATATAATGTGTATATATCATGTATATATGTGTATATAATCAGTATAACTGGCCTATCTATCCCCTTGGATATTTTTTATTTCTTTGTGTTTGGAACATTCAAAATATTCTTGACTAGTTATTTTGAAATATTCAATTAATAAATAACCATAGTTATCCTTCTGTGCTACAGAACGTTAAAATTTATTCCTCCTCTCCAGCTGTTTCCAGGTACCCATCCTGCCTTCATCACACACTTCCCAGACTCCAGTAACCACTGTCTTCAAGAACATCTTTTTTTTTTTTTTTCAGTACCAGGGATTGAACCCATGGGGCACTTAACCACTGAGCCACATCCCCAGCCCTTTTTAATATTTTATTTAGAGACAGGATCTCGCTAAGTTGCTGAGGCTGGCTTTGAACTGGAGATCCTCCTGCCTCAGCCTCCCAAGCCGCTGGGAATACAGGCATGTGCCACTGCGCCCAGCACAAGAACATCTTTCAACAAGATGAAGGATCCATCTTTTAAAACAAAGTGTCCTTCAGACATGTGCCTCTGGGAGAGGTCCTGCTTCCCTGCTGCCTGACAAGTCCCCTGTCACCAGAATAGAGCAGAGAGGCTACACCTACCCTGCCAATGTTGCTCTTGTAGGCTGTTCTGATTTCCTGGCGCTGGGCCGTGTTGCGGTAGGCGAGGACTCCAATGATGGCATCTTCATCGGTGCCTGGGGATAAGGTGGTGACAATTAGTGACTGATTTGAGAACGAAATTGGAAAATGGCTTCCTCTGCAGACACTGGAGTTACCCCAACAGTAGTAAGACAGCTTATTCGGAAAAAAAAGTCCTTGTTCTGAGCGTTTGTCTATTTTATTGGAACACAGATGGAAGTTTAAGTCTTAGCTTCTTTAATTAGCAGAATAGTTAACCTCTCTAAGCATTAGTTTCCTTATCTATAAACGTGAATGATTACAGGACTTCCCTCACCGAGTTACTGCAAAGGCTAAGGCAAAGAACTCAGTACAAAGCCCAGCACCTACTCAATACCCAATAAACATCAACTAGGAAAATTCTTCTCTGGGATTCTCTTCTTGACTTTCAGATCTGCTGTCTTCTAGGGTTTTGCCTCTTCTGTTTTTCCTCTGCCTTTTGAAGCAATTCAAACTTGTATTTAATTTCTCAGATGGGGTGTTGCTCAGAGTTTAAACTGGCTGCCACGGCATTCACTGTGCTTTAAAGCCTGTGATTGTGTTTTTCATTTCATTCGAGCTATCTTTCTCCATCTCCAGTGGTTCCCTTTTTAAAACTAAAGACAAATTCCCATGATACAATATCTTACCCAACCTTAACATTAGAAATGTTCCAAGTTTTGCTTTTTATAAGGGGACTTTATGCTAATTTTCAAACTGGCTCCTCATCTTTTTAACAGCTGAACATTTAGTAACTTTTCTGCTTCCTCATTGTTTATGCCTTATGGAAAGTTGTGATGGTATTTATAAAAGTGTTTCTATTGAACTATTTTGGAATGAAATGAAAAACATATAGGTTTACCATAGTTATTCTTTGCAAGATTAGAGATCTGGAAAAATGTGAGGTATAGGGAGTAAAGCTAGAGAAAATTAAGTTCACGTAAGATAGGGGCCTACTTTCTGTTGGTGTTAAAAAAAAAAAAAAAGATCAGACACAACCATCTTTTTCTCTTTTAGAACTCTCAGCTAGGAAGAAGTTTCCTTACCTTTTTCTCATCTCCTATTTCTGTGAAAGACACCACCCTTCCTCCAGTTGGCCAAGTTTGTATTCTCAAAATAGCTTTGATTTTTTTTTTAATCCACCTCCATATTTAAATTTCCTGCCAAGTCATGCAAAAAAAAATACAACCTTTTTTTTTTTTGCATCCATGATCTCTTTTTGACTCTTAGCACTACCACTCCAATTAAGGGCTTCAGGATTTCTTCCTAGACAACTGTAAAATGCTAACCAATATTTTTACCTTCTAATTAGTTTTATCAGAGTCGTGCCAGATTCTTTTTACTAAAAGGAAAAGCTCACCATGTTCCTCGCCTGCTTGGAAATACACAATGGCTCCCCCTTGTGGCTGGATTTCCCATAGGGTTTCGGCTGGCCTTGGAGGCTCTCCTCAATCTTTCATTCATTCTCCTTTCCCAAAGGAAAGGACACCAGGCAGCTGCATTCACAGATTAAGCTCTTGGATTATTGTACTCCACCCACCCATACTGCACCCTATTCTCCCAGTTTCCTGTCAGTTTAGATGTCTCCCTCGCCCTTTGCATTTAGGGTCATGACTCTGGAATTGGTTGTTACCTGCCATGTCTGTGGCTTTCTTTCTTTTTCTTTTCTTTTTTGGTATTTATTTTTTTATTGTTTTTTTTGAAGTGACTTTTTAACTTTTTCTTTTTAAATATACATGACAGTAGAATGTATTTGGATAAAGAAAATGTAAAAAAAAAAGACACGTACAATGGAATATTACTCAGCCATAAAGAAGAATAAAATGATGGCATTTGCAGGTAAGTGGATAGAGCTGGAAAATATCGCGCTAAACAAAATAAGGTAATTCCCCAAAACAAAAGGTGGAATGTTCTCTCTGGTATGTGGAGGTGGCTTTCTAAGTAGCATCCCCACATAGATCTTTTCGTGCCTAGCTCAGTGATGTCCATGCACTAATTGATCACCATGACTAGGTGTTATAATCCTTCCTCCTCCAACAGTCCAACATCTCATTGGCACACACAAGGCAACCACTGAAAAGGGTTGATTTTGCCAAATGTCTCCACTCTTGTTTTGAGAATCCCAAGTGCTATATAATATTTGCTCTAAATTATATTCATGTTATACACCAAATAATTAAGATGAACCTGAAAATAATAGGTGAGTCCAGTATATTTTCTATTTCACTTGGAGAAAGAGGAGAAAAAAGAGCAAGAAGAGGCAAAAAAAAAAAAAAAAGAAGAAGAAAAAAAGAAAGAAAGAAAAAAGAAACTGAGAAGAACACATAGACTCAGAGCAATGTTCTGCTCAGAGGGGGTCAGCAGGAGAGCACAGGGGCCTAGACTCCAGCTCTGAAGTCAGATGGCCTGAGATTGCCTACCTGGAATTTCCTGGATTCCTGACTATATCACATATTAGTTCTGAGACCTTGGGAAAGTCAGCTAACCCCCCTACACCTCAGCCTCTCTCTCATAAGTGAAGTAAGCTGCTCTCAGGGTTAAAAGGAAATAATCCACGTTAAACACCTATGTTTATGCCTCACACATGGTACAGCCTAATTTGCTATTATTGTTAGTGCTGCTGTTACTATTAGTAGCATCAAAGTTAAGTCAAATAAACTCTTTTTTAGATAGAAGGATTGAGAAATTAGATCCCATGGTTGAGGGATTTTACCCAAATCTCAAAAGAGATTCTAAATATTAGCTAAGAACCAAGGGACACTTCTCTGACCCAAAGTGTGCCCTGACGAGATTCTGGCAGCAGAAACTAGGCCAGGGTAGCTACAGGGCTCTCCCCCTGACTCTGCTCATTCAGGGCAAGGCCTGTGGCCCTGGGGGTGACGGAGATAAATGAAGGACGGTGTCATGGAAGACACGACCAGCCTTCTTACCTAAAATTCCTTGTATTCATACTGGTGTTGCTGGGGCTGTGCCAGTCACCCCAGTTCCAAGCAGAGGAACTCAAGGGACTTAGAATTGGCAGGCCTGAGCTGGAGGCTGGGAACCATCTCTAGCAAGCCAGCCAAAGCTCAGTTGCACCTACTATGTGACTTGGTGAGAGTTATTAGGCTTCTCTGGGTCTGTTTTCTATCTGTAAAATCGGGCTAAAATGACCATAGCCGTTTGCACTAAGTCACAGGTTTGTTGTATCTATCCAATGGGATAGTGTTTGTGGCAGTGCTTGGTAAAGCTATGGCACTATACATAGACCAGCACTTATTAGAAAACAAATACATGAAATTTTATACAGAGGTTCATGGTATAATTCAAATAGCAGCTTTAAGCAACTGGAGAAATCCATCATGAGTGCATTAAATTTAAAATTCTGTATTAAGTGGAGAATTTTTTAATGCCCTACCATCCGATTTGTCTTATAAAGCCAATTTGTTCCCGTGGACTTTCTTTCTTTTTTTCTTCTGTGGTGCTGGGAATGGAACTCAGGGCCTTGCACATGTTAGGCAAGTGCTCTACCACTGAGCTACATCCCAGGCCTCACTGTGTTTTCCTAAGGGGAGACCTACTACCAGTTGCCAGTGCACATGGCATCCTCCCATGTGATTCTCCTATAAACACACAAGGGAGGATTCACCTCCTGCAGGACACTTACCCAGCCCTTTCATGGCCTTCCGCAGGGTCTGGGCATCCTCAACAGCATTGAATCCTGATGCAGCTTTGATGGTACCTCCTTTGGTTGCCTGAGAACAGAGAGAATAAGGTGACTGAGAAGCAGCATCTCACCAACACAGAGGCAGCTCATCCCGCATATAGTTGCTGAGTAACTACGGTGGCTCAGACTGTACGTTGAGGATACAGCAGTGACACTGAATGAGGCTCTTGCCCTTGTGGAGTTGATGTTCTGGTTCAAGGGGAGGCAGAGTGCAAACAAGCCAACAAATAAATATTCTATGAAGTGCCTGGTGGTGGGCTGGGGAATGTAGTCAGTGGAGTACTTGCTAGCATGCATGAGGCTCTGGGTTCAATCCCCAGCACCTACACAAAATGCCTGGTGGTGAGAAGTGCTACAAAGCAGATAGAGAGGGCCTGGTTGGGCTGCTCAAATGAGTGACACTTAGGCTGAGAGCTGAATGACGTGAAGCAGCTGACCATACAGAGATGGAGGGAAAGTGTTACAGGCGGAGGAAACAGTTACTGCAAAGGTTCTGAGGCTGCAAGTAGCTTCTAGAAAGAACCAGAGGTCACTGTGGCTGAGTTGGTGGGATGGAGGTGAGTGGTACAAGAAGTTATACCATCAATTACAAAGTAGTCTCACACCCTCAAAAAAGGAAAGAAAAAATCAAATCTGAATCCAATCAAGCCTCCAGAGCAAAAAAAAAAAAAAAAAAAAAAAAAAATTATAGCAAATAGAAGAGGAAAATGTTAAAACATACCAAAAGATTGCAATCGGCAAAATCCAGCCTAAGAAACACTATTTAACAAATGATTTAAGGGATGTGGATATATCTCAGAGGTAGAGTGCTTTCCTAGCATGTGCAAGGCCCTGGCTTGGATTCCCAGTGCAGAAAAAAAAAAAAAAAAGAGAGAGAGAGAGAGACTTAGTTGCTTCAACAAATAAATTGCAGGGGCTGGGGATGTGGCTCAAGCGGTAGCGCACTCGCCTGGCATGCGTGCGGCCCAGGTTCGATCCTCAGCACCACATACAAACAAAGATGTTGTGTCTGCCAAAAACTAAAAAATAAATATTAAAAATTCTCTCTCTCTCTGTCTGTCTGTCTCTCTTCTTTAAAAAAAAAACAAATAAATTGCAAAGGGTATTAAAAGGTATATTAAGAGAGACAGATGGAGGGGGACTGTAGTTTAAAAAGACATATCAGTAATCATGATTGTGTGAACCTTATTTGGATCCGGAATCAAACAATAAGAAAGAAAAAATAGAGGTTTATGAGACAACTGGATATTTGAACACTGAGTTGATATTTAACGACATTAAGGCATCTTGAGATTCATAGATATGATAATGGCACTATAGTTATATTTTAATTGTTAAGACGTTTACTCTAATAGAATTGAAATAACTTCCAGATGAAATTATATTGGAAATACGTTATCAAAGAACACAGATAGGAGGAAGTAAGTAAAGAAGAAATGATACTGACGATGAGTTAATAATTACCGATAGGTGTGCCAAAGTGTCCTTATAATAACTTGTTTACTTTTACATATGTTCAAACTTTTCCATAATAAAAACTAAAGATAGAAAAAAAGCAAAGAAAATTAGAGACACAGGTTGGGGTCTGGGCAAGGCAGCCCTTCTGAGCTGGATAAGAAGTTTGCATTTTATTCTAAGGGTAGGAGGAAGCCATCGCCAGGTTTTAAGGAAGGAGATGGGGCCATGGGATCCGATCTGCACATTAAAAAGATCACTTGGGCTGCTGTAGGGAGATGCAGAGACCGATTGAAAGTCTGGACCAAGATTGGAAGTGGGAAGTGTTGCTAGACTAGAATGAAATAGCTCAGATGGAAATAAACAGGCAGATTCAGCACATGTTTTGGAGCAAAGGCGACAGAACTTGCTGATGTGGGAGGTGAGGAAAGAAAAGAATTAAGTATAACTCTCCATCATTTTCTTTGAGCATCTGGGTAAAAAGTGCTATCACTCACCCCCAGATGGGGAAAACTGGAGGAGGACTATCAGATTTGGGGTGGTAGTGGGGGGTGGGTGGGATTTGAAAGTTCTATTTTCAACATGTGAAGTTTGGGATGTCCATTAGGCATCCAAGTGGAGTTGTCAAAAATTAAAGTTATACAAGACAAGTCCTGAAAGGCAAGTCTAAAGTAATATACTTAGGTTGCCTCAGCAAGTGGACAGTATATGATGAGATGACCCAGGGAGAAAGCAGAGGATAAGGACAAGACCTAGGACACTACAGGTCCAGCAGAAGGAAACCAATCAAGAATGACTGAGAAGGAGCAGCCCTGGAGATAAAAGGAAACCTGGAAGAGTACATTGTCCAGAGGCTAAAGATAGAGGGAGTGGTCAGCCCCTGCTGCAGTGAGAAGCCCAGTGGAAAGAAGCACAGGCACTGGTGTGGGATAGACCTGTCACCAATCCTTTCTCTCTGTGTGGCCCTCATTTTTCTCACCTGCATATTGGGAATATATCAATTCACAGGGCATATCAACTTACAGGGTTGTTATAATAATGCAATAGGATAATTAAGGAAAGTACTTAGCTAGCACAGAACCCGCCCCCCCCCCAAAAAAAGAAAATACTAAAACAAAAAGAAATTAGATGGCTATAATCACTGCCATCATTATCATCATCATCATCATCATCATCATCATCACTTAATATGGTTGTAACCACATTACCATAATAAATATAATAATGAGATTCTTTTGTCTTTTTCTTATAATATTCCTCAATGCCAAAGCAGAAACAAGGCGGAGCATTGGTACAAGGTGGTAAAACAGTGTAGAACAGAGCTAAAGCTTTTAATAATTTAATTTGATCTAAGGACATACTACAAGATTTAAAGGGACGCAAGATTTTCATACTCTTAGAGTAGTTCTCCAGCAAATCAAATTTGAGTTGTATATGCTAGACTGTCTTGGCCTCGACTGCTCTGGCCGATTGTGGGCACATTGAGCCCATCCAAGGCCCAGGGTACCACTGGGCATGGGCTTCTGTTGAAACACCAGGCTTTCATGTCCTGGATAGGATCAATGTCCAACACTCACTCATTACCCACTATACAACTGACCAGAGGAAAGTAGAGGTCCATTACACCACCCTCCTCGGGCACTGTGGTCAGTTCAATTGTATCCCTGAGAAGACACGTTAGAGTCGTAACCCCCAGTACTCCGGACTGTGATTTTATTTGGAAATAGGTCGTTGCAACATAGGTAAGATGCCATCCTATAAGAAGACGGCCACATGGAGACAGATACAGTGTGACTGCAGTATAATGGCAAAGGCACAGACTGGAGTTCCACAGCTGATAGTCAGGGAACACCTAAGATCACATAAACCACCATAAGCTCAGAAGAGGTGAGGAAGGTCTTCCGTATAGGTCTCAGAGAGAGCAGGGGCCAGGCTGACACCTTGATTTTGGAGCTGTGGTTGCCAACACTGTGAGACAATAAATTTCTATGATTTTAAGCCACCCATTTTGTGGACACTTTGTTACAGCAGCTCTCTGAACCTAATACAGGCACCTTACTTCTTTTCCTCTACCGTATATCCTTAATAATAAGCAAATTGATGATTTGCTATCAAAATTCCAATATGGCCTAACAGCCTTTGCCCCTCCATGAGATTGTGTGTGTGTGACTGTGTGTCTGTGATGGTGGGGGTTGAACCCAGGGCCTCTCACATGCTAGGCAAAAGCTCTATCACTGAGCTATATCTCCAGCCCTGAGGCAGCTTTCTGAGTTACATTTTACAAAGTTCTTTTTCAGCTCCAGTATTGAAAAATTTGTAGATGGTATTCAGACACTGTATTAGAGTGTAAAGCAAACTGCATTGCTGAGAGACTATTATGGGATTAAAATTAATATCTAACAAGATAAATTGATAGAGGGACTTGCAAGGGCAGTTTAATTTATCTATTTGCATTCTAAGTGATTCTTCTCCCCCCACCCCCGAAAACTAAGGCAAAAAAATTATTCTTTGTTAGTCCTTTAAGTACCTGTATTAATTAAATTCGAGGGGCACAATGTACCATTAACCTTCAGGCAAGTTGGATTTTCATCCATCCCAGGAAGGCTTATTGTAATAGTAGGCAAAGGAAACAGAGAGCATGTAGAAAAGAATGATAGAAGTGAATAGCTAGAAATAGGTGCTATGCCAGCCAGGAGCAGTGGTTCACGTATGCAATGCCAGCTACTTGAGAGGCTAAGGCAGGAGAATTGCAAGTTCAAGCTCAGCCTCAACAACTTAGTGAGATCTTGTTTCAAAAAAATAAAAAGGCTGGGGATGGAGCTCAGTGTTAGAGTGCCCTTGGGTTCAATCTCCAGTACTGGGGTTGGGGGACTGGCAGGAAGAAGTAGATGCTATACCATAATCAATGAAGTATTATTGTTATTATATTAATAAGAAAAACAATAAACATCAGAAAGATTCTAGTACAATACAGTGTTATACTAATGAGCAATAAAAAGGAAAGGTGGAAGAAACGACAACTCATACAGATACATGGATGAGTTACAAAAAATATAATGCTCAGAGAAAAGTCAGACACAAGAGTCACATGCATTAATTCCACTTGTGGGATGTGCTAGAAAAGACAAACCTCCTCTATGGAGATGACAGTCAAAACAGTAGTTGTGTTTATGGGATGGAGTGCAGAGCAGAGAGGGGACTGACCTGGGAGGGCATGGAGGAGCTTCTTGGAGGGATAAAAGGTACTGTCTTGATGGAGGAGTGGGCTGCCTGGGTAGTGAATCTGGTCAAAACTCTCCAGCAACCTTAAAGTCTATGCATCTCACTAAAAGCAACTTACAACTCATAAAAATCATTTAAAATACTTGAATACAATGGCTTTTAAAATGTATGGTCAGGGCTGGGGATGTGGCTCAAGTGGTAGTGCGCTCGTCTAGCATGCGTGAGGCACTGGGTTTGATTCTCAGAACCACATAAATGTAAAATAAAGATATTGTGTCCATATAAAAACTAAAAAAAAAAAATTAAAAAAATGTATGGTCAGCCAGCCAGGAGCAGTGAGACACACCTGGAATTCAGGAGGCTGAAGCAGGAGGATGGCAAGTTCGAGGCCAGCCTGGACAACTTAGCAAGACCTTGTCTCAAATTAAAAATTGAAAAGGCTGGGCATTAGCTCAGTTGGTAGAGCACCCCTGGGTTCAATAGCCAGTACTGCAAAAAATCAAAATAAAAAGCTCCAAAATACATATGGTCATTGTAGAGAATCAGAAAATTCAAAACAAACTAAAGAATTAAGAAAACTAAACAAACACCCATAGTTTACAGTAAATAATTTTAGTCTAGTATTAGAGTAAACAATTTTAATATGCTATAAAATGTAATATAAATAAATGCTAACATAGATATTAGAGAAAACATAAGATTGGAGTGAATACATAACTTTTTTTTTTTAAAGAGACAGTGAGAGAGAGAGAGAGAGAGAGAGAATTTTTTAACATTTATTTTTTAGTTTTTGGCAGACACAACATCTTTTTTTTTTTTTTTTTTGTATGTGGTGTTGAGGATTGAACCCGGGCCGTACGCATGCCAGGCGAGTGCGCTACTGCTTGAGCCACATCCCCAGCCCGAATACATAACTTTTGTATCCTAGTTCATTTATCATTTTATTTTGAACATTTTCTTATACTAAGTGGGAAAAAACCCCAGAATTAAAAAATGTTATTTACCCTCTTGTTGCTACTATTTAAAAATCATTTTTGCAGGGTTGGGGCTGCAGCTCAATTGTAGAGCGCTTGTATCACACATGTGAGGCACTGGGTTTGAGCCTCAGCACCACATAAAAATAAATCAATAAAGAAAGATATTGTGTCCATCTACAACTAAAAAATTTTAAAAATAATTTTACATGAGAGTAAGGTCTAAAGTAAAATGATATTAAATAGTGGGGAATTTCAACACTGTAGCTGTATCATGTGATTTTCTTTTCTTTTAAAAATGACCTTACTCTGTCCAGTGAAATGATAGTCATGATGGAAAGACAGGTTTTAAAGAAAAGAGGGAAACAATTGAGGTGATTCTCTAGAGCACACCAAAAAATCATTGGATTACAGTCTTCATGTAGAGGAAAGCTGTGAGCTTGCTGAAGATAGGAATAGTATCCACTAATGTTGAGTCCCCAGATCCTAGTACTACACCCAGAACACAGAAAGGACACCATAAACATTCTGAGTAATTGTTCTTGTGTCCAAAGAGAATCAAGCAACAAGAAGTGGATTTTAAATTAAAGCGTAAGAGATCTGGAGTAAACATGAATAAGCCTTTGAGTGTCAGGGATCATGAAGAAAATTCTGGAATGTCAAATGCAAAAAACATTTTTTAAGAGTATATTCCGAGGCTGGGGTTGTGGCTCAGTGGTGGAGTGCTTGCCCAGCATGTGTGAGGCACTGGGTTCAACCCTCAGCACCACATAAAAATAAATAAACAAAATGAAGGCATCGTGTCCATCTACATTATTATTATATTATTGTTATTATATTCCCATGTGTTCAGGATAGTTTACATATCCATCTTCCTAAAAGAAGTCATCCAGAGCTGTCAGGATCTTTAGTTGTTCTCCAGGTATAAGTTGCTTCTTCTAATATTTCTTCCCAGAAGACCAGGGATCGAAATCTCCTGCCTATTCAGAAACCTACTTTGGATGGGAGAAGAACAGATGGCCAACCTTAGGTACAGCCATGTTTGTAGCCAAAAGGCTCTCCTTCCATATCAGCACTGAACTTCACAGAACTCTCAAAGGGATCCAATTTCATGCCTGTCCCACAGATCAGATAACCAAGGAGCCTGATCCTAATTGAAAGCAGGAGGCAGACGACCAGCACACATTGCTAAGAAGCACCCCTTGGGATTAGCCTGACCCGATGGGGCCACATCAAAATGGTCACAGTAGTCATCTCTTACTTTTCCTTTTTCTTTTGCCTAAATTGATCATGCAATGGGCTTCTGCAGAGAGAAAACTCTAACTCATGTCTATGTTCTCATTTCTATATTCAAAAGAATTCAAAGGATTCTGTTTGAATTAATTTTCAGGGTCAAGTTACTCACTACCCCTGAAAAAAATTAAAATGGTATTCAAAAAATGAAAAAAAAAAAAAAGAAAGGAACTGTCTTTTCATGCCCTCCTACTTCCTCTTTGTTGAGCAAACAACACTTTGCTTAAATCAACAGTCCCTTGAATACACATCCTGTACCTGACTGTACCTGGCACTAAGTAGGGTGAGACACTCCACAACTTACCATTGCCACGGTTCTATGCCAAGATCAGAGTCCAGTCACGCGAGTAGAAGTTCCTCTGGGAAAAAAAAAAAAAAAGGAAGGTGAGATCACTGTGATGAGGAAAGTGGCCTTAAAAATCATTACAGTCAGGATACCTTGTGGTTTGACAAAGGCCAAGAGGAAAGGACATACAAATTCATCAAAAAAAAAACAGCTAATGATTAACCAAAGATACAAGGACCAGGCTAATCGTTAAAGAGGAACTGATATCAGAGTCACGTTTATTGTACCAACAAAATACTCTTCTGTTTATAGAGATGCACATGACAGAAACAACCCAAGCTGTTTTGATAGGGTAAAGTATCATGACTAGTCCTCAAGCCAGAAATGGATTCTGAACTGTATTCTATGGTAGATCAGAAGATGATCAGATGGATTATCTCTCTTCTCCGTAGAGACAATCCATCTGTACCAGGAAAAAAAAAAAAAAAAAAGTATAGCACTTCAGCCTACAGTGTAGTGTGTGTGTGTGTGTGTGTGTGTGTGTGTGTGTGTGTGTGTGTGCAGGCCAGCCAGCCAGCCAGCCAGCCAACATTAGAATCTGTTTTTTCACAGCGGCTATTTTTACTGCCACCATCTCAGGATTAAAGATGCTGCTTCCCTTTCTTGCCGCCTCACACATTCAGCTTTGTCCTCAGTTTCCAGCATCCCCTTCATCATCAAGGAGACTTGAGTCATCCTACATTTCTGTTAGTCGTTTAGAATGTAAGAAACGTCTTTGCTGTGGGCTCACTCCTTTGTGGGGTTCTCATGACATATGGGCAGGCCCTGGAGGGGTAGGCCGACTGCCTTCTGTTCCTGTAAGTCACGTGGACAAAGCACTTTTTTTCCTGAGCATTTAATTAGACCCTCAACATTCAAAGAATCATCTTAGAACCAGAAGTTTGGGCATCCTGGGAGTTTATTAAAAATGGAGAGCCTCAGGCCTCCACCCAAGACCTACTTCCCGAATCTTCATTTTAACAAGATTCTCCACATGTTTGTTTGCACAGTGGGTTGAAAAAATAAATAATAATAATTGGCCTGGTCCACCTAACCAAGCAGCGTTTTTCAATGATAACTAAGACCCTCCTAACTCACTGATTAATTCTTCTGCCATGTTTGGTCCTGATTACTTAAACCATCCTCCAGCTTTCCTCAGGCCCAGTGTCTCGCTTCCTGGCCTCCCCACCACTTACTGCATACTGACCTCACATTCTAAAGGTGTCCAGTTCCTTCCTACAGGGAAAGCCATCTGGTTCTGATGAACCTCCTGAGCAAAGAGCTGAGCCGGAAAAGAGCAGTAGATTCTGTGACAATGAGGAGACGAGGCTGCAGGAGCAGAGGGCTCCTTACAGAGTAGGCCCAGGGACAGGTTGGCAAAGCAGGGGAATTGATTGGTAAGGGCCTTGAATGCCCAAAGGAGGGGGGTGGGCTTGGTATGGGAAAGACAGTGATAAGTTGTTATTTTCTGAGAAAGGCTATGATAAAAGAAACACTTTATCAGGGTATATAACACAAGTGAGAGAGACTGGAATGAGGGGCGAGAGGTCAGGAAGGCTTGACAGATGACTATAGGAACAGCCAGGGAGAGGGTAAGACCTGGATCAGGTGTGTCACCTGTAATAGGATATACATGAGATGCTTAGAGGTGAGACCTTATTAGATATAGTGACTCAGGAACTACATAATGCCACATTGCTCGCGACTAAAACACTCAGGGGTCACTCCAGGGGAACTGGGCTGCGCCAAATAAGCACACAAGAGACAGAGATACCTTTCTCTTTGGGTTCCTGTGATGGCTCCTCTGACCTTAAGGGTCCACAGAAAGAGAGAGCAAGGGCACGCTGAACCCTTTTATTGAGGAGAACCATTCAAATGAGGCAAGGGGTCAGGTTTCAGGGGGTTGAGTCTAGCTTCATGATGTCTGCTGTCAGCAGGTTGACTGACATTTAGGAAGGCCACACCCAAAGGCAGAGAAAGAGAAGGGGACACACAAAGGGCGTTTCCATGGAACATTCTATCCTAAACAGGGTAAGGGGTAATATCTCAAAAAGAACAGGTGAGCGTAGCTCAATCCCTGGGGATGTAGGAAGGCATGCCCACGAATGAAGACACATTTGGTTGCATTATTTCTGATCTCAAGATCGGGGCTACCATCTTTAGCTACTTAAGAGTGGCCAGATCACTGGAAGTGACTGACAGAGCCTCAACCAATCAGGAGAGGAAAAACACTGGTCATATGATGTGGCAATCTCCCACAATATAAATTTATTCTTTAAATCACCAAATATTCATAGACCATCTCTATGTTCCAGGCACAGCTTCAGTCAATAGAAATAATGCAGTGGATACATCAAATAACCTGCTTTCAGGGAGCTTACCAGAAGAGGGAGAGAAAAACAAACAAATGAACACGTAAGATAATGTCAGACACTAGGAAAAATAAAAACATAACATAAGGATAATGGTATAGAGCAGGGAGCAGTAAAGCACAATCATTCATGGGTCAAATCCTGCTTTTGTAACCTACAAGCTAATGATGATTTTCACATTATCAAATAGTTGACCAAAAAAGAAGAATATTTCATGATATGTGAAATCTTCATGAAATTCAAACTTCAGTGCTATTAAGTTTGTTCTAAAGCTGCTCCCAATGCATCCTAAGTTTGGCTTTCAAGTTTATCCACACAGTGAATTGTAACCTAACTTAAAGAGCAAACAGACGGTAACCTACTCTTATAACAGGTAGCTGAGTCTTAGCCAATCATGGGTGACTAACTGTCAACAATTCAACCCATCTTCAAACAAGAGGAGGACTAAAAACCATTAGGGCTGTCTCTGTATCTCAGATTGGTGTTTTTTTTTTTTTTCCTTGTTACCAGGGATTGAAATCCAGGGGTACTTAACCCCTGAGCCATATCCCCATCCCTTTTTATTTTTTATTTTGACATAGGGCCTCACTTAGTTGCTTAGGGCCTTGCTAGTTGCTGATGCTGGCTTTGAACTTTCAGTCCTCCTGCCTCAGCCTCTCAAGCCACAGGGATTACAGGTGTGCATCCCTGCACCTGGCCTCATTTTGTTTTCTGCAAATCACTTTCTTTTCTCTGTCTATAAATAAAACATGCCCATGTTATAGAGTGAGCATGCTGAACCATTTTGGATCTAGGCTAACCTGATTCTGGAATCACAAAAAAAGCCAATTAAGATCTGCAAAACCAGATTTATTATAATTTAATCTTTTAATAGTTTCTATAAAGAAACTTATTGCCTTATAACCATAGCCATTTACTTATATATTGTCTATAGCCACTTTTATGCTACAAGAGTAGTTGTAACAGAGATCACCATAGGGTTCACAAAGATGAAAATATTTACTATGATATGGAGGATCAGGAGATAAGTTACCAGCCAGGAGCCAGCCAGGATGGGGATCTGGAAGGTGTCTTTGAAGAGGTAATATCTGGGCTGAATTAAATCCTACATGAGGGGAATAACCATTCAACTCCTGAAAGTGATCATTTTTATGCAGAATGAGCAAAGTGCAAAGGCTGTGAGGCAGAAAAAGCTTATTGTGTTTGAGGGAGGAACAAAAGTCTCCTGAACAAGTGCAAGAGTGGCATGAGATAAAGATGGAGTAGGGTTACGTGATATTGTGACTTATAATAAGAAATATATATTTGGTCTTCATCTTGTTGCCCACCCAGAATTCCAAAAACTCTTGGAATTTCCTAAATGGTAAAAGAAACATCTATGTTATTCAGAACAAGCCCCTCTCAACCTCTCCTGAGTTTGTGTGAGGAGGTGACTTTTGGAGAAGTCCTAGATGACTACAGCATGGGGAACTGGTTGCCAGGAGAACTAACTATGTGATTTGAGGGCTGCAACTTCCACAGGAGAAAGGATCTGAAGATTGATTTAAATCACAAACGGTCAATGATTTAATCCACCATAAGAAAGCATCCACCAAAGCTCCATGCCCCCTCAGAGCTTGTTCTGCCTGCTCTGAGTTGTACCCTTTTATAGAAACCTGATAACCTGGGAGGGAAACTGTTTTCCTGAGTTTTGAGAGCCATTTCAGCAAACAATTGAACAGAATGAGTGCAGGGATTGTGGGAACCTCTGATTTATGGCTAGTTGGTCAGAAGCAAAACCTGGACTTGGGATTGGCATCAGAGGTAGGGACAGTCCCATAGGACTAAGTCCTCATCTGTAATTCCAGGTAGTATCAGAATTGAGTTAAATTGTAGGATGCCCAGTTGGTATGCACTGGGAATTGGATACTTGCAGAATTGCTTGATGTGGGAACCTCCCACATACATCTGATTGCTGGAGCTCAGATCACAGTATCCCAAAGTATGGTGCTTTGGCATGTTGAGTTCTTTGAACCAAAGCAGACTGGAAGGTCTTGGAAGCAGTCTCAAAACCAAGAACTTTGACCTTGTTCTGCTTTCCTGTCTCTCAACCCTCTTTGACTCTCCCAAAGGCAATTCCAGAAACTAGAATTCCTTTTCTTCAAGGTGGATCATAGAAACTAGAACTCCTGCCCCAAAGCAAATCATAAGGCTCAAAAACATTACTCTAGCCTTCCCCCATCTTCCTGTGTAGGAAATGGCCATAAAGAAATTCTCTGACCTATTCTGAAAGTAGATCATAAGATACTCATTCCACAGTTGCTCTGCCTCCAAAAGAAAGGAATGAATCTGAACAGACAGGTCTTGCTGGATTTCCACATTCAGTCGATTACCATTAGATCATTTTCTCCTGTCCAATCACATTTCTCCATGGCTGTCCAAGCTTCATTAAACCTAAGCATAGATACAGACTTTTCCTTGCGTCTTGGGGGGTATTCATTCTGAAGGCTCCTGCATCATGTAGAACCTTGATTAAATAAATTTTTTAATGCCTTTCCCTTGTTAACCTGTCTTTTTTGTTATAGGAGTGTTAACTATGAACTTTAAGATGTATGAGGAAAGGCACCACACCTTTCCACCCATGCAGTGTCAGAAATAAAGTATTGAGAGCACAGTTGTGCTTCAGTTCCCAAAGGGAATTCATTGCAGGACCCAGATACCAAAATCCCTAGATACTACATTCCATTAGGTAAAAAGGTGTAGTATTTTGCATACAACCTATACATATTCTCCCATATATATTTTAAGTCATTTGTAGATTACTTGTGATATCTAACATAATATAAATATTATATAAATGTTGTTACACTGTATTGAATAAGGAATAATGATAAGAAAAAGTCTATAACACATTCAAGATAGATGCAAGGATTTTTTTTTTCCAAAAATTTTCTATGTTCAGTTAGCTGAATTCATGAATGCAGAACCAGTGAAAAGGTGTTTTTCTCTACCTAGCTGGTGTCAGAAATGAGACTTGCTAACATGGCTGCCCACAAAAACATGATTTGGGAAGAGAAAGGATGACAATCTTCCATTCCTGAGTGGCCTCATGGACCAGTTGGCTCACTGAATGCATAAGGAATTGCAAACCAACAAGAAAACATGAAATGGAAATCTCCTGATTATCATTATCTGTAAGAACTAAAAGGAAATAAGAAGAGAGCTCTAAGTTGGCCCTGGGTGCCAGACCAAGCTCAAATTTCAGTGAGTCTGAGCTCTGATCACTAACTTCAGAGACAACCCTTCAGGAAAAATTATACAGAGACTATAGAAAGTACTGCTAAGAACTCTGGTCACATGGGAGGAAGGCCAGACGGAGACACTGCTAGAACCAGGGAGAAGAGTGTGCAGGAACTGTTTCCTTTTGTAGATGGGTATCATCAGTTTCTCCAGGAGCCCTCACTAAAATGACTCAAGCCAGTAACTAATTTACGGGTAGAATCTTTGGTTTTGAATGCTGCAGAAGAGAGGAATGTGTCTGGGTTGCTGCAAGACCCACAGCTCACTAGGGAATTGAGTTAAAGTGCAGGACACCCGGTTGGCACCCACAGAGAGATGGAGAACTCAGGTGGATGTACGTGACCCCCCAACACACACACACACACACACACACACACACACACACACACACACACATACACCCCAGATACTCCTGAGGGAACACTAGAGTGGTGAACTGAATGAAAGCCAATGTGAGGTCTGATTACTCTGAAAAAGGAGACTGTGCCACTCCCTATATAAATGCCAAGTGAAGCGCTGCAGAGGAGGCATATGGTCCTTATAAAAGCTGTGTGGGCCTGGCTTTATGATAAGGAGGATTTCACCTGCCGAGTACACCAATGACCCGGATTGTGGCAAATGCTGTGATTAATTAACAAGAGAATGAAAAAAAAAAAAAAAAGACACAGAGCTCAGAGACTGCTTTTAGATGTTTGGGAAATCTTAAATGATTACTAAAAAAAATAAGGTGAATGAGCTGGTTGAGGTGGCACACACCTGTAATCCCAGCACCTCAGGAGGCTGAGGAGGGAGGATCACAGTTCAAGGCCAGGCTGGGTAACTTGGTCAGTTGGTCTGAAGATAAAAATAATAAAAGGCAGAGGGTGTAGCTCAGTGATAGAGCACCCCTGGGTTCAATTTCCCAATACCACACACACAAAAAAACCCTGATAAGGTGAATGAGACAAATAACGACAGAAGCCAAACAGAAAAAAAAAAAAACCAGTCAGGAGCAGAGAGAGGTCTTTGAGACTTTTATAGTCCTGAGCCACAGGTTTGTGTAGAGGCACTGCTCTATATCATGTGAATGGACACCCATCTCCCTCTTTAAGTTTAACAGTATAATTAATTTATTCCTTCCTTCCTTCCTTCCTTTCTTCCTTTCTTTCTTTTTTTTTTTTTTCTGGTATTGGGGATGGAGCCCAGAGGTACTTAACCACTGAGCCACATCCCCAGCCCTTTTTGTATTTTATTTAGAGACAGGGTCTCACTGAGTTGCCTAAGGCCTCACTAAGTTGCTGAGTCTGGCTTTGAACTCACAAACCTCCTGCCTCAGCCTCTGGAGCCACTGGGATTATAGGGCTTGCGCCACCCCCACTAGGCTTTCAGTATAATTTCTGCGTGAGTTGAATTGAGTTGCTGCTGACTGGCTGAAAAACTCTGGCAGCTACAGCTTTTAGGAACCAGCGCCCTGCTTGTGCTTCAAGCTTTGGAATAAATGACAAGTGAAGAGGCAGGGAAGAGGTCCCACCCGCAAAAGCAACCTTTAATATGAACATTCCTACTCCTTTTTACTCCACTAAGAAGTGGAAAGCTGGCTTGAGCAAAGCCTGCTGGAAATACTGAGGGTCATTATTGAATGAGCTAGAAATATTCTACCAAAGGGAAAAGCCTGTATCATACTTGAACACCAGGTGCTTTTAGCCAGACAGTTTATTTTGAAATGTGGACAGCACACAGCTTAAGTCTATTTATAAAGAGGCAGCTGTTGTGTATTTATTTAAGTCCTACTAGCACCAAAGGAGATTCTAACTAGCTTATAGAATGAATGAAGAAAGTGGTACTCCTTGGTTCTTTCATTACACATCAGATAACACAAGTTAGTCCACCCAACTGCTTTCTAGTCGTGTCAGGCTCCTAGTAAGGCACAATGACTTTGGCAAGGGAAGAGGAGCAGAGAGGGAAGGAAAGAACTACACTCCCCAGTACAAGGTCTTCTTGCTACATAAAACGATCTGCCCTGAAGGATGAAAGGTCCTGCTTCCAGAAGGTTCACCTACAAAAGCCCTCCAGCATTTCCTACCTGCCCTGTAGTGTCAAGCTCTTTGCAGATCCTTTGCAAGAAGCTCAGCTACCTCAGCTTCCTGGATTCCTTTCTTCTTTCTCTCTGAGGGCCTTCCTACAATTCCATAAACTGAACCATATGACCAGGTTCACAATGACTCAAGACTTTGGGTTGGGATTTTTAAAAGCTTTGATTTCATAGAGAGGCAAAATCATGAGCAACCATGCCTCAGTTTTATATCTGTAAAATGCAAACACTCTCTCATTTCAGGAGTGATTCAAATGACCCTAAACACATCAGGACACTCCAAGATGGAAGCCCGAAGGTGACACATTTTAGTAGAGATGTCTTTAAAAACCCAAATTATACAGTATGTGGGGGACCACAACTTCTTCTTTTCGGTACTGGGGATTAAACCAGGAGCATTTAACCACTGAGCCACATCTCCGGCCCTTTTTATATTTTACTTAGAGACAGGGTCACACAGAGTTGCTTAGGGCCTTGCTAAGTTGCTGAGCATGGCTTTGAACTGGTGATCCTCCTGCCTCAGCCTGCCGAGCTGCTAGGATTACAGGTGTGCGCCACCACTACCAGCCCTGGGACTGCAACTTCTTAATGAGGGAATTCTACCACTAGGTTTTGGGATAGGGAAGTTTTCAAGACATAATTTAAGAACAATGGAAAACAAGCTGGGAAATAAACATCTGAGACCTATGCCAATAGCAGTTATATACAGAAAAAAAGTTGTAAATAAATTCAGCCTATTTCAGGCAAGGTTACATAAAGTCAGAAATAATTCACAATGGATTCATAAATAAAAATCAGGTATGTTGATAAAACATGTGTATTGTTTTCAGAGTGATGTACAGGATAATTGTGCACTGTCCCATAAATCACCCTGTTGTACCACACTGTCATTGTAGGGCACCACTGCAACAAGCCAGGTGTGCTGACTCAAATCCAAAGTTTCTTACATCCTTTTGGCAAATTGCGGGTATGTGGGAGAAAGGACCTCTGATTTCAAGCACTATTTGGCAGACCATATGTAGAGGCAGCAATATGGGGCTTCCCCCCATCTGAAGGAGAATTTGGAAACAGGCAAAGTAGATTTTTCCCTGAGCATTAGAATAGTAAAATCAGCAAATACCCATCAAAACAAAGATATGCAAACTCATCTCAGTGAGAAAGAAAATCTCCTGGGATGAAGCAGGTTTGCCGAAAAGGCATTAGCATATTTAAAGAAGAACTGTGTCCACCAGCAATACAAGCGCCACTCAAAACCATCATAGAGGGGCTAGGGCTGTAGCTCAGTGATAGAGCGCTTGCCTCACAGGTGTGAGGGCCTGGGTTTGATCCTCAGCACCACATGAAAATAAGTAATAAAGATATTGTGTCCACCTACTATCTATCTATCTATCTATCTATCCACACACCATCATAGAAACTTACTCTGAAATATTCATCCAAGTCCTGCCCTATAGGAAAAGGGGAATCCAGCAGTACAGGGGCCAGATATGTCCCTACTGTGATTTTATTCATTAATATTCTGTTCTGATTCCATGGTTGCCAAGTAACCTTTGGACTAAGGTTTGGCTTCCTCTATAAACCTGGAGCAAGAGGATTTTTGTCTAAGTAACAATCTTTTTTTTTTTTTTTTTTTTTGGTATTGGTGATCAAACCCAGTATCTCTGGGCTACATCCCCAGCCCTTCCTTTATATTTTTTATTTTGAGACAAGTTCTTGCTAAATTGCTGAGGCTGACCTCGAACTTGCCATGTTCCTGCCTCAGCCTCCTGACTTGATAGGATTACAGGTGTGCACCACTACACCTGGAAATACACAAATCAGCTGTGTGTATGTGTGTGTCTGTGTGTCTGTGTGTGTCTGTGTGTGTGTGCCTGTTCCTGAGGGCTGAACCCCTTCCTGGTGAGCTGATAAACACAATTTCTCTATGTCTACTGGATGTTGCACTGTAGTGAATTCATCCAGGACAAATACCATCCTTGAGGCTCCAACTTAAACTTGGTGGCCTCCCACCACCTCCCAGGACAAGCAACCCAAGCCTTCATCATGAAGGGATTTGCTGTCCATGGCACATTCATACTCTGGCACAGGCTCACTTCCCTGGAAGAGCACATGCGAGTGAGTCACTCACCATTTCTCTTTGGTACAGTTTCATTTTACATCCCACAAGGAGGACAAATTTAAACTTCTGCTCTGTGGATTTGTGGAGGGTGTGACTGGGCCCCACCCAAGCACTAAAGACTTTCAAAACTGCCTATGAAGTACGGCAACTCTTTATCTTTTTTCTTTTTTCTTGGAACTTAGATCCTTCTAAAGTTTAAGAGGTTTTGTTACAGGGAGGGGGTTTGAGTCCCAGGACACAAACATTTTCAAAATTTTATTCACCAGGCATCATGTGAAAGCTAAATAATGCAAAACTGGAAACCTGTATTAAATAAAATATATGTAAGACCATTGTTTTGAATTGAGCTCCTGTACTAGGTTCCAACTGACCAAATCAAAATGGAGTCACTCAGGGCTGGGGCAGGGTAGAGCGCTTGCCTAGCATGTGTAAGGCACTGAGTTCGATTCTCAGCACCACATATAAATAAATAAAATACAAGTCCATCAACGACTAAAAAAGTATTTTTTAAAAATGGAGTCACTCATTCTAAGTGCCATGCAATCAAACTGAAACTTAAAAAACAAACAAACAAACAAAAAACCAGGAAAATCTCCAAACAGGACACTTTAAAAATAAATAAACAAACAGAAAACAACATAACAACAATAACAACAAACAATGGAGATTCACAATAACTGATTGGAGAAAAGGGCCACTGGCTGTGACTCTGCATAAGGAAGTCATCTCTGCTCTAACGATTACAAGGAAAGTAACTGAAGTAACTGATCTGCTTTTTTATTTTTTATTTTATTTTTTTGTATTATGCTGTTCCCTGTGCCTGCTTGAGCTATCATAAAAGCCAACTGTCCGGTCATCCTCAATGGAGCTCCCTCTGTTTTATAGACAGGATACTGCCTGATTCATGAATCAATTAAAAAAAAAAGCCAGTTCAATTTTTTAATTTCTTGAAACAATTTTTTGGGGCGTACCAGGGATTGAACTCAGGGCACTCGACCACTGGGCCACATCCCCAGCCCTATTTTTTATTTTAGAGATAGGGTCTCACTGAGTTGCTTGGCACCTCACTTTTCCTGAGGCTGGCTTTGAACTCATGATCCTCCTGCCTCAGTCTCCCAAGCCGCTGGGATTACAGGCACTACCATGGCCAGCTTGAAATTTCATTTTTAACACCAGCCTGTTAAACAAACCTAGGTAAGAATCTACTCCAACTCAGCAGGTGTCAATCTTTGCCCAAATTTGGTACTTATTTTCAACATTGTGTTGAAACACAATAACAATTTCAATTTATAAGTTCAAAAACGTGTACTTCCCATATAATTTAAAACATCTCCATTCCACTCCTGCAATCTTTCCACATCAGGCCAAAATCTTAAAGTTTCAACTCTTTCCCAATAATTCCTTTATCTAAAAGGCAGGGCAAAGAGGCAAGGAACATAACGTTAAATACTTTTCTATGTTATCTTTAACAATCTACCCAGTAACCTCTGGAGTCTGGTTATTATTTCCATTTTGTAAGCTAAAAGTGAGGCATTAGAAAGGTTTTGTAATGTGCTGAGGTCATATGGTTAGCACATTGCTGTGCTGGGACAAAACACTCAGTTTGTCCATTGTGAAAGCCAGCTGAATGATACAACAAAAACTGGCTGTGGTTTAGTTCTACATTGTTTTAAGAGGTATGTTTAAATATCTAAGTTTTATAAAAATAAAAAAAGATTCAATGTAGCCTAAATGAGAACTGTTTGGATCCTGCATGTTCTGTTTAATCCTTGCCTTGTTAAATATCTTGTCTCATTTTCCCAGGCACAGTTTCAAGTAGGACAGAAAATAAGAGCCTCTTATAATAAACTTTATAAACATGCAGCTGATCTCCTTTGTGTCTCTGGGTGCTGTATTCAGCTTGCATCATCTAGTGCTTCAGGTTGTCTTTGGTCATTATTTTTCCTTTTATTTGGTTATCTGAGTAACTCCTAGCACCACATATAGACTAGGGACCTTTGGAATTTGATTGGATGGATTTTTTTTTTTTTTTGGTAACGTTTGAAAAACTGTTCTCTCTCAATTACAGGCAAATTGGATTCCTCCTGTCTTAGGCCACTGACCATAGAAATAAGAAGTTGATGTACAGGAAACAGTGATTATTGCTCACCTCATGGGACTGATAGAATAGTTTCACTGTTGTCTCATATTAATTCATTCATTCATACAACCAGTATTATCTGAATGCCTGCTCCACGCCAGGTACTGTTCTAGGTGTTACAAGGCACACTTTAATTTCCACCTCTATTCTCTTTATTACAAATTATTATCCCCTGTGTTTAAGAACAGCCCGACATTGCTGGGTGTGGTGGCACACGCCTGTAATCGCAACGGCTCAGGAGGCTGAGGCATGAGGATCAAAAGTTCAAGACCAGCCTCAGCAATTTAGTGAGGCCCTAAGCAACTTAGCAAGACGCTGTCTTAAAATAAAAAGGACTGGGGATGTGGCTTCATGGTAAAATGCTGCTGGGTTCAATCCCTAGTTAAAAAAAAAAAAAAAATTAAAACAAAAATCCTGGAGACCATTGACAAAGACTTGGTTACACTTCTTCCCCATTGTGAGGACTCTCCCTGCAACCTTTCTCTCTGGTCACCTTCCCAGCTTCTTGTCATCATCTGTCTCTCTGGTCATGGGGTTTACTCCTCCATAAGTAGCTTCGCCACTGCTCAGTGGCTCTCAGCAGCAGGAAAGCTGGCCTTAACATTCCTTGTTCTGTCCTCTGGAGCTAAAGAGACTTTATTTGTATTGAATGTTCAGGTGTTTTATCAATACTATGTCATTTTTGCCCTCTCATTATCCAGTGAACCCAAAAGGATAATTTACATTTTAGAGGAGTTACACCTGGGGTTCCAGGCCATTCAAATAATAGATGATAAGAAAAGGTGTTTTCACAGGTCTGACTCTATAGACCTTTATATTGTATCCACATCAAATACAGGTGTGTGTACTTATACATATAATTAAGTATAAGCTAGGCACAGTGGTGCAAGCCTGTAATCCCAGTGGCTCTGGAGGTGAAGGCAGGAGGATCGTGAGTTCAAAGCCAGCCTCAGCAACTTAGGGAGGCCCTAAGCAACTTGGTGAGACCCTGTCTGTAAATAAAATATAAAAATGCGTTGAGAATGTGACTCAGTGGTTAAGCGCCCCTGGGTTTAATCCCCAGTACCAAAAAAAAAAAAAAGTATTAAGGCAGATGACAGTTTTAGAAGCTTTTCAAATAATAATGGAATGAAAACTTTAAATTGTCATGTTTCTTGCTGAGCTAGATGTTTTTTTTGTTCTTCATACCCTTAATATGGTACATGAGAAACACAAAACAACAATTATAAAAACACTCTTTTCCCAGATTCACCTTTTGACAGGGTCTCCCAGCCTTTCTGGTAGAGAACAACTTGACCCAGCTCTGTGGTAATGTCCCTTCGAGCAGACACATGGTCAGAGTCATGCCATCTCCAGCTGAGAGGGCAGAAGCCTTCCAACCAGGCACATTCTGTGCCCTGCTTTAGAACAGAACAGGGCCCAGCATCCTGGGAATGCAGGTGGGGAGGTCATGACTCATCTGACCACAATATAGACATGCATCCTGCCCTTGGGTTCCTCTGAATTCAGTGTCAGAGGAGGTTAGACATAATGGCTCCGTTTGGTTATGTCTATCTGAGTGCAGCAATATTAAGCCTATCTAGTCTATAACAATAAGGAGAGAAAGGAAGGCCAGAACTAACTCTTTCAGCTTTTGTGATGAATGGAAAACACTATGGACTTTCATTCAAAGCTTAACATGAGGTTGGCACAGCTCTGACATGTTTTTTTTCCAAGACCTCCATGGCAGCTACTCATGCTAGTAGGGGTTGTGCCCCCAAACTTAAACACAGCTCTTTTTTTGCTCACTCAGAGTTGATTTTCCCCTGCTTCAGATCATACTGTTAAGCAAGCCACAGCTGAGAGAGCAATTCCAAGGATGAAATGTGAGCACCCAAAGAAAGCAGAAGTGGAAATGGGGGAGGGCGTGTGGATATTTGTTCCCAGAAAGAGTACATTTCCTCCATGGTGGTTGGATTTGTCAGGGTAAAGAAGACTTTGGAGAGTGCCCAGCCCACACCTTCATTCTGTAGGTAAGAAACATTTCTGTCTACAGATAAGTGATGGGTCCCTCTTCTGGGTAATATGCAGGGTCAAAATGTGTTGGGTTCTCATCTGACCCAACGTCTGAAAGATGCTGACATCATTGACGGTACAGGTACACCCCAGGACCGGAGAATCCATGCCATCCTGCCAAGGAGAATCGGCAAAGGTCCAGACCTAAAAAATGGCACAAGCAATTTCTCAGCTTAGTTAATAATGGTCATTCAGAGGAGCAGAACCTTCTTCTACAAGGACCACACCATTCTCCCTCCATAAAAAAGTACCTGGAGCCCTGGGACAGAACCCTTTGGATTTACAATCCTTGTAGTCACACTTTCTAACTATGTGATTTGAACCAAGGCAAAGTCTCTTGTGCCTTACTCCTTGCTTATGTGGAATTTATGACAATAGTTCCTTTATAATGTTGTTACAAAGATTAATCACATAAAGTACATGAGATCACAAACACATATTTACTCAATAAATTCTAGCTACTCTTTTTGTATTACTATTTGCTCCAGGACAACCTGGACCCAGTGTACGAGAACAGGCTCCAATGTGCCATGAGACTGAAAAAAGACAGACAGATCCAGGATCGCACAGAGCGCAATGGAGGACTTACTGATTAAATGTGACAGCAAGATAAGGTGATTCTCATGATTTGGGTCAAAAAGACAGGGCCTTATAAAGTGGCTAGGACAAAAGGATCTTCACCCAAGCAAGAAGAGACCTAATTTCTCTCAAGCTAATATCAAAGAGTCAGGCCTGTTCTTGGCATTAGGGTCCAGATGTCCATCTCCACAGAATACTGAAATGGTTTGTGTCTATTTGGGATAAGCTGGGAAACTATGCAGGGAAAATCATCAGGATTACTCAGGGGCAATCATGGCAGTTAGGACTCAAGATGGCTGCAGTCACGTCAGGGCTAAATCCATACACTATTCTGTCCAAGTAACCTTGGTCCACTACATCTACATATTCTAGATTATCTGTTTAGTGAGCTCTTGACAGTTAAATAGGTACAGGGTTTCAGTTTTATATGATGAAAAAAGTTCTATGGTTGGTGATGGCTACAACACAATGTCATGTACCTAATGCCACTGCACTGTACACTTTAACAAGTTAATAGGGCTGGGGATGTGGCTCAAGCGGTAGCGCGCTCGCCTGGCATGCGTGCGGCCCGGGTTCGATCCTCAGCACCACATGCCAACAAAGATGTTGTGTCCACCGAGAACTAAAATAAATAAATAAATAAATTCTCTCTCTCTCTCTCTCTCTCTCCCTCTCCTCTCTCTTTAAAAAAAAAAAAAAAAAAAAAAAAAAAAACAAGTTAAGATACTAAATATTATCTTGTGTGTATTTTACTATAATCAAAAAATATCTTACATGTGAGCTCCTAAAAACAAAACAAAACAAAACAAACAAACAAACAAAAAACACCTCTAACCTCTTAGGATCTGTGCATTTTGTGGTATGCATATTTTACCTCAATCAAGATTACTTCTATACATATATACAACCTGAGGTCAAGGTCTCAGCCTTGTGAGCTTATGATCACCTCTCACAGGAAGCATCTACGGTTACCCTTTCTCTTACAATGTTTTCCAGAGAAATTAAAATCTACTCCGTGTTTCTTGACAAAATCCTGATTATCCTTGGAGGCAAGGCAAAATCCAACTGAGTGAAATCCAAAAATCCACGGCTTTTGCACAGCATCGTGGTTAAAATCACGTCTCTTCAGGTTTAACAATTATCTAAAGAGAAAATCTGACAAGCATGTTAGGTTCTGCCACAGGGTTACATCATACTTCCTGGTTGTTATCAGAATTATTTTAAAATCAAAACCTCACAAGAAAACATGCAAAGTCACTCAATTCCATTTTCCTCCTTCAGACACATCATAAGTCTTAAAGATAAAGCAAGCGTCCCTCATCAGAATAAAAGTAAGAACCCAGATTCTAGTACATGGCCTTTCTCTTACAATGTTTTCCAGAGAAATTAAAATCTAATCCGTGTTTCTTGACGAAATCCTGACTATGCAGGAACGGAACAGGACAAGTTGGCTCTAAATAAGATCAAGGGTTGTGAAGAAAAGGGAAACTTGTACATTGTTGGTGGGAATATTAGAACAGCCATTATGGAAAACAGTACGGAACTTCCTCACAAATCTAAAAACAGGGCTGAGGGTGTAGCCCAGTGGTAGAGCACTTGCCTAGCATGTCTGATTGAGGCCTTCAATCCTGGGACCATCACTACCACGACCACCACAAAAAAGGAAAAAAAAAAAAACAAACTAAAAGCAAAATTACTGTATGATCTAACAGCCTTACTTCTGGATACTTACAAAGGTTTGAAATCAGTATGTTGAAGAGATATCTGCATCTCCAAGTTCATTGCGGCACTATTCACAGTAGCCAAGTTATGAAATCAACCTAAATGTATAGACAAAGAAACTGTGGTATACATACAATGGAATACTTTTTAGGTATTTTTTGGTACTGCGAATTGAACCCAGTGGTGTTTTACCACTGTTGCACATCCCCAACCCTTTTTATTTTTTACTTTTTAGACAAGGTTTTTCTAAGTAGTTGAAGGCCTCACTAAGTTGCTGAGGCTGACCTGGAATTTGTGATCTTCCTGCCTCAGGTTTCTGAGTTGCTGGCATTACAGGTGTGTATGGCTGCACCCCTCAATTTAGCTTTAAAATTTTTTTGTCATTTACAATAATATGAGTTGAAGCAGAGAACATTATGCCAAGTTAAATAAGGCAAGGACAGAAAGACAGAACCTCTTACATGTGGAATCGAAAACACTCTAACCCCCAAAGCAGAGGTTACCATGAGAGGTCTGGGGTTGTAGCTCAGTAGTAGAACACTTGCCTAGCACGTGTAAGGCACTGGGTTTGATCCTCAGCATAAAAAATATATAAATAAAATCAAGTTATTCTGTCCATCTACAAAGATAGATAGATAGATAGATAGACAGACAGACAGACAGAGAGACAGATAGATAGATAGATAGAGGTTACCATTAGAGGTTGGGAGGGTAGGGGGAATAGAAAGACCATGGCCAAAGGGTACAAAAGCCCTAATTACACCAGAGGAATCTGGGAGTTTGACTTGTTTACCCTATAATGTGGTTAATATGGTAAATAATAAAGTATTATGCATTTCAAATTCATAAAGAGTAAATTTCAAATGTTCTCGCCACCAAAAAATAGTATTTGAGGTTATCGATATGTTAATATGATTTAATTTTTCTGGATTTTATTCATAAGTCATACTATCACTTTGTACCCCACAGATATACACAACTATTCTTCTTTGCATTCACAATTTGAAAAATAAAGATTTAAAAAGTAAATTACAGTGGGGAAGGGATTGGTGGTGCCTCAGTCATGTGGCCAGGCTTCCAGTCATCTTGCTAGGTTTTCTTACCTGTAGGTGGGAATACACATGTGCGCAGCCCAGTCCTTTCTTTCTGGCTGTATAGGCACCCCACCACCACATCTGTTTTAATAGCAGCTTAGTTTTCCTTCCCAGATTTACATAGGAAGCCAGCAGAGGGTAAACACTTCTCTCTCCAATGTCTGGCTTTATTCTGAGGCCTCTGTGTCCTGCCAATGATCCCCTCCCAGCTCTGCGGGCAGCTAGCTCCTCCTCCCCCTGGACAAGCCACACCCTCACTGGGCCAGGGCTGGGTTCCCTCCCCAAATCTTTCCAGAATCCAAGCTGACTTTGGCAGAAGAACACAAAAACAGAACTGTTAAATTTCTTCCATAGTGGATTTCTGATTCACACAGGAAATTTGCTATTTTCTGATGAAGTTCCTATCAATTTCTTTTTGAAAGCCTTGTGAAGGCACAGAGAGAAGGAAGACTTTCATGACAAAACTCAGAATTCTGACTAGAACTGATGTGAGATCATGTCTGAAGCTGGGAGGAATTGAAAATAACTTAAGGCAGATGATGCTGGATAACGTGTGTGTGTGTGTGTAAGATAGTTTTCTTTTAAAATATTTATTTTTTAGCTGTAGTTGGACACAATATCTCTATTTATTTACTTACATGTGGTGCTGAGGATCGAACCCAGGGCCTCACATGTGCTAGGCGGGTGCTCTACCGCTGAGCCACAACCCCAGCCCTATAAGATAGTTTTCTCCCAGCTCTGTCAAATATGGGGATCTATCTAGAAAACTCTACCCCACCTCACCCTACTGCCTCTGAGGTGAAAAGTTATGACATAGGCCAATTACTGGTGCCATTTTCTCCCACACCTGCCAAGGGGTGTTGGTGTGGCAACCATGATGGCAGAAGAGATGCAGGGAGATGTGTTCAGTGAGAAAAACCCTAGGAGAAATGCATGCTGGGAGGTATATTTTATACACTGTGTGTACACTTTATGCGTGTGTTGGTATTTTTTTTTTCCTCAGACAACCAATCATTAACAGAGGAAAAAAAGAAAACCCAGTAGAAACTGGGAATCAGACCAGTACTGTACAAACAATCCCTTTCCTGCCATAAAGCTGAGGCCAACACCAAAAGGTACCCAGGGCAGGCCTCGGGTGTTTTGTTCACCTGTTGTTTTTTGTTGTTGTTGTTTTTGTTTTGGCACTGGGGATTGAACTCAGGGTCACTCAACCACTGAGCCACATACCCAGTCCTCTTTTGTATTTTATTTAGAGATGGGGTCTCACTGAGTTGCTTAGTGCCCTCACACTTGCTGAGGCTGGCTTTGAACCCACAATCTTCCTGCCTCAGCCTCCCAAGCTGCTGGGATTACAGGCGTGCGCCACCATGCCTGGCTGTTCACCTGTCTTTTTGATAAGCAGCCTCCATACCTGCATTGACAACACAGTGGCCACAAGTCACCTGTGGTTACTGAGCAACTGATACGTGGTTAGAGCAATGGAGAAACCACATTTTAAATTTTATATCATTCTAATTAATTAAATTTTAAAATTGATGTAACATGTTTTCCCATTACACAGAACTTCATTGCTTCCATAGGGCGACATTTCATTTTAACCCTTGCCTGGGCAGTGTACCCAGCAGGCATATGGCTGGTAACCACTAATCTATTTGGTGCCAGCATCTTTCTTTGCTTTGGATGTTTTCCTAGGCACTGATGTGATATTTTAAATGTATTTATTTGAATATGATTTGCAGGCAGCATAAGTTACACTGGTAACTATGTAAATTGTCATAATTCCATTTTCTTTTTTCTTACTACTTTAATAAGTATAATATAATTAAGTTCTTTTCTAGTTTAAAAAATAAGTGCAGACATTACAATTTTTTAAATGAAGACTTGTTTCCTTCTTCAATAATTATGACAGCTAATGCTGACCAAAAACCCATCACAGTCAGATCCTGTCTTTAATAACTCACATGCATGGTTATTATCTCTTTAAATCTCACAAAAAAAAAGTTTATTTATCTTCTTAGTGTCTTCATTTCCCCATTTTTCTAAAAGGAAGGAAGGAAAGAGGGAAGAAAGGAAGGGAGGCAGGCAGATAAAACATGGCCTCATGACAGGGCAAAAGGATCAAAACCTCAGAATATTTAAAGGACAAGCCTATTCTGAAAAAAAAAAACAATTTAATCATTCAGGAAAAAAAAACCCTCAGAATACTATTGGGCACCCTCAATGTTTGACAGAATAACTTTAACAATAACAATAACAAAACATTCTTTTGCCATTCATATGTTCATGTAAGTTTTCATTGATCATTCAAGTACCAAGGACTATGGAGACATTTAGCCCAAATCTGTTCATGGGAGCAGATGGGAGGCATATCTGGGAGAGGATGAGTTTTAAAGGATGGGTAACTGCTACCTGGACACAGAAGAAAACTAATTCATTCCAAGCAGAACAAATAGCTGAACCAAGTATCTGCTTATGTGTGTGTTTGGTGGTAGGCAGAAACCAGTCACAACTAAGCAGTTTTAATTTATCCTAGGCAATTGGGCACCTTTAGGAAATTTGGGGTTAGGCTGAAGAGTGACAGTACTAAGAACAGTAAGAGGTTTTAAATTATTGCCACCTTGGCACAGGTTAAGAATATGCTGGCTTTGGTAAGAAGTAATAAGGGCCTGAACAAGAACAGTAATAAGGATGGAAATGAAAGGACAGATTTGAGAAATGTTAAAGAGAGCAGACAGAACTGTGTCCCAGTTTTGTTAGTGAAGGTAGAGAGTCAAGCATGGAACCTACTTCTTGTTTGGACAACTGGGTATTGGCATCCCATCCATTCGTTCTTGGATATGTTGAGTTCCAGCTAACTATACAACATCGGAGTGGATCTCCAGTGGGACTCCAGAGTTGAGAAGAGGGCTAAGGGTGTAGGTCAGTGGTAGAGCATATGCAAGGCCCTGGGTTCAGTCCCCAACATCAAAAACAAATAAATTTTTTTAAAAAAACCCTTAATAAATTTAGGCAATAGATTTAACTAGACATTTCTCAAAAAAAGACAAGTACACAAAAATTGTGCAGCATCATGAACCATCAGGGAAACGCAAATCAAAACCTTGCTCCAACAAGAATAGCTATTATCAAAAAGATTAAAGATGAGAAGTGCTGGTGAGGGTGTGGAGAATCAGGATAGTGGGAATGTAAATTAGTACAGCCATTATGGAAAAACAGTACGGAGGTTCCTCAAAAAATTAAAATAGAACTACCATGTGACTCAGTAATCCTCCCACAGCGTATAGGTCCAAAGGAAATGAAATCCATACGTCAAAGAGACGTCTGCATGCCCATGTTCACTACAACAGTATGCACAATAGCCCAAAATGGACACAATCCGAGGGTCTATCAACTGATGAATGGATACAGAAAATATAGAACATGCACACAATGGAATTCTATCATGAAAAAGACTGAAATTCTGTCATTTGAGGCAATATAGATGGAACCGGAGACCATTATGTTAAGCAAAGTAACTCAGGCACAGAAAGACAAGTACCATATGATCTCACTCACATGTGGAAACTAAAAAAGTCAATGTCATGGAAGTCTAGAGTAGAATGGTGGTTACCTGAGCCTTGGGGGAGTAGTATGGGGAAAAGTTGATCAATGAGTACTAAATTACAATTAGAAAACAGTAAGAAGTTCTGGCGTGCTATTGCACAGTAAGGTGACTATCAATATCAATAATATATGTACATTTCAAAAAACTACAAGGATCTTGAAAGTTTTCATTAGAAAAAAATGATATATGTTTGAGGTGACATTTACTTTGATTTAAACATTATACAGTGTATACATGTATTGACACATTATATGGTATCCCATTGATAAGTTTAATTTTTATTTTTTTATGTTAAAAAATTTTTTTAAAGGAAGGGAAAAATATGCTTCCTAAAAATAAATAAATAGAAAAAACAAGCTGAGAAGAAAGGTCTAAGTCAAAATAAAGATTTTGAAGACACTCAGCACAGGTAGTTGAAGTCTCAAATTAGCTAAGTTTTCATAGGAAAGAAAAAAAGACACACCCAAATACATATGTAGAAATTTCTTCTTGGCTCTGAGAAGCCTGCTGGATAGAGGATGAGTTCTAAATTTATCTTATTTACTACTCTAACCTCATTGGCCAGCAAAGCGCCTGACATGTCATAATTTATTCTAAATAATTGTTTGTGTGAACATACTTATTTCCTTAGGTTTGAAAATAACATAATATTCTAAACAGGAGATGAAAAATGACTAGCACAATAACAAATCCTTTAAGATGAATGATTCTGGTTTAAATATCCCATACTTAGGACATCAAGGTCAAGATTAATTTTCTAGGATCCTTCTTTTCTTCCAGTTTAATCAAGTAAAAAGAAATTTTTGATTTTAAAAACATATGTGAGGGCTGGGGTTGTAGCTCAGTGGTAGAGCACTTGCCTAGCTTGTGTAAGGCACTAGGTTCCATCCTCAGCACCACGTAAAAATAAATAAATTAAATAAAGGCATTCTGGCCATCTACAAAAAAAAATGTGTATATCTAACAGGGCTTACCAAATCATATCTAAATATCATTTTCCCCCTACTGCTTGGTTTCCACTAAATTGTTTTTACATAAAAATAGAATGCTTCTAAAAGAAACAAAGATCTTTTACAGAGGTCATAGAAAATTTAATCTAACACCTTAAGAAGTCACAGAAAAGATAAAACAATATTAGTTTACTTTTTTACAAACAACCTTTATTTATTTTTTTAAATTTTATTTATTTGTTTATTTGTTTATTTATTTAATTTTGGTACCAAGGATTCAACTCAGAGACACTACATCCCCAGCTCTATTTTTTTTTTTTTGTAGTTTATTCACAGAAGGGTCTCACTCAGTTGCTTAGTGCCTCGCACTTGCTAAGGCTGGTTTTGAACTCGCAATTCTCCCGTCTCAGCCTCCCAAGCTGCTGGGATTACAGGTGTGCAACACCATACCCAGCTCAACCTTTATTTATTTTGAATTTAAAAAATAATGTATGTACATGACAGAATGAATTATTTGGCTTTATTTCTGTTTTAGCAACCTCAAGATTGGACAGTAGTAACAATGAAGTATGGATCACAGACTGTTAGCACTAACTTTGTCACTATAACTTCACTTCCCCCCTGTTATTATTTAAGTTGCCTGTGTGATCTGATAAACTCCTTTCCCAAACTCCAAAGAATGGGGAGAGGCAGAATTTTTCACGGCAAGGTTGAAAATAATTGATCTTCCATGTCTACAAATGGAAAAGATTAACTTTCATGGAATTTGAGAGACTGGAAGGTCTTTAGCAATCTATTTTCCCTTTCATTTTATTTGATAAATTATTAAATCAGCTTTAAACACAGAAAAGAACATCTTAAAACAATGTAAACATACCATCTACTTTTATTTTCTGGTTGCTTTAGTGTTTTAGCATAGTAGTAATCACAGTGTGTATATGAGTTTTGTGTCTACTCTTTCCAGTTAACTTTCCACAGTCTACACTATCACCATCACCATATTTATATTCTTTTTTTTTTTTTTTTTTTTTTGGTGGTGGTGGTACTGGGGATTGAACACAGGAGTGCTCTACCAGTGAGCTACATTGTCAGCCCTTTTTATTTTATTTTGAGACAGGGTCTCAATAAGTTGTTGAGGCTGGCCTGGAATTCATGATCCTCCTGCCTCGGCCTCTCAAGCAGCATGCTCACCTGACTCAAATTTATCATTTTATAGAATTTTTATTCATCCATCATTGATATAATTTACTCAATGTCCATATTATTAGTTGCTCAACATTTTTGGAGGGGAACTGGGGATTGAACCTGGGGTCACATTAACATGAGCTATACCCTCAGTCCTTTTATTTATTTTTTGAGACTAGGTCTTGAACTTGTGATCCTCCTGCCTCAGCCTTCTGAGTCACTGGAATTACAAGTATGCACCACAGTTTTTTTTTTCTTTTTTGATACCATAACAACAATCTTTATAATTAGCTTTATGGATATTTTCTTCTTCTTTTGACTCATTATTTTTGATGTATAATTATGAATATTTCCAGTTGTCCTCCAAATTTATAATGATGTGCAAAGCCCAGCCAGCCATCTGCCAGCTTGCTTTCTTGCTTATTTATTTATAATTTAATACTTAAATGTTATATTAAAACTTCTTATTAATTTGCCTTTTCCAATTAGTAGTAGGAACATTAAATCTTTCTCTTTTTTACCTACTTATATTCCTTCTTGTGAATTATCAGTTAGCATTTTTTGCTCATTTTTAGGATCTTCATGCTTTACTAATAGTTATATAAGTTGTGAATATATTATAAAATTTAATGTCTTATACCTAAAAATTAATCATAAATATTTTCCAATGTAATATCTTCCTTATAGTTTTATACAGTCAAAACATAGGAGAAAAATTTTAAATCAGACCTGTCCATCTTTTCCTCTTTTGTACTCCTCTCTTTTATTGGTTCAATGGTTTAAAAAGTCTCATTTTTGGTGAAATGTTGATAATTGTTTAGTTGGATGGGGTTCATTTTGCTGTTCTCTATTTAGGTATATATTGGAAATTTCCCGTAATAAAACTTAAAAAAAAAAATCTTACCCAATTGCTAGAATAATCGTTTTGTTTTATTCCTACTAGTTTCTCTCTCTCATCCCCTTCATTTTAGAGTTGAAGAAACTCTTGCCCATAAGGTTAAATCAACTTGCTTACTGTGTGAGTCATCTTGTTCCCCTCCCCAATGAATAAACTTACTCACAACCTCTTCTTTTTTAGACACAGCAAAAATACCCAAAGGCACGGCTATTTGAAAAGGGCAGAGCTCAGTTAAAGAAAGTTGAGCTGGTAGGTCCCACAAACCTTCCGCAACCCCACCCACTAGAAATGGTAGGGCTGGGGGTGTGCTGATCAGCCTAACAGGCAACTCTCCAAGGAAAGAACTCTGAATTCTAGCCATTTCTTTGGTGAAGGATTTCAAGACTAATGTAATATCCCTGAACTCAAAGTCGGGAATAGAAGGGCAGTAGCATACTCTTTCATGCTATTTCTACCGTATGCATGTAATAGATAACAGATCTCAGTAAAAGATAATAAAGAGAGCCTAGGGATATAGCTCTTTGGTAGAGTGCTGGGTTCAAGCCTCAGCACCACACACACACAAAAAAAAGTAATAAAGAATCAGGGAATGAGTTGTCCAAAATATAACATATCTACAGATATTTATATTTTAATATAATGTAGTGAATCATAAGTTCATATGCTTTAATTTTAAATAATGGCTATAGTTAACAATCAAGTTGCAAAACCCTTAATTCCCCACCACCACCAATGTTGGGGCCTGAAGCCAAGGCCTTGTGTATGCTAAGCAAGTGCTTTACCACTGAGCCACATTCTGATCTAAATATCTAACCATCACCTCTCAATGGGCTGGTATAAGAATACTGCAACACACCACTGAGAGACAAATAGTAATGAAAGTACAATTTATATTTTCAAGGGTGGTATGACACAAAATTTATCATTAGCAATTCAGTGACATTAAGTCTATTCACAGTGCCTTGCTACCAGAACCAATGTCTCGTCCTAGAGCCTTTCCGTCACCCCACTGGAACCTCTGTCCACATTGAACACTAGCTCCCTCTTTCCCCTTCATCCCAGCCTTTGGTAACTTCTACTTTTTGTCTCTAGGAATTTGACTGCTCTAGATACCTCATAGAATAAAATCACATAATATTTGTCCTTTTTGTGTGTGGATTATTACATTTAGTATAATATTTTCAAGTTTCATCCATTTTGTAGCATGTATCAGAATTTCATTCCTTTTTAAGTTTGAAGCTAGATTATAAGTCCAACTTTTAGGATCATAGTTAGTATCCAAACAACCCTCCATGGCCTTCTCATGGCCAAAGAATAAGCCCAGCCCACAATCAGAAAGTACAGAAGATCAGGTGAATCAGACCAGACATGGGGAGACCAGAGGGCAGGTGTCAGCAGGGCAACTTTAATAGGAGGCACAAAAGAACTTGGAAAAGTGGAATGTGCCACATATACAATTACATCCTATTATATCATTTTTCTCCATAAATTCAGATCCGTATTTCAATCTGAAAGAAGTTCACCCACTTCAGTGAGTGCACTAGAATAGTTGTTCTTAAAGTCGAATTCACTGACCCAACAGCATCACCAGCACGTGGGACCTTATTTAAAGTACAAATTCTTGGGCTGGGGTTGTAGCTCAGTGGTAGAGTGCTTGCTTAGAACATTTGAGGCATTGGGTTCAATCCTAAGCACCACATGAAAATAAATAAATAAAATACAGGTATTGCATCCCTCTATAACTAAAAAAAATTTTTTAAAAAAGTACAAACTCTTGGGCCTAATCTCATACCTAAAGAATCTAAAACTCTGAAGGTGAGACCCAGCAGTTTGGATTTTAGGATGCTTTTCCAGATGATTCTGATGCATTCTTGAGTTTGAGAATTTTGGTTCTATTGATGCCTGAAAAGTTCTATAAAATACCCCATGGGCGTTTCATAGGTGTGAACTATCATTCATGATCTTACATCAAATATAAGGGAAGAGATTATATCAATAAGGGGAATGCATAAACATGAAGTCCATAAAAATTGTGCTTTCCAAAGATTACGTAAATATTAAAATTCTCAAAACATCCATTGAAATATGCATTACTCCTAATTGGCCTAATCTGTTTTACAGTGTCTGTGAAACTCCAAGTTCAATTTTCTTCACACACATGGGTATTGGTATAGACTGTAACAGGGAGCAGGCAGAGAATCCAGAAAAAGCTGAGTTCCAGTTCCTGCTCTGTCTTCTAGATTTAACCCACACTGAAAACTGACTTATTCTGGCATAAAACTGGGATGGTAGAGGCTATTGTGCAGGATTTCTTCAAGAACAAGCAATATTGGTTCAGTGTTAGAATGTTTGCCTAGCAAGTGTGAGGCACTGGGTTCAATTCTCAGCACCATATATAAATAAATGAATAAAATAAAGTTCCATCAACATAAAAAAAAAGAATAGGCAATATCATCAACCTTCATTACAACTTCTTTCCTCCTTAAGATAACCTTCTTTCTGTTTAGGGATTAGTCTTGGCAAACCAGGAAGGTGGGGCTGGTCCCAGGAGGTTATAATAATTGGGTCAAGGCAGCCCCATTCCAACTGCCATGAATCACTTAAGTGTGGCCCTGTGACCCACTTCCGGACAGTGAGAAATAAGGATAAACCTTCTTAGAGTCTTCCAGGAAAGAAATTTCTCCAGTCTAAAAAAGAAAAGTTGGTCTCCCAACTTCCCCTTTCTTCTGGTCTTGGATATTGTCAGGTTATGATATTTGCAGTTATGGATTCTAACTAATGGAGACGGTAAGCCACTTAGCATGGTATCTGGGGGAAGTCTCAAAGTGTGCAAATGTTACCTGGGTGCATTTAGAAATATAAATTGGAGGGTGGGGAGCAATACCCTGAAATCTAAAACCTAAGTCAGTAAATCTTGGGTGGGACCCAGAGGCCTTATTCATTAGGCTTAAATAAGTATTCATGATTATTCTCCTCACAGCATAGTCCAGTCTGACTCTTATGCAGGTGGCCTTCAGATCCCAGTTCCAGAACTGTCATTTGCTGTATGTACAGGTATTTAAATATTCATTTTGCCCCTATTGTCTACTAGGCATTGAGGAAGAAACAAAGATGGAAGAGACACCATCTTGCTCTCAAGGAGTAGGTAACCTAGTCAGAGAAACAACAGGTGTAGAGCTAATCTAATGATAGAGCAGCATGTAAGAACTCTCATTGGGGCTGGAAGGTGGCAGGAGATAGAGTAAAATGTTCCTTGAGAGATTCAAAGAGCTCTCATTTGACTTGGGCTTTGAACAACAATGCATTTCAATAGGAAAAAAGTTTTCCAGTCAGGAAGGTCCATAAAAATGAAGCTTCAGCTATGGCTACAAATCATAAGATTTATTTGGAAAAAGAGTATTTAGTTTGGAGTTGGCCTGGAATATAGGGACACTATGAAGAGGTCAACAGGCACAAAAACTACAAAAGCAGTTTTCAAAACTGAATCATTTTGTGGCAGGCCAGGCTTGGAGGCTGGATGACCTTTTCCAGGTCATGGGAAATCATCCATTCACCCAGCACATCTCTAGCAGGCACCTACGAGGTGCTCAGCATAGTGCTAGGTCAGAGGATAGGGGCTGCATGGTCTCTGCCCTCAGATGGGCTCAGGATCTGATGAGTAGCAGAGACAGGCATGTGACCAGACATAATGACGTCTGAACAGCGTTGCAGAGGGAAATCATGGAGAGACACAGGAGCACATATGATAGGCCTCTTTCCCAGATGAAGTCAACCAGATGAATTCTGGTGACACGGCCAGGTTTAGCGCAGGGAAGCAGTCGTGTTTCTCTGAGTTTTGAAATCTTTGCCTTCATTCCCTTCCTGGTATCTGGTCAGCACTTTTAATTTTATCCAAACCATTTACAACATAACTGCATCAGACAATGGAGCGGATATAAAAGAAAATAGGATTTATAGTCCAGGCCAGTTCTTACTATGGGATCCTTGGACCATCTAGGACCTGTTACCCAAAACAGATCTGTTCCATCTCCCACAGCTTACAAAAGAACTTCAGTTTCTGAGACCCTCCAGCTCCATTTTCTGGGACTACCCAGCTCTGGTCCATGAGCTGCAACTCCAGCATGCCTTGGCCTTGCTCTGTGAACCCTGTGCACATGCATAAGCCTTCTTCACTTATCCCATCCTCAATGTAAAGGCTACCCCTCCTGGAAGCCTTCTCTGACCATCCATGATGAACCTAAGCATACCTCTTGTTATTCCATGAGAGTCTGTACATAGTGAATCAAACCACTTATACAATCCTGCGATGCGGGGAGGAGAGGATAGGGAGAGAAAGACAACATCTATCCTAACTAATGGAGACTGTAAGCCACTTACATCTACTCAATAGGTCCTGACACCCCATTTACCTCCTCTCTCTGCTTCTGAAACACTGGATTATCTAAAAACACCAGATTGTTTAAAAACAGCTTTCCCCACCATCAAATTCAAGGCATCTTATATTCTTTTTGGAATCAGCTGGAGTACAGCCAAATGAATCAATAACCCAATGAAAACATATGGGAAGAATGAGCAGCTGCTACTGCATCTCATTAGACACTGGACCATGATTGCATGCTAGTTCTTTGTATACAAATAAGGAACTATAGGATCCTATGTTAATTCTGAGGTTGAAAAATTGGATAATTATAAATTCCTCATTTCTACTTCATTCTCCCTCTTCATAAACAATGTTAAGGGGCAGGTACTATCTGTAATTCTCTATTTAAAAAAAATAAATAGGTGATATATGAATATGATAAAAATTCATATGGTACAAAAAAAGTACATAGTTATAAGTCTGTAAGACTTTCACATCCTCCCATCCTCCTCTGAAGGCACACACTGTTATAATTTTCCTGTGTATCTTCCCAGAAGTATTTAGTGCATTAGCAAGTACATAAGAATATAGTGCCCATCATTTTCATATACAGAAATGGTAGCATACCATGCTAAACTATATTCTGCTTTTTTTAAAAAAGAAAAAAAACAATATACTTCAATATCATTCTATTCATTGCCTATCAAACTGAATCTTTTTTCAGTGTTACAAGGTATTGCATTACATGGATATTCCATAATTTAACCAGTCTTTCTCTGATTGATATTTTATTCCTTCTCAATCTTTTGCTATTAAAACAAGTCTGCAATGCATACATCCTGTACACATGCCTCTGTATACATGCCCAAGTATCACTAGGATAAACTATAACTGAAATGACTAGAACAAAGGTAAATGCATTTTTGTTGGTTTGACAAACATTGCCAAATTTCAGGGCAATTCTTAACGCAACATCTAGGAACTTTCTAGATATCCATGAGTGGGTTTAAAATGCTGTTTGTGAACCCCTTGAAACTGTATAAAAAACATGAAGTATGTATTTATTTTTCTTAAGAGAGGATCCATAGCTTTAATCACAGCCTTACAGGAATTTGTATCTCTAAGAGAATAAGAACCATTGGGTCAATAGGTCTTTGCACAATAGCAAACAGAAGAATAGCACAAGTCGACACTAAGTAGGATCCAGAGAAAACCTGCCTCAGCTCCCTGAAGAGGAGTGAGGGAGAAGATGCAGGGGGCTGATATTCACCCCTACTCCGTTCTCCAGCAGGGGCGGTTCAATTCCCCATCATAAGTCAGAATTTGTTCCCAGTAACCACAGGGCCCCTCTGTTAGCTTCTGGTAATGATTTGATTTGCTACTTCTTTAGGGGATTGAGCACCTTGACTCAGAGGAATGAATCCAGAGCCATAGGGTGGGGTGCAGTTTGGAGGTGTTCCCACTGTATGACAGGCCACACAGCTCATGCTCTGCAACTGGTTGTAAAAGGTTAATGCTGTGTGTGTGTGTGGGGGGGTGATATACAAAAGGTCTTTTACATAGTATTCACAGTCTGGCCTTTAGCTGCCATTTATCCCTGCTGCTAATTGTGAATATAACATTCACTTTAGTTTTTACACCAAGCACTGAACCAAGAAGCACTATGGCTGTTTACTGACTTCAAACTACTTGAACCTTTGAAAAGGAGTCTTCCAAGGTGGAGGATTAGGTTTCCACAGCAATATCCTTCAGTCTAGTTCAAACATGAACAAATTACTCCCAATAAAACCAACAGGCCTTAAACAGAAATGCAAAATTCCTAAGGAAATTAATCTTCATGGATGGATCCATCTCAGTTTCAATTATATGAAACAACAACAACCAAAAACCTTTAGTTGGAATGCCATATGGCCTAGAGGTATTAAGCACTGTAAAACTAAGAGTTGAGTTTGGAGGAAAAAAATCTGTTAATCAAATTAAAAAGGAGATTGATAAAACAAAGAACTATTACTGAGAATGGAAAAGTTTTAGTATTTACCCCCATTACATAGAATTTTAGCATTTATTACATTACCTAGCATTTTGTAGCATGACCACAGGCCTAAATTCCCTTGGGAATATCACGTTTTAGTTAATGCTTTATTAAGTGTATCAAGTATGCATATATTTATATAAGCATTTCTTTCTTTTCTTTTTCTTTCTTTATTTTTTGATACTGGTGATTGAACCCAGGGGTACTTGACCACTGAGCCATATCTCCAGCCCTTTTTACTTTTTATTTTGAGACAGGGTCTGACTAAATTGCTAGGGCCTCACTGAGTTGCTGAGGCTGGCTTTGAACTTACGATCCTCCTGCCTCAGCCTCCCAATGCCGCTGAGATTAGAGTTATGTGCCACCACATGTGCTCATATAAGTATTTCTAAAGTATAGTTTCTCAAAGTGAGGCCTTAACAACACTTGAATCTGGGATCCCTTTAAACTCTCCTGGATCCCAACCTGTAATGTTGGATCAGAATTTTGGGGAGTGAGGCAAGAATCTGCATAGTATACAAGTTTCCTAGGGTCTTTAATGCACCCTGATTTGAGAACTAAAGCTTTAGAAGTCACCTTAGTTTAATGTTCTGCCCTTCACAGCCCCATCAGAAAAGGACTGCCATGACAGATGCATGTCACATACCTGCTCCCTGGGCAGAAGGGTCACAAGTTCAACACCAGCCTCAGCAATTTAGTCAGACCCTGTCCCCAAAACTAAAAATGGCAAGGCGAGGTTAAACATGACTAATCCCAGCAACAGAGGCTGAGTCAAGAGGATCACAAGTTCAAGGTCAGCCTCAACAATTTAGTAAGAACTTGTCTCAATAGAAAAAGAACTGAAGATATAGCTGAGTGGTAAAGCATTCGAGGTTCAATCCCCAGTATCAAAAATAAACAAGTAGAATAAAATAAAGGGCTGGGCATGTAGATCATGGGTAGAGTGCTTGCCTAGCATGCTCAAGGCCCTGGGTTCAATTTCCAGTGAAAGAAAAGTAAAGAAGAATCTGCTAAACCTCTGCCTAGACATCTACCTGGTAAGAGTCACCAACTCCAAGGACATCCAGACTACAGGTTTCAAAAGACATCTTTTTATTCAACCAAATGCACCATTTGAAAGACTCCTCCAAAACTCTACCCAACAATACAAAGACTGAATTTATTCCCTATTCTACATACCAAGCCCCTCAAGAATTTAGGGTCAACACTAGGTATGGTGACACACACCTGTAATTCCAGAAAGTAAGGACACTAAGGGAAGAGGGTCACAAGTTAGAGGCCAGTCTCAGCAACTTGGGGAGATCCTGTCTCAAAATAAAAAATTAAAAGGGCTAGGAATGTGGCTCAGCAGAACACCTCTGGACTCAATCCCCAGAACTGCAAAACAAAACAGATTTTAGAGTGTCCACTGTGTGCCCCTACACCCAAAACAACCTTCCCTTTCTTTTTTTTTAATATTCATTTTTTAGCTGTAGGTAGACACAATACTATTTATTTTTATTTTTTTATGCAGTGCTGAGGATCAAACCCAGGGCCTCACATGTGCTAGGCAAGCACTCTACCCTTGAGCCACAACTCCAGCCCCAACAACCTTCCCTTTCTAATCAAAACAACTCTACTTCTTTCACCTCTATTTCATTTGGCTCCTTGAGAAGAAGAAAGTCAAGAAAAATAGTTGATCAAGATTTAGTTAATAAGCCAGGATACCATAAATCTAGATACCAAATCACTATGAACCAGGCACTAATCAAATCATAGTATAACAGACAGGATAAAATGACAGGTTTTGGTGTCCACAATGGATTTAAGCCTCGGTTCCCAAGGGGTCTGACTTTGACCGAGGACCATGATTTGGGATGTGTAAAACAAGCTTAGTAACCTCACATCAGGTTGAAGTGAAGGTTAAATGAGAAGAGCCTAGGTTAACTGTTACTCAAAGTCGCTCCAGGGGAGACATGGAAGTACCTGCCAAACTGCATCCTCAAGTAGCCCTAACTGCAGGAAGAACAAACCCTCAGGGGCTAGATTGGGGCAAAATTGCAGCCCAAGGCCAAACAATACTTTTTCAAAGCTTTTTGTTTTAGATTAAAAACGCATATGATTTTTGGATTCTACTTCAAAATTTTTGTGATTGTTTTCATTTAAAACGTGGGGATTTTTGTTTTGTTTTGCAGTACTGGGATCAAACCTGGGGACTCACGCATGCTAGCAAAGTACTATATCACAGAGTTACATTCCCAACTTCCACCCCCACCCCCTCTATTTTTTTTTTTCATTTGTTACAGGGTCTCACTCTGTGATCTTCCTGCTTCAGCCTCCTGAGTAGCTGGTGTTATAGATGGGCACTACAATGCCCAGTATAAAAAAATGTTTTAAACCTTCAAATAATTGGGTAAAACTGATGACCAAGGAAAATCCCTTCTTGTTTTTTCTGTAGCTTCAAGTTCTCCCTGGCACACTGCCCACCATCCCCTGTGTCTACCACTCACCTTGATCTCCCTTGGAGAAGAGCTGACTTAGTCTACAAGCAGATTAGCAAGATCAGGAAAATAAATGAAAGCTGTACACAAAGAAACCTGCCTCAAGACACAAATCTGGGAACATCAAGGAAGTTCACCCTTTAAATGCTGAGGGTTGGTAGGTCCAGCCTGATGAAGAATGTTACCCTCTAAACTGCTCTGGAAGAAAAATTATATTTAACAAAGAGCAAGATTATCTAGGAGGAAATTCATAGACTCCCTTGGTCCTGTACTTTTATGTATGTGTGTGTATGTATCAAGTCCCTGATCTTGTCTTGGCCATATAGAACTCTAGGAAGTCATCTGCTTTTGGGTGGCTGTGGTTACCCATTTTCTCGTTCCTGTCCCCTTCCTCTCCAACTAGCTCTTCCACCTGTCATCTGAGAATTCCTTTGGTAACTAAAGAGTAGGGCTTGACCATGAGTAGCCATCTGCATGGAAGGGGCAGGTGGGATGTCCTGGAATTGATGGTCAGCTGGATGGACAATTTGAAGGACGGTACCCTATCCATCCTCCCACTATCTGCTGGAGAGAGCAGATGCCCAGTTTTCATGAAAGATACCAGTGACTCGTGACCCACAATTCTCTAAAACGCTCACAGGAGATCTGCATCTACTTGGAGAACACTATGAGTTGGTGGACTATTGGAAAGCCATTCTCTTTGGTCCCCAAGACTCCCAGCTGGTCAAAGAGAGGGGGAAAGTGAAATTGTGCCGCTGACAGACACACAACATGGGGCTCATATTTTAATAAGATTCTATGCGCCAGGCACTGTGTTGAGATCAGTAGATACACAGGGGAATAAAGAGGCAAAAGTCTAGGAAAAAGGAGTAAGTTTCTTAAAAGGAGAGAGAGTTAAAAAGTAAAACTAAGAGGTGTTAGACTGAGTTAGCTCCGGGCAGTATTAACTCCATCCTTGGGTTTTAACGCCCAAGCTCAGCACATGGACACTGACTGGCATCCTGAGCTCTACACTTTGCTCTGAGTGTCTTTCTGGATGGTGTCAGAGGGTAGAGGCTGTGATGTTTCCCTCTGGCCCATCCAGAGCGAGTCCCAGCCGGCTGGCCCTGCTCCACCCTGCGGGCCACTCAGGCCCGCCTGCAGGCCGGCGTCGGGCACCCTCTCCTGGGATCAGCTTGGGGACTGGCATCCCGAGAGGCGCTCCCGGGCCGCCACACCCCTCTCCCGGAGCCCAGGACCCCCGGGCCACGATCCCTTTACCTCTCGTGCGGAGACCCCGGCTTCGCTAGTACTCTGTGGCTGCGGAGGTCACACCCGCGTCCAGGTCCAGCAATGGGTCTTATCCCGTGCGGATCCGCCCCACTTCGGGGTGGAGACTGAGCCCGAGTTCCTGGTTGTCTCTCTGCCCACGGAACCGGAAAGTCCCTCCCAAAACAAAGCGCACCTGGAGCCCCAGACGCCCACGAGAAGCCGGCCTGGCCCCGAGTGGGCTGCTCCCGCACGTGCCCGAGCCCCAGGCGGCGACCAGTCCCCGGATCCCGGGGTCCCGACTCCCGCGCCTCGTCCCGCTGCCGAGATCGCCCAGCCGGCCTGGCACCTCCAGCCCCGCTCCGGCCCCCGCAGAGTGGACCAATGTGTTCGCAAGTTATCGGGTGTCCCGATGTCCCCACCGGTGTCACCCAAGCCCGGCGACCTCGCCCTCTCCCTCCCTGCGTGGGCAGCGCCCAGTTCAGTGCCCTGTCCCGAGTCACGCTTGGAATCCCAGCCTTCTCCCTGGAAAAAGGCACTTTCTCACTCCAGCAGGATCATGGGGAGCCTGTGGCTGGAAAAGTAGAAAGTGAAATCTGAATGGCACTTTTCATTTCCCTCTGTCACAATAAAACATACATTCCAAAAAGTGTCCAGCGGTTCCACATCTTCCTTGAGGAAAAAAATTCTCCCTCCTGTTGCACCTAGCAGGTGAGAGAAACTTCGAGAATAGAAAATTGGGAGCAGAGCTGATCTTTCTCTCTTAAGCCTGTAAACACTAGTAGGACACACTTTGGTGTGTTCATATCTTCTTACCCCCACTGAACACAACACTCCTGAAGCCACTTACTAGGTCTAGGTTGTCTTTGTGCCTGCGCAGGATTCTGTTTCTGGCACATCGTAGGTGCTCAGTGAATGCTGGAGAGAAATCTGTTGCAACTACCAGCAAATTTTAATTTTATTTGACAAAGGATAGGTAGCTTTGGGGAATGTTTGCTATTCAACGGACCAAAATCCAAGTGGTTATTAAAACCTTTAAAGGTGGAGAGGCAACATTAAATTACTTCATAAACATGTAGCTAGAGGAGGTGGTTTAATGTGGTTCAGAGCATGAGTTTTAGGATCCAGACTTGGTTCTGTCCTTTATATATATTTGATAACCTAAAAGTTTCTGAGTTTCTGTTTAGGAACTGACCTTGAGGAAACAAAATTAACAGGGCCAACAGTAGAAAAAGAATGCAATAAGGAAGGCCATCTCAGTGGCACACATCTGTAATCCCAGCTAATTGGGAGGCTGAGGCAGGAAGATTCTAAGTTTGAGGTCAGCCTGGGAGCCTGGGCAACATAGTAAGACCCTGTCTCAAAATTTTGAAAGGAGGATGCTGGGAATATAGTTTAGTGGTAAAGCACTCCCAGATTTAATTCCAGTACCCCCCCCACACACATACACACACACACACACACACACACACACACACACACACACACAAACAATAATAATTCCCTCTTGAGAAAAATTAGAGACACTATTATATCCCTTAGAAAAAATAACAACTTAGCACCCAGTTGAAGAACCTTTACTACACAGTTGTACCCAGACCCCAGATTCCTGCTGCTGCCTCCTCCCCAAAATTTCGAATTTGGAACAGGTTGGGAAGCCACAGAAAGAGGCTTTCATGAGGCACAAAAGGCCAGAAGTAAATATGGCCAAAACTCCTCTAGTGTCAGCCTGAGTTTTAACTACAAAAGGAATCACATCTTTGCTTAGCTTCTCTCTAGGCCATATCCTACTTCCTTCACTTACAGGGTTTCCTGAGAATATTTTCACTGAAATACTTGCAGGAGAATCCTCCTTGTAGCTCTGCTTCTAGGTAACCTGATCTAAGACAGGGTATTTTAAAAATTAATAGAATTGTAACAGGGGTCCCCTTAGTGCTTTGAATATAACACTCACTTCCTCCTCAGCAACTTAGTGAGGCCCTAGGCATCTTAGTGAGACTCTGTCTCAAAATAAAAAATAGGAAGGGCTGGGGATGTGGCTCAAAGGTTAAATGCCCCTGGGTTCAATCCCTAGTACCCCTACTCCAGAAAAAAAAAAAAAAAGAATACAACCCTCGCTTCTCTGCCACTATGGTCTATTTTTAAACTAACATATTTGTTTTTTCTTTCCTTCTCCCTCTTTGCCTCTCTAACCATGAAAGAAGCCAGATTAACTTTCTTCCCATCCTAGGCCCAGTTTTTTGTCCTTTGGCTCCTGACCTACAGGAATAAAACAATCTATGCCCCGGGGCTGGCACCAGCGAATCTGCGAAACAGCTATCTCTCAATGCTACAGATGACTCCTGACAGGGCACAGCTGGAATGTAGCCTTTGTATTCCTTCTTTAAAAGCCTGCTGTTCTCAGCAACTTAGCACGGCCCTAAGCAGCTCAGGGAGACCCTGTGTCTAAATAAAATATAACAAGGGGCTGCTGCTGTCCCTCTTTAATGTGCATGGAAGACTCAAGGCTCAGTGTTAAAGTGCCTCTTGGTTCAATCCCTGGTACCAAAAAAAAAAAAAAGCCCCCTGTTTCCTCTGGCAGTTAGAATCACAGCCTCTGGGATAGGAGTCCCCTCTATTTCTCCTTTGTTAGCAAAGTAATACAATTTCTTTTTCCTTTTTCTCAAAACCTTGCCTTCATTATTGGATCCAATTCCAGGACAAGGATCGACCTTTCAGTATCAGAATTGTCCAAAAGGCTCAAAGGAGCCTTTAAATTAAAGGTAGCAGAATGAATACCTATAGTTATCTCAGATCCTCTCAAAATTCAAGTAAAGCAAAAGTTTTTTTTTTTTTTTTAAATCTCACAAGAACAAGGGAACCAGACAGAAAAAAAAATAATAACAAAAAATTGGAGCCTGGAAAGTAGAGAAACAGGATAATTGACTTAGCAGACTTGAGAGAACTAAGGAATAAGGAGAAGGGAAAGCCAGGAAGCAAGATGACAATGTAGATCTCTGGGGATGTGGGAGTTTGCAGCATCAGGTGCTTCTGAAAGTAGGTGAGCCTGAGACCTGGAGGATTGGTTGTGAGCTGCACAGGAAGAAGCTAGTGTCCCCCATCCCCTCCTGCACAGCTGCTGTTGTCCCTCTTTAATGTGCATGGAAGACTTGAAGTGCCTTCTCAGAAGGGATAAAGAACAGGATCTCTGGAATGGAGACACCCAGATATTGTTGCCGTGTTCTGGTTGGACTACCTAAACGATCCCAAAACTTGGTGCCATAAACGATGACCATTTTTTCACCATTTTGTTGTCCCTCATGATTATACGGTCTGAAATTGGATAGGACTTGGCTGGGGAATTCTGTTCCATGAAGCATCAGCGAAGTTCATTAAGTATAATTACATGGTGGGTTTTCAGCCAGTCTGGAAGACTCCTTCTATATTTGACTCCATAGCAAGAGTAACTGGAAAGCTGATCTCAGCTGGCACTATTATCCAGGGCACTTACACCTTCTCTCTTCACATGGCAGTTTCAGGGTGTCAGATCACCTATGTGGAGAGTCAGGGTTTCCAGAAAAATAATACAAGAGATACAAGCAGAAGTTACTAAGCTTCTTATTATCTAGGCTTGGAAACTATTGAACATCGTTTCCATTGCATTCTACAGATCATGAAAATCACTGAGACCAGCCCCGTTTCAAGGAAAGGAGAATCAGCCTCCATCCCTAAATGAATGTGTGTGTGCAAAGATTTTGCAGCCATCTTTAATCTTGGGTACTAAATGAACACAAGGATAGGGCTTCTGTACTGAAACTGAAGAGTCGTATGAAAATTAAGAAAATGAATATTGAACTAATTGTTCAATATTATTCCTCCACTTGATTCCTGCTAGAAACTGGCAGCCAGGATTATATTCATTAAGAGTCTATGTTCATTAAGAGTTTGGAGTATTTCTCTCAGGAGAAATCTAAGAGCAAAGATCTAAGGAGACTGTATTCAATTGCTCAAGGAAACTGAGCAACCTGTTAGTAAATTTATCCTTGTCAAGCCTCACCCACTCACGTATGCACAAAGGTGTCCAGAAAGTATTGTTGATTGCACTTTTAGGGTTAGTAGATAAAATACAGGACACTTAAATATGAATTTTGGATAAACAACAAATAATTTTTATTGAAGTATAAAATATATAACATGTCTTAAACACTGCACAGAATGTACTTTTCCTATAAGGTATCTGTTGCCTATGTAAAATTCAAGTTTAACTAGGTGTCTTGTTTTTTGTTTTGTTTTTTGCTAAATTTGGCACACTTAAGAATGGATAGCCAAGACTGGGGTTGTGGTTCAGTAGTGCAGCACTTGCCTCGAGTGCCTGAAGCACTGGGTTTGATCCTCAGCACCACATAAATAAATAAAATAAAGGTATTGTATACATCTACAACTAAAATTAAAAAAAAAAAAGAATAGATAGCCAGATGGGCATGGCAAAAGCCTGTAATCCTACTTGCTCAGGAGGCTGAGGCTGGAGGATTGCAAGGTTAAAGCCAGCTCCAGCAACTTAGGGAGGACCTAAGCAACTCAGTGAGATCCTGTCTCTAAATAAAATATAAAAAAAGGCTGGGGATGTGGCTCACTGGCTAAGCACCTCTGGGTTCAATCCCTGGTAACAAAAAAAAAAAAAAAAAAAAAAAACCATAGATCCTCAGAATTTAAGGGAAGAATCTGACATGATAGAAAGAATCCCAAAAGTATAACAGGAAAGAAGCTTGGAAGAAACAGACTATATGGAAAGGGGAAAGAAAAGTGATGATCTGTTATTGGTCTCCTCTGAGAAATAAATTTAGAAAAAAAAACAGAATAGATATTTTTTAACAATTAGTACTTAGAGAACAAAACAGAGGTCTTTTAAATTATAAATATGATAGCAAAAAAAAAAGCCTCAGCAGAGTAGTAAGCATATAAAGTTAGAAAATAATAGAATGCACAGTCATTCCTCCGTATCCTTGGGGATTGGTTCCAGGACTCCTGTGAATAGCAAAATCTCTGGATATCCCTTAGATAAAATGGCCTAGTATTTGCATTTAACTTCTGCACATCCTCCCATATACTTTGAAACATCTCTGGATTACTTATAATACCTAATACAATGCAAATGCTATGTAAATAGTTGTTGCACTGTATTGTGCAGGGAATAGTGACAAGAAAATGTCTATGCATGTTCCGTTCAGGTGCATGCTGTACGCTTAAACTGCATAGTACATGATCCGTGGTTGGCTGAATTTATACATGCAGAGAGCTGCTTACATAGACAAAAGGCAAACAGAAGAGAAAGAGGTAGGAAATAATAAGAAAATTAGAAAGCTAGTCCTGAAATCTAGGAGGCAGAGGGAAAGAAGTCAATAAAATAATTCAATTATATTTTTTCAGAACTAAAGGGTGTGAGTTTCCACATTGAAAGCACTTGCTAAGCCCAGCACAATAGATAAAATGAGAACCACACCAAGGCACATCACAATAAAATTTTAGAGAGCTTACAAGCAACCAGAGGGTAAAAGGAGGTTTCATATAAGGGATCAAGAATCAAGTGGGAAGTTGGCATAGTGGTACATACCTGTGATCCCAGCCACTGGGGAGGCTGAGACAGGAGGATCTCAAGTTCAAGGCTAACCTTGGCATTTTAGCAAAACCCTGTCTCAAATAAAATAAAAAGGATTAGAGATGTAGCTCAGTGATAAAGCTCTTGCTTAGCATGTGCAAGGTCCTGAGTTTAATTTCCAATACTGCAAAAGTAAAAATAAAAATGGCACCAAATTTATCAACAACAGCACAAAAAACTGAAAGACAGTGGAATCATGCCTTTATAACTCTGAGAGAAGATAATTTCCAAATAGATTCCCATATCCATTCCAACTAGCAGCCAAGTTGAGGGGAGTAAAGACAGTTTCAGACATTCACAATTTCAAAATATTTACCTCCTGTGTACTTTTCATCAAAAAACTTTCAGATGGTGTATTCCATCAAAACAAGGACCTAAACCTTAGGATTTGAAAGAAATGGCAAATAGCAGAGTGAACAAGTGAAAACTGGATTGTGGGAAGGCAATCAGTTAACACTATAGCTATGGATGTCTAGCTTTCCTTAACTTAGAGTTAAGCACTAACTGTGTGCCCGTCACCATTCTAAGTGCTTTACATATATAGTACTAGTTAATCCTCACCAGAGCTAAGTTGCTAAACACATACTTGCATAGGTGTCAATACGCATTACTATTAATGTATACAATCATTTATTAATTCAACCATACTGCATTAAACTGCCTATGGAAGGCTTTTTCAGAATTGGCTGCAAAAATATATTCAGTCCCACACCTCTTAAAAACCCTGCCCTCCTCCATCAACAGAAGTCCTCCCCCATTGACAGGGTCATCTTATTGGAAAGCCTTCTATGGCTGAAAAAAAAAAAAAAGTACTGTATTGTGACCTCCAAGGCTGGGGCTCAAAAGGTGGCATAGCTTCCATCCAATTCTCTTGCTTAGCACACATGCCTTTGGAGCACGTACATACAGCTGCTCTGAAACCACCATGCTCCAGTGACCATGTGGACAGATGACAGACAAAGAGGGAATCAGGAATGCTGGCTCTTCCAGCCCCCGGCAGTTTGAGTTTTCCCAATCCCAATCCCAATGCTGCACATGAGAATGAGGAAGACTTAAAATGTTTTCAGCATGCTTCCTGCCTCATGGAATCCAGGTGACACACTCAGTGAGAACTATCTTGCTGAGCCCTGTCTGTCACCAGGATCATAAGTGATAAGAATAACAAAAAACTAGGGCTGGGGTTGTGGCTCAGTGGTAGTGGGCTTGCCTTGCATGTGTGGGGCACTGAGTTCGATCCTCAGCACCACATAAATAAATAAAATAATAAAATAAAGGTTTTGTGACCATCTACAACTAAAAAAATAAATAAATAATTAAAAAAAAGAAGAACAAAAAACTATTGGGCTGGGATGTGGCTCAGTGGTAGAGCCCTTGTCTATCATGCATGAGGCCCTGGGTTCAATCTTCAAAACTGTGAAGAATGATAAAAAAAAGTAAATGACTTTGTTTCACAACACAAATGCTTCTTGGAGCAATAGATATCCAGGACACTTCCGTATGAAAGTGGGATTTTAAACCAGACTTTTGAATCTCCCTTTCCAATACTCATTGAAATGGCATAAAGCCTGTAATGAGAGGGAATTTTTACTGAGGGGCAAGTCTCTCTTCTGATACTCTCGGCAATTTCAGGATAATAGCCAGGTTACATCCAGTCTAACCTCTGGCCAGGAAGGAGCTGAGGCTTGAGGCCAGATAACCCTTGGCCCCCTGGGACAGTGACTTTGCAAAGCATTAAAAAGAAAGTTTACACAGGTGACATTCCTTGCCAGCTGGCCCTCTCCACAATCCTTTCAGGCTGCTGGAAGGTAACCAGCCCTGCAGCCTAAGATATGAGAGGAAGATTCCAGCAGCATCCAAAGAGTTAGGCAGGGATCCAGAAAGAATTAGCTCATTCTGTTAGGGGACAAAAGCAAAGCTTTTTAAACTTTCAAGGATGAGTAAGCATCAATAATATATAGAACCATAAAAAATTTCTAGAACTTAGAAAATGTAACACCTAATAGGTAGGAGTGACTTTTTGTCTTGTTTTACAACATAAAGCAGAAATAAATTTTAAACAGCCTCTGCTATGTCTTGCATAAATAAAACTGACCAAAAAATATAGATCTAATCTGAATATTATTTATGACATAGAATTAATGGTTATAGACTAGATGCCATTATTTTACTGAATCACCTACTGAATATTTATAAAAAGTGACAAAATATTTATTTACAAAGAAAACCTCATTAAATTCTAAAATAGGACTGGGGGTACAGCTTGGTGGTGGAGCACTTTGCCCAACATGTGCAAGGCCCTGGATTTGATACCCAGTAAGGTCAAAGAAACCCCAAAATTCTAAAGTAAGAATAGAGTTTGAACCCTAACACTGTCATTTTTTAAGCTGGTAACTCTAAGAAAGTCATTTATCTTTTTCTGTATGTACTTATCTTTAGAATAGGGATGATGACTATGCCTTCCTAATAGGGACTAAATTATGAGGATAAAATGACTTAATATATGTTAAACTTTTGGAAGAGTACTTGGTCTATTCTAAACTATATGTTATAGTTGGCTATTTTTCTGATCACAGTTAAATAAAATCAAAATTTGGTAATAAAACTTTATATATATATATATATATATATATATATATATATATATATATATTTGTCAATGGACCTTTATTTTACTTATTTATATGCAAGGAATGCTGAGGATTGAACCCAAGGCCTCGCACCTGCTAGGCAAGCGCTCTACCACTGAGTTACAACCCAGCCCTTGGTAATAAAACTTTTAACCAACCATGGCCAACCACTATCAATAGTATTTTCTACTACCTGATTATGGAGATGCCATGTTTGAGAGCTCTAAAGGAAACTAGGCCATCTTTCAAGATTTTGACACCATCCTTTAAGATTCATTATCTACTAGAATTATTGGTATCAAAGAAAAATCTAGGGTCTGGGGGTGTAGCTTTCATGTAGAAAACTTGCCTAGCATATGTGAATTCCTGGGTTGACTCCTCAGTACCGAGAAAAAGAAAAGAAAAATCTGATATCAAACTGATTCTTCTTCCTTTGTAGATTATCTACAAAAGAATTTTAAGATTTCTTCTTTCCCCTTGAAGAATGTATTTAGGAGAGGGGCCTCCTATCCTAGTCCTGGTTGGCACTCTGTCTTAGGTCGATTCATGCTGAAGAGTTAAATCTTTCCCAAACTCAGAACCTTTCTTCTCTCATAGGATTGATTGTTTTCTGGGTTGGGAATGTGGTTCAGTAGCAGAGCACATTGGTCTAGCATGAACAAGGCCCTGGGTTAAAACCCCAGCATCAAGGTGGTTGGGGGTGGGGGTGACAGGGAAAAAGATATTTTCTATTTTCCATAATCTCTATTGGGTGCTATGAGACTTTATCCTCTGTTGCTTAACATTTCTTTACTTGGTTGTTTTTGCTTTGTTTTGCTTTGAACTTTAGCTATGAGTTTGAGAGAATCATTCGGCTTGATCTTGTGAGTTCATTAATTCCATTTTCAGTTGTCCATTTTATTTAGTCCATCTACTAAATTTTTTAAATGCAGTTTTTATTCTATCAAATATATATATATATATATATATATATATATATTCAGATATATTTATATCTTTTTTAAATGGAGCTTTAATTTTGTTAAAAATATGCATTTGTAAGATATATCTTTCTTTTTTCTTTTTGGTGGTGCAGGGGATCAAACCCAGGACCTTACACAAGATAAGCAAATGCTCTACTACTGAACCACATCCTCAGTCCTAATTGACATATACATTGTTTTAAAAGTATTTATTTTTTAGTTGTAGTTGGACTTAATATCTTTATTTTTATGTGGTGCTGAGGATCAAACCCCGGGCCTCACACGTGCTAGGCGATGCTCTGTTGCTGAGCCACAACCCCAGCCTACCTAATTGACATATATTTTTAAGAGCTGAAAGTCTTGTTGAAAGAAACAGCAGTTGTTTTCCTTCCTAGATGCCTGAGGACCACCATCATGAACAAACAGTAATTATGCAGACCAAGACATTCACGACCAACCAACTACTTCAGGGGAAACAACCAGTCATTGGATGTCCTTCATCCTGGGAAGGTGATAGCATCTAAGACAGAAATTCAGGACACCCACTTGTAATCCTCAGAGACTCAAGAGGCTGAGGCAGGAAGATCGAAAGTTCCAAGTCAGTCTCAGCATCTTAGCAAGGTTCTAAGCAACTTAGTGAGACCCTGTCTCAAACACTGGTACGGGCGGGGGGTGGGGGGGAAGAAAAAGAAAAGAAAGGAATTCTAGAAATACTAGCCTAAATGTACAAGACCATTCCAGATGTCACCTTTGTATTTGGATAAGAATTCATTTTAGTAGTGACAAGGTAACTGGCTTGGGAATGATTTAAGATGCCTTGGATTAATTAAAGAAAAATGAATCCAGATGTGAACTTACAGGACATGGGCTGAGGAAAAGAAAAAGACCTCAAGGAAACATTGAAAAGAATACAAGAATATAAGGAGGAAAGTCAAGGGGACTTCAAAGGCCAATGTCAGTGCTGGCAAAAAGCAGGAGTAAAGATTCTGCAATGACCTTGTCTGTGATGATTGTGTAAATTTTCATGAGAGGCTTGATAAACTGCAAATACTTGAAAGAGGGAAAGAAAAAGAGAGACAGAGGAAGAAAGAAAGAAAGAAAGAAAGAAAGAAAGAAAGAAAGAAAGAAAGAAAGAAAGAAAGAAAGAGGAAGGAAGGAAGGAAGGAAGGAAGGAAGGAAAGAAGGAAGGAAGGAAGGAAGGAAGGAAGGAAGGAAGGAAGGAAGGAAGGGAAAGAGGGATCAGGCTTCCCTCTCCTCTGTGTACTGTCTTTCTGTTAGACACTTGGTGCTGCTTTGGCACCAACCCATCTGGGGACCATAAAGTGCATTGATCTCTTAGTTTATCTAATAGGGCACCTCTATCACATTAGGCTTGCATTAGGCTGAGTAAAATGTTTACACAAACTTCATAAAAGAGAGTCTCATTAAAAGAAAAATGTCCATTTTCAATCTGCTAAATTAAGCATGAAGAAAAGATCCTCCACCCCGCCCCTCAGAGGTAATGGCAGCTCTAACTTCTGAAACCAGATCCATCTTCTGTGCCACCCCCCTCCCTTACCTCACACCCATACGTGAGCCAGATCATTTCCTAGATGGGGAGATAGCGCCTCAGCTTGCTTCACTTCCAGCCTGGGCTCCTAAGCCACACAAGTCACAGCATGGTGACCAATGGACTACCCACCTGCAGTTAGCACACCTGTTGATGTGGATCCTCTCTCAGCAGCATGATAGTCTTCAAGAACCCCCATTGACCAATTATCTCACTACCAGATGCTAGATCTCAGAACTTCATGTTTGCTGAAAGGGCAGATATAGTGAGCAACACCTCCAGTCTCATTCCCAATGTTAATCCACAAATAACAGAGATTACTGCAGCTGCTAAATCATTGTCCGTCAACATATTTGTGTATGTATATTCTACAGTAAATACATCTCTCTTATCTATTTTGTGGGGAATGGGAGTGCTAGGATTGAACCCAAGGCTTGGTGCATACTAGGCAACGGCTCTATCACTCAGTTACACTCAGGAATATATATCTAAGGAAATATATCTAAGGATAAGCAGCAGCACTTGCTATTTTCAGTTTTTCCTGCCTTTAAAGAGCAATACCTAATACCTCTATCTCCCCAAAACCTGAAAACCTGTTTTGGATATCATGAACACTACAGATCAACAAAAAGGGAAAACTTTTGTGACCACAGGGAGGCTAATCACTTGCATTTTTTCTGTAGTTTAGCATAGTTTGATAATCAAATAACAACAAATTTGTAGCTACCCTCAGGGAAATGCCCACCCCATTTCTCACTCTACTCAGAAGACTGACAGCAGCCAGAAGGGCATTTCCCCCATTGTTATTTGCTCCTTCTTCTTTTTCTTTTTTTTTTTTTTTAGGGGTGCTGGGATTGGACACAGGGCCTCCCACATGCTAGGCTTGCTCTGCCACTGAACTACATGCCCAGCCCCACATTGCTGTTTTAAAAACACTTTCTCTTCTACCTTGTGCCTTTCCTGCTGCCGTACTGCAGCTTACACACAGCCTCATCAAATCAAGCCATCACTATGAAAATGAGCTCTGATCATAGGAACAAACATTGCCTCATTTGTTTTCACAAATACTCCAAGTGGATGTGGATCACCCTGAAGAGACTGCAGTTAAATTAGCTACCATAGAACACAGCAGTCACAAATATTCCAGGATGAAAATTATCATAACCCATGTTCTAAATATTTGTTTTTTTTTTTTTTTGGAACCAGGGATTGAACTCAGGGGCACTCAACCACTGAGCCACATCCCCAGCCCTATTTTGTATTTTTTACTTAGAGACAGGGTCTCACTGAGTTGCTTAGTGCTTTGCTATTGCTGAGTCTGGCTTTGAAACTGTGATCCTCCTGCCTCAGCCTCTGAAGCTGCTGGGATTTCAGGCGTGCACCACGGTGCCCGGCTTAAATTTTATTTTTGTAGAGCTGAGGTTATGACCATTACTAGGTTCAAGCAAGTCTGGGTAGGTCTGGCAAATTGGTGGGAAAGGTCCTTCAGAGGTCTGAGGAGACCAGGCAAGATGGGAAGAAGCCAGCCATGTTAAGCTTAATTAAATAACAAAGACCCAGCAATTGCAGGTGACCCTGTGAGGGAAGAAGAGATGTCTCTGAAGAAAGTTCTGAGATCCCAGGAATAGAACTCAGCCTTTGGGAAATAAGTCTCAAATATAGGGTGGGATTGACCCAAACTGTCAATCCTTCTGCATCCTGTTGGCCCAGGGAGACCTATTGATGGCTATAACTAAGTCATGAATTTTAATACAAAAAATGACACAGTGGCTTTTGATTTTTCTGAATGTCTCAAAACCAGTATTCCATATACATAAACCCATATACCTATACCCCATATCCCATAATATAAACCCATGTACCTAAGAGGCAGGTTTGGGGAACCTTGATTGAAACACAATTTTGCCTTACCTAACCACACCTCCCTATGGTAACTACAGTATAGAGAAAACAAATAGATGACTTTGGCAGAGCCTCCTGCCCTTCTTACATTGAGGTAGGTCTTGATGGGCATTGTCAAGCAATCCCTAAGCAGCAGAGATTACTGCAACTGTCAGTTCAGTTTACCTCACTCCCATAGATTCAGCCTGTAAGAAAACACAAGCTCAGATAGATTTTAAGAGTTTGTTAGAGTGAGATAGAAATTTGGGGATAAAGGAAGAAATACTGAGTCTCAAAGTAAGTTCCCATGAACCAGTGAAATGCAGAAAGCACCCATGAAACAAACTGCAATTCCTAAGCACCCCATGCCCTCGATCTAGGACCTTGACCCATTCACTTATAACATTCAGGCTATTCACAAGCACAAGGAAAACTGGTGTGAAATTGTATAGCTCCACCTGTCGTCCAGCCCCTGCAACTGTCTCTCTATAAATATTAACACCCCACACCTACAGGTTGTTGTCTGTCATCATGGGCAAAAAAGAGCAACTTAAGCAGTCCAGAGAGAGAAAGAAAGAATGTCTATGCGCTTCTGCCCTAGTCAATGCTTTATTCACTCAGATCACTCCATACAATTTCACTCTATAGGTTCTTAATCAAGAAAACAACGATCCTTAATGCTAGGCACTGCAATAGACATAATCAATTCCCAGTGAAGAATTCTAGATTGATTAATTCACAGCAAACAATCCTAGATTAATTCTAAGCTCTGCAAACACACTTAATCATGACAGGCTCATGACCGACATTCCCTCTGCATGCTAAATTCAAGTGTCAGATCAAGAGTCTCAAGCCTTAGACTTTAAGTCCAGCAGATACACACTCACTCAGACCCAGGTGATTAGATCAGGAACCAAGGCAGGCTTCTCCTGGGGTGGAGCTGATGGCTGGTCAAGGAGAGGGTTGGGTCGTAGGGAGAAGTCGTGGCTCTCACCAGGGTCAAGATGTGGCTATAGAGTTTGAGAGCAGTGAGGAAAATGCAAAGGATCAGCAAATGACGAGAAGTGTTGGGATGTCAGTCCAGGTCCTCATCAGGCTCTCAGCCTGGATGAAAGTCTTTTCATGTGCTCTATATTATTTATATCAAATTTTGGGGATTTTGACCCCCTCCCCTTTCAATCCTCATCAGCTACCACTGGATCTCCCAGTGATATCATTTACCCTGGCCTGGGGTTAAAACATCTGGTCTGGTGATCCCTACCCTGATTTTCTCACCTTTCTCTCTTATCAGGGAAGGACAGCCAGAGACTTCACTCTGAGTTTATTAGGGTGGGGAAAAGTGACTTATTTGTGACAGTATGGCCTAACAACCATACTGGAGGGCTTCGTTGGGTATACCTGGTGAGACTGTAGGTTTCAAACTGGAGTTTTAATGTAGAGTTGCTTAGGCTCCGGCCCAAGGCCCTCCTCACACTCCCTCTGTAGATAGCCCACATTCTACCTTGAATGTGTATCTACTTTCCTAAATAAACCTCTATCTATATCTGTAACTGGCTTACATGCTGGAATTCTTTTCCATCGCATCTGCCAAGAACCCCATTGGTCTGAGACAAGTTCTCCCTTCTCTCTTGGAACTTGACTAGATCCTTCTTAGGAGACAGGTCTTCTCCTACAACAACGGCATGAGCTTCATGTTCACTCCAAGTCCCATGGGCCACATGCAGCCCGATGGATGCCAGGTGGGTACTGGAATCTGTTACAGCCAGGGAACACTAAACCTAGGAAGCCCCTAGTCTTATAAGGGTACTGCTAGCAAATTTGTTTATCCCCCCAGGTCTTATTAGCCTGGAATGTGAACAAATTTTCCCAGGAAAGGAAGAGTAAGGTCTCTAGCTTTAATACCTCAGAATATCTTTAGGGAGGGACATCTCCATATCTCTCTGTAGGAAGTCGCTCTTTTTATCTTCCCAAGGCTGTCTGTTATGCAAGCATCTTTGAACAAGACTCTCAATGCCTTTTGTTCAGAAAATGTCAAGAAAAGCAAAACTCATGGAGAATTATCTCAACAATTATGGATCTTATTATAAACTTCTGAAAATGCCAACTTTGATTCACAGCCCAGTAATAAAGATTAGCTTTCTTAAAAACGAACTTTAATATCATGAAAATGTCACTGTAGATCACTATGTCATGTGTAATACAAAAATCCATGAGTAACGTACAAAAATAATGAATTTCAGTTGACATCTTTCTGAGAGTGTTAACTCTGAACCAAGATGTCTTGAGAAGGACATTGTTGACATTTTGGGTTGGATGATTGTCGTGAGAGACTGCCCTGGTATTGTAGGGTGCCTAGCAGCATCCCTGACCATCCACTAGATGCCAGTACCACTACCCACGTGTGATAAAATATCTCCAGACATCGCCAACAGTGTCCTGGGGGATGAGATCACTTCCCAGTGAGAACCACTGCTTATACTATGCTATTCTTGTGTGATTATATTTAAAAGTAAATTCTCAAATATTAAAAACTCAGGGGAAAATCAATGGAATTTGTGCAAGACCTTGAGAGAGAAGAAAGATCTAATTCAATGGAGGGTGGTGCTATGTGCAAAATTAGAAGTCTCAATATTTTAAATATAAAATGTTTCCAAATTGATCTATAAACTCAACACAATCAAAATCATTTCATCAGGGCTGGGGATATAGCTCTCAGTTGGTAGAGCACTTGCCTAGCATGCACAAGGCTCTGAGTTTAATCCCAGCACCACAAAGAAAGAAAGAAAGAAAGAGTTTCCTCAGAAGTTGTGGTATGCATGTGGAAACTGACAAATTAATCCTAAAATTTCGACTAAAATGCAAAGGGCCCCAATTGGCCAAGTCTATCTTAAAGAAAAAGATCAAAGGTAGAGGCATAAAATTATCAAGACTTAATACTATGGGACTTAAGTCAATATGCTGTTCACACAAAGATTGATAAACAAGCGGAACAGAGGATAGAAGGAGAAACAGACCCTCACCTATAAGGTCAACTGATTTATGGCACAGGTGGCAGTATAGTGGGGGAAAGAATGGACTTATCCATAAATGGTGCTAGATCTATTGGACACCATATGAAAAAAATAATGAATCTTGATATCTACCTAAGTGAGAATCATTTACAGGCATATTGGAGATTTAAACATGAAAGAAAAAGTTTTTAGAAGAAGACGTCAAGACAAAACAAAAGGCTTCCCTTTGTTCTCTGAAGGTTTGTTGGAATGAACTGAAAATAGGTTAAATAGGAGGAAAATGTTTTCAATTTATTAATGTGCACAGGAAAAAAATCACTGCATAGGAGTCTTACACAAAACATGAGTCTCAAAGAAAAGGTCAAATAGAGGAAGCTTAAATATATTTTTCTTAAGAGAGATGAAGAGAAGAAGCAGACAAATTTTGAGAGACAGTCATTATGGTTTGGATCTGGAATGTCCCCCCAAATCCCATGTGTTAGGCAATGTAGCAGAGGGAAAAAGATTGAATTTTGAGAACACTGACCTCACCAGTGGATTAATCCATTTGATGGGTTAATCATTGAAATTGACTACTTGATGGTAACTATAGGCAAACAGGTGGGTCTAAAGGAAGTAGGTCACTGGGTGTGTGGCTATGGGGACTATATCTGGCCCTTTCTTCTCTCTTCCCACCCCTTCTCTCCTTTCTCTTTCTCTCCTCTCTCTCCTTCCTGACTGCCTTGAGTGGAGCAGCTTTCCTGCTCTTCTGCCATGACGCTTCTGCCTTGGAGTTGGCCAACCACAGACTGAACCTCTGAAACCATGAGCCAAAATAAACTTTTTCTCCTCTAAGTTGTTCTTGTGGTATTATGGTGACAACAATGCAAATCTGATTAACCATGATAGCAGATTATTTTTTTAGGGCAGTTTAACTGGTCTAGAGAAGTATACAATGGGACAAAGTATTGTAAATGATTCTCTTTGGAATATCTTGTGGGACTGAATAAAGACAATGGTGTATGACAAAAGCCTGTCTGGACACCAGTTGAGGTCTTTCTTCCTGCCATATCAATTTGGTTAATGACAATTTAGGGAAGGTACCAGAGTTAATTGTTTTCCTCCTTGACAAGTCCCACCTTTAAGCAGACAAGGAAGTGTCTGACTAAAACCTCCTCCAGAATCTGCTGCTCTCTAAGTGACTTTAATATAAAATTAGTAGCATCAGGGTGCCTTATTTGGAGGTTAAAATCCCTACATTCCTTCAAAGACATAGGTGAATATCTTTGTGAACTTGTGATAGGTAAAGATTGCTTAAATGGGATGCAAACATTGCTAACCATAAAGGAAAAAATATGCAAATGTAATTACATGAAACTTAAGAGTTCTGTTCATCAAAAGACATGAGGAAAAATTTTGAAAAGTGAGACTTAGGGTGGAATGATATATTTACAATACATGTATTTAAAAGGGCTAATAACAAGCATGTATAAAGAATCCTGTAAATTAAAAAAAAAAAAAAACACTGTTGGGCTAAGGATGTAGCTCAGTGGTGCAGCACTTTCCTTGCATGTGTGAGGCCCTGTGTTCCGTCCTCAGCATCACCAAAAACCAAGAACAAGCAAGCACACACATACATACACACACAAAAAAAAAATCCCCAAAATTGTAGAGCAAAAAACATGATGAGAAACAGGATATTTACACGTTGTTTCATTATATATTCATTGACTACAAAAAGAAAACAATAGTGCTTCACAGAACCTTAACCAAGTGATCAAAGTTAGTCTTACCACTGATAAGACAGATCCCCATCATCTTGCTCTGATTTTGTGTACTGAGGATACATCGCTCCTTGCAAAGATGCATAATATGAATTTAATTTTGAGGATTTTCTTGAGGCATATTGAGGGTATGTTACCAAATAACTGGCCAGTTCTCTTCTGAAGTATTAAGTCCATAAAAGACAAAGATAGCAAAACTGTCTCAGGCTAGTGCAGATCAAAGACTGTAAATAAGACACATAATTCTGGATTGAAACCTGGTCCAGAAAAAGACATTAGTGAGACAAGTGATGACATTTTAATAAGATCTACTGTGGAGTGCCAATGACAATCTCTTTTGATTTTTTTTTTCAACTTTTTTTTTTTGAGGAGGGTACTGTTGATTGAACCTGGGGGCGCTCAAGCGTGCCCGAATTCTCTCTCTCTCCTCTCTCTCTCTCTCCCTCTCTCCTCTCTCTCTCCTCTCTCTCTCTCTCCTCTCTCTCTCTCTCTCTCTCTCTCTCTCTATATATATATATATATATATATCTTTACCCCTGAGCTATATCCCAGAACTTTTCTTTTCTTTTTTTTTCCTTCCTTATTTTATGACAAGGCCTCACTAAGTTGCTTAAGGCCTCACTAAATTTGCTGAAGCTGATCTCAAATTTGAAATCCTCCCGTCTCAGCCTCCTGAGTTGCTGGGATTACAGGTGTGTGCCACTGCACCTGGCTGATAATGTCTTGATTTTGATAATTAGATGACAATTATGTAAGATATCAAGATGGATGAAGGAAATATAGGATTATTTTGAATTCTTTTTGCCAATGTCTGAGATTACTTCAAAATGAAAAAACTGAAGGAAAAATGAAATCTTCATGAAGTGCCTGTGCAAGTATTTTTGCAGGAAACTGGCAAAAGACTGGTATAGGCACCTTATGAAACTCCTCTTATATACCGTTAGCCAAATGGCACATGAAAAAATGCCCAGCTCTATTAGTCATCAGGGAAATGCCAATTAAAGACCCGATGAAAAACCACCACTCACACCAGAATGTCTAAAATGAAAAAGACTAGTTACATCAAATGTCAGTGTGGCTCTACTCACACACTGCTGGTGGGAGTACAAACTGATACCACCAACTGGGAAACAGTTTGGTAGCATTAATATGAGATGAACAAATGTATATTCTATGACTCAGCAATGTATGTAAAGTTCTTCAAAAGATTTTTTGTGGTACAGGGGATTGAACACAGGTGCACTCTACCACTGAGCTACATCCCCAGCCTTTTAATTTTTTTTTTCTGTTTTTAAATTTTGAGACAGGTTCTTGCTAAATTGCCAAGACTGGCCTTAAACTGGGCATCTTCCTGCTTCATCTTCCTGAGTTGCTGGGATTACAGGCATGTATTCAAGTAATATTTTCAAAAAACTTTATAGCAGTGTTATTTGTCATAGTCAATCATTATAAAAAATTTAAATGTCCATTAAACCAGGCACAGTGGTGTGTACCTGTAAAGTCCCAGCTACTCAGTAGATTGAATCAGCAGGATCACTTGAGGCCAGAGGTTGAGACAAGTAAAAAATAAATTCATAGCTGTATTATTTGTTAATAGCCAATAATTGGAAATAATTTGTCTGTCCATCAGTAACGAAATGAGTAAATAAGTCATGGTATAGTCACATAACAGAGAGCTCTACAGCAAAAGAAATATCAAACTATAAATTCACACAACATGGATATTTTTTCCAAACCAAACCTTGGGTAGTGGATGTCAGGCATAAAACAGTACCTATTATATAATTCTACTTGTGGAACATTCAAAAGCAGGTAAAATTCATCTGTGTTTTTAAAGTCAAGATAATGGTTACCTTGGGAGCAAATGGAGAGTTTCTGGAGCTCTGGAAACATTCTATTACTTGATGTAGGTCCTTATTACATGGGCGTGGTACTTCGTGCAAATTCATTGAGCTGTGCACTTTCCCCTATGTTATGTGATGGTTCCATAAAGAGTGTACATGAAACAACCTGTCTCTTGATAGAAATCAGTGCATTTCTCTAGTGTGTAACAAACAACAAATAGATCCAGCTCTTAGGCTGAAGGATGTTTTGATTGTTTCTGAAGGAAAAATTATTTTTAAAACAAATAATTGGTCTTACTGAACCGTTCTGATAACTTTCTCAGCTGCAGCCTAACTGCATAGTAAAAAAAAGTCACAAAAATAAATAAATCATGATACCGTGACTGCATACACTTTAGAGAACATTGTGCATTTCCAAGATGTGGAAGAAAATTCTATAACTAAAATGTTCGGTAAATTGAGCTGGTTCTTAAAATGTTGTTTCTTTCTTTAAAATAGCTGATCACTTGCCAGGCATGCTTGTTATCCACGATTCAGGAGGCTGAGACAGGAGGATCACAAGTTCAAGGCCAGCCTCAGCAACTTAGGCCCTACACAACTTAGCAAGACTTTTTCAAAATAAAAAACAGGGCTGGGGGATGTGGCTCTGTGATAGGGTACCCTTAAGTTCAATCCCTACTGCATTAAAAAAGATAAAAATAAAAAAAAGAAAGAAAGATTATAGACCTTTGAGAAGCATAAATTATAGAATGTTGCGTCTGGCAACATTATTGGAGTAAAATGATATAGCTTTAATATAATTGGCAAAACCCCCCCTGTGTTTAATCCCCAGTACCCGGCTCCCAATTCCTCAGTCTTTTTTTTTTTTTTTTTTTTAGTCACAATTCATTTTTATTAATAGAAAATAAACACTTATTCCAGTTTCAAAGTTGTTATACTTGAAGTTCCTAATTTTTAAAAAACGAATTTAAAATTAATCACTTAATAATCCTACTTTGACTAAGATAGTGAAACTGTGGCTTAAAAAAAAACTATTCAGCACCATTTGCTTATAGGTCTTTGAGAATTTGTTCTTAAAGTGTCTGGGAACTATCCTGTCTGCTAAGTACAGGAACTGCTGAGCTGCATGAGAAAGCCTCTCTGGGAGAGCCAATGGGAAGCTAAGCCACCATCACCAGAGGAGTCAGTGTACTTCAGCAAGGTAATTCGAGTATACAAGGGTCCCCTCCCTACACTTCAGCCCAGGAGGGACATGCTTCTAAGCACTGAGATATGAGTAGTTAGACTATTATTTGCTGTTAGAATTTATCTTTCCAGCTAATAACAGTAAATCTCTGGCACAGATGCAATTGGTTCTTAGTGTCTTTGATTTTAGGAAATTCTGTAAAAATTTGGATTTAGTTTACTCAGAAATTACACGTTTAATAAGGTTCACTACTTTGGCAGAGTTAAGGTCTGCCATTTTAGTGTCCTTATAAACTATATACAATGTGTAGGCATATCACACTCTTATACCATACTTTAAAATACTGCATTACTAAAACAAATATTTTAACAAAAAGTCTATAATTTGAAGCAGCTGATGAAACTAATCCAAAGTATGACAAGGGATATTCACTTTCACTTAAACTATGTTGCCTAGAGAACTTTAAAAACCATGTACCCTTCAAGCCGTTCAAGGAGAGATAACAGGCCCCACTCCTCATTCTCTACTGTGGAATTCCAATTCGGGTTGGGCCAGAAATTAGCACTTTTAGATACTTCAGGAAAGTTCCACAGAAGTGTTAAAAAGTCTTCTAAGCAAAAGAATGTCTAATGCCTGTCTCTATGCATCCATGAGAAGTCATGCTCATCAGAATTTCCTAATAACACAAAGACAAGTCTATATACTTCATCAGACCTCAAAGGAATGAGGTGGGCTATTTTGTCAGAGTTTCTGCTGCCTTTTTTCTATACTCTGATCCATCAATGTGAGTAAAGTGGACTTTTGTAAGAAAACAGTGTTTGATTGCCAGGACCTCTTTTGGGCATTTCTTCCTAAGTGGAATACACAACAGATACGGGAGTTGGGGAGATAATACAGGGAAGCTACTCTTTCCAGCTCAGAAGGAGTTGATGAAGCCCATATATGCATTCAAGAAGCCCATGGGATCCTCTAGCTGTGGGTAGTGGCTAATGTGGTCATCCAGAATCGACACTGTGGACCGCGGCAGCGTTTTCCTGTACAGCTCCAAAAACTCTGGATAGGGATTTATAGGATCCAATGGCCCATAGATAAAATGAATGGGAATAGTTACAGAGGCAAGAGCTCCCACCCAGCGTCTTCTAAACTTCTTCCTCTGATTAATGTACTGTAAGAGACTGTCAATCACCAAGTTCCCGTCATTGTTTCGGATCCCTGCCCACATATCCCACAGCTCACTCTCGGAGGGTCGAGTGTATGGTCCAAAGACGGGAGTAAGACCTCGAGAAAATACAAAGAAGTTCATCAACCTCGTGAGGATGGGTGACAGCACACCTCCATCTTTAAGCGGCTTTTGGAGAAGGAGAGGCCGGTGAGTCTCAGGAAAGATACCTCCATTTGACAGACAGAGACTCTTTATAGTAAGCCGGCCAGATCGATTTTGCTTGTACCTATACAGCAGCTCCTGAGCCACAATGTCTCCATAGTCGTGAGACAACAGGTTGATCCTATTGTTCTGGAGTCCTAGATGGCGCAAAAGCGCCTCCACGATGCTGGCCTGCTCAAATCTGGAATAGTGGTGTGGTCTCGGTTTGTCACTGAAGCCAAAGCCTAAGAAGTCAAGGGCAATCCGTCGATGAAACCTCAGGGTCAGACCTTCCCAAATCTTGTACCAGTCATAGCTGGAAGTTGGAAAGCCATGTAAAAGCACAACTATCTCAGGACGGCCAACCACACCCACAGAGTCCTGGTAGAAGATGCGCAGTCCCTTGTAGGTGAAAAACTTGCCAGAAGTCTTCCATGAGTGCAGCGCAGGAGAGAGCTGAGGGGGTGGGATGTGCAGGTACGCGGCCAGCAGGGGCACGGCCAGTAGCCCCACCTGGACCCACCACTCCCTCATCCTGATTCGACCTGGGCTACAGGACTCCATGTTTGGGGGACCGGGCGCGCATGCGCCCTCAGTCTTAATAATAAAATTTATAACGTAAGGCCGTGAGTAAGGAAGACTTGTATTTAGCTTGTGGTAGTGCACATTATCCTTCAGAATATGTCCAGTATTCCTGCCTCACCCACTGTCTGCTGGCCTCTGGGCCTTGAGCTTCCTCAGGTCAAGGAAATTGACTTTGGAGGTGAACAAGAAAACGAAGAAGAAACACTCTACCTCCAATGGGTGGTGACGTATACATTTATTAAATCTCACTGACTGTACACTTAAAATTCGTGACTCTGAATGTATATAAATTATGCTCCAGTTTAAAAAAAAATTCTAAAATGATGAATAGCTTTTTTTTTTTTGCCTGGACCTGGGGTCATCAAAGGGACTCCCTCCCCATAATGTCCTCAATAAGTCCTGGTGGCATTTTCCAGAAGGGTGTCCATGGGAGCAGGATCCCTGAGGCTCCACGAGTTTCTCCTGGGGTTAGAAATCTGCAGACTGAAGGAGTCGGATACCTAAGAAAAGGAGGGAGTTTGATTAGCTGGATGAGCACCGGGAACTGAGGTTCTGTTTAACGAAACCGCGCGGCGGGATGATAGGTGTTTTTCAAATTGCGTAACAAAAGCCCGCAAGGACTCAACTCTGGCGACCCGGGAGTCCCAGCCTCGAGTCTTTCCCACCCCCGTAACCCCCGCCCTCCCCTCCCAAGTTCACGTTCAGACCTGTGATGGGCTTCCAGTACATGGGCGAGGTTGCCATCTAGTGGTGAGAGAGGTTACCACAGGGAATGAAAGCTGCAGGCGAGAAAGAATTTAAAAACCCAGGTCGCTTGGCAGAAAGTAACTCTCCAACGGTGGATCGCCGGGGGTGCGTTAGTTACCCAGTGAAGGGCTTGAAAGGATCTTTTGAAAAGATGCTTTGAAACTGGAGAGAACTGAGGGAATTCCCTCAAAGTCAACTTCCTCATGCATTTGTGCAAATTAGAAAAGTCTTTCATGTGGGTGGAGGAAGCCCCAGGGTGAACAGCTTGGTTAATGGAAAACAGATTGTATTTCAGCTTCCCTCCCCTTCCTCTGTCAGAAAAACTTGTACAGTGGACAACTTGCACAACCATGGGTTGCTGCATCAGTATCTTCTGCAGGCACCTCAATTGTCTGCAGCAAACATTAGATATTATTACCCTGGTGTGAGTCCATAGATGGTCCCAGGAACGGGAAAGCAGAGACAGAGGTGACTGGAACAAGAGTCTCTGTACCTGGCAGCATCCACCTCCTGCTGTGCCTTAGAAAACACCCACTCTCCTCTCCCAAATTCACAGTTCAGGAAGCTCATCTTTTATGTTCTTCTTCCTTGCTCTATAACCAGCAGCTTCTTCACCACTTTGAGAGCACCTCTCTTACACTTTATCACATGTTATTATAATTTTTACACTGATTTAATTAGCTTTGTCAGCAAAAATAACCAACATGGTTTTGGCACCGTTAGGAAAACACAAAGAACTGGGACAGAAGCAGACCTCAGCTTTCCTTTATTTGGCCGCAGAGTCAATCAGTCAGGCACTGAAGGGCTCTTTTTTTCTGAGTACGGAAATGGCTGTCAGTTGCAGAGAGACTCTGAGTTTTATAGTTGACGGTGAGGGTGGTTTAGTTATTGGAGACTGAAGGTTTGGATAGTCAGGAAAGGAGTTGTAAAAAAAAAAAGCCAGGAACTCATTGTCACTGGGAAAAGCTCAGAACTCAGTGTTCATTGCTTATCTTCCTTCCTCTGGGACCCATTGTTACCCCAGAGCTTCACTATTTGCTTTTCTCCTCCCAGGACTCATCCGCAGTGGGAAAGGGTGAAAGTCCAGGGCCCAGCGGTTCAGTATCTGCCTCCTCCCTTCAGGACCCCTGGTGGCTGGGAAGGGGTCAATGTTTGCTTTGGGTGGAGATGCTGGGGATGAACCCTGGAGGCCCATTGTTACTGGGAAAGGATGTACTGGGAGAGGATTAATGATTGCCTTTCTCCTCCATCTTCCTCTGGATCAGATGGTTTGGGAGGGTTGTCATTTTTCCATATCCTTCAAGCTTCCCCTCCCCCAACTCAGTTTTTGGTTTGTTGAATTTCTGTACTGCTTGTTTTCTGTTTCAACAATATTTGCTTTTCTCTTCATTCTTTCCATCATACTTTCTTTGGTTTTACTCTGTTCTTTGTCTTCTAATATCTTTAGCTGAACTGTGATACATTTTAAGTAATTTTTTCCTGTACCAAGGATTGACCCAAGGGCCCTTTAACACTGAGATACATCCCCAGATTTCATCCATCCATCCATCTATATCTATCTATCTATCTATCTATCTATCTATCTATCTATCTATTTCTGTGCCAGATATTAAACCCAAGGTATTTTAACCACTGAGCCACATCCCCAGCCCTTTTTATTTTTTATTTTGGGACAGGGTCTTGCTAAGTTGCTTAGGGTCTCACTAAGTCACTGAGGCTAGCTTTGAACTTGTGATCCTCTTGCCTCAGCGTGTGGAGTTGCTGGAATTATAGTTGAGCACCACTGTGTCCAACATTAGACCATTTTTGTGTTCTTTCTTTCTTTGGTGCTGGGGATTGAGCCTAGGATCTCACACATGCTAAGTATGTGCTCTACAACTCAGTTAAGCCATATTTTAGTGCAGCAAAATACATATGTAACATAAAATTTGCCATTTGAACAATTTTTTTTTTTTTTGTGGTCCTGGGGATTGAACCCAGGGCTTGGTACATGCTAGGCAAGTGCTCTACCTTGGAGCTACATCCCCAACTCTATTTTAACCATTTAAAGTGTACAATTCAGTGATGTTAAATTCACAATGTTATGTGACTATCACTGCTATTTCCCCAAATTTTCTTCACCTCAAACAGAAACTCTATATTCATTAAGCAGTAAATTCTCATTCCTCTTACCACACTCTACTACTCTAATCTACTTTCTATTTCTAAAAATTTGCATATTTCATATAAGTAGAATCATATAATATTTATCTTTTTGTGTTTGGCATATATTTCACTTAGCACATTTTAAAGGTTCATCCATGTTGTAATGTATTAAAATTTCATTCCTTTTTACGGCTGACTAATATTCCATTGCATGTATATTTTTAAAATGTGTTTTTTTTTCTTTGGGCTATTATGAATAATGCTCCCACAAACATTGGCATCTAATAATGTATTTGAATCTCTGTATTTAATTTTTTGGGCGTACATGCCTATAATTACTTTCCTTTTTTTTTTTTTGAAACAGGGTCTTTATAAGTTACTGAGGTTAGCTATGAACTTGAGATCCTCCTGCCTCAGCCTCCCAAGTTGCTGGGATTGCCGGTCACTGCACTGGGCCTGTAAGTACTTCTTTACATCGCTGCTATTTCCAGTAGATCATGGGCCCTTGAAACTTATCTTATTCATTTTTATATCCACAGGCATAACATAAACCAAATACATAGTAGGACCATGAATTTGGTGAATAAATAAGAAATGACACTATTTTACATTTATGAATCACTTTGCAGTTTATAAATCATTGATTGTGTATAAAGTCCTCAAGATCTTGAGTTGACCTTCAAGATGACCTGTGAAGTACTTGGGAATGTCTGTATTTCCATTTTATGGAGGAAGCAGGCAAAGGAAAAGAAATCCATATCAAAGCTGGGACTCAGCTTCAAATCTTTCAGTTTCTAGTTCAATTAAATTTTTTTTCCTTTCTTGCTATTTTTCCTGTTATTTCTGATAAATCATTGGTGAAAATAGCCATTCTTCCTGAAAATTGACTACAGGAATAACTAAAGGTTTTTCTGTGAAATAGCTGGAGGAGATTGAGTGGGTGTCTTGATTTGTCATCATTGCTTAGTTAAAAAAAAAAAAAAGCAGAGATCAGATCTGGGAGCCAGTCTGGGCTCCCAGGGCTCACAGATGGAGTATGGGTGGACGTCAAAGTAGAGGTTGGTTTTGAGGATGTGGTGCTGGTTCCCCCAGGAGAGCTTAAGCCTTTCTGTGTGGGCAGGCTTTGGGGGATGGCAGTAACTGTGGCCACACCAGAGGTTGCTTTCCCTGGGGTGTGCCTTGCATTCTGTCCCTTGGTCCCCATGGTGGTGCTCTGGCTAGGGGCACTGGAGGTGTTCTGTTCTAACTGTGCCCCATGTTGCTGCCGGTTGCTTGGGGTACCTCCTCTTTTGGAGGAGATACACAAGGCCTCAAAAGCTACAATGAGTTCAGGGAGCATGTCATGGCTCCCAGATCCTCTCGATGTCATTGGGACCAAAGGGTAACTAGAGGTATCTTTACTAGCTGTACTGCTTGTCCCGCAAGGTGGGCTTAGGTGTTTCTGGGTGGGCAGGCTTTGAGGAATGGCAGTCAGGGTAGGAACATGAGTGTTTCCTTGCCCCTTTGTTCCCTTTTCTGTGTGTTTCCCCAGTGCCACGGTGGTACTGTGGCTAGGGGCACTGGAGGTGTTCTGTACCAACTGTGCCCCATGTTGCTGCCTGTTGCTTGGGGTACCTCCTCTTTGGGAGGAGATACACAAGGCCCCAAAAGCTGTAATGAGTTCAGGGAGCAAGTCTTGGCTCCCTGATCCTCTTGATGTCATTTGGACCAAAGAGAAACAAGAGATACCCTTTGTAGTGCTAGTCTCCTGAGGTGAGTTTTGGTGTTTCTGGGTGAGCAGGCTTTGAGGGATGGCACTCAGGGTAGAAATTCTACTGTTTCCTTGCCCCTTTTTAACCTCTTTTGTGTTTTTCCTGGGTGCCATGGTGGTACTCTGGCTAGGGGCACTGGAGGTTTTCCGTTCCAACCTTGCCCCATGTTGCTGCCTGTTGCTTGGGGATTCTCCTCTTTGGGAGGAGCTACACCAGGCCCCAAAGGCTGACATCATTTCAGGGAGCAAGTCTGGGCTCTCTGATCTCCTTGATGTCACAGGGGCCATAGGGAGACTAGAGATGCCCTTTTCAGTGGTAGCACTTGTCCCCTGAGGTGAGCTTAGGTGTTTCTGGGTGGGCAGGCTTTGAGGGATGGCACTCGGGGTAGGAACTCCACTCTTTCCTTGCTCTTTTTTACCCTCTTTTGTGTGCCCTCTGGGTGCCATGGTGGTGCTCTGGCTAGGGGCACTGGAGAGGTTCTGTTCGAAACTTGCCCCATGTTGCTGCCTGGTGCTTGGGGTTTCTCCTCTTTGGGAGGAGCTACACCAGGCCCCAAAGGCTGACATGAGGTCAGAAAGCAAGTCTGGGCTCTCTGATCTCCTTGATGTCCCAGGGACTGAAGACAAACTATAGATACCCTTTTCAGTGGGAGTGCTTGTCCCCTGAGGTAAGCTTTGATGTTTCTGGGTGGGCAGGCTTTGAGGAATGGCACTCGGGGTAGGAACTCCACTCTTTCCTTGCCCTTTTTTACCCTTTTTTGTGTATGTTCTGGGTGCCATGGTGGTGCTCTGGCTAGGGGCACTGGAGGTGTTCTGTTCCAACACTGCTCCTTGTTGCTGCCTGGTGCTTGGGGTTTCTCCTCTTTGGGAGGAGCTACACCAGGCTCCAAAGGCTGACATGAGATCAGAAAGCAAGTCTGGGCTCTCTGATCTCCTTGATGTCCCAGGGACTGCAGGGCAACTAGAGATACCCTTCGTAGTACTTGTCCTTTGAGGTGAGCTTTGGTGTTTCTGGATGGGCAGGCTTTGAGGATTGGCACTCGGGGTAGGAACTCCACTCTTTCCTTGCCCTTTTTTACCCTCTTTTGGGTGTTTTCTGGGTGCCATGGTGGTGCTCTGGCTAGGGGCACTGGAGGTGTCATTTCCCAAACTTGCCCCACGGTGCTCTCTAGTTTTGGGGGTTTCTCTACTTTCTGAGCCTGATATTTGCTTGCGTGATGTCCGACCCAAGGACAAGTCTCTCCTCCCATCTGCCTTTGAGGTCACTGAATGTGTCTGGGTGCTGCCACGAGGACCCACAGTGGAGTTTCTATGCTTGTCAGACTCAAGGGCTGAGTAGTTTAGGCTGCCCACGGTTGTTGGGCCCACAGTCAAGGGTGGCATCGGAGCTGCCCCTGGACCTGGAGCTCCTACGTGTCCATGCTGACGACAGCTGACAAAGCTAGGGGCTCCAGGCTTCATCCCACCAGGAACCCCAGAACTGGGTGGGACGGTGGCTCCAGGGGTGAGAGGCTGCTTCCCCTGCAGAATGTGTCCTCGCACCCTTGGAGCTGGAGAGCTGGAGCTTGCTGCAGGTGAGGGCCTGTGAGTACAGTAGGGCTTTGGGCCCTGGTGGGAACGCCGGAAGCTCCTACCCAAGGTGGAGGGAGGCCCCAGATGTGGGGGCTGTGGAGGCAGAGTGGCGTTGAAGGGTGTGACCCCAAAGGGGGCCACTGGCTGTGCAGCCAAGCCTGCCAATGTGCTGAGAGAGGGCCTGGGAGGAAGGGCCAAAGCAGCAATTGGCAGGCTGGGGGAGAGCGGTCCTGTGAAATTGGTGATGGGAGGATGGCTCTGGGAAGAGACAGCAGAGCTGACCCACACTGGGGTGTGGGCCACCATGGTTGTGCTGCTGGGGGGATGGGGAAAGGTCTGGCTGAGGCCCACTGATGCCAGAGGCCTGGCCCCTCCCGGTGGAGAGGGGACCCCCCCATGGGCTTGTGGGGCCATGGCACAGCTGTTCCCAATGGCCTGGGTCTCACCCATCAGAAGGCCGTTGATGCGCTGCAGAGCTTTCTTCTTCTCCCTGTCTAGGTCCTCAGCCGTCACTGCACAGGCCAGTAACAGAGGTGGTGGCAGCTTCAGAGGCTCCCCTCGGCGGCATTGCAGGAGAGGAAACTTGCGTTTCCGTGGCCTACTGGTGTCTCCCATGGGTGAGGACTTCTTCTTGGGAAATGGGTGTCCCGCCCTGCCTTCTGCCACCTTCTCACCCTGGGCCTTCTTTGGGGGAATCCCTGGGGATGAAGAACATCCCAGGGGCGGCTCCCCGTTGGATGGGTCTGGAGCCCTCCTCTTCAGGGCTTGAAGACCTTGCGTGGAGCTGTAGGAGCTGCTGATGGGGTTTCTTTTGGGGCAGGAGCTCATGCAGATGGCCCGGGAGCTCTCAGCTCTGTCTCGGGAGCTCTGGGTGCAGCGGTTACTCCACAGAGGCCCAGGCCTGGGCACAAAGGCAGCCACACAGCTATGGGTCCCCAGGGGCCTAAAAGCAGATGCTCTTCCAGTGACCTGAGGGCGCCCCCTCTGATGGTCTCTGTCTACAGGGTGCTCTGCTTGCTCAGCCACCACTTGGCCACTTCTCCAGGGGCTGTGATCACAGTCCTCCCTGGGCAGGGTTCTTGGGCTGCTGGAAGCTGGCAAGGAGCCACTTCCTGCCCCTGCACCCTACAAGGCGGCTGTCTGAGTCTGCAGCCTGGGATGCAGGAATTCATGAAAGCTGCAGTTGACAGCAGCGTCCTCCTCAGGAGACCTGGCATGCGGAGGGAGGAGGCAATAGCCAAGTCTCCCAGAAAAGATCGCAGGGTCCGCAGGACCCTGGAAAAGCACCTAGCAGGCACATTGTGCAACCGCTGAGGAGCAGTTGCAGGATGGCGGCAAGATGACCTGCGAGTGGTGCCACCAGCCCAGGAAGCCCTTAGTAGCCAACCAGTATAGGGATGTCGTCGGCGCGGCCCATGACCCGGCTCCTGGTGGGACCCTTCTGGCATGTCTCTGCCCCTCAGCGCCGGGGGCAGGGGTGAGGGACAATACTTGCTGTGAGAAGTCTCCATGGCAGTGTTAGCCAAGGCACTAGTGGGTAATTGTAGCGTTGATCTCAAGAAGGCCTTCTTCCGTTGCTCACGCAGCTTCAGGCGAAACGGCTGTCAGACCTGTTGCCAGGACGCAGCTCAGGAAGGAATGAGTGGAAAACACACGAGCACGTGAGGAAAACCGTTAGTACTGGACAAGAGGCAGGCTTGCGCCAGGAACGGACACGCGTGCAAATTCCGCGTGCATGCAAATTCCGCGTGCATGCAAATTCCGCCTGCATGCAAATTCTGCGTGCATGCAAATTCCGCGTGCATGTGCAAAGTCTGCATGCACGTGCAAAGTCTGCATGCACGTGCAAAGTCCACGTCCTTGCACCAGATGTGGGAGAAATAGGCACGTGCTGATGGGCTGAACTCCAATGCACGTGGGGGCAGTCAGAGGGCTGAGAAGGCCCTTGCTGCGGGTTGAGGGTAGCTCTTGGGGCGTGGAGCACTTGCAGACTAGGGTGATGAGCAGGTGTTTGGCTGGCAGTACCTGCACCTCCGGTACAGGGACAGGTCGGTGCCTCTTCAGGAGTGCTCTTCTCTGAAAAGGCGGGAAGTGCCATGGCCCCAATAGAAGCGCCCCCCATACCTCCAAGCTTGAAGCAGGGGGTAGCCTCCCTGGGCCTCTGAAGGGGAAAGCAATGTCATTAGATAGGCGGTGCACCAGCAGGTGAGCAAGTGGTGGTGGCATCTCCAGGATCTCGCTTGCTGAGGCTGGGAAGGACACCTTGTCCTCCCTTGAAGGTGTGAGCTAGTGTTTGTATCTAGCCTTGCTCTGGTGAGGGTGGGCGGGGTTTAGTTTGACAGCCAGGAGCTCTTGCAATGGCAGGAATCCCTCAGCCCATGCCCCGCCCCTGAGCTGTCAGAGTTCTGTCTGCTCTCCTGCCTGGGCCAGGCCAGTCCGAAGGGGAACTGCTGGGGGGCAAGTTTCTTGGCTGAGCAGCATTTGCAGGTGGCGGCAGCTTTGGGATCATGGCCTGTGTGTCTTCCTGCACTTCCTCTGGGAACAGTGGAGGGAACAGCTGCTGAGAATGCATTTAAGGCATCCCCCAGAGTCCAGCTGAGGGGTTCATCAGGGAAGGCTGGGAGGGAATGCTACCCTCTGTGCACAGTCCTTTCTCTTTGTGTGGAAACCAGAAAAACCCAGCCGTGTGCTCACAAAATCGAGTTTTATTCATATTTGGGTTGCTTTCTTTGAATTTTGGTTATCAAGATTCTCCAATTTTTAAATTTATTTATTTTTTTTAGTTGTCAACAGGCCTTTATTCATTTCTGTGCAGTGCTGAGAATTGAACCCAGTGCCTCCCACGTGCTAGGCAAGCACTCTGCAACTGAGCCACAACCCCAGCTCTCCAATGTTTTGACTGTCTTCATGCTTAGCTGTTCTGGGGACAATACTAGGCCTCCTACTGTTCCTAAAGTGTAAGATATGTTACCTTTCACCAGTCCAATCCAACACAGACACCTACAGACCCAGAGATCCACTCAGCATTCACTCTTTGGAGGTTCCAGTTGTCATGGGTCTTGGCTTTTCCTGGATGGAAGGGCACCCTGCCAGAGTTAGCTGTGAGGTTTCAAGCTCAAGCTTCTCATAACCCACTAAGCAGCCCTGCATGCTCCTCCATGCTCAGCTATTAAGAACTGTCCCTCCTCCCCACTGGTGGAGTTCTGGGCTTGCTTCTGAACTGGGCAAAAAATCAGTGAGTGGGGACCTGGAGGAGTGAGGTTGGAGGGAGCCTCACCTGGGACTGTTGTCCCAAGTGGGTGCTCCTTGGGCCCCTTCGATTGCCCATGGCCTTTTCTGGGTCCACTGGACCCTCAGTAATCAGTGAAGGCCGCTGGGTGAGGTTGTGGCAGTGCTCATCTCTCCTGGTGGGATAATTCCTGGCATGGTATCCTCCTGAACCCAGTTCGAGGTGCTACCCAGTAGGCTGCATTGGGAATCAGGGTCCTGGAAGTAATGGAATCACCTGATGGGCCAGTGCAGCACAGACTTGCAGTGGGTGACAAAGTTGGAGTTGGGTTGCCAAGAACATGGTCCTGGGGCTCAGTGTATAGGTCCTTCCTCATGCCACACTGCTGAATTGGCACTTATCTTGAACTTTCCTCTGGAGTGGCCAGAACCAGAAGCTCCTTCACTTCCCGAGTGTCATGAAATCATAGTGCTTTTGAGAAAATGGCTGGAAGATGGGTTTATGTCCCCCACCATAGGCCTCCCCACAGGCTTAAAGGCTGGGAAATTCTCAGTTTCCTCTTTCAGTCACCATTTCCTGCTGCATAGGGAGGAAAAATGGACACCCTCCTAGATCTTGCCTGCCTCTGGAGTCAGGGTACTGACTGCATTGATGGACAGGGTGACCACAAATCTGGGCCACACCTGAGCGGTACTGGAGTCTGAGGTTGGCCAAACTCTTTATTTTCTACTAACAAAGGTAAACACAGTCTTTATTTCTTGTTTTATTTCTTATTAAATCAGCAATTCATGCTTGGGTAGATCAGATAGAAAGTACAGATTGCTAAGATTCCTTGGAATGTGGCCTTGGGTTTGAGTCTATGGATAGTGTTGTGTACAGGTGTTGTTCAGTCATTTAAAAGGAATACACATTGTGGTGGTCGCAAACATACACCTGTAGGATGAACTTGCAAATATACTAAGCCACACGAAGGCCTCACTGTGGTTTGTCAAGATCATCCTGATTCACAAGGACCCGTCTTTCCCTTGCCTTAGAGGGAACAGAACCCAAGTCCTGGAAACTGCCTTTAAGACTCCAAATTTGTTTTGGAGAGGGTAAAAAAACACCAATGTTGGAGAGGACTATGATGAGTTTTAGTTAAAATTGATTTCTAAATGTGGAATCAGAATAAAGTAATACATGTATAATATAAGCATATATCGTTGTTTCTAAATTATCATGTTAACTTTCATACATATCTATTAGATCTCCTGAAAAGTTGATATCATCAGGAAAAAACTCCATTTTTATCCTCTTCCTGGGAAATATTTTCTATTCCCACACTGAAATTTTTTCTTAAACTTGGTTTCAGCTTTTATTTTGACACCTGTGTTTGTATATTCATTTTTTTAGATCAAGGATTACTTGCATATATCATCCAATCACCTGTTTTTAATTCAATGTAATCACACACACACACACACACACACACACACACACACAAACACATTGATCAGGAGTTATTACCATCCTTTTTCTTTATGAGGCAGCAGAAGCACAGAGAAGATACAGAATATGCCCAAGACTCCACAGTGCATTCCCTACTGAATGTTTGTGTCTCCTCCAAATTCGTGTTGAAGCCCTAATGCCAATGTGATGGCATGAGAAGTGGGGCCATTTGGAGGTAATCAGATTTCGATAGGCCGGTGGTGGTGGGGGAGGCGCGGGGCATGTCTCCCAAGATGAGATTAGTTTTCTCAGAATTTCAAAAAGAGACCAGGGCTTACTTGCTCTCCACCAATTGAGAATACAGTGAGAGGCAGCCAGCTATGAGCAAAAAGAGGGCTCTTTCCAAGAATTCAATCTATCAGTACCTTGACCATGAACTTCCCACCCTCCCAAATGGGGAGAAATAAATGTTTCTTAAGCTTAGAGTATTTTGTTGTAGCAGCTAGAACTGACTAGGACAGTCAGTGAAAGGACTTTGTGAATATTCAATGAAATAATGTATGCAAAGTGGTCTATGAATATAAGCTATTGCATTATCACCTTCATCATCATTACCATTTTTCCTAACCAAATGGCATAGGAGCTATTTTTCACACTTAATTCAATTCCAAAAGAAGCCACTGATATTTCTCCAGCAGAAAGAGGTTATGACTGCTCCAGATGAGTTACTACCTAGATTTTCAGGTTGTTTGTGGCCATTTTATGGATCTACATAGACCTTTGGCTGCTCTGTAAATGAGTTTTCTGGCCCATCATGAGATTCATACCCCTGTGCCATCAATACCATCCCCTTTTAGGGTGTCCAATTATGACCAGTCATTTACATCTTGAGCCATTCTGAAATCCATGTGGATTTTCTCTTCCTCAGAGGTCTATAAAAACATGAATGACAGGTGATGTCACTGAACAGCAAAGATGGGAGAGGACAGCTTGAAGAGCATGGAGAGGAGCCAAGCAATCAGAGAAAAAATAACACTAAGAGTGGAGGAGGCCAACCTCTGTCCAGAGGGCTCTGGGAAGAGCCAGCCTGATTTCCTTCTGGGACCTGCTCTTGGGCACTGGCCTGGGCAGGCACCAAGATGTGGTTTCACCAGACTGAGGTTCTGATGGACTTGGTGTCTGGTGCAAAACTTTAATTCAACTGTTAGCTCTAAAAACAGGAAAGCATATTTCTAATCAATAAAATTTTCCCTTTTGGACAATATTATGGTACAAAATTCTGATGTCTTTTTCAGATTTAAAAATGTAATAATAAAATATATTATTACAGCATAATATTTAAAATAACACAAAATGCAAGCATGGCTTTAGATTTCTCACAAAACATATTTTCCCCCAGATTAAATTTTTTTTTCAAATATATCATTTATATATCTTTATGGAGTATATTATGGCAACTCAATAGACATATACAAGTTTTATCATGCAACTTTGATATTACATCCAGGAAGTCCCTATAATGAAACCTGAAATTAGATTCATTGTGATGAATTACTTTTCCTAGAATTCATACTGTGACAGAGTCTGAGAGACTGTCTCTTCAGGCCCTTCAAGAATTAGGACATTCTAGCATTTCAAGCAGGCATTGATGCAGGAAAGATGAGTCTGGACACCTGAGGAATTTGGAGGAAGCAGATTTATTTAAGCTGCAGCAACCCAGAGGGGATAACACCAAACAAGCTCTGGACCCCAGGTCTGGAAATTCTCTAACATTGCAGTGGGTGGTTACACAGCACAATGTTTAATATAACTTAACTTTGTTCCACATGCATAGGTTGGACAGAGGTTTCACAATGTTTTACACAGAAAACAGAAATTTTCACACATCAAAAAACTTGATTGGAGACTATTTTTTTTTTAGGACGTAGATGAGCACAATACCTTTATTTTTATGTGGTGCTGAGAATTGAACAAGGGGCCTCACATGTGCTAGGCAAGTGCTCTATCACTGAGCCACAACCCCAGCCCTGCAGGCCTAACTCTTACAAGAAAGAGAAACCTGGCCTTTACAACAAAAAGGAGCTCAAAGCACAATGAGTGCTCTGGAAATTTTGTTGACTTCTTCAAATAATCTCTTCTTGATTAGGAGAGAGACTTGTGTGTTACAATTAAGGTGGGAGTCTTTTGAAAACTACAGCATTACCCCCTTTGATGCTCATTATTTAATCCTCTAAGTCAAAGGGCATTATTATCTTCTTGGCTTAAAGCTTTATATAATGTAATATCATAGTTGTTGTTTCTCTTTTTTAAAAAGGAAACCTGCTTCTATTGTAGAGCCACTAGTTTTAATGAAAAGAGGAAACAAACATGGAAGCAATACACAAGTTCATAGCACAATCCATGCTATGTCAATTAAGCTTTTGAATCCACCAAGAAAAGGAAACCATCCTCCAAATAGTGAGCTTGGATCTCAACTGCAATGCCCTTTCAGGATTTAACTGGTACATGTGTTTGTTTTCTGATATTATTAACTATGTGTTTGATTGTTATCAGTCCTAGAGTCAAGACAAAACAAAGGACTCTGTATATGACAGAAGTAAGGGGTGGCAATGACAGTATAAGAGTGAAACAGTCCATTTTCCTTTTGGTTAGTATATCTTTCACCTTGTACATCCAACCCAGAGTGGCTGAAGCAGGGCTGATATTTCCTCAAGCTTTGGGCACATTCAGGCTAGTCGGCTTCCAGAGTGACTTGAGCAGGGTTGGTGTCCTTCGGATATTTGAGTTTCTCTGGTGTTTCCTTCTTCCTGATGCTCAGCTTAAGGGGTACAAATTAAGGAGGGAGAGCTGCAAAAGAATGTACGTAAGAATAAGAGATTTTATTTTCAGGAGGTTCCAAAGCAGGCTAAAAGGAACAAAGTATTATATAATGTATATCTCTGCATATGTACATACATGCATTGACATATTTGGTGACACTCTAAAAATTAGAGTAAGGGATTGTAGATAGTGCTCTATGTGGGGGTGTGACAAGAGGTGGGGGATATCCCAGGAGGCTTGAACTATGTAGATCTAACTCAATGTAACTTTAAACAAATTTGAAAACAGCCTATAATTTCACAAGCCTGACCCAACATCGGCTTATGATCTTCCATATATTATTTTTTCATCTAAAAAATGAAGTCAATTCAACCGCCTGCTCACAGGTCAGTTGCCTTCCAAAGGTTCACCTCTAAGTGGGTTGACTTTAATCTCAGAATATATTTCTGCATGGAAATCATGTCAAATGCCTTCCTGGCTCCCAAAGTTTAGGTACTGCTCAACAGCTTAATTTTACCCCTGGCTTATCCTCCTCACCAACTTTACTTTACCAGATGCAAACCCAAGGTTGTACTTAGTTCTGCACCCTGGTCAAGGTCACCCAGTTAAGAGGGATTTAAATCCAGCTCTACCCAATCTGAAGTCTTTACTTCTCCTCACACCACCCCTTAGCCAGACAAACTTGCTTACTTATATTTTTCCTTTCTTGATAATCTCTTGGAAGAAGCCAGTGTTAGGCTAAATTTGGTAGATCTAGGAGGGTATTTTCCCAATAGGCTATTTTTCCTAAAAGTCCAGATATGGCCAGTCCGGCTGTCCCCAGCCTGCTGCAATGTACTGGGGCCTCACACCACTGCCCACAGACCCTGTGCCCAGATGACCCTATGTCCAGGACACAGAGTCTCCTCAGGGAAGAGTCGAGGAGTAGGGGAAACAGACACCATGGAAAGTTCAAGAGAAAGGACCAGAAGGTTCTTCCAGGGCTAGACTCCCAGAGCAGCCAGAGATCCCTCTCTATCTTGCCCTACAGGATCAGGTCTAGACCTTGCCAGCAGCTCCCAGGCTCTAACCCCACCCTCTCACCAGTGAGCTGGACCCACCTAGCCCCACCCACTACCTGCTGTGAGGACTGCAGCCTTTATTTAGAGTGCTCACTTGTTTATTTGGATGAGTTCCCTGAGTTAGAGCCACAACTCATCAAGGGTCCTGAGGACTGGTGTCTGGTCCTGGGTGACAAAAGGCAGGCAGCATGCAGTGGAACTTGGTGAGGTGACTGTAATGGAGAATGATCAGTTTCCCAGCTCTTATACATCTTGAGCAGAGAAGCATCCTTGGGCTCAATTCACTGCAATGGCACCATCATGAAATGGTGGCATATGGTGGCAAGAGCAGCATCCAGCTATTTTAGGCATAGGGCAACAGGTTTCAAAGTCAGGAGTTGAGTATTGGCGTGGGGTGGGGGTGACTGTGGTGGTGTCAGTATGCAGCTGTGACTTGGGAGTTCCTTGCTTCCAACTCATGGTGGCAGTGACAGTGAAACAATCCAGAAACAGTGGTTGTAACAACAGATGCATCCAGCCATGAGTGTTTTCATCTGCCATAGTGACAAGGGTTTGGCTGCAATTGCAATGAAGTGGGCACCAGTACTGAGTGTCACTGTCTAGTATCCATGTTAAAGTCTGGTGGCAGCAGGGTGGAGCTCCTGAGTTTGGCAGGGGCGGGGGCAACATGCAGCTGCATCAGGGGTCCAGCCTCAGTATAGGGGTCGGGCACCAGGTGTGGTGTAAAGTACAATGACATTGGGGCCTTGGTGGGCATTGTTGGAGTCCATCTGGAGTTTGGAAGTTTGAGTGCTGCACAATGGTGGTGGCACCATAAGAGTTCAGAAGCAGGGGCAGCCACAACAGGCAGTGTCCAGCAGTGAGCATCTTCATCCTGCAGAAGTAACTTGGGTCCAGCTGCAAGACAGTGAAGGTGGCATCCAGTGGCCATGTGGGGAGTCTGGTTGGCTGCAGCGAAGAGTTCCAGGCTGGCATGGCAGCAAGGGCATGGGATAATGGGTGTCAGAGTGATAAGGTAACCAGTAGCTGGGATGTCCTTTGAGGTGGAGGCTCCCGGCCCTGGTCTTGTGCATGGTCGACTGGCCTGCTCAGGAAGAAGAATGCGGGAAGTGGTGGTACCCAGGCAGCTGCCCAGGACCTTATGCTTCCCACAGCTGCCATGTCTCACTCTGTCCATGAGCCCACTGTGTGTCTGCTCACCCCATCGCCTGATATACCCTCTCTACTGAGGAAGGTTGTCTACTAGGTTGGGCGGTCTTGAGAGAGAACCTCACCATCCCCAGCCACTTCCTGAGTGGACTGTGGGTGCAGAAAGCAGAGGTCCTAGGACATCTTCACCCCCAAAGTGCATTTCTGTGGCTGGGGGTGGCAGATTACCAACACAGAGAACTCGTTGCCCTTAGACTCCCACTGCCACCTGTGCCCTCCACCGTGTCCCACCCAAGGGATGCACTTGGAGGGTGAGAATTTTCTACACCCCCCCCACCTCCCACCTCTGCACTCTGCTACCCCAGCCCAGGGGAGATGTAGCTGGGGAGGGTGGGTGCCTTCTCCCAAGGCTGCCCCAGTTGGCAGGAGGCCTAATCATCCCTCAGAGGCTGCAACTCAGGGAGGGGCAGGGTGAACTCAAGGATTAGGTGAGCAGCCTGGTGGACTCGAGGCCAATGCCAGGCATTGCTGGAATGGGCAGCATAAGGTCCTCAGCAGGTGTCTGGCCACCACCTGATCCTGTGCCCTGCTTTGTGGGCAGGCATGCCCTACAAGGAGCAATACCAGTTGCCTGGAGGAGCCACTGCAGAGGCCATCACAGCCTCCAGTCACCCTCTGACCCTGAGGCCTGCTGTCCCAAGCTGTCACCATCACCGCTAACAGAGCTCCACACTGAAGCCACTGGAGTCCCCACAGGGCCACCAGTGATGCCGCAGCCACCATCACTGCACTGGGACCAGACTCATGCCACTGCCAGAGGATGAGAATGCAACTCTCTGGATGCCTGGCTTGACGTTGCCACCTACAGACTCCTCAGTTGCCTTTGCCACCACTGCCATAATTGAACTTCAGACACCAATACTTCCAAGCACAACACATCTTCATCGAATAGCTTAGCAAGACCTTCTAGATAACTTGCAAGAGCTTCTCCATCAGCACTTGTTTTTTTGCCTTGCACTTTTACTTTATGGAGAGGGGCTTCTTGGCAAAAACATAATGGACCAAACTCTGGCAGTTGCAATGAAGTTGGCCCCAGTACTGAGTGTCACTGTCTTGTATCCATGTTAAAGTCTGGTGGCAGCAGGGCGGAGCTCCAGAGTCTGGCAGGTGCAGGAGCAACATGCAGCTGGATCAGGGGTTCATCCTCAGTAGAGGGGTTGGGCACCAGGTGTGGTGTAAAGTACAATGACTTTGGGGCCTTGGTGGGCATTGTTGGAGTCCATCTGGAGTTTGGAAGTTTGAGTGCTGCACAATGGTGGTGGCACCATAAGAGTTCAGAGCAGGGGCAGCAACAACAGGCAGTGTCCAGCAGTGAGCATCTTCATCCTGCAGAAGTAACTGGGGTCCAGCTGCAGGACAGTGAAAGTGGCATCCAGTGGCCATGTGGGGAGTCTGGTTGGCTGCAGCGAAGAGTTCCAGACTGGCATGGCAGCAAGGGCATGGGATAGTGGGTGTCAGAGTGATAAGGTAACCAGTAGCTGGGATGTCCTCTGTGGTGGAGGCTCCCGGCCCTGGTCTTGTGCATGGTTGACTGGCCTGCTCAGGAAGAAGAATGTGGGAGGCGGTGGTACCCAGGCAGCTGCCCAGGACCTTATGCTTCCCACAGCTGCCATGTCTCGCTCTGTCCATGAGCCCACTGTGTGTCTGCTCACCCCATCGCCTGATATACCCTCTCTACTGAGGAACTAGGTTGTCTGCTAGGTTGGGGCGGTCTTGGGAGAGAACCTCACCATCCCCAGCCACTTCCTGAGTGGACTGTGGGTGCAGAAAGCAGAGGCCCTAGGACATCTTCACCCCCAAAGTGCATTTCTGTGGCTGGGGGTGGCAGAATACCAAGACAGAGAACTCGTTGCCCTTAGACTCCCACTGCCACCTGTGCCCTCCACCGTGTCCCACCCCAGGGATGCACTTGGAGGGTGAGGATTTTCTAGGCCCCCCCCACCTCCCACCTCTGCACTCTGCTACCCCAGCCCAGGGGAGATGTAGCTGGGGAGGGTGGGTGCCTTCTCCAAAGGCTGCCCCAGCTGGCAGCAGGCCTACTCATCCCTCAGAGGCTGCAACTCAGGGAGGGGCAGGGTGAACTCAAGGATTAGGTGAGCAGCCTGGTGGACTCAAGGCCAATGCCAGGCATTGCTGGAATGGGCAGCATAAGGTCCTCAGCAGGTGTCTGGCCACCACCTGATCCTGCGCCCTGCTTTGTGGGCAGGCAGGCCCTACAAGGAGCAATACCAGTTGCCTGGAGGAGCCACTGCAGAGGCCATCACAGCCTCCAGTCACCCTCTGACTCTGAGGCCTGCTGTCCCAAGCTGTCACCATCACCGCCAACAGAGCTCCACACTGAAGCCACTGGAGTCCCCACAGGGCCACCAGTGATGCCACAGCCACCATCACTGCACTGGGACCAGACTCCTGCCACTGCCAGAGGATGAGAATGCAACTCTCTGGATGCCTGGCTTGACGTTGCCACCTACAGACTCCTCAGTTGCCTTTGCCACCACTGCCATAACTGAACTTCAGACACCAATACCTAAAGCACAACACATCTTCATCGAATAGCTTAGCAAGACCTTCTAGATAACTTACAAGAGCTTCTCCATCAGCACTTGTTTTTTTGCCTTGCACTTTTACTTTATGGAGAGGGGCTTCTTGGCAAAAAATATAATGGACCAAACTCTGGCAGTTGCAATGAAGTTGGCCCCAGTACTGAGTGTCACTGTCTAGTATCCATGTTAAAGTCTGGTGGCAGCAGGGCGGAGCTCCAGAGTCTGGCAGGTGCAGGAGCAACATGCAGCTGGATCAGGGGTTCATCCTCAGTAGAGGGGTCGGGCACCAGGTGTGGTGTAAAGTACAATGACATTGGGGCCTTGGTGGGCATTGTTGGAGTCCATCTGGAGTTTGGAAGTTTGAGTGCTGCACAATGGTGGTGGCACCATAAGAGTTCAGAGCAGGGGCAGCAACAACAGGCAGTGTCCAGCAGTGAGCATCTTCATCCTGCAGAAGTAACTGGGGTCCAGCTGCAGGACAGTGAAAGTGGCATCCAGTAGCCATGTGGGGAGTCTGGTTGGCTGCAGCGAAGAGTTCCAGGCTGGCATGGCAGCAAGGGCATGGGATAGTGGGTGTCAGAGTGATAAGGTAACCAGTAGCTGGGACGTCCTCTGTGGTGGAGGCTCCAGGCCCTGGTCTTGTGCATGGTTGACTGGCCTGCTCAGGAAGAAGAATGTGGGAGGCGGTGGTACCCAGGCAGCTGCCCAGGACCTTATGCTTCCCACAGCTGCAATGCCTGGCTCTGTCCATGAGCCCACTGTGTGTCTGCTCACCCCATCGCCTGATATACCCTCTCTACTGAGGAACTAGGTTGTCTGCTTGGTTGGGGCGGTCTTGAGAGAGAACCTCACCATCCCCAGCCACTTCACCCTGCCCCTCCCTGAGTTGCAGCCTATGAGGGATGAGTAGGCCTGCTGCCAGCTGGGGCAGCCTTGGGAGAAGGCACCCACCCTCCCTAACTACATCTCCCCTGGGCTGGGGTAGCAGAGTGCAGAGGTGGGAGGTGGGGGGGCCTAGAAAATCCTCACCCTCCAAGTGCATCCCTGGGGTGGGACAAGGTGGAGGGCACAGGTGGCAGTGGGAGTCTAAGGGCAACGAGTTCTCTGTGTTGGTAATCTGCCACCCCCAGCCACAGAAGTGCACTTTGGGGGTGAAGATGTCCTAGGGCCTCTGCTTTCTGCACCCACAGTCCACTCAGGAAGTGGCTGGGGATGGTGAGGTTCTCTCTCAAGACCGCCCAACCTAGTAGACAACCTTCCTCAGTAGAGAGGGTATATCAGGCGATGGGGTGAGCAGACACACAGTGGGCTCATGGACAGAGCGAGACATGGCAGCTGTGGGAAGCATAAGGTCCTGGGCAGCTGCCTGGGTACCACCGCCTCCCGCATTCTTCTTCCTGAGCAGGCCAGTCAACCATGCACAAGACCAGGGCCGGGAGCCTCCACCACAGAGGACGTCCCAGCTACTGGTTACCTTATCACTCTGACACCCACTATCCCATGCCCTTGCTGCCATGCCAGTCTGGAACTCTTCGCTGCAGCCAACCAGACTCCCCACATGGCCACTGGATGCCACTTTCACTGTCCTGCAGCTGGACCCCAGTTACTTCTGCAGGATGAAGATGCTCACTGCCTGTTGTTGCTGCCCCTGCTTCTGAACTCTTATGGTGCCACCACCATTGTGCAGCACTCAAACTTCCAAACTCCAGATGGACTCCAACAATGCCCACCAAGGCCCCAATGTCATTGTACTTTACACCACACCTGGTGCCCGACCCCTCTACTGAGGATGGACCCCTGATGCAGCTGCATGTTGCTCCTGCACCTGCCAGACTCTGGAGCTCCGCCCTGCTGCCACCAGACTTTAACATGGATACTAGACAGTGACACTCAGTACTGGGGCCAACTTCATTGCAACTGCCAGAGTTTGGTCCATTATGTTTTTGCCAAGAAGCCCCTCTCCATAAAGTAAAAGTGCAAGGCAAAAAAACAAGTGCTGATGGAGAAGCTCTTGTAAGTTATCTAGAAGGTCTTGCTAAGCTATTCGATGAAGATGTGTTGTGCTTTAGGTATTGGTGTCTGAAGTTCAGTTATGGCAGTGGTGGCAAAGGCAACTGAGGAGTCTGTAGGTGGCAACGTCAAGCCAGGCATCCAGAGAGTTGCATTCTCATCCTCTGGCAGTGGCAGGAGTCTGGTCCCAGTGCAGTGATGGTGGCTGTGGCATCACTGGTGGCCCTGTGGGGACTCCAGTGGCTTCAGTGTGGAGCTCTGTTGGCGGTGATGGTGACAGCTTGGGACAGCAGGCCTCAGAGTCAGAGGGTGACTGGAGGCTGTGATGGCCTCTGCAGTGGCTCCTCCAGGCAACTGGTATTGCTCCTTGTAGGGCCTGCCTGCCCACAAAGCAGGGCGCAGGATCACGTGGAACCCAGACACCTGCTGAGGACCTTATGCTGCCCACAGCTGCCATGTCTCGCTCTGTCCATGAGCCCACTGTGTGTCTGCTCACCCCATCGCCTGATATAGCCTCTCTACTGAGGAACTAGGTTGTCTGCTAGTTTGGGGCGGTCTTGAGAGAGAACCTCACCATCCCCAGCCACTTCCTGAGTGGACTGTGGGTGCAGAAAGCTGAGGTCCTAGGACATCTTCACCCCCAAAGTGCATTTCTGTGGCTGGGGGTGGCAGAATACCAAGACAGAGAACTCGTTGCCCTTAGACTCCCACTGCCACCTGTGCCCTCCACCGTGTCCCACCCCAGGGATGCACTTGGAGGGTGAGGATTTTCTAGGCCCCCCCCCACCTCCCACCTCTGCACTCTGCTACCCCAGCCCAGGGGAGATGTAGCTGGGGAGGGTGGGTGCCTTCTCCAAAGGCTGCCCCAGCTGGCAGCAGGCCTACTCATCCCTCATAGGCTGCAACTCAGGGAGGGGCAGGGTGAACTCAAGGATTAGGTGAGCAGCCTGGTGGACTCAAGGCCAATGCCAGGCATTGCTGGAATGGGCAGCATAAGGTCCTCAGCAGCTGTCTGGCCACCACCTGATCCTGCGCCCTGCTTTGTGGGCAGGCAGGCCCTACAAGGGGCAATACCAGTTGCCTGGAGGAGCCACTGCAGAGGCCATCACAGCCTCCAGTCACCCTCTGACTCTGAGGCCTGCTGTCCCAAGCTGTCACCATCACCACTAACAGAGCTCCACACTGAAGCCACTGGAGTCCCCACAGGGCCACCAGTGATGCCGCAGCCACCATCACTGCACTGGGACCAGACTCCTGCCACTGCCAGAGGATGAGAATGCAACTCTCTGGATGCCTGGCTTGACGTTGCCACCTACAGACTCCTCAGTTGTCTTTGCCACCACTGCCATTACTGAACTTCAAACACCAATACCTCCACAGATTCCAATCGCCAAGGCTTCACTGCCCAGGCTCCTGCCCATGGCTGTCCTCCAAGCCTGAGTGCAAAACGTAAGACTCTTCCTTGTATTTGAAAAGTACAGACCATTACTGAGTCATTAATGGTTCTAACTTCAATATTGTGTCTTGAAGAATAAGAGGATGGTGAGCCATGATCTGTGGAGCAATAAGAATGTCCATATTAAGGTTTTTATCTTATATGAGTGGGATTTGTAGTGCCACATGACAGTTAAAATAGATCATAGTATGAGTTATAATGGCCTAAAATCTTCAACACTCATTAGTCAGTCCCTCCTGCTCCATAACTGGGGCATCTATCTCACCTCCTCCTGGATGGCCTGTTTGTATCCTCTCTCACAGCACCTATGAGCTCTACATGGGCTCCATCAGCAGCTACGCAGTACTGGTGGTGGCACAGCCTGGGGAATGGATTAAGCACTTTTAGGTCAACATAAAAGAATGCCACTAAATATACTTACAATGCCATAAGAATTAGCATCACAAAAAATAAAATAGAAAAGGCGAAAGATTTATATGATCTGAAGAGAAATAAAATAGATGGTGCAGACAATTTGGAAAGCAGTATGGAGATTCCTTGGAAAGCTGGGAATGGAACCACTATTTGACCCAGCTATTCCCCTTCTCAGTCTATTCCCTAAAAACCTAAAAAGAGCACACTACAGGGACACTGCTACATCGATGTTCATAGCAGCACAATTCACAATCGCAAGACTGTGGAACCAACCCAGATGCCCTTCAATAGACGAATGGATAAAAAACAATGTGGCATTTATACACAATGGAGTATTACTCTGCATTAAAAAATGACAAAATCATAGAATTTGCAGGGAAATGGATGGCATTAGAGCAGATTATGCTAAGTGATGCTAGCCAATCCCTAAAAAACAAATGCCAAATGTCTTCTTTGATATAAGGAGAGTAACAAAGAACAGAGTAGGGACGAAGAGCATGATAAGAAGATTAACATTGAACGGGGATGAGAGGCGGGAGGGAAAGGGAGAGAGAAGGGAAATTGCATGGAAATGGAAGGAGACCCTCAGGGTTATACAACATTACATACAAGAGGAAGTGAGGGGAAAGAGAAAAAACACAAGGGGGAGAAATGAATTACAGTAGAGGGGGTAGAGAGAGAAGAGGGGAGGGGAGGGGAGGGGGGATAGTAGAGGATAGGAAAGGCAGCAGAATACAACAGACACTAGTATGGCAATATGTAAATCAATGGATGTGTAACCAATGTGATTCTGCAATCTGTATACGGGTTAAAAATGGGAGTTCATAACCCACTTGAATCAAAGTGTGAAGTATGATATATCAAGAACTATGTAATGTTTTGAATAACCAACAATAAAAATTTAAAAAAATAAAATAAAATAGATAATCTCAGAGGGGAGGGAAAGGATAGCTGTGCTGGGGGTTCTGGCACTGGGTAATGCTGAGGAGCTCACATGTGGGAGATGCCTTTGAAAAGTTTAGAACTAGGGAAGTGAGGATACATTCTAGGAGATTGGAGGACTGTGGCCTAATAGCTTCTTGACCTCCTGCCTCTATTGTTTTGGACCCTAAATTTATATTGCTGCCAGGAAAGGTGGTTCTCTTTCAGAGGATGGGATGGCAGCTTGGAGCACCATATGTACCATACATATATACCAAGTGGAAGATAGTGTTCAATATCCACTGACTTGCTTATTGGCAGCTAAGCTTCCTCCTCTTCTTGAAGGTTCAGTGGCCACTGGTGGCTCCATATCTTCCTGTGTGGTCAATGCTGGTGTCGGACCAACCTCTGATTTTGAGGGCTATTTCTCCTCCTTCACAGGGAATGTGATGATATGCTCTTCCAAATGTAAGCAAGTAAATTGGGCCACAGCTGCTGGAGGCAATTATATCACTTGATATGGTGCTAGAGCTGCAGGAGAAAACACCCAACATGACTGACTTTCCTCGGGCCTTTCCGAATTCACACGAGAACCCTGCCTCTGCGAATAGTCCTGGCCCTCCTCCACAATTGGCCATCTTCCCAGACTAGGTTCCACCAGCTGAAGGATGTCAGAGTTGTGTGTCTTGGGAACATATGGCAGATCCCAGGGGCACCAGCTGAGATTCCTCTGCACACACCTTCAGTCATCCGCCCCAGACCCCATCATCAGAGAGCTCAGACTTACAGGATCTGTGTTCTTCAGCTGGGGAAGCACATGGAAGTTCCCCTCTGATTCAGGCATAATGATCAACAGGAAGGTCCTGAGAAGCTTCAGGTTGTCCAAGTCTTGGGACCTCAAAAATATTCTGGATAGAGGTACAGCTGCATTTTGATGATGGAGCAGAGGGTGCTGTGGAATGTGGAGTGAAACAGGGAGTCATGATGGACAGGGCCTCTCTTTTAACTGGAACCTCCCAAGGTCCCTGCATCATGGGTTCCCAAAGAGTAGCCAGGCAAGTCCATGCACCAGATCAGAAGGGCAACCTGTGAGGCACATGTGTGGGGAAGGGGCGCCCCACAATTGCTCTCCGGTCTCTGTACAGAAAAGTAGTGGCAACCTGGGTTTGGATTGGCTGTGTTGGAAAGGGATCCCCACAGGGCTTGGCTCTGAGGCCCCAACCACTACTCTGTTCCTTTGGTGCCCAGAATCCAATGCAGAACAATATGTTCTTTCTACAGGGTAAACCCCAGAGTTGAGTCCTCTGCAGGAAATCACACAGGGTGGAAATTGGGATTTGCCCAGCCATCATTTATAAGAGCTACCCATGAAACAGGAGCCCTCCTGACTGGCCCAAAGAACACCCCCTTCTTTCCTTGAAGCTACTCCTCACAAACATCTGGCTGCAGGTTTCTATACCTAGAGATGGTGAGGATGCTGACACCTCTAACATCCTGTGCCCCTCATCTGCCAAGATGGCTGGTGGGCTTGACTAACTTCCTGACAATACTGGAACTCCAGGAGGACTAGTAGGTTTGTCTGAATTGATTGCTAAATAATAGGCCAAATGATGGCCCATGGTGGTGCTACACATACATTTGAGTGATGACTGAGCCAAACCACCTACTGCCTAGCTATTCAGGGCCAGGACCCTATTCATTTCTCCCCAGGTGTCCCTATTCTGGCTACATGCAGGTTGGAATGCTCCCAGATGCAATCCGCAGACTCCTTCCTAAATGTGGAAATTGTTTTTCCTGAAGCCTCAGCGTGGTGAGGCCTGAGGCAGAGAACTTTCTCACAGGGGGGGGATATGCTCACAGGGTAAGGCCAGAGCTATAGGCTGCCTATAGTTACACAGAACCAGACCTGAGGCAGACACTCTTTGGGCTCATCCTACTCGGTTTTCTAAACATCCAGGCAGGATGCTCCTCTGAAAACACTACTTTCCCCAGAGCCGACTGAGTTCCCAGCACCAAGCAGGAGATGGCCATGTGCCAGGGCTTGGAAGCAATACACATCTTTTACACAGCAGCTCCAGCACCTTCTGAGGAATGTCCAAATTTTGGGAGGAATGCAGTACCTTTCAAGAATTGAAGACAGTAGCTGCCGCATAGTAAGTGTGCATACATTTGTTTTAGTAGCACCACCTACCACTGTGTTTCTGGCCCATGCTCATGGATATGGTTTCTTCATCTCTTCATGGTAACTCAATGTGATGCTTATTTCTCCCCTCTAGAGATGAGGAAAATGAGTCATGGTCAGATGAAATGACTTGCCACAGAATACTCAGCTACAAGTGCCAGGGGGGGAATTCAAATCCAGGCTGTCCCACACCAAGTCTGGAAGAGAGTACCGTTATCCACTCATTCAACAAACCCCTATGGGTGCCTCCTGGAAGTGAGTGCTTCCTGTGTAAGCCCAAAGATTCATAGCACCCATGCAGTGTAGGTGTCACTTTTACCATTCCCAAGCTTCCAATGAGGCTGCTGACCTAGGAAGGCAAGGCCCATCAGGCCTGTGAGGAGACTGCACTTTGCATCAGTGAAGCTCCACATGGATTCAGGTTGCTCTGTCCTGATCGCCAACGCACCTGCTTCCTAAGATCACAGCCAGTAAACATCATGGTCATGGCCAAAGGTGGGTTCATGTCATTCTACAACTGTCCATTCCCACAGAATGTGCATCAGCAAGAGGAAAGATTAAGGTTAGCTCCAGACTCTAGGTGACAATGATGTGGGTTTCTGAACTGGAACAAATGTGCCTCTCTGGTGGGTAGTGGTGGTGACAGAGGCAGAGGCTGGGCAGGGATGGGAGCATTTGGGAAATCTCTGTTCTTCCCCTCAATTTTGAGCTTAAAAATTCTCTAAAAAGTTATCAAGTAAAAAACAAGAGGAGGAAGAAGTGTGCTTTGTCACTCTGCACTGGGAGAGGCTGAGGGCAGGCAACCAGAGCTTGGGGCAAACAGACCCAGCACCTCCTTCCCAACCTGCCTCTCTCCAAGCTCAGCACAGCATGGTCTTCAAGGGGCTTTGGGGTCTTTATAGAGAAGCTGTCTGATGGTGACAGCTCAGAAGCCCTGCCTGACCCCTCCTCAGAAGGCCTCGAGGGGAGACTCAGATTTAGGGTGGCCCACCTCTCCCTCTCTGTCCCTGGGCTGTCCCTACTTATCTCCATTCCACCCCTGCTCCCTCAGAGGCTGCCAGCTGCTTGCTGCCTGAGCACCTTTGAGCTGCCCTTCCCACTTCTTGGCCCAGCAGCTCCTGTCCATCAATAAGCTCTCAGCGCTCATGCTCATGCTACTTCCTCTGAGAAGCCCATTCTGACTGCCACCTAGGAACACCCTGACCCTCTGTCTCCTCTGTTTCCTCAACCATTTCGGAATTCATCCTATTTCTTCATCAGTTTCCTTGTCCTTGCTCGGTCTCTCCTACTAGACTGTGGGCATCAAGAGGCCAGGGTCCTTCCTTGTGCTCATTGTTGTCTCCACAGCTCCCCCAGGATTGGAAAGGAGGGCTTGGAAGCTGTGGAAAAGTCATAGGGTGAGGATATAATGAGAAGTGGGTCAGCTGCAACCTGAGGGAGGGCCCTCACCATACCCTGCCATCCTGGCCCCCTGATCTTGGCCTGCCAGCCTTCAGATCTGTGAGAAATCAGTTTCCGATGTTTCAAAGCCACACAGTTGATGGTCGTAGTTACAACTGCCTCCACTGATTAAGACCTGGGCAATCTGAGCCAGGCTTGGGTACTGCACTCTGGACACTCGGAGGTACCCAGGAAAGCTGAGGATGCTCTCTCCATGCAGCCAGTTGGTGTCTGTTTGTACAATATCAGGGTCTGCTCACATGATCCAGTGGAACAATATGCAGAACAATATGTTCTTTCTACATGGTAAACCCCAGAGTTGAGTCCTCTGCAGGAAATCACACAGGGTGGAAATTGGGATTTGCCCAGCCATCATTTATAGGAGCTCCCCATGAAACAGGAGCCCTTATACCAGGATTTTGGGGGAGGATTTTGTGTCCACTCCTTATAACAGGAGTGGACACCTGGCAAATAGTAAGCCTGCAGGCAGCACTTAAGACCAAAGACAGGCACAGGGGCAAAATCAGCCACCTCTACTGCAAGGGGCTGTGCTCTAAATGCAGCTGCATTGATGGAGATCAATCCATCCCACCATGATGGGCAGGAAGAAGCAGTGTCCCAGGCTGGCCCATGACTTTCACTATCATCATTAGGACACTGTCTTTTCCTCCAATGCCAAAATAGAAGATTGTGTCTCTAAAGCTGCTTGGCAACATGCCACCACCCCCAGAGACAGGGTGGGCAAAGAAGGCAGTGTCGGGAGATGGAGAGAGGCAGTGTCCTGATGATGACACTGCAACCTCTGGATAAAGCTGTGCCTGAATCTGTTGTGTTCAGCCCACAATTCCCAAACATGTGAACCAAAGCAACGCACTTGTCAGCCTTTCTTTCTCCTGTAAAGTTATGCTTGTTTACTTATTGATCTAGCTAACATTGTTAGGGTTTATCCAATTTGAAATGTGGACCGCTTTGCTGCTTCATAGCTGTCTGGCCTTGGCTCAAGTCCTTAAACCCTCAGAGCTTCAACTTCCTTGCTAATAAAGAGGAGTTGCTACTTTCACCTACACAAGAGGAAGTCAGCCTTGTAGATTATAGGAGACAAGGCAAAGCACTTAGGATTGGTGTTTGATGAACTGAAGATTCTATAATTCTAGTCTACTAATTAAGCATAATTGACTGAAGAATAACTACAGGGAATGCTTTCAAAGACCCCAGTATCACTGAGTGTCTGACTCCTAGGGCCTCAGCTATCTGATTTTTCAATGTGGCCTCGGTATGGCAGCAACTGTTGCATTCCATAGAACACCCACAATCTGAGCTCCTAAAATATCAGGAACAGAAGAAGCATAAAAATATGTATCTTCCATCTTCTCATATCACTAAAAGAAAAACACAGTGACCCATCTGAATTTACAACTCTGAAACCCCTCACCCAAGGGCTCAGGACAACTCCATGGCAGGATCAGGAGGCTCCCCCCAAAGAGCTTGCCCCTTTGGACATCAAGAAATACCCCTTGCATTCAACATATAGCACAGCTCTGGGGCCTGCAGCACCCCTACCAAGGGCTTATCCAGGTGATCAAGCTCATGCTCTGAGAGCATCTGCAAAGTCATCTGTAAGCAGAGGGCAGAAACTGACCCCCTGCAGCTGAGTCCATCTTGCTCCCACTGGAGTGAGCGAAGCAGTCCTTCCTGCATACAGATGGCACCACGAGAACAGGTCAGCAACACTGCTGCACAACGGAAAAGAGACTGTCATTCCAGAGGTTCCGGTGCTACTAAATGGGCAGGACCACAATTTGAACCCAGGACTGTCTGATTCCAAACTCTGGCCCTTTGCCAACTCCAACTCACACTCCCAGCATAGGTCACAACCACCTGTGGGCTGTTGGTTGCAGCTGCAGAGCAATGTAAAGCACGGTTTGCAGACAGATCCCTGGGTGAACCACTCACTAGCTCTGTAACCTTAGGCAAGATACCTGCCATGTCCTTGTCCCAGTTTTCTAATGCACCAGTGAAGGTGTGTTGTTCACTCCACAGAGCATGGGGGTGGTTAAATGAGATTGTCTATTGAACAGCTAGGTATCATATGGTAATTTTTTGTTTTGTTTGTTTGTTTTTATGCCTTTATTTACTCAGGATGTCTTTAACTGAATCCTGGGCTTCCTGGAGGGGAGCAAGCCTTATCAGCTGCTGTTTTATTATATCTTAAGTACAGCCTTGGCAAATTCCAGGGAGGACCGGTCACAGAGCGTGGTGCCAGCTGGTGGCTAGAACCTAGGGCTCACCAGAGGTGGTGGTCAGCTCTAGAACCTCCTGTGTTTAGAAAGCAGGAACAGGGGGATGTGAGCAGGGACTTTTTAGGAATCACATGGTTAGGGACAGAGGCCTGGGAACAAGGCTCAGGCCATGTCCTGTTGCATCAGGTGCCTGAAGCGTTAGCAATTTTGCAGGCCCCTGGGGGTGACAAAAGTGCCCTTTCCTACTTGTTAACTCATGACAAAATCCTCGCCCAAGCTACTACAGCACCTCATGAGGCTTCTGCAGGGAGACCCAACAGCATGGCACAGGAGACACAAGCAAACAAGAAAGCCAGGCCCCTCTTGCCACTCTCACTATTGATAACCAGGAAGATCAAGGCTACCAGACACCCAACACTATCAAAGCTCCCAGGAGCTGTGCTGCCAGAGTCCTGAAACAGCCTCAAAACACATCATATGGGTGGGACTGCATTATTCATGAGAAGTTCTGCCCCCATGAGCCTACACACAGGCTCAACTGAGTCAATCCTACAGGACTCAAGGGACCCAGAAATGTCCTTCTTGGAAGTTCTGTGCCCATTCAATGAACAAGGATTCTGCCAGCCTTACTCTGAATGCTGAAAAGTGGAGGCTGAGCCTGGGGTTCCCAGCCCAGAGGCAAAATTCTGCAAAGAATAGGCCGAAGTTTCCTCTTTGGCCTGACACTTTAGTGACCATGCTTCCTTCCTACTGGTCCCTGATACTTCCATGTTCCCCCAGAGCTCCCATCTTACCCAGGGTAAGGGCCAAACACCTCAGCAGCCACGAGACTCTGCAAGGTGGACTCTGTTCTTTCTCTGACCGCATCATCACTCTCCTTCACTCTGCTCTGGTTTCATTGGCCACCTTCCTACTCTGTCTTCCCAGCTCAAGATCTTGAAGGTGTTGATAATTCTGCCAGGAACACCCTTCCTGAACAAGCGTATGTCCTCCCTTCCTTCAACGCTCTGCTCAATCATTATCCCCTCAGCGAGGCCAAGCTGACCACCACCTCTGGTGAGCCCTTTCCCTGTCTTTCTGACCTTTATTTCTGCCATGGAACTTACTATTTATCTACCTGTCCTCAGACTGGATTGTACTCTCAATGAAAGCATGTGAGTAAGTGCTCAATTTGCATCTGCACGGGGAGGGGAGCCTCAGTGGTGCTCAGTTCGTCTACCACATGATGCCACCCCTAACACACACACACACACACACACACACACACACACACAGACCAGGCTGGCCCAAAATGTCTACACCATGCAAGATCTCGAGCTGACAGCTCACAAGATGCAAACATGGCTGCAAAGGGGTGCCAAGCTGAGCAATGGTGGGGGGTGACAAGAGAAGGGCAAATCTCACACACACATACACACACACACACACACACACACAAATCATAGCCTTATTTATTCATATATACTCATGCATTACACTAAACACACTCACAAAAACAGTTCACACCGATTCACATGCAATGTCTGGAAATGCACTTGGACATCTGCAGACAGATGCACATACAGTCTCTTACTCACACACTGCAGCCCAAACTCCACACATATGCACACCACACACACACACACACACACACACACACAGAGTCATGTGTGTACCCATGCACACTCAGTCCAGACCTGCAGATGCCATCCTCAGCCCCACCACTATAAATGTTCCCTACCTCTACAGGGACCTCAGAGGTGACTAGCTATAAATCCAGAGGCCGGACTAATCTCCACCATGGCCCAAGGGACAGTAAATGGGCAGCAGGGCAGCAGAAGTCTGTTTGTCATTCTCCTGTGTAAGGTGGTTAAGATGATGGGATGCTGCCTGTCAATGGAGCAGTCCACAGACCTGAGACCCCCAAGAAGTGGCCTCTGTCTCCTGGTGATGGTGGCTCTGGGTACTGCGAATGTGTGCGTGCAGGAGGGAGTCTTTTTGTCCCCAAACTGAACCTCTCCTTTGCTGAACGCTGGGCCCTCTTTGGCATGGTCCTCCCAAAACAGGCCTACCTGTCCCCATTAGCTTGTCTCTCCTTTAAGGCCCCCTCACTGAGACCCACACAACTGTTCCTGCACAACAGGGGGTCCCAACCAGACACCTCAAGGTATGCCCCCAACCTGGAGGATCTTCACACTGCATCCACCCCTGCACACAGCTTAAAGACACCACACGTACCCCATACCTCCAGCCCCAGAACCCTAAACACATGGGTCACCCCTCCAGGCCTCCAGAGGTAGATGCTCATCCTGGGTGTGCCTGCCTACAGTGTGGCAGCTCCTGTCACCAGGGAGCACCCCTCTAAGAACCATTGGCCCCCACCCAAGTTGGCTGTGCCTTCCCAGATGTGCGGCCTGCACCTACCTTCTTCCTCAAGGTCAGCAGCAGCTTCAATACTCTACAGCAGCTTCTGCCTTATGCCAGGTCTTCTTCTCTAGGGGACGAGCCGGTGGGCATGGGTGACCACATGGTAGGAGCATCCAGGGCTGTCCACTCCCCAGCCCACCTTGACCTTCCTTACCTGAGGGAGCAGCAGCCATTGCTCTCACAGCGTCCTCTGAACAGAAAGGGATGGGGGACCCTTGGGAATATGTGCCTGGTAAGGGCAGTGTGTTTGGTGTGCTACCACTCAGGTGGGCATGGGTAGAGCCAGGGACTGCCAAGTTCTGAACTCAGAGCCAGGTGCCTCCCACTACGGTTGGACCATTCACTAGGAGGGCACCATCCCCTAAGATCAGCTTGGAAAGTGTTGGGAAATTTTCCTGGAGACCAAAGCCTTCCTGAGGATCTGAGGATCTCCTCACCTGATCCACGCTGCCCTCACATGGACTCATACCAGCATCACAGAGCAATGGTGCAGTAGCTTAACCACAAGAGGCCTCTGCTTCCTGCGGTGTCACCTCAGCGCCCTCTACTGAGGAAGCCGACAGCGTGCACTGTGTAAATGGGAAATGGTGTAAAATCCAGGCTATGGTGGAGAAGCAAACACTGAAGGAAGGAAGGAAATAAAATCGGAGCCAACATTAATGAACTTGACAACCAACATAACAACACTAAGGACCAATGAGATAGTTGTTTCTTTAAAAAGGTAAACAAGATTGAAAAGCCCCCATGCTAAAATAACCAAGAAAAAAGCAGAGAAAAGCCAAGTTTATAAAATTAGAGATTAAAAAGGTGAAATCACCATAGATATCACAGAAATCCAGCGGATCATTAGAGACTATTTTGAAAGCTTGTACTCCAATACATTGGAAAACCTAGAAGAAATGAATACATTTCTAGATAAATAGGATCTCCCAAAACTGAATCCAGAGCAAAAGAAAACCCAAACATACTAATGACTTGTAATGAGATGGAAGGCTCTTCATTACTGTCTCTAACAAAGAAAAACTCAGGGCTGGATGGACTCCCAGCTGAGGTCTACCAAAAATCTTTGAAGAAGAAGTGATGCCAAAACTCCTCAAATTACTCCATGAAATACAAAGTGATGGAACACATTCCACATTTATAAAGCCAACATTGCACACATACCCAGACCAGATAAGGACACATCAAGGAAAAAAACCCTACACATCAACATCCCCAAAGAACTTAGATGCACAAATATTGGATGTACGTTTTTCTCTGATATGCAAAAGTCATGTAGGGCACCAATACATGAGGTGGATCTCTCACCCATTCAGCTTCTCCTGCCAGTAGCCATCTGGCTCCATTACCTACTCCATTGCCTTTGTCTGGAGTGGTGTCGAATCCTTCTCTTTCTAGAAGAGACATATTTTCTCTTCTCAGCCTTGATTTTTAACATCTCAGGGCTCTCCTGGTTAGAAGGGGGAAGGAGGCATTTTCGGTTGAGCATGGCAGCATTCCCCGCTGATCTGAGCCAGTTAGGAGACTGCTGCCAGGTACTTTGAATGGCTGCCTGAATTTTCCAAGTTAGTCAGTGTCCAGCAGAGGGAGCTCTCTGAAGTCCCAGCCATCTACCTGATGATGGAGATCAGAAACTGAGAGCTCAATCTGTAACCAGGTGGAAAGGAATCTGACCTGGATTGAGGGAGGGATAGAGAAGGTCAAGAGGAACAGTAATTGAACACATGAAAGCTTGGTATGTTCCATCTGGGGCTTGTCTCCTGAACAGACATGTGAGATTTGTAGAGGGGTTGTCAGCTAACCAGGGACTGTGGATTCCCAGGATGAGCAGGACAATCATCTTCTGGTGGTGTCCTTCCTCTTCAGATGTGGTGAAGGAGGGTTAGAAATGTGTGAGTGCGTGCTTAGGAGAAATTCATGAGGGCCTGTCCACTTATCCATGAGTTGCACTTCTGATCTCTGGCTTTTCTATGTCTTAAGTAGGATTGAGTCTCCTGCCTAGAATGTATGAGAAGGGTCCTGAGGAGAGGGTGTTGTCCTAGAAAAAGGAAATTCCTGCATGGAGGTCAGAATTAGTTTCGGCAGCTGTAAAGAATATTGAGTGCTGTCTTCATATTTTCAAAATGGAGAATGCATTCTTCTTAGTGAGGTCTGAATGATCTCATAAGGGTTCAACTGCAGCCCCATTCTGGGGACAGACAGGATGTGGAGCTGGGCAGTAGGTAATATCATTTCCCCTATCAATCTAGTTTCCTGACATAATCAGTCTTCAGTGATTTTGTGACACACACCATGGAATTGACTGCGCTCTTTGCCTTGTTCATCCATTGAAGGAATTTCACAGACACAAATAGTGAAAGTGTGAGGGCAAAGTGTCAGATTATACAAAAACAATATAAAGAAAGCAGAACTCCTGCATGGGTGGGGTCCCAAGAGAGGGTTGCCAATGAGTGGCAATTGTCTCAGGTTTTATAAGGATCTAAGGGTTAAGAAAATAAGCCTCCAGCCCACTCTTGGTAAGACATTCAGGGACAATGTGCACTTCATGTGCCATTTCTTCCCCTCATGTTAAGGTCACTGTGTTGAAGTTTATCCCTTTTTAACAGATGTCTCACCCTTTGTTTGAAGCTCAGCCTTGCATCTGTGGTCTTTGTATTCTGTTCCACTGTCATCTTTCTGTTAGGAGAAACTTGACCTTGGTGAGTGCAAGTCTCCTATCTGCCTACCCAGCTCTTTCCCTACCTACATTTTAGGGTGTGAGTCATATTTTGTGTGTTCCATGTTGATTGAGACTTCAGGCATCACACAGTCTCCAAAGAACTCCTCAAGATTTGCTCAACTGGTGAATTACTTTGGAGACAAAGGTGAGAACATAATTACATTGAACGAGTCACCTATACTCTCCCTGGGGAAGCTGTCTCCCAATAGTCACCCTCAAGGTACTTCTGAGCCCCTTTCCATTCAATTTTCTACCAGTCTTGGGCATTTAGGTGAAGTTCATTGCCAATATTCAAAACAATATGGCCCTCAAATTGGGCCCACTATTTTTGGCAGCTCTTTCATTTTCGGTCTCTTTTGGACACAGAATTGGCACCTGAGTCACATCTTTTTTCTGTCATAAGCATTCCAATTCCTCAGAAGAGCTGTCTGGATAATTGCATACACATATCTGTTCCAAAATGAGATTTGAAGGGACAAAACCAATGCCCTTCAGTGCTCAAGAAAACCTCTTCTAGTGGTAGGCACTTCCCTACCAACTGCAGGAGGAAGTAGAGAGGCATGACCCACAGACCCTTCTGTCTACATCACACCACAGGAACACCAGAGGCTCCCCACTCTCTTGACAAACAGAGAACTCCACTCCTTCACACTGTGGAACTCAATGCCCAGGGTCAGTCCTCACTAGTCACAGCTAGAGATGCAACAAGGAATAGAGGCAATGGAGTGCATCTGGAGTGAAACTCAACACCACACACCAAACCATCCTTAGCCGACTGCACCAGGAGAAGGCAGATGATAAGAATGGGTCCAAAACAAATGTGAGACACAACTGGGCATGGCAGTGGCTGCCTTTAATCCCAGAAGATGGGAGGCTGAGGTAGGAGGATTGAAATTTCCAATCCAGCCTCTGTAACATAGTGATGCCCTATTCAAATTAGTGATAGCTTCTCTCAAAATGAAAATGAAAAAAAGTGGCTGGCTCAGTGCTTAAGCTCCTCTGTGTTCCATCCTAGATTAAAAATATATAAATAAAGAAATAAATAGCAGAGACACATCCATCTCAGCGGCAGGGCAAATTTAGCACAAATACAAGAAATTTCACAATACAAGGAAACCTGACACCTCCTACATTCTATAACTTTCTTGGCACTGATGCCAAATATTTGAACTTGCCAGACAAACTATGCAAAACATTAATCTTTTAAAAATATCAATGGAATCTGAGAGAATTCAGCTGAAAGATTGAAGGGGTTTAAGGCAGAACATGAACCCAGAGAGAGAATGTTAGAAAAAGAACCAGACTTAAACAATGAGTCACAATGGCCGCCAGAAGGAACTTTGATTTGAAACCCTCACTGAATTGGACAATTTTTGTTGCTGGACAGGAAAGTGGGCAAAAACATTCAGGCTTTTTGAGATAAGATCCTGTCCCCTTCCCTCTACTCTCTGCTCTGTCCTCCTCTCTGTTCTATCTGTTCTCCTGATCCAGTCTTCCTTGCTAGGAAAATCCCAAACTCCTTCCCATTGTTCTTCAACCTCTCTTTCCACATCCTCAGAACCACCCGAGCTGCTCTCAGCCCTACCTTACCTGTCTTCCCCCTCCCAATACACACCAATCTGCTCCTGCCACCCCTCTTACCCCTCCCACCCCTCCTCCTGCCACCACAGCTCCTCCTCCCTCGCTCCATACAACTCCCTCTTCTCCTGCAGCCAAGGCTCCTCTGCCCACCTCTTCTACTGACACAACCTTTCCCCTCCCCCTCCATCCCTCTCACCCCCCCTCCTTCCTCCTCTCCTGAAGCCATGATTACCTCCACCCACTCACCCCTCTTTTCTCCTGTCAGTGTCCACACCCACTCCCACCAGATCCTCTTACCAGATAACCCAAAGTTCCTTTGTCCTTTCAGGGAAGTGGCTCATGCTGAAGGGATTGTCCAAGTACATGTCCCATTCTCACTTCAAGATCTTTCCCAGATTGAAGAGCACCTTGGGTCCTTCTCTGCTGACATTTCTACTTATATTTCAAAATGCCAATACCTCTCCCAGACTTATGATCTTATCTGGCATGACATCTCTGTTGTTCTGTCCTCCATCCTTACCCCCATGAGTGAGCCCGCATCTAGCAGACTCAGTCAACCTATGATATCAGAAAAAAGCTCAAACAAGCTGAGGAGGGCCCTCAGAACCCTATCCAATATCTGGTGAAAATGGCCTTTAAAGTTTATAATGTCCAGGAGGAGTCAGCTGAACTAGCTAGGTAGGCTCAATTACAGAAAAAGGTAACACTTCAAACCCAGGCCTTACCAGAGCCCTGAGGCCTACAACTCAAGCAAGAGCTCCATGGAGGTTCCATCATTCCTCTACACCAGGTACTTGCTTCAAATCTGGATGCAAAGGTCACTGAAATCACCAATGCCCAAAGCCACACCCTCCTTCCAGGCCATGCCCTATCTGTAAGCACACAGAACATTTGAAGAGTGACTGCCCCATGGTTGGCCCTTCCTTGTTGCCTCTACATCAGAGTATGACCAGCTAGGTGGTATCTTCTCTTAAACTATTGGGGTTCACAGAAGACTGAAGAAGCCCAGACTTGAGGACCTCCATTACACTCACAGAGCCCAGGATAACAGTTCAGGTAGTGGTTAAGTCCACAACCATCCTTGTGGACACAGGGGCTACCTATTCGGTCTTGCCTGCCCACTCTGGGCCTGTGTTTTCTTCCAAGGACTCAGTTATGGAGATTGAAGGCAAACCCTCCTCCCCAAACTGAACTGCTCAGCTGACCTGTGCCCTGAAGGGACACCCATTCACAAACTCTTTTCTAGTCATTCCATCCTGTCCGATTCCTCTCCTAGGCAGAGGTGTTCTCAAATTACTAAGAGCCACGGTCCAAAATACATCCAGAGAATACTACCACCCATGTCCTTCTTCTGCCTCTAATCTTTACCTCTCTAATAACCAGACAGTATCTACTGTGCCATTGTCCCCTGATCTAGTAGATCTCCAGGACTGGGACATCTTCAAGCTGGTCATAGCCTCCCACCACAAGCCAGTACATATTTAGCTGAAACTGCAAACTAAACTTCCTTTATGTCCCCATTTTCCCATCTCCAAAACCTATAGGGAGCAATTTAAACCCATTATAGACTGCTTACTTGCCCAGGGACCCCGCTTTCCTACTGACTCCCCCTGCAACACTCCCATATCGCTAGGATGCAAACCCTCAGGAGCCTATCACTTAGTCCAGAATCTTCGCCTAATGAATGAGACAGTTATTCCCATCCACCTGGTGGTTCCCAACCCTGACACTCTTCTTTCTCATGTCCCCCCTTTGATCTTAAAGATGCCTTCTTTATAGTGTCCCTCCATCCTGACTCTTATTAGCTCTTTGCCTTCACATGGGAAGGTATCATCAGCTGACATGGACAGTCCTACCCCAAGGCTTCAGGGATAGTCCCTATCTCTTTGGGCGAGGCTTGGCATGGGATCTAACTGCTTGTGACTTAGGGGGCAGCACACTCTTACAATATGTGAATGACCTTCTATGCGGTTCATCATTCAAGGCTTGTGAACTCACACTGCTCAGCTCCTCAATTTCCTGGGGTCCCTGGACTCTTGGGCTTCTCCAGCCAAAGCCCAGCTTACTACCTCTTCAGTTAATTATTTAGGTGCACTTCTCACTTCAACCTCTAAAAGCCTCACATCAGACAGAATTCAAGCTCTCCATGACCTACAACCACCCAAAACAGTGGAATACATCCTCTCTTTCTTGGGTCTGGCAGACTTTTTCAGGCATTGGGTTCCCCACTTTGCACTTCTTACCAACCCCTTCTACAAGGCCACTGAGGAGACCCCTCATTGGACCCTCACCTCCCCTAAGTTAGTAGCCAATTCCTTTTAAAAGCTCAGGAATGCTCTTACATATTCTTACACTCTCTCTCTCTTCCTAACCCTAAACACCCTTTCCACCTCATTATGGATGAAAGACAGGGTATCACCACTGGCCTGCTCACTCAGCCAACTGCACCCTCCTATAAGCCGATGGGATACCTCTTCAAGCAGCTTCACTCTATGGTTCATGATGACTACAGAGAAATGTTCTAAAATTTTATGTTCTCCTGAGAAGTCAACTTAAATATATCTCTAAAAGACAACAAAGAGAGCCTAACTTATTTAAAGTTTAAAAATGTTTTGCCTCTTTCCCTTAAGAGGGAATTAAAGGCTCTCTTACCTTGTGTGTTTCATGTTTCATATATAATGATAGATTACGTTCACTAGTTAATATTAATTTAAAAATTCTGTATAATTTTTTATAAAATAATATTCAAGTAAAAAATTAAGATTAGTTTCAAAATCAAAACATCTTGCCTAAGATTGAACAAGTGGTCACCATACCTAAGTTAAAATTCTTTCATATCATTCCAAGTTAAGACAATTATTCAAGTTTATTTAAAATTAAATTCAGAAGATAGGCTTTTGTTATAAAGATTACTCTATTCCTAAAGTAAACAAAAACACTATATATAAATAAGTAAATGTTTCAAATTATAAAAATTATATTCCTTAATTTATAACTATTATAAAATAGTAAATAAGTAAATGTTTCAAATTAAAAAATTATATTCCTTAACTTATAACTATTATAAAATTAAATCTTTTACTCTTATTAGTTTTATATTGTATTATCCTTACAAGATTTAAAACTATTATCTCGTAAAAAGTTTCAAGATGGTGATATTAAAAGTCTCACTCCTGCTGAGTGACACATGGAGCTTCACTGGGGTGGATGCCCTGGCCAAATTGAGTGCCCTCACAGGTCTTCAAGGGCTACAGCATGCCAGACTCACCATCCTATGGTGGAGGTGATAGGATGCCCAGGGGCCCCATGGAGTGGAGGCAGGGCCAGCTGAGGCGCAGCTGAGGGCAGCGGAAGACTGTTGGGATCTAGGCAGTGTCAGTCCTATCCTGGGTAGGGGGGCTGAAGGTGTTAAAGCCCAAGTGCGTTCTTAGCGCTTTCTCGCGCTTCTTGTTTCTCCACGTGGGCTGATGACCATGGCTCCAAAAGCAGAGATCAGATCTGGGAGCCAGTCTGGGTTCCCAGGGCTCACAGATGGAGTATGGGTGGATGTCAAAGTAGAGGTTGGTTTTGAGGATGTGGTGCTGGTTCCCCCAGGAGAGCTTAAGCCTTTCTGTGTGGGCAGGCTTTGGGGGATGGCAGTAACTGTGGCCACACCAGAGGTTGCTTTCCCTGGGGTGTGCCTTGCATTCTGTCCCTTGGTCCCCATGGTGGTGCTCTGGCTAGGGGCACTGGAGGTGTTCTGTTCTAACTGTGCCCCATGTTGCTGCCGGTTGCTTGGGGTACCTCCTCTTTTGGAGGAGATACACAAGGCCTCAAAAGCTACAATGAGTTCAGGGAGCATGTCATGGCTCCCAGATCCTCTCGATGTCATTGGGACCAAAGGGTAACTAGAGGTATCTTTACTAGCTGTACTGCTTGTCCCGCAAGGTGGGCTTAGGTGTTTCTGGGTGGGAAGGCTTTGAGGAATGGCAGTCAGGGTAGGAACATGAGTGTTTCCTTGCCCCTTTGTTCCCTTTTCTGTGTGTTTCCCCAGTGCCACGGTGGTACTGTGGCTAGGGGCACTGGAGGTGTTCTGTACCAACTGTGCCCCATGTTGCTGCCTGTTGCTTGGGGTACCTCCTCTTTGGGAGGAGATACACAAGGCCCCAAAAGCTGTAATGAGTTCAGGGAGCAAGTCTTGGCTCCCTGATCCTCTTGATGTCATTTGGACCAAAGAGAAACAAGAGATACCCTTTGTAGTGCTAGTCTCCTGAGGTGAGTTTTGGTGTTTCTGGGTGAGCAGGCTTTGAGGGATGGCACTCAGGGTAGAAATTCTACTGTTTCCTTGCCCCTTTTTAACCTCTTTTGTGTTTTTCCTGGGTGCCATGGTGGTACTCTGGCTAGGGGCACTGGAGGTTTTCCGTTCCAACCTTGCCCCATGTTGCTGCCTGTTGCTTGGGGATTCTCCTCTTTGGGAGGAGCTACACCAGGCCCCAAAGGCTGACATCATTTCAGGGAGCAAGTCTGGGCTCTCTGATCTCCTTGATGTCACAGGGGCCATAGGGAGACTAGAGATGCCCTTTTCAGTGGTAGCACTTGTCCCCTGAGGTGAGCTTAGGTGTTTCTGGGTGGGCAGGCTTTGAGGGATGGCACTCGGGGTAGGAACTCCACTCTTTCCTTGCTCTTTTTTACCCTCTTTTGTGTGCCCTCTGGGTGCCATGGTGGTGCTCTGGCTAGGGGCACTGGAGAGGTTCTGTTCGAAACTTGCCCCATGTTGCTGCCTGGTGCTTGGGGTTTCTCCTCTTTGGGAGGAGCTACACCAGGCCCCAAAGGCTGACATGAGGTCAGAAAGCAAGTCTGGGCTCTCTGATCTCCTTGATGTCCCAGGGACTGAAGACAAACTATAGATACCCTTTTCAGTGGGAGTGCTTGTCCCCTGAGGTAAGCTTTGATGTTTCTGAGTGGGCAGGCTTTGAGGAATGGCACTCGGGGTAGGAACTCCACTCTTTCCTTGCCCTTTTTTACCCTTTTTTGTGTATGTTCTGGGTGCCATGGTGGTGCTCTGGCTAGGGGCACTGGAGGTGTTCTGTTCCAACACTGCTCCTTGTTGCTGCCTGGTGCTTGGGGTTTCTCCTCTTTGGGAGGAGCTACACCAGGCTCCAAAGGCTGACATGAGGTCAGAAAGCAAGTCTGGGCTCTCTGATCTCCTTGATGTCCCAGGGACTGCAGGGCAACTAGAGATACCCTTCGTAGTACTTGTCCTTTGAGGTGAGCTTTGGTGTTTCTGGATGGGCAGGCTTTGAGGATTGGCACTCGGGGTAGGAACTCCACTCTTTCCTTGCCCTTTTTTACCCTCTTTTGGGTGTTTTCTGGGTGCCATGGTGGTGCTCTGGCTAGAGGCACTGGAGGTGTCATTTCCCAAACTTGCCCCACGGTGCTCTCTAGTTTTGGGGGTTTCTCTACTTTCTGAGCCTGATATTTGCTTGCGTGATGTCCGACCCAAGGACAAGTCTCTCCTCCCATCTGCCTTTGAGGTCACTGAATGTGTCTGGGTGCTGCCACGAGGACCCACAGTGGAGTTTCTATGCTTGTCAGACCAAAGTGCTGAGTAGTTTAGGCTGCCCACGGTTGTTGGGCCCACAGTCAAGGGTGGCATCGGAGCTGCCCCTGGACCTGGAGCTCCTACGTGTCCATGCTGATGACAGCTGACAAAGCTAGGGGCTCCAGGCTTCATCCCACCAGGAACCCCAGAACTGGGTGGGACGGTGGCTCCAGGGGTGAGAGGCTGCTTCCCCTGCAGAATGTGTCCTCGCACCCTTGGAGCTGGAGAGCTGGAGCTTGCTGCAGGTGAGGGCCTGTGAGTACAGTAGGGCTTTGGGCCCTGGTGGGAACGCCGGAAGCTCCTACCCAAGGTGGAGGGAGGCCCCAGATGTGGGGGCTGTGGAGGCAGAGTGGCGTTGAAGGGTGTGACCCCAAAGGGGGCCACTGGCTGTGCAGCCAAGCCTGCCAATGTGCTGAGAGAGGGCCTGGGAGGAAGGGCCAAAGCAGCAATTGGCAGGCTGGGGGAGAGCGGTCCTGTGAGATTGGTGATGGGAGGATGGCTCTGGGAAGAGACAGCAGAGCTGACCCACACTGGGGTGTGGGCCACCATGGTTGTGCTGCTGGGGGGATGGGGAAAGGTCTGGCTGAGGCCTACTGATGCCAGAGGCCTGGCCCCTCCCGGTGGAGAGGGGACCCCCCCATGGGCTTGTGGGGCCATGGCACAGCTGTTCCCAATGGCCTGGGTCTCACCCATTAGAAGACCATTGATGCGCTGCAGAGCTTTCTTCTTCTCCCTGTCTAGGTCCTCAGCCGTCACTGCACAGGCCAGTAACAGAGGTGGTGGCAGCTTCAGAGGTTCCCCTCGGCGGCATTGCAGGAGAGGAAACTTGCGTTTCCGTGGCCTACTGGTGTCTCCCGTGGGTGAGGACTTCTTCTTGGGAAATGAGTGTCCCGCCCTGCCTTCTGCCACCTTCTCACCCTGGGCCTTCTTTGGGGGAATCCCTGGGGATGAAGAACATCCCAGGGGCGGCTCCCCGTTGGATGGGTCTGGAGCCCTCCTCTTCAGGGCTTGGAGACCTTGCGTGGAGCTGTAGGAGCTGCTGATGGGGTTTCTTTGGGGGCAGGAGCTCATGCAGATGGCCCGGGAGCTCTCAGCTCTGTCTCGGGAGCTCTGGGTGCAGCGGTTACTCCACGGAGGCCCAGGCCTGGGCACAAAGGCAGCCACACAGCTATGGGTCCCCAGGGGCCTAAAAGCAGATGCTCTTCCAGTGACCTGAGGGCGCCCCCTCTGATGGTCTCTGTCTACAGGGTGCTCTGCTTGCTCAGCCACCACTTGGCCACTGTCTCCAGGGGCTGTGATCACAGTCCTCCCTGGGCAGGGTTCTTGGGCTGCTGGAAGCTGGCAAGGAGCCACTTCCTGCCCCTGCACCCTACAAGGCAGCTGTCTGAGTCTGCAGCCTAGGATGCAGGAATTCATGAAAGCTGCAGTTGACAGCAGCATCCTCCTCAGGAGACCTGGCGTGCGGAGGGAGGAGGCAATAGCCAAGTCTCCCAGAAAAGATCGCAGGGTCCGCAGGACCCTGGAAAAGCACCTAGCAGGCACATTGTGCAACCGCTGAGGAGCACTTGCAGGATGGCGGCAAGATGACCTGCGAGTGGTGCCACCAGCCCAGGAAGCCCTTAGTAGCCAACCAGTATAGGGATGTCGTCGGCGCGGCCCATGACCCGGCTCCTGGTGGGACCCTTCTGGCATGTCTCTGCCCCTCAGCGCCGGGGGCAGGGGTGAGGGACAATACTTGCTGTGAGAAGTCTCCATGGCAGTGTTAGCCAAGGCACTAGTGGGTAATTGTAGCGTTGATCTCAAGAAGGCCTTCTTCCGTTGCTCACGCAGCTTCAGGCGAAAGGGCTGTCAGACCTGTTGCCAGGACGCAGCTCAGGAAGGAATGAGTGGAGAACGTGAGGAAAACCGTTAATACTGGACAAGAGGCAGGCTTGCGCCAGGAACGGTCGCGCGGGTGCAAATTCCGCGTGCATGCAAATTCCGCGTGCATGCAAATTCCGCGTGCATGTGCAAAGTCTGCATGCACGTGCAAAGTCTGCATGCACGTGCAAAGTCCACGTCCTTGCACCAGATGCGGAAGAAATAGGCACGTGAGTGCCCCGGGAAGATGGAGCAGCCGCCGCCCGCGCCACCGCCGCCGCCCGGGGCTCCCCCGTCCCTGCGGAGCCCACAGCAGCTCCAGCCACCAGCGCCTGGTCTCCCGGCGCTCGAGGCCCAGGAGCCGCGGGCCAGGACGCCCCCGAGGGTGTAGACCGCGCCCCAGGAGAGAGTGATGGTCTTCAAAATGAAGACTCTGGAGAATTTTAAGTTCTCTATAGGAATTACAAAAATTGAAGGAAAGAAAATTTTCAAAAGGAAATTGTTTTGAAAAGTATGTTTACAACTAACTGATTCTATTGACTATTTTTTTAAATAATAAAATACTTTGAGAAGATTGTATTTATGGTAAAAGGAAACTGGACTAACAATGAGGCCAAAGACTTTTCCTGCCACAACTTATTCTGGGAATAGCCGGCAGAGACTACAAGAGATCCGTGAAGGGTTAAAGCAGCCATCCAAGTCTTCCGCTCAGGGGCTGCCCGTGGGACCAAACAGTGACACTTCCCTGGATTCCAAAGTCCTGGGGAGCAAGGATGCCACCAGGCAGCAGCAGATGAGAACCACCCCGAAGTTTGGACCTTATCAGAAAGCACTCAGGGAAATCAGATATTCCCTGTTGCCTTTTGCCAATGAATCAGGCACTTCCGCGGCTGCAGAAGTAAACCGGCAAATGCTGCAGGAATTGGTGAACGCAGGATGTGACCAGGAGATGGCAGGCAGAGCGCTCAAGCAGACCGGCAGCAGGAGTATTGAAGCCGCCCTGGAGTACATCAGTAAAATGGGTTACCTGGACCCCAGGAATGAGCAGATCGTACGCGTCATTAAGCAGACCTCCCCAGGAAAGGGCATTGTGTCCACCCCGGTGACAAGGAGGCCCAGCTTCGAAGGCACAGGCGACGCGTTCCCATCCTACCACCAGCTGGGTGGTGCAGCCTACGAGGGCCCAGGCTTTGGCACAGATGGCCCCGCGGTACTGGAGGAGGTGCCACGGCAGTATATGGACTTCCTCTTCCCAGGAGTTGGTCCCCACAGCCTGCCTGGCCACCAGCACCCCCCCCCCAAGGCCTATGGTGCCAGCATGGAGGCAGCGGGAGCACATTTCCCAGCCACCTGCCCCACCGGTCCGTCCCTGCCACTTCCAGGTGCACACTATGGCCGCACGCACCTCCTAGTACCCCGGGAGCCTCTGGGCTACGGTGTGCAGCGCAGCCCCTCCTTCCAGAGCAAGACGCCGCCCGAGTAGGGGGGCTATGCAGGCCTGACTGCCAAGGGCCAGGGGGCCCCGCCAGGCGCCGGCATCGCCTTCCCCGCGCCCACGGCCGGACTGTACGGCCCGCACGCGCACCACAAGCAGGCTGGCCCCGGAGCCCACCAGCTGCACGTGATGGGTTCCCGGGGCCAGGTGTTCACTGGCGACAGCCCGCAGCAAAGCTTGCTGGTGCCCTCGAGAAACAGCCTCAATGTGGATCTGTATGAGCTGGGCGGCCCCCCTGTGCAACAGTGGCCAGCAGCCACACTGGCCCGCTGCGACTCGTTACAGAAGCCAGGCCTGGAGGCGCCACGCCAGCACGTGGCCTTCCGGCCTGACGGGCCAGGACCCAGCAGGACCAACTCCTTCAACAGTCAGCAGCCACGGGCTGGTGCACCAGGCCAGGACGAGCCTTCCCTGCCTGCCCCCAACACTGTCACAGCCGTGACGGCCGCACACATCCTGCACCCAGTGAAGAGCCTGCGGGTGCTGAGACCCGAACCACAGACAGCCGTGGGGCCCTCCCACCCTGCCTGGGTGCCCGCGCCTGCCCCAGCCGCTGAAGGCCTGGACTCGAAGGATGAGCATGCCCTGGGCCTGGGAGCCACTGCTGTTTACCCACTGGATGTGGAGTACAGTGGCCCAGACCGCAGATGCCCACCTCCACCCTACCCCAAACACCTGCTGCTGCACAGCAAGTCGGAGCAGTACGACCTGGACAGCCTCTGTGCCGGTGTGGAGCAGAGCCTCCGTGGGGGCCCATCTGCAGAGCCTACGGAGAGGAGCGACAAGAGCCACAAAAGTGCCAAGGGGGACAAAGGTGGCAAGGATAAAAAGCAGATCCAGACTTCTCCAGTGCCAGTCCGCAAAAATAGCAGAGATGAAGAGAAGAGGGAATCCCGCATCAAGAGCTACTCCCCCTATGCCTTTAAGTTCTTCATGGAACAACACGTGGAAAATGTCATAAAAACCTACCAGCAGAAGGTCAACCGGAGGTTGCAGCTTGAACAAGAAATGGCCAAAGCTGGACTCTGTGAGGCTGAGCAGGAACAGATGAGGAAGATCCTTTACCAGAAGGAGTCAAATTATAACAGACTAAAGAGGGCCAAGATGGACAAATCCATGTTTGTGAAAATCAAAACCCTGGGGATCGGTGCCTTTGGAGAAGTATGCCTTGCTTGTAAGGTGGACACTCATGCCCTGTACGCCATGAAGACCCTGAGGAAGAAAGACGTCCTGAACCGGAATCAGGTGGCCCATGTCAAGGCCGAGAGGGACATCCTGGCTGAGGCAGACAATGAGTGGGTGGTCAAACTCTACTACTCCTTCCAAGACAAAGACAGCCTGTACTTTGTGATGGACTACATCCCTGGAGGGGACATGATGAGCCTGCTGATCCGTATGGAGGTCTTCCCTGAGCACCTGGCCCGGTTCTACATTGCAGAGTTGACTTTGGCCATCAAGAGTGTCCACAAGATGGGCTTCATCCACCGAGACATTAAACCTGACAACATTTTGATAGATCTGGATGGTCACATCAAACTGACAGATTTTGGCCTCTGCACTGGATTCAGGTGGACTCACAATTCCAAATACTACCAGAAAGGTATTATCTTAGGCATGCTCTGTCCAGTTTCTACATCTTGATGTATCTTCCCATCCCAGTGGCTCCTAATCATTTTGAAATTATCCATTATTGTATAACTCGGTGTGATAGCCTTTCCTCCCTAAAGGAAGAATATGATATGTGTGAGATTTTTTCTTATCCCATTAAGTCCCACATTTCAACTATAAATCCTTCAAAAAAATTGACACAAGTACATTAAAGTAAATTGGAAATCAAAAAAAAAAAAAGAAATAGGCACGTGCTGATGGGCTGAACTCCAATGGACGTGGGGGCAGTCAGAGGGCTGAGAAGGCTCTTGCTGCTGGTTGAGGGTAGCTCTTGGGGCGTGGAGCACTTGCGGACTAGGGTGATGAGCAGGTGTTTGGCTGGCAGTACCTGCACCTCCGGTACAGGGACAGGTCGGTGCCTCTTCAGGAGTGCTCTTCTCTGAAAAGGCGGGAAGTGCCATGGCCCCAATAGAAGCGCCCCCCATACCTCCAAGCTTGAAGCAGGGGGTAGCCTCCCTGGGCCTCTGAAGGGGAAAGCAATGTCATTAGATAGGCGGTGCACCAGCAGGTGAGCAAGTGGTGGTGGCATCTCCAGGATCTCGCTTGCTGAGGCTGGGAAGGACACCTTGTCCTCCCTTGAAGGTGTGAGCTAGTGTTTGTATCTAGCCTTGCTCTGGTGAGGGTGGGCGGGGCTTAGTTTGACAGCCAGGAGCTCTTGCAATGGCAGGAATCCCTCAGCCCATGCCCCGCCCCTGAGCTGTCAGAGTTCTGTCTGCTCTCCTGCCTGGGCCAGGCCAGTCCGAAGGGGAACTGCTGGGGGGCAAGTTTCTTGGCTGAGCAGCATTTGCAGGTGGCGGCAGCTTTGGGATCATGGCCTGTGTGTCTTCCTGCACTTCCTCTGGGAACAGTGGAGGGAACAGCTGCTGAGAATGCATTTAAGGCATCCCCCAGAGTCCAGCTGAGGGGTTCATCAGGGAAGGCTGGGAGGGAATGCTACCCTCTGTGCACAGTCCTTTCTCTTTGTGTGGAAACCAGAAAAACCCAGCCGTGTGCTCACAAAATCGAGTTTTATTCATATTTGGGTTGCTTTCTTTGAATTTTGGTTATCAAGATTCTCCAATTTTTAAATTTATTTATTTTTTTTAGTTGTCAACAGGCCTTTATTCATTTCTGTGCAGTGCTGAGAATTGAACCCAGTGCCTCCCACGTGCTAGGCAAGCACTCTGCAACTGAGCCACAACCCCAGCTCTCCAATGTTTTGACTGTCTTCATGCTTAGCTGTTCTGGGGACAATACTAGGCCTCCTACTGTTCCTAAAGTGTAAGATATGTTACCTTTCACCAGTCCAATCCAACACAGACACCTACAGACCCAGAGATCCACTCAGCATTCACTCTTTGGAGGTTCCAGTTGTCATGGGTCTTGGCTTTTCCTGGATGGAAGGGCACCCTGCCAGAGTTAGCTGTGAGGTTTCAAGCTCAAGCTTCTCATAACCCACTAAGCAGCCCTGCATGCTCCTCCATGCTCAGCTATTAAGAACTGTCCCTCCTCCCCACTGGTGGAGTTCTGGGCTTGCTTCTGAACTGGGCAAAAAATCAGTGAGTGGGGACCTGGAGGAGTGAGGTTGGAGGGAGCCTCACCTGGGACTGTTGTCCCAAGTGGGTGCTCCTTGGGCCCCTTCGATTGCCCATGGCCTTTTCTGGGTCCACTGGACCCTCAGTAATCAGTGAAGGCCGCTGGGTGAGGTTGTGGCAGTGCTCATCTCTCCTGGTGGGATAATTCCTGGCATGGTATCCTCCTGAACCCAGTTCGAGGTGCTACCCAGTAGGCTGCATTGGGAATCAGGGTCCTGGAAGTAATGGAATCACCTGATGGGCCAGTGCAGCACAGACTTGCAGTGGGTGACAAAGTTGGAGTTGGGTTGCCAAGAACATGGTCCTGGGGCTCAGTGTATAGGTCCTTCTTCATGCCACACTGCTGAATTGGCACTTATCTTGAACTTTCCTCTGGAGTGGCCAGAACCAGAAGCTCCTTCACTTCCCGAGTGTCATGAAATCATAGTGCTTTTGAGAAAATGGCTGGAAGATGGGTTTATGTCCCCCACCATAGGCCTCCCCACAGGCTTAAAGGCTGGGAAATTCTCAGTTTCCTCTTTCAGTCACCATTTCCTGCTGCATAGGGAGGAAAAATGGACACCCTCCTAGATCTTGCCTGCCTCTGGAGTCAGGGTACTGACTGCATTGATGGACAGGGTGACCACAAATCTGGGCCACACCTGAGCGGTACTGGAGTCTGAGGTTGGCCAAACTCTTTATTTTCTACTAACAAAGGTAAACACAGTCTTTATTTCTTGTTTTATTTCTTATTAAATCAGCAATTCATGCTTGGGTAGATCAGATAGAAAGTACAGATTGCTAAGATTCCTTGGAATGTGGCCTTGGGTTTGAGTCTATGGATAGTGTTGTGTACAGGTGTTGTTCAGTCATTTAAAAGGAATACACATTGTGGTGGTCGCAAACATACACCTGTAGGATGAACTTGCAAATATACTAAGCCACACGAAGGCCTCACTGTGGTTTGTCAAGATCATCCTGATTCACAAGGACCCGTCTTTCCCTTGCCTTAGAGGGAACAGAACCCAAGTCCTGGAAACTGCCTTTAAGACTCCAAATTTGTTTTGGAGAGGGTAAAAAAACACCAATGTTGGAGAGGACTATGATGAGTTTTAGTTAAAATTGATTTCTAAATGTGGAATCAGAATAAAGTAATACATGTATAATATAAGCATATATCGTTGTTTCTAAATTATCATGTTAACTTTCATACATATCTATTAGATCTCCTGAAAAGTTGATATCATCAGGAAAAAACTCCATTTTTATCCTCTTCCTGGGAAATATTTTCTATTCCCACACTGAAATTTTTTCTTAAACTTGGTTTCAGCTTTTATTTTGACACCTGTGTTTGTATATTCATTTTTTTAGATCAAGGATTACTTGCATATATCATCCAATCACCTGTTTTTAATTCAATGTAATCACACACACACACACACACACACACACACACACACAAACACATTGATCAGGAGTTATTACCATCCTTTTTCTTTATGAGGCAGCAGAAGCACAGAGAAGATACAGAATATGCCCAAGACTCCACAGTGCATTCCCTACTGAATGTTTGTGTCTCCTCCAAATTCGTGTTGAAGCCCTAATGCCAATGTGATGGCATGAGAAGTGGGGCCATTTGGAGGTAATCAGATTTCGATAGGCCGGTGGTGGTGGGGGAGGCGCGGGGCATGTCTCCCAAGATGAGATTAGTTTTCTCAGAATTTCAAAAAGAGACCAGGGCTTACTTGCTCTCCACCAATTGAGAATACAGTGAGAGGCAGCCAGCTATGAGCAAAAAGAGGGCTCTTTCCAAGAATTCAATCTATCAGTACCTTGACCATGAACTTCCCACCCTCCCAAATGGGGAGAAATAAATGTTTCTTAAGCTTAGAGTATTTTGTTGTAGCAGCTAGAACTGACTAGGACAGTCAGTGAAAGGACTTTGTGAATATTCAATGAAATAATGTATGCAAAGTGGTCTATGAATATAAGCTATTGCATTATCACCTTCATCATCATTACCATTTTTCCTAACCAAATGGCATAGGAGCTATTTTTCACACCTAATTCAATTCCAAAAGAAGCCACTGATATTTCTCCAGCAGAAAGAGGTTATGACTGCTCCAGATGAGTTACTACTTAGATTTTCAGGTTGTTTGTGGCCATTTTATGGATCTACATAGACCTTTGGCTGCTCTGTAAATGAGTTTTCTGGCCCATCATGAGATTTATACCCCTGTGCCATCAATACCATCCCCTTTTAGGGTGTCCAATTATGACCAGTCATTTACATCTTGAGCCATTCTGAAATCCATGTGGATTTTCTCTTCCTCAGAGGTCTATAAAAGCATGAATGATAGGTGATGTCACTGAACAACAAAGATGGGAGAGGACAGCTTGAAGAGCATGGAGAGGAGCCAAGCAATCAGAGAAAAAATAACACTAAGAGTGGAGGAGGCCAACCTCTGTCCAGAGGGCTCTGGGAAGAGCCAGCCTGATTTCCTTCTGGGACCTGCTCTTGGGCACTGGCCTGGGCAGGCACCAAGATGTGGTTTCACCAGACTGAGGTTCTGATGGACTTGGTGTCTGGTGCAAAACTTTAATTCAACTGTTAGCTCTAAAAACAGGAAAGCATATTTCTAATCAATAAAATTTTCCCTTTTGGACAATATTATGGTACAAAATTCTGATGTCTTTTTCAGATTTAAAAATGTAATAATAAAATATAATATTATTACAGCATAATATTTAAAATAACACAAAATGCAAGCATGGCTTTAGATTTCTCACAAAGCCCTGGGGATTGAACCCAGGGCTTGGTACATGCTAAGCAAGTGCTCTACCTTGGAGCTACATCCCCAACTCTATTTTAACCATTTAAAGTGTACAATTCAGTGATGTTAAATTCACAATGTTATGTGACTATCACTGCTATTTCCCCAAATTTTCTTCACCTCAAACAGAAACTCTATATTCATTAAGCAGTAAATTCTCATTCCTCTTACCACACTCTACTACTCTAATCTACTTTCTATTTCTAAAAATTTGCATATTTCATATAAGTAGAATCATATAATATTTATCTTTTTGTGTTTGGCATATATTTCACTTAGCACATTTTAAAGGTTCATCCATGTTGTAATGTATTAAAATTTCATTCCTTTTTACGGCTGACTAATATTCCATTGCATGTATATTTTAAAAATGTGTTTTTTTTTCTTTGGGCTATTATGAATAATGCTCCCACAAACATTGGCATCTAATAATGTATTTGAATCTCTGTATTTAATTTTTGGGGGGTACATGCCTATAATTACTTTCCTTTTTTTTTTTTTTTTTTGAAACAGGGTCTTTATAAGTTACTGAGGTTAGCTATGAACTTGAGATCCTCCTGCCTCAGCCTCCCAAGTTGCTGGGATTGCCGGTCACTGCACTGGGCCTGTAAGTACTTCTTTACATCGCTGCTATTTCCAGTAGATCATGGGCCCTTGAAACTTATCTTATTCATTTTTATATCCACAGGCATAACATAAACCAAATACATAGTAGGACCATGAATTTGGTGAATAAATAAGAAATGACACTATTTTACATTTATGAATCACTTTGCAGTTTATAAATCATTGATTGTGTATAAAGTCCTCAAGATCTTGAGTTGACCTTCAAGATGACCTCTGAAGTACTTGGGAATGTCTGTATTTCCATTTTATGGAGGAAGCAGGCAAAGGAAAAGAAATCCATATCAAAGCTGGGACTCAGCTTCAAATCTTTCAGTTTCTAGTTCAATTAAATTTTTTTTCCTTTCTTGCTATTTTTCCTGTTATTTCTGATAAATCATTGGTGAAAATAGCCATTCTTCCTGAAAATTGACTACAGGAATAACTAAAGGTTTTTCTGTGAAATAGCTGGAGGAGATTGAGTGGGTGTCTTGATTTGTCATCATTGCTTAGTTAAAAAAAAATTGTTTTTGAGATGGAGTTTTGCTGTTGCCCAGGATGACCTTGAACTCCTAGGCTTGAGCAATCCTTCTGCCTCAGCCTCCTGAGGAGCCAGGATTATAGATGAGCTCCATGGTGGCATCTTGCTCAGACTGATCTTTTAACAGATCTGATCACATTACTGTTCTGTGTGAAACCTGCCAATGGTGTTGCAGTACTCCCAGGGTAATGGTGTTGCAGTACTCCCAGGGTACTGGTATTGCAATACTCCCAAAATCCTTAACAGGTATTTCCACCCCCAAGTCCAGCTCTTGAGTTTTAACTCCAGCCTGTATTGGGACTAGGCAATTAACTTCCATGAACAGAGCAGCTGGGACTAGGTAAGAAATAGCTACTTCCATTTGGCTGCATTGGTGGGAATGGACACAGCTGCAGGGCTGCAGAGGCATGGGGAGTGCCAGCCATTTCTAAGGTGGACAGTCAGTACTTGGTTTGGTACTATGAGAAAATATGGCCCAGGAGTAGACAGACCTTTTCGCTTTCTTAGAGAAGCAGGGTTCTGGATAGTTTGCATGCAGTCTGTATTTTTAATATTGGTGATAATTTCAAATTTAAAAATGAGTTGGACCAACAATGGTGTGAATCAGAGAAAACAGAATAGTCTAGATGCTACCCACAGAAGACAGGGACCTCAGCTCCCTCCACCACATATTTTTCCTGGCTACTCCCAGGTTCTGCTGAAGTCTGGTCATACCAGTCTAGTGCAGTGGGATGCACAGACATCACTGGGGAGCTGGAGGCAAAAATAAAAAGAAAAGAAAAAAATATGTCTAGGCCCCACCTGTTTTATATCTCTCTCTGGGTGATTTTCGTGCGCAGCCAGAGAGTGTAAAATTGCCAACTGGACTTCTTGCCTCCAGCTGTGCCCTCCTCTGGTCAGCTTTCCACACTGCAGTATTAGGAATCTTTTAAAACCATAAATCGGATCAAGTCACTGCCCTGCTCAGAACCCTCCCATGGCTGTTTCCTAACATCAGGACGCCTAGCTTTGCATACTTCAAAGGTCCTTCATGCTCTGGCCCCTGCTGAGCCCTCCTCCAGCTTCTGGCTAAGCGTTTCCCAAGCAAAGCTGGAATATGGACTGGTGTTATGGTTTGGATGTGAGGTGTCTCCCAGAAGCTCACGTGTGAGACAATGCAAGGAGGTTCAGAAGAGAAATGATTGGGTTTTGAGAGTCTTAATCCAATAAGCAAATTAATCCCCCTGTTAGGGATTAGCTGAGTGGTAACTGAAGTGGCAGGGTGTGGCTGGAGGAGGTGGGAATTAGGGTGTGGCTTTGGGGTATATATTTGTATCTGGCAAGTGGAGTCTCTCTCTCTGCTTTCTGATCACCATGAGCTTCTTCCCTCTTCCATCCTCTCTTGCCTACCTCGAGCCCTGAGGAATGGAGCTGGCCTTCTATGGACTAAGACCTCTGAAACCATGAGCCCCCAAATAAACTTTTCCTCCTCTATAGTGTTCTGGTCAGATCCTTTAGTCACAGCGGCTAAGAAGCTGACTAAAACAGACTGGGCTGTAGCTCAGTGGTAGAGCGCTTGTGTAGCATGCATGAGGCCCAGGATTCTATCCCTAGCACTGCAAAAAGAAAAAAGAACACAGAGCTGATAGTATCTAACTGACGAAATTGAATATAACTTGGTTCCTGGCTGAATCTCAGGAAGAGAAGAAAAGTTGAAAGGGCACACATCCGTGGATGTGGATGACATTTGTATTATAATTTCTCCCCCATTAGCAGTCTTCTTTGAGAACTGACCATCTAGGGGACCTTTGCAGATGGGGATGGGGATGGTCCTACTTGGGTTATGTACCTAGAAGCGAGGTTCTCCTAGGGTCACACAGCATGCACTTGACATTTGAGGATTGTGATTGATGGGTTCTGTCTTCCCACAGAGGAGTCCCATGGAGAGAGAAGACTCTGGAAGCCAAATAGCTGAGGAACTTTCCAAACCAAACATCTGCTATGAGATGCAGAACATGCTGAGTTATGCCTCACCCAACTATAGACACAAGGCCCTGTGCTTCTCTTGAGAGCATTTCTCTAGCCAGATTTTCCACCATGAAAACTAGTACTTTTAATTTCAGCTTTCTTGCCTAGAAGGCCACAGTTAAAACATCCTGTTCAGAAGGGATCACAAAGGTCGCTTGAGCTGAGTTTCTTAGATGGCCTGCCACCTGGTAGGAATCCAAGCCTCAAGGGCAAGCACCGTAGGGATCCAGGCTGATTCAGAGTTTGGGCATTGCCTAGGATAAGCCAACAGAATAAGGGACCAGTCTGGGGCATCAGGAAGACTGAGGAACCTGATGTTGAGAGAAGGGTCACGGAGAATGAGATATTCCACAGAAGAGACGCGTATGGATCCAGAAGGTACTTAAAGGCACTCAGCCTATGGCACGATTTTCTCCAGGCCTCAGGGTTATTATCAAATCCCTTTTCTTTGTCCCTCCCCTAATCTCTTAGGACTCTACAGAAAAAGTATTGCCATAGACAGTTTATAGTTCTTAATCCCTCAATTCTGCAACACCATTAGTAGTTACAGATGTTGGATGGAAGGCTGGATTCGCTCACAGTGAAGCACAGTCAAACTCCATGCAGTGACCTTTCAGTCCATGACAGATCATATGTCATGATGGGTGGTGGTCCCATAAGATTATAACAGGTCTAAAAAGTTCCTTTCACCTAGTGACATGGTAGCCACTGTTTAATATCTTAGTGCAACACATTTTTGTGATGATGCTAGTGTAAAGAATCCTATCTACATACTGTACTATACTTTTTAATCCTTAATTTTTATTTTCTTCATTTAGTCCTGTGGGGGATCAAGCTCAGGACCTAATGCATGCTAGACAAATGCTTTACCACTGAGTTACATGTACTTCCGCCCCTTTCATTTTTTAGAGGATGTGCTTTTGTGTGTGTGTGTGTGTGTGTGCATTAAATAAAAGATTACCATAAAATAAAAAGCTGTGCTATGCCAGCAGCAGCCCCATGCATATCATTTAACCACATCTCTTGATGGCATCATTTCCTCTTGTGCTTGATTTAATCTCACGTTGTCCGGCTTCCCATGGCCCCCAAGCATACAAAATCCACTGCTAATGATGCCAGTAACAGCCCATGTTGAGAACTGACCTGGAAACATAATTGAAAGTAGAAAATGTGATAGTTGTTGTTCACCAGTCAAGTGTGTCCCATGCCACCCAGGCTATGATCTTGAAGAACAAGAACAAGGTGCTAGAAGCTGTTAAAGGATCTACTTCATTGCGGCAATGAGACTGACAGAAATTCTAGAAGACCCTGTATTGGACGTGGAGAAACGTGAAGTGACCTGGATTGAAGAACAGGTTCAGAAGTGTGTCACTTTCAGGGCCGTGATGATCATGCTCAAAGCAAAAATGTTCGTGGTGTTGGAATAAACGGCAGAACCTGCCTGGGATGTTGAATTTCCTGCTAGTTCTGGCCCTGGGTGGTTTAAACAATCCAAGAATCATTATTCATTGCAACCTGGGAAAGTGAGTGGTGGGTCTGAGGGCTGATGGGAGGGCAGGCAAAGAATTTTTGGAAACTCTAGATAAGCTGGTGGTGGGGAAAAATAACTGGCTGGAGCAAATCTTCAGTTGGGACTGAAACCTGCAGGTTCTGGAAATGATGCCTGAAAGGACTTTCACTCAAACAAGGCCAAATTAGCACCAGGTTTCAAGGCTTTTAAGGACAGGATGAAAGTCTTCCTTGGAGGCCGCGTTGCAGGCTTCAAATTGAAACCCTCTGTGATCTGGCGCAACAGGAACCCCAGGCCTTCAAGCACATACTGCCAGTATCCAACAGGGCAAAAAAAAAAAGGTCTTGGAAAGCCCAGTTCCTCTCCCAAGATGCCTTCCTGACTATGCCTGTGGAAGAGAGAAGCCCTGGAGAAAATCTGCACGACTAATAAGATTGCTATTTTTGAAAAATAAAAAGTGCATGTTTCATCTTGGGTGCTGAATGTTCTCTCTTTCTCTCTTGAGTCATTCACTGTCGGGGGCACTGTGCTGGGTGGCAGCCCTCTGGGGAATGAACTGAGGGAGGTGTCCAGCCTATGGGTATAGGGAACTGACCACAGGTTGCAGTTTGGAAGCAGGTTCTTCTCCTAGTCGAGTCTTCAGATCGGGCTGGCCAACAGCTTGACTCCAGCCCTAGGACAGACCCTGAGTCAAAACCACCCTGTAAGTGACTCCTGGATTCCTGAGGCACAGAGACTGTTTATTGCTTTAAGTTACTGAATTTCAGAATAATCCATCCCACAGTTGTCGATAACTAATACAGCCATAGATTCCCACTGTTCATACCCAAAGGTCTAAGCAACTTTTCAGTAATCAACATTTCTCAGTTGTTTTCTGCCTCTGACCAATTTCTAGAACCCCAAATTTTAACAGTTTTGTCTAGTTTAATCCTTGTATTTTTCTAAGAAGATTCATCAACCTCTCCACTCATTCATAGCCAGAAATCCTGGTTCTATTTGCAGTACTATGGATCAAACCCAAGGCCCAGGGCCTTGCACATGCTAGGCAAGTATTCTACAACTGAGTTATATCCCCAGCACTTTTTATTTTATTTTGAGACAAGATCTTGCTAAGTTTCCCAGGCTGGCCTTGAACTTGCAACCCTCCTGCCTCAGACACCAAAGTAACTGAGATAACAGGCCTGCGGTGGCCTGAGCTTTAATCCATGCATAAACTCAATTCAGAACATGCCAATCCCCTTTCATTCATGTAAGTTTTTTCTAAGAAGACTGGTTTTGTGGGATTTTTTTTATGGCATTGCTGGTTTTTTAAAAAGTTTTTATTAATTGATTTTGAAATCCTGGGGATTGAACCCAGGACCTTGTGCGTGCTAGGCAAGCTCACTACCACTGAGCTACATCCCCAGGCCCAAGGCAGTGTTTTTGATTACACTGCCTAGGCTTCCAAGATGATACAGTCACTTCCTTTCTGGTCCCTGCCTTCTGGTCCCCAGATGGCAACCTGAACTTCCCCTGGCGTTTGTCAGGGAAGTTGTTTTCTACATAGCTTTGCTTGTTTAAAGCCTCTGCCCCGGCAACCTGAAAGTACAAGAAGTCACCTTAACTACTTGGTGAAATTCGTACCATCCTATCGGGGCCCCTAAAAAGGAAACAACTTGTAATGTGTAAACTCCGAGGAAACACACTGAGTGGCTTGCACAGCAGGCCTTGGGATAGGTGGACTAAGGCTACATGACTTCAGGGCCCTTGAAGAAAAACAGTTTCCAGATAGAGACGTGGAGTTAAAGAGGAAACAGTGGCAACAGAAAGATGCAGCAGACATGATTCCAGAAAAGGACAGGACATCAAGTATTCCCGGGTGAACTCGAAGTCAGGTGCCTGGACTCCCAGAATAACACCGGCCAAAGCCTCATAAACTGAGGCCTTTGTGGTTCTTATTTCTGATGCAGGGATAAGGATCAAACTGCCTGCTTGTGTCCATGAGCCAGGACTTGACAATTAAAGGGTGGATACCAGGAAGGGCTTTGGGAATGTGGGATGAAAGGCACCAGCTGAGAACAAAGGCGCTGATGGGAATTTCCCAAGTACCAACCTCGGTTGAGGACAGACGGGGCAAGGAGGGCAAAGAAGCCAGCTGTTCTGAATGGACCGATGCCCTGGCCAAGTGCGGTGGCACATGCCTGGAATCTCAGTTGCTTGGGAGGCTGAGGCAACTTAGGAGACCCTGTCTCAAAATTTAAAACACGAGAAGGGGCAGGGGGCTTAGTGGTAGAAGGGGTCCCTAGATTCAGTCCCCAGTACCACCACCAAAAGAAAAGATGGCTGTTCTTAAATGAGCACATTCGCACATTCATATACAGTGGGTTGAATTTGAGATGGTCTATTTTGTAGCCACCACAGCCAAACACCTAAATAATGGACCCCACCCCCATTCCTCTCTATCTCATGATGCAGTCTCCTTGTCTCCCAGCACTTGTCTTATTTGTTTAGTTGTTGTTTATGTGTTCTTGTCCAGGCCAGAGTGGAATCTCAGGGGAGCACGGGTGTCACAATTTTCTTACCCACGTGATGCTTGGTTTGTAGGAGGCACGTGGTAAGTGGTTAAATGAAGGACTCAAGGGAAAGAATAAAAACTTTTAAGAAATCTCTAACTCAGGCCTCTTTTTAAACATCAACTGGACAATTCCAGGTGATGCCACCCTTTGTTCCTGCCCTCACCTCAAGCCAAAGACCAAGCCCAGAATTGGGAGCCATTTCCCACCCTGCTCGCTCTCCTGGATTCTGTCGCAGTCTTGAACTGTTTCGCTGCCTCTGGGGTGTTCTCTCAGGTCCGCCGTTCTCCAGAGCACCTTCTGAAAACACAAGTTTGATCATGTCACACCATTGGTGGCACTCCATTGTCCTGAGAAAAAGATGAAAAGTCTTAGCCCAGAAAGGAGGCCCTCTCCTGGTGACTTTTACCCATCTCTCCAGCCCCTCTGCACGTCTCAGCTGTGGTCACTCTGAGCTGCTTGCTATTCCTCAGCCTCAGGCCCTCTTCTCATCTTTCTTTTTGGGTGAAACCCTTCTTTCCTGGTCCAGCTCATCCGTGAAGACCTTTTTGATCCGTGTCGTGTTTCCCAGGTCTTTTAACTTTGACAGAAACCCAATACAAACTAGCTTGTTAGAAGGGGATGGGTTACCTTGCATAAGTAAGGACTAAATGGGGTCAACCTCAGGAATGGCTGGACCCAGACCCTCAAATGATGTGGTCCATGCCCTCTCTCCACACACACATACACAGTGGCTTCTTGTTATGAGGTAGCCTCATTCTTTCTTTTCAGGGAAAACTGTGGTCACAGAGAGCTTACATATAGTTTGGTTGCCCCAAGGGATTATGAGGTTTTTTTGTGTTTTTTTTTTTTCTCTACAGCCTCAGATTATAAAAATTATGGGAAAACTACCATTTCGACCTGACTGGAGATGTGTACCTATCATGTGACCTGTGATTGGAGGGATAGAGTTGGTTGGCCAGGACTTGGGCCCTCTTTCTTGACCTAGAAAAAGAGAATGGGTTCTTCACTTGTCAGAGAGCAGTTCTTGAATAAAGGAGGGGATGCCGTCTTCAGGGAAAGAAGGTAGGCCACAGAAGTCTATGACAACCGTTTTCATACACCTCCACCCCATTCGTGTTTACACAGGCACAGGAGGGAACAAAACAGATTTTTGGAGACAGATAGATATAGATTTAGTTTTCCTGGAAAAAAAAATCAAATAGTAACCACATGACCCTGGGGAAATTTGAAACCTCTCTGTGCCTCTGCTTTCTCATTTGTACAATCCTTTAGGATTGTTGTGAGAAGTAAAATCCCAGGCAGTAGGTGCTATTATTAACAACACTTTAAACTCTCAATCAACTTTGCCATCTCTCCACTTGAGGCAGGACCTCGCTTTGGGCACAAGTAAACTTGGTTATGGGGACTGGGCATGTAGCTCAGTGGTACGTTGCTTGCCTAGCATGCGTGAGGCCTTGGGTTTTATCCCTAGCACTGAAAAAAATAAAAATAAGTGAGCTTCTATAATAGCAGGCTGAAAGTATATCATAGATTGATTTCTGTCCACTAAAACAGAATGATACGCGCCATGAGGGTACAGATAAGGCAGGTTTCGAGGATGAGGGAGGTGCTTGCTTCTGTTATCCTCCATCTTGACTTTCTAGCAATAGTCCATTGTATTAGGTCGTCCTCTTTTTTAGCTGTCAAAAGTCTCTTCACACCTGTTACTTGATTTCACTGCATCACCCTGGAGGGAGGACTTTGTGTTAGGCTTCATAAACAATTAACTAGGGATCCCTAACTAGGGATCCAGAGGCAAGGTTAACACAAAATGGGCAGCAGGGGGCGCTGTAGACAAGCCCGGGAATTTCCAAGAAAAGAACCCAGCTGTGGTTCTGAACCAAGAGGGAGGGCAGGTCCAGCTTCCTACCTGTTGGCTGTGGCCCCAGGTGCCTAGCTATTGATTGGCCTCAGCCTGAAGCATGGCTACCTTGCAGGGCACCTCACCACAAGTTAGGCTTCCATGCAAGTGCTCCCCCATGCACAGAAGCAAGTGAAGAAGTTGAGTGGGATCCTAGCCTGTCTCTCAGCTCTGCCAGGACCCAGGAAATAAAGTGCTGATATCAGGTAAAACCTGTGTGCGTAGGGGTGGCGATGGGTGCAGCAGTGGGCACCCCGTGGCCAGCAGACTGGCTGAACTGGATCCCTCGTCAGTTCTGTTCATGAATTATTCAAGCCTGCTCATCATATCCTGATGCTGGCACTGGGGAAGGCTGGAGCGTTATGTGAGGCCTCAGTCGCATTCCCTCACTGAAGTCCATGTTGTTTCTTGTTAGGCCTCCCTCTGCTTTGGTTGTCAGGAATATATGCTTATGTCCTAAGGACTCTATGCCGAAATCCTGTCGCAGGTACCTGGGGTCCTCATAGAATCCTCCATGCCTTCTGGAAACAGTACACTTCCCTCCTTTGGGGAAGGTCCACTCTCCATACCATGAGATTCTGGTAGGGCTGCCAAGCAAAACGCTCACATTTCCACACTGATGGCAGCCCAGGGCCTAACCCACCACTTGAAGCAAGGAAGAGCCAGGGCCTGTGGGAGGGCAGATCTCAAAGGCAAAGAACTTTTGAAATTGGAAGGCCAGGAACGTGTTCAGAATCCAGGCTCAGCTATCTTCCAAAGGCAGAAGAGATGCCACCCACCAATCACTGCTGTCATTGGGAACTCGTTTGGGTCAGAGATGCAGACTAAAGACTGTTCCTGCCCCATTATCAAGTAAAAAGTGCAAAGTAAAGTTCCTTCTGTATTAGAATTTCCTTTGCTTCTACTCAAGACAGGTAGGTGGTCAGGGCTTTGGGTTCCTGCATTAGGTGGATTCTATGCTGTGGAGCAGAAAGCGAAAGCTTTGGAAACCCTACCTTCCTGCCTGCCTGCCTGTCTTTCTGTGAAAAGCTAAACTCCTCACAGTCCTAGACTCCTGGGAGGAGATGGGAGAAAGGTAATGACTTTACAGAAGCAGCAGAAGCAGTGCAGAGGTGGAGAAGCAACTCCAAAAGGGGACGGACATCTGGGGTCCGCCAACAGCAGGGAGCTGGGGCCCACGTAACCATGTGGGTGTCAATGTCGTTGGAGCTAGCACAGAACAGATTGCTGGAACAGAATGTTAAATTTTCAGGAATTTTGCAAACTGGTTGACTACTTTGGGCTTCTCGAAAGCTGCTCTGGTGGGAATGTTTACACCATGGAAATTGGCACATGCTACTAGTTAGGGTTCCTTCCCCTGCCCCCAAAGCCAGTTGCTGTATTTTTGCCAGCATACCACAGAACGTGAGTGACAGGTCACCCAATCTTATCGTTCAGATAATGGCAGCTGCCCTGGGAAGAATGAGTAACAGGGATGGGAGAAAAGACCAGAAATTGTGTTGTGCTAAAAGTATTCCCTACTAGAAAGCCAAGAGGAAGTTCTTCATGGAAATACATGAACATGGAGATGAAGACACCCCTCCCACTTCCTCCCCTACTTCTGTTTTCTTTCTTTCTTACCTCATAATCATGCTCATACTGGAGATTTTAGAAAAGAATAGAAGGCAGCAGTTGGATGGTTGCAAGGAAGGCTTGGGAGTCAGACAGACTGGTTCCCACCCACCCTGCCTTTCAGGCTGTGTGATAGTGAGAAAAACTGCCCTGTGTGTTTGGATCAGGAGTCAGGCCACTCCCATCATCAGCTCTGTTAAGGATTTTGATTGACCCCCAAAGAGCCCTACCGTTGTCTTCTCAGAGCCCCTTCAATGAACAGTGACAGCGGACCACAAGTCTGGTCCACAGACAGTGGGAAGGATTTAGGCGGTATCCTGCCAACTCACGAGGATCATGAATCCGGCAGTCCGGGAAGCTGTTGTCTTGTCTTCTAGGCATATCTGCAAACAGAATGCCAGACTGGAGCTCCTGTCCCTATCATCGGTCCCTTAGGTCTTCTGAGAAAATGGATAGATCCATGGCTTTTCTGGATTTCAGTTTTCTTATCCATGGAATAGAAGACAACACTGAATCATTACCTTTCATGGATACATATTAAAATGCCCAGAACTATTGAAAATTTGTCACTGAAAGTTCTTGGAGTTTCCCAGTTGGTTCCAAATAGGATCATGACTGATGGAACTTCTTCCCTTAGACTGAAAAAAAAATGCCATTATTAAACTTTTATTTGTTACAAAAACCCAAAGGAAAAGTCCTGGTCCCAGGTCCTAATGGAGCTGTTATACAGCTCTTTTCCTATTCAGCCGTTTGCTCAGGATGAATAACCTGGTAATTCTCTGTTGCTTTTTTCCACAGAATGTCAAGGACCAAGAGTACACTCTCCCCACTAATATGTATGAGGGCAGGTGCCAGCTTGAATATCTCTTGGTTTACTTGAGTCTCACTGGATTGTTTTGTTGGAGTGTGGTGTGTGTGCGTAGGGTGTGTGCGGTCTGTTTAGTGTAAGACTCTAGGAGTGTAGCATAGCCACACTTGGTGTGTGAGATGCCCCAGGGAAAGAAGATACCAAGAGGATAAAGAGAAAAATCGGGCTGAGGTTGTAGCTCAGTGGTAGTGTGTGAGGCGCCCTGGGTTTGATTCCCAGCACCACATATAAGTAAATAAACAAAAATAAAAGTCCTCAACAACTAAAAAAAAATGAAAAGAATAAAGAGAAAAAAATGAAAATATACTACACACACATACACAACTTCCTATGTGTATGATCAAAGCCATTCCTTTTTCTTGATTTTCTGTCTTACTGTAGGGTTTATCCCCCACTCTATCTCATTTCTATATGTCTCTTTTTGCTCTTTGTGACCTCATTAACTCAACCTCATTAACACTTCCAAAACCAGAAGTCATTTCCTGGCACCATCCCCCGCACCCCTCAAGTCCTATTTCTCTTTCTGAATTCCCCAATCTGTTCTCAAGTTCTACTTCAGGTCAGTTGCCCGAGCCAAAAATAAAAAAAAAATCTCAGGATCATTCCTTATTTTTAAAATCAGCTTTATTGAGATTTAATGTACATACGAAAAAATGTGCTCATTTTAAGAGTTCAGTTTCATTTTGACAAATGCGTATAGTTACATGACTATATACCACTGCAATCAAGATAAAGAGCATTTCTTCCATTCTAAAGTTTCCTCATGCACTTTTATGATCAAGTTCTTGCCTCTACTCACAACTTAGAAATCACTGATCTACTTTCTATCCCTATAATTTTGCCTTTTCCTGAATGTCATATAAATAGAATCAGATGATAGGAAGTCTTTTAGGTCTGACGTCTTTTCTTAGCTTATTGCTTTTGAGATTTATCTTTGTCATTGCACATATCAGTAGTTCATTCATTTTTGCATATATATATATATATATATATATATATATATATATATATATATATATATATTTTGGCGGGGGCAGGGTAATGGGGATTGAACTCAAGGGCACCCAACCACTGAGCCACATCGCCAGCCCTATTTTGTATTTTATTAGAGACAGGGTCTCACTGAGTTGCTTGGCACCTCACTAAATTGCTGAGGCTGGCTTTGAACTCACAATCTTCCTGCCTCAGCCTCCTAAGCAGCTGGGATTACAGGCATACACCACTGAGCCTGGCTCATTCATTTTTATTGCTGAGAAATATTGCATTATACGGACACATCATAATTGTTTATCCATTCAACAGTTGATGAACACGTTGACAGGTCATTTTTAGTTTGTGACTACTGTGAATTAAATGCTGTGAATATCCACATGCAGGTCTTTGTATGGATATATTTTCACTTCTCTTGGGAATAGAATTTCATTTCATTTCTAGGAGGAGAATTACTATGTGGCAGAGCAGGGGTCATTGACTGTCTTCCAAAGGGGCCCTTTTATTTTCATTTCCACCAGCAACGTATTGTTACTGGAGTCACATGCCTGGGTCCAGAAGAGTCGTTAAGGAGACTGGACCTGGAGGAATTTAAACACAGGCAAGGCTTTATCAGGGCTTCTGCTCCAGCAAGAAGGGAGACCCAGCTCCAGTAGAGAGTGCATTAGGCGGATCTCCAAACAAAAGAAGGGGCCAGTTTTTATTCATGTGTAGGGGTTGAAGGGACATATTTGAGTCTAGAAATTGTCTTTGGTTTGGGGCACATTTTTAAAAGGTTCTTTTCCCCCTTGTACAAACACTTGGGCCTTGAAGGATGGTCAGCTTGGAGCCCAAGAATTGTACTTATCTCCTCTTGGTGCTACCTCTTGTATAGACCATCTTCCTGTTGAAGAGAATGAGTCACTGAAAATCCTGAGAAGGTAAGATAACAAGCTGAGGGCCCTGGGGCTTCGCCTTCAGCCCTCTGTGGTGATTCCCCAGAAGTTTTATTCTCTTATCTAGTTTGTCCTTGGAGACATTCTGGTGAAGGCATACTGGATTTAATGATGCACCTGGGTTTTGAAGGCAGTAGGACTGTTTGAGAGTGAGGGGTAGGGAAGAACACATACCATCCTTTTAATGGTCGACAGGTCCTGAGATTGCATTAGTCCTTCTTCAGGGCAGGGTGTGGGGGTGCTGACTGTCCCAGTAAGAGAATTCCAGCTGCTCCATATCATCACCAACACTTTGTATTGTTAGTTTAAAAAATGTTAGCCTTTCTGGTGGATGTGTGGTGTTATAGTTTAGATGTGAGATGTTTCCCCAAAAACTCATGTGTGAGACTATGCAAGAAAGTTTAGAGGTGAAATGATTGGGTTATGAGAGCCTTGGCTAATCAGTGCATTGATCCACTTGAATGGTTTAACTGGATGGTAACTGTGGAGAGGTAGGGTGTGGCGGGAGGAGGTGGGTCACTGGGGGCCAGGCTTTGGGGGTTGATATTTTATCACTGATAAGTGGAGGAGTCTCTTTCTCCTCCTCCTCCTCCTCCTCCTCCTCCTCTCCTTCCCCTTCTTCTTCTTCCTCCTCCTCCTCTTCTCCCCCACCTCCTCCTCCTCCTTCTTCTCCTCCTCGTCCCCCTTCTCTCTTTCTCTGTGCTTCCTTGGGCTGCTTTCCTCCTCCATTCCTTTCATCCATGATGTTCTGCCTCCTCTCAGGCCTAGAGCAACAAAGTCATCCGTCTATGGGCTGATAATACTGAAAATGTAATCCCAGTGACTTTTCCAAATAAACATTTCCTTCTCTAATTGTTCTTGTCAGGACTTTTGGTCACACCAACAAAAAAGCTAAGACATGTCATATTACCTAATTACCCTTTAAATTTGTATTCCCAGGTGACTAATGTGGCACATATTTTCCTGTGCTTACCTTAGCTATGGAGATCTTAACTAAATTGTTCACCCCATTTCTTGCCCATTTAAAATTGGATGGTTTCTCTGCATTATTGATTTGTAGAAGTTCTTTATACATTCTGCACATGAGTACCTTATCAGATGCATATTTTATCTATGGAAATAACCTGAAATACAGAGTCAGGCACAAGGACTTTTACATAAATATTTACAACAATGAAACTGAAGACAAGTTACAATCTAATAAAGGGAATAAAGACAGGGCTGGGGTTGTGGCTCAGTGGTAGTGCGCTTGCTTAGCATTCGTAGGGTGCTAGGTTTGATTCTCAGCACCACATACAAATAAATAAAATGAAGGTCTATTAACAACTAAAAAATATTTTTTTAAAAAAATACATAAAGACATGAAAACCTGCTCTTGATAGAACTTCAAGCTGAAAATAAAAATACATAAAATATTTTTTTTATACAATATTAACAAAGCATTTAAAAGGCCTCAAAGTATATGCCAAATTATAAGAGTGATACCATCTAAGTGGTGAGATTATGGCTGGTGTTTACATTATCTACATTTCCAAGATTTATACAGGAAGTGTATTTTAGTTTAGAAGCAGGTGAGGAGTGGTGGTGGAGGTCATTAAGAAATAAATGGTTGTAAAGTAGAGTTTGGTTCTTCCCTTACAAGCTCACCTGGACTGTGGCATGATTTCTAATGCCACTAATAACAGAGTGAGCTGGTTAATTACATAACAGACCACCCAAAGCTCCGAGCTATAATTCCAGCTCTGGCCTTGAACTCCAGGCAGGTTTTTTGAAATGGGATTCAGAACTGTGAAGTACATTGCAAGCTTGCCAGGTCGCTTTCTGGAGAACTGCTTCCCAGGTATGTGCTCTGAAATACGCAAAAGTTCTTGATCCCACGGTCAATGACTTGGGAAGATCATCTTAAGAAGTCAGGCATGCTGTTAGTACCCAGAAGAGAGACACTTTGTCTTTCTGCTGGTAGAAAACAATGAGAACAAAGAAAACAAACTCAGAAGCCTGTCCGGGGAAGCGGTGTGGGCAGTTATGGAGAAAGGCGTCAGTTTGAAGAGAGAAAGGAATTTAAGAAATGAAAGATGCCCCTATAGAGACTGTTTGCATAAGAAAGCAATTTTCTAAAGCAAAGTTTAGGGTTAGTGATTCAGCTCATATCAGAGGTGTTTTTGAACCTGATCAGCTACTTTACCCAAGGCAGGCACATTATATATATATAATATTGCTGATGAGGACCTATGAAACCAAGAAATAATATTCAAATTATTATTAAATATCTAGGGTTTTTTTTTTCAAGTTTGGCTGTCGGTCAAAATCTAACCAAGATTTGTTCTTTGAAACTTGATAAGATGGAAAGCAGAAGGCCAAGAATAACCAACACACTCTTGAAGAAGAACAAAGTGGGAGAACTTTCTCTATTAATATATTTAGATGTATTATAGATAATGTTGGCACACGGTAGATAAACTGACCAATGGAATAAAATAGAAATTCCAGAGAGAGAGACACATATGTATATAGATATTTTATTTATCACAAAGGAGGCCGTAAAATATGTTCTTTTCAATAAATGGTTCTGGAACAATTGGATAATTAGAGGGAGGGACAAACTTGACCTCTTCCTCACACCATACATAAAAATTCACTTTAGGTGTATCATAGACTTAAATGTGGAAAACAAAACAATAAAGCTTCTAGAAGACAACACCAGAGAAGAGCTTCATGTCTTCAAGATAGGGAAAGACTGCTTAATAAGTATTGATCATAAAAGAAAAGATCAATGCATTTGAGTGCATTGAAACTTTTTTTTTCTTTTTTTTTTTTAAAGAGAGAGAGAGAGAGAGAGAGAGAGAGAATTTATTTATTTATTTATTTTAGTTCTCGGCGGACACAACATCCTTGTTGGTATGTGGTGCTGAGGATCGAACCCGGGCCGCACGCATGCCAGGCGAGCGCGCTACCGCTTGAGCCACATCCCCAGCCCGAGTGCATTGAAACTTAAAACTTCCTTAAAGATAAGGAAAGACTTCTTAAATATGACCCAAAATACTAATTATAAAAAGATTGACTAACCTAAATTTTTAATTTGGCATTTAAACTTAACATTAAATTTAAAAATTTTATCATTGAAAGATACAGGCTATGGGGATGATATTTGCAGTATTGACAGCCTACAGAGAGCTCTAAGGAATACGTAGGTAAATACTATAAACCAATAAGAAAAGATAGTTAACCGAAAAGAAAATGGGCAAAAGATTAGAACTGATCTTTCTGGGGAAAAAAGGACATCCTATGGGCAATAAGTGTATGAATAATATTTCATACTTAAGAACAGGATACTAATAATGGGAAAATGACTATAAAAACCCAAGCCAGATACCATTAGATATCTAACAGAGTATCCAAAATGAAAAGACCAATACTGCCAAGTGCCGGTGAGAATGTGGATAACAGATATTCTTACATGCTACTGGAGTAGTGTGAATTGAAACAACACTCCTGAATTTTTTTTTTTTTTTGAGGCAGGGTCTTACAAAGTTGCTTAGGTGTTTGCTAAGTAGCTGAGGATGACATTGAACTTGAAATATTCCTGCCTCACTCTCCAGAGTTGCTGGGATTACAGATATGTGCCACCATGTCCAGCTGGAAAATCTGTATGGTATTTTTATATTTGAAGTTACAGATAGTTTATAATCCAACATATTATTCATAGGACATACACCCAACAGAAATATGTGCACATGTTTTCTAAAAGACATAAACAACAAGAATGTTAATAGATAGAATCTCAGGGGCTATGGCTATGGCTCAGCAGTAGTGCAGTTGCCTGGCATGTGTGAGGCACTGGGTTCAATTCTCAGCACTGCATATAAATAAATGAAATAAATGTCTATTGACAACTAAAAGAAAATTTTAAAAAAACAGTAGCTCTATCTGGAGTTATCTCAATCCGGAAACTGGACTAAAGTATAAGCAGAAGAATGAATAAACAGAGAGTGTTATATTCATAAAATAAAATACTCTTCAGCAAAGTAAAAGAATAACAACAGCTACACATGGTAACTTGGGTGAATTTTAACATATTGTTGTGTGGAAGAGGCAAGATCCTTAAGAATAAATATTGTATAATTCCATTTACAAAATTTAAATATAAGCAAAAAACTCACAGTGTTTAGTCTTCCATGATTAAGAGGTGTTATGGTTTAGATATGAGGTTTCCCCCAAAAGCACCTGTGTTAATGCAGGAGGTGAAAGGATTAGATTATGAGGGCTATAACCTAGTTAGTCCATCCTAGTTTGAACTAACCTGGGGTTTAACTTTGGGCAGGCAGGTAGGGCATGACTGGAGGAAGAAGTCGCTGGGGGTGTGCCTTGGAAGGGTTCATTTTCCCTGTAGTTCCTTCCCCTCTCTCTGTCTCTCTCAGCTTTCTTGTTCCCACTGGCCAAGTTTTGCTCCTCTCTGAAGCTCTTCCACCATGATGTTCTGCCTCACTTGGGCCAGAGCAACAGAGGCTGCCAACCATGGACTGAACCTCTGAAACTGTGTCCCAAAATAAACTTTTCCTCCACTAAGTTTTTCTTGTCATGTATTTTGGTCTCAGAGATGAAAAGCTAACACAAGAGGAAGAACTGTAAAGAAAATCAAGGAAATAATAATCACACACGTTAAAGTAATAATTGCCTTTGGAAAGAATTGAAAGAATCACTTTTGAGATTTCTGAACTGGTAATTTTGTAATTCTTTTTTTTTTTTTTTTTTTTTTTTTTTTTTTTGGTACCAGGGATTGAAGCCAGACACACCCCAGCACTTTTTTTATTTTGAGACAGGGTCTTGCAAAGTTGCTTAGGGCCTTGCTAATTTGCTGAAGCTGGCTTTGATTTTGCAGTCCTCCTGTCTCAGCTTTCCTTGCTGCTGAGGTTATAGGCATGCTCCACTTCACACAGTGTTTTTGTATTTCTTGACTTAGATATTACTTTGTATAATGCCAAGAAGCGATTTTGTACTTTTACTATTTTTGTGTTAGATTAGCCCAAGAAGAAATAGAAACAATTAGATAAACCAATAACCAGAGAAGAATCTGAAATGGTAGCCAAAAATCTTGTTCCCAAAAGGGAAAAGTTTTGTGACTCTGTGGTTAGGTATCCTCAAATTTTCAAAAAGAACAAATATTTCTTCCTTTATGCAACTGTTCCTGTGTTAGTATAACCCTTAGACTAGAACTAAATGATGAAAGCAAAAGAAATTTAAAATATGTGCTAAGCTCATCTATAAAAAGACACCAGCATTTTTAATAAAATAGCAAATCAAACCTAGAATAGGTTTTATTAGTGGAATAATATTATGACCAAATCAGATTTAGCTCAGGAACAAAAGAATGTTTTCACACCACGATATCTAGAATGTAATCCACTAGGCAAGCAAAATGAAGAAGAATGGAATGAACAACAACTTGGTAGTTGCCACAAAAGCATTTTATGTGTGGTCTATCCAAACAATGGAATATTATCGAGTCATAAAAAAGGAATGATGTAGCTGGGTGTGGTGGCACACAGTTCATTATTGGGACTTTTATCACTATGCCACTATGTGAAATAGATCAAAAAAGAAAAATAATGTGATCATCTTAGTAGATGCTAAAATTCGTTTTAGTGAAACCGAAGCATCCATTCCTGACTTATCACACAAATCAAAGTCAAAACAAATTCAGAAAGTCTTTGTATTTCAGGAAAAGCTAGATTATCTTTTCTGCCATTATAAAAAGCCTAGAACATACTTTAATTTCTATTAAGGTAAGGAAGAAGATATACTTTAATGATGTCCTGGAAATCCTAACCAGTACAATTAAGTAAGAAAATAATTTAATAGGTAAAATTATCTTTCAAGGTAAAGAAGATTTATTAATTATACATTATTGCAAAGAAAAACTAGAAACCTAAAGAGAATAGACCAAGAAAAAAGTGTGAGGAAGCTGGAGGAAATGGAAAAAATAGATATGATATTTTGTAGGTCTTCTCAGAAATTGAGTATATTTCTTTTCTCTCTCTCTCATCTACTACTACTACTACTACTACTACTACTACTACTACTACTAATAATAATAATAATAATTTTTTTTAGGTGAGGGCTCACCATGTTGCCCAGGTGAGCTTTATACTCATGATCCTCCTGCTTCAGCCTCCTGAGTAGCTGGGATTACAGGTGTATGTCGTGGTGCCCGGCTGGAGTCAATTTCTTTACACTTTCAATCTGCATTCAACCATGTGACTTTCTTGAGAACACTGGGGCATTAGCAAACATGTCACAAGCAGAAGCTTGAAAAGTGTGTGCACATTGTGACTTGCCTTCTTTCACCATTTCTAAGACCTTTGAGACCCCTACCTTAAGAATGAGCCTAGGTGAGCTTGCCGCCTCGTGAGAAAGCTGTGGCCAGGTCATCCCTGTTGTCCCAGCTGACACAGAACCAAATGCCAGAGAGATGAGTGAGCTTGTCCTCATCTGCTGGGGCCAGCTGAAGTATTGTTTTTCCACTGAAGGAAACTGAGTCGGCCCAGAAGCATTGCCAGTTGACCCACAGACTAGAGAATGAACACTAGGCCACTATGTGAAATAGATCAAAAGAGAAAAATAATGTGTTCCTCTTAGTAAATGTAAGAATGGAAAAGCAGGTTAAAACAATAGGGGTAGTTTGTTACAAAACAAAAGTAGGCAGAAATTATAAGAGAATTTAGTAAAATGGTCAGTTACTTTTTATACAATTAGTGCACAAAATTGACAGTTACAAAATATAATGAAAGTAAAGGTCTGACTTAAATAGCAATACTACCACCAATTTATCTGAAAATAAACTTAACCAGAAAGAGGCAGGGAAGTATACAATATAGAGTCTCTTTTTTTTTTTTTTTAAAGAGAGAGTGAGGTGGGGGGGACAGAGAGAGAGAGAGAGAATTTTAACATTTATTTATTTTTTCTTAGTTCTCAGTGGACACAACATCTTTGTTGGTATGTGGTGCTGAGGATCGAACCCGGGCCGCACGCATGCCAGGTGAGCGAGCTACCGCTTGAGCCACATCCCCAGCCCAATATAGAGTCTCTTAATGAGTATTAATTCTTGCCAAATTTAATCTATAAACTCAATGTGATCCCAATAAAATCACTTACAAATTTTCTTTTAACATTTTATAAGGTAATTTTGGATTCATCTGTAGAAACAAACAAGACAGACAACCAAGAAGAAATATGAACAGAAAGATACTGGAGAACGGGAGACAGATTACTTATCTAAATGCATTTTTGAAGTTAAAAGAATTTAAAGTAACTTTTTTAGCTTGGTGCAGCGGTACGCAGGTGTAGTCCCAGCTACTCTGGAGGCTGAGATGGGGAATCACTTGAGTCCAGGAGTTTGAGACCAGCTTGGGTAACAAGTGAGACTCTGTCTCTCAAAAAAGAGAAAAAATTAGATAAATCAATGAAATAAAATAGAGAATTCAAGAGACTTAAATACACTAGAGGAGTTAGTAGATTATAATGGTGACATTTACAATTCACATAAAGAAAAATGGATGATTCAAAAATAGTGGCAAGACAATAGCCAGACTATTTTGGGAAAAAAAATCTAGCTGTATCACTTTATTATTTTCATCAAAGTAAATACCAGAAGGAATGTGATATAAAATGTTAAAGTGAATCTATAAAAGTACTAGCAATAAGAAAGTCAAACACAGCTGGGCTTGGTTTCACACGCTTGTAATCCCAGTGGCTCCGGAGGCTAAGGCAGGAGGATCAGCCAGCCTCAGTAATTTACTGAGGCCCTAAGGAACTCAGCGAGACCCTGTCTCTAAATAAAATACAAAAATGCCTGGGAATGTGGCTCAGTGGTTGAGTGCCCCTGAGTTCAATCCCTGGTGTGTGTGTGTGTGTGTATATATATGTCAAAAGGCCACATCTTATATGATTCCATTAATATGAAATGTCCTGGGAATCCACAAAATTTAAAAATACATTGATGATTTCCAGAGACAGCAGAAGACAGGGAAATGGGGAATGATTACTTAAAGGGGATGTGATTTCTTTTCAGGGTGATGAAAAGGCTAAGAAATTAGTGATAGTTACATAACTGTAAATATAATAAAAACCACTGAAATATATATTTCATAAGGATAATTTTTATGACATGAATTCTATTTCAAAAACACTCTTTATTTATGTATTTTTTTTAAAAGAAGGTCAGAAGCTAGAGAATCCAAAGGAGGCTTGGACCTGAATTGTGAGGATGGGTCTAAAAGGGTTTTTCTTCTGGAAGTAGATGTTTTATAGGAGAGAAAGGGGATGAGGAGGTAAGCACTCTTGGCCTTAATTATACAGTCACTCTGTCTCTCCCCAGGATTTATGGACTGTTATTTCCTGGACAATAATTTTAAACTTAATGAATGGTTTTTGAGTTAAAAAAAATACTAGAGTGTAATCACAGTCACTTGGGAGGCTGAGGCAGGATGACTGCAAGTTTGAGGTCAGCTTTGACAACTTAGTAAGACCCTGTCTCAAAAAATATATATAAAAAAAGGACTGGAGATGTACTCATTGGTAGAATATTCCTGGGTTCAATCCCCAATACTGCCAAAAGAAAAAAAGAAAAAAATACACTAGAAGAAAAAAAAAAGATGAATTCATTTATAGTCTAGAGAAAGGGGATCTGAGGGAGGGAAAAGGGGTGGAAAGGGGAGGTCCTAGGGAATTAAATTGACCAAATTATGTTATGTGCATGTATAAATATGTCACAATGAATCCCACATTGTGCATAATTATAATGCACCAATGAAGTTAATTAAGGGCTGGGGTCGTAGCTCAGTGGTAGGGTGCTTGCCTAGCATGTGTGAAGCACAGGGTTCAATTCTTAGCACTGCATATAAATAAATAAAGATCCATTGACAACTGAAAAAAAAATTTTAAAAAGTTAAATAAAAAGACATTGCTAAGCATGATCCCAAACCCAGAAGCAATAGAAAATCTTTGATTAATTTGCATAATTGTTAGCAGTTTTTAGTATTAAAAAATAGTACATACATGTGATAATAGTATTATAGTTATGTTTTCTTTTTAAAAATGTTATTAGAAATATACACTAAAATACTTGTAGATGATATATCTGGGAATCTGTTTCAGATAATTTGTGGTGGGGTGGAAATGAAGCTTGCTAATGGGTATATGGGATACTCTTCTCTCTATTTTTATATATTTTATTATATATTTAAATATATTTTATATGTTTGATTTTCCCATAATAAAAAGTGAAAAATAAATAGCAAGAAGAAAAATCTATGTACAAAGTAAAAAGATAAATAAATTGGGAACAAACATATAACAGTACAGTAAAGATGGTAATCAAGGGTGTAATTCCAGGGCTGAGATGTAGTTCAGTGGTGGAGCACTTACCTAGCATGGACAAAGCCCTGGGTTTGATTCCAAAATTGTAAAAAAAAAAAAAAAAAAAAAAAAAAGGTGGTGGTGGGAGTGCTAATTTTTCAATTTATTAAAATGTTCATACAAATCACTAAGAAAAAGACAACCTAAAAGGAAATGGTGGGTGAATACATCTATAGGTGGAATAATAAAAAAGTAGCCAATAAACTTGGAAAAGGTGACCAGCCTTATTCACACATGCATAGGAAAGCCAATTATGAGACGCCATTTCTCACAGAGTATTGGCAAACATGAAGAGGTTCCATAGCAGTGTTGGTGGGGGTGAGAATACGGTTGGACTTATATACTGTGTAGGAGTGTAGGTTGGTGCCACCATGAAAGGACAATGTCAGAATATCTGTCAACATATTAAAATACATACCACTAGCTAGGCGTGGTGGTGCAAGCCTTCAAACCCAGAGAATCTGAGTTCAAAGCCAGCCTCAGCAAAAATCGAGGCGCTAAGCAACTCAATGAGACCCTGTCTCTAAATAAAATATAAAATAGGGCTGGGATGTGGCTCAGTGGTCGAGTGCCCCTGGTACCCCCTCCCAGAACACCCCCCCCCAGTGCTATATATTTAACAGAATATTATTCTGCCTTACAAGGAAGAATTTTCTAACATATGCTGCAATGTGGATAATCCTCGTGGACACTATGCTAAATAAAACAAGCAAATCAGAAAAAGGCAAACACTGATTCTACTTATACGAGGCATTTGAGTAGTCAAAATCATAGAAATAGAAAGGAGGATGGTGGTTGCTAGGGAGGGGGACAGAGATAGAATAAACAGTTATTGTCTCATGGGTAAAGAATTCCATTTGGGAGGGTGAACAGAATTCTGGAGATGACTGGTGGTGCTGACTACACAACAATATGCACTTAATACTACTGAACTGGGCACTAAAAACAGTTCATTGGACTGGGCATGGTGGTACATTACTGCATGCCTGTAATCCCAGCTGCCCAGGAGGCTGAGGCAAGAGGATCATGAGTTCAAGTTGCCTCAGCAACTTAGTGAGACCCTGTCTCGAATAAAAAATAAAAAGGACTGGGGATGTAGCTCAGTGGTAGAACTCCTGGGTTCAATCCCCAGTATGGGGGTGGGAAAAAAGTTAAATGGTCAATTGTATGTGCAGTTTATCACAATAAAATTAAATTAAAATATGTATATATGTATAACCCTTGACCCAACAACTCCATTTCCAAGCATTTACTTTAAGTTAGACAAGAAAAAAAATATGCCATGTATGTTCATTCCAATTGTCTCTAACAAAAAACTTCAAGCAATTAAAATGCCCAATGATAGTGGGTTAGTTGGGCAAGGTGGCACATGCCTATAATCCCAGCAGTTTGGGAGGCTGTGGCAGAAGGATCACAGTTTAAAGCCAGCCTCAGCAATTTAGCAAGGGCCTCCTAAGCAACTGAGCAAGATCCTGTCTCAAAATAAAAAATAAGAAGTGGAGTGGGGATGTGGCTCAGTAGCTAAGCACCCCTAGTTTCAGTCCCTGGTACAAAAAAAAAAAAAGATTGTGAATTAGTTAAATAAATTATGGGAAAACCATACAACATACACTCTAGATATTTTGAAAACGGGATTGAGCTGAGACATATTACTATGTAATTGAGGCAACAAACTGCCACAGAGTGTTTATTGCATAACCCAAGTGTATAATTTTAAAAAGCATGTGTTGTGTGATAGATTATTACTATTTTATGCAACCATTACATACTTCTCTGGGGTCATCCATAAGTTGTCACTAGTGGGAAGAGAAGTAGAGATGGTGGTGATCATAGTGAGATTTCATTTTATATAGTTTTGTAGTGCGTGGACATTTTGTTTTCTTCATTTGAATGTATTCGTCCTTAATTTTTTAAAGTTTAACAGAAATGTGACATTTTGTACTCAGAGGCTGTGAGCCTTAGCAGATGGCTTACAAGATGTATTTCCGTTTGGATGTTACATCTTACCACCCTTTGGATAGGTCAAATTTCAAAATAATAACATTACACATTATTTTGCCTAGAACTTTCTATCCCTTTCTTCACTTCGCTTCTCTCCTTCCACTCCCGCAGGAGCTCACTTCCCTGTCTAAACTCGGCTCCTGTGGCTGTTAAACACTGCATTGTGACGTCTTGGAAACAGCTGCCTTCATTCTGGTGTTACTAAATTCGTGAAGGTCACTGTCCTCCACCTTTTTGTAGTGCTCCTTGTACCAGCTATGTGTACAGCGTGCAGGGACAGCTCAATGCGTATTTAAAAAATAAAATTTTCTTGGCTATGGTGGATTCTCTTGCTTTGAAAGACTCAAAGCTTCAGTTTGGGGTCCTTCATTCCCAGTATCTTGAACTCCATTTCTTCTTGCTCAGAGCCTCTCAGTTCTGGGGAAAGTAGCTAATAGCAAATCTTACTAGGTGGGTGTCCCCTAATTTTTCACATATGTTTTCTGTTAGTTCTCTAGTTCTCTTTAGTTTCTTGGAGTGGGCAAAGTAGAGAAAAGAGCCCCAGACCCTAGAGTCAGGAGATTGAGTAGGCCCAGCTTTGCCACCAACTTACCGAGTGACTGCAGCCCCAGGGTCGCCCTTGAAGATATGAAAATAAACTCAAGACCCCACCTCCCCATCCTGCTGCTGGTGCTGACCCTTGGCAACACCACCACTCCCTCCTCTCCACTCACTCTTCACCTCTTCAGTGGCTCTCTGCTATAGTTTGGATCTGAAATGTACCCCCAAAAGCCCTTGCTTTTCCCCAGGGCACACAAAGTCTCCCTGGGATAATTTCTTCTTTACTTAGTTGTTTCCATCTGATCAAGAGGACGTAGGAGTTGTTTCATCTCCACACTCATGATCTGCTCTTCTATGTTGTTTATTTATTTTTATTTAAAAAAAATTTTTTTTAAGGATCCCAGATTCCAAGCCAGCCTGAGATCTAAGACATGGCAAGGCAGATGCCATTATATATATATATATATATACCATTATTTTATTTATTTATTTTTATATGGTGCTGAGGATGGAACCCAGTGCCTCACACATGCTAGGCGAGTGCTCTACCACTGAGACACAAACCCAGCCCTCTGTGGGATTTTTTTTTAAATTTTGATTGGTTATATATGACAATGGAAATGCATTACAATTCATATGATACATATAGAGCACAATTTTTCATATCTCTGGTTGTACACTCTGTGTTGTTTATGACAACACTTTCTACCACTTTTCTTTTCCTCCCTCATCTCCAAAAATAGCAAATAACATTGATTGCCCAGATTTTCCACCTGAGTTTGTTTTTTATTTTTGAGAGAAATCAGCACGGGTGCTGAGTGCTGCCTCAGCAGCAAATAAATGCTGGTATTTAACCCCAGGACAGAGTCAAAGGTTCTACTTTCCTGCACTGCAGCTGCAAATCTGTCTTTATTCTCAGCAGGGGAAGAACAGATGTAGTGTGTGGTGTGAGAACTATACATGGGAATAGGTTGGATGTGCCTGGATTTTTGCATTGAATATGCTATTGAAATTGAAGGCAAATTTAGATTTATCTTATAACAAAGTCGGGCTTACCCAGAATGATTGTGACTGCTGCAACAAAGATACCAAAGATGGCATAATTTATAAATGATAGAAATTTATTTATCAAGGCACTCGCAAATTCAATGTCTGGTGAGGGCAAGCTCTCTGATTCGTAGGGTATTTCCCTGCCATGTTCTCAAACAGGCACCCTGGGTCTCTTTTATAAGGGCACTAATCCTGTTCACCCCAATCACTTTAGGACCTAATCACTTCCTAAAGGCCCCACCTCTTAATACTACACTGGGGACAAGGTTTCAATATATGAGTGCTGTGGGCTGGGGGAATTCAGACATTCAGATCATGGTAATTGGTGAACAAGAGTTTCCATGATAATTGGATGTCTTTTAGGTAACACATGTGTAACCCAGTTTCTCCAGGCCATATTAGTTAGGGGATTCAAATGGGATTATAGGATGAGCAGTAACTTCTGGAAGGGCCAGTTTCAAGGACTGCCCTCAGGAGGTTGGTGCTTGGTTTAATGCTCCTCTATTGCAATCATGAGATTCTTAAGTTTAAAACAGTGAACTCACATTTCCATTTTACACTGGCTCTGCAAAATTTTTAAAAATTGTTTCTTTGTTTATTTTTATTTGTTCTTTTTAGTTGTATATGACAGTAGAGTATAATTTGACAAATCTTATTCTAATTAGGATCTCATTCTTGTGGTTGTACATGATGAAGAGATTCACTGTGCTGTGTTCATATGTAACATAGGAAAGTTATGACAGATTCATTCCACTGTCTTTCCTATGTCCATCTTCCCTCTCTTCCCTTTATTCCCCTTTGTCCTATCTACTGAATTTCTATTCTTCCCTTCCCCTCCTTTTTGTGTGTTAGCATCCACATATCAGAGAGAGCATTCAACCTTTATTTTGGGGGGATTGGCTTATTTCACTTAGCATAATAGTCTCCAGGTCCATCCATTTTTTCTGGCAAATATCATAAGTCATTCTTTTATATGGCTGAATAATACTCCATTGTGTATATGTACCATATTTTCTTTATTCATTCATCTGTTGAAGGGCACCTAGGTTGGTTCCATAGCTTAGCTACTGTGAATTGAACCGTTATAAACATTGATGTGGCTGCATCACTATAGTATGCCGATTTTAAATCCTTTGGGTATATACTGAAGAGTGGGATAACTGGGTCAAATGATAGTTCTATTCCAAGTTTTCTGAGGACTCTTCATACTGCTTTCCAGAGTGATTGCACCAATTGCATTCCTACCAGCAATGTAGGAGTGAACCCTTTTTCCCCATATCCTGGCCAACATTTATTGTTATATGTACTCTTGATTGTTGCCATTCTGACTGGAGTGAGATGAAATCTCAGTGTAGTTCAAGGCCAACATCATTCTAAATGGAGAAAAATTGAAAGCATTCCCTCCAAAAACTGGAACAAGGCAGGGATGCCCTCTTTCACTACTTCTATTCAACACAGCCCTTGAAACTAGATTTAATTGCCAGAGCAATCAAACAGATGAAAGAACTTATAGGGATATAAATAGGAAAAGAAGAGCTAACTATCCCTATTTGCCCATGACATGATCCTATACTTAAAAGGGCCCTCCAAATTTTGTTTCCCATTTCTACTGCCCTTGTTAGTCCAGTCCTGGAGCCTTCTATCTGAGCCCCAGGGGGAGGTTTCCCAGAAGTGGATGAACCACTCAGTCACCTTCTTTGTACTTGCTTCATTTCCTTTCTTGCCCTAACTCGAATGCTGAGATCAGGATGTGAACACTGATGTCTGGCAGCCACAGGGAAGCTGAGGAAGGGTGCTGTGCTCCCTGGAGCCCCCAGGGCAGATGCCATGCTGCCTGTTGTTATGGAAGTATTTTCTTGTTCTCTGTGATACATTCTATCTCCTACCTCCAGGCCTCTCTGCCTGTGCCCTAGGGTATCACCATGCTCAGCATACAAGCTGTCTTTCAAACATTTGCATGTGGCCCTCTCTCCTCTCTTGGACCCTGGACAGTATTCCTGCCCCCTTTGTCTCCCCCTCCTCTGCTACACCTTCTTCAGAGCTTCCGTTCTCCACTCCGGACACCTTCTCCACAGAGCATAGTGTTTGTTTCCCTCTGAACCCTTTACTGCCCATGGATGGACACCAGGCAAATAAGAACTACATTAGCCAACTCTGTTTTCCAGATCTTTATCCCCCGAGTATATTAATTGAGGCAACAAAGGTGGGGACTTCTCTAGGCAAAATAAGTTGGGAAACTGCATTTAAAAAAGGAAAGAATACAAAAAGAAAAAGAAAGGGAGACAGACCTCAACGGATCAGTGATGCTTTATTAAGCAGCAGAGAGGCACATTTTCAAGGGGAAAATGGCAATGGGCTGCAACAGGGGTCTGAGTTTTGCAGGATTTAGCAGGGCCACATCGTGGGAGGAGTTGGTCAGTTACTCCTGGAGGGCTTACTTTCAGTGGACAGGGGAATTTTGGCAGATAAGAGAGATTGTGCAAAACCAGACAAAGACACATCAAAGAAAGAAAACTTCATCATTGTAATGTCATGTATAGCTAATAAAAACATAAATAAAATTAAAAAAAAGAAAAGAAAACTTCAGACCTATCTCTAATGAACATGGATGCAAAAATTCTCAATAAAATTCTGGCAAATCGAATACAAAAACATATCAAAAAGATTGTGCACCATGATCAAGTGGGATTCATCCTAGGGATGCAAGGTTGGTTCAACATATGGAAATCAATAAACGTAATTCATCACGTCAATAGGCTTAAAGATAAGAATCATATGATCATCTCAATGGATGCAGAAAAAGCATTTGACAAAATACAGCACCCCTTTAAGTTCAAAACACTAGAAAAACTAGGGATAACAGGAACATATCTCAACATCATAAAGGCTATCTATGCTAAGCCTCAGGCCAACATCATTCTAAATGGAGAAAAATTGAATACATTCCCTCTAAAAACTGGAACAAGACAGGGATGCCCTCTTTACCACTTCTATTCAACATAGTTCTTGAAACACTGGCCAGAGCAATTAGACAGATGAAAGAAATTGAAGGGACATGTATAGGAAAAGAAGAACTTAAATTAGCTCTATTTGCTGATGATATGATTCTATACCTAGAAGACCCCCCCCAAAAAAAAACTCCACCAGAAAACTTCTAGAACTAGTAAATGAATTCAGCAAAGTAGCAGGATATAAATCAACACCTATCAATCAAAAGCATTCTGTATATCAGTGACAAATCCTCTGAGAAGGAAATAAGGAAAACTACCCCATTCACAATATATTTTTTAAAAAATAAGATACTTGGGAATCAACGAAAGAGATGAAAGATCTATACAATGAAAACTACAGAACCTTAAAGAGAGAAATCAAAGAAGACCTTAGAAGATGAAAAGATCTACCTTGCTCTTTGATAGGCAGAATTAATATTATCAAAATGACCATACTCCCAAAAGCACTATACAAATTTAATGCAATTCCGATCAAAATCCCAATGGTATTCCTCATAGAAATAAAAAAAAAGGAATCATGAAATTCATCTGGAAAAATAAGAGACCCAGAATAGCTAAAGCAATCCTTAGCAGGAAGAGTGAAGCAGGTGGCATCGATATACCAGACCTTAAACTATACTACAGAGCAATAGTAACAAAAACAGCATGGTATTGGCACCAAAACAGGCTGGTAGACCAATGGTATAGAAATCACAAAATTACAATTATCTTATATTAGACAAAGGAGCCAAAAACATGCACTGGAGAAAAGATAGCATCTTCAACAAATGATGCTGTGAAAACTGGAAATCCATATGCAAGAAAATGAAATTAAATCCCTATCTCTCACCATGCACAAAATTTATTTCAAAATGGATCAAGTACCTAGGAATTAAACAAGAAACTCTGCATCTAATAGAAGAAAAAAGTAGGGTATATAAAGAACACAAAAAGCTAAACACCGAAAAAACAAATAACCCAATCAACAAATAGGCCAAGGACCTGAATAGACACTTCTTAGAAGAGGATATACAATCAACAAATATATGAAAAAATGCTCATCATCTCTAGCAACCAGAGAAATGAAAATCAAAACTACTCTAAGATGTCATTTCACTCCAGTCAGAATGGCAGCTATTATGAAGACAAACAACAATAAGTGTTGGCAAGGATGGCAGGGAGGGGGGTGGGGAGGAACACTCATACATTGCTGGTGGGACTGCAAATTGGCGCAGCCAATTTGGAAAGCAGTATGGAGATCCCTTGGAAATCTGGGAATGGAACCACCATTTGACCCCGCTAATCATCTCCTCGGACTATACCCAAAGGACTTAAAAACAGCATGCTACAGGGACACAGCCACATCAATGTTTATAGCACCACAATTCACAATAGCTAAACTATGGAGCCAATCTAGATGCCCTTCAGTGGATGAATGGATTAAAAAATGTGGCATATATATACACAATAGAATTTTACTCAGCATTAAATAAGAACAAAATCATGGCATTTGCAGGTAAATGGATGGCGCTGGAGAAGATAATGCTAAGTGAAGTTAGCCAATCCCCCCCAAAACAAATGCCAAATGTTTTCTCTGATATAAGGAGGCTGACTCATGGTGGGGTAGGGAGGGGGAACATGGGAGGAATAGATTAATTCTAGATAGGGTGGGAGGGAAAGGGAGGGGGCAAAGGATTGGCAAGGATGGTGGAATGTGATGGTCATCATTATACAAAGTACATGTATGAAGACTTGAATTGGGTGTCAGCACACTTTATATACAAACAGAGATATGAAAAATTGTGGTATATATGTGTATTAAGAATTGTAATGCAAAAAAGTACCTGTATAAAGGCATGAATTGGCATGAACAAACTTTATATAGAGAGATATGAAAAATTATGCTCTATATATGTAATAAGAATTGTAATACATTCCACTGCTGTCGTGTATGTAAAAAAAATAAAATCAATAAAAGATGAGAGAGAGAGAGAGAGAGATTGTGAAAGGTCAGATTCCTGAGCTCCCTTTTCCCAGAAGGGTTTTCTAAGTCTCCATTTCCTTCACTTATTATGATATGCTCTTGAAGATTTAACTAATTATTACTAGGTGTGTTGAAAGTATGGGAGGAGCTATTTAACTGAACGTAACCCAGTGTTTCCTAAGTTAAACTGGGCATTCCATACTCTCACCATCCCTGTGCCCCCATCTAACACGCATACTAGTGCACACAGGTGCACGTGTGCAACAACATTATTCAGATAGCATTCTTGGGTGATGCTCTCTTAGAATATAACAAAGAAAGTTGATTAAACAAATTCTGAACATAGTTGAATATTTCTTTGAGGATTTTTAGGGTGCTAGTAGTTATCTTTTGACCTCTGAACAAATGGAAACTAATCATAGTCTGAATCATGTTTAAAATATTGTAAAGACATTAATGGAGCCTCATATAGAACTAGGCATATAGTAAATCCTCTAGACTGATTGAATTACTGAATTTACAGAAACTCTTGGGGCCTCAGTTTTGTATACTTAGAGAGGTTAGATTAGGTGATCTCTGATCTCACTTAATGAATATCTAGCTTTTTTTTTTTTTTTTTTTTGGCCAAGCACTGAGACAGGAGGAGTGGACCCCTCCCCCAACAAATCGCTATTCAGTAGAAACAGGCAATTAACAAATAAGTCTGGTACTATGTGATATTGTTACAAGAGGTACATACTAAGTATTATGGAAGTAAAGAGAAGGGTTGGGTCTTAAAAACTGGGTAAGAGTTCATTGGGATGAGAAGATACAGGGAAAAGTCCATAGAGTCCTAAAGCACTGAAATTTTCAGACCCTCCTAGGACTAAGTTTCTCTGACTGTATAATGTTGTGGCAACGTGCATAATGCAAATTTATACTTCACAACTCAGAGTTCCATAAGTTAGATCTCCTTTACTGTGGTTTCCATGTGAGGCAATATTCTGAAAATTAAGAAAATCAAGAGTTACTTGATAATAGTAATGAATCCCACTTCCCTTCAAGACAGATGCCAGGAAGTCCAGCCAGTGGCTGAGCAGTTCCTGTCCTGCCCATGGTTCCTAGGCTGCTCATTTCTGTCCTTTGAGTACAAGGTCTGGTCAGCTCAGGAGGGTCTCTCCAGATCCTATTGTCTCAGGCGTGCATGTGTGTGTGTGTGTGTGTGTGTGTGTGTGTGTGCATATGTGTGCGTGTGTGTTGTGTATGTGTGTGAGTGATACTGGGGATTGAACCCAGATCCTTGCACATAGTAAGCACATGCTTTACAAGTGAGTTCGCCCCTCCCCTACTCCATTCTCTCAGACCATTTTTAATCCGGTTCTACAGCTCCCCAGGTCTTGTTGCAGCTTTTAGGATTCTGTGGCAAGTTCTAATAATGTAGCCTACTGGAGTGTGGGGGTGAGGGTCGGGGGAGAGAAACATAGTGACAGATTACTAAGATTCTCCTACTTCAACTTGGAATCTATGCTTTTGAATCCAGTTGCTTTCCTTCCCTGTCTCCAAGGCAAACTCCATGTTTATCCAGTGGTGGCGCATCTGTTTTGCAGTGCAAAGACTGTATCAGGAAGATGAAGGTACAGGGTGGTTCTCCTGGGCAACGTGTAAACTTTGTACTTCTATTACTCATGAAAAGAATATTAAAAGGCAAGAAAAGCTGCTGCCACAGCCTCCATCTCCAGAACTCATATGTAGGTATGGTCTACCACCATGGTTATTTATTGGTTCAGAATGTTTCTTTCCAATGCGATCTCAGGATAAATTCTGATTATTGCTTTGTTTTATACATGGTACTAAAGCACTAAAATGAGGTACTTAATACTAAACTCAAACATGATGAATAATAACCAACTGGTGATACCCTAATATGTGTGCAATTTGAGGTCAAAGCCTCATGTTCTCCAAAAGAAGTGACTCATTAAGTAGCTTTGGCAAGAATTATTTTAAAATAAACTCTTCTGCATGAACTGTCACCTAAAAAAGAATAGGGGTTTAAAGGTATGGACCAAAAATAGGCTGATTTTAGATTCTTGAGAAAATTTTTTTTTGAAAAGTAAGGGACAGTTACTCAGGATTGAGAGGGTGCCCTGAGGTAAGGGTGCAGGAACAAGACAAGCAGAGCAAAGCCATTAAATAGATGGGAGAGAAAAATCGAGGACACATTTTGAAATTTGCTTGGATTTTTATCTCAGCTGATCATGCTAAAAGTTAATTTCTTTTTAAAAAATCTTTATTTATTTTTATGTGGTGCTAAGGATTAAACCCAGTGCTTCACCCGTGGGAAGCAAGCACTCTACCACTGAGCCCCAACCCCAGCCCCTAAAATTTAATTTCTTAATTTTTATTTGGTTAAATGTGTCCAACATCCAAGTAACACTATGTACAGTCCACACAGTGGAGTACTATATAGATATAAAAAAGAATGAGAGGAGCTGGGGCTGTAGCTCAGTGGTAGAGTGCTTGCCTCACATGTGTGATAAGCACTGGGTTCGATTCTCAGCACTGTGTATAAATAAAATACAATAAAGGCCCATTAACAACTAAAAAACATATTAAAAAAAAGAATGAGAAATGTATGGAGTGATTCTTAGACTATATGATTAATGTAAACAAAGCCAGATTAGGGGAAAAAAAAAAAAAACCAGTGTCTAGCGATTGCTACTATTTTATCTAAGAAGGAAACATTAAATGAAAATGCTTGCTACTAATGTTTTTTAAGTGAAAGAATAAGTCACTTTCTTTCTTTTTCTCTTTTCCCCCTGCAGTACTGGGGTTAAACCCAGGGGGCTTGATGCATGCTAGGCAAAGCACTGTGCCACTAAACTACATCTCCAATGCCACAAATCTTTGGTTTTGTTTGTTTGTTTTGTTTTAATTTTTTGTAGCTATAGATGGACAGAATGCCTTTATTTTATTTATTTATTTTTTTATGTGGTGCTAAGGATAGAGCCCAGTGCTTCACATAAGCCAGACAAGTGCTCTGCCACTGACCTACAGCTCCAGCCCCAAATCTTTTTTTTTATATTTATTTTTTAATTGTAGTTGGACACAATACCTTTATTTCACTTATTTATTTTTATGTGGTGCTGAGGATCGAACCCAGGGTCTTGCACGTGGGAGGTGAGCGCTCTACCACTGAGCCACAATCTCAGCCCCAAATCTTTGTTTTTTAAGTCACATTTTTTGGTCTGATGTGGTGATGCACACCTGTAACCCCTGCTGCTTGGAGACCGAGGCAGGAGGACTACAAATTTGAGGCCAGTATGGGCAACTTAGTGAGATCTTGTCTCAAAATAAAAATATAAAAAGGGATGGAGTGTCGTTCAGTAGCAGACTTGGGGGAGATCTTTAAGATTATCCACCCTACTCTCTCTTCTGATGCTTGAACCACCTCTCAGCTGTCCCTTAATTTTGTTGCCGTGTTCTGCAAGATTACCTTCAGCCCATTCCATTTTTGATAGCATTGCCTATAAGCAATCTCTTTCTTACACTGAGTAGAAATCTGTTTCCCTGGATCTTTTTCTCCCCATAGATTAGAGTCCTAACCACACCTTCCTTCAACAACAGCCCCTCAAATATTTGAAAACAAGCATTCACCTGTCCTTCTCACCCTCATCCCAGCTGAAACAGCCCAGCACCTGTCCAATTTTCCAGCACTTGTGCCTGGTTTCCAGTCATCTGGCTGCTCTGCTCCAATCTCAGAACAGTTTCACTTTAAATTACTGTTCTGGAGTCAAGAGATCTGGGTGGGGCCTGACAGTTGCAGAGAACAGCAGGGCTACAACTTCCCTTGTATCAGTTACCGCATTTCTGGTTATGCGGGCAGGATGGTGGGTGGGAGCCTATGCATACACACTTGCAAGAGCCAATGTTAAATTTTCAAGAATTTCCTGCCTGGGCTGGTGGTGTAGATTAGAGGTAGAGTGCTTGCTTTTCATGTGTAAGGCTGTAGGTTGGAGCTCCAGGGCCAACAAAACAAAACAAAAACTTTGGAGCCAGTTATTAAATGCAGCCTTAATTGAAAGTTAAGTTTCAAAAACATACAATTAGATATATTAAAAATGAAGGTAATAAATACTTAAAGCTCATCCTTTCCTAATTTACTGCATTTTATTATCTCTTGAAGTTATCCACGCCTATCGTGTCTGTGGGGTGAAAAGATCACGTTATGCTATTGCACATCTCTTCCAAACTCTGCATTCAGAGGCATGGAGTTGGTAGCTTGAAACTGGCTGTGATGGGAGTATTCATACTACAGAAATTAGCAAGTGCTATAAATCAAGCCCCAACTCCCACCCCAGAGCCAGTTATTGAACTCTCACCCCCATGCCACAGCATACAGCCTAATTTTTTTTTTTTTTTTTTTTTTTTACAACCACATTGTACATCTGATACAAATAGTCTAAGACTCTTAGGTACTGCTTAAACCTCATCCCAGCCTAAACAGTCTTTTCTTACTGGTGTATTTAGCTCCTTAAACCTCATATTAATCATTTTTAAATTTTATCTTTTTAAATTCAACTCACTGATTTTCATTCTGTTTTCCAGGTGTTCCTCACACCTCCAGCTTGAGGTTACCTATAAATGTGATGAGCACACCTGTGTATTTGTTCTTACAGCATTTACAAGGGGCAGATGAAAGACAACACCCTGTGATTCACTATTATATATTGCTTGCAGTTTGTCATCAACTCATTAGACAGCACCTGTGCACTGGTTACTAATTCATCCAGGGTGCCAGAATTTAGTTCCCATTTCTCCATCTTGTCCAAGAGAGTATCATGAAAAGTTTTGGTAAAAAATATTTAAACTAATGACAAAATTATATAGATATATGTCCATTCCCTGAGCTCCTGGGCTGGGTTGTCATGTCAAAAAGAAGAGAGGGCTGGCTTATGGCTCAGTGGTAGAGTGCTCACCTAGCACTTGTGAGGCACTGGGTTTGATCCTCAGCACCACATAAAAAAATAAAAAATAAAATACAATAAAGGTATTATGTCCACCTACAACTAAAACATGTTTAAAAAAGAAAGAAAAGAAAAAGAGGAGAAAAATTAGCCCTGGCTGGTTCTTAGTGAACTCACCTGGATCTTACTCATTACTTCACCTTGTGCCTGAAACTAATCCCTAAGTCACCATTCTACAATGTTGCCCCTGAGGTTATAGATAATTATCTACAAAATTTCAGACTTTGCCCTCCTTCTTTTTCTGAAAATCCAAATATTTAATGCCACCAGCCTTCTGGTATCCCTTCTATTCTCAATGATGTCCTAAACATCAATGGTGATTGTTTGGTGACCCCAAAACAACCTTTCCCAGGACCATAAGACGTTATTCCTCAAAGCTAGGGGCTTGACCTCACTTGGAACAGCTCTGGATTCTCACATTCTATTACTGCATTTTGGGTTTCTTTTATTTCTTTCTTTCCCTTTTTCTTTTCAAACAAATTTCATTCCCTTTCTCTATTTCTCTTCAACCTACTCATTTTACGTGGAGGAGAAATGTTTTTGTCCTGAAAGTCAGAAGCCAAAGAGAATTGAAGAGCTGTTTTCTCTATGTCCACCATCTTTAGTGGCCCCAAACTGCAGCTAATATCCTTTATTTGATGTTATTCCTCACACTAGAATGGAACACCAAATGACACCCACAACACAATTGTGCAGCCTCAGAATTACTTGAACTTATTCAGTGCTTTAGCTTTCTGGTACAACTACGTCCCAGAGAGATTCTGCCACAAGTAATGGCAACTTGATGGTGGGACAGATATTTAATAAGAGATTCCTGACTTCCCAGGAGCTATGAGGCCACATACCTGTTCGAATTTGTGACAAGTTCTTTATCTCCTGAAGTGTAGCATGGTATAGAATAGTCTTTAAAATTTCAATCAATTTAAATAAATTTTAATTAATTTTGAGAAATTTTCATCTGAAACTTTTGACAAAACTGTACAATACTTCAGAGATCACACAAGCACAACCAAGGAGATCCACAAAAAAATTGAAGGACTCAATATATTTAGGAGGTTTTTGTCTTTGATTTTACTTAGCTGACCTTTAACACAAGACAACTTCTCGTTACATGGCATTCTTTTACCTGGAACTCTGTAAGTGGCCTTTATGCACAGTTTCAGAAAAATGCTAAGGATGCTTATCAGATTCAACCCCGAGGCCCTGAATGAGGAGATATGAAAACTACATTTTCCACTTTGTTCTGCCATAAGCAGCTGTGAAGTTTTGGACAAATCCCCTTGCTTCTTTTGTTCACATTCAAATATTTTTCCTTCCAAGTCCAAGAGAAGAGAGCAGTATAATATCCAGCTATCCTGTCTACGGGTTCTTGGCTGTATCCATCTACTCTCTGTAGTAGGTACATGAATGTGCAGGTCTGGTTGGAGGCATGGGGAAGAAGGGGGTGTTGGTAAGGCAAAGAGGAGGAGGAGGGTCTTGGTAAGGAAAGGCAGAGAGGAACAAGAGGGTGGCCCATACCATTCCTCCTAGGTTTCTCATGGGAGGTAGTTTTAAAACAAAGCAAAGTCAACCTATGAAAACAAGATAATAATAAAGGAGAAAGTAAAGGTTGTTAGCCAAATCCATCTCATAATCATTCTTCCTGTCCCTACAAAGCTATCTAAGCTGAGATCTTATTAGTGGACCTCCATTTCCAGTAAACATCACTCAGAACAAAAACGGGAAGCTCCCACATGTAGCCACTGGAAAGAGTCCCAGATGCAGGAAGAGGGCTGAATGACACCATGCAGAAAGCCATGCAGGGGGAAGGTTTGCAGATCAGAACAGCTCACCTAAGAATTTTTCTCACTTGGAGTTAGTGTCCAGTATATAGCAGGCCCATGTTTCTTAGAAAATATATTTCTTGACAAATGCATGCATGTTTAACTCAAAGGTAGAAGCGTGTATATCTCTTGGACATTGTTCAAATGCTAAGGAAAATGTTATTTGTGGCTTTCTCTGTGTGTAAACATTTAATCAAAACACAAGAAAAAATATAGACAAATATTATTGTCCCTGTGTATCTGTAAAACCTTTGCTTTAAAAAATAACTTTGTTGTTTTAGTAAAAAAAATGATATGTTTATTGCAAATTATCAAAACAAATCAGAAAAGGACAAAGAAGATCATAATGATAACCTGAAGTTTCCTGACCCAGAAATAAATACTGACAGAATTTTGGTAAGAACTCTGGACATTTTCTTATATGTGTGTATGTTTAATTTTACACAAGTGCCTTGTTCTTTATTTGCTGTATTGTATTTCTCCTTCTTCCTCAATAATGCCACTAATCACTTCAAATGTTACCAAGTATATAGTGTGCCTTTTAAGGACTCTGTAATTTTTCATTTTATTTTGTTGTTCCATATACTAAGTTAATCCCATATGGATGGAAATATAGGTTGTTGAGAAAGAAATTTTAAGCTTCGAAAAAAATGTTATGTAAAGAATATCAAGTTATGTAAAGTAACTGATTTGCACAAGCATCTGGTTTAGTTGTTCAGATGCAAAAGCTCAAAATAGTGTATGCAAAGAGAGAGGTTTTGTACACGTGTAAGATGTATCTTCATGATTATACCAAGCCATTAAATAAAATTAACTGTTTTAAAAATCAAGAATGAATCACAAAGTAAAACTCAATAGGTTTGACAATAGATAAGTACAAAATGTGATGTAGAAAATTTAAAAACAATAAACAACTTATAAAATAGCTGTAGCTGATGTGACAAAGGTTTAAAATATGAATATATAAAGAGCTCATAGAAACAGAAAAGGATAGTAACTCACAATTTAAAAATAGTCAACTAATGGTTTATAAATAATTCAAATGGTTTAAAAATATAATATAGCTCAATATCATTATTAACTAAAAAATGAAATTAAAAAATAGCTTTTTGAATAGTATGAAAGATTTTAACGTTGAGCTAATACATATCAAATAGTAATCCATATTAAATTACCTCAGTACTAAGTGCCTAATGAATATTACATCTTATTTTTACTCAGTGGTGGTAACATATTTCTGTTGAAAGTATAAATTTGTAATGCCTTAACATAATCCAAGAGTCCAAAAGGATTTATATATTTTTTCTTTTCTTTTCTTTTTCTTTTTTTTTTTTTTTTTTTGAGACAGGGTCTCTCTATGCTGCCCAGGGTGGACTCAAACTCCTGAGCTCAAGTGATCTTCCTGCCTCAGCCTCTTGAGTATCTGAGGCTATAGGCACATGCCACAGTGCCAGGCAAAATATTTATCATTTTGACCTAGTAATTCTATTTCCAGAACTCTGTAACTTTATCCCCAAACAATAATCTCATAAGCGGACAAAGCCTTTATACATAAAGAAGAAAATCACAACATTATTTATAACAAAATTTATTTATAACAAAAATTATAAATGGCCTAAATGTTATTGGCTAAAAAGATGTCATGCTTTTTCTTAGCTCAAGGCCCATGACAGATATTCCTAGAAGAAAAGGCAGGTTAACAAGAGAAAAGCAGGGGCTAGGGTTGTGGCTCAACAGTAGAGCACTTGCCTAGCATATGCAAGATGCAGGTTTCCTTCCTCAGCACTACATAAAAATAAATAAATAAAATAAAGGTATTGTGTCCAGCTACAACTAAAAATAAAAAATAAAAAAAACCAAGAAAACTAATTATTAAATCAAAGTTTTACATGACCTAGAGTCTTCAGAAATGAAGACCTAAAGACCTAGGGAGAATTGTATTTTTATGCTTTGGTTCAATGAAGAATGGACAGTTATGTAGAGACTTGATTGGACAAAAGGGTATGATATAATGGTAATAGACTGGGAATGAACACGCAAAGCCAGTCTGCCCGTGTTTTTCTTAACCTCTCTATGTCATGCTCCTTCCTTGAGGCGTAGGACGTGACACCTGTCACAAGGATGTCCTCAAGGGAGAAGGGGGAAAAATCACAGTGACATTTCTAGGTTTATGGCTTTCTTTGGAAGGAGAAGAAGTCTAGTTTCTAACTGCCTTGGGGAAGAAGAATTCTAGTTTCTATGATGTTCTTTGGGCGAATACCGGGGGAAGGAGAGAGGAGGACACAAAATTAGTGAGAATTTCTTGCTTCTAAGGCCTTTCTATTCTCCTTCTAAGTACTTGGCTTGCCAGCTGGGTATGGTGTCGTGCCAGTAGTCAAAGCTACTCTGGGGACTGAGTTGGGAGGATTTCTTGAGCCCAGGAGTTTGAGCCTAGCCTGGGTAATAAAGCAAGACTCTGCCTCAAAAAACAGCAACCAACAAAACAAAACTTAGCATGTCAACGTGCCATATTTTGAGGCATCATGCTCTGAGCTCTGACAATGTTCAACAGTAAAGGATCGATTAAGCAAATTTTGGTGTAATCATAAGATAGAATACTCTGGAGGCATTTAAATTTTTATTTATGAAGAATTTTTATAACATAGTTTAAAACATAAGATATAAATACTGGAGATACAGCTCAGTGGCAGGCCACTTGCCTAGCATGCACAAGGCACCAGCTCTGGGGGATGGAGATATATATTTATATATATTGTTAAACTGCTTCTGTTAAGTTTAATTTTTTTATTCATTCAAATATTTATTGAGCACCACCATCTATCCCTAGTAGTAAGGAAGCTAAGAGGTGATTAAAACATTGTTAAAGTCAAAGGTAATGGAAGGCAGTATGTAAGGTTCACTGTGTCACAGCAGTCCAAATAAAGTGCCTTAGGAAATCAGGGGGGATTGTTCCCAGCCTGGAATGGGGTGTGGGTGGCAAATTAGGACAGGGGCTTGAGATTAAAACAGCCTGGATTGTTGATGGTACTCAGTATGGATAGTACTTGTCTCTCCTTTTATTTTCTCCCCATCTTTGGGCTTTACTTACCAGTAGCATCCAGGGTTACTTGTTTACATTTTTGCTTTAATGTCTTCTACAGAACTGGATCTTTTTGGTATTTTAGGATTCTTAACCTTTTGGCCTTGGTATTGATGATTTTAATTTTTTTCCCATCCTGGTTTGATTTTTGTGCTTTTTTTTTTTTTTTTTTTTTGGCTGGAGTAGCTTGTATAAATTTATTTAAGGGAGATTTTTCTTCAGTTTTTTCATCAGAATACCCATCCTCCTCTTCCTCATTCTTCTCCTCATCGTCTTCAGCAGCAGCAAGCTTTCCTTTCTTCCATGGATACTAGCTACCACTTCCAGGGGAAAATGGTTCTGCAGATATACTTAAGTTTTAGATCTTCCTCCTCTTCATCTTCTGACTCTGCATTTTCCTCCACAGCTAAATCGGACCAATAACATGCACAGGCTAAGAATTACACTTCAACCTTAAGACCATGTCATGTCAGAGCCCCTAAGGGAAACCAGTTGGCTATACATACATTTTAAAGGTTGCAAGTATTACTTTAGTTGGACTGCCTTCATAATTCATGGCCTCTCTTTCAACAATGTGTAATTCATTTGTGCGTGTGTGTGTGTGTGTGTGTGTGTGTGTCTGTAAACCAAACTGACCATTCTTAATGATAACTGGTGCTCATTTTTATTGCTATCCACTTTAAGGTGATAATATTTGTCAGTCTTTTGCTCACAACTGAAAAGATATTTTGGGACCCTCAGGGGGTTCATGTCCAGTCCACTGAATCTTCCATAGGGTAGTGACATGTACTTAGGTGAGAGAAAAGATGGATGGAAATAAGGACTTCTACCCCAGAGAACAGATGCCCAGGACAGAAACATGCCAGGGCAAGTTTTATTTTTAATTTACTTTTAAGGAGAAATTCTTTTATTCACTTGTTTCTGAGCCCACTATTCTAGACAATGCATCTTAACATTAATACATTCTATTACTTACATTTGTCACATTTCAAAACAACTTTGAGGCAGCAAATATCATTATTATTTAGTAATTAACTTTTCAAAACTTTTTATTATGGTTAAAATATATATAACATAAAATTTACCATTTTAACCCTGTTTAAGTGTCTAGTTCAGTAGCACTGATTTCATTCACAGTGTGAATCACCACCATCTATCCCTAGGACTTTTTCATCTTCTCCAGCTTCTGATAAACCATAACTCTGTATTCCCCCTACCCCTCAGGCTCTGGTACCCACCATTCTACTTCCTGCTCTGTGTTAAATTTTGTTCAGTTTAACATTCTAAATTAATTTTTATTTAGTTGGTTCCTTGTCTGGTTTGGAAGAACCAAAATAAAAAAGCTAAAATTTTTAAAAATGAAGGTGACATTCGTGCACAATAAAATGCGGAGCAATCCATTTAAAATATAGAAATTTTCATTTATCTTTATATGACTATATGTGTGATAGAGCATTGTTGGCACTACTGTATAGTCATGAGACTCAGGTACCTCTTTATTTTGAAGTCACATTGTACGCCTAAGTGAAATGGAGAATACAGAACTAAATGTAGTGAGCTGATTACATAAAAAATACTAGCTGGACATGGTGGCACATGCCTGTAATCTCAGAAACTTAGGAGCCTGAGGCTGGAGGATCACAAGTTTAAGATGTGACTCAGCAGTTTGGTAAGACCTTCAACAACTTAGACCCTCAGCAACTTAGATCCTTCATCTCAAAATTAAAAAAAAAAAAATTAGGGCTGGAGTTGTGGCTCAGCGGTAGAGTGCTTACCTAGCACATGTGAGGCCCTGGGTTCGATCCTCAGCACCACATAAAAATAATAAATAAATATATTGTGTCCAACTACAACTAAAAAAAATATTAAAACAAAATTAAAAGGACTAGGGGTAGCTCAGTTGTGAAGTGTCCCTGGATTCAATCCCTGGTGCCAAAAACAAAACAACAACAACAACAACAAAAAGTTTTGTGTAGAATTAGACTGTCAAGGAGAAAACAGAAAGTAAAAATGCCTTCCTACACATACAGTGGTGCAATTTTTGAAATGAGATTTTAAAAAATAATGCTATCACATGTTGGAGAACAGATGATAATGATGATGATTTTGATTTTGAGTCAGAGGCTTGCTCTGTGGTCCAGGCTGACCTTGAACTCATGGGCTCAATTGATCTTCTTGCTTCAGCCTCTCAAGTAACTGGGAGCAACAGACTACTTTTTGTTGTAAGGAAAATGTAGAGAATAGGTATCAAAATGGGTTAACAAACCACAGAGAAAGGGCTGATAGTATCTTATCTTTCAATATTTCTAGAAAATCTTCCATTATAAAACCTTTTCCACAGCCTAACCAATTTGAATCTTGAAAGCATATTTTTTCTTTCCTGTAAACAAACACAGAAATCACTGAGTACTTCTACAGAAAGACTGACCTATAAAATGACCACTATATTTCTATATATTAGGTACATGTTCCTTTGTTAGTTTGCTCAGGAACAAAAGCAAATGTTCATAGTTTGCTTTTATCAATTCATAATTCTCCACTTAGTCACAGTATGTTCCCATTGATTACACACAGGATAAAAATAGAAAACCCTGAGATGGTACCTTTGCCAGTAGCTCAGAGGACTTTCTGAATAAGAAAGTTTTATATGGGGGGGTGGGTGGATGTAAGAATTTAGTTTGAAATGTTTAGATGGCAGGAAACAACAGCAGAATCCATTTCTCATGAGAGTGAAATTATTTGAAATTAAGCTCAAGTCCTAAAAATTCTGAATACCTGCTATCAGCCCCTTGCAAATGAGCCACATTTCCCAGGGCCTGGCAGCTAGAATGCTGGCAGAGATGGGGACCTGACAGACGCTGGCAAACACCTCTTCCCTGTGCAGCTATTTTACGTCCTCCCAGTAGCCCACTCAAGTGCTGATAATGGCTTGGATCAAGTCAACAAAGGCATCTTGGACACCTCCTTTGTGCCAGGCACAGTGTACACTAAGGTCACACAGAAGTGGCAGAGGGATAAGAAACACAGGAGGAAGCCAACTAGGAGTGTGGGGAGGGACCTGCTCTGCATTCCCCTAAATCCTTCATCCTAAAGCCCCACTGGCTATACCAGGGGACTGTGCAGGGAAAGGAACAAGGTGGGACAGATTCAGTGCAGTCTCATGTCTCCCCCAATGTCTGCAGAGAGGCAGAATCCCAGAGGGACTCTCCAAGCCTAGAGTCCTGTTTGGCACTAGGCCTAGAGACCAAATAAGGAAGGTAGTGCAGAAGTCAGTTCCTACTGAGAGAGGCAGCAGGTCAGTAATATATATATATATATATATATATATATATATATATATATATATATATATATATATATATATATATATTCTTTGAAAAAAACGTTGGTTATGCATACCAACTGACTATATAGAAAGAAAAAAATACATCAAGTCCCATATACCCATATCAGTTTCATAAAATCTTAATAAACTGTTTGATTTTGAAAAAGGAATAAAGTGATATCACTGAGATCATATACTATTCTCTTCCTAAACCTGTTTGTTTCCTTCCTTCTCTTCCTGTGATTAACCGTAATTCTTCCTTCCTTCTTCCTTCCTTCCTTCCTTCCTTCCTTCCTTCCTTCCTTCCTTCCTTCCTTCCTTCCTTCCTTCCTTTCTTTCTTTCTTGTACTAGGGATTGAACCCAGGGGCATTTTACCACTGAGTTACATCCCCATTCATTTTATTTTTTATTTTGAGATAGGGGCTCACTAAAGTTGCTGAGAGCCTTTCGAAATTGCTTAGGTTGGCCTTGAACTTGCAATTCTCCTGCCTCAGACTTCGGAGTTGCTGGGATCACAAGTGTGCATCGACATACTTAGAGAATATAACTGTAACTTTGAATGTGGTGTTTATTATTATTCACAAGTATGTTATTATGCTATTGTTACACATGTAAGTATCTACAAAAATAGTTTGGTTTTGCTGTTTATGAGATGTATATGTCAATGTCATAAAAACTTATACTGTATATTTCTTTCTTTCTTTTTTTCCCACTCATTAGGTCTGGTTTTGTTTTATTTTTCCTGAAGCAACAGACATTTTTTTCTCACAATTCTGGAGGCTAGATGTCCAAGATTAGGGCTCTCTCTTCCTGGATTGCAGGTGGCCCCATTTTTTTTCCTCCTCACGTGGTCATTCATTCCTGTGTGTGTTAGCAGTATGTTTCATATTTAATAATTACTGATCCATGTAACTATATTTCATGAATATTCAGATGGTTTATCTTCAATTTATAAACAATAGGTTGCTTCTAATTGTTTGTTTGTTTGCTATTAAAGCAATGCTTTAAAAAATTTTCCCCACATATATCATAATACAAATGCACAGAGTCTCTAGGATGTATGCATCTAACAATTGCATCACTGAGTTACAGGGTTTGTGCACCTTTAACAGAAAATATCCAACTTAAAGCAGTTATGATTTACACTTTTGGCCACAAGGAATTGGGAGTTCTAGCTGCTTCATATCTTTGTCAGCACTCAATACTTTTGGACACTTTAGCTGTGATAGAATGCCTTGTGTGGTTCAGTGTTGCGTTTTGCTGATGATGAATAAAATCAATCATATTTTTTGTGTACTTAGACAATCTATGTATTTGTTTATTCCTATGAAACATTTTATCTTTTTTCTTTTTTTTTTTGTACTTTTCTACTGTGCATTTTCTTATTGCTTTGTAGGAGTTCTTTACATATTCTAGATGTTAAACTTTCCTGTTACTTGAGTTATAGGTATTTTAGTTGAGATAGTAGCTTGGCTTTTGACTTACTTTATGGTGTCTTTTTTTTTTTTTTTGGTGCTGGGAATTGAGCCCAGGGTTTCATGTGTACTAGGCAGGTGCTCTACCACTGCACTATACCTTTAGCCCAATCATGTCTTTCTATGAACAAAAATTATTAATTTTAATATAATCACAAGTTCATCAGATATTTTTTTAAGCTTTGTGCTTTTCTGTGTCTCATTTAAGGAATCCTTCCTCATCCAAAAGTCATTAACACCATGTACTCTATGTATTCATTTTTTTCTAAATATTTAAAATATTTGCCTTTCACACTTAGGTTCATTCTGCATTGATTTTTATAATTGGCATAAGGCATAAGGTCCACCTTCATTTTTTTCCATTTAGATAGTCAAATGTCCCAGTACCATTTACTCTTTTCACCATAGATCTATCACACATCAAATTTCCATTTATCCATAGTTTCTCTTTTCTGTTTGTGGTCTATCTATCTACCCCGGGTTGAAACCACATTCCTCTTGATAACTATAACTTTATTGTTAGGATGACAATGTCTCAGGTTTACTATGGTCTAGTCACCATCCATCTTAGCATATAACTCCTTAGTGATTTTTATAGTTACCTATTATCATTAACAATTGCATTATAATATTCTTGCACTTTGTCCTTTAGCTTCTACTCTGGCCTTAGTGTGGGAAACACAGTGTAGCAAAAAGTTCTCACAGTGACCCGTAGATAAATCTAGAATATAAAAACCAGTAACCTGACTCTTTTCCCCTAAACTTTTCCAGAGGTAAGACAGCTATTAATTCCTTTTCAAGGAAAGCACACAGATGCTTTCTGATAAAACAAGGCAAGGGTTATTGGTTTTTTATGGTCTTGATTGGTGGTGGGAAAGTTATTAGATTTAGCTGCTTTGATAGCTATTTAGCATTCAAGATAGTAGGGCCAGGCCCACCAGCCAACAAAGTCAGTGGGGAACATGGGAAAGCCTAGGTTAGATTATAAGCACTATGTGTAGGAAATAAAGGGTGAACAGTCCTGCAATAGGGTATACAGAAAGTAGACTGAATATTTGTTATTATAAAACATCTATTATAAAGTGAAAATATATGATTATTTATTCATGATATTATTTGGTTATACTTTTATATTGTATAATAAACTCTTTGACAAAAATGACCACAAAGGAAAAAAAAGAAAATATGTATTCAATTAAAAAATAAATATCAAGGCAGATGCATGCCTGAATCACAGCTGTAATCAGAAGGCTGAGGCAGGAGGATCTCAAATTTGAGACCAGTCCTGGCAACTTAGTGAGACCCCTGTCTCAAAATAAGAAGGGGGAGGGTTGGGGATATATATGTATCTCTGTGGTAGAGCATCCCTGGATTCAATCCTCAGCACTGCAAATAAATAAATACTTACTTTTAATTTTTTAAGAAAAATTATAATGAATATGAAACTGTGTCCAAATTTACCATTCCACAGTTCATGTGGTAAAATCACTGGTCATGTAAAAAGCAGAAGACAAGCCTGCTGCAGAAGCACAAGTATCTCATTTAATAGGTAGAGGTTATATACAGTGTAAGAAGAGGGCCCCTGGAGACATTCACCATGAGCAGAAGGTGAGTTTTAATTGAGATGTGAGTTTTAATTGAGATCAAATTACTGCTTTAAATTATTTTTTCTCATTATACGTGTGTGTGAGGGGAGAGACAGAGAGCTAGAAGAATAGAATAACACCAACCCTGATTATCACTCTGTGTGCAGTGGGGCACACCTGTAATCCTTGAGAGGCTGAGGCAGGAGCATCACACATTCAAGACCAGCAGGGGCAACTTAGTGAGACCCTGTCTTAAAATAAAATAAAAAGGCTAGGGATGTGCCTCAGTGGTAGAGTGCTTGTCTAGCATGTGTAGGCCCTTGAGTTCAAGACCCGGGAGGGAGGGGCACAACCCAGGTGTGGTGGCTCATGCCTATAATCCCAGTGACTCAGGAAGCTGAGGCAGGAGGTTTTCGAGTTCAAAGCCAGCCTCAGCAACTTGGTAAGGCCCTAAGCAACTCAGTGAGACCCTGTCTCTGAATCAAATATAAAAAAGTGCTGGGGATGTGGCTCAGTGGTTAAGCACCCTTGGGTTCAATCACCAGTACCAGAAAAAAAAAAGTATCCCTGGGTGAGAGACATAATCATATCATATGTTCAGTTTGCTTTTCTATATTTAAGACTCATTTCTAATACTTCTGTAATAGTAAACAACAACAGAAAAAATTACTTTGAAGGGGCAATGACTGAATTTATAATATGAAATAAATTATATAGAGTTCATTAAACAAATAAATATGAATTTATAAATACTTCATGCTCTTTGGCTCCTAACTTTGCAGTTCCTGCCCACTTTGACTGTGGGTTCCTCCATGGATCATGCTTTGGTTAATGGAATGTTACCAGGTGTGAGATAGCAGGGCCTTGAAAAGCATCTGTACATTTCTGCTTCTCACTTGTGCATCTATGCTTCACATGAGAACCTGCCCCAACAAGCCCACTAGACAGATATGAGACCCATGGAGAAAAGCAGAGACTATCCTAGTTCAAAATCATTTGGTCATCCCCCAGTATATGAGAGAACCCCATAAAGATTGATTGCCAATGCATGAGCAAGTCCAGTCAAGATCATAATTAGTAGCTCAATTAGAGGTGCATGCTTGTAATCTCTGCTACATGGGGAGGCTGAAACAGGAGGGTCCTAAATTCAAGGACAGCCTGGGTGACTCACAGATACCCTTTCTCAAAAATAAAAAATAAAAGGGCTAGGGATATATCTCAATAGTAGAGTATGTGCCTAGGAGCCCTTGGTTCAATCCTCAGAAGAAAAAAAAAGAAGAAGAAGAAGAGGAGGAGGAGGAGGAAGAGGAGGAGAAGGAGGAAGGAGGAAGGAAGAAGAAGAAGAAGAAGAAGAAGAAGAAGAAGAAGAAGAAGAAGAAGAAGAAGAAGAAGAAGAAGAAGAAGAAGAAGAAGAAGAAGAATTAATTGCTCACTTGCCATAGACCTGTGAGCAGTGAGTCTTCAGATACTTTTTAATCTGCATCATTGGGTTAATAGAAAACTGATAAAACAAAAAAGAATAAATATGCCATGTGGAGAGGAGAAAACCAAGGGATAAAAAGAGAAGGCAGTTTATATAATGTTGCCATAGCATCCCCAGACATCACATCACAGAATATCCTGCACATTTCTCTAAGGATAAGATGGAGTACTTTGTAAAGTAGACGGAATCTTATCTATAACAGTTATGGAACTTTTTCTCCACCCCCCATATCCTATTGAGGTATATATATAGTATGCAGTTCACATATTTAAAGTGTACAATTCGGTAGTTTTTAGTATATTTCTAGAGTTGTGCAACCATCACCACAATCAATTTTGGACTTTCATTGGCCCTAAAAGGAATCCTGTACCCATTAGCATCACTTTCCACTTCCTCCCAAACCTCCCTACCACCTCAAGCTTAGGCAGGAGAATCTTGTGACACTGATTCTGCTATAATTTCAGTTGTTTTCTGGGATTAATAGGTATAAATTTTGATGAAAGTGTTACTTAATTTTTTAAAAATTCAGTGTGGATCATTAAATTAAAATCTACTTAATAAATCATGTAACGATTTATTTATTTTAGCTACAGTAAATCTTCATCTTATTTCATCCAATTAAATGTTTAGTATTTTATATCTCCTATTAGGAGCAAAAAATAAAATATATTCTAGCTTCTAGGTCAATTAGCTTTTAGTAGTTTATATATTTCTCTTTTATCAAATACACAAGGGAAGTTTGAACATGATATCTAAAAAAATTAATGGGGCTGTTTCTAATTTTCACATGATTCTTATTTAACTATTCTGGAAAACCAAATAATAATACTGGATACATGCCTCATATATTTAACAAAAGCCTCCAATGCCTTTTATCATACTCCTCAATAAATGACTTACTTGTAAGTGACACAGCGCATTATTTTGAAATAAGTAATAAACAGTAGCATATCTTTTCATCTTGTTTTATAACATAAATGGAAAAGCCAATTACATTAAAGCTATATTGTTTTAATCTTGCTTTTACTAATGTTACCAGATGCTCTCTATAATTTATGCTTCTCAATTGTTTAACCCCCCCTTTTAAAAATATGGTATTAGGGATTGAACCTAGGAGTACTCTATCGCTGACCTACAGCCCCAGCCCTTTTTAATTTTTTAAATTTGAGACACAGTCTCCCAAGTTTGGCTTCAAACTTGCAATCCTCCTACCTTAGTCTCCCAAGCAGCTGGGATTATAGGTATGTCCTCGATGCCTGGCTCTATAATTTTCTTGAAACAAATATGAACACGTTTACATTGAAAATGAAATCTAACTTTTTTTCAAAAAGTAAGTCTGATTTTCTGGTTGGTTTGACAAAAAGAACTGACTTTACCAAGTTTTATAGCTAGATTATATGACAGACATTTTCATAAATTAAACGAGTAAAATCAGCATCTCTGCAGCTTTGACAAATACATATAAATCATATTATAACAATACCATTTGACCAAGAAATATTGTGTTAGCAAAGGTGCTTTGAAGTTAATATTATTTCTATTTTCTTAATTCCTTCTGAGAATATTGGATTAAAAGAGGTGTCTAGAGACTGTAAAGGGAAATAATAGCAGTTATTTGCTAAATCTTGGTAATACCTTTTTGATATATTTCCCAGAAACTCAGGAATTGAATGGCTCTAGTGACTGGGTAATAAATTTCTGCAAGCAGTGGTTTTCTTTTCCTTTTGATAGGACTGTAAAAACATCAATCAAGTGAAACTTGATGTATTATTAAAAATGATTCTTGAGACTAGAACCTTTGAATTTATTTTCGCTTATATCTTAAAGGTACAAAGAAATAAGTAATTTTGTTAAAGAAAACTTCTTTAAATTCCATCCCCCTACCTATTAAACAACTTACATCTATAAAAAAATTTTAAAAGATGCACAGAATTGATGGAATGAACTAAATTCTTAAAGCCTCATACATCTCATGAAGAAATGCATTTCCAAAATATTTTTGCTTTTTGTCAATTTTTCAAACTTGTATTACATCATGTTTTTCTAATAAGCTGTATAAAACTAATAATTATCATGATGAGTCATTCTAAAAGAAAAATTTTTAAGAAACTTCTACTCACAGAAAATGAAAATCTAAATTTACATGTATATTCATATTTTATTACAGAGAATTATGATATAATTAATGATAGAATTTGAGTATAAAATTATATTTCCTTAGAATAAAATCTTGGAGGAAGTAAAAATACATGTTCCAGAAGAAAAAGGAACAATGTCGAATGTCTAGCTGTTGAAGAAAAATTAAAATATTTTTAATGGATGATGCTGAATATCTATATTGCATCAAATATGTGGTATTTAGTTTCCACTGCATAATAATAAATAATAATATCTAATAATAAATGATAATATTCGTAAGATGCAGGAATTGATTAAATTAATGCACTAAGTTACAAAATTTGAAATTATTTAGACTTCTGATAAATATTTCTATATGTCATCTTTAAATGTATGAGAGAATACAGAGATTACAAAATTAATTTAGTGAAGCCAGCAAAAAACTTTTGAAGATCACTGTAATAATTCACAAGTAATGTGTGGTATTTCACGGTTGCTTTCAGCAGAGCCCAGCTGAGACACTAGATCTCTACTATGGTCTAATTTTTGCCCTCTTGTTATAGAAGTCCACTAGCAAAAAACAAACAAAAAAACTATTTAAAATATTTGCAGAGAGACAGTAGATGCTGAAGTTTGTGATGAACTGGGTTTAAAGCTGCATTCAGCAGTTGAATAGTTATAATAATACATGGTATTTTAAGACTCCTCATGGAGCCATGGCTGAGGATAGGTACCTGGCCTTCCAAAATGAGTGGAGAGAGAATCACTGGAAGAAACTTCAACTTGGGCAAGAGGGCAAGACATGGTATCCAATTAGTAGTCAATTTCCAAGGATGATTTGGAAAATGGTGTGCATGAAGGGTCCAGGTGAAATTGCTGGGCCATCCTAAGAAGTGGGTAAGGCCTGGGACTTGGGCATTAGGGTAAATAGTACATTCAGAAAAAGAAAGGTGCAGGAGGTCATTTGATAAGGCTTGTCTATAGGCCTCCACCCACAAGTGAAGTGTAAGAATGAGGTGACCAGGTTCCAGTTTTCTTTGCTAGGCTAGTTAATGTTTGTTGTCATTTGCGGTACTGGGGATTGAACCCAGAGGTACTTTACTATTGAGTTATATACCTAAATTCCTCACCCTTAAAAAAAAAATTCTGAGACAAGGTCTCCCAAAGTTGCCAAGGATGGCCTGGAACTTGTGAACCTCCTGTCCTCATCCTCCAAAGTTTCTGGGATTGCAGGTGTGCACCACTGCACTTGGCTGTCATGGAATAATTATCAACAGTCCCCCTTTTCACTCCTAAAGTGTCTCAATTGGACTGTAAATTACATGTAATCTACATACTGTAAAAGTTTATTCTCAGTTTTTGTACTTACCAAGTTGTACCCCAGTAGTGAACAGTTCAAGGACTGGCACTAGTCTGCATACCAATATTTTGAAAAAGCACAGCTTTAAGAGTCAGAATAAGATTTTAGCAGGACATCTTTACTCTGGTTTAACAATCATTTGCTCAGGCAAACAGTCTTAAAATACTGAGGCCAGAGTCCTGGATTTGGTTCCTGTGTGAATTGGGTATAGCTTCTTAGTGTTCCCTAGACAAATGCAACCTTATGGTCAAAATGTATTCTGTGACCACAGGGGCATCCAACTAAGAGGTACAGACTAATGGGGAAAAGATTTCAAGAGTACATGCCTCACTAAGGATGGGACAAGAACATTTATACTGTTCTTCCTGACCATTTCAGTAACTCCAATTTGTATTTTATGTCAATTATAACCAGTATATCTTAGATCAAATTTTTATGTACCCAATCTGGTCAATACAGCAAATTTTCAATATGAAAAGGCTGAATCCCAACTTAAGGCAACTGACTGGATGTCCCTTAGCTTCTCCCAACAACCCACTTAAACTCCTTAAGTGACTCAGAGAAAGGTTAAGACTCATAATAATGATGCTCACTAAGGATGAGTAATAGTGACAGGAAAAAATATGACTACTTCTTAAATTTCAGAAAGCTATCCTTTCAAATAAGTTTTACTGAAGGCAACTTCTGAAAAAAGTATCAAATTTATGAATGCAATAAAAAATTAAAGAAAAGTTAGGGGACTAGGGTGTAGATCAGTGGTAAAGAACTTGCCTAGTATGCACAAAGTTCTGGGTTTGATCCCCAGCACTACAAAAACCAACCAACCAACAAACAAGCAAAAACAAGGAAAAAACAAGTGGACATTGAAACAGAGTTAATTGAAGAAACCAATTGGGATGAAAAGGGGGAGCTGGCCATTAGGTAAGTAGAATAAGGTAAGGAACTAGGTAAGGAACATCTGTAAGGAAACATAACATATAATTTAAATTTTTATTAAAAACAGTGAAAAGCTCAATGGTTCAGAGAGCAGACTGTCAAGGCTTTCTCAGAAAGTTGAGAAGGGGTTGTTGGTGGTATAGCTTAAAGTACTGTGCTTAGCATGTGCGAAACCTTGGGTTCAGGACAGTTTTGACTTAAAAGAGGTGCTTAATAAATCAACTGATGAACAACAGGAAAGTGCTCAATCTCACTAAATTAACCCATTTGGTCTCATTGTCCCAGATGTAAAATACCTGTAAGAACTAAATTGAGCAACAAATATACCACCTATGGTAACTTAGAAGTAATATTTGAATATTTATTATGTTCATAGAATTGAAAACTTGGAACTTAATGGGTTAAACCAAAGTAAGCACAAGCTCTACCTAACAAAATGGAATGAATTTCTTTTTTTTTTTTTAATTTTATTGATTTGAATTTCTTTTTAAATCACATAGATTCAGTGTTGGTCAGGGTATGGGAATGCTTAGGATTTAATGCCTTCTTTTAAGATGGAAGACTCTATGAGGACAAGGACCTATCTATTTTGTTAATTTAATAAGCGTCTTAGTGTCTAATACATGGTAGGTGTGTAATAAATATTTGCTATCTAAATCAGTGAGCAGAGAACAAGTCAGTATAACTTTTCTAGAGGGTACTTTGGCCCTCTGGCTATAAAAATATTCGTACCTTTTGAACTAGTTATTTCATTTATAAAAACATAGATTTAAAAAAAAAATCACTGAGGCACACCAAAGGATATTCATTCTAATCACATGTAAAACAGGAAAATTTTAGGATAAATAAAATATTGGGCATTTAAGGACTGAGTACTAAGCAGCCATTAAGGTTTTTTAGAGAATATACAATAATATGGGAAACAGTTAGTTGAAAAATATAGTAGGATATACAAAATGCACAATTTAATTTAATATTGTTTTACATATGAAAAAATGCCAAAAGAAAATTGATCAGCATGTCAACTGCAACTGCAGTTGTCTCTGGTGGATTACAGCTGATTTTCTCCTTTATATTCTTTTGATGAAGATAAAATTTGTTTAATGATTTTTTTGCTTATATTTTAATTTTTCTCACATTTTTTATTGGTGCTTTGTAGTTATTTTATAGTTAGTTTTATTGGTGCCTTATATAATGGTGGGGTTTGTTTTTACATATTTAAAATTCCTTTTCTAATCAGAAAATAAAAACAAAAACCAAGTTATGATGTTTTTAAAGATGGAAATGGTTGTTACAAGTTTCCTTCAGCCAAATAGTGGTTCTCAAACTTAAATGTCTATTAGAATTACTTGGATAGTTTGTGGAAAAAGATTGTTGCCTCTATTCTCACTCTTATTTAGTTTTGGTTGGGTTCAATAATTTGCATCTTTAACAAGTTACTGGGCTAAAAGATAGCAACAGAAAATGACTACAAGATGTAGTGAAAATGATGTGGGTTTTGAGGTTAGTCTAGTTCTGATTCTGGCTCTGCCCTTGAAGGCTGTGTGGAGCAAAATTTGACACACTTTAACCTTGCTCAGACTGTTTACACATTGATAAAATAAAAGTAACACACATCTCATAGGTGTATTGCTAAAGTTAAATGATATGGTTAAATATCCAACACAGTGACTGACTCAGTTAAGGTCCTTAAATCTTTGATGTCCTCTAAAGATGGTAGTACATCTTTTCCACAAATGAGTTTATGGTCACGTGTTTAGCCACGCTACAGATCAAATCATTTCCTCTAAACCTAACAAGACATACACATCCATCTTCTATGAATAAAATCTTCATTGTTCATCTATAAAAACTGGGGATAGGGGCTGGGGCTGCAGCTCAGAGGCAGAGTGCTTGCCTAGCATGTGTGAGGCACTGGGTTCGATCTTCAGCACTATATAAAAACAAAACAAAACAAAAAAAGCATGCTGTTCATCTACAACTACCATTTTTTTTTTTAAAGACAAAACCAAACCAAAACAAAACAAAAAACAAACTGGGGATAGCTGGGCACCGTAGTGCCTGTCTGTAATCCCAGTGATTTGGAAGGCTGATGTAGGAGGATAACAAGTTCAAGGCTTGCCTCAGCAATTTAGCCAGGCTCTTATCAACTTAGTGAGACCCTGTCTCAAAATAAAAAATAAAAAGGGCTGGGATGTGACTCAGTGATACAGAGACTCTCTTCAATAACCAACTCTCCCCTTTCAAAAAAAAAAAAAAATTGGGGCTAACAGGCCTGGTCTGGTGGCACATGCCTATAATCTCAGCTACTTGGGAGGATCACAAATTTGAGGCCAGCCTTGGCAACTTGGCAAGACCCTTTTTCAAAACAAATAAAAACAATTGGGGATATAGCATAGTGGTGTAAGCACCCCTGGGTTCAATCCCTAGTATTGAAAAATAAAACAAAAGTGAGGATAACAGTATAAGAGTATCAAAGTAGATTTTTTATATAATTTTATTAATTTTCTTGTGGTACTGATTGAATCCAGTGTTTCACATGTGCATGGCAAGTGCTCTATCACTGAGCCACAATCACAGCCTCAAAGTAGATTCTTAAGTAGTATAACAGTACTTTAATACTGCTTTACTATGGGTAGATAACAGTACCCCACTTTGCTAGGATGCAGCCATGAGGATTAAACAAGATAATATGTCAAGTGCTTTAGTAAAAGCAGTCACTGAGGTATGGAGGATACATAGAAAATGTCAGTTTCCTTTTCTACTCCCTTTAATTGGTAATTTAACCACAATATTTCCTAGACCTATTTCAAAAGCTCACCTGATGTAGAACCCTTCAAATCAATTTTTCTACCTGAGATTGCTCTTTTGTGTCACAGATAATTTGAAATCAATTTATTTATATCAGTATTGGTAAGAGCACATTTAAACAATTGTAATAATAGATGTTCAAGGACATAACTGTAGAAGACTGTTCCCTAACTTTGAGATACCTGATTGAGGTGATTATATGAAAAGTTGAATAAGAATACAAAGCAGAGTTGGACAAATTATACAGAAAGAAGTATTGTAGAAGTCTTGAGATTACGGAGGCTGATGTGTGATTAGTTTATACTCAGGAAATAGACAATTACTCAAGAGTTGTAAGAGAATTCTAGTTTTAAGGCTGAGAAAATAGATGGTGAGTTCTCAGTGATCACAGATATGGAGTGACAGAGGTTTCCTGTCTTCTGGTTCTATGCTACTTGTAGATAGGTTTTTAACTATATTAATGTCTTTTAATCAGTTTTTATGTTTGCTCTTTCTAGGTAGAGAATTCAATGTAGACAGTTAAGAGCTGAGCCCATGAAACCAAAACATGTGGGTTTGAATCCTGGCTTTGTCAGTTGTTAGCAAGTTCATATCTCTGTGCTTTATTTCCCTGTCTCTAAAATGAGTTTGAAAATAATACCCTCTTTCATAGGTTTGTTGTGAGGATTAAATAACCTAATATATATGAAGCAAGGAAATCTGTGGATTTGTCATTTTAATTGTTACTAGAATCTTGGAGAGAATGAAAGGCAAGGAATCTAGTGTTTTTTTTTTTTTTTTTTTTTAAACCACCTCACTCAGATTCTGATCAAAGCATCCAAAGCTACCTTAATCCTATTGGAAGTTTTTGTAGCTCTGAAGTGAGATTTGAGATCTATATAAACCTGACCTTGGTCTGGTACTAGAAAAGTTGAGGAAAGTAAAAAAATTGACATAGCAACAGGACCTAACAGATTTTCTTTTAAAAAAAGTTAGTCAAGACTAATAGATGAAAAAAGATGGGGGTCAACAAGCTTTCCCATCTATTTTAAGATCTGTTCCAAACTTACTTTGACAAAAATTTAGCCTTTTAAGGAAGGTGCAGAGAACATGCCTCCGTGGGCTTGCTCTGAGGGAATGTTTTAGCAGGTGCTGCATTTCACCCTGGAGGTGGCTGCATGAATTTGTGAACTGAGGTGGCAACACTGACTCTCCGGAAGAGAAGATGTTATCTCTACTCAGGGAGTTTAATTACAGTGGCACTACCTGAAACCAGAAGCCGCAGCAGCAGCGGCGGCCGCCACCACTAGCCCAGCCCAGCCCAGCTCAATATTCAGATTAAGGAAAGCAAGAACCATTTCCCCCCCTTGTGGGGCACCCTTCTCTATTCTCCTCAAATACCAGCTGAAGAAATTCTGGGACGAATAACAAGCCCAGAGGGCTGTCGCAGCATTAGAGTGAACAGGTGGAGGTGAGAAATAACCTATATTCACAGATCAGAAAAATTATGGCTTTTTTTTTTGGGGGGGGGGCGCGGAGAGGGCAGGGATTCGGTATCATCAGGAAATCTAGGGACAGAAGGGCACCAAGCGCCTTCCAAATCTTCTGCGTTCGACCGAGGCAAACCACACAGTCCACCCCCGCCTTCGGCAAGCAGGCGGTTTCAGGGCAAAATAAGCATCAGTGGAAGAATTTTGAAGGTCTGGCTAGGGATGGGGTTAGTGAGGATCAGGTAAACCCATAGCCTCAGCAAAGGTGGAAGAATTGAGGGTCACTGGGGGCTGATAAGCCCCGAAAACTTTGAGGTCGAAGCAACGGGCGCTCTTCCCCAGGATGTGCCCTGAACCCAGCCTTGAGCAGTCTGTCGGTTTGAATCTCGCCTGCAGATTTCCGGAGGAGGAGCTGACCAGGCAGGTGTTCTTTCAGCGCCTACCTCGGAGCTGACCGCGGAGCCGGCTCTATCACCTGGGAGCAATAGTACCTTTCGGGCGGGGTGAGGGGGGGCGAGCACCGGCTTTCTCTTAGGGCTGGAATTCCGATGTGGCATGAACCCACTGCTAGCACCATGTTCCCATCGCCCTCTCTCCTCCTCCTTTTGCTCAGGTGACGTCTGGAAGCCCCGCAGGGCCAGCTTGGGGCTAAGCGGTTAAGCCGCGTCCTTCAGGTGTCAGCCTCCATCGGTTTGGAAACCACAATCCCCAGAGTCCCTCGTGCCAGGAGGCCAGGCCGCAAGTAAGATGGCTCCAGAAGAGTGGAACATGCAGCAGCGGGGAAACCTAGCCCCTGGCAGTTTCTTTACCGGATGTGTTTAAATAACCGAATCCCTACTTCTGCACCACCCCACTAACCATCTTCGAGGCCGCGGAGGCCACGGTCTGCGCCACGCCCGCTCCTCCCAGGCGCATCCTGGGAGTTGTAGTCCAGCTGCCGGGCTACGCTGAGCTATCTTTCCCAGGGTGCCCTGCGGCAGGGCGATAGCAACGTTCTTTTTCAAGACTCTTTCTGCACTGAGACCCTCTTCTCTGGTTCTCTTCTCGTCATCGACTCCTTCTTGTCTGTCGCGACCGAGGAGCGGCCGTAGACGCGGGCCGGCCGGGCCGCGCCGCCACGAGAGGCACTTCCGGCGGCGGTTCACTTCCTGGTTGGGTGGATGGAGCCGGGCGGGAGCGCGCGCGGGGGAGGGGCGGCGGGTCAGTCTCAGCCGAGCGCTCCGGGAATCAGCTGGCGGGCGGGCAGGCGCCGAACGCGGCCGGGGCTCTGGCTGCAGCGCCGCCTCCTCTCAGCGTCGCAGGCCGGCACGGCGGCCGTGACAATGTTGCGGGGCTGGTAGCTGGGCGCCGGCCGCCGAGCCATCTCAAGTGGGTGCCGCGGGGATGCTGCCTCTCGGGGCGGCTGCCTCTCAGGGCGGCGGGGGGTTCGGGGAGGAGGGGGAGGCAGTGCCGGGCAGGGTCGGCGCTGCCCAGGGCGGCCCGAAATCCCTTCTTTCTCGGAGCCCCGGGCCACAGGGATCTGAGGTTCTGGGACTGGGGATGCGTTTTCAGCTCTAGGGTTTTTCTCGCTAGGAAAATGCATGAAGCCTAGATGATGGCTTTTGCTACCCCTAGGACTCAGCAGTTGAATTTTTAAGTGTGTTACTGATTCACCTTTTCTCTCTCTTCCTCTGTCATCACAGGTTTAAACTTACGCGAATCGCTCTCTGGAGGAGGAGGAGGAGACCCGCCGCGCGATTGACACGCATATTCCTATAGGCATCCTCCTTCAGCCCCCACCCCCACGGCCGGATTCGGGTGGCTCCTCTCGGAGCTGAAATCAGAGAAGAAATCCTTAGATCTCTTTAAAAAAAAAAAAAATCTAGAAACCATCGGTATTTTGCTTTCCTGCTTCCTATTTGCAAGATGAAGAAGTTTTTCGACTCCCGGCGAGAGCAGGGCGGCTCTGGCCTGGGCTCTGGCTCCAGTGGAGGAGGGGGCAGCACCTCGGGCCTGGGCAGTGGCTACATCGGGAGGGTCTTTGGCATCGGTCGACAGCAGGTCACAGTGGACGAGGTGTTGGCCGAAGGTAAGGTGGAACTCAGTGCTCCGTAAATTAAAAATCTTGTGCTGATGTGGCAAGACTCTGGTTTCTAGTTGTTGAATGTATGAATGGGTTTTGACCAGTTGACCCTCCCCTTCCCCCTTCACTTTCCCTGTGAGTCATTGTCCTTGAGAGATTTAAAACTGAGATTGGAAAGTGACAGAGCTTAAAGGGGTAGGGGTTGCCGAAATTGTTTACCTCACTGGCTTTTTATTTAAGAAAAAAAGCGTTGAAAAACCACCATGGTTCCCTTACCAAATTATGCAGATCATATGTGCAAAAGTGTAAAGCTTCATATTTAATGTGGGGTGGTGGGCTTGTGATCTTCTGAAACTTGAAATGTCAATGCTGAAGGGTGGAGGTGGAGGGAATCTATAAGAAGAGAGAGGGGTTTCTTCAACCCAACTTTCCCACTTCCTTAAGCAGACATTTGAAAGGAAGACAGTACTTTGGGGGAATAGAAATGTATTTTTCCAAGGGCCAAGGCTCTTAGTGAATTTTACTAGGTTTGTTTCCTGACCCAAACAGATCCCTAAGATATAGCTAAGGTAACAAATTATGTGAAATGAATGTGACTATTTTGAATTCAGACTTGGAGGCCCCTGTTCCTCCTGTTTTTATTAAGAAAAACTTGTGAGTGGCCCTGATTTTGTTTTCCCTCTATTGACCAGGATGTTTTTTTGGATCTGTGGAAATGCCTTGTGTGTGTGTTCGTTTGTATATCTATATCTATGTATATGTGTGGATATATATCTTTATCTCCCAGGCTTTCGGGAAATCTTTGCCTGTCTCTTTTGATAACCTTAACCTCGACCTTCATAATTATGCCAGACTCATAGTTTTCACAGCTCATTGCCTGCTTAGTGTGCTTTTATTTTTAATAAAAGCAGCAATTTCCCTTGGCATGAAGCAATTCAAACTAATTGGATGGGACCAACCTGCTGTAGGTTATGTTATAGACTGTGAGGTGTTGGGGAAGGGGGAGGTCTCTATTACTGCAACATGGTGGTAGGGAACAGCTTATTAGCTAGGGAAGAGAGAAAGCTAAGAGGTCTCTTTAAAAAGGAGCCTTTTACAGGCTAAGGGTAAAACAGGGATCCCTACCTGGACCTAGGAAATGCCTGTCATGATATCATATTGGCTGGTGGGTAGGTTGGGAAGAGGGAGAATCTGTGTTTGTTTTGCGGATTGTATAACCACTGGATTCAACAGGGCCCAGTTTCTGGGGATAGGTTTGAAACCAGCACTTGAAAAACACTATTTAAAAAAAAAAGATACTGACACCTAATGTCCTTGTGAAATTATTGCTCTTTTTTATTCTCAGTATTGCTTTAGCTGGACTTAATTTGGGGCCTGAGTCACTGTCCCTCTGGATCCTTCCTTGTGGGCTTTGGTGCAGGATGGGAGATGCTTCTGTGCCCGCCTCCAGATCTGTACCCTTGAGTCTGATATGTCTATTTCATCCCTGTGCCAAAGCCCTTGACTGCAGAGGGGTGAAGAAATAGAGAAGTGTGTGTGAGGGAGTGATCAGGAGGAATGAGAGAGTTCTTTCCTCCCTGCTAACCTTATAGCCCAGGAACATATTGTTTAGCTTAGATGTTGTCTCATGGATGGTGTTGCCCTAAGTGATGCCCATTCTCCAAGTCTGAGAAGAGAGATGTGGAAGAAAAAAAAGGCAGAATTGGTCTTCGTTATCTAGGCTGCCGTCCTCTGCCCTGGAATTCATCCCTGAGAATGGTGCATCATACCTTATGATGTTTTTAAGCAGAACTTAAGGCTTGCAGCTCTGCATTCATTTGTTTGTTTATTCATTCAACAAACAATTATAGAATGCCCGTAATGTGCCTGGCATCATGCTAGGCTCTGGAGACATGATATTAAACCAGATATAAGAGTTTACAAACTGCTGTAAGAGATGGAAAATAGCCAGATATAATAGAGTGATTAGTGCTATCATGGAGGTATGCTTAGGGTGCAGTGGCTGCCAATTTGTTTTTTGGGGGAACCCAATTTTTAGGGAACCAAGAACTGTTGCCTGGAGAAAGTGACCAAAGAATGAGTAGGCATTAACCAATGTGGTGGCAGTATGGGCAAAGACTCAGTAGCAGAGAGTGTCATGTAAAATTGGGTCTGGCAGTGTTGTTCTTAGTGTTCTTTGACTGTAATTGAGTTTGAATTTGTGGCTTTAGAAATATGTAGATATGTGGGAGTTAGTATACAAAGTGTTTATGTAGTGCCTACCAAGACCAAAGGCACTTCTGAGTTCTGAATGGGATGAGAGATGTCTAACATGTGAAATCTGCCTTTATGGAGCTGCCAGTGAATTTGGGAAGATAAGATATACACTCATCTGTAAGTAGTATGGTTTTTAGCACTGTCTGTAGAGTCGGACAGGTCTAGGTTCAAGTTCTGGATCAGTTCTTTACCAGCTGTGGAACTTGGACAAAACATTCTAAACCTGTCTTGAATCTGTTTCCCTATGGCAGTGTTCTTAAAGCTTGGAGCCCTTATCAGGAATAGTGTCATCACCTGGGAGCTTGTTAGAATTACAGATTTGTAGGCCTCACTCCAGAGACTGTGGGTGTGGGGCTTTAACAAGTTCCTAGGAAGATTTTTGGGAACCACTGCTGTGTGAATGGTCTTGAGGATTAAATAAGGATGTATGTATATATACATAGAGTATTTAACATTTTTCAGGTGGTCAATAAATGATAGCCACTGTTTCCCATCAATATATATATTTAGTTAAAGGGAATGTATGTCAGTGTGAGGGCTCTTTTGGCTGTTGCAATCCAAAGCTTTTTCCCCATTGTGGGTGGGCTGATCAAGATGTTCTTTGCAGAGGTCTCATTAGCTCATTAAAGGATCAACAGATAAATGTTGGGTAGTCACAGTCCTTCCTTGGTCCCTCTTCTCTGAGTCTGTAGGTGCTCACCTATTTACCAGTCCCAGCCAGAGTTATTTAAGGACAATGAGAGTTATATACTATATGCCCAGGGCAGTGATCAGGCAGTTTAGGGAGTTTGGTGTGGGGAAGGCTTCAAAGAGATTTGATTACCACCACATCCCATTGAGTATTTCTTTTTCCCTAATGTGGGTATTGGTCTGATGAGGAATTGAAAGAACCCTAAGAAACAGATGCTAGGTAAGACAGGAGAATTCTGGGTTGCTAGGGTTGCTGTCTCTCTGTCAGTTGCATTAACCTTGCTCTTCTGATTCACTAAGTATTCCAGAGGGGACACGGCTGTGGGTAGGGGGAAGTGAAGGCTTTAAGTCTTGAGTTAGCTATGGGTATCTCCAGGCAGGGTTCTGGGGTGGATACTTTCTAACTTTCTTAGTGAGGATGCTATTATGAGATGCTAAGTCATGTCTGAGTTAATGGGCATGTGATATCAAGGGAAGGTTTGATTTAAGCTTCCAGAATGAGCTCAATGGGAGAATTAGAGCAGTGCTTAAAGAAGGACTGAGAATCGGTGCTTTTGTCTATTTCCTTAGCTGTATGAGTCCTTATTTCTAAGCTTTAACAACAAGGAAGTGTTGAATGCCTGCTGTGTCTGATACAACATCCCTGAGCTGTATCAGTTCTGAATAAGGTGGACAGCTGGCTTCTTAGAAGGGTTTTTTCGCCTAGACCAAAAGAAACTAGGTCCAGTGCTAATGATAACTAAGAAGCCCTATCAGAGAACTAGTAATTTCTCCTATCTATAGAATAATGTAGTGGGGCTTAAAAATGTGTGAACCACCAAGAAAAAAAAATTCACATATGGTATATAATTCAAACACATTGGTAGTATTGATATGAGGCGTGTATGTACACATCTTGTAAACATTTATTTGTGCTTCTTTGTGGCAGGCACTGTGTTAGATTTCAGAGACAATAAATAGGTTGGATGGGGCATGGACGAGTAGACCAATAAGTAGCAAATAACCCTGAGATAAGCATCCTATACTTAGCATGGGCCTTGGCATGTGGTAGATATTAAGAGATGTTAAGATGATAAAGAGAAGGGGTCTGGGGATGAGGGCCCCTAGATGATGGAAGTTTTGAACAAGAATGGAAATTACCCAGTAGATGTTCCAGCTCGGGGTTACCCAAGGACTTCTAGCCAGAGGCAGTGCATATGCAGAGGTGTAGAGTGGTGAAACAAAATCAGCTTTGGGAATACTGACTTAGTTTAATGTTAACATTTGGTGTAAGTTTCCCTCCATAATCAAGGAAAGGACATAAAGTGGTAGAATGAAATTCCTTTACATTTGCTCTCGAAGGTACATTTGAATGTGTTTGCTGCTTACTTTCTTCAGTGGCCCTGGGCCTTTTGAAGAACTATCAAATCTCTATAAATATGTGCTGTTCCTCTACTGTGCCTCAGTCCTGTGCTAATTGTGGGGAAAGGGAACAGCTAATGTCTGGGGAAGAGGTGTTCTAGAAGTGTCCTAAGAGGCAAGAAGCTTGAAGCAGAAGCAGGCAGGTGTGGGGAGATGGTGTAGGTAGGGAGTGATAAAATGACCACTGTTACGGAAAGGACTGAGCAGGGTGACTGAGGATGTTTGACTAGACAGAAGGTCTGTTGGCGAGACAAGAAAGAAATTAGTTTGTGGAGAACCTTGAGAGCCAGGCAGAGATTAGTTATAAGCACCTGAGGCCTTCTCTTGACGCAAGTATCAGTTTGATCCCTCCCACTTCAGATGTCTTTGCCTGCTGGGAAGTCTGGTTTTTTAGAGGCAACTGCAGATTTTCAGGGGGTGGTTTGAGAATGGTGTCTTCTTCCTGGCTTCGGGTATGATGACGATTATAGCTTTGCTAAATATAGCCAAATCCAAAATTCAGAAATGAAGTCCAGAATAAGCATTTGCCATGGTCAAAGCCTTTTTGTTGGTCTTTCTAATGAAGTCAAGCTAATTTAATGAGAGATAATGAAGAGAGAACACACGGGTTTTGAGTGGGACAGTGTGGGGGAAGGCATATAGTTGTACGTCATTAGATAAAATGGCATGAAGAGTACTTGATAAAGGCTTAATAAATATTAACAAAATATCTCCTCAAATACTACTGCATTCGAGCCATCATTTTAACTTGCAATATTTGAAAGTTAACCTTTCAGAAAGGGGGCTAATACCACCATCCACTTTCATCTTGCACTCTTGGAGGGATGCCATCAGAACCTACTTAAGAGGTAACTGTGACATCCGTGTTTGACAGAGACAAAGAAATAGAAATAGAAATGGTATTATATATTGAAGTAGCATCTAGGCTGTGAGGTAGCAAAGACTCACCTGCAGTCTATGTTTTTGGACCCATATTTTGGTGTATTGGAAGAGCAGTGCATTATGAATTGGGAGATCAAGGTTTGTCATTTTATTCACTGCATTATCCAGTAAATATTGCCAAAAAGCACTGACTCTGTGCTGGCATCATGCAGAGATGAATAAGACAGTTCTACTTTGAGGAACTCACAATCATGGAACTTGAGATATGTGAGAAAAGAGTTGTAAATGCTACAATGGAGGATGTAAAAGGCCCAGGGCAACCAAACAAGGGGAGCAGGCAATTCTTTTGGGTGCATGTAGTCAGGGAAAGGTAAACAAAGGTGGCATTGAGGACATCTTCAAATGTGAAAACATTCTAGGCAGAGAGGACAACATGGCCAAAGACACAAAAGCAGGAAGGTGCACTGTTTGCTGGCAGCTGTGTGCCTTGAGATAGAGGTAATAATCTATTAGTAGCCCAGGGCTGTGATGTTCAATAAAGTAGCCACAAGCTACATTGACTATTTAAAGTTCAATAATCTAAAATTAAATAAAATAACAATTCTTCAGACACACTAGCCATGTTTTAGTTACTTAATGGCCACATGTAGTAGTGCTTACAGTTTTGGCCAGGACAGATAAGACTATTTTGTCATCAAAAAAGTTCTGTTGGGCCATTTGGGTTTAGGGCAGATGTCTAAATTTCTAGAGTAGCACTGTTAAAAAGCTTGCTATCCTTTCATATATGTAGCTTGTTTATAAGTTATATTCATGTCCTACTATCTTTAGCCAATATCTGAAGGCACACTGTGTCCTTAGAATGAAGTTCATCATGAATGATAGTGGATGCAAATCCATATTTTAAGTGATCTTATTAACAAGGTTTTGGTGAACTTGTTACGTCTTTTTAGACAGTAATTGTTTTTACATTGTAATGATGAATATACCAGAAAGAGAAATGACAACTTTGCCATTCTCTTGTTCATTTATACTTGTATTATCTTTAATCCAAGATTTCATTACAGGAATCTTTTTAAGCCTCTTGTTTGTTTTATGAGGGTTAATTCATTTAAAACAATGTTACTAGAAAATCCACTTAACCAAGCCCATGTGAACTTCAATATCTGACAGTGAGCTAAAAGGCTGTCAGAATCAACTTTTGATATGAGATGCTATAGACTCAAAGGGAGTACTTGTGTTGGGCCATATGTCACATTTTTTTTTTTTTAAAGAGAGTGAGAGAGAGAGAGAGAGAGAGAGAGAGAGAATTTTTATTTTTTTTAATATTTATTTTTTAATTTTCGGCGGACACAACATTTTTGTTTGTATGTGGTGCTGAGGATCAAACCTGGGCCGCACGCATGCTAGGTGAGCGCGCTACCGCTTGAGCCACATCCCTAGCCCCATATGTTACATATTAAAGATAAAATCTTATTTTTCCCAATTTTTTTGTTGTGGTAAAATATATTTAAGAAAATCTACCATTATACCACTTTCAAGTGCATAGTTTAGTGATAGTAAATACATTCACAGTGGTCAACCATCATCATCATACATCTCCATAGCTATTTTCATCTTGTAAAATGGAAATTCTGTACCCATTAAACAATAACTCCCTTTACCCACTTCCTCTCTTCTCTGGCAACCACTGTCCACTTTCTGATTCTTTGATTTTAACTACTTTATTTTATTTTTATTTCTATTTATTATACCACATGTTAGTGGAATCATAAATGTATTTTTGTGACTGGCTTATTTCACTTAGCATAATGTCCAATCTTAAATGTCTCCTAACATGCACAAGGGTTCCTGTTTGTCTATGTTATAGCACATGTAAGAATTTTTGTCCCTTTTTTTTTTTTTTTATATTGGGGATTGAACTCAAGGGCACTTGGCCACTGAGCCCGAGCCCCAGCCCCAGCCCTATTTTGTATTTTATTTAGAGACAGGGTCTCACTGAGTTGCTTAGTGCCTCTCAGTTGCTGAGGCTGGCTTTAAACTTGCAATCCTCCTGCCTCAGCCTCTCAAGCCACTGGGATTACAGGTGTGCACCACTGTGCCCGGCATTTTTTCCTTTTTAACTTCAATAATCCAGTGTGTGTGTGTGTGTGTGTGTGTGTGTGTGTGTGTGTGTGTGACACACACACACACACACCCTACATTTTGCTTATCCATTCATTTGTTGATAGACACGGTTGCTTGCACCTTTGTGAAGGATGCTGTGAACATTGGTATGCAAATATTTCTTCAAGACTGCATTCAATATTTTTGAAGTAGACTTGCTGGAACATTAATTTTTTGAGGAACTGCCATATCGTTTTACACAGTTTTATCAATTTTAAATGTCCACCGCCATGCACAAGGGTTCCAGGTACTCCCCGTTCTCACCAACACTTGTTATTTTCTGTTTGTGATAGTAACAGTCCTAAAGGGTCTGAGGTAGTATCTAATTGTAGTTTTGGTTTGTATTTTTGTAATGATTTGTGATGTTGAACATCTTTTTACATGTTTACTAGCCATTTGTATATCTTCTTTGGAATAATGTTTATTTATGTCCTTTATCTGTTTTTTAATCAGGTTTATTTTTTGTTGAGTTTTAGGAATTCTGCATATTAGTCCCTTTTCAGATATATGCTTGGCAAATATCTTCTTTCATTCTGAGGGTTGTCTTTTTACTCTGGAAATCTTTTTCATAAGATGAAGATAAAAATAAATAGAACCTTTACATTTCCTTTCTGTACTGCAGTGGTTTGTTTTGGATACCTTGTTTGGAGAGCACTCAACTAGAGCAGTGGTTTGTACCCATTCTTTGTTCCTCAAAACAAGACAAAACAAAACAAACAACTGAAAGTACTTCTTCTCACCTTAGTAGAGAAGACTAGAATATATGCAAATAGAGTGAGCAAGGTGTAAAGCAAGGTTCTTAGAAGGAGGGCACAGAAAATACCCAAACAAATCTTTTATAATATTTCAGTCCTTATTGGTTTCCTTCCACTCAACCCCTCCAGAATTTAGAGATTATACCATACACCCAGCATTATAATAGACATTATTATGTGGAGTTCACTTGTTCTGTGCATGTTGATCATATCATTCAACTGGGAAGGCAGGAGCCAAGTCTTACTTCCATTACTCCTCTCTTTGCCATAGCATCTCAGACGTAATTGAGAACATACATAATATTCAGTAAGCCTTGCTGGCTCTTATACATAATAACATTATACCTACATCCTCTTATTTTGTGATCACAACATCCCTGAAGAGATAAGAAGGATAGTTATTATTGTACACGTGAGGAAGCAGTGGCTGAGAGAGGTTAAATGACTTCCCTAAAGCCATATTGAGAACAGTAAGTGGAAGAACTTGAACCCAGGGCCCCTAGCTGCAAGAGCAGATTCTTCCTAAAAACCTTTCCTTGTACAAACATCTTTTTTCATGACACTTTTTTTGGTGGGGAGTACTGGGGCTTGAACTCAGGGCCTTATGTGTTTTAGGCAAGGAATCTACCACTGAACTACACCCTTGACCTCTCTCATAACACTCTTGCCCTTTAATAACGCTTTTCACCTAGGTGTGGCACACACCTGTAATCCCAGCTACACAGGAAGCTGAGGCTGGAGGGAGGCTGACACTGGAGGATCTCAAGTTTAAGGCCAGCCTGAACAACTTGGTGAGACCTTGTTTGAAAATATATTCCACTGCCTAATTGTTACAGATTTTATTCCATTTTTTTCTCAAAAGGTTGGTTGTGATCATTATGTGAAGTTTTTTTTTTTTTTTTTTAAAGAAAACTGGGACTAGAACCACCATTTGACCCAGCTATCCCACTCCTCGGTTTATACCCAAAGGACTTAAAAACAGCATACTACAGGGACACGGCCACATCAATGTTTATAGCAGCACAATTCACAATAACTATCCAACTTAGATGCCCTTCAATAGATGATTAGATAAAAAAATGTGGCATATATACACAATGAAATATTACTCAACATTAAGAGAGAATAAAACATGGCATTTGCAGATAAATGGATGGAGTTGGAGAATATAATGCTAAGTGAAGTAAGCCAATCCCCCAAAACCAAATGCTGAATGTCTTCTCTGATATAAAGATGCTGATCATAATGGGGATGGGGGGAGCATGGGAGGAATAGACAAACTTTAGATAGGGCAAAGGGGAGGGAGGGGAATGAGGGAGGATGGGGTTAGGAAAGATGGTAGAACGAGGCAGACATCATTACCCTAAGTACATGTATAAAGACACGAGTGGCATGACTCTATTTGTGTTCAACCAGAGACATGAAAAATTGTGCTATTTGTGTAATATGAATTGAATTGCATTCTGCTGTCATATATAACTAATTAGAATAAATAAAATAAAAAAATTTAAAAAAGAATTATGTGGTATTACTTAAAAATTATTTATTGCTAAACTGTCTTTAGTGCAAGATTAAGATGCACAGAATACTTGTGAATATACATTGAAATTGAGTAGTCCAAATCAATGTACATCATTTTTTTGTGACAGTCTAGCAAACATTTTTCTAGTTAGAAGAAAAAGTTAACACATTAGTTGTTATCGATTTGTGCATTTATAGTTGAAATATTATACTTGAGAAAAGTATGGGCTTAAGAAATTTAATCTTCTGTGTCTAAAGATTCTGCACTGCTATCATTGGTTTCCTTATATGACACGAGGTCTTTAGCACTACTCATATAAGTTGTGTTGACCATTAGTAAGGCAATGCTCTAAACCATGCAGGTCATTTTTAAAAAATATATTGACTTTGAGCATGTGTTGAGAATTCTATGCCAGCATCATTCTCAACTGAATCTCCCTATGAGCCTTTAAAGGCATGAAATGCTTCCACAACCTTTTGGGATTGCTCATTGTCTCAGTCCATTTGTACTGCTATAACAAAACACCATAAACTGGGTAGTTTATAAGCAACAGAATATTTAATTTCTATAGTTTTGGAGACTGGGAAGCCCAACATCAGAGTGCCAGCATGGTTAGGTTTTGGTGAGGGCCCTTTTCTGGGTTGTATGTAGATTGCCCCACTTCTCAATGTGTCCTCACTAGGAGGAAAGGGCAAGACAACTTTCTGGGGCCTCTTTTCTAAGGACATTAATCTCTTTTAGGAAGCCCTTTCCCTCAAGACCTAATTACCTCCCAGAGGCTTCACTTTCTAATATCATCACCTTGTGGTGATCAGAATTCAACATACGAATTCTGGGGGAATGCACACGTTTCACCATAGTATTCTTGGGCTGGGGCTGGGGCTCAGTTGTAGAGCCTGGCATGTGTGAGGCACTGGGTTCAATACTCAGCACCACATATAAATAAATGAACAAAATAAAGGTCCATCAATGTCTAATAAAGAAATAAATAGACCTTAAAACAAAAACCAAAAAACAACATAGTATTCTGATGTAGGAATATGGGGCCGGAGATGTATGTAGAGTCCTTGCCTAGCATGCACAGGGCCCTAGCTTCGATCTCCAGTACCACAGAACAATAACAAAAACAACTGATGTGGGAATATGGGGAGAATTTTTTAAAGTTAAAAATCCACGTTCAGTCAGTGGTAGAGTATTATTACAACTGTCCTCAACCAGGGCCTACTAAGACCTGCCATGCTACCTTATTTTGGTTTACAGGTTTATTTCTATGAATCGCTATTTTATGCAGAAAATCATAAGACGATTATTAGTTATGATGGATTAAGAAAGATTTTTTATTTATCGATTCTGCAAATATGAATTTAAAAAGAAAGTCAATTGCCTCGAGTCACACAGCCTGTTAGGTCCTTCTGAGTCACCTCAACTCTCTTTTCTCCCTACATTGGCCAACACATTGTGTTGTTACACCTGGCACTATTGACGTTTTGGACTGAATAATTCTTTGTTATGGGGGGGTGTCATGTGCACTATAGAATGTTTATAGTATTGTTCACCTCTACTCACTAGAAGACAAGTTATACACACCTACCCTGTTATGATGATGAAAAAATGTCTTCAGATATTGCTAAATGTCACCTGAGGGGCAAAATCACCTATTTTTAGGGACATATATGTTCAGATGTTTAGTCTTCTTTTAGTGAAGTTGAAGTAAGTACTGCAATATTTTTGGGCTTTTTTGAGGAATAAAATTGCCTACATGAACAAATCAGATGCTCTGTATTTATGTCCAAACCAAAAGAGCCTTTCATCCTATGTAAATTTGAATCATTCAGGAGTAATGAATATTAATAGGTAAGATAATACTGACTACAGTATTTTGTGTTTCTCTTTTTGTTATTAGTGTATTATCTGTATTATGATTACTTAATCTATTTTGTATACTTTGTAAACAATCTCAGTTTTTCTGTTACATTACAGATAATTGTTACAAAAGGAGAGTCCTTTGGAGTAAAATTTCCCTCTTGGTAGAGGGCAAGTTCCAGAAATTGTAACAAAGTTGAAAAGTAAAAACTTAGTTTCATATAACATCTCCTCTGGTTGGATCAGCTTAAGCTGATCACTTTTCTTTTCCGGCTCTGAGTTAACCTTGGCAGACAGTGGATGGCAGAGCCAATTAAAGCTTTGTTATTTATGATTTCTGAAAAGCTTAGAAATTTTTGGACCAAAGAATTTATGGCATCCCTATATTGTGATAATAGAAGGCTAAGCATAGCCTCAATGCCAAATTATCATTTGAAATTGTAATGATCTTAAATAACAATGCCTTTCATCTGGGATTTGAATCCTGGAGAAAGCAGTCTAATGCCATGTAATTTGTTTGGTTCTTGCCTTGAAGGACATTTACAGCTATTGTACTGGGACCTTTAGGGTGAAGGATAGATTATTTTCCTTTTGGTATTGAGCATGAATTTGAGGAAAAAAAATGGCAACTTATTATGGAGACAGGAAGAAGGAATGGGACTCAGGTATTGTTGGTTGGGCCCTCCCTGGAGGACTGGGTCCTGAGCAGCATCTACAGAGGTGATAGGACTCCTGTTTATACCTTGACTCATCATTTTCCCAAGTCAGTGAATCTGCTCAGTTCAGGAAATACTGTTTCTTCTGGATTTGTTAGACTTGTTTAGGTTTCCCTGGGAAGTAGCCTGATCCTGTTCCTCAGGCCTTTGTCTTCTTCTCTTTTAGAATTCTGGAAATTGTGTGTGTGTGTGTGTGTGTGTGTGTGTATACATGTGTGTTTGGTGTGTATATACATGTGTGTTTGTGTGTATGTAGACGGGGGTTTGCAGGAGCTTGCATTGGAAGAAATAAATTTCATTGGGTCTTTTGACTGAAAAAATCCTCGTTTGACCAGAAGATGTAACACAGTAATGATCTGGGAAAAACATGATATCCAGTGCACTTTCCTCTCCTCCACCTGAACTAGAAGAATTGCTGACATTCTCCTTAGAAGACTTTCAAGGTTAGCTCTGTGTGTAGTGGTTTAAAAGCGTGGGCCATGGGGGTAGGCAGCCCTTGACTTGAATCCTGGACCTGTCCCTGTGATGTTGGGCAACTTAGTAAGATCTACTCTTCTTACTTATAAAATGCAAAAATATGGGTTGTAGTAAGAATTAGATGAAATGATATATGCAAAAAACAACATAGTGTCAGGCATATAGATGGTTAGCAATCTGTGAATGGTAATTCTTAATATTCGAGTGTGTGAATTTTGTTTTTGTTGAGAAGTATTTGTTTTGCTCTGTGTATAGCCTAGTGGAGCTGGAGTTGGGAAGAAGCTGTGTGTATGATAGGAAATTTGATGATATATGATATGGCCTGTGTCCTCCTCATCTCTATTGAATGGTGTTTGTTTTTTTCCAGTGCTTTACTCATGTTGTTCTCAGTGCCCGGGCTATCCTCACCTTCCCCAACCACCTATCTTACATGCTTACAGTATTCATTACAACTGCTTTTGGATCCAGTTTTCTTGCCAACAGGGTTGATTATTTTAAGCCCATAATCTCAAAGTTTTTTTTTTTTCCGATATTTATCTATTTCATTTGTATCTATTTTCTAGTGTTGGATAATCCATTCTTTGGGTGCAGAGTGTAGACCTTAGATGTTTTTGTATCTGATTCAGGATTCTTAAAATGGGTACTATAGAGAATAAATTAGCTGAATAAGTATTACAATAAATCAATACTAGTTCAAATTCACTGGGCCAGCAGAAGAGATCAGATAGATTCTAGATATACAGACCTCCCTCATCCCTATTTCAATAATATAACAGTTCTATGTTTGAGAAAGTCACATAGCTTATTATAGTGACAAGAACTATTGAATCTAGAGTTTTAGTAAAGTCAAGAAATAACAAATTCATGAAGCTGGGGTTGTGGCTCAGTGGAAGAGTGCTTGCCTAGTATGTGTGAAGCACTGGGTTCGATTCTCAGCACCATATATAAACAAATAAATGAATAAAGGTTCATCAGTAACTAATAAAAATTTTTTTAAAAAAGAAATAATAAATTCAAAGTAAAGTAGAACATCTTCTAGAAAGTCATATAAATCTCTTTATTGATTAAATTAAATTCTGGGATCTAGTACTATCAAGAGTAAAGGTATAAGAGATAAGTATCTTAACTATAAAAACAAACTCAAACTATTTAAATGCTGTACTGTAAAGATAGAGAGTACATCAAATATCAAAAACTCAAGCTGGGTGCAGTGGCACTCGCCTATAATCCCAGCGGCTCGGGAGGCTGAGGCAGTAGAATTTTGAGTTTGAGGCCAGCCTCAGCAATTTAGCAAGACCCTAAGCAACTCAGTGAGACCCTGTCTCTAAATAAAATACAAAAAGAGCTGGGAGTGTTGATCAGTGGTTAAGTGCCTCTGGGTTTCATCTCTGGAACCAAAACAAAGCCAATAACAATAACAAAAACCCATATATTGCTAAAATTTATCTTTAAGCCAGCTAACTATACATTTACTTTCTAGTTTATAATGGGTCTTGGCCTGCAGCAAATTAGGATAGTGATTCTCAGTATATGTTTGAGGTATGAGATGAGTCAAACAGGAAGGGAATAGTAATTTGAAAATGTATACATCAGTCCCAGGTTCAGCAGGGAAAGGAGGAAATGTCAAAGAGGATGGGGATTGATATTGTCCCTTCTTTAAAGGCACATCATAGATTCAAGAGGTTGGATTGTAGAGAGGGTATAACAATTTCATATTTATCAAAGAGCAACTCAAGAAATGAGAGACATGGTGGCTAAAATTGATTACTATATGTAGCAGTTAGAACATAGGTAGGCATTTGTTTCTCCCTATTCTTAATAGTCTCAGAGAGGAGGGGAAAAAGGGATCAGCAACAAATCCTGCTGGTGGTTTATCCTGTGAGCTTTGTGACTTTGTTGAAAGGTCAGCTCTAGATGGTTGTCTGACCAGAGATGAGAATTCACTTGAAGAAGGTTTAATTTTTGGTAATATAGACTGTCTTAGAAAATAAAGTTTTTCCTTCTTTTAAAATCGTAGTTCAGAAAAAATACCACAAAATGGTTATTTAAATGGCTCTCTACTCAATTATAGGTCTCACTCTAGCAATTATAGGGTGATTTTTTAAGATGATGGGACAGAGTGGTGTCCAAGTCTGTGCTGAAGTCCTTCTTCTGGGTTAGCTCACATAATATAGACCAATGACTGTATGAGGTCTGGGAAGCAGATTGTCTGGTCTCATTCTCAGTGCCCGGCAGGTGTCTTCTCCTTTTTGAGCTTATCTTTCCTTATATAAATAAGGAGACCACTGGATGATCCAAGTGTTTCTTGTAACTCACTCTTTTTTAAATTCTACAGTTTCTGTTCAGACTGTTTAGGAGGGAAAGTGGGTGGGGTTGATTAGATTGAAGTTTTAGGCCTGTGTAGCTGGGACTAAGACAACATTCCTGAGATGGATTGTTAACCTTGACCTGGCTAAATTTTATGTATGAGTCATACTGGCAGGGGTCATTATTAGTGGAGGTAAAAGGTTCCATTATTTTCCACTCACCTTTCCATATTTTCTCCTTAAACTTAGAAAAATTGTTAATCATTGAATGTTGGAGCTGAAAGAAAGCTAGGATGGATCTTGGGCTTTTGGCTTATGAGGCTGGGTAGATAATAGTATCAATAAAAAGAAGAAAAACAGTGTTTGAGGGAGAGAATGACTTGGTTGAGACTTTTTTTTTTTTGGGTGTGGGGTAGGACCACCAGGGATTAAACTCAGAGACAACCATTGAGCCATATCCCCAGCCCTATTTTGTATTTTATTTAGAGACAGGGTCTCACTGAGTTGCTTAGCATCTAGGTTTTGCTGAGGCTGGCTTTGAACTTGTGATCCTCCTGTCTTAGCCTCCTGAACCACTAGCATTACAGGCATGTGTCACTGTGCCCAGCCTTAGTTGGAACTTTTTTGCATGAAATGCCAATAAAATTCCAAGTATGGGTATAATTCAGGACTGGCTTGTATTTTAGAGAAAAACTTGGACAGACATTGTTATACTGTTTACTGTTTTGTATAGAAATTTTTCTGAAGTATGTAATTTATTTCCTGTCTTCTAGAACATATGTCACACAGGATGCATCCTGATCTGAACCTGTCTAGTGACTACCATGCCCTGAACCCTGGGAAAATTGCATTCCTTGTTTACCAGATTCCTTGTGTGTGACAATAACTAGATACTAGTAAAGTTAGTTTCCAATGCTAACATTTTATGGTTCTTTCATTTCTCAGATGCATGGGTTGCAGTCCTTTTTGAATTTCATGATTATGCTTTCTAAATTTTTCTTATGAGTCTGTCAACTCTCAACCTCTAACCTCTCTCCATATCCTTCCTGAATTAGTGTCTCTCTTTTAACTTGCTGCCTTTGATTTGCTGTGGACTTGAACACTAGATGACTAAGCTTGTTAAATGTGCATAATACACTCCTTGGTTTATACCAAAAGGACTTAAAATCAGCATACTATAGTGACACAGCCACATCAATGTGTATAGCAGCTCAATTCACAATAGCTAGACTATAGAACCAACCTAGCTGTCCCTCAATAGAAGAATGTATAAAGAAAATGTGGTATATATACTCAATGGAATATTACTCAGCTTTAAAGAAGAGTAAAATTATGGCATTTGCCAGTAAATGGTTGGAGTTGGAGAACATCATGCTAAGCGAAATAAGCCAATCCCATAAAACCAAAGGCTGAATGTTTTCTCTAATATATGGATGCTAACTCACAATAAGGTGGAGGGCATTAGGGAGAAATAGCGTTACCTTAGATTTGGTAGAGGGAAGTATGGGAGGGGAGGGAAGGGGATGTGGGGATAGGAAAGATAGTAGAATGAAACAGACATCATTACTGTATGTATGTATGTGACTACATGACCAATATGATTCTGCAACATGTACAGTCAGAAAAATGAGAAATTATGTCCTGTCTATGTATGATATATCAAGTGCATAAATGCATTCTACTCTCATGTATAACTAATTAAAACAAATAAAAAAATTTAAAAAAACCACACACACAAAATAAAGACTAAATAAATTATTCAATAAGTTCCCATCTTATGATGGTTTTCACTAGGGGAAAAAAAAAAAGACATGTGGGTAATAAGAAAGAAACATCTTGAGAGTCTGAGAGCATGAGGATCCTGTTTGTTGTTAAAGTACACAGGCTGAAGTATATGGGCTTTGTATCTCTTGTTGGCACACAAACCAGATTTTTATGTCTCATGTTCTAAGAAGGTTGAATTCAAGAGATAATGGGCTATCATTTGATATTTATTATTAATAAAATGTATTTATAAGCATTTGTCTGAAAAGTTTATTATCAGTGCTTGGGGACTTCTATCTACTTTCATTTCCCTCTGCTCATTGTCCCTTGCCTTTCAGCCCACCCTCCTCAGTCTCTTCCCCATACATGGGATATGTGGCAGTTCTCTAGGCACTGTGAAAATATTGTTCCAGTTATTCAGTTTCGATTTGTTGAAACAACAGAGTGGCTTCCAGGGTTATAATTTACTGTTCATTGTTGGGTATGTTTATATATCTAGAGGGGTCCAGCTGGAGAGTCTTGAATAGTGCTTGGTGTTTGAAACTGTGAGGTGAATACTAGTTCTATACATAATCTTTGGTTGATGTAGAAGAAAGCAATCAAGAAGTCAATATTTTCTTATTTTTGGAATACAAATTAATCCAAAGTAATATTAGAATGATTAAAAGATTAAATGATGAAAAGCCAGACAAAAAATAATATGACTCATAATCCCTCAAATTAGCAATGTTAACGTATTGATATGTACCTTTGAAGATTTGTACATTTTCATAAAAATAAGAATGTGCCCTACGTCTTTGGTAATCTGCTCTGTCACTTAGCAGTGTATCCTGACTCTCTCTGGATTAAAGGTTTGCATCCTCAGTTTGGCTGGTTGTTGGAGGTGTTGCAATTTACTTACCCAACCTTCTTTTACTAGATGTTCAGATTATTGTATAGCTATTACAAATCGAGTATTCTATTGCTTTTTTGAAATAAATTTCTGAATGTGAAATGGCTGGGTCAAAATAGATGTATATTTTAGCTTTTGTATAAACTAACTTCCTGAAAAATTAAAAGTATATATACTTCCATCTTGTTTATGAGGCAGGGCATGTTCTCTCCTTTTCTTTCTCCCTATTTCTTCTTCCCTCACAGTCACTTACGCTTCTTTGCTAAAGTTTTGCTTATGTTTATTTGTTCATATTCCTCTTAGAGCATTCATCTCTTAATGATTTATAGGAGGTTTTTTTTCATATTTAAGATATTAACCCTTTGTTATATGCATTGCAATTTATTTAAATTTTTGTGCAATCAAATATGTCAGTCTTTTCTTATCTTTGTCAGCAGTCACAGTTGGAAAGGCCTGAGGAGAAAGGCAGGGCCTAGATCACAGAGCTGTGAATCTGGAGTTTATCTTCGAGCAATCTGGGAACCATTCAGTTTTTCAGAGGGAGTGGCATGGTCAGAGACAATTTAGGTAGGTTTGTGGAAGGTGACCTGAGGTAGCCAAGGCTAGAGGCAGAGCATATAGAAGGCTGTTGCCATGGTCCTGGTAACGGTGGTGAGGGCCTGAGTGGCAGAGTGGTAGTAGGAACAGAGAGGACTGTACATGAGGAATATTTCAGAGGTTTAAGCACAGGACTTTGTAGTTGACTACTGGAGGGAAGGAAAGCTGCAGAATTAGAGCAATTTCAGGTTTCTAGTTTGAGTGCCTAGCTAAATGACATAGAAGTGACCCTGACTGAGCTGTGTCATGTAGGAAGAGAAGGAAGGTGAAAAGAGGCTTAATAAGGGAAAGTGATGAGTTCATTGTTGGCCATGATCAGTACATGGTGTTTGGTTATTCATTGCTATGTAACAAACAACCCTAGAACCTGATAGCCTAAACCAACTCCAGTTTATTGTTTCTCAGGATTCTCTGGTTTGACTGAAGGTTCAGCTAGACTTGACTTAGGACTTTCGCTCATCTTATTTGAGATCTGTCAACATTGTGTTTACTCTGGCCTCTCCTCTCTACTATTATCTGAGTTCTGAGCCTGGACCAAAATGTTTCTAACACCCATGCTTCACCCTTAACAGAAACATATGTCAGGGAAATACAGGAAACACTGGGTTTATTCACAGTTCGCTGTGCACATCCTGGGAGATGTATCACTGTGAGAGTTGGGTGAAGAGTATGCCTTTTTAAAATTTTATTTTATTAAATAGGGCTAAAACTTTGGGGAGCTTGAATAAATTATTTTTAGGAAAGAATACCTAGGGAAGTTGAATGTCATGGAATTGATTTGTTTGAAGCTGTCTATACAAGGATCATTTGAAAATCACTTGTCAAGAGTCAGAAGATGAATGAGCTGAGTATGGAGTTGATGTTGAGCAGCAACATGTAAAGGATAGCTTAGTAAGAAAAGCCCCCAAATGAGACAGAGGAGCAGTATCCAGAGGGGTGGGAGGAGAAGGAGGAGATTGTAGTGTCTCACAGCCATGGAACCCTGTAGTTAAAAGCTGGAGTAAAGACCAGGGCCAGGTATCCCAAATAGGCTAAGTAGGATAAAGTCTGGGAAATGTTCTCTGGATTGGGCAATGATATGGCCTTGGCCTCCACAAAAGCAGTTTTAGAAAAATGATAGAAATAGGATAAGAAATACTGAGAGTTGTTGAGTGGGAGCACTAAGTCTAGACTTTTTCTTAAAGAAGTTTGAATAAGGAAAGAAAGGGAAGTATCATGGTAGCTGAGATTGAGAGATGCGTGAGCATATCAGTGGGTAATGGGAAGGCATCTGGAAAGGGGAAAGAGGAGAAGGAAAGGAAATTGGTGAGTCAAACAAGAATGAGGGCAGTTCCTGATGGAGCAGGGCTGCAGAGGAGACAGGAAGACATGGAGTCTTCTTCATCTTTAAAATTACAATTTTTTTTAAATATATTTAGGCCAGAAACATGCCTCTTGATCTCAGCTTGCCTCCTTCTCTACTCAGGACAAAAGCCTTTTTATTTCACCCAGTATAACAGAAAATCCTGTTTGCTTTACATTCTCAATACGTCTCCCAATACAAACACCATGCTGCTGTCTTCCTGGGCTTTAGATTATGGTAGTTGTCTCTTCATTTCTGCTGGAGCCTCCTAGGTCTCCTCTCAACACAGTAGCCAGAGTTTCCTTTAAAATGCAGATCATTTTGGGCTGGAGATGTAGCTCAGTTGGCAGAACTGCTTGCTTAGCATAACCCAAGCTCTGGATTATGTTATCTCCAGTATCACAAAAACAAACTCAAACAAAAAAACAAAACCATAAAATATAGGTCATCAAGTTACTACTCTGCTCAGAACCAGTGACTCCCTGTCTCACTCAAAATAAAGCTCTAGATTCTTATGTGGCTTGGAGGTGCTGTGCTTGGCCCATGGTTACCTCTCTGTGCTCTTTAGTATTTTCCACTTTGGTTATTGTATTCTATGCACACAGGATTCCTGGAGGTTCCTTAAGACAAGCCAGGTTTTTGTCTCCCCCTCAGGACTTTTGTATTTGCTCTTCTCTCTGCCTAGGGAATGTGGTTTCTCTGGTTAGCCCCAATGCGTGTTCTCCCTTACCTGTTTCATTTATAGGCACCTTCTCAGGGAGTCCTTTCTTGCCCATTCTGTTAGACACTGTAGCCCCTGCCTTCCTCTAATGCTCTGTATCCTTCTTCCCTGCTTCTGCTATGCCATATAATTTATTTTTTTGTTTGTTGTTTTCTCTCTTTGGAATGAAAATTTCGTGAGCTTGCCTGTTTTGTTTATAGGCCTAGAACCATGTCTGTCATAGTGTTGGCATGTAGTAAATATTTGGGGATTAAATGGACAAATGAGTGAATGGGATCAAGGCTGAATCCTGGAAAAGAAAAGGAAATTTTACCCTCTGAAACAGGAAGAGATAAATGAATCCTGATAGATGTAGATTATAATGGGAAGGCTGGTGGAGGATTGGGGGAGATGCTCTCAGTTTTGTGAAATAAGGAGCCAAGGTTGAGTGCTGGGGGGATGGTGAATGTGGAGCTGAGGAAACTCCTGAGGGCTTGGGTTAGTCATTGAGGGGAATGAAGAGAAGGAGCTATCCAAGGTCAAGGAAGGGGTCCAGGCAAGGATAAAAGCCATGAATTGATGAATATAGTTCTACAAGGCTGTATGATTTTTCTCTGGTAGAACTCAGGAACCTGGTGTTAGGAGCACAGGAAGGTTTGGCGATTGACCCAGGTTGTTGGGTAGGTGTGATGGGAAACCAGGGATGCAGAGTAGCAAGAACAGCACAGAGCTGTTCATGTCTGGATAGTCAACCCTCTGGCAAGAGTGGGGAGACAAGAATATCCAAGGAGCAGGTTAATTGGGAGAAAATGACAAGAGTCAGAGCATGGAAGACTGGATATGTCTGAAGAAAAAATCAGGTCAAAATGAAGTCAGAAGACTGGAAGACCTGAGGGTATGTATGTCAGAAGGTGAAAGACTGGCAAGTAAGGTTTATGTTGACAAGGTTTAACATGTGGCCATGAATGTCAGTGGTGGAGAGGACCAAAGATCATTTTAGTGAAGGAATTTAGAGGCTGCAGCATAGGAATGAGTCCTCTTGTGGATCTGGAACCACCCAGGGTGGTGGTAGGAGTTGTGGTGGAGAAGAAGCCAGGGTGCTAGAGGCTTCAGTGACTGTTGGGGAGTGAGTAGGAGGGTGGAGGCACAAAGGCAGGATGGAAGCCAGAGTAGCCGGATGGCAGGAGCTCAAAGTAGCAGCAATTGTTACATTAGGGTGGAGGAGTATTGGTCTGGAATCAGCTCAGGAGAGCAAAGAAAATTCTGACCTCCTGCCCTGAGGTACTGAGTTGTAGGAAAATATGACGTCAGAGGGCCAGTGGTGTAAGCAGTGTTGGCTGTGCAGGGAGCAGTCCAGAGCAATTCTGAAGGTTTATCTTTTTCCCAGATTATAGAGCAGTGTTGTTTTTATTGATGTATTATTTATGACATTTATTTGATAGCTTTTGTTTCTTATTAAAATGACATTTTCTTTTATTATGTTAATCATTATGTTTATTTACCTTTATATATGTGTGTGTGTGTGTATATATGTATATATTGTGTGTGTATCCACACACACTATAAATACACACACAATTTTTTTTTTTTTTTTCTCTTTTGGGTACGGGATTTGAGAAGATTTTTACATGGTCGCTGTAGAGGTATCCTTAGTACTTGATTTTGAATTTGCTTTTTGGGTTTTATTGCTGGAAGTTTCTGCTCATCTTTAACTTCTAAGCTGTCCCAGTTAGGTTGGGGACTTAACCCCTACTTACTTTCATTTTCCTCTGCTCACTGTCTCTTGGTAGCTTTTTGGTTCTGTTTTGTCACACTGAGCTAATATCAACTCCTATGGAAGCCTTTACCCAGGTGTGATAGAGTGATGAAGAACCACTTGCTGAATTTTTGCTCTGAATCTTCTAGATAAAGGAGATTTGACTATGTCAGTCAAAAAAGCCCAGTCCTTGAATTAGAAATGGTATCCTTCCAGTTGTTCATGAACAAATTGTTAGCACAGAATTCTTCATTAAATGCTGCCTCCTGCATGTCCCTTGTGTTCACACTCCTTGTGTAGCTGTCACTTGGTATCTGTGGGGTAGTGGTTCCAGGATGCCCTGCAGACACCACAATCCATAGATGCTCAAGTCCCTGATATAAAATGGCATAATACCGGGGCTGGGTTTGTGGCTCTGTGGTAGAACACTGGCCTAGCATGTGCAAGGTGCTGGGTTCAGTCCTCAGCACCACATAAAAATAAATAAATAAAATAAAGGTATTGTCCAACTACAACTAAAAAATAAAAATTTATTAAAAAATAAATAAAATGGCATAGTATTTGCATGTAACTTCCATGTACTTTAAATCATCTCTAGACTGTAATACTAATACAGATGCAGGTTTTGTTTTGTTTGGAGTATTTTCTATCTGTGGTGGTAGAATCTGAGGATGTGGAATTCTTGGATAAGGGAGGGCCACCTGTATTTGAGAACTCTTTGTATTACCCTGCACAGGTAGAGGGGTACTCTGGAGATCTCTGTTGATTTCTTTTATGTGTGATTAGTTGTTCCTGATGTTTGTACTCTCATACACTCAAAAGTACTTGGCACATACCTCTTTAGTATTTATTGTATCTTCTTGTAACAATTTATTTATCTCTTTGTCTACTAAGCTGTACCCCACCAATTCTGATCCAACTTGGACTTCTTTGGGGTATGGTTAAATTCTGACTCATTTTTTTAATACATTCTAAGAAAATAGGTACTTAAGAAGTAGGTATTGAATCAGTGTATTAAACTTTAGACAGCCCAACTCACGCATATTGCAAAGGAGAAAACTATGTCCAAGGCCACACTGCTAGGTCACATGGGATTGGAATCCATTTCTCTTCTCAAGTCTTTTGAGCCTTTCTAAAAGATTAATGTCAAAAACAACTAGTCCTGAACTTATTGTGTCCCCCAGAATTAGAAATAGTTGAATTCTTTGAAAATTTAGTTATGTCTTTTCGATTTCACCTGTTACCCTGTTTAAGGTGTGGTGATGGTTTGGACTTTTGTTTTCTTTAACTGTTGGGGAATGAGGACCTAGGTACAGGGAGGATGTGTTCTACTTGTAAAACTGGTAAGTTTGCTTTTTCCTTAATCTGTACCTTAAAGGCATCCTCCTCTCTTGAGTGCTAATGGAGCATGGTGGCGTGCTCTGGGAACAGAATGAAGGGTTCTGGATAATCTGTGGCCACCAGGCAGAGTAAGCAGAAAGCAGAATGTGCAGGGCACTTGTGGGTAGTTTGGGGGAGCTTGAGATCAGAAGAAAAACATTATAACCAGGTGCCAGAAGTTCACACAGATAGGTCATTTGTGACTGTTAGGGTTGGCTGGGAACAGTGAGTCACATTGGCAGGTTGACAGGGGATTGAAAAAGAACAAATTCTTAGTAATCGCTGGGAGAGCTCTTTTTTCATTGAAAACAGTGGATCTCAATAGGGGGCTATTTTGCCCAGAGAGGACGTTGGCAATATCTGGAGACATTTATGGTTGTCACAACTGGGGGAAGAGTGTTAATGGCATGAAATGGGATTGAGTCCAGAGATGCTGCTGAGCATCCTGGGATGCACAGGTCAGCCCTCACAATAGGTAGTTATCCAGCTCAAAGCCAGCAGCACCCAGCTGGAGAAACCCTGTTTTAGACCGTGAGTCTCCTGCAAAGTACCTTGGTGATTAGTTAAGTCATTGAAGAAATTGTTTTATATGTATACTTTACTTTGAATTCTATGGGAAAAGACAAAATTGGGTTTATTTCACCTTTTTCTTTTTAAAAAATGGAAGTAAAATACACATAACCAACCATTTAAAACTGAACAGGAGCTGGGTGAGGTGCTGCATGCCTATAATTCTAGCGACTTAGAAGGCTGAGGAAGGAGGATGGCAAGTTTGAAGCCAGCCTTGGCAACTTAGTGAGACCCTCAGCAACTTAGCCAGACCCTATATCAAAATAAAAAGAAAAAAGGGCTGGAGATATAGCTCAGTGGTAGAGCGCTTCTGGGTTCAATCCTTTGTACCAAAACCAAAACAAAGCAGAACTAATGACAATCACAACAAAAAAGTGAACAGTAGCTGGACACAGCAGCTATTCAGGAGAAAATCCTAACATTTTCTTCCTTTCTGTTTTTTTCTTCTTTCTTTTCTTCCTTCCTCACTCCTCCCCTCCCTCTCTCTTTTTTTTTTTTTTTAGAGAGAGGGGAGGGAGAGAGGGAGGGAGAGAGAGAGAGAGAGAGAGAATTTTAATATTTATTTTTAGTATTTGGCGGACACAACATCTTCGTTTGTATGTGGTGCTGAGGATCGAACCCGTGCCGAACGCATGCCAGGCGAGCGCACTACCTAGCTGCTTGAGACACATCCCCAGTCCCCCTCCCCTCTCTCTTTTCTTTCTTTTTAAGTTTTCATACTTCATGTTTATTGGGAAGCAATTAAAATGTTATATAAATAATGTAACAAAGAATAATTTGTTTTTCAGATCATATATTTTTATTTAAAAATCTCTACATGTTCTTATGCTTCTGAAAGTAGATCTTGACTTTACTTATTAGTACATCCTAGTGGAGAAACTCTAAAGGATCTAGATTCAAGTTTAGCAGCAGCTGGAGAGAAAAGAAAAGAATTATATTCTCTATGTCAGAATTCCTAGTTGACTAAGCACAAATCGGTAAAACAAAGTTGAGAACTTCGATCAATTTTTGTATGAATGAAAAATACGTATGCATGGTTATAGTTCAAAATTACAACTAAATATAATTTGCCCATAGTTGTACACTGAATTAATTAGTTATCATTATGGGTATCAGAGCTTCTGGTTTTTCCATTTTTCATTCATTTATTTAACAACCAGGTGCCAAGGTATTTTTTTTTCTATTTTTTATTGATATTAATTCTAGATTGGGAAGAGGGGTGAGAGGGAAAAGGAGGGGCAGAGGATTAGCACGGATGGTGGAATGGATGGACATCATCATACAAAGTACATGTATGAAGACTTGAATTGGGTATCAACATACTTTATATACAAACAGATATGAAAAATTGTGGTATATATATGTATTAAGAATTGTAATGCAAAAAAAAAACAAAGTACATGTATAAAGGCATGAATTGGTGTGAACATACTTTATATAGAGAGATACAAAAATTTGTGCTCTTTATGTGTAATAATAATTGTAATGCATTCTCTCTCTTTTCTTTCTCTCCCTCCCTCCCTCCCCTTCCTTCCTTCCTTCCTTCCCTCCTTCCCAGGGACTTGCTAGCAACATGCTTTACACTCAACTGCATCTCCAACCCTTTTTATTTTTTTAAAATTTGGGACAGTGTCTTGCTAAGTTGCCTATGCTGGCCTCAAACTTGTGATCCTTCTGCCTCAGCTTTCTGATCAATTGGGATTATAGGTGTATGCCACATGCCTATTTTTTCAAAGATAATATATTCCTTTGTGTCCTTTAAAAATTTTGTTTTTATTTTGGTTAAAATGTGTATGTGTGTGTTATAACATGAAACTTATCATTTTAGTATTTTACCTTTGATATAAACTGGTAAATCAACAAATATATTTTGAGCCTCTACTAATGAGGGTACTGTTGAAAGCACTGTGAAAATTATAAGGAGCAAAACAGGTATGGGTCCTGCTGTCGGGGCTTATAGTCTAGTGGAGAAAGCAGGCATTATTGAAGTCCCACTAATTTGTTTGAGTCCTGGAAGTAAATTTAGCTGAAAGTATAGAAGATGTAGTCCGTGTAGTAGGGGTTGACTCTTACAATTTCTTGTTTTTCATTTTCTTTGTTTTGAGTGTAGTTCCCTTCATATAAGTTCATAGTTTAGGGGAAAAAATAGGGGAAAAAATGAAAAGAAAGACAAGACCTAGAAATGAGGAGGAGGAAGGGCTAGTGTAATGGCATTTGTCCCTGTCCTAGTCATACTCCACTGGGAAAATCTCTGATTCACGTTTTTCTAGAAACTCCCTAGGTTGATTGTTTTGTTTTGTTTTTTTTGTTTTTGGTACTAAGGATTGAACCCAGTGACACTTTACCACTGAGCTACATCCCCAGTGGCCCCCGCCCCACTCTCTCCCTTTTTTGAGACAGGGTCTCACTACATTGCTTAGGGCCTCGCTCATTTGCTGAGGTTGGCCTTGAACTTGTGATCCTCCATCCTCAGCCTCCTGAGTCACTGGGATTACTGGCATGTGCCACCACGCCCACCCCCAGGTAGATTCTTAAAACATTCATTGTGATCTCTTTTTATCTTTTGAACCATATGGATGGGACAGTGGTATTTCCTTCCAGTTTATTTAAAAGGCAAACCAACATACCCTACTTCCCTTCCCTTATCTCCTGTAAGGCTCCTAGCCCACAAGAAAAAAGATGGTGGGTGCCCAGCAGCTCTAAAGTGCTCTGGCCCTGGAAGTTTCTCTGTGAAGTTCCTGAGGTGTGGGCTAGGCTGAGGTTGTACCCCACAGAGAAATGACAGTACCAATGAGCATGAAATTTCCTTGGGGGAGTGTAGGTAAAGATTTCCTGGAAGGGAGAAGGTTTGTGATGGTGCCTGTGAGGAAGGAGTGCAGCTGTGTTTTGTTTTTCCTTGTGGTTGGGGCCATGCTAGTTTCCTAGGGCCGCAGTAACAAATGACCACAAACTGGGTTGCTTATGACAACAGAAATTTCTCCATAGTTCTGGAAGCTGGAGGCCTGAAATCAAAGTATTGACAGGGCTATGCTACCTCGGAAGGCTCTAGGGAATTGTGTCTCTTCCACATTCTGGTTACTCCAGAAGTTCCTTGGCTTGTGGCTGTATCCCACGGATTTCTGCCTTGGCCTTTGCCTTCATGTGCCTTCTCCTTTTTTCTTTGCCTCTCCTCTTAGTGTCTATTTTCAGGATACTTGTTCTTGGGTTTAGGGCCTGCAGGGTAATATAGGATGATCTCATCTTGATATCCTTAATTATGTTTGCAAAGACCCTTTCTCCTAATAAGGTCACATTTAGGTGTTTCCGAGATTAGGACATGGACATGTCTTTTTGGGGTCCACCACTCAACCTTCTATAGTGGTGAAGGAGACAAGGTGCTGTAGAGAGTGACATGACTGAATCCCTCATCTGGGCCCCCTACATTGTTGCTGGTACCTTCCAGGAATCTCTTAGCTTGAAATGTTCCTTACACCTGCTGATCCTGTCCCCATGTCATTCCACTCTGTCTGCCTTCTATGAACCCTTCTTCTTCCTTCTCTCCATCCATGCCATAAGTTTCAGCCTATGTTCTTTCCAATACTTTGCTTTCCTTTGGTATTTTTCTCTCCCCATTATGGATAATACTTGAAACAGAAGTATGTATTTTAGTGATTTTCATGCTTATTCAATCAACTCTTGTTCCTTATCTTCTAAGCTGATTCAGCTGATGATAGAGCTTAAAAGAAAAACTGTTTCCTCTACTCAGCATTTCTGATTCCAAATGTGTGGGGTTCTTTCCACACCAAAAATCAATTCTCCAGCTCTCTAGATACAACTGGGATTCCTACAGTTAAGTCTAATTCTGACACTATCTGTAGTTAGCTACAGAGCCCACAGGTTAATGGCTCATTCCCCAAGAGTGCACCCACATCAGATGCCATTTGCAAATACTGGACTTCTGACCAACTTGACTGTAAATCAGGGTTTTCCATGACCCCTCTGGAGTGGCTTGTAGTGCTCAGGAAAACATCTTATTTTCATTTTCTGGTTTATTATAAAGGATGCAAATGAATAGCTAAATGAAGAAGTATGTGGGGCAAGGTAGGGAAAGGGCTTGGTGCTTCCTTGCCTCCATGTGCATACTACCCTCTCAGCACCTTCATGTATTAAACAACCTGGTAGCCCTCAGAGCTCAGCCTTTAGGGCTTAGAACTCAGAACTTTAGGGTTTTAATGGAGGTTTTATTGCATAGGCACGATTGGTTAGTGATTAGTTCAATTCCAACCCCTCCCTTCTTGGAGATTGAGGGTAGGGATAAGCATTTCAACCCTTTAATCATACCATTGATGCTCCCACCCTGAAGCTATTTGGAGATCCCTGCCACCAGCCATTTCTTTAACTCACCAAAGGACACTCTGGATATTTGAAGGGTTTTAAAAACTCTTTGTGCCTGGAACCAGTGACTAACACAGATACTATGACAAATATGCTCCTATGCAGTCACTCAGGAAATTACAAAGCATTTGAGAAGTTCTGTGTCAGGAACTGAGGACAGAAACCAAATGTGTATTTTTTTTTATTATGTCACAGTGCTGTAGCTTTCCTAACTCCTAGGTCCTTCATCATCACTCACATCATTTGGACTGTAATTTTAGGAAGTATTGGAATTGCACAAAACATGTACCTTCAAATGCTTCTGTATCATCTGCCTTGACAAGAGAACCTGTCTTAGAGTAGGGCAGTGGGCTGGGGATGGAGGTGACAGGCTACTTTTGCTGCTGGGTTTTCCAGTTCTCTCACAAATCTAAAAGCTCAAGCCATCATAAATAGTTAAATTACTTTGTCAAAATGCTGATCTCCTCTAAAGGACAGTATTACTTCTGAAGGTCTAGAAACCTGATGAACACGTTCCCAAATATCACTTTAACATTGATCAAAACATTGCCAATATGGAAAGTTAACATGGTAGTAGAGTGGCGAACACAGAGCCTTTGAAGTCCTTGACTGGCTTGGAGATCATCATTGAGTTCCTTTTTATAAATTAGATCTTCCACCTTGGTGTGAATATGCTAGCTCTTCATGTTTCCAAGGAAAAATTAGCTACTTAGACAACATTGAGACTGGGTAAAAACTGTACAGCACATAATTCAGGGTTGAATGGTAAAAGGTCCAGGGCCATTAAAGGAAACCATAGAAAGGACCTTTATCAAAAATACCAAATAAAATGAAAACACCCTTCTCTAGATAATGATTCAAAAATACATTTGTGGTCTTTCTGGTGAAGCTCCCAGAGTTAGCTAGCTGTGCCATCTTCATAAGAATAAGAGCTAACTTTTCATGTTTAAGTGCTAAGGGCATTTACCAGAATCATCTCATTGATTCTGGCAGCCATATGAGATGGATATTATTATTACCTCATTTTACTTTGAAGAGGTTAAGCAACTTGCCTAAGGCCACAGAGTTATCTTCCAGGAGGTGGAAGGACTATTGATCTTAAAAGTCCAAGTCTTTTTTTTTTTTTTTAAATATTGTTTAGTTTTCAATGGATCTTTATTTTATTTATTTATATGCGGTGCTGAGAATTGAACCCAGTGCCTCACACATGCTAGGCAAGCGCTCTACCACTGAGCCACAACCCCAGCCCAGTCAAGCCTTTTAAAAAAAATTGTGGTTAAAAAAAATTCATAATGCAGAATTTCCCATTTTGACCAGTTTAAATTATGTAGTTCTATAGAATTTAATAGATTCACATTCTTGTGCAGCCACCATCACCATTGATCTTCAGAACTTTTTCATTTTCCATAAATGAAACTCTGTATTCATTAAGCAGTAATTCTCCACATTCCTTTCCTCCAAACTTCTGGCAACCACCCTCCTACTTTTTGTCTTTATGAGTTTGACTGCTTATGTAAGTAGGATCATATAGTATTTCCTTTTTTGCTTAGCATATAGTCTTCAAGGTTCATTCACATTGTACCTTGTGTCAAAAATGTTCATCCTATTTAATGCTGAATAATATTCTGTTGTATATACAATATTTTGCTTATCTAGTCATCTCTTAATGGTTGCTCAGTTTGCTTTTACCTTTGGCTCTTGTGAATAATACTGCTGTGAAAATGGATGGACAAATAATCTGTTGAAGTCCTGCTTTCACTTCTTTGGAGTATATAGCCAGAAGTGCAATTGCTGGATTGTATGGTAATTCTATGTTCAATATTTTGAGGGATTGCTATACCATTTCCATAGCAGCTGCATCATTTTATATTCATATCAACTGTGCACTAGAGTTCCACTTACTCCACATTCTTACCAATATTTGTTATATTCTTTTTATAATAGCTATCTTTTGTGTGTAAAGTGTTATCTTAATTGTTGTTTAGATTTGCATTTCTTTAATGATGAGTGATGTTGAACATTTTTTACTATAGTATCTTTTCTTTGGAGAAATATCTTTTCAAGTCCTTTCGCCATTTTTCAAATAAGGTTCTTGGTTTTTTTTTTTTTGGTTATTGAGTTCTAGAAGTTATTTTTTTATGTTCTGGATATAATACTTTGTCAGATGTATGATTTATAAAATTTTCTCAATCAGTGGATTGCCTTTTCACTCTTCTGATCGTGTCTTTTGATGCCCAAAAGTTTCAAATTTTGCTGTGGTTTGCATTTATCTATTTTTCTGTGCTTTTGATATCAAATCCAAAAAATCATTACCAAAGTCAATGCTATGAAGCTCTTATATGTTTTTTCCTGAGGGTTTTATAGTTCTAGCTTTTGTGGGATTATAGGCATGTGCTACCATTCCTGGGCAAACTTAATTCCCACCTAATTTTTGTCTTCTGGTACTTCTTTGAGTTCTTGAGGAATTTAAGTTTATCTTTACTAATGTGTGTGTGTATTTTTTTAAATTTACCATTTAAAAAAATTTTTTGTAGTTGTGTATGGACAGCATACCTTTATTTTATTTGTATGTGGTGCTGAGGATTGAACCCAGTGCCTCACACATGCTAGGCAAGAGCTCTGCCACTGAGCTACAGCCCCAGCCCACTAATGTGGTTTTATAGTCCTCCATTTGCTGTTCTTTTTTTCCATTACTATTTAAATCAGCATTTTAAGTTTTAATTTCTATTACATCTTTCCAACTGAGAAACCCCTTTTTAAATAACTGTTTACTTAAATATTATAGTTATATTGACTTCTTGAATCATATTCTGCACATTATTTTGTGGAGTTTTGTAATCATCACCATAATCTCTTTGGAGATGAATTACAGAGATAATTGTGAATCTCTGACTTCTTCACATTCAAGTCAAGGAACAAGGGGGAATTTCATATTAACTGAGTTTGCATTGAGGCTGCCCTAGCCCTATCTTGTAACTCTGTTGGTGCGGCCTGCGTTCACTGCCAAAACATATTACTTCTCCATGGAAAACCTGCTGGGCTTTTTTGGTCCTATGCCATATTGGGTATATGTAGTAGAAATTCCTCAAAATTCTGATTTCCAGCTCAAATGCAGATTTTTTTTTCTATTTTTATGTTCCTTTAGTTTATTTTAAAAAGAACTGTGGGTAGGAGGCACCTGTCTTTGCCGTGGTTGCCCAAATGTCATCTAAGATAGTTTTCTTAATTAACTGCCTGGTGAGATTATCATCCTTTTCCTCATTCCTACTGTAAAGCACACAACCTCTCACAGCAAGCTGAGTGGTCATGGTTTATCTTTAATATGTCCATGCCCTTGAGGGTTCTAACCACTGGCCTGATTAATTGGGCTGGAGGCAAGAGAATTTCTCCCATATTACTTGATTCAGAGAGTAAATCAATAATAATAATAATAATAATAATAATAATAATAACAACAACAACAACAACAACAACAACAATAACAACAACAACAAAAGCAACAACAGCAACAACAATAATTACAAATGGGTTGGTTTAGTTTAAGTGTATCTGGAAGGCTTTGAAGATATATTCCCATCTTTTGATGGCTATATCTAATAGATTTTGTATCTTGATAGCTAGCAGTAGTCATTATCTGCATTTGATAAATTATTTTATTCATAAGTGCCATTTTGGGGGCTTGTGAGAGTGAGAGCTATCAGATAATCATAGGAAAGAAAGAAAAGGATAAAAAGTGTCATCAATAATCAGAGTGGAACCCTTCCTCCCCTGCTCCATACAGCCTTCCATCTTTCTGATGAATTTCCTGATACCTACCTGCTCCAGACTGTTTGTTATTCCTTGGATATGCCAGGTGTGCTTCTGCCTGCTCTGTTTTTGGGACAGTCTTCCTCCAAATAACCCCATGGTATGCTTCCTCTCCTCCTCCTCCAGGATTTTGTTCAGATGTTACCTTCCCAGGGAGTCCTTTTCTAACCATTGATTTAAAATGATTAATCCTCTGCGCCCACATACATATTCCCTATTGCCCTTCTTGTTTTATTTTTCTATATAGCACTTATCATAATCTAACCTATATTTAAATTTATGTATATCCTTTATGGGCTGTCTTCCCAGCTTGCTGCAAGCTCCACCAGGGCAGGGACTTTTGTCAGTTTTGTTTACTGCCATATCCCTAGCACCTAGAAAAGCACTTGGCATGTAGTAGTTACTCAGTAAGCATTTGTTTAATGTTCAGTGATCAGGGGTTTCTGGTGTCATTGAGTAGCATCAGGAACACAAATAATGCATGTCTATTCTAGGTCACTGAGTCTTAAAGTATTTTAAGTGACCTGTATAATTTTAGGATTCATGCATTAATTTGATAATTTTCCACTATGTATCCTCAGTGAGCCAGGTACTGAGGTACCAGGCTGTAAGTCCTTCCAGAGCATAGTTATCTTTGAGTCTTCAGAACTAACAAAGTTCTGTCTTAAGAAGACAAAAGTGGATAATATACATTCCTATTTTCATATAGAACATAGTAAAATAGTTAAGACATGAATCCATAAGAATTTTGTGATTGGGTGCTATAAAAGGATTATATAGAAGGGTAAAACCATTTGCTTTCGGAAGGTGTACGTCAGGAAATAATTTTTTATAAATATGGCATTTGAGGGCTGGGGATATAACTCAGTTGGTAGAGTACTTGCCTCGCATGCATAAGGCCATGGGTTCAATCTCCAGCACCACCAAAAAAAGTGTGTGTATGTGTGTGTGTGTATAAATATAAATATATATGTATATGTGTGTGTGAATATATGTATATAATATATATATATATATATATATATATATATATATATATATATATATATATATATATATATATATATATAATCTCCTTTGAGCTAAGGCTTAAAAAGATGTTTTTTTTTTTTTTTTTTTTTGAGTGGACAAGCAGCAGAGAATGCAATAGGCATAGGGACAACACAGGACACACTAGCTGGAAGTGCAATGAGTTGTCTTGTGAGGCTGGAGTCCTGAGTTCATGGGATGGGGATGGGAGGTGGGCTGGAACATGTCTGTGTTCACAAAGAATTCAGTACAGTGGATGTGGGGGCAAGGTATGAGAGGAGGAGGGGTGTATTTGTGGTGCTAGACAGTTTTGTATCTTTTTTTTTTTTTTCCATTCTGGGGATTGAACTCTGAGCTCCAACCCCAGTCCAGTTCTGTATCTTGATTGTGGTACTGGTTGCAGGAAACTATACACACATACTTTTGCATGGACCTCTACCTATACATATATACTATAAAACTAGTGATTGTGCCAATGCTAGTTCTCTAGTTTGGTACTGTACTGTAGCTGTATTAGAGGTTACAGTTGAGGCAAACTGGAGGTACATTTGCTCTCTCTACTGGTTTTACAAATTCCTTGTAAATCAATAGTGAATTAAAAATAGTAAGTTAGGGGAGAAAAAGCACAAAAAGGAAAACTTCATGAAGGAGAAGCTGGAGCAGAGAGAATGGTTAGTTTTCACTTACTTAAAATATCTCATTGTTGGCCTGGGGTTGTAGCTCAGTGGTAGAGCGCTTGCCTTGCATGCGTGAGGCCCTGGGTTCGGTCCAAGCACCACATAAAAATAAACAAATAGAGATATTGTATTTAAAAAATAAAATATATCATTGTGAAATATTATATTCTGATAAGCATACTTGGGAAGTTACAAAACATGGTGTCTACTTTTGAGGAATTTGTTATAGAGGAGATAGACATTTTAATATTGATCATTCTATGTGCTATTTTTTTTTAAACTAGTAAAATAGGTACAAAGCAGTCCAAGAGCAAGGAAAAGAGGGGGACTACGTGGTGGGGTTGGGGAGACTTCTTAAGGACACCATAACAGAGCTGACTCTTAGGGAAGAGTGGGTGTTTGTGTGCTATACAAACTGGGTTCTATAAAAGTCCAGGTAAAAGATAAAGCTTGAAATTAGTGGTAGTGGGAATTAAGAGTAGGGAATGGATTCAAGACCATTTTGGGTTAGGATTATTATAAATTGTTGAAGTACTATGTGTTTAGACTGAATGACTAAGCTTTTGAACTTGACTGAATGTGTGGTGGCTCTATTAGCTAAAATTTAGAAAAAATGGAGAGAAAGGTTTAGCCAGAATATGTTCAGCTTGAGGTATCTGAAGGAGCCCATGTGGAGAGTTTGGTAAGCAGTTAAGAGTGTGGAGTTGGAGCTTAGGAGAAGCAGAGCTTAGCTGACATATTGACTTAAGCTGCCTCCACCTTGGAGCCTCCTCACTTCTGTAGTCATCCATACTATGTTTTTTAAGTCTTTCTTCTCAAAATGGAGTGAAATCCTACTCCTGGTTCAGTTCCCGTGCCCTCATTGTCTGTTTCCCAGTATGGTGGTCCAAACCTTGCTAGTGTGTGAATTTTGTCCACTATTACTGTTATGGGACAAGAAGAGGAGAGGGTGAGTCAGCAACCTGCATTTGAGGTGAGGAACCCTGGAGAAGGGGAGGAGCATTTGGAGAGAAGGACTGCAAAAGCAATGAGGCTAGAAGAAGCTCCCTTGTGCAGCCATAGCAGAGCTGACACACCAGAATGAGCCAGGACCAAGAGAAGAAATAGGCCACGCTCTTAACTGTAGAGGTTCGTGACAACTCAAAAGATTCACTCTGAGGGCACCCAGTGCTCCATCTCATATGTAGTGCTGACAGTGGTTGGTACCTTGCCAGACTATTAATTTTTAATATTTGATTCTTTGGTGAGGTCACTGGGCATTGAAATGCATCAAAGGCAGCTTTTGTTTTGATGAAGTTGGTCAAAATAATACTGGAGAGTCAAGTTACTGTAACCTTGAGCTCTGGTTGTTCTGAAGGGATGAGATCAGACTCTCTTAACTTTCCCCGTTTCAGAAGGATTGTTGCCTTTGCAGGGTGTGTTATTTGGAACTAGAAATGAATATTCTTCCTGTTGGATTCTGTGCCCTTTATTATTGGAAAATTCCATGTTTTCTGGCCCCAAATAGGAAACAGTCTTCTTGAATGAGGTTCCCGATTCTGTCCATGATTTGTCTAATGTTGTCTATTGTCTGAAAACCTACAGACACTCCTGAAAGGTCAGAGAATTCATACATAGCATATACTAAATCAGGTGCTTTTGACCCTGTGTGGAGTCCCCAAAGGAATTGATGATAGTGATGATTTTGGTTTGGGTTCTCTCTAATTCTTTGATTTCCTAATTTTTAAATTTTTATACCTAAATGTTCTCTCTTTTCTAATCATTTTTTAAATCCTTCTATTTTCTACACAAAGCTAGATAGCTGAAGATGGACAGTGTGTTTGTGTTGCGAGAATCTAATGGACTTTTCTCTCTTCTCTATTTTGCTTGCTAGCTCACTATTTACATATATTTTTAAATTTATTTTTGTTTTGTTTTGTTTTGGTGCTTGGAATTGAACCCAGAGCCTTGTGCATGGTAAGCATGGCTCTACTGAGTTACACACCCCAGCCTATCTACCATAAATATACTTCTGCAAATTATAAAGATTTCATATTGTCATAAGCTGTTTAAGGAAAGCTTTTTGTTCTACCCACTTTGGCCTTACTTGAAAAATTTTATAATAATCATAATTAGTTTTACAATCAGAAAAACTACAAATGTTTCCACTGGAAAAACAAATATTTAAAAATCAAGAAAAGTTTCATACATGTAAAATGCCTCTTTATAGATTTGTAAGTTTTTTTTGATATCCATAACTGGCAATTGATTGATGGATTGATTTAGTAACAGGGGTTCTTAATCACTAAGCCACATTTCCAGCCCATTTTTATATTTTATTAAGAGACAGGGTCTCACTGAGTTGCTGAGACCCTCATAATTGCTGAGGCTGGCTTTGAACTTACAATCCTCCTGACTCAGGCCCTCAAGCTGCTGGATAACAGGCGTGCACCATCTTGCAGGGTTGGTGACTTATTTTAATGTACTTCTTGATATTCACCCATCCATGCATCATTCATCTTTACTTTTCTGAATGAACTTGATTTTGCCATGGATGGTCTATTATGATTTTAATATAGTGCTAGATTCACTTTGCTGAATTTTATTGAGTATTTTATTGAGTATCTCTGCATCTTTATTTGTTAATTTTAATAATCTGCAGTTTTCTTTTTTCCTTTATTTAATGCTGGGGTTTTGGTATTAAGATTGTTTTTATTTGCTTGCTAAAATACATGAAAAAGCCTTTCATGTTTTTCTGTTTTTTAAAAATTTTAAATAATAAATATCACTTTGTTTTGGAGCTTAGTTTGTACAAGGCACTGTGTTTAGAAGTCAGCTCTGCACATCTGCAGCATCTTGGCTTATACATTTCCTCCTCACAGCCCACCTCAAGGAGGAAGGCCAGCCTTGGGACCCTGAGTCTTGAGATCTCGAGGTTGGTCTTCAACTCATCTTGTCTTTTTTTTTTTTTTAAATTTCCCTTTTTATTTTGAAATAATTTCAGAACAGTTAAAAATATTATTTAAACATTGAATATTATAAATATATAGGGTTTTATATGCCAAGTAAAATTTTTTGAAAAAGAAATACAAAAAATTCCATATACTCTTTACCCCAATTTACAATGTCTAATTATTTTGCTACATTTGCTTGACCACTGATATATAGTCACATATTTTTTTCAAAACCATTTGAAAATAAATTATAGTATTCATTTATTCCTGAATATTTCTGTGTGTGTTTCCTAAAAACACATTAATAAAAGAGTACAGTTGTTAAAATAAGGAAATTACCTTTGATTGTTTTCTAGTCTAATTATTTTAATTTTACCACTTGTCTCATTAATGCCCTTTATATCAAAAGAAAAACATTTTCCCCCAGTCCAGGATCTAATCCAGGATCAAACATTGTATTTAGTTGTCATGTCTCTTAAATCTCCTTTAATCTGGAACAGCTCCTTAATCTTGCTTTGTCTTTCGTGACCTTGACATTTTTATAGAGTACAGACCCATTTTTTTTTTAATATATACAATGTCCCTGAATTTGAGGGAGTCTTTTTCCTTAGGATATATGTCTTTGGCTGGAATACCATTTTATGAAGAGGCACAAGATGTCTTTTTGTCCCATTCCTTATGACTAACTGTAATCACTTGGTTAAGTGGCTTCTGCCCAGCTTCTCCACAATAAAGTTACTATTTTTTACTTTGTAATAAATGACTGTTTTGTTGGGTGATATTTGAGACTGTATAAATATCGTGTTCCTCAACAAACTTTCACTCACTAATGTTAGCATTTGTCATGTCTTTTGAGGCCATAAACTAGGATCCTCAAAGTAAATATAGACTATACCCCTTGGAGCTTAAAATGAAGTCAAGAGAAAGTGAGCCATTCTGTCTATTAGATTTTATACATATAATATATATGTGTGGGGCTGGGGATGTGGCTCAAGCGGTAGTGTGCTCACCTGGCATGCGCGGGGCACTGGGTTTGATCCTCAGCACCACATAAAAATAAAAAAATAAAGATGTGTCCACCTAAAACTAAAAAATAAATATGAAAAAATTCTCTCTCAAAAGAAAAAAAAAAGTGTGCCACATTAGATTGGATAGAGAGAAAGGATGGGAGAGGAGGGGAGGAGTAGGGAGGATAGGAAGGGCAGCAGAATAGAATAGACAATATGATTGAAGTATGTACATTCTATGTATGTATTATATATCAAAATGCATTCTACTGTCATGTATGACTAAAAAAAAAATTTAAAAAATTCTCTCTCAAAAAAAATTTATGTGTGTGTGTGTGTGTGTGTGTTTGTGTGTGTGTGTGTGTGTGTGTTTGTTTGTGTGTGTGTGTGTGTGTGTGTATTTTGTTTGGTAACCCAATCACTGCCTATGTGATTTGGGTTTTGTTTTTGCATATGTTAATTTAACTTTAGCCACAATTTTGACTCTTAATGATTGGTTGTAAACTATAAATATTTAGGCTCCTGGTTTGGTCACCAGAGCCCAAGATGGATTTAACCAGTTTATCTGGGTCACAAGAACCCATTGGGTTCTGCTCTGTTCTGTCTCTGCCTCTTTTATGTCTTTGCCTCTTAGATGCTGTCATAGGAGTCAGGAGTAAGCTGCCTCTGTGTTGAATCACTTGCGAGCATGCATTGCTTCTGGCCATCAGGCACATCTCACCAGATAGCTTTCTACTGAGCCTAGTTGCGTATCTTGTGCTGTGCCAAGGCTGCTGCTGTGTGAGTCACAGAAGCTAGCTTTTAATATGTTGAGAATCCACAGCTATGGAATAGGGAATAATAAGAAGAAATCTAAAAAATACCAAATGGTATATAATTAGTTGCCAGTTTTTATAATTAGATGCTATAGAAGTTAAAGAAGGGAGAGATGAGTGAGGAATAATCAAGGAAATTTTTGAAAGTAAATAAGGCTTGAATGATAGGTTGGTAGGGATGTCATGAGAACTCAGGTGACTGTGCAGGTTCCATATGAGGAGAGGAGTCTATTATTCTAGCATGAGGCTCAGGAAATGAGGTTGAATGGTGGAACTACCATTTGGACCACTTCTATCATCAGGAAAATAGGTAAGCCATGTGCTGGCTGTCTCTGTACTAATTTTTAGGTATTCATAGCAGATATGTCTCTGCTTCTAGTCCCTGGTTACAAGGTCTTCCAGCTTTGTAGTTGAACTAGAGGTTGGATGGCTTATTGAAACAAAGGAAGTTGATCTCTTTAGGTCAATACTGGTAAAGGGAAGCTGTTTGCTTTCACCCAATCTTCTACCTCCTTATTTAACAGGTTACCCAGACCATCTTTAGAGCACAGTTTCTCAGTATTTTTGAGTTGCTAGCCTAACGAGGGTTTTTTGGGAAAAACTGGTGACTTCTGTTCAGGAGACATTAGTGAGGTGAGGTGCTATTGTAAGTAAACATGGTAATGCCCCACATCTTCAGTTGTCATACTGTTGTTAGTGGATATGCTGAAATGTGGCTTTTCCACTATGGTTGCACTATTGTTAAGTATAAAGTACTGAACTCGGAATAATTTATTTTGAAATATATTCATGTAAATAAACACATGAACAAATTCAAGGATATGTCTCACCCTGAAAGTTTGAATAAAGTTTCTTGATTGCCTGAAAATGGTTCGGCGGAACAGCTCTTATGCTTAGGAATTACACACAGCCTGCAGGTTCCTCCTGCTTGAATAAGAGCCCTTCCTGGAGCTCCCTGAGTGTCCATAGGTGTGGACATATGTGTGATGAGGTGGGGACAATCGAATGGCTGGGCTAACATGTAGTTTTGAACTTAGAAATGTACCTTTTCCACCTCTCCTCCCAAAGAAAAATCTCTCACAAGAGTGCATTTTAACCTGTACCTTAGGAGAGACCTGGGCTCTTTCTCAGTCTTTTATTCTTTTTTTTTTTTTGTAAATGAGTTCTTATACTTTGGGTTTACTACTAAATAAAAGCAATACCTTTAAATGAAGGAAGACACCATCCTAATAGTAGTGAAAAATGACAATAGCCACTGAGGTAAAAGACATGTAGGAGCCGGCAGAGGAGTTAAAAGCCTTATAGTCTGGAGCTACTTAAAGGGTGAGGGAAGTAAATTACACACTCTACTAACTTTCTGAGAGTAACTCAGTGTTGAGTAGAAAAAAAAGAATTAATATTTGTAATGATTTCTCCAGTTAGCAATAAAAGGTAGAATATTAAGATGTAAATAATAGGTTTATCTTGAAAACTACTGCAACTAATTTACATTAATTGTAAATATTTAGAAACACAGAAGGAAAAAGTATAAAAACTAGCCCATATCCTGTCACCTAAAGATTTAACTACTTTTACCATATTAGACATTAGCCCTCCAGCCTTTTTTATGTATGCATATACATATGTAACATTTACATATCACATAAAATACATATTATATGTTATATGTATTTTGTGTTTTTATTAGTGCATTATAATTATACATTATAATTGTATAATGTATAATTGGGACGTATGCACATAACGTAATTTGCTCCAGTTTTTTCCTCAGTTCTTCCCCTTTTTCTCTCCTCTCTTTTCCCTGTTCCCTTTTCTACTTTTCTGGTCTTCCTTTTATTTATTTAAATATATATATATATATATTTTTTTTTCCATTGGTACATATAATACCTAGTTATACTAAATTTTGTGTTTGAGAACTTGAAGCCTGCTTTTTTAAAAAAAATTGTTTTTTAGTTGTAGTTGGACACAATACCTTTATTTTATTTATTTATTTTTATGTGGTGCTGAGTATCGAACCCAGGACCTTGTTCATACTAGGCAAGCACTCTACTGCTAAGCTACAACCCTAGCCCCAAACCTGGTTTTTTCTTATAAAAATTTTGTTTTGGAAAAATTTTGTGATAAAAATGCATAATAAAAAATACCCTCTTAACCATTTTAAGGTATATCATACTAACTATTTTCACATTGTGAGGCTTGCTTTTTTAACTCAGTAATATATTGCGAACATTTTCCTAAATCATTGAATACAGATTAGATGTTCATTTTTAGTCAATTTCCTGTTGTTAGATATTTAGGTTCCCAAGTTTGATTATTAACACTACATAAAGCATCTTTAAATGTACATACTTCTACTTTCACCAGGATAGAGACCCAGAAGAATTGTTGGATCCATGGACATATGTTGTCAAATTGCACTTTTGCCACCATATTTAGGTGCCCATTTCTTTGCATTCCAGGCAGTTTTCAGTGTTATAACTCTTTTAAGTTAGTGTTTACGTAATTTATTGTTTAATGAAAACATACAGAGTAAGAAAAACTAAAGCCAGTGATAAAATACACTTTAGGGAATTTTTATAGAGTATTCTGTATTCCCTGTGGTAGAAGAGGTGGGTTTTTCCCCAGTACAGTGTTTTTTTTTTTTCTTTTTTTAATTAGTTGTTCAAGACAATACAATGATCTTGACATATCATACATTTGATTCAAATAGGGTATGAATTCTCATTTTTCCACGTGTACAGATTGCAGGATCACATTGGTTATACATCCATGTGTATACATACAGCAATCCTAGTGTCAGTTGTATTCTACTGCCCTCCCTATCCCCCCTCCCCTCCCCTCCCATCACTATTTTCTACCCATTCTATGGTGACACTTCTCTCTCTCTTTTTTTTCTTCCCTTCCCCCTCACACCATCGTATATGTATTTTGTGAACCCATGAGGGTCTCCTTCCGTCTTCCATGCAATTCCTCTTCTCCCTCCCTTTCCCGCCCTCCTCTCTTCCTTGTTTCGTGGTAATCTTCTTCTCATGCTCTTCCTTCCTACTCTGTTTTGAGTCACCTCCCTTATATCAAAGAAGACATTCTGCATTTGTTTTTTAGGGATTGGCTAACTTCGCTTGGCATAATTTGCTCTAGTGCCATCTATTTCCCTGCAAATGCCTTGATTTTGTTATTTTTTAATGCTGAGTAATATTCCATTGTGTATAAATGCCACATTTTTTAAATCCATTCATCTGTTGAAGGGCATCTGGGTTGGTTTCACAGTCTAGCTATTGTGAATTGTGCTGCTATGAACATTGATGTAGCTGTGTCCCTGTAGTATGCTCTTTTTAGGTCTTTTGGGTATAGTCCTAGAAGGGGAATAGCTGGGTCAAATGGTGGTTCCATTCCCAGCTTTCCAAGGAATCTCCATACTGCCCTCCAATTTGGTTGCACCAGTTTGCAGTCCCACCAGCAATGTACAAGTATACCTTTTTCCCCACATCCTTGCCAGCACTTGTTATTGTTTGATTGCATAATGGCTGCCTTTCTTACTGGAGTGAGATGGTATCTTAGAGTGTTTTTAATTTGCATTTCTCTGATAGCTAGAGATGGTGAGCATTTTTTGTGTGTACTAGTTGATTGATTGTATATCCTCCTCTGTGAAGTGCCTGTTTAGGTCGTTGACCCATTTATTGATTGGGTTATTTTTTGTTGTTGTTGTTGTTTAACTTTTTGAGTTCTTTGTATACTCTGGAGATTAGCGCTCTATCTGAAGGGTGAGGGGTAAAAATTTGTTTCCAGAATGTAGGCTCCCTATTTACCTCACTTATTATTTCTCTTGCTGAGAAAAAACTTTTTAGTTTAAATATGTCCCATTTGTTGATTCTTGATTTTAACTCTTGGGCTGTAGGTGTCCTATTAAGGAATTTGGAGCCCGATCCCACGAGATGGAGATTAGGGCCAACTTTTTCTTCTATTAGATCAGAGTCTCTGGTTTGATTCCTAGCTCCTTGATCCATTTTGAGTTAACTTTTGTCCATGGTGAAAGAAAGGGATTCAATTTCATTTTGTTGCATATGGATTTCCAATTTTCCCAGCACCATTTGTTGAAGATGCTATCCTTTCTCCATTGCATGCTTTTAGCACCTTTGTCTAATATAAGGTAGTTGTAATTTTGTGTGTGTGTGTGTGGTGCTAGGGATCAAACCCAGAGCCTTGCACATGCCAGGCAAGTACTTTACCACTGAGCTACATTCCCAACCCCTTCCAGAATAGTATTTTTAAAATTTGAAATTTAAATGCCTTTTTAGAAAAGACATGTATCCTCTAACATGCCTGAATCTCCACAACTCCTGGTTGTCTTATATCTCATATATTCAGATTTAAATATTTTATTTTGCCTACATGATTCTGATGGACATTAGAGTTTGTAACCCCTAACTTACAGTGTATCTGGAGTTTGTTTTGCTATTTGGGTGATACAAGGAATTGACATGAAGTTTTCCCCTAAATGATTATTTAATAGTCATGACAGTTTTTGTTGGATAATTCCTACATATTTTAACTTCATACGTGTTCTTGAGATCTTTGCATTTTTCTCTGTTCTTATAACAGTAACATTTTTCATTTTGTATTTAAACAATATTTTTTAAATACAAAATTTTTAAATATTTTAATGTCTGATGGGTCCAGCTTTCCCTGTATACCCTTATTCTCCCCCTACCCTGGCCCATCTTGACTATTTCTATATTCTAGTGCATCTTTGTTTTTCTTAGATGACATTTATAAAAATTTCATCCCATTGAAATTTTAGCAGCTCACTATTTTTCTTTTTCATTTATTTCAAAATACTTTCTAATCACACACCAGCTTTTTTTTTTTTTCGCCTCCAGAAAGGCAGGTCTTACTGTGTTACCCAGGATGGTCTTGAACTCCTGGCTCAAATGATCCTTCTGTTTCAGTCTTCTAAGTATTTAGGACTACAGCTACGTACCACCAGGCCTGGCTCTAATTGCTCTTTTTATTTTATTCTTGACACTGGTATTTAGAAGTATTTTACTTAGTTTTCAAATATTTGAGCATTTCCCCTGAGTTCTTTCTATTATTCATTTCTAATTTCATTCCATTAAGATCATTATATTTATATAATATGCTCTGTAGGAGTTAAATCTTTTAAAATTCATTGAGGATTGTTTTATGGCCTAGAATGTGGTATATCTTGATCTTCTGTGGGCATTTGAAAAGAAAATATATTTTTCGGGGCTGGGATTGTGGCTCAGTGGTAGAGTGCTCGCCTAGCATGGGCGGGACCCGGGTTCAATCATCAGCACCACATAAAAATAAAGGCATTGTGTTGTGTCCATCTATACCTAAAAAATAAATTTTAAAAAAAGAATATATATTTTTCTTTTAAGTGGAGTGTCTGCAAATGTCAGTTGTATCAAGTTGGTTTATAATATTTGTTGAGGTCGTCTATTATTTATTTTCTGTTTATTCTGTCAGTTTTAGAGACAGGCATTGAAATCTCCAACAACTGTTGGAGATTTGCCTACTTTTTGTAGTTCTTTTGGTTTTGCTTTGTTTATTTGGAAGCTTTGTTACTATGTTCATAGGATTATTATGTCCTCTTGATGCAGTGACTCCTTTATTATTATAAAATGACCTTGTAATAGTCTTTGTAGCATATAGTTGGTCTTTGTTTTTCTTTCAGTCAGATAATCTCCACATTGGAGTTGGGATGTTTAATATGTACTCATTTTTTCTCTCTGGTTGTTTTTTTTGCAGCATTACATTTCTGAGATTCATCCATGTTGGTTGTGTCAGAGCGAAGGCAGTTTAATTCTTTCTTATTGCTGAGTGGTATCCCATTGTATAGATACTCCAAAATTTTTTATCCATTCATTCTTTGAAGGGCAATTGAATTTTTCCCATTTTGGCTATTAATATTCTTTTGCAGGTATTTGTGTGGGCTTTATTTTTATTTCTTTAGGAGTGAAATTGCTGGCTCAAATGTTAAGAGTATGTTTAGCTTTGGAAAAATAGTTTCTTATAAAATTGTACCATTTTATATCCCTGCCGTTGGTGTGTGAAAAGTTTTTGTTGTTCTGTATTCTTGACAAACTGTTGGACTGTCAGCCTTTTTAATTTTAGAAAACTATAGATTTTTGTGTGTTGATTTTATAACTACCTTTCTTCACTCTTGTTAGTTATTTTTAGCTGATTGTCTTGGGTTTTCTAAGCAGACAGTTATATCATTTGTAAGTAATAAAAATATGGCCTGAACATTTTCAGTAGTTTTCTTATTTTAAATGTTTTCTGACTGAATTTCATTAACTTAAACTTCTCAAATAGGTTTAATATATTTGGAAAAAAATTAACCAAAATAATTAAAATCAAAAAATGTTGGGGCTAGTGTTGTGGCTCAGTGGAAGTATGCTTGCCTAGCATGCATGAGGTACTGGGTTCGATCCTCAGCACCACATAAAAATAAATAAATAAAATAAAGGTATTGTGACCATCTACAACTAAAAAACGTTTCTCAAAAATGTTGACCTTCTTTGAAAGGGTCAACTGAAAAACAAAACAAACAAAAGGCACAAAACAAAACCATTTTCAGTGATGTACTGTGAATGATATTACTGTTAGTAAGTGGCTAAATGTTCATTATGAATCAAATGGTGCTCGAGTTTATTTATTCACAATTTTCATTGTAAACACAGTAAACACTCTTGTTTTTCATACACACCACTTCATGAATCTAGTGATTCAACTATCAAGACAGGATACATAGAATAGGCTGTCCATGATTAAATGTAAACTTCTTTAGAAGTTTTTTGTTTTTGTTTTTTAATTCTTTTTAGATTACATAGCAGTAGAGTGTATTTTGACATATTATACAAACATGGAATGGTCATGTATTCATGAATGAACATAGGAAAGTTATGTCTGATTTATTCTACTGTCTTTCCCATTTCCATCCTCCCTCCCTTCCCTTCATTCCCCTTTGTTTAATCCATTGAACTTCTATTCTTTACTTCTACCCTTATTGTATGTTAGCATCCACATTAATATAAACTTCTGAGGCTAAGAAAATTCCTCCTAGTCTGTCTCCACAAAGTGCCTACAGTCCTTAAAAACACTTTAATACACGTCTTTATTGTAAAAATTCTATGATGGATTCTTTTAAAAGGCATATGTTCAGTTTTTGTAAATAGTTAATCTATGCTTGTCACAGCCTTTGTCAACATTTCTGATTTAACAGGTATAACTTTGTTAGCCTGGGATGTATGCATGATCAGTGCCTAGAGCACGGTTTTCCACCCCTGACACTACTGATGTGTCAGGCTAGAAAATTCTTTGTTGTGGAGGGCTGTCCTGTGCATTATAGGATGTTAGCATCCTTGGCCTGTACTCCCTTGATGCTCCTTGTCTCCCCAGTTGTGACAACCAGAAACGTCTTCAGATATTGCAGATGTCTTTCAGGGGCAAAACTGGAGAAGCAGTGATATGCTAGATCTTGAGGTGGGGTTTAGGTACTGCCTAGTAAGAACATTGGCAAGTCAGGAGACTAGTTCGTTATCTGAGTGCGATACTGTTGTAGACTATTTTTTGAAAATTGTATTCTAGATAGGAGAAACTGGGATTTTGGAGTGATAGTCTTTCTTTTGTTGCAGTCTGTGGATTTCTTAGGTCTCTTGGTTCCTCTCCCTTTCTTCCCTGTCTTCTTTCATTGACTACTCTGTGGAGCAGAAGAACCAGGAGAGGGTAACTGGCAGTTATTAATAAAAATGTTAGGAAAATTGTCAGCAGGTCCCTTGGTGACATTTTTGCCCCAACTTTCCAATTTAAGTTTCATTAGATGGTCTGTGGTCTTTGTGGTTTAAAATATAAAATCAACTGTGACTCCCTTGGCTCCAAAATGAAGTGATTTATAAGTCATTTATAGAGACTTCCTTCTGAAACATAGTCTTATTTCTCCTGCCTTGGGTCATCTGGTTGTAGGAATAATACTTACATACCTTGGGGACCACAGTAAATCTCTAAGGTGAAATCAAAGTGGTGTTGTGAATGACCAGCAGATCTTCCTGGTTTTGACTGATTTCCACTTGTTTAAGTTGGTAATGTAGGGTACTAACAGGCCTCCTCCTCCTTCTTTTTTTTTTTTTTTTTTTTGCTGCTTTTGAATTGAGGCCTGTATCCATTTTAGGCCTTAAATCTGTGTATTTTCCAAGTTACTCAAATTAATAATGTTAACTCCTTAAATATATATGTTATAACTATAGTTTAAGTACATGTGCCTTAAAATCTAGACATACAAAATGTTTTTGCCTTTTAAAGTCTTACCAATCCTTCAGAAGCCGTCTGAAATCTGTTCCCCCAAAACTGCTTTCCCTACCAATTTCCACTGATATTCATCTTTTCATAGCGGCATTAAATGTAGAATCGTATAGTTTTCTCTTTGTTTTATGTCCTAGCTCTCTAAAACATGATGTTTGAGGGAGGTGAGAGTAGAGATTGGAGGGAACACCATATTTTTAAGCTACCTTAAATTTCTTTATGTTTTATCTCATTTCATCTGTCAACTTCCAAATTATCAGGATAGATATTATGATTTCCGTCTTACAACTGTGAAAATGGAGCTTTAGAGAAGTTGAGACTTTTCCAGTTAGTAAGTGGTTAAGCCAAGGATAGAACCAATTAGGTAGTGGGATTCCTAACTAGAGAAATTATGCAAACCTAAAAACGGTTCTTGAGTTGCCCCAGTATCTGTTATGTGCAGAATCTTAGAGTTGCCAGTTGAGTATTGAGACATCTAAGCCTGCTATATTAAGTAGGCTGTGTACAAGGTTAGTGGGGATGGGGTGTGCTGAATCACTCCTGCCCTGGCGCTGTCCTCCAAAAAGGACGGGCGCTGCAGAGTGGCTGTCTGGGGGTTGGGGAGCAGGCTGATCATATACTTGCAATGTGTGCTGTCTCCCGTTCTCAAACACTGTTGTTGCCCAAAGTCCCTAGTGTCCTCTGCTTTAATCCTTAGCAGCTCTGCTGCTGCTGATAGAGCTGTGATAATACCAGCTAAAACTGGGTGTTTCCGGAGCAGGTCCCAGTCCACCTCTTTACCTTTGTGATACGTGCTGAAGTGACCAGGAAATTAATGTGCCTTCTCCAGCATGGAGACAGCAGAGAATGACATGGTGTACTTGGCTGGTGTGAGAGGACGGAGCCATGTTTTTAGCTCAGGTCATCGAAAAGGAGGTGAAGCTCCCAGTTTGTCCTCATGTCTGCTTCCTATTGTCCCTTGTTCACACATTGAATAGAGCCACACAGAATTCTTTTGACCTGTTCACTGGCCTTGCAGAGCTAGCTTCTGTAGGTTATTTTAGAAGAACCAGTTGGACCGTGTTTTCTTTTTATCATTTTGCTTGGCTAAAGAGATTTTTATCTCTTTATGGAAATTTCCTTGAAAAAAAAACCTAACTGCTGCGACTTCCCTGTGCTTGAACTATTTAGTCCAAGTGCTCTTTTCTGTACCTGAATGCTTATGGGAGGTCTGCCTCAGGATCACTCTTTACTTCTGGGGCACTTACCTCAACCTCTCAAAACTCCTTTCTAGTGTTGCATCGATTCTGTTCACAGATCTGGGGTCTCCTTTCCTGCTGATTAAAAAAAAAATAAAAAAAAATATATAGTTGTAGTTGGATATAATACCTTTATTTTATGTATTTGTTTTTATGTGGTGCTGAGGATCAAACCCAGTGCCTCATATGTGCTAGGCAAGTGCTCTACTGCTGAGCCACAACCCCAGCCCCTCTTCCTAGGTCTTGTCAGTGTTTAACCACTACCCAGTTTCAGAGTCCAATAATTGTATTCTCACCTTTGTCCATTATACACTCTGCTGCTCATCTGGACTCTCCTTGGTTTATTTCATGACTTTGACCCGACTCCACTGATGTTAATGTATTGTCTGGTCTGAGGAATATTTAACTCCTGTCCAATCACACAAATCTCTGCTCTGAATCTGACCAATGCTTTCTCATTTGTACTGTGCCCTTTAACCTCAGCTGATACTAATAATGGTTTTGTGATCAGGCTATGAAAGAAGACTGACTTCTAGCAAAGCTTATGACCATATTGTTTATATGTCTCTCTGGACCGAGTCCACTTTTTCTACAGGTATTATTTTGTGTGTGTTCAGCGCTAGAGATTGAACCCAGGTCCTCGCATGTCTGGGGAAGTGTTGTACCACTGAACTACACCCCTAGCCTTCTACCTTTCCTAAAAGGCATCCAAATCACAGCAGAAGGTTTTTGTTTGTTTGTTTTTTAAATCAGAGGCTACCTTTTTGATTCCTTTATTCGTTCTATTGGAGAATCCAGATTGAGCTCTTATAAAACATTCTCCCACATAATATATGGAGATAGTCTTAACCATAGTAAAAACCTTGATCCTCAGATCAGATGTGTCATTTGATAAAAATAAATAAAGCAGGTGTACTCAATAAGCTCAGCCCATTAAATACAAACATCATAAAAATCTGCATTAAAAAAAGTATGTGGCTGAGGTAGATCATATAAAACAAATGTATGAACTAAGGAGTAACAAAGTCATACAGTTATCTCAGCCCCAAGGGTGGTTTTAGATATGCACAGATGTCACAGGCACTCAGGGTGAGGCCTGCTTTGACCAGTCAATGACTAGGATTTCTGGATGTTTGTACCGCCTGAAGCCATCAATTGTAGGTTTCTTTTTTGTTTATTTTTGTTTTACAGTATAACATATAGAATATCATCAGTTAAGAAGAAAATGGGTTTAGTCTTTCTTCTTAAAATAAGGTATAGGGAACCAGATGCCCATGACAACTGCTGGAAATGGAGTATATCATGTATCAGTAATTCTGTAACCAGAGTTTTTCTGGAGGTGCAGGTGATGTCAGAGACCCACCTGATGGTTGTTACGTTGGAATAAGGGGTGGTGGGAGATGGGGATACCCATTTGATGAGTGTTTCTGTGTTTGGACATGGGCAAGGTGCTTTATGTTTCTCACATACTCTTCATCACACCCTGTGAAGTAGGTTAATGGTTGCTCATGTTATAAGTGAGCCCAGGTCACATTACTACTGATTATTTGAGCCAGTATTTGAATCCTTTTCTAACACCAAGGCTTCACTCCTTAGAAATGAGGCAGATTTGGTCTCAGAAATGAAGGCTGCTGATTTTAGCAGAAAGAAGATATGGAAGAAGGACTCAGCCCCACTGTTCTGTTACATAAAGTTGACTTGTGTTTGGAAGCCTGGTGCATTGACTTTCACTGCCAGCTACCTATTAGGATCACCTGTGGAGTCCTCCCCCCACCTCCCTGACCGCCAAACCAAACCTACCACTCTAAGGATTCTGAATCCCAGTGGGTTCTAGATGGGGGACTAAAACACCTACCTTTTCTAAAACTTGCAGGGTGATTTTGATATGCTGTTAGAGTAAAAAGCTGTGTACATGTAAAGAAGAATGGAATGAATATGAGCTCTAGAGTGGCCCTAGAGATAAGGTTTCCAAACATTTTTTCGATATAAGAGAGAAAACTGAGGGCCAGAGAGCTCAGGAGCCAGGTGCTCTTTCATTTCAGTACTTAGTCAGGATTGGCTATTTATTATTCTAGGTGATTCAGAAAATACAAAAAACAACAACAACAACAACAAAAAACTTTCTAACTGCTTTTGAAGAGTTTTTAGCCTAAGGTCACATAGTTGGTTACAGCCACAATTGGTACCTAGGTTTCCCAACTTCTTTTGTGTTTTTAAGCCTTTTGAATATTATCATTGCCAGGCCCTCTTTGAGATCCCCCAAGCTGTGTAAGCGGTTCCTGTTAACACTGCTAACACTGCGGTAAGTCTCCTCCAAAGCCCATGGCCTCCCGGAGCCAGAACTCTCCTGCCTGCCTTTCTGCCTCATTACCAGCCTGGTATTCAACCACCCACTTTGCCTTAGGTTCACAAGCTCACAGCTTTGCAGTTGACTGCTTTGTTCTCAGTTCATTTTTAAGTATCTCACCTGGAAAAGGCCTAAAAAGTTGCACAATGATTATTTTAGAAATACAGTGCTTGGACAGAACCTGCCCCACTGCTGATCACCCTGGGCTCTTTGCTATGCTTTGTAATGAGTTCAGAATCCTCTAGTCCATCCCACAGTGTTTTTGCAGACTGCACTGCATATTTTTCTGAGTTTTCCCCAGACTCCTCAGGGCAGTGATGTACAAGGGTAGGAGTACATTTTGCCAATCAGGCAGATTATGGTGCTAGTAGGGAAGTGTTGTTTTTTTCCCAGCAGCTCAGCACTATGCTAGGCCCTTTTATATATATATATATATATATATATATATATATATGAAAATTTATATTTATATGTATGAAATTTTTCATTCATATATATATATATGAAAATGGGCCTAGCATGTGTGTGTGTGTGTGGGTGGTATGTGTATAAAATTTTTATTTATATATATATATATATATATATATATATATATATATATATATAACTTTTTCCTATAGTGCTTCTTAATAGCCTTGGCAGAGAGTTTCCACATCTGCAAAATATGGATAATAACTGAGTGACTTTTTCAAGATTACATAAATAAGTAAGTTTTTTGGCTAGATTAAACCTTGGAACCTTCTGACCTAAAGGTCTTCCTCTTTTCTTTGTACCACATGCCACATCATATGTAAAGCTCCTCCAAGCATACTTTTTTGATAAGCGACTCTTAAATTTGGTTTCTCTTACTTTCAGTGGTTTTTAGAGCCTAACATCCAATTGGCCTTACTAATTCAGGTCTTCTGAAGAAGGTATCATTGGGTATTGCTGTCTGAGAATTTGAGTGAGCACAGGCACAAGCCCCTAGGCCAGCCCACTGAAACCAGGGGCTAACACAGCCACTGTCCCAGGCCAGCATATGAACTTGGGAAACTCAGGGTGACCAAAGTATAAATGTTAAGCCCAGTTCCTTGGAGGGTAAGGAGTAGCATAGAGACACGGATCTCTAGTTCAGTATTGCCATTGTGTAGTATGTCAGCTGATGATCACGAATCTCTCCCTTTAATAGAATAGTCTCTTCTTTTAATCCTAAATTATTGCTTCAATTTTATGTGAACTTTTGGGTAACATTTATGGGGGGGGCTCAGTTTTTGAATCTACAGAATGATAATTCAGGTTTATTATAATAAGGAAATGAGATCATATATGAGTTCACCTTTTGTAAGCAGTAGACTGTCCATATAAAACCTAGGGATGATACCCAGGATTCTGTAAAAACTAAAAGATCGGTAAGAATGGTGGTTTTGGTGTTGGTGATTTTTAGAGTTTGATTAGCTCCAGGAAAAATAATTAGCTCCAGCACGGGGAACCTGCACTGGGAGTGGAGTGGAAAACATTAGAGTTCTCTGAGGCAAATGAGGTCTCCGAGTGTCTGAGGTTGGAGGTCACTGAGAGTAGTAGCTTCCATGTTTGTGTGGCACCTATGTTCAGTCCTAGCTCAGTGATGAGTGGCCGAGAGTCTCACATGATACTTAAATGATATGGTATCCCTTAGAAGTCCAATTATGTGATGTAACAATTACACACGAAGCATGTAAAGGACCACTGCACCAGGGGATTGGCTTGAGTCTCTTACAGGTTGGAATACTAGGGCCCCAAAAGAAGTTACCAGTACAAGTCTGGACTACTCAAAACTGAAGGTAAAAACAACCTTCCAACTTTTATTTCTCCTACACTCTCTCACCCAGTTTCTTTCCTTTTATCAAAACATGGTATTACTGTGTTCCCAAGAGCGAATTATAATTAAAGTAACCACAGTGTAAGGCTCATCAACCCAGAGTCTTGGAATGAAGTGTGGGGAAGCTGGTTAGAGAGAAGTTATTATGTAATGACCTAATTATGAGGCCTGCCATCTGCTTAGGAGTCACGCCTGCCTGGTTAGGATCCCCTGATTGTGCTTTTCCAGGAGGAGGCTAGATCATTAAGGGAGCAGGTGTGTGTGTGTGTGTGTGTGTGTGTGTTTGTATATGTGTGTTAGGTAAACTGCACTAGAAACATGGTGCTTTTCTTGAAGATTGGTGGGTTGAGGGCAGGGAGGAAAATGAACCAACTTTTGAGGGCTCCAGAGCAAATGTTCCCCATTAGCATGGACAGCAGTAGTGGAAGGTTAATTATTCTGTAGAATATACTCTGGTGTTAGGAAGGTGTGGTCAGGTGAAGATGACTGTCAGAAAAAGATTTAGATTCCATATCTGCCTAGAGAACCAACTGAGACATTCTTCTACTCAAGAGAAAGAGAAAAAAAAATTTAAAACGTGGTTGTTTTCAGTGGCTTGGGAAGCTGAGACAGGAGTGTTGCAAGTTCAAGGCCAGCCTCAGCAACTTTGGAAGGTCTAAGCAGTTTAGTGAGACATTATCTTAAAATAAAAAAAAAAATAAAATAAAAAGGGATGGGAATGTAGTATAGCTCAGTGGTAAAGCTCCTCTGGGTTTAATCCTCAGCATTCCTTCCCCCCCCCACCCCTGCCTCCAAAAAGTGGGTGTTTTGTACTACATATCTTGGAGGTGGAAAGGAACTAAATTAACTTGGAATTGAAATACAAACCTCTGTGCTCAGAGCACATGTTGAATTACCTCAGGGCCAAGAATCAGATGAGAAACCTTCCTATGTGCGGACAGTGGCAGGTGAAGGGAGTGTCTGACCGCTTCTGGGTCTTGCATCCAGGCTGAAGAGGTCTTTGGACTATCAGCCAGATGGCTGAGACCCAAGAGGATACTGCCAGTACTGCTTGGACAATGAACGCAGGAAGTGGCTTTAAGGAAATTCTCCAACTTTCTGAATACTTGTTAAGAGACCCTTTAAAGCGTCTGGGAATATAGTTCAGTGGTAGAGGGCCTGCCTTGCATGCATGAGGCCCTGGGTTCGACCTCTAGTTTTCCCTCACCCCCCCAAAAAAGACCCTTGAACAGAAAATCTCTTTGCCATTAGATTTTGAAAATGTGCCCATGTCAGAGATATCAAAGAGTGATTGGAGTGGGAGAGAATGCCCATTCCCCTCTCCTTCCCTGAGGAAGGAGTGCTTTGCCAGTTCCTTCCCCTACTGTTAGGCTATCAGAGAACTGCTTGTAATTATTTCCTTCTATTGCTTACTCCTACATTTTAAATGTATGGTCATGAAGAGAAGAAAGGGTGGTGCTAGCCATGAAAGTAGTGTTGTCTTTTGAAGAACTGATTATTGAATTCCTGTATGGAATTTAGAAACACATATGTTGCATGTTTCGTATCCCTAAAGAATACCAAAGTATGGCAACTACCCAGCTCCAAAGGTCAGAGATTTTCCTCTCTTTAATCCAGTCTCACAACATTTTTATTTTACCAATAAGGAAACAGAAAAGTGTAGTGCCTTGCTTAAGGTCATAGCTTGTCATTTGTGGAACTTGGGCCAGGACTAGGTCTCACAACTCCAGGACCCTTGTCCTTTCTTTTGCCCCCTGCTATCTCTCATGTGAAGATTTGTTTGAAATGTTGCCAAGAGTGCTGGGCAGCGGCAGTCACACAGGACTGTGGTGGGTGTGTGACCACATGGTCTGATGGAACCCTGGAGGGTGATGTGGGACTCTCTTTGGGGTTTCAGCTTCTAGCAGCAGTATTCTCCTTGCCCCAGGGAAGTTTCAAGATATTAGCATTCTTTTCTGTACATTTGCAAAAACTCTGGAACAGAAAATTGTATTTCCACAGCTGAGTCTGCCTCTCTTCCCTTTGAGCCCCAGTTCTTGTGGTGTGAGACAACCTTAGGCTGTCCTCCCTCTTTCTCCTGACTCCCGACTTTCAGACTAGCTTGAGCAGACATCTGGCAAAGAGGAATCTTTTCTGTACAGTCTTGAATGGCCTTTTAAAATGTGGATATAATACTTTCCCCCAGTACCAAGTCTTTTTAGGAGAATAGGCGTTGGTAGTCATTAGCTTCCTCCCTAGACAAAGAGCCATCATGGCCAGACTTCCTCAGCACTTCTCTTACCCCAGACTATTGATGGAGTTTGTTTAATTTAGTCACACATACACTGTCCATCTGTTCATCCCTTCCTTCCTTTTGCTTTTTCTCTCACTGAGGTTTTTAATATGAAGAAATATTCTATTTTAAGGATTCTCAGTATACTGTAGTTTTTACTTTTTGTCTGAGAGACCTAAAATATATGCTAACCCTGGCGAGTAGTTTCCCAAACTGACAGGTGATGTGTGTGTCTGGGAGGCTTTATAAAAAAATTGGGTCCCAAGACCCCACTCAGCCCACTGAATCAGACCCTTTATCAGCATTTAGCTGTTTACCAAGTACTTTATCAGCAAAGTAATATGTACTTTGTATGTTGGACATTAATAAGTGGCGTATGAATTTATCTTGAAACTATTGAGAGGATGAAAGATTAATCAGCTTTTTCATTGCTGTGACCAAAAAACCTGACAAGAAAAATTAGAAGAGGAAAAGTTTATTTGGCTCATAGTTTCAAAGGTCCATAGATGGCCAACTTCGTACCTCTGGGCCTGAGGTGAAGCAGAACACCATAGTGGAGGGGTGTGGAGAAGGAAAGCAGCTTGGGACATGGCAATCAGAAAACAGAGAGGGGAGAGAGAGAGAGAGAGAGAGCGCGCGCGCGCGCGCGCGCGCGCCCACCTGCCCAGTGCGCGAGCAAGCAAGGCAGAGTGCAAGTGCACAGGAACGCCAGTTCTGCTCACTAGGGCCAAAATATAAACACCTAAGGCACATCCCCAGTGCCTTCTTCTTTCAGCCACACCCTACCTGCTTACAGTTACTGCCCAGTTAATCCATATCAGTGGATTAATCCACTGATTTAAGTTGAGGCTCTCAACCCAATCATTCCACCTCTGAAAATTTATGCGTTTTCTAACACAAGAATTTTTGGGTATGCCACACACCCAAACCATAACAATTGTGATTTTTTTTTTGCAATAGTATAGGGATGAAAAATGAAAATTATTTTCTAACTATGTTAAAAAACATAAAAACATGTTGATAATGGACTGGCCCACCTTCAGAGTACCAAATGAGATCTGCTAAATTGCAGAGAAATGTTTTAATTCAGAGATTTAAAAAAAAATACATAAAATGTACAGTTTTGGTAAATGGGTTGAAAATTAATACGAATGAAACACTTTATTTGTGTTAAAAATAGGTTATTTTTACTTGCTTTTAAGCTCAGCATCTTTTAAAAACTTGATTATTAAAAACACAGCATTTGGCTGTTGTTAGGTAAGAGGTAACCATGTATTTTTCACATTTTCTAAATATAGGGGGAAAAAACACATTCTCTGCCTGAAAAATGTAGTGTGTGAATGCCTAAAGCCTTCAGAGTCCATCTAATTCAGTCTCATATTTTATAGATGGGGACTGAGATACCATGAGGAGAACTGAATGGCATTAGCCAAGACTCTTGGTGGACACATGGCCGCTAACTATCTAATTAGCTGAAATAAGAAAGGAAATGTGAAAAAGATAAGAGGGGAGTATCTCCCATGAACTCGAGGGCTGAGAGTGCTGCTGGCCCTTGGGACACGTCTGACATTATGAAGAAAGAGGCTATCAGGAATTGTCTCTTTTTCTGGCACTTCTATGTTTTGTGTGTTCCTGCTTTGGTCTTCTGTTTTACTGAAGATGTACTTTCTCTGTTCACCAGCTCATGAGGTCACAGATTTACACCACATTTAACTTTCCTGGGAGAAAAATCTGAATGTCCCAGCTTTGGTCAGATGTCTCTGATGGTATTATTTAGTACAAACATGACTGATTAGTGAGAGGGCATGTCCAGAGAAAGGTGAATTGCTGAGTTAAGCAGCCCCCTTCAAAGGTTTCTGTTCTAAGAGTACACCAAGAAATTGTAGTATTCTGTAGTATTCTTTTTTTGGTGGTGGTGCTAGGGATTAGGACCCAGGGCCTTGGGCATGTGAGGCAAGCACTCTACCAACTGAGCTATACCCCCAGCTCGAAATTGTAGTATTCTATGAGAGAAGTGAGGAGGGTCTGAAACAAGGTAGAGGTAGTGAATATGGCCAAAGTAAGTGAACTTGAAAGAGATGAAGAAAAATCATCAAGATTAATTACATTAAGGGAGATTTTGAAAATAGAATATAGGGTAGATGGTAGTCAGATTCACAGTCATAAGAAACACAGGAGATGAAGCAGGGGAGGTTTTATGAAGAAATATCTGTGGCTAAGTTTGGGGTCCCTGTGAAAATTACAAATAGAGCCAGGTATGAATGGAGCACATGCCTGTAATCCTACTGACTCAGGAGTTTGAGACAGGAGGATCACAAGTTCAAGGCCAGCGTCTGCAACTTAGTAAGACCTGTGTCACAAAAAATAAAAATAAGGGGCTGGGATTGTAGCTCAGTGGTAGAGCACTTGCCTAGCATGTGTGAGGCACTGGGTTCAATCCTCAGCACCACATAAAAATAAAATAAAGGTATTGTGTCCATCTACAACTAAAAAAAAAAAATTTTTTTTTTAAATAAAAAGGACTGAAGATGCAGCTCAGTGGTATGCCCTCAGTACCAAAAACAAACCAAAAAACAAACAAACAAACAAACAAAAAAACAAGTGGAAATGTCCATCAGGCCCATTGAGACCTAGGGGCAACAGTGCTCAGGTCATTATGGGTCTGGACCTCTTGAGAGAGTTGTCAGTGTTATGAATATAGTGAAGGGATGCTTAAGTGCTTAAGGGTTGAGATCACCCAGGACCCACAGAGTAGTTACAGAGGGAACAAAGATGACTGGTGACACACTGGCGTTTAAGAAACAGAAGAAATGAGGATCTCTGAAGGAGATGAAGAAGTGGACAGAGCTGTAGGAGAAAATCTGAGCATGTACTGCCCTTTGGAGTCCAGAGGAAAGAGTGTTTGAAGAATGTCACCAGTGAAAAGTGTTACACAGCTGCCATGTGAGAGGCACCTGGAAAGTGTTTCCTGGATTGAGCCACAAAGAGATATTATACCTGGGAGAGGGCAGAAGCCCCATTTTAAGAAGTTTCTTAATGATGGGGGGTAGAACATGGAAAAGGAAAGGGAGAAAGAAAATAGGCATTTTAAATGCATGGTCATGAAGAGAAGAAAGGGTGGTGCTGGCCAGTTGGATCAAGAAAGGGTCAACAAGATTTTCTTTCTTTATTTCTAAGATCAGAGAGACTTGTAGCATGTTTAAATACTGGTGGAATAGAGGAGAAATTGAAAATCCAAGGTGGGGGGCAATTACTAGAGTGAAGTCCCGAAATAGGGAGTAATAGTCTCTAGAGACAGGGAAAGGGAAGGAAGCAAGGACAGATTCAGGGAACTCAGAAGAGGGAGGAGTTTGACATTTGAGGGATGATGAGTGCATTCAGACTTTTTTAGGACTTGACAACTCTTGCTAGTTTGGGGTAGTAGTAGGAGAGGTGTGGAAACCCCTTTTAGTGTTGGGACTTTGTAAAAATTATACTTTTGACCTTGAAAATAATTTTATTTACAAAATGGGTGGCTGTGCTGTGTAGATCAGTGGGGAGAAGGTGATGTACTTAGGTACAGGATCTGTTTGCATTTGAACTCTAATCTGAGTTAATTGGCGATGTCCTCAGTGTTGGACTCTCAGGTTTCCTTAGGATTGAATCATTAATTGCAGGCTTCCACTATAGTCAGTATCTCTTAATACTCAACATCAGAGAAAAGCCTCAAGGCATCTTTCTGTTCAACATTTCACAGGAAATGCTTTCCACACCCCCCACCACACGTTCTTACTAATGTAACCCTATTGGGATATGTTCATGATATGATTTTGTCTAATGCTACTGTTTTTCACTTCATTGAAAACCCTTGACTTTGAGCAATTAATTACTGCTTGAAAGCTGAGAGGTTACTTGCCTGTGTTCCCTTTTACTGCCCTGAGGGAGGAGGGTATGGAACATAGTAAGTTCTACATCCTTGTCCTCTCCAACTGTAGCCTTCCCTGCCAACTCAGATCAGGTTGTCAGGAGCCTCAATTTTTTAAGATGCCTTAGTGAAAATGAAAGTGAAAGGAATACAGATGGTGAATTTAAGAACCTCATCCTCAATCCCTCCCTGACTTACAATGCTGGACCTCATTGGAATGTGCTGCCTCTTGGTCCAGGACCCTCCTACCTCCTGTGGAAGCAAACATGGTGGTGATAAGGAGCGGTCTTGACAGTACCTGGGCTCCTTTTTGGCACATTATAGACTGCACTCTGCCCCCTGTTGTTAGAGTAAACACAAAGGTCAAGAGAAGAAGGGTCAGGGCTAGGAAGGAAGAAATGTAACTCAAGCTTTGTTGGTGAAATCCCTTCCACAGTCTGGTCTGGGAAATGATCTCCACTGTCCTGGAAAGTAAGGATGATGTGCTGAAGGCCATTGTACCAGTAGGTTCTTGGCAGTCTCTTGTATTATCATTCCTCTCCCCGCCCTGGGGGTTGGGGGCTTAACCTAATAGGAACACAATAGGAGGAGTGTTAGAACACCTCTTCTCCCTCAGTGGGGGAGTGAATTGTGCCAGGAGACCTTAGATCTCAGGACTGCACACTGGCCCACTCTATAACTACATGGGGCTAGGCAAGCACTCTACCAACTGAGCTATATCCCCAGCCCCTTAGCTCATTTTCTTTACTGATAAAATGGAACTTGAATCTCTAGTGGAAGTTTGGTAACATGATGAGAAAATCACAGAAGAATGTGCTGGAGGATTGAAGCATGTTTTATGGGTGGGCTTTAGGAAATAAGCCTGGTGGGCACACGCCAAGAGCATTCGGCACACACCCAGGTTTTGGGCAAAAGGCTGGAATTCTGCTTGTAGAACCTGTGGTTGGTCCCCTTTGGCAAGATGGGTATAATAATACCAGCCTCACAGGGCTGTCATGAGGATACAATTAGATAATACATGTGAAAGTGCTTGGCACAGAGCTGAATCTCCACACTGCTATTTTTGGATGTGTCCTAAACAGATGTGCTGTAAAGTAGCTGAACGATGTAGAGGTCTGATGGGGAATAGGCCATGCAGCATTATGTTGTATGTTTCTTCCCCCTGATATTTGGATTATATTTTTGTTATTACCAGAGCAATTTTTCAGACTGCTGTCTAGGGTGGTGATGTTTTGTGGTCAGTGATTTTGTTTTGTAAAAATGAGGCTGTAGAGGCCTTTTTTTTTTCCTTTTCTTTTTCAGGTATGTGCAACTATGTAACCAGGTGAGCCTAGGCCCTGATAAACTTCCCCTAAGTATGGCTAATTGAGCTAATTATTATAGTTCACTTTCATTCACTTGCTTTTTGAATGTTTATGTGTATATCATATGTTTATATCTCCATTAAAGCTCGAGTATAGTTGTTAATATATAAATATTTTAGAATGGTATTCTGTTAAAAGATTAGTGCTCTTCTTAGAGTTGGTGATGGAGTGCCATTCAATGTATGTCTTCTGAATGGAAAGGATTTTTTTCTCTTTTAATCCAAGAAAGTCGCTGGGCAGAGAAGTTGGGCTAGTCAAGGTAAGGAGGGCTTTGTGGGAGTTGTGGTCTGGCAGAACCTGGGAGAGTGCAATTTAAAATAAATACAGGGTCAGTAACAGGACTGTGCCTAGCCATATTGGAACCTTAGACAAAAGAAAAAAAAATCGATACCAATACTGTCTTTATTTGAAAATTTGAAATTTGTTTATCATGGATTTCTTTTTGCCCTAATTTGGATTTGAGAAAATATTTCACTATTGTTTATCTTGACTGCTGTGTGTTTTGGCGATTCTCTGAGGGAACTTGAGGTTCATTTAAGCAAGTGCTTCACTCCCCTTACCCTAATCCTGGCCTTACTTAGTTTTACACAAAAGGCAGAGGAAGTTTCCCCTAGGTAGGTGCCAGTGTGCTCCTGGTCCTTTTTTGAGGTTTATAACATTCTTCCTCAGGATTGGAAGATAGAGTTTTCTTTAAAAATAACACCCATTTTTTCTTCCAGTTTAAAAAAAAATCATACCATCATTATAGGAAATTTTAAAAATAGAGAAAAGGATAAGGAAGAAAATAAATACCCATAATCCCATTATCTACATACAGGTAAATCAGTCTTAGAATTTTTTTTGTGTGTGTGTTTTAGTCATGACATTTTACTGTCCTTCCTTCCTTCCTTCCTTCCTTCCTTCCTTCCTTCCTTCCTTCCTTCCTTCCTTCCTTCCTTTCTTTCTTTCTTTCTTTCTTTCTTTCTCTTTCTTTCTCTTTCTTTCTTGTTGTAGTTGGATGCAATTTCTTTATTTATTTTTATGTGGTACTGAGGATTGAACCCAGTGCTTCACACATGCGAGGCGAGCGCTCTACCAATGAACTGCAGCCCCAGTCCTACTGTATTTTCTTCTAGTCTTTTTGCTATACTTTTTTTGGGGGAGGGGCAGTGGAGGGTGATGGGGACAGTACCAGGGATTGAACTCAGGGCTCTCGACCACTGAACCACATCCCCAGCCTCGATTTTGCTGGGGCTGTCTTTGAACTTGAGATCTTCCTACCTCAGCCTCCCTAGCTGCTGCGATTACAGGTGGGCACTACTACACCTGGCTATACATTTGTATTTTGACATAGCTGTGTTTTTAATAAACTTAGAGGATTGCATTTTGTTTTTATTTAATGTATTGTGAACATGTTAATATACTTAAGATATTAAATATTTCACTGGTGTACAATGTACTTTTGTATAGACAAATTTTAATTTTTTAACCAAATTTCTTCTGATTAGACACATAAGTGGTTTGCATTTTTCATGCTTATAGATTTGTGTGTGTTGAATATTTTGTACGTATTTTATGAATATTTCAGATTATTTCCTTTAGGTAGATCTCTACACATGGAATTTTGGGGTCTTGCTCACTGCTTCCTAGGCACCGGCCAGCTGACTTTCCTAACAGAAGGCCTGACTGCCTGACTCAGACTGCTCGCTGGTGATATATTCCTTTTCTCTCCTCAACTTGATTTGACTTTAACCTTAACAATGGTACCAGATACTCTAGTATAATTGTATTCTTTTTCTTCCAGGTCCAATGGTACCAGATACTCTAGTATAATTGTATTCTTTTTCTTCCAGGTCCTGATCTTAGATCTTATTCTCTTCCTTGTTTGGCATAGACTTTTTCAAACCCTGTGGCATCTTGGTTTCTCTTGGTGCCTGTCCTGGTTCCTGATTCCTAATTAAGCTTCAGATATTTTTTTGTTGTCTTCTGGCTGTTCTGTACTGACCTTGTGGCCTCCTTCTTCAACCCTTTGTTGAGGCCCTTTATGCTCCCTGGCAGGCCCATCTCCCTCTCTAACCCCCATTCTATCTCTGTTTTATCTAGTTGATGAGTGTCTGCTCATTTGGTTTCTTGGTTGTTAATGCTCTGTTTCTGCTTCAGTGAAGTTTGACCTTGTTAAGTTTTGTTTGGAGCCTGAGTCAAGTCTGATCTCAGCTGTGCCCACAAGGGGTTGGGAGTGGAACATCCCTGCAGCTTTTGTATCGCTAGAGCTCCCACTGAGAACCAGAAACCCACTCCACAGTACTGTTTTTCTTCCTGCTCCCAGCCCCCACTTCCTTTGGAGATATTCACCAAGTTTCTCTTTCCCCCCCTGAGGAGTGGCTTGACCTCTCAGTGCTTCTGTGGAGCAGGGTGGAGGAACCACATGGAGGCAGATGCCTGGGCAGTCTTCCCTACTGTGCAGACAGCGGGTTCACCACAGGGCCCAAACTAGGGTGAGCCATTTGCCTCAAGTGCAGAATTTAAGGAAACCCCTTAAATCAGTAGTGTCAGGAGAAAGAATATTTTTGTGTTTAAAAAATAAAAATTAATGCAAAAAGATGTGATTAACAAAATATGAGAATTTAAAATAATGACAGGATCACTAACAGTGCTGTGCCCAGCCATTCTGCAGCTCAAAATTAATGGAAAAATCAGTAATGTTGAATTTATCTTTGTGTTCAAGATAAGGATCTCACTCCCCTCATATTATTCCTGGTCCTGGTTTTACACCAAAGGCAGAAATTTTCCCGTGACATAATTTAGTTAATCAAATTGGGATTGGTGTGCCTCTAGTCCTTCTTGGAGTCTTATCCTCTTGACAGGCCTCCATGACTGAGCTTGCATTTCATCTGATATCCTTCCATTGGAAGGTTAAATTCTCTTCTCTATGATTGCTTTCTGATAATCCTAGGTAAAAGCCATCTTCCCAACATCCCCAGATGAGTGCTCTGAGTGGTGACATATTTTTTTCCCCAAATATAGTTATTTTTAACTGAGACATAATTGGCCATAATTATGGGATACAGTGTAACATTTCAGTATATGTATGCAATGATGATCACCAGATCAGAGCAATTGGGATATCTGCCACTTGAACATTTGCTATTTCTTTGTGTTGACAACATTCAAAATTGTCTCTAATCATATTTTGAAATATGAGTGGTGGGGATCTCCCTAACCCTGATCCACAAGAAAGAAAGAAAGAAAGAAAGAAAGAAAGAAAGAAAGAAAGAAAGAAAGAGACCAATGCAACTATGTACCCCTTGTGACTGTCCTTTTCCAAATAGATTTTTGACCATTTTATTCCTGATTAATTATTATTATTAATGCAAGTTTATGACATTAATGTGTTTTATTTAGAGACAGGGTCTCACTGAGTTGCTTAGACCCTCTCTTTTGCTGAGGCTGGCTTTGAACTCGGGACCCTCCTGTCTCAGCCCCCTTAGCTGCTGGGAGTACAGGCATGGGCCACTGCGCTCCATGTAAATCTAGTCTTTAACTTAGAATTTATAGCTCATCAAGTGCATTTTTTTTTTTTTTTTTTTGTGGTGCTGGGGGTTGAACCCAGGGTGTTGTGCTTGCAAGGCAAGCACTCTATCAACTGAGCTATGTTCCCAGCCTTAAGTGCAATTTTTAATGCTCATTTAGGTTCTGGACATTTGTTAAAGGAATCTGTACTTGTTAAAATTACTGAAACTCAGTAATATATCAGAGTTGGCACAAGGTATTTTAGGATTGTTGGAGAACAGATATTTAATCCAAGTTATTAAGCAAAGAAGGAATTTATTGAATAAATACAGGAAACCTCCTTGAACTGAGCAGCAGGAAGCTAAACTAGATCTTAAGGGTTTGGGAAGTTTATCAAGTGGCTCTTTTGTCTGTCTGCCTCTCTTCCTTTGGAGCTTCAGTTTCAGATTGCATCTTCTTCCAATAGTCTACTTCATTCCCTTGCCTTTTTTGCAGAACACTCTTTTCTGATTATTTGTGACATCTTGTGACCAAAACTATCTCGTCTGCATGCTTGTATAGAACTATCTGATTATAATTCCTGGCTCATTACTTCAGATTCTCAAGGGAGAATGTGAGCTAGCTCTCCCCTCTGGTTCAGTTAGCTATGGCAGGGAAAAGGGGTCACTTGATATAATATATCTAATCATTATCTCAGTGTGGAGTGAAGAGTATGGTAAACTAGACCAATGTGTTTCCAACAGTGAATTAAAATAAAATGCTCATGTGAGACAGACTGGTGTGCAACAGGTAGATATAATTAGGGTAAGAAAATCAGGGTGGGCATGGAAGGGGTAGGTGTTCTTTTGGGTGAAAGTTCCCAGAGAAATCCTGGTTTGACTACACTTGAACTTAGAATTACAAGCTTACTGGCTAAAGAGGGGACAGACATTTCAACTGAGAATACAAGCAGAAACCACTGAGGTATCTAAGGACACTTTCAGGAGTTCAGCATGGGTTCCAGAGTGTGATCCACCTTGTATGTCATGTTAAGGTTGTAATTCAATCTTGTAAGTGGTCAAAAGCTAGAGGAAAATTTAAGTAGGGAAACCACATGATTTGTTATTAATTTATCAAACATCTGTTAATTATCATGTACTAAGTCTTAAGGGATTCCAAAAGAAGTAAAAAGTTCTTCTTGAATTTTTATTCTCTTCAGTGAGTCATTTTTCTAGTGCCCTACCCAGAGAATAATCTAGTATGTTCTTATGGATTTGTTTACAGCATCCAGAGACCTTAAACTGGTATGGAAATAACAAGTGATATTTCAACCAAGGTGACAGAGTGGTTCCCTATTTGCCTTGGATTGGAGAGATGAACATTTTTTTACAATAGCCCCAATGAAATTACCCCAATGACCATATATGTAAGAGAAAGGATGAAAGAGTTTATTCAACAAAATACAGGTACAGGCCAAATTTGTGGTGATAATATGAAAACCAGGGTGACTTCAGATAAGAGAGATTATTTTAACAGTCTTAAGTTCTTTTTATCGAGCAGAAAATAGGGACAGGATGTTCCAGATAGAGGGGAAAGCATGTGAAACCTGCAGGGAGGAAAGTTCGGGTTAGAGTTGTGAAACCTTAGTGGTGTGGGAAGAAGGGGATGGGGGGGAAGGATATTGGGAGATAGGGTTGAGTGAAGAGAGAGAAATATTCAAATTGTAAAGCCTCTGAAATTGTCATACATTGTTGGTGGGAGTATAAAATGGTATAGCCATTATGGAAAAAGATTGGGAGTTTCTTATAAAATTAAGAAAATAGTATTTATACAAGAATACCATCTCTACTCTCAACTATTTATATAAGAAATATGAAAAAATTAAAATGCAATAGAGAAAGGCTTTTTTAAAAATGTGTAGAGCTTTCTTACAATAGCCCCAATGAAATTACCCCAGTGACCATATATGTAAGAGAAAGGATGAAAGGGTTTATTCAAATAATGGAATATTAATCTGCAACAAAAAGTAATAAACTGTGGACACATTTAACAATATAAGCCATTATGATGAGTAAAATAGCTTACATAAAAAAGCAAATTCTAAATTAGGCAGAACTAATAATAGATGAAAAGAAAAAACAGTATTTGCCTCTGGTAGGATGTAAAGATTGTATGGAAAGGGGTCCAAGGGATTTCAGTGAGATAGAAAGGGTTTATAACTTGATGGAGGTTTAAGTTACATGTGTGTATGAATTTATCAAAATTTATCCAATAATATACTGAAGATTTGTACCTTTTACTGTAAATTTACTTCCTACCTTCAATATGAACCATGAACCCTACATAGTCATGGTTCTCTAGATTAACAGAACCAAGAAAATATATATTTATAATAAAGGGATTTATTAGATTGATTCACAGGATCATAGAACCTGGAAAGTTCCACAGTGGCCATCTTCAGCAAGCTGGAGAGCCAGAGAAGTCAAGAGTAGCCTCAGTCTAAGAAACTGGAAGCCTCAGAACTAGAGACCAGTGATGCAGCACCTATTCTAAGGCCTAAACCTGAGAGCACCCCAAGGCCCGTTCATTGGTTAAGCCAGAGTCCAAAGGCCAAAGAACATGGAGTTTGATATCCAACAACAATAGCAGCAGAAAACACATCTGCCAGAGCAGGAAGAGTGAGAGCACCAGAATGAATGAGTATACCCCATCTTCTACTATTTCCCTGCCTTTGGTTCCCCAGCCTATTAGATGGTATTTAGGGCAGGCCTTTCCCAATCAGTTACTACTCACTGACCCACACACCAGTATTCTTCATTAACACTCCTACAGACACATCCAGGCATTCCTCAAACCAGTAAAGGTGATACCTGAGATCTGAGCTGTAGGTCAGTGGTAGAATGTGTGCTCAGCTTGTGCAAGGCCCTGGATTTACTCCCCAGCATCAAATAGGAAGAAAAAGTTGACATACCAAATTAACAATCACAAACCCTGAACACTAAAATACATATGCTAAAGTATTTAGAGTGAAATGCATTGAGTCCCCACTGACTTAGAAATTCAACAAAAATGAGGTGAGTTGATGTTTAGATAGATGGATGATAAATAGACCATTAAGCAAGTATAACACAATGCTAAAAGTTGTGGACTATAGAGAGTGGGCATATGGATATTTGTAGTACTATCTTTTTGACTTTACTGTATATTCAAAAAATTTTATAAGATGGGTAAAAAAATATGAAGGTTCTCATATACTGCTGAATTAAGGAATTTAGACTTTGGCTTGGGTGGACTTGTGAACACGTTTTTTAAAAAAAATTTTATATTGTTGTTAATGAATGTTGTTATTTATATGTAGTGCTCAGACTCGAACCCAGTGCCTCACACATGCTAGGCAAGCACTCTACCACTGAGCTACAACCTCAGCCCCATTTGTGAACACTTTTAAGAGGAATTATTAGATAGGAGTTTTTGAAGAGAAAGGTGTGAGGCACAGAAAGTTAGGACTCAGTTCTTTTGTAAGAAAGAGGAGGGCAGGAATGGAGTGGAAAGAATGAATTCTGGGTTGGGGGTAAAATGTTCAACACGTGGTGAAATCCACTTGAGTGATGAGTAAGCTAGGATGGGAGGAGATTGTGAGCTGTTGTCCTCTCCTGGGTAAAGGATCCTATCCTAGGGGCTGATGAAAATGAGAGTGACAGCATGGTCATGTCGCCTAAACCTCAGAGGAAAGGCTTTAACATGAAATGAAATTGGAATGCTCTGGAATTAACCATTTGGAGCTGAGACAATGTCAGCCTGGTTTTTGAAATGAGAGCTTATTTCCTCCCACAGCTAGGAGAGCTGGGACAGGATAGGATGACCTGGATAAAGTATTTGTATCTGGAGACCAGTTCTAATGAAACTCAAGTAGTTGAAGACTTTTATATCATGTACCTTTGATGCCGGTACGTATCCCATAATGAGATCAGCACACAAAAGTGCCCTTCCTGGAACAGAATGCAGTGCTCCTCTAACCTGATCTTAGTACAGAAGCAATAAGTAGAAAACTAAGTAAGCTTTGAGGCATGAAGTTAGACTGGAATGCTATGGAATTAACTGTTGGAAGCTGAGAGAATGTTAGTCAAAATTTTCTCTTTGCTGAACCCCCTTTTCTCCTTTGGAGACTGCACCAGTAACACAATAGAAATCGTGGTGGAAATGATTGGATCCAGAGCTTGGGGGTCTGATGCATCTGGGCACTGACACAGTTCCCTTGGCAGACCTCAGCTACTCTGTTGGCACAGTACTTACTAGAAGATTACATCAAGTATCTCAGGAGGTGAACATAGTTCCTTCCTGAGAAGCTCCTCACTTCTTCAGGTGACGCAGGTGTGGGATTGAACATGGGGCTGTGAGATTTCTTTTCCTTCTCAATTGAAGTGGGTTTTCATTTCTAGCTCAAGTGTTGTTTTTGAGAGAAGAAATCATGTGTAGGACAAGTGTTTGTTATTGTGACAGCACAGAGAGCTGCACCATGAGCATATTGCCTGAGGATGAAGGTTTCAGGTGAATCCTCATGCTGCTCTTGATGTGCCTGGCTGGTCTGCACAGGGTTTTCGATGTGGAAGTGTGCAGACTACTTTGTTACAGAGACAGTGTTCTATCAATGTATAGCCCTTTTAAGTCATACTGGATTCTAACTTTCTGCAAGAGTAGAACCATGTGGAGTTTTTAGTTGTTATCATTCTCACTTTGTTGTTTTGTTTTGGCATCCTTTATAGTACTAGGCAAACAAGTTGTGTAACAAAACACGTGGGTCTCTACTGTTGCAGCAGGCTCTGTGGTGGTGGGTGATAGAGATGCCACGGTGGATTAGTCATCGTCCCTGCCCTCGTGCAGTTTAAGTGTACAGGGAAAGGAAGCATTAAACCAGGAATTACCACAGAAGTATTTCATTATACTCAAGCTGTGTCCTGAAGGAAAAGTAAAGAATGTTGTGCGTAGCAGCGACTCAATCAGATCAGAAGGGACTGGGGGTCAGGGGCAGTCGGGGAAGGTTTAGCCAAGAAATAGCATTTGACCTGAAACCTAAAGGATGATTTGTAGGATCAGGCCAAGAGTGGGGTGAAAGAGGCAAAGAGAGAAGTGCAGGCAGAGATTCCTTAGGCAGGTTGGACACAGCAACTATGAGAAGCAAGAAGGCTTGTGGGTGGAACAGTCAGTGGAGGAAGGCTTGGTGGAGTGGGAAGGAGGCTGGGGAGATTGCATCCCCTCAGGCCTCACAGGCCATGGACAGCATGGGAGGGGTGAGAAGCCACTGAGGAGTTTCGTCCAGCTGAGTGGTATTCAGTTTCTGTCTTCAGAAGATCTGTATGGCTGCAGTATGGAAAACAGAAAATGGCTCAGTTTGACCTGGGGAAGCTGTTCTGTGGATTTCAGTGAACAATGAACATGGCCCTACCAGTGTCTCACTGCTTCTTTCTACATTTGCCACATAGCTAACCCCAGGACAACAGAGCAGTGAAGATGTAGTCAGGGAGCTCAGGGAAAGGCCCTCTTTAGGCTCAGTGTTTTCTGGTTCAGTAATTTACAAGCCTCTGATACGTGTGAACTAATTTGATTTCTTAAAATTCTTCCCTTTTGTTCTGGGCAAGCAGGTACCTTTCATGAGGGGGGAAAAAATGACAGTTGGGAGAGGAATGCTTGCCAAACCCTTAAAGCGGACTCCCTGAGCTGGAGGAGATGTTCCTCAGTGGCTGCAGTCCTGAAGAAGAAGAACCAGTTGCTCTGTGTCCAGCCTGGGCTGTGGCCTTGACTGGGTTCTGTTGATGATTCTGTACCACTGCCAACATTCACCAAGCTCTGATTTTGTGCCCACAGCCCTACTGGAGAGAGGGAGCTGAGTGCCTCAAGTCACCCCCCATCTGGGTGTTCTTTCTGCCTAGGGAAAGGGCTGCTTTGACATGTTCCCCAGAAGGAGCTGGCACATGGTGATTTTTAATTTGAGGCAAGTGATGTTAAAAAAACAAACTCCAAGACCCCACTAAAAGTCATTGTTGACACATGCTTCAGATTGACCTTTTCTCCTGTAAAAGCTTTGCTGTGCTCCTTGCCATCTGTTCTAGAGTTTTGAAAATTGTTTCTTCTGAAACTTTTGCCAAAGTTGCCATCAGTGTGAATAAATCCTGGTTAGGTAGGTCAGCTTTTGGTCATCAACAAATGCTGCACACAGGGCATCCAAGTTCTCACTATAGAGAAGGCTCTGTTACTAGATGGCAGTGCTAGGGAGGCCACTTAGTCTTTTCTCTGTGCTTCAATCTCCCTGTTATTCTGGTGGCGATGGTAATACAGGCTCTGAAAAGATTGAAGTAGGTCATCTAGTTCAGACCTGGCCTGAAGATAGGTTTTCCTTAACCCAAACAGAGTTTAGGAGATTTTTTTTTTTTTTTAAATCTGTAACTTGGATTTACAGATCAAAAAATGTCACCTAAAAATTCAGCTTCTCTTGGAACCCAAATGACTTGGCATCCCTCAGTTCATGTGCCTCCATGACAACAATCATCTAGCCTTGAGTGGCTGCCCCAGGAGTTGGGGCATGCACTTCTTGATTTGCCACAGTCCCCACCTCTCCCTGAGATCACCATGTCAGTGAGTGTGCCATCAGCCTCTCTTTGTACATTTTGTGTACACTTTGGGTTGTTTTCCTTCTATCTTGACTGTTAGAAATCTGGGCTTGTGGCTTGATCTCAAGAAGCTATTCAGATTTAGAACTTTATAAGTGAGGCCATCAGGCAGATACAAATGGGCTTTTGGGTAGGAAGGGTCTCCTAAGTGCTAGTGCTTTGCCTGTCTTTTAATTCTCCCACATGCTGTGAGGAATCTCTCAGCTGTTGGTGTCAGATAAGAGCAGCCTCAGGAACATGGTAGTGTGCTAAATCAGGATTTGAGGCTAACCTATTGGGCTTCAAAGAAATACTACATTGTGCATGTAGTGACAGAAAACCCTCCCTAGAAGCCACCTGGATGCATTTATGCCCACGGTGGGCCATGAATGAGGGCTGTACGTGAATTCCTCGTCTTCATAAAATACTTTCACAGAACCACTGAATATTTGGGGGGTTCTTTTTTCTTCTCTAAAACAGAGTTGTTCCCCTCTTTTCCTAGCATCTTTTCCAGAATTACTATTAAACAGATAAAAGCAGAGCTTCTTTGTTTGAAGCTGAGAAGGAAGCTGTGTCTAGAGCCTGACCCTTAAGCAGAGCCGGTTTTTCCTCATGCAGCTGCTGTGGAGCCATCTGTACTCCTGGGCTTGGAGGAATCCTGTTGAAACACTGCTGATTCAGTCTTCATTTCTGCAGATGAGAAAATGGAAGCCAAAGAGACCCAGTAGCTTGTCCAGGATGGCCCTTTACTGTATATCAGCTGAGTAACTTCCACTCTAATTGAGTTTTCCATCTGATCCTTTAGAAAAGCTTCAGAAGACTGTTTTGTGTTCATTTTCTCTTCCTCAGGTAATTAAGAAAAAAGCATTCATTAAGTAAGCAGCTTCCATTGAGCTTAACCTTATTTTCAAAGATAAGCAGTTTGAGGGCCAGGAAAGTAGAAAACAGAGCAGAAAATGGGCCTGGATGGGAGTGTCCTGGCTCTGTCGGCTTGTGTCTCTGGGTCTCAGGAGGGTGTCATTCTTGAGGTGTAGATAGGACTTATATTAAGAAGTGAGCTTTCCTTTTACCTGCAGGAAATATGTAGGTGGCAGTTTTTAGTGCCTAGAATCTAGGCCTGATTTTAAAATATCCAGCAAAACCTCTTTGGCAGCAAATCCAGAAACCCTGTCTCAGCACCCTGATGGGCTTTTTTGTCTCGTGTTCCTGGTCTAATCATTCTCATTGTCTGCCCAGCTGTTTCCCATCACTACTCAGATAATCATGTTGGTGTCTTTCTTCTCTGTCTGCTCACCTTACCTCCCCCATTCGTCACTTTCTTTTGCCAAGTGGAAGTCACTGGTTTCCTTCTTCATTCAGAACCAGGCCTGGGCCTGGTAGCATCCAGTGTGATTCAGTACTTGATAAAGAGCCAGGAGAGGTACTGCTTACTTCTTCCAAAGCCCTCTTGCCAATGTTGAATTATTTTTTTAAAATTTATCTTTAAAAAGTTTCAGTTGAAGATTATGATCTCTTATTGATGTTACAAATCAGAGATTTTAGAGATGACATAATCTCCCCCACACACGGCCCAAGAAGCCAGATGGAGGTTGTAGTACATGGCCTGCTTACTTCACAGGTCTGTATTACAAAGATTGAAACAGGGCCATGCAGTACAGTCCCCACCTGTGTAGGACTGATAATTGTATTTTAAATTCTCACTCACCTTTTTCTCCCAGTGGAGGACAAGACAATTCTGTCTTCTTTGCTTATTTGAAAGGTAGAATTATCTCAGTAATTTCACTGGTGACTCCACAGTCCTATGATTATTAAAGCCTTTTATCAGGAAAGTTGTAGAAAGCAGCTGATCCTAGGAGTTTAGAATCTGTAGAGATCATGAAGGATCTATAGGGAAAGCAAATTAAAATCACAAATATCAATGCACACTAAGGTGAATGGCTAAAATAAAAAAAAAAAAACCATAATACCAAGAGTTGATAAAGATATGGAGCAATCATGTGGCTCTTGGAAGTGTGAAATGGTACAGCCATGGTAGAGTGCTATTAGGTAGTTTCTTGTAAAACTGAATGAACGCTTGCTGAATGACCCAACAGTTCTATCCTTGGGAGTTTACTTAAGACAAATGATTACCTATGTCCATAAAAAAAGACTTCTGTACAAATGTTTATTTCATAATAACCAAAAGTTATATGTGATGAGGTGGGGGAGGATGGGAGATTATCTGCAGAGGGGCGTGAAGAACTATTGGCAGTGATAGATCACTTGTGTGATAATTATGAGGGTATAAAGTTGTGAAAACTCAAACTGTACTTAAAACAGATATATTGTGTTGTATGTAAAGTTAGCTTGAAAAGAATGAATACTCTAGTACAAATTCTACTACCAACTAGCTCTGTGTATTCTTGTGTAAAGAGCTTAGCTCTTTGCATCTTGTTCTTATTGGAAAAATGGAAACAATAGGTCACTTACCTTCCTTATTCAGTTATTGTGAAAATATAAGTGAAATAATTCATTTTGAAATGCTTTTAAAATAGTCATATGAGTGGAGGCGCTATTCCTTTTGAGTCAAGAAAGGCAAGAACTATAATAACCAGTGATGAACTAATATGTATATTTTGGAGTTTATTTGCAAGTTATCTTTTAACTTTGTGGAATGTGGGCTGTGTCATTTCCTTTCTTTGTCAGTAAAATGAAGGGGTTAGACTAGATCAGAGGTAGAAATCCCAAGAAGCTCAGAATCTTAAAGCTTTTAAGATATATGGTTTGCTCATTTTTTTTGTTTGTTTGTTTGTTTTAGCCTTTGCAGTGTTGGCCTTTCCAGCATTAATTTAAAACATGACTTGTTGCCAGTGTTTAAATCTGGAGGTTTCACATAAAATTTTGGGTTTCCAGCTTTTACTTAGAAATTAATGTTGCTGACAAAACTGAGTTAACATTCTTACATGATAACAATTTGGAGTTGCATAGTAGCTATCCCTTTGTATGGGTCATGCTCATTAGTTTCCCATAGTATCCACCACACTCTGTTGCCTTTTCTGTTCTGTGTAGTATCGATTAAGAAAGTTAATTCATTATTGAATACTCGCTATTTGTTAGGTATTATTCTAGGGTATGATGATCCAGAGGGGAACCAAACAGACAAAATGTTTAAACTCATAGTGAATTGTAAATATCCTTCTACATTTCTGTAAAAAATTAAGGAGGGAAAGTTAGACCAAGCCTGCTATATATTTCAGGGAAAATGGTAGAAAGTATATTTCTTTGTGTAAGTAAAAAAAAAAATTCCTACATATTTACTAGGCAGAGTGTGTCTGTGTCAAAATTATCCTCCTTGCTTCACTTAGTAGATCAAATCCTTTCCTTCTGTGATTCATTAAATGCATGGATGAGGTTATCATAGTGTTTCACAGAATGCCAAAGGCAGAGAGACTGGCACAGGCCAGTTAGATTTCCTTACCTCTGCTTAAACCATCCTCTGTGCAGCTTTGGGTTTTTCTATTTAATCAAGATCTTGGGATGCAGCTGGGTCTGAAATAAGCACCTCTATTCAGTCATCTCTGTTGGCAGCCTCTTCTATAGTAGCTTGGATCCTATCCAGGCTGAGAGTCAGTACCCTGATACATGTGGTGAACCTGGACCAAGAAGTAGCTTGTATGCTGTTGTCTCCCCTCTATCTTCTAAGCAAATAGTTTGCACCTCTATTTGGTCAACTACATGGTGTTAAGTGACTGGCATCTTAAGAGTGACAAATACTACTAAGCTTTTGATTTTGATCTCATCGTTTAAATCCTTCTCACTTACAAACAAACTACCCTTTTATAGGCACAAATGCTTAATAATGTGGTTCCATCTATATTAGGATTAGTAATTCTTTGCTTTGCTTTTATATTTATCATGGTCATAGGTTTCAAGACTCTGGACTGTCTTTTCTCAACAAGTTGTGCTTGCTGATTATGTGGTAGGTGACCCATTTCACTCATTCTGGCTGGAAAGGTCATCTTGCTACCTATGCTGTTCCCATCTGCTACAGCACTGCTCCCATCTGGTGGCAACTATCTCAAATTGCAGCATCATCTACCTTCTAAAAACAGGTCCTTTAGTGGTTCCAGGCATCACACATTGAAATGCCTTTAAAATGTGTCATATATGGGTACTGGGTGGGGGAATATCCCATCAGCTCTTCAGACAAGAAAGGCAAGAACTAATATGTACATTTTGGAGTTAATTTGCAAGTTCTCTTTAACTTCATGGAACATGGTCTGTGTCATTTCCATTAGCTATCAGTAAAATGAAGGGGTTAACCATGTCCAATAAAGAAATACCATTTCTACTTTTTATTCTGCAGCATTGTCAGAGGTCTCCTTAAAAGGATATTACATGTTTTTTCTCTACCAAAGATGAACTATAATGGTTTTTGGACAGTCAGGGGACTGATACTGCTGTAGGTTCTGCCTATAGCTTGCTTTGAGACTCTTGAGCTTCACTCGGTTTCTCCACCCATATAGCAAAATTCTTGAACTTAATGCTATCCAAGAGTACTACTAGTAGAGAGTGTGTAGTGTATGATATTTTAAAGTATCCAAAGTATCTGTCAAGTGAATACCCACTTGGACTATGTACAAAACAATTATGAATATAAGTAGAAATTTTATAATTTATACTACCACTTTCCCTAGTTCTAATATGCATCAGGGTCTGGGGACAGTGGGACATACCTGTAACCCTAGATACTTGGCAGGCTGAGGCAGTAGGGTCATAAGTTCGAGGCCAGCTAGGGCACCTTAGCAAGACCCTGTCTCAAAATGAAAAAAGGCTGGGGATGCACTTATAGAGTACATATGAGGCCCTGGGTCCAATCCCCAATATCACTGGTAGAAAAGAAAAAAAATAAAGTATATACATCATGGTTTTAATAATTTTGGGGAGAGAAAAAGAAGATAAATACTGCTGCATTAAAATTACATATTTATTACAAGACAAATTCTGATACCCTAAAAATTAAAATATAAATATTATGCATCTTAGAATTTAGGAATTTGGGGGCTGAGGTTATGGCTCAGTGGTAGAACACTTGCCTAGCATGTGTGAGGCACTGGGTTCTATTGTCAGCACTGCATATAATAAACAAATACTCAAAATTCTAGAATTAAAATTGATAATGAGTAATGTATGATAAGAAGATGGGAAGTGGTATTGAGATATCAGGAATAGAGACATGGTGTTTAAAATTAAAGACTGGATGATAAAATTTCATGTTTATCTGAGTGTTAAAGAAGGTAGTGGCAGCAAGTATACAAAAGTACAGGTTCTGGTAGATTGCTACCATAATGCACATTTAGAACCTCTAATTTCATTAAAAACGTTCTTTCAAAGAATTATGTGTGTGTTTTATGAAAACACAAAAACAGTGCTTCTGAGTAAGACTTTTTTGGTTTCGAGGAATAGAATCCTACTCAAGTTAATTTGAAAAAGTGTAATTACTATAAAGATAAAATAGGAAATGCTATAGGCATTAATAGACAGGTACTGAAGGGCCATTGAGCCTCAGAGGAATTAGAATGGCACCTGAGACTTATTTTTGTAGAATAGCTATTTATTGATCTACAACAAATTTGCAGGTGATTGCTAGCCCCAACACCCAGCTCCACTGAGCTGCATCCTCAATACATCATAACCTCAGCCAAGTTCCCATACTGATGAGTTTTCTCTGGGTTCACACTACCAAATTAGTGACTGGCTCTGTACAAAGAATAGCCTAGTGATTTTTTTTTTGCTGCCAAGAGTAAATGGACAACATATGCAAGCTAAATGATGAAGGTATTCAAGCAGGCCAATGGATGCAGTGTTCAGTATAACTGCTGCTCATTCCAAAGCCTTTGATTTTGATAGTCTTGCCATACCTTGTCTAGATAATTCTCTTAATAAGGGCATAGAACACTTCATGGTGCTTTAGGAGTGAGGTTGAGGTTAGGAGTTCTAAGAATTTGTGGAACTTTACACTCTAAGAAATTTAGAGCATTTGGAAATTCCTGTTAGAGTTATATAAATTTCTGTTAATGAACCGGAAACTGTCTTTTAGAGATGGGTTAGTGCAGATGTTAAAAAAGTCTTCCCAATAATTGAGTCCTAATGTCTGCTATGTAGAATATCACTCTTATACCTGTATCTTGGATCTTCTCAATTACCCATAAATTAGGGAGGGCAGAAGGAATCCTCAAGGTCTACTGTTAGATTTGAATTAGGGATGGAGTGAGGAAAAGTGAGAAGAAATTGAAATTTCTTGAAATAAATCAACAGCTGTGTGTGTGTGTGAGTGTGTGTGTGTGTGTGTGTGTATGTGTGTGTGTGTGTGTGTGTATGTATGTAGTATGGGGGATTGAACCCAGGGGTGCTCTACCACTGAGCTACATCCCCAGCTCTTTTTTAATTTTTAATTTTGAGACAGGGTCTCACTAAGTTGCAGAGGTTGGCCTCTGACTTGTGATTCTCTTGCTGCAGCCTTGTGAGTTGCTGGGATTATAGGCTTGTGCCACTATGCTCAGCTCACTTGACAACTCTTTTTTTAAATACCTTTATTAGTTATTGATGGACCTTTGTTTATTTATTTGCTTATATATAGTGATGAGAATTAAACCCAGTGTCTCATATGCTATGCAAGTGCTGTACCACTGAGCCACAATCCCAGCCCAACAACTCTTTTTAATAGCAATTATTGAAATAACTTTCTAGCCTTTCTGAGAGGGAAAGAGTACTGGACTTACATGTAAAAAATAAATCTTGATTTGAATCAAATCTCTTTGAGCCTTTGTTTTCATAGGAAAAAATAACATCTAGCCTCAGGATTGTGGTAAGAATTAAAAGAGTATCAGAAAGCTTAGGATGGAGGTTAGAATGTAGTTAGGTCTTTTTTCTTCCTCTGTGTACTCATCGGTTATTTGTAGGCTCTTTGAAAGATAATTACTTTTCTTCCTTGATCCCTAGATACATGTTAGGAACATTTCTTGCTCCTGAGTCCCACAGATAATATTTCTTGAGTTCTAAGCATCTAATACCTCATGGCAAATACCCTTTTAGGCCAGGCCAACCTTAAGACTGACTGATGGTGGCATTGGTACCATTAATGATAGCAGTACCAACTTCCAGCCAAATAGTCATCTGAATGGCTCTTTGAATATGACTCAAAAGAGCTTACATGTGTATTTCTCTCGCAGGTGGATTTGCTATCGTTTTTCTGGTGAGGACAAGCAATGGGATGAAATGTGCCTTGAAACGCATGTTTGTCAACAATGAGCATGATCTCCAGGTGTGCAAGAGGGAAATCCAGATAATGGTAAGGCTGCCCCTTGGACCTGGGATTGCTGGCTTAAAATGGGGGGTAGAGACTGTGTCCTCTTATAAGAAAGCCACGGGGGTGTGTTCCCTTTTCTGAGATGGCAGAGGCCTCTGGACAAGTGGGAGTGAAGAGCCAGGAGATACAGAACCCTGTTCCTGCCTTGGTCATCTCAGCTGGAATTTGAGGAGAAAGGAGCATATTAGAGAACTGAACAATTTTTAGATCAGAGAAGTAGTTTGGGGCCCTGGGAAAAGCTTATTTAATAAACCTGTTTCCCAGAAATCATTTGTGGCATACAAACCGGAAACCCTGACTTTCCAGTGAGCCTCCTCTTCTAGTCTTGTCCTTTTATCAGTTAGCAATCCCCAATCTGGGCTCCTCAACACTCCATGAACGTATCCTTATACTACTTTACATTTTGCACATGTATTTATTTCTACCTGGAATGCTTGTAAGGTAGAAACCTTACAAATATGATTCCATTTGTAAAAGTCCAAGAATAGTCCAAATTGATCTATGGTGCTAGAAATAAAATTGACCAGGAAGTGGCATATGAAAATTTTCTAGGTCATGCAAATCTGTTGTTTAGGTAGTAGTCACACAGGGGTATATAAATATTAGAACTCAACTGAATATATTAAGATCTGCAATTTATCATTAATAATTCCTCAGTTTTAAAAAAGCATACTAACTTTTCGAGATTCAGATGAATATTCTGTTTAGAGAAAAAGTCTCTATTTCCCTATGTGCTTCTGGATGAAATAATATGTCTTGAAAACAATCAGTTGGTTTGGAAGAAAACAAGATTGATTGGTCATGAGTTGATGATCAGAGCAGAGTGATGGCTGCAGGAGTAGGTTAGAGTAGTCTCTTTCTTTTACCTTGGTTTGACATTGTGCTTAATAAAAAAAAAAAAAAACTTTAAATATGTAGTCTGTTTTTCCTTTGTGTTCCACAGTACTTTTGTTAATACTAATTATATTGCTTAACCTGTTATGTTTTAAGTCATTCTGCTATCAGAAAGTAATTACTTAAAATCAGAAACTTTATACTCCCACACACTGCTTGACATAGAATAAATGTCTTAATAAATTTTAGAAGAAGTGAATATATAAATAATGGTAAGAGCAGATGCATATGTTCACCCAGAGATGATTCCTTTGTATCCTGAATCTTAATATTTTTGTAAAGAGTTTCAAAAACTGCATGGGGCTGTTAGTGTGTACATTCCACCAGGCTTTGCTTGCCTTTGTCCACCCCTTGTGGGTTTACTCGCCCAGTGGCAGCTTAGAGTAACTAGTTGGACTGCAGTTGGGCTACTTACAGAACTCAGGATTTTAGAGAGCTGGGCACTACTTTGGATTCTAGAAAGCTGAAACTATTTGGGAAGGAACTGCCACCATTGCAGACCAAGCCACCCACCCACTGAGGCTCGAGACCATGTGGATACGTGGATCCATCTGCAAGGTGCCAATTTCCTTCTAGTTCCCTGCTGTGCAGCTTCAAGTTACCATTCCTATATTCACCTTGTTCCTCATCCTCCCCTTACTTGCAGTATGCTTGCTCAGTGCTCACCCACTTTCTTTGCTTTGCTGTTTTCTTCTGCTTAGGATGCTCTTCTCATTCATTTACTTGTATTAGAAAAGCAATCACATTCTCCCATCATTTAGGAACATGTTTGAGGACTTACTCTATACTGGCCAGGCATTCTAGAGGAGGAACTAAGAAGCACAGGCCCACAAGTACCCACAAATTAATGGACCTGACCTGATTAGGAATTAATTTACATGGGTTCAGGTTCAGGCCCAGTCATACATTGGCTGTTACAGTTTTGTTTTTAGTTCAGTTTATATTTTTCAAAAGCTTACACAGTCAATTAGTTGAACTGAGATTATAAAAGAAAAAAGAAAAGAAAAAAAAATCAAGTAGTCCCTATAAAATCCTCATAGGACATTTTAGGGTTCCAGAGGTAACCATAATAGTTGAGTCTTTTGATGTATTTTAGAATAACATGCTACTATTGCTTTTCCCTCCATTTTATCACCTGTGGGAAGTAAAGATTTAGCTCTCTTTCATCCCCTATATAGCCCTCTCCCTAAATACATTATTTTCATGCCCCTTTCTTTCAAAATACCAGTAAATTTTGGCAGTATGTTGGTATGTTAGTATTAGTTTTTACATTATTATATAAGAAAACTATTCCTGCTCAATCTTCTAGTAGACTATGATTACCAAACCTTTCCCATTTAACTTTTTTTTACCAGAATTAATAATTATCTTATTTTTCCTCTTTTGATCTAAGTTTTCTCTTTACTTTTGACAGTGTAAAAATAAAACTTCCTAAGTTATGTAAATCACTTTTTGAGTATTTAGATATATTTAATATTATATCTGTTTTTAATCATTTGAAGATTTCTCTCCCAGTCTTCTGACTTGATGGAGTCAGGACTGGCTACCTCATCTTGAAATCTCCTAGGCATTCCCATTGCCTTCTTTTTTTCCTCTTTTGCTTTACTTTCTCATGTTAGTAGAGCTGGTCCTCCAGTAGCTTCTTGATAATGGATTGTACTTTTGGTATCAAGTCTAAGAAATCTTTGCCTAGCTCTCAATTCTGATAATTTCTCCTATTTTTTTAATAAAACTTTTATAGTTTACATTTTACATTTAAGTCCATGATCTATTTTGAGTTCACTTTTATATAAGGTGTGAAATTTTGGTTGAGGGTATTTTTAAATTTTTTTATTTTTGCTTATGGATATCTGGTTGTTCTAGCACCATTTGTTGAAGAGGTCATATTTCCTCTATTATTTTCATTAAAAATTAGCTCAACTTAGTTGAAAGCATCTATTTTTAGACCCTTCTCTATTCTGTTCCATTTGAGCTGTTTATCTCTCTACCAATACCACACAACCTTGATTACTGTAGTGTATAATAAGTCTTGAAATCATACTAAGTTCTCTTATTTCCCCCCCAATATTGTTTTACCTGTTCTAGTTCATTTCACCTTTTGTATAAATTTTAGAACAATCTGATTCAGAATATTTATGTCTATAAAAGGTATTGCTGGAATTTTGATAGGAATTACATTAAACCTGCATTTCAGTTTAGCAAAACCTGACGTCTTTTCTATGTTTAGTCTTCCAATAAATGAACATAGTAAGTCTCTTCATTTATTTATATCTTTGGTTTCTTTCATTATCATTGTGTAGTTTTTCAGTACACAAGTCTTGACTGGGGATATACCTGGGAGTATAGTGGCATTTGGCTTGCCTAGTATTCTTGGGGTCCTGGGTTGAATTCTCAGTACCAAAAAAAAAAGAGCACAAGTCTAACACATGTTTTTAGAATCATATCAAGTTGTTTAGTTTTAGTGATTATAAATTATTGTTATTATGTTTTTATGGTGCAGGCAATTAAACCAGTGCCTCACTCGTGCATACTGCATTGCACCTCCACTAAGCTCCACCCCAGCCCCATGTGTTTAACTTTTGTATGTTTATCTTATATCTTGACACTTTTCTATACTTGCTTACTGGTTCTGTCATTTTGTGGATTCCTTAGGGTTTTCTACAAGTGATTTTATATCATTCTTTTTGATTTGTATCTCTCATGTTTCCTTTTCTAGCCTTAGTTGCCCTGACTAGAACTTGCTGTACTGTGTTGAATAAGAATGACGGGTGAACTTCCTTTATTTATTCCCAATCTTAGAAGGAACACAGTCTTTTATTATTAAGTGTAAGCTTAGCTTGAGTATTTTGTACATTTAAAAGATTCAATGTGAGGACATTTCCCCTGTATTCCCATTTTTCTAAGAGTTGGGATTATGAGTAGGTATTGAATTTTTTAAGATGTTTTTTCTTCATTGATTGATGTGATCATGTGATTTTTTTTTTTTTATCTTTAGCATGTTAAAGAAAAGCAGATTGACCTTTCAAATATTGAACCAGTGTTGTATCCCTCTAATAATCCATTTGGTCATGTATGTTTTTATCTATTGTTACACTCTCTTTTGCTTGTATTGGATAGGAATGTTTACATCTATATTTATGAGAGAAAATGCTTTGTATTTTTTAAAAAACTTTTCCCCCCTAGTTTTGGTTTTGGGATAATAATGACTACATACTATAAATTGGGGACTGTTTTCTTCTCTTCTGTGTTCTGGAAGAGATTGCATAGAATTGGTGTTGATTCTTCATTAAAGCATCTGGTAGAATTCTCTAGTGAAACCATTGGGGCTTGTAGATTTTTATATTGGGAGTTTCAAAGTAAAAGTTTAGTTTCCTTAATTGTTATGAGACTCTTTGGATTGTTTGTTTTATATTGAATGAGTTGTCATATTTTCTGTTTAAGGAATTGGTCCATTCGTTTAAGTGATTACATTCATGCTACTATAGCTTTTTTGTTTTGTTGTGTTTCAGTTTTCCAACAATTTTAATTTGAAGCCCTGTGATTTTAACCTCTCTAGGGTCAGACTTCTCCCTGATCAAAGCCACATCTCTAGCCCTGCTTTCTTAGCAATTCTAAGAATTATGAAGGGAATTAAAAGGTATAATATGTTTTCTAATATGCTAAGTCTTGTGTTTTAGTAATCAAAAAAGCAGATTCCTCTCTGTACTTACAGTGGAGTAAGGAAGGGCATATGGTACCTAAATGCAAAGAGAACCATCAGTGGTTTCACCAGAGTGGTTTTACGTTTTATTCTGATAAATGCTGTCTACCATTTACTAGAGTCTTGAATGTGTCCTTTGATACATCTGGATGTATGCTCTGATAGAACCAAAGGGATTCTGACATATGATGGACTGTTGGAGGTGTGACTTTTGATCTATTTGCCTGAAGGAAAAGATTGATTATCTTCAAACTTAAAGGGGTAAAAACAGTGATAGGAAAGATCTAAAGCTCAGAATGTGTAAGCACTGTTCTGTGTTTATATCTCCTGCCCAGATGGATTACATCCTCATTGAGTTTCATAATGAGGACTCTGAGCTGACACTGGTGACATTGAAGACTTGCCTCTAATAGAGAAGCAATCAGATAATTCAGGGCAGGCACATGTTTTCATATTTCCAAACGGGAGGAGGGTAGATTCTGTGCAGCCAGGAGCTCAGGATTGATATGAAACAAGATCCCTTTAAAAGATGCTTTGATGCTATCTTTAGTGTAAGAAAGTTGTGTTGTGTGTGTTTACTTGATACATATTGTTCAAATTTGCCTGAAAAAAAGAAAACATTGGAAGGATGAGGGTAGGGAGAGAATGAAAATGATTCCCTCTCAGGGATGGAGACAGGAGTAGGAAATAGGAGATAATTGTCTAATACTTTGTACTATTTGAATGTTAATATAGCACCCATTGATCAAAATTGAATTTTAATCTGTATTATAGTCACTTGGATGAGCAAACAGGGATCCAGAGAACCTTTAGGTTCAGTAAGTGCAGCCATGTCACATCTGTGTTGCCTTCTTTTGGGGAAGTTTTGGGTTAGGGAGCTTAGGGAGATATAGTCAATCCCATTGCTGTGGCTTTTGGCCAGTTGTTGAAAGGGACATTCACCAGAGTTCTGTGAGCAAGATGGAACATCTATACCGGCCACTAATACAGTTAGGTATAAAAGCTACTGGTCATGGGGATTTCGATTAATGGTTTAATATTGATCTGGAGGAAACTTTCTAAGAAAAAAGCACAGTACCTTTCCATTAGTTTTATGTTATTTTACATGTGATGAATAATTTGGTTAAAGAAATAAAAGACATACTTATCAATTATGTACCTAATATAAGGTTGGAAGATAACACCTACCTTGAGTGATAAAGTGATCCTTACAAATTGGAGCAGTGGACTAATAATAATGAGACGAAATAACAAGGTGAGGTTATATACTTAAATTTTTATTTTAATCAACTTTACAAGCATTGTTCAGGGGAGGCAGAGATTAAACACAGCATGAATGGAAAAAGATTTAGGTATTAAGTGGTCACTTAACTCAATTTGAATGTATAGTGTGATGTGGCTCCCAAAAGAAAAGAAGAATATAATTTTAGCTACATTAATAGAATTATAGTAGGTAGTAGTGCTGGTTTTCTCTGCATGACTCAGACCAGGCCTGGAGTATTGCATTTATTGCCTGGAATCATTCTTCTCCCCACCCCCGGTAGTGCTGGGGATTGAACTCAGTGGCCTGTGCATATGAGGCAAGCACTCTACCAACTGAGCTATATCCTCAGTACCTCCTGGAGCTATTCTTATAAAAGAAATTATAGCAAAGCAAAGAACATAAAGGTGGGAGCAGCCAAAATGATCTTAAAAATCATGTCAAAGAAAATGAGAATGTTCAACATAGAGATGAGATGACAGTCTAAATAATACTATTTCACCTATTTATGAAGTGAAAAATAGACTCAATAATTTTGCTCTAGAGAGTACTGATTTATAAGATCAGGAGGTAGAGGTTCTGCTGGATATGAGGAAGACTTGTCCAGTGGTTAGGACTGTGTGGATGGGAGGCCTAAGGAAATGGCATTATTCCAAGAAAACTACTTATCAAAGTATATATTGTGGATTCACATATGGGCTGCCCCGTTGCTCTAGATCAGTTGTACTCACAATATTTTTTTCTTTTGTTTATTTCCCCTGTGTGTTTACCTTTTAAAAAATTTATTTATTCTCAGCTTGCCATGCTATTTATTGAGCTAAGCTGAGTGCAGTGGTGTACACTTATAATCCCAGCAACTCCGGAAGCTGAGACAAGAGGATAGCAAGTTTGAGTCCAGCCTCAGCAACTTAAGGAGATCCTTTCTCAAAATAAAGATAATGGTCGGGGGTTGTGGCTCAGTGGTAGAGTGCTTGCCTAGCATGCTTGAGGCACTGAGTTTGATCCTCAGCACCACATAAATGTAAAATAAAGATATTGTGTCCATTTAAAACTAAAAAGTAAATATTAAAATAAATAAATAAAAAGAACTGGGGTTGTAGCTCAGTGGTAAAGGGCTCCAGGGTTCAATCTTCAGAACCAAAAAATAAGTAAAAAGAGAGATAAAATTCAAATTCTATGAAAATTAACCCCTTTAAAGCATATGGCTCAATGATTATTAGTATATTCATAAGATTATGCAATCTTCAGCTTTAATTGTAGAACACTTTTGTTAATCACTCCAAAAGGAACCCCCTTACTTATTAGTAGTGACTCATCAGTTGGTGGACATTTGTTTTCACTTTTCGGCTATTTTGCATAATGGTGCTGTGAACATTTGTGTATGAATTTTTGTGTGAACATAATGTTCTCATTTTTATGAGTATATACATAGGAGTGAAATTGCTAAGTCATATCATAACTACTTTTTGAGGGACTGCCAGATTGTTTTGGCAGCTGTACCATTTTATATTTCTACCATCAATATCTGAAGGTTATAATCTCCATATCCTTATCAACATTTTTTTTCCTAGTTATGATTTTGATTATAGCCTTCCTCCTAGTTGGTGTGAAGTGATACCTCACTGTAGTTTTAATTTACACTTATAATGATTGATGGTGTTGGGTATTTTTTCATGTTTTTGACATTTTTGTGTATGTTCTTTGGAAAGGTGTCGATTTGCATCCTTTGCCAATTTTTACATGGTGTTGTCTTTTTGTGGTTAAGTTGTAACAATTCTTTAAATACTCTGGATGCTAAATCCTTATCAGATGTATGATTTAATCTTTCATCCATTCTAAGTTTTTTCTTTGACTTTCTTAGAATTGTTTGAAACACATAAGTTGTTAATTTTAATGAAGTGCAGTTTTTCTGCCTTCTCCTTATGATTTAGGTGTCATATCTAAAACCCCATTGCCTAATTTTACCACAAGGAATCATCGACATTTTCTGTGAGGAATTTTTAGTCTGTTGGTCTATTTTGAGTTGATTTTTATAAGTGGTATGAGTAGGGATCCAGAATCATTCTTTTGCATATGATATGCACCACTTGTTGAAGCACCACTTTTTGAGAAGACCATTCTTTGCCCAGTGAGTTGATTTGGCACATGTGTCAAAAATCAGTTATATATAAATTTATGGTTGCTACTTAGAGGATCTTGTGCCAGCATATAAATCAATGAACTGTTTGTTTTCCTCATAGGTAAAAACTCACTAGGAAGAAAAATTATCTTAGTGATTTGATTGATTTATGTCCTGGAGCAAGCTATTTTTCTCCTTATAGACTGGTAACCATATAAACAAGCAAATATTTGTCCACTACACTAGATATTGCTTTATTAAGTACCACTGACCAGGAACAGAAGTATAAACCTATTATAAACTTAGAACTTCGGGTCTTATCCAGGGCCACTAGATTAGAAGCTGCTTTTTATCAGGATCTCCTGGTGATTTATATCTATTTAAACTTTGTGTTATTTTTCTCTTAATGTGAAAAAAATACCTGAGAAATAATGATAAAGGAGGACAAACTTATTTTACTTCATGGTTTCAGAGGTTTTGGTCCGTAGTCACTTGACTCCATTGTTTTTGGGTCTGTAGTGAGGCAGAACATCATGGCAGGCAGGGTATGGTAGAGAAGAGCTGCTCACTTCATGGCCACCAGGAAGCAGAGAAGGAGGGGCACAAGATATACCCTTTCAGGAAAGGCTCCCAGTGACCTGCTTCCTCCAACTAGGCCCCACCCCATAAAGCTTCCACCATCTCCTAATAGCATCACCACCTGAGGATCAAGTTTTCAACCCATGAGCCTCTGGGGACAGATCCAAATGTTATAGTCTGAGATGTAGTGCTTGGAAATCAAACTCTAGATGACTTTATAGATCTTTTCAGTAAGTACAGGATTAATTAATGATTAAGAGCAAATTATTTATTTATTTATTGTAGTTGTAAATGGACAGCATGCCTTTATTTTATTTTTTTATTTCTATGTGGTGCTGAGGATGGAACCTAGTGCCTCACCCCAGGCTAGGAAGAATTTTTATCTGGAATTCTTTATGTGGCAGAAGCTCAGCTGAGCCTCCAGTGGAATTCCAGAATCAGCTCAGATCTCATTGTGTATTTTACTACTGCATTGGAATTGATAGTTTTTGTTTGCCTTTGAATAACTCCTTTTGAAGAGAGTTATAAAGGAAACTTAGGGTTGTGGAGGGAAAGAAGAGGGAGAATAGTAAAGCAGAAGATGACTTTTAATAACAACCTTGGGAGAAGTAAACTAATTCCAGCCCTTAGAACTATTTTCCTTCATCTTTAAATCAAGAACCTAAAATTCAATTGATAGGGTCTATGGAATCATACTGTGATTCCAGAAATAGCAGCAGTAGTGCCAAGTCATCTGTTTTAGTCAACAGTTTCATTGCTGTGATCAGAAAACCTGATAAAAACAAAGTAGAGGTGGAAAAGATTATTTTGGCTCATGGTTTTAGAGTTTTAGTCCATAGTCAGTTGACTCCATAGCTGTGGGCCCGAGGTGAGGAGGACATCATGGTGGAAGGGCATGTAGGAGGAAAGCAGCTCTGGACATAGCAATTAGGAAGGGGTGGAGGGAGCATGAGCAAGTGCTCTGCTCATCAGGGACAAAAATCTAAACCAAAAAGGCATCCCCAGTGACCTACTTCTTCCAGCCACACCCTACCTATCTATAGTTACTGTACTGCCCAGTTTATTCATATCAGTAAAGTAATCCACATATTAGGCCTTACCTCTCATAATCTCATTATTTCACATTGGATAATTGTTGCATTGTCACACACATGAGCTTTTGGGTTTACCTCTGAATATTTGAATGGAAGGTTTCAAAGCTGGTAAAGACACTTCTTTGTAAACTTTCTATCTGCAAATGCAAGCACTCTTAGCATCAGGATTTTTTGTAGACACAAGGCTGAAACTCCAAGGAAGGGATTTCTTGAGCAAATATATGAGTATATAAATTAGTTATATACAATATTCATTTTTACATTTTATGGAGGGTGGCATGTTATTGATATGCTATTTAGGTTGCTATCTTTGTTTAATATCAAGGTTTTCATAGATGTCTACAGTTTTCTTATAAGGACTTCAGATTCTTAACCAGGTATTTGTTGCAGGAATTTTAGAGCTAGGGACAGAATACTGTTTAAGCTACAAGCATCATTATTTAGGACCCTGGATAAATTTAACATTTGTGGTAATCTATAGAATCTGGGTTAAAGGCCTGGTTTTTAAATGGAAGCTTTTACATGTATTTATGAAAAAGATTATTCAGTACTTTAAGAATTAAATATGAATATTAATAAGATAACTTCAAACCACTTAAAATATTGATTTAGTAAAAGCAAATCTAATAACAGTTTGTCAGTATTTTATTAATGTTATTTAATGATAGTTAAAGTTTATTATGACAACACAAATTCTTTAAAATTTATCACTGTTTAAATCTATAGTTTAACTGAGCCTTCCTCAATCCCCTAAAAATTGTTTGATTTATATTCATCAGATAGACTTTTATCCCAGTACTCCAAATAATAATAGTAATCAAGGACAGCAAAGTATCTTCCCCACATCCTGCCTTTTCATGAAAAAGCAGGCGGTGGTTGAAGTGCTTCCTATGGTGCCGTCTCATACCTCACCTCCATTTTGGTTCTGCAAGCCTGGAGCTGGTCTTTCAACTGAAGCCAGTGGAATGCTCAGGTATCTTCTGACCTTTTGCTCTTAACAAAAGCTTCTGCCATGTACCTTAAGTGTGAATCAGTCTCAATTTGTGTTAAGAATTTCTGTATTTTGTAACCCTTCAAACAAATTTTCTCCATCAGAGTTCTACACTCAGGGCATTTTACTTCAAAATCTGAGATGTTGATGCATCATCAAGTTGTTAAAGGTAAATACCATTGTTTCTCTCTAAAGAGAGGCTGTTTTCTGCTTGGATGTATCTTAGGATTTCTGAAGAAGGCAAAATGAACACCAGTTTGGGCTTGAACCATGAGCAAACATCTGGGAAAACTGCAGGGTACCATCTGCAGATGTTAGTTATCCTAATTATCTAATGGTTTTTTAACTTCCTCTTGGCTTGTCTGAGGCTATTTGTGCTGCTATAATAAAGTACCTGAAACTAGTCAATTTAAAAAGAACAGAAATTTATTTTCTCACAGTTCTGGAGGCTGAGAAGCCTAAGATAAGTCACCTGCAGGGTTCATGTCTAGTGAGGGTCTCTGTTTCCAAGATGGCACCTTGAATGCTACTTTTTCTGGAGGGGAGAGATGCTTTGTCCCACATGATTGAAGGAAAAAGGTTTAGGCAGTTCTCTCCATCTTTTTTTTTATATAAAACTGCTAATCCCATTCATTAGGTGTCTGCTTTTATGACTACTTACCTCCTAAAAACCCCTCCTCTTAATTTTGTTACATTGGGGATTCATGTTTCACTGTCAGTTTTGGAGGTTCAAATGATAACATGGCTTTACCAAATTTTTTTTCCATATTTCCAGATGATTTATTAATCCTCTTGGGATTAGGTGAACCCAGAGATACTATTGCCTGTTTTCTTTTAAAAACAGTTAAATGGGAAGATATTGGTCTTTCATTCTTTCTTGTGGACACCTGAAAGATGTGATGGTCTTTATTTTGGTTTAAAAGAGCTTCTCTCCAGTTCTTCTTACTTCTCAGACTGTATAAATGGGGGGAAAAAAAAAAAGCTCTAGAAGAGTTATTGATGAGGCAGAAAGGCAGAGGGAGGAATAGGCCTCTGAAATCACATTCTGTTTTTTTTTTTTAATTTGAATTCTGGAGACTGCTTTTCAGCCTCATTATCTCCCTTATATATGTTCCAAAACAGATGCTGTAAGCCCTTTGTCTCATCAGACTTCTTTTTCACCCTGCACATTTTGAAGACAGCCTGTCAAAAACAAAACCACAGATCTGAGCTCACTTGAATTCCCTTTTCCTTCATCCCTAACCCAATGTGCATATCCATCCTTGCTGTCTTTTTGCTTGTGAGGGGGAAGAATAAAGATCACTCTGAGATCAGTTTTTTTTTTTTTTTTTTAAATAGTACTCTTACTCCCTACCCTCTTACCTACAGAACTTTTTTTCTATCAATTATCCTCATCAATTCTCTTCTGGCCCCTTTCACTCTCCAGCACTCACTTTCCTCCCATCCTAAAATCTCCTTCCTTTGTCCTTCCTTCCTTCCTTCCTTCCTTCCTTCCTTCCTTCCTTCCTTCCTTCCTTCCTTCCTTCCTTCCTTCTTTCCCTCCCTCCTTTCCCTTCCTCCCTCCTCAATATTTCTAGTTGTAGATGGACATAATACCTTTGTTTTATTTATATGGTGCTGAGGATCGAACCTTGTGCCTCATATGTGCCAGACAAGTGCTCTACCACTGAACTACAACCCCCAGGCTCATCATTGCTACTTTTTTTTTTTAATTGGTTGTTCAAAACCTTACAAGGCTCTTGACATATCATATTTCAGACATTAGTTTCAAGTGAGTTATGAACTCCCATTTTTACCCCAAATACAGATTGCAGAATCACATCAGTTACACATTCACCTTTTTACATAATGCCCTATTAGTAACTGTTGTATTCTGCTACCTTTCCTATCCTCTACTATCCCCCCTCCCCTCCCCTCCCATCTTCTCTCTCTATCCCATCTACTGTAATTCATTTCTCTCCTTGTTTTTTCTTCCAATTCCCCTCACAAACTCTTTTATGTAGTTTTTTATAACAATGAGGGTCTCTTTCCATTTCCATGCAATTCCCCTTTTCTCTCTCTTTCCCTCCCATCTCGTGTCTCTGTTTAATATCAATCTTTTCTTCCTGCTCTTCCTCCCTGCTCTATTCTTAGTTGCTCTCATTATATCAAAGAAGACATTTGGTATTTGTTTTTTAGGGATTGCCTGGCTTCACTAAACATAATCTGCTCTAGTGCCATCCATTTCCCTGCAAATTCCATGAATTTGTCATTTTTTAGAGCTGCGTAATACTCCATGGTGTATAACTGCCACATTTTTTTAATCCATTCATCCATTGAAGGGCATCTGGGTTGGTTCCACAGTCTAGCTATTGTGAATTGTGCTGCTATGAACATCGATGTGGCAGTATCCCTGTAGTACGCTCTCTTAAGGTCTTCAGGGAATAGACCAAGAAGGGCAATAACTGGGTCAAATGGTGGTTCCATTCCCAGCTTTCCCAGGAATCTCCATACTGCTTTCCAAATTGGCTGAACCAATTTGCAGTCCCACCAGCAATGTACAAGAGTACCCTTTTCCCCACATCCTCTCCAGCACTTGTTATTGTTTGACTTCCTATTGGCTGCCAATCTTACTGGAGTGAGATGGTATCTTAGGGTGGTTTTGATTTGCATTTCTCTGACTGCTAGAGATGGTGAGCATTTTTTCATGTATTTGTTGATTGATTGTATGTCCTCCTCTGAGAAGTGTCTGTTCAGGTCCTTGGCCCATTTGTTGATTGGGGTATTTATTGTCTTATTGTCTAATTTTTTGAGTTCTTTGTATACTCTGGATATTAAGGCTCTGTCTGAAGTGTGAGGAGTAAAAATTTGTTCCCATGATGTAGGCTCCCAGTTTACTTCTCTTATTGTTTCTCTTGCTGTGAAAAAACTTTTTAGTTTAAGTAAGTCCCATTTGTTGATTCTTGCTGTTAACTCTTGTGCTATAGGCATCCTGTTAAGGAATTTGGAGCCTGATCCCACAATATGTAGATCGTAGCCAACTTTTTCTTCTATCATAAGCAGAGTCTCTGATTTGATATCCAGGTCCTTGATCCATTTTGAGCTCACTTTTGTGCATGGTGAGAGGAGGGGATTCAGTTTCATTTTGTTGCATATGGATTTCCAGTTTTCCCAACACCATTTGTTGAAGATGCTATCCTTCCTCCATTGCATGCTTTTAGCCCCTTTATCAAATATAAGATAGTTGTAATTTTGTGGATTAGTCTCTGTATCCTCTATTCTGTACCATTGGTTCACCCGCCTGTTTTGGTACCAGTACCATGCTGGTTTTGCTACTATTGCTCTGTAGTATAGTTTGAAATCTGGTATTGCTATACCACCTGATTCACACTTCCTGCTCAGAATTGCTTTTGCTATTCTGGGTCTTTTATTTCTCCATATGAATTTCATGACTGCTTTATCTATTTCTACAAGCAATGCCATTGAGATTTTGATTGGCATTGCATTAAACCTATAGAGGACTTTTGGTAATATCGCCATTTTGATGATGTTAGTTCTGCCTATCCATGAACAGGGTATATCTTTCCATCTTCTAAGATCTTCTTCTACTTCTCTTTTTAGGGTTCTGTAGTTTTCATTGTATAAATCTTTCACCTCTTTTGTTAGGTTGATTCCCAAGTATTTTATTTTTTTTTTGAGGATATTGTGAATGGAGTGTTTTTCCTCACTTCCGTTTCAGAAGTTTTGTCACTGATATACAGAAATGCCTTTGATTTGTGCGTGTTGATTTTATATCCTGCCACTTTGCCGAATTCATTTATTAGTTCTAGTAGTTTTTTTGTAGACCCTTTTGGGTCTTCTATGTATAGAATCATGTCATCTGCAAATAGTGATAATTTAAGTTCATCTTTTCCAATTTTTATGCCTTTAATTTCTTTCGTTTGTCTAATTGCTCTGGCCAGTGTTTCGAGAACTATATTGAATAGAAGTGGTGATAAAGGGCATCCCTGTCTTGTTCCAGATTTTAGAGGGAATGCCTCCAATTTTTCTCCGTTCAGAATGATGTTAGCCTGGGGCTTAGCGTAGATAGCTTTTACAATATCAAGGTAAGTTCCTGTTATCCCTAGTTTTTCTAATGTTTTGAACATAAAGGGATGCTGTACTTTGTCGAATGCTTTTTCTGCGTCTATCGAGATGATCATATGGTTCTTATCTTTAAGTCTATTGATATGGTGAATAACATTTATTGATTTCCGTATATTGAACCATCCCTGCATCCCAGGGATGAATCCTACTTGATCATAGTGCACAATTTTTTTGATGTGTCTTTGTATCCGATTCGCCAGAATTTTATTGAGGATTTTTGCATCTAGGTTCATCAGAGATATTGGTCTGTAGTTTTCTTTCTTTGAAGTGTCTTTGTCTGGTTTCGGAATCAATGTGATGTTGGCCTCATAGAATGAATTTGGAAGAACTCCCTCTTTTTCTATTTCCTGAAATAACTTGAAAAGTATTGGTATTAATTCTTCTTTAAAGGTTTTGTAAAACTCCGCTGTATACCCATCCGGTCCTGGGCTTTTCTTGGTTGGTAGTCTTTTGATTACTTCTTCAATTTCATCCATTGATATTGGTCTGTTCAAATCGTGTGTGTCCTCCTGACTCAGTCTGGGCAAGTCATATGTCTTAAGAAATTTATTGATGTCTTCACTATCTTCTATTTTATTGGAATATAGGTTTTCAAAATAATTTCTAATTATCTTCTGTATTTCTGTGGCGTCTGTTGTGATATTGCCTTTTTCATCCCTTATGTTAGTAATTTGAGTTCTCTCTCTTCTTCTCTTCGTTAGCATGGCTAAGGGTCTGTCAATCTTGTTTATTTTTTCAAAGAACCAACTTTTAGTTTTGTTAATTTTTTCAATAGTTTCTTTTGTTTCAATTTCATTGATTTCCGCTCTGATTTTAATTATTTCTTGCTTTCTGCTGCATTTACTATTGTTTTGCTCTTCCTTTTCTAGGGCTTTGAGATGAAGTGTGAGCTCATTTATTCGTTGGTTTTTCCTTTTTTTGAGGAATGACCTCCAGGCGATGAATTTCCCTCTTAAAACTGCTTTCATTGTGTCCCATAGATTCCGATATGTTGTGTCTGAATTTTCATTTATCTCTAAGAATTTTTTGATTTCCTCCTTTATGTCTTCTGTAACCCCTTGATCATTCAGTAACATATTGTTCATTTTCCATGTGATATTGGATTTTCCCTTCCTTCTTTTATCATTAATTTCCAGTTTCAATCCATTATGATCAGATAAAATGCATGGTATAATCTCCACCCCTTTATATTTATTGAGGGTTGCCCTATGGCATAATATATGGTCTATTTTTGAGAAGGATCCATGTGCTGCTGAGAAAAAAGTATATCCATTCGATGATGGTTGGTATATTCTATATATGTCAGTTAAGTCTAGGTTATTGATTGTGGTATTGCGTTCTATAGTTTCTTTATTCAACTTTTGCTTGGAGGTTCTGTCCAATGGTGAGAGAGGTGTGTTGAAGTCACCCATAATTATTGTGTTGTGATCTATTTGATTCTTGAACTTGAGGAGAATTTGTTTTATGTATTTCGCAGCACCGTTATTTGGTGCATAAATATTGATAATTGTTATATCTTGTTTCAGGATCTTCTTGCTTTCAGCGTTTGAGTTGAAAAGTCCGTTGTTAACCTTATTGGTTTACCCCTGAATGTAATCTTTCTCTTTTCTCTTGTAGCTTTTAATATTTTCTCTTTGTTCTGTATATTGGATATCTTCATAACAATGTGTCTTGGCGTTGGTCTACTGTGATTTTGTATGCTCGGTGTCCTGTATGCATCTACAATTTGTATATCTGTTTCCTTTTTTATTTCTGGAAAGTTTTCTGCAATTATTTCATCTAGTAGATTACTCATTCCCCTGGTTTGAATCTCTATCCCTTCCTCTATCCCAGTGACTCTTAAATTTGGTTTTTTTATATTATCACATATCTCTTGTAGGTTTCTCTCGTGATTTTTAACCAGCCTATCTGAGTTGGCTAGACTCTTTTCCAGATGATATATTTTGTCTTCGTTATCTGACATTCTGGCTTCTACTTGCTCCACTCTATTAATGATACTCTCATTTGAGTTTTTAATTTGGTTTATAATTTCCCTCATTTCTAAGATCATTGTTTGATTCTTTTTTATAGTCTCTATCTTCTGATAAAGATGCTTAACTTCTTCTTTTATCTGTTTATGTAATTCATTCTCAATGTGTTCTTTCGCTGCTTGAATTTGCTGTCTCGTATCCTCTTTAAGGTTCCTTTCCATCTGTCTCAGGTGATCCATGAGTTCTTTATATGAGCATTTTTCTGGTGACTCTATATCCTCCTGAATATTTAGGCTGCCCTGCATTGTTTGCACTCCTTTTCTTCCTTGCTTTTTCATGCTGTTCATATTGTTTCTTGTTCTGTTTGACTGCTGAGTTACTGTTTACTCCTATAAATTTATTTGATGCTTGGGAGGAAAGGTATTAGAAGGGATGGGAAGAAGTCACTAAAGAGAATGAGAGTAAGCAGGTAGAATTCAAGGAAGGGGGAATAAGAAAATTGAAAAGAAATGTAAAGGCAGGAGAAAAGAAGGAAAGAACAAAATAGAAAATTTAAAAGAATTTAAAAAAATAATAGTAGAAATGAAAAATGAAATTAAAAAAAATAGAATAAAATAAAATAAGATGGATTAAAAAAAATTTAAAAGGACAGCAAAAAAAAAAAAAAATTATAGATGTAGTCCTAGAGTTCGATTAACTGCTCTTCCAGTAGATGGAGCTATGCCTACCGGGCCAAGTCTCTCCTCTCAGTAGGCGGGAGTCAATCACTGTGCAGCAGTTCTTCCTCCCGGACTGGGCGAGTCTCCACTCCTGCTGTGGGCGGGGCCTTTCCCAGAGCTGGTCAGGGGTCGTTTGCAGCACTGGGCTGGCAGGTGGGGGGTGGTCGTCTGTAGCTCCAAACCACCAGAGGAGGTTCACAGAGTCGGGCCTGCCGGGGCCGAGCAGGCAGCGCCCGCTCCCCCACTCACTGTAAGGTTGCAGGCAGCGGCTGCTTGGCGCCAGCCATCCGCGGTTCACAAAGCCGCGGCGGGCGTGGGCCCTGGCAGGCAGCGTCCCTTCCTAAGTTTGCTGTAGCGTGTGGGCGGCGGCAGTTCACAGAGAGCCGGGTGGCGGGGGCCCAGGTGGTCAATGTCTGCTCCTACGTTCGCTGTAACATGTGGACTGCAACCACCCGGCAGCGGCTGGTGGTGGATCACGGAGCCTGGCCAGTGTGGGCCCAGGCAGGCCACGCCCGCTCCTAAGCTCGGTGTACTGTGTGGGCCGCTCGTCTGGCAGTGGCCAGCAGAGGTTCACAGAGCCAGGCCGGTGCCCAGGCAGGGAGCGCCCGTTCCTAAGATTGCTGCTACGTGTGATCAGCGGCCGGCTGCAGTTCACAGAACCGGGCGGCGGGGGGCCCAGGCGGTCAATGTCTGCTCCTACGTTCGCTGCAACTTGTGGGCTGCAGCCACCCGGCAGCGGCCGGTGGTGGATCACGGAGCCGGGCCGGTGTGGGCCCAGGCAGGCCCGCCCGCTCCTAAGATTGCTGCTACGAGTGAGCAGCAGCCATTTGGCGGCGGCTGGCGGGGCTGTGCCCCTGCTCTGCGTTGCCGAGTTTCAGTAGTCTGTGACAAGCAGACACCTCCAATTAAACTTACTAGTTCCCGGTAGGTCTCCTTTCAGTGGAATTTTGCTTGAAGTTTCTCAGCCTGACGCATGTGGGTGTATTAATGAGTCTCTCTGATCCCTTTACCACGGACGCATTGAATGTGCTGCCTCTTCGCCGTTGGCCATGTTGGGCTCCCCCATCATTGCTACTTTCTTAAGCATAATGTTCTAAAACAATTACCTGTAGTCACAGGTGCTACTTGCTCAACTCCAATTCTTTGCAAGTCCAGGTCCATTCTCACCTCTATCCCATCCCTTCTCTGAACCTATTCTCACAGAAGTCTTCAGAGTTTTCCTGTGGTCACTTTCTACCTCTCTCTACCTTTTGGGGAGTCCATTCATTCTGTCTAGTCAGAGGAAAGGTCTGATGAGTTTTGGAGCTCGAGCACACTCATTTGGTACTGTCAGGTTTCCTCTTGTTTTTGTATGTAATTTCAGATTACAAGACTTTAAAAAAGCTAAATCTCTGTTAGGGTAGTAGTAATTTCTGTTCTTATGGTCCAAACTGCCAAGTTTGTATGGAGGCTTTCATAGAACCACATAGTTTCCATTTCCTTCCCCTAAGTTTTCAAAAACAAAAGTAAAACAATTTATTAAAACTATTTTTTTTACCTTATATTTGCCTAAGAATCATATTACACAACTTGCTCAATTTCTTTCTCCAGCAGAGTATCTTAATGACCTTGGATTTCAATTTCAAGATCTGCCTCTGTGGATGTTAAAATGACTTTACCCAGGTGTTAGGCAACTTGTAATGCCTAAATGGTTCCTGACACATAGGAAATGCTCAGTAAATATTTGTTGGATGAATGAATTCCCCAAGCAGCGTGAGAGATCACATGCAGTTTTGACGGATTCCCTATCTTATATCCCAGTTGATTAGCTTGAAAGGCTTAATTATGAGCAAAATGCTTAGATCTGGATACTATTGTAGTCCCTTCAAAACTTTGTAAAGCAATTATTCTTTTCATGTATTTTCAAAAGGGAGAAGCAATATGAATCATTTTAAAGTCAAGTTGAAATCATTTTTGCCTCCACAACCAGGGTAAAGAAACCTCCATTTTTTTCCTGTAATTTATACATGTAAATTTATACATGTAAATAGTTCATACTGTCTCTGTCCTCCTAGGCAGTATTTCTGGAGTGAGGGAGTTCTTTGCTTCTGGTTTATATAGGGCACTGGTGTGGTGAGCAAGTAGGTGTTCTGTGTGCATTGACTTTAGAATTTAGATTCTGGAGAGTGATTTGATTCATTAGGGACATGAGTTGCCATTGGAATCCAGGCTGTGCTCTCAGGACCCCTGGAAACCTGTTCCTGGCTCAGCTTCTTACTCTTACCTCTCAAAACTATCAGTTTTGTCTCTGTGTATTGAAGTTATCTATGCTAATAATGGAAGTTTCTAGTTAATTCTGTCCCTATTAGTGTCTGTAACTGACAATATATTTCTCAACTCTTGTTCACAGAGGGACTTGTCAGGGCACAAGAACATTGTGGGTTACATTGATTCTAGTATCAACAATGTGAGTAGCGGCGATGTATGGGAAGTTCTCATTCTGATGGACTTTTGTAGAGGTATGTATATGAACCATACCCTTAATCTCTCATTTCTCTAGCATTTTGATTGTCAAGGGCATGAGAATTCATAAGGATTCTTTCATTTAATTGCATTGTACCTACCCTGAAGTATGTCATTTTAATTTTACAGATAGGAAAACTAAGAAGATGTAAAGATATAGAATCTGCTGTCAACCTTGATTATGATTGCAAGAGCAGTGGTACAAATAATTGACAGTGATAAATAATACAGATCCCCATTTTTGTTAGGTTTGGGAAGGTTTGGTCATGTATATAAATGAGAACACATGAGAATGAGAATGAATGTGTCCTTTGTGATGCTTTAAAACCAGTCATGAAGGCACATAATAAAGGCCTAACTCCAGATGGAATAAAGAAGCAGCCAGCTTCCCTGCCCCCGCACTTGTGTGTTTTTTCCCCCACTCACACCACCATCCTTGTGTAATGGGGTAAAAGAATCCTTTCTGTCCAATGGAAATAACTTTCTCCTCACTCGAGCTATAATTCCTAGTAAGGCTACATTCACATGATGTTGCTGTTAACTGTGGAGTTTAAATAGTTGGAAGCTTGAAGTTTCCAACATTTATCTTGAGAATCCAGACTAATAAATGAGTATTCAGAGTTGACTGTGTTCCATACAACTATTGTTTAGAGGTTTGGCTCTTTTTAGCTAAGCACCTGGCACCTACAAGCTTGGATCATTGTCTTATTGTGCCCTCTTTTGTAATTGCCCTTAGTTCCACTAACATTTTTCTGCCATTAACAATACTGCCTATTAAATATGTTGCTCATATATAATAAATATATAATTTAATATAAATTAAATATGTTGCTCATCTCAAAAATGAGATCCAGTAATTTCAGCCTTCATTATATGAGCTATTAACATGATTTTGTAAAATACTACCAAATTGACAATTTATTTCCGCCCAATTATAGACCAGGCAATATAGGAACATTCAGGGATCTGGATAATTCTGTGAGAGAGGTCATCAGTCTTTTGATCTTAGAGATGAAGGTTGGCGTAGCATTTGCACAGGCCAGACAGTTAAGTAGTGAAACCAAAGAGACCAAGCTTTTCCTAAAGTGCAAACTAACACTGTATTCCTCCTGCTACCTGAGTCTGTTGTGCCATCTGATTCTTACTAAAAGAGGACAAGTTGAGGCTGTGGCCTTATCTCATACCCAACGGGCATAGTAAAACCAGGGAACTATAGCAAGGCAATATTGTCAGTTCTTTTACTAATCTTGAAGACATAATAAGGGCAACTCACATCTGAAGTACTTTGTGAAATAAAGAAAGTGATTTTGATGTATTAGAAGAGGCACTGGATTGTAAGAAAACAAATTGCAAATCAAGAGTCTAGACACCTGGGATTTAGTCTGACTTGACTGGTGATTAGTTCAGTAACTTTAGTTCAGGTTGCTCCTCTTTGGATAGCCATTCATCCTTCTGGTCTACATGACCAGTTTGACTAAGATTATAACCTCTTCTTTGTACCCCTGTCAGGAGGCCAGGTGGTAAACCTGATGAACCAGCGCCTGCAAACAGGCTTTACAGAGAATGAAGTGCTGCAGATATTCTGTGATACCTGTGAAGCTGTTGCCCGCCTGCATCAATGCAAAACGCCTATTATCCATCGTGACCTAAAGGTAAGAGACCACACTGTTCATTGTGTTCTTAATAAATATTTTTTATCTGGAATAGATACTTAGGGGATGTAAAAGAAGTTTAAGGCATGGTCCCTAATTCTAAGCTTATGTTCTACTTAGAAAGAGAAAATACAAAGGAAAAACTACAGTATAAGTATCAATTTTTTTTTTTAAAGAGAGAATTTTTTTTAATATTTATTTTTTAGTTTTCAATGAACACAACATCTTTATTTTATTTTTATGGGGTGTTGAGGATCGAGCCTAGCGCCCCATGCATGCCAGGTGAGCGCACTACTGCTTGAGCCACATCCCCAGCCCCACAAGTATCAATTTTATGAGTAACCTTCAGAAATTCTTTATAATTATCAAATGCCTGACCTGTGGTATTTTTTATTGTTGTTGTTGTTGTTGTTTATTTGTTTGTTTTTTGCTATACTCCCAAATTCATTTTTCCAGGGTCATGAAAAGTAATATATTAATTAAAATAGTTTGTTAACAATGATACTTGGTTTCAAAAGACAATTTCAGGGCAGGGATTGTGGCTCAGTGGTACAGTGATTGCCTACAATGTGTGAGGCACTGGGTTCAATCCTCAGCACCACATACAAAAGAAAATAAATAAAGTTATGAAAAGAAGTCTATTTCATGTTTTACGAAATCCATTATTTTAAAATTTGGTCCTACTCATTACCATCCGCTTGCATTCTGCCTTTCATATTATAGTCACTTGATAATGTTTGTTAAATGGAATTGGCACCCAATTAGGTTTCAACTTAGCATTTATTGAATGCCAACTGTGTGCCATGTATTCTATTACAGTTTATATGTACTGTCTCTGTAGAGGGAGACATTTTTTATTACATTTTAGAGTTGAAGAAACCAAATAGCAGAAATGTTATGTGATTTGCTTAGAATTGTATGATTAGGAAGAAGTAATACCAGAATTTGAACCCAGCTCTTCTGATTCTAAATTACAATTTCTTTTCATTATACTTGTGTTTCAAGAAACATGCTTCATAGATAATAAATTGCATCAGTGTCCCATCCTGTGTTAAATATAGACAGCTAGGTTTCACCCTGAATTAGGTTAGAACTTTGGTGGTGATGCCAGGGAGTCCCAGGAATTCATATCTTAATAAGCAACCCAGGTGGTTTTTGTATATTTGAAAACTTGAAGATCATTGTAGCATACTAGCCTGTCTGTCTTTTTTTTCTTTCTTTTTCTTTTTAACAATTAGAGATGTGATTGTAATTGTAGTAGGCTCATAGTAAATATTCACATGCCATAAAATTCACCTTTTAAAATACACAATTTATCATTTTTTACTATAAGACTGTACAAACTTATCATTATGTAATTCTAGAATATTGCATCATCCTCCAAAGAAATTCTATATCCAATAATAACCATTCCTCATTCCCTTCCCTTGCATTAGCCCCTGCCCACCACTATCTACTTTCTGTGTCTCTATATTTTTATCTTCTGGACATTTCATCTACATAGAATCATATAATATGTCACTACTTATATCTGATTTCTTTCACTTAGCATGTTTTGAAGGTTCCCCTGTTGTACTATGTATTAGTAGTTCATTTCTAGCCATATAACATTCATTGTAAGCATCTAATACATTTTGTTTATCAATTCATTCATTGGTGGACATTTGAGTTTTCATTTTTTGATTACTATAAATAATGCTGCCATGAACATTGCCTGCCAGTTTTTGTGTGACCTATTTTGAATTCTTTTAGGTATTTATCTTGAGGTATTTATCATATGGTGACTCTGTGTTTTACCTTTCTGAGGAACTTTCAAATTGTTTTCTAAAGTGGCCACTCTATTTCACATTCATCAGAATGTGTAATATTTCCAATTTGTCCCCACTCTTACCTACACTTGTTACTATCCTTTTTTATTTTAGCCATCCTGGTAATTGTGAAGTAGTATATATAGGCATTCCTGTAATAAAGCAGGGAGCGTACAGGAAGATAGGTAAAAACTCCAAAAGCCTTAGCTTTCTCCAGTGTACCTCTTCCCACATTAAGCCTCCTCGGCCTAAGGAAAAAAAGGAGACTGCATCTTGGTGAATATTTATTATGAGCCTACTACAAGTATGTAATATTGTGGGGATGGTATAGCTTTAGCAATACTACATTCCTACCCACAAGATGTTTCAAGTACTGTTGGTGAGAAGATATAAATGAAATATTTAGGCTTGAAATAGGAAGAGGTAAAATGCAAAAATCTATAGAAGAAAATGATAAATAGAGGAGCATATGTGATCAGATAGCAGGAACAGGAGTAGTGATTGTAATTTTCTGGAAAAGTCATATTTCGAAGGAGTGGTGGGATTTGAGTGGTCAGAAACAATAGGTCAGAAACATTCTAGGTAAAGAGTAGAGTCAGAGGACTACATATAGAAGGCAGTAGCCAAGGTGTGTGGAGTTGTGGAGTTAGGCAAGATCTGGTACATGGCTAGTTGCATACCAGGTTAGTCTCACTGTAGGTCATGTGTTGACTCCTGAAAGCCCCACCAGAAGACTTATAGAGCTAATTAACAAACTCCGCAAAGTAACAAGTTTCAAAATCAACATACAAAAATCAGTGGCTTTCCCATACACCAACGATGAACCTGCTGAAAAGCAAAACAGGAAAACAATCCCATATAATAGAGTAGCCTCCAAAAAATAAAATACCTAGGAATCTAACCAAGGAGGTGAAAGACCTCTACTATGAAAACTACAGAACAGTGAAGAAAGAAATTAAAGAAGACACTGGAAGATGGGAAAACCTCCCATGTTCATTAGGAGGCAGAATTAATATTGTTACAATGGCATATTACCAAAAGCGATATATAGATTCAGCAGAATCCTCAGCAGAATACCACAGAACTATAAAAACCAGTCCTAAAATTCATTTGGAAGAATTAAAGACCCAGAATAGCCAAAGCAATTCTAAGCCAAAAAATACAAATCAAAACTCTACTTAAGATTTTATCTCATACCAATCAGAATGGCAGTCATCAAGAATATAAACAATAATAAATGCTGGAGAGAATATGGAGAAAAAGAAACACTTTTACACTATTGGCCGGCAAATTAGTATAATCACTGTGCAAATCAGTATGGAGGTTCCTCAAAAGAGTAGAAACCATCATATGATCCAGCTATACCACTCCTTTATTTTATCCTAAAGAATTAAAGTCATCATATTATAGTGATGCATGCCTACTCATGTGTATGGCAGCACAATTCACAATAGCCAAACTGTGAAACCAGCTTAGGTGTCTGTCAGTGGATGAATGGATAAAGAAAATCACACACACACACACACACACACACACACACACAACACTCTCTCTCTCTCTCTCTCACACACACACACACACAAAATGGAGTTTATTCAGTCATAAAGAAGAATGAAATTATGTCATTTGTAGGAAAGTGGCTGGAACTTGAGAATACTGTGTTAAGAGAAATAAGCCAGAGCTGGGGTTGTGGCTCAGTGATAGAGCAGTTGCCTACCACGTGTGAGGCACTGGGTTTGACTCTCAGCACTGCATATAAATAATAAATAATTAAAACTATGTCCATCTACAACTTAAAAAATAAAAATTTAAAAAAAAAAGAGAAATAAGCCAAACTCAGAAGTCAAGGATCCTATGTTTTCTCTCATATTAAAAGCTAGAGAGGAAAAAAGAAAATAAAGTAGTGGGCAGGGAGATGTCTCATGAAAATGAAAGGGAGACCAATAGAGTAGAGGAAAGGGCCCAGCAGGAGGGAAGGGCAAGGGGAAATACTGGAGGATGAGATTGACCAAATTAAATTATTATATGAAGATGCGACAGAGAATCTCACCACAATGTATAATTATAATGCACAAATAAAAATATGGAAAAAATACATAGATAAATGTATGATTTTTCCTAGTTGCCTTTACCAGTCAGTGAAATTCTTGGTTAAATCCTGTTAGCATGTGTGTTAGTCAGCCTTATGTTACTATAACAATATGTGATATAATCAATTTATAGATAGAAAAGTTTTATTTTGGATCACAGTTTTAAAGGTTCCAGTCCATGATTGATTGCCCTATTGCTTTGGGGCACATGGTAAGGCAACACATTATAGCAAAAGGGTTGAAAATTTAGCTCATTGTTAGAGCACTTGCCTTCCACATGTAAGTCCCTAGGTTTGATCCTTGACCCTAGAAGGAAAAAAAAAAAATGTGTTGCAGAGAAAAATCTTTCATTTTATGACCAGGGAGCAAAAACCAGAAAGTAGAAGGGACTGGGTCCCATAATCCCTTTTATGAAGACACACCACTGAAGACTTAGAGACCTCTACTAGGTCTCACCTCTTAAAGTTTCCATCACTTCCCAGGAACACTAGCCTAGGGGCCAGTCATTTAACACAAGGCCTTTGAGGGGCTATTCCAAATCCAAACACATGTATTTCTAAATAAGAAGTGATACCAAAATTTAAGGACCTGACCCCTCTCTCTGCCACTCACTTTGGAGAAGAGTTTGTGAGGGACATGAAAATAGGGGAGAAGTGTGGCTGGCAGGCACTGTTTCTATGGCCTTGTGATTTGGGGCCTCTTTTTGGCCCTATACCCCTGTCAAACGGGGTTGGATTTCATATTGTTTAAAAATATTTTTTAGTTGTTGATGGACCTTTTTTTTATTTATTAGTATGTGGTGCTGAGAATCGAACCCAGTGCCTCACACATGCTAGGCAAGCACACTTCCACTAAGCTATAACCCCAGCCCTAGATTTCATATTTAAAATTTTTTTTATTTTTAATTGTCTTAATAATTGAACATATTTATGGATACAGTAAAATATTTCAGTACACGATACAATGTCAGATTTCCTATTTGTCAGATTCTTTAACACTGTGTGACTGATACCAACAGATTTATAGATGCTCTGAGAGATGAACATAGGCAGCTTCCTCCATGTTACTAAATGCAACATTTTCAGCCCTATCTAATTTACTGTGTTCTGACAGGTGAGAACAAGGGAGGAGGCAGAGAGGGCAACAGGGCAACTTAGAGTATATTGCTTTGATTTTTTTTTTAAAACCAAAGTTCACCTTTATTTTAACTTGTTTTGGGGGGTGGGTAACCAGGAATTGAACTCAGGGGCACTCAACCACTGAGATATATTCCCAGCCCTGTTTTGTATTTTATTTAGAGACAGGGTCTTGTTAGGTGCTTAGTGTCTCACTTTTGCTGAGTCTGACATTGAACTCACAATCCTCCTGTCTCAGCCTCCTAAGCCACTGGGATTACAGGCATGAGTGGCTGGGATTACAGGCATGCACCACTGTGCCTGCTGTTTTAGATTAAATTCTAAATGATAATCATTTCATCCCAGGAGATGATAATATACATTGGGTTATGTATTTGCCGGAGAATAATGCCCTAGAGCATGCTGTACTACTTTTAGGTGGTGGTCAGTACCACCCAGTGATGGGACCTTTGGGAGTTTGGTGTCTTGCCTGGGGATACAGAATAGGTCAGTGGAAGGGCTAAGATAGCAGGGTGCCAGACTCTTCTTTTACTGAGTGAGCAGCTCACAAAACATTTCACTGGAATTAGAGGGCAAGGCAGTAGCAGGAGTGAGAAGTTGCCACACTGTTTCCCAGACTTTACCCTGGAATCTCAGAGGAGAAGCATAGAAACGTGGTATTAGGCTTTGTGATAGTTGTTTGTTTTTGTTTGTTTGTTAGTTTGTTTTAGTACTGGGGATTTAATCCAGGGGCTCACTGAGCCACATCCCCAGCCTGTCTTTTATTTTTTATTTAGTGACAGGGTCTTGCTATGGTTGGTTTTGAAAACTTGCGATCCTCCTGCCTCAGCCTCCTCAGCCGTGGGGGCTTTGGTTGTATTTTAATCAATATTTGCAGGGAAATGGATGGCATTAGAGCAGATTATGCTAAGTGAAGCTAGCCAATCCCTAAAAAACAAACGCCAAATGTCTTCTTTGATATAAGGAGAGCAACTAAGAACAGAGTAGGGAGGAAGAGCATGAGAAGAAGATTAACATTAAACAGGAATGAGAGGTGGGAGGGAAAGGGAAGGAGAAGGGTAATTGCATGGAAATGGAAGGAGACCCCCATTATTATACAAAATTACACATAAGAGGAAGTGAGGGGAAAGGGGGAAAAATAAGAGAGAGAAATGAATTACAGTAGATGGGGTAGAGAGAAAAGATGGGAGGGGAGGGGAGGGGAGGGAGGATAGTAGAGGATAGGAAAGGCAGCAGAATACAACAGACACTAGTATGGCAATATGTAAAACAGTGGATGTGTAACCGATGTGATTCTGCAGTCTGTATACGGGGTAAAAATGGGAGTTCATAACCCACTTGAATCAAATGTGTGAAATATGATATGTCAAGAACTATGTAATGTTTTGAACAACCAACAATAAAAATTAAAAAATAAATAAATAAATGGAAAAAAATAAGACATGATTTAAAATACAAAAAATAAATAAGCCTCTAATATATAGAATAAAGGCATATATAAAATAAAAAAAATATTGAAGACTGTCAGGAGTGCTAATGGTTTGCCTGCCATGGTTCAAAAGACTAACTGTTCTCTGTTCTCCCTGCCGTGGATACAGGGAGCAAAAGCAAGGACTGAGAGGAGCCCTTGACTGGATCTATTGCAGAGAAATCCTGGTTGTTCTTACGTTTAGCTATTGACAGTTGGTACCATCTAGATACTCTGTTGATTTCTATTAATATGTGCCTGGTGGGCAGTCATATTTGCCTTCTGCATCCCCAGCTTCCAAAGTTCTGAGTGAAATGTTTCCATGTACCTCTTGTTTCCCTGGCTCGTGTTGTATCATAGAGCCTTGGTCACTCTGAGTTCCGTGACACTGCTAGAAACAGACACTGCAGTCCTGGTGGTAGCCAGTGCTAAGTTTTTTGTTTTTTTTTTAATATTTTTAAGTTATACATGGACACAATATCTTTATTTTGTTTATTCATTTTTATGTGGTGCTGAGGATCGAACCCATTGCCTCACATGTGCAAGGCAAATGCTCTGCAACTGAGCCACAACCCCAGCCCTAAGTTCTTTATTCTGTTGGCCAGAGAAAGGATTGGTTCCTGCTCTGTGAGCAGGACTTCCATCTGGGGAGCAGGTACCACTCTGAGTACAAGCTAATGGGACACCAGAAAAGGCACAGGTTAGGCCTTATGTGGACCTTGGTGAGCCAGGGCCACCCCAAATGTGGGTCTGCTCATTCATATGCAGAACAGAGGCAAGACCACAGGTACACTCCTCTTTTCCTGTTACATATAGGACATAAACTGAAAGCGGTTCCTATCCTTAAGCAGCTTATGTTCTAAAAATAACCTTAACGGAAGTACTGTTCTGTAGAAGAGCTCTCCTCAAACAAGTAATTGTAATCCTTTTATTATTTCCCCCATTTCTCTGAGGAAATATAAAGATCAGTATTATAGGTCACGGGTCACAGATGTGGGGAGGTCACTTAAATCAGTCCTCACCTTTTCCCAATGAAGAAACTTTGCTACAGAGTTTATGGTTGCCCAGTTCAGCTATTTAAGGGATCATACCAGAACAAAATCCAGGGTTCTTCATTCCCATTTCTGGCTTTTTATTTGTTTTGTTGTCTTCTACTGTGCTGATTGCCCATGCACATACAAAAGGGGAAAAAGGTTAAAGCTTTAATGAGTGTATTCAGGTTGAAGTCACAGATGTCTCTCTTTTTTTTGTCAGAAGACTCATCAAGTAAAATAGGATGAAGATACTTGTCCCATTTTTGGAAGTACAGGTTTGAAGGCCTGTGTTCATCCAAGTTTCCTAGTTGTAATAAATTCTCCACAGTGCCTCAGTGCTGTACCCATTTGGGAGAACATGATGAAGTCACTAGAGGTAGCTTTCTAGATGTTTTAGCTAAAACTATGTGCAGAGTTTGAGAGTGACAGTTTTAATAGCTCATAGGTTGGGAAGTAAGGTTTAACAAAATTGATCTCTCAAAGAACTGAAATATTTGAAGATTATAAGCAGTGGTAACAAATCTTTGGCTTACATCTTAAATGGTTTTACCAAAATGACATTACTACGCATGCTCTCTGATGTGTTTGGCAGATAGTGTATGAACATCGCTTGGTGGTTTACCTCACCATCTACCCCTTTCCATAGCTACACTATATATCTTACCCTGTACCCGGCCTTACTCACCTCACACCTGGACCATTTGTACCTGTTCTCATTTTAATCCAGGAGTGCTCTACCACTTTACCCCTGAGCTATATCCCCAGTCCCCTGTCACTTTTTAAGTTTTTTTGTTTGTTTTGAGACAGGGTGTCACTAAGTTGGTTAGGGCCTTGCTAAATTGCTGAAGCTGGCCTTGAACTTGGGATCCTCCTCACTAAGATTCAGGCATGCACCCATGCCCAACTTTCTTTCTCTTATTTTTCCTCAACTTTGACTAAACTGATTTCCTAAAATGTCTATGTGTTTGTGCTCTTGACCTCTTAAAAATACTTTATCCTCCTAAGTGACCCTTCTCACTTCCCTTTGTCTACTTCTCTGGTCCTCTCTCCTTTTCTCTTTTCTCTTTCACCAGTCTGAACTTCCCATGCACTGGCTGATAATAGACCTATCCCATGTTTTCAACGCCCCCTCCCCCCCAACCAAGGCTAAATACAATGCTAGTCCACTGTCAACTGGCCTGTCTCCATGCCTCCAACACCTCAAGCACACATCCATATCAAGTTCTTGGTGCTAACTGGTTTTTGCTCAGAATGTTCTTCAGTCAGATGGTTCATGGCTGCTCCTTCTTTATTCATGCCTCTGCTTCCCTCATCAGAGAAACCGTCCCTAACTGCTATTTAAAGTAACATCCCTCTTCACCTTATATAGATTTAGCCTGCTAGAATTTTTAAATAACATTTGCCACTACCAGACAATTATAATTAATTTCTTATTATCCCCAGCTGGACAGTAAACCCCATGAGAGGTTGGCCTTTGTTTTGTTCATCACGTTTTTCCTGAAACCTAGAAAACTACTTGGCATTGCAGTAGGAATTCAAACACATTTCTTTCATAAATGAATGGAAGCAATGTCTTATATTTATATGAGGAGATTTGTGGTTTACTTTCACATTCATTTTCTAAGTTGCTTTGTTACAACAAATATTATCAGCTTAATGTTGCAGATGAGAAACACACTCAAAAAAGGGTTAAACATTTGATCAAGGTCAACCTCAAAAATAATCCTTGAGGTGTTTTTTCTGCCTAATCCCAGTGTTGCTACCATATACCATGCTCTCTGAGGAGTGTTTTAGTGTGATGGTGGTTGACCTTGGAGGTTTTCATAGGAGCACAAGTTAAAGGACACATTGAGAATGGAAATTGCACCAATTGCTAAGGTGGCCACTGCCAAGAGATTTCACCTTTATAATCTCATTTGATCCTCTCATAAATGCGCAAAGCACCAGAGCAGTAACTGCTGTCCTTATCAGGACAAGTCTGCCTCCTTTTTATTTTTTGTCTACTTAGTCCTCCTACCTCCCACAACAGCAGTTTTATAGTCCCTCCAACTGCCTTCTTAGTGCTTTACTGTGAATTAATTTTCCAGTTTTCTAGATGTACATCCCAGCATTAGAAGTATAGAAGTCGACTCAGAAAGGGAGTACAGAGAGGCTTGGTTTCACATGAGCAGTAAGGCCCAGGGAGGAGACTGTTGCTGAAGATGCTGAGTAAGTGATGTTATCAGCACCATTTAAGGGTCTGTGGTGTGAGAAAAGTACTGGATTAGACAGTGTGGAGCATTCATGGGTATAGTACAATGTCCTGGCTTCATGGGTTTTGTGCTTTATTTGGGAAAGTAAGCATAATTTGTAAGAAATTAAATACCAGTCCACAAAAGAATTCTAAATGATGATTGAGTGTTCATTATAGACCAGAGTTGGCAAACTTCTGCAGAGGGCTGGACAGTAAATATCTCAAGCTTGTCAGCCATACAGTCTCTGTTTTAAGTGTTAAACTCTGCTGTCAGACAAAAGCAGCCATAGACTACAGAATAAGTAACCAATGGGCATGGCTTGCTTTGGCCCAAAGGCCTTTATGACTCCTCCTGTTGACACTAAATTTTGTAGATTTTGTAGGGAAGTTATGGAAGGTTTTTCTGAGAAGTTATGACTTGAGCAAGGTCTTGAGAAATATCTGGGATTTGACTGAAGAGAGAGCAATTAAATAAAAGAAAAAATAGGTAATATAAGGAATCCTTGGGAGACCTTGAGCAAACCTGGCTAGCATTTAGACACTTGGCTCCTCATTGACTAGATTCTGTGGTTGGAGCATTTTCTGGACTCTTAAGCCCAGACCAAAGTACTGGGCAAGGGTAAAGTCATCACAACCCTTACCATAGTTGGAGGGTCAGTGTGGGGCCTCTTATTTTGACCTGCTTCTTGCACTAGTAGAAATCTATTGTCCACATCCACAGTTAGTTTGCTTTGAGCAATTCCCAGCTATACCATATATTTGCTGCATGACATTTATATTTTATTTATTTTTTCTTTTTTTTATTATTAGTTGTTCAAAACATTACAAAGTTCTTGACATATCATATTTCATACATTTGATTCAAGTGGATTATGAACTCCCGTTTTTACCCTATGTAAAATGAACTCCCGTTTTTACCCTATATACATATTGCGGATTCACATTGGTTACACATCCACTTTTTTACCTACTGCCATACTAGTGTCTGTTGTATTCTGCTGCCTTTCCTATCCTCTACTATCCCCCCCTCCCCTCCCCTCCCCTCCCCTCCCCTCCCCTCCCCTCCCCTCCCATCTTCTCTCCCTATCCCATCTACTGTAATTCATTTCTCTCTCTTGTTTTTTTTTTTTCCCCTTTCCCCTCACTTCCTCTTATATGTAATTTTGTATAACAGTGAGGGTCTCCTTTCTTTACCATGCAATTTCCCTTCTCTCTCTCTTTCCTTCCCCCCTCTCGTCCCTGATTAGTGGTGATCTTCTTCTCAAACTGCATGACATTTAGAAGTGACTTAAGTGTCTTACTTTCTCCATCTACAATATGATGATAATAATAACATTATTATTATGAGGATTTAGTGGAATAATCCATGTGACAAATACAGTAGTACTGGCAATAGTAAAAGCTCATTAAATTGTGACTATTACTTTATAACTTTTAAATTAAATTGAAAACATTATTACTGCTTTGTTGGAACTATTTTAGATTCCTAAAATAAGTACATGCTCAGCATAGCCTGTTTCTTTTTGTGTAAATAAAATAAACAAATGAGCTTTATAAAAAGCTATAGGCAGCAGAAATATTTGTCTGCCTCCATCTTAATTCAAGGGAACAAATATGTCCAAGTTATTCTTAATTCAGTTATGTGATATGAATTCTTTATCATAAGAGTGTATCTGTAGAGGTTTATGGGCTTTGTTCACTGCTTCTGTGGCTAATGCCAAGATCAAAATTTTAGAATCAAGCAAATGTAGGTTAGTAGTGTCCCCAGGTACACCAGCACTATCCTTCTTGTCCTCTCTGGCAGAATAGTACACCTTAAACCCAGGGGTCTCAAAGACTTCCTACAGATGACATTCTAAGGAATGTAAGTTAACAACAAAAAACTGCTCACAACAGTGATACCATGAGTGAAGTTCAGTAGGAATAAGAAATAATAAATGGCCGAATCAGTTTGCAGCACAGACTTAAAATAATTGAAATTAACAGATGTAGACTAAAAATTGTACTTAATTTAATGTTAACAAGAATTAAAAGAAAATTGAGAAATAAGTGTAAGATTACCGTAATTGCCCAGATATTTTAAAAGAACTAGTAGGATCTGGGTTTTTGGTGACTCCTACTTCTTCTAACAGACCAGTGCGTACACAGCACTAGTGCACACACGTGTGCATGTGCACATGCATACAAACAGTGTTATGTGTAATTCTGGTTTTTGGCTTACTCCATTCAACAAACATTTTCTATACCAAGCATATACTATACCTATGTGTAGGTACTGGGTAGAGAAGACGACAAATATGATTAAGGGGTGATGCTTGTCTTTAAGGAGCTTATAGTCTACTCTTGCCTTTGTTTTCCAAAGGTGATCAGTCTTTGAAAGGCTGAAGACAAAAGACAATGGAGACTACAGTCTTATTGGCCTAACAAGATATTTTGGCTGCCATTTTACTGCCCACGCATAGCCAGGTCTGTCCTCCAGCACACCAGTCAGCTCAGTTTTCCTACACCAGGAATTCATCTTGAGAACACAGTGCCCTCTATTTTGGAGTTGTTTTCATAGAAAGAGGCCTTTGATACCCGGGATTTCTCTAGGTTTTGGTTCTTATAAATTCCCTGCTAACTTAGAACTCCTCACTGCCCAAATATTTCATTTATAGAAAAACAAAAATACAAGATGGCAATATTTTAACAGGGAAACTCCCACTTACCATTAGGCATTTTATTACTTTGAGAAGTAATTAAAATATAAAAATACCAATTCTGAAAATCCTAACCTAGTAAAGACATTGATTGATTGATTGATTGATTTTTAAAAACATTATTAAATGTCCAGGTGAAGTAATTGACATCGTGGGAGAATGAGGTACTGAAGGAAAATAAGGAAGGAGTGACATTTGTCTGAATGGGGGGAAAATTCAAAAAGGAAGTTATCTTTGAACTTGGGTTTGAAAGACAACTGATAATTTAGTAATTGGATAGGAAGGTGGGGAATCATGGAGAGCATTCCAGAATGAAAGAAGAGTAAGAACTCAAAACGTATGAGATCTCTGCAGAGGTGAGAAACGTGACTGGAAATTTGGAAAAATGGAACTCTGGCTTCCCCCACTGTGGAGTTCCCTCTTTGCCCTTTCTGTCCTCATTTCACCCTGTTCCTGTGCCTCTCATTTTGTTCCACTTGGGATGGCCCCTATTGAGATGCTCGATGGGGAATAACTTAAATGTACACAATAACAAGATTGCCAGAAATAAAATATTTTATTTATGTGACTGTAAAAGCACATTTTCAAATGCAGTACTAAACAATATCTTGAAATGGGTATTTGGGGAATGTTTTTCAGGTTGAAAATATCCTCTTGCATGACCGAGGCCACTATGTCCTGTGTGACTTTGGCAGTGCCACCAACAAATTCCAGAATCCACAAACTGAAGGAGTTAATGCAGTGGAAGATGAGATTAAGAAGTAAGCTTTTTCTCCTTTCTTGGAAGTTTGTCCATTATCAGATAAGTAACTTTACTTGTAGCTTGTGAATGAGATGGTCAGAATGGGAAGAAAATGGTACCAGTCAGTTATCCTTCATCTCGGCGTATTCTGTTCACCATTTGGGTGGTTTGATTTTAAGAGAAGGATGAGGAGGGATTCACAGGCGTGGATCAGTAGAGTAAAATGAAGGAATCCTGAAACACTTTTCAGTGGTCCTATGATATGTATATTTTGATTTATGACATCACATGCTCACAAAAAGTTAAGTGATACACACACCATGAAAGGACTATGATATTTCCGAGTGTTATCACAACTAATGTGACACTGTCAGACAGATGTGCTTCTTAACTGAACCCTTTTTACTGAACTTTGCTTCCTTCCTGCTCATGAGGAGCTCACCCACAGCCCAGTGGAATTAATGATGAGTGGGGCTATTGAAGTCACTACAGACACTGAATCACTGACTTCCATGAGAAATAGCTTTAAATTTGTGGGTCCAGTTAGAGCCTGACCTATCTAGCATGCATGCCTAAATCAGATCCTCACTCCCCTTTCATGCATCACCCCAGGAAACCAGGCCTGGGGCAAGACAACTTCTAGTCTAGGTGCTTTGCCCTGGTGGACACTTAAACCAGTCCCATCTGGAATCTAGAGATTTAAACAGCACAAATCACATACTTGGTAACACCAAATGCTCACTGTGAGGGTGTGCTTATGTTACTCTTACGCCAGAGATAAGAACACTGTTACTTAAGTCTTGTTCCAGGAGCAGAGATCAAGGGTTCTTGACCCCATCCACCCCACCCCAGCTGGGGCCCACTGTCTGTTGTTCTCCAAAATATCCCAGTCAGTGCTGCATCTCTGTTGAGTCACATTTAAAGGGTTTTCTATTTTTAAAAAAACAAATAAGCTCAATACAGTATCAGACAACAAGGATTCATGGGAGAAGATTTTGTCATTTCAGGATGCAAGAAAAGTTGCTGTTAGGGCTTACCTAGTGCACTTGTTCTGCCCCCCCCCCCCATGTTCTTAGATTAGGAGGCCTGCTGCTTAGGGCCACAGTGTGGTGATATCATTGTACTGAGGACAGCCTTTCATTTTATCTGCACTGATATTTCATAGTCTCTTCTGCAAATTGCTCCCAGGGAATTAGGTTCTATTAATGTAAAAAAAAAATTCTGCTCCTCCTGGTTTATAATTTTAGCATTGATATATTTAACAAAAAATGAATCTTTTGATTGTAGATACACAACGCTGTCCTATCGAGCACCAGAAATGGTCAACTTGTACAGTGGCAAAATCATCACTACGAAGGCAGACATTTGGGTAGGTGTCGACTAACCTATCCACACCCCAGATATCATTAGTCATTGGCTGTAAACTCCCAAGTTTAATGCATACAGTAGTATAGCTTGGTAGCACCTGTACCATACCATTGTCTCCTTCTCCACTGGAGCGGTTCGTGATGTGAGGGGACCAGCCACTGCTTCTTGAAACATGAAAAGAAAATTACTTTAGACCTACTTCTTTGATAATTATTCACATGGCCTTCACTTACATTTTTCTGGTTCTTAAGAGCAAAATAGGAAATATATCTGTTCTTTACTAGAGCAGAATTTGGTAATATTGGTAGAAATAATGTAATTTGGCTGCTAATTAGCCACAGTGAGTTCTAAATTCAATTTTCTAATAGAATGATAATATATAGTTTTTGTATGTGCTAGTAAATATGGATGGTGCCAGTATCTTTGATTAGATCCACTTGCAATTATGGTAAATAAACCACTAATAGCAATCTGCTTTCTTTTCTTTTTTTTTTTTTTAGGCCCTGGGATGTTTGTTGTATAAATTATGCTACTTCACTTTGCCATTTGGGGAGAGTCAGGTGGCAATTTGTGATGGAAACTTCACAATTCCTGATAACTCTCGATATTCTCAAGACATGCACTGCCTTATTAGTAAGTATTTCAAGTTTCTAGTTTCACATTTTTATTTCTAACCACTAGGAATAAATTGGAAGATAAAGAGATTGGATTCTAGGAAAAGATGGGTTGGATGCGAAGATTTTTTTTTTTTTTAATCAGTTAATAATAGCTGGGAACATATAAAAAGTTTAACAGTGTCTAATTAGAGTGGTGGGTCTTTTTGCTGGAAATCTAAGCTCTATTTTACACCTGAGCCAGCCATAAGCAGAAATCCTAATTGTGCTTTGAACAGCACACTACTCCTGGGTCCTGTTGCAGTCTGTATGAAAGCTTTGGTTCCAAAGGAGTCCAGCTGACTCATATCAAATGATAAGAAATTCATCTTTGCAAAACTGGAAGCAACTCAAATGAAAATGATTGCAGTGCATTGGCTGGAATGAATACATAATTAAGACTGTATAACTTCATGGAACTAGGTTTTTCCTTTCATTTTAGGTTAATCACTGGATTTTTGTAACAAGCATCTAAACTCAATGCTTTGTTTAAAATAGTCCTAAGATTCCCTACTTTTCTGTATCATCATAGCAAGCATATGTACTAACATCCATTAACCAGATGGTAGAATAAGTAATCTTTGCATAAGACCCTGTGCTGAAATGCTAAAGAATTAAGAGATTTTTATCATCTTTCCGCATTGGTCCAGGCATTTAGCATCTGAGTTTTAACCATTAAGGATCATAAATCCTGAGCAACTCAAACTGGGTCCTGGATAGGGTACATTGGAAAAAACAAAATTAGCAACAGAGGTGGAGCATCTGAAATGTGTTGAGGACCTACTTGTACCTCTTCTAATTCTTAAAACCCTGAATATTTTAAGTATAATTATCCCCAATATGCACATGAGGAAACTGAAGCCACAAAAGTAGAGGTCTTATTCAAGTTAAAATAATTATAGAGTTTAAGTGACTCTATATTGCATTGTGTCAGTTTTATCCATCAGCCTCTTCCATTTATTAATGACAGTAGGAGGTATTTAATTTAATGATGGTTAGATTGTTTTCAGATGTAAAACATCATATCTAATCTAGAATTGCAGCTATGTAAAAAGGATCAGAAGGAAATATGAGAAAATTGCCAAATTTGATACTTAAGTAGCATTATTTTCTTCTTAATATTTTTCATTAAATTCATTTTTTAAAAAAATTTATTCTACTTGATAGACAGTAGAATATATTAAATTCATTTTGGAAGCAACAATTCTTTAGAAAAATTTATAGCACTGACATCTTTCCCAAACTCGTATTTCAGTTTGCAAACTATTTGAAGATTCCATTATCACCTTGCAATCACAGGATTAAAATTCAATTTGTTCAAAGGGAGATCAGTAGACTAGAGAAAAGGGACCAGGGAGAGGATAGAAGGGAAGGAAAAGGGAGATGATAGGGAATGACACTGACCAAATTATATTGTTAAATTATGTGCAGGTATGAATATACAACAGTGAATTACAGCATTATGTATAATTTGAATGTACCTTCAAAATGGAAAAAAATAAAAATTCTTATGTGGGGAAAAAAATAAAATTTGATTTTTTTTTGGCCCCTCCCTTTTTTCTCTTCTTTCTTTTTTTGGTCTCCAGGCATTGAACCTGGGGTGCTTAACCATTGAACCACATCCACAGCCCTTTTTATATTTTATTTAGAGACAGGATTTTGCTGAGTTACTTAGGGCCTCACTAAATTGCTGAGGCTGGCTTTGAACTTATGATCCTCCTACCTCAGCCTCTGAGCCCCTGGGATTACAGGCATAGGCCACCAAGCCCAGCTCTTCCCTTTCTTTTTACCCCCAATATGAGAGTCCCCTTCCTTTCACTTTCTCTTGTTGGTATTGCCAACAAGACTGGATGGGTGAAGTTTAAGATAGTCTTTGGATCTGGCTAGCAACAGAGAGAGAATTGGTTGTTTTCTATGTTGTATTAATTCTTCTTCTCCTCATTATCTATCTATCTATTTGGAGTTGCGATTCTTTTCAATGATTCTCTTCTTTTCATCCATGTCACCACGGTGTGTATACAGACCTGTCAGCTCCTGTTCTAGCAGAATGGCCACCAGCTTCTCTCCTCTCTATGCTATCCAGTACACCCTTGTCACAAGATTATTATAAAATGTCACCCTATCATGCCTTTTTCAGTAAGTTTGACTTGCTTGCCAGTGGTCCCATAGTGGAGCCCACGTTCTTAGCATGACATTTAAGATTTTCATGTTCTGGTTCTGTCCCACCCTCCAAGCCATCTCTCTACCCTATCCTTTTGGCTCCTATTTCCATGCAGCAGGAGAATCTTTCTCTTGCCTTTCTCCAATTTTGCCTTTGTTCACACTGTTCTCTCTTCTGGACTGTCTTTTGCTTTCTCCCTGACTGTGTTCTGTTCTGCTTCTTCTGCGTTCCAGAGCTGTAACCTCACTGATTTTTTTTCTGAACTTCGTGTTCAAACCATTCATTATTTACTTAGGCAGGAAGTGCCCTGCACTAGTGTTGGGATATATACTCGTGTGTCTGTGTCTTCTCAAAGACTTTCCTGAGGGCTTTTCCAGCTTCCAAGAAGGCAGAAGCTTAAAGGACCTGGAAATAGAAAAGTGATCTATGGATCACAATTAAAGTAGATCGATCGATCTATGTATGTATGTATGTATATGTTACTTTGTAATTTCTCTTAAATTGGAAAGTACTTAATATCACCAACAAAAGAATAGGTAGTGAATTCTTGATCTTTGGGTTTTGGTTATAATTATAATTATGAATAATCATTTGCTTAACAAGAAACTGTGAACTAAGCAAGCCAGCTACTAGACCATATAACTACCTAGATATCAGAACATGAAGGTGGTAACTTTCAGATTCAGAGCTGGCACCCCTCTTATGCATGGCATAGAATGTGAACTTCAGGTAGCTTGTTAAAATTCCGAGAGTTTATTTTCTTGTGGATATTAAATATTTTAGGAAAATTAGTTTCCCTTTCTAGGAAAAGGGCTAGTTGTACTGTTTGACTTTTATGAGACATAAAAATTAAAAATATCAAAATTTTGGTAGTAGAAAAGTTATGTTCTCTAGCTAATGTAACAACTATTAGGGTATTAAATAAGTTCACATATGTTTGTCATAGGGTATATGTTGGAACCAGACCCTGACAAAAGGCCGGATATTTACCAAGTTTCCTACTTCTCATTCAAACTTCTCAAGAAAGAATGCCCAGTTCCAAATGTACAGGTATGTGAAGGTGCTTGTTAACCAAAGTAAACCTTATCACATTGTCATTTGAGTTCTGAGCTGTTAATCAGTCTCTTAAGTGATGTAGATGTCCCTTGATTTATCTACTAGGGGGCATTCAAGCAAAGCTAACCATGAAGTAGAATAAAGGGAATCCAAAATAAAAGGAATCCAGTTTCCCATTGAATTTAATTATAAAACTGAGGCAGTTCACTCAACAACAAAAGCAACAAAAAATACCCTAGAAATTAAATTGAATGCTTGGGTGAAGAGTGGCCAGCTTGCTATCTTGTGAATGTGTACAGCTGCCTTCCTGAGGGAGGCCCTGGACTCGTCCCACCAGCCCATTTCCACTGCTCTCCCTCCTTACAGCAACGCTGTCTTGATTTGCTTCCGCCATTGGCCATCTATAATTCACACTTGTGTCACACATATCAGACCATGTGAATTTTGTCTACACCAAGTATTCCTAAACTCTTTACTCATAGTTTTCAGAATAAAATGCTTTGCAAACACCTTTTTACAATTTTGGCTTTGGTGGTGGTGTTGTTGTTATTGTTTGCTTTTACTGTGATGGGGGTGGAATCCAGAGCCTCACATATCACTAGGCAAGTGACTTCCCACTGAGCTACATCCCCAGCCCCAATTTTGGCATATTTTTTAGGACATAACCCAATCTCTTGAATATTTTACTAATGGATGCTGCAGTAAAATTTTTATTTATTTATTTATTTTACTGGTGCCGGGGATGCTTAACCCTAAAAAGCTAGTGTTAGAGCTCATGTTCTGTTTGTCAGTTTTCCAAGATGGAAACAAGGGATATGGTACAGTAACTTTACATGACCATGTTTTCCTTTACAGTTGCACTTTCCCATTTATCAAATAAATAATGTGAAATATAATTGAAAACATTAAGATTGGTATCTAGTTTATAAAAAGTAAACTTCATCAATCTCATTTCTTTTGGCACTTTCTCAGGAGTAGCAAGCACTTGCTTTGTGGTTCAGTACAGCTAGCTGGTGCTCCCTCAAGATGCAGTGTTGAATGGTGCAGAAGTCAAGCTAGAAGAACAGTGTTTGGCTTGTGGAGTGAGTAGTGCTTCCCATGTTGGGAAGGGGCACTCGCTTAGCCACCAAACATACAGGGTGGCTATGGTTTTCTCCCAGCATTCTGACTGGAAGATGGAATGCACTCTGCTTGGCACCTGAGTCAGCTCTGATGTCTCTCAGATATAGCTAGAGCTTGAACAATACAACTTCTTTCCCATTCCTTTTATATCATCACGTCTGAACTACACCAAGGAGAAGGGAACCAAGATTAAGCCCCAGTGAGCTTTGTCTGGTGCAGAAGGGGAAAGTGTGTGCTTATGCTCACCTCTTCACAGCCATCTGCTTCCCACTGGTGTCTGGGTCTGGTAGGTATTTGGTTAACTTCCTTCTAACAGGGAGAAAAGTGCCTGAAAGTCACACCCAAAGACCTTCAAATGTAATTTCTTTTCCATCAGGTTGGTTATTCTTTTACAGAGAAATTTGTGATGTCCTTTTTATATATATATATATATATATTTTTTTTTTTATTTTTCTCTTTTCAATTCCTTAGAATTCTCCTATTCCTGCAAAACTTCCCGAACCAGTGAAAGCCAGTGAGGCAGCTGCAAAAAAGACCCAGCCAAAAGCCAGGTAAGAAGTGCCTTGGTGAGCATCCTGCTGGGGCACCGCAGTGGAGAATGCCTGTGTTTCTTAATTCTCATTTTGCCATAACCAACCAGCGACTGCACAGATCAGGAAACCAAGCCCTGTCTCCCCTAGGCAGAAACTATTCTTCAGGAGTGCCAGGAGGAATATAATAAAATAGTGTGATCTACGTTTGAAAGAGAATCAAAGACACTACAGCTGTTTCTTTTGCATGGGAACAGTAGCAGGGGTATTCAGTGATGAGGCAAGGGCAGACTTTATATGTTGCTGGCACAGGAGTGTCCTAACATGCATCCTGGTATGTGGTTAGACATGTTCACCACCCTAATCATCTGCCTTCCTTTTCTTTTTACTACTGTGGCTCCAGCAACATTAGTACAAGCTAATCACATTCTATGCCACCTTCAGTCTTCTGGGAAGCAAATGCCAAAGATGCTGAGACATGGTTAGGGAAAAACCCCAGGGAGAAACAGGGAAGGATCCAGGAAAAGGCTGGGAGAAGGTCAGAAATTACAAGTCTGACCTGGAGAAAGTGTCTCCGATTGCCACACAATTTAAGGAAAGCTTACCAAAGATATTGGGGATCCCTTATACCAGAATCAGCTATCAGAAAGGTCCCCTAATAGGAATCAATGGATGGAATGTTAGGACTGAACTCAATCTATGGGAAGCGTGGTCTCAGGGTAAACCCAGAGCACAGCAGCTGGGCATTGGTCTTTCACATCCCTATAGCCAAAAATCTGCCAGGCACTGCCCTGTGGCTGTCATACTTTCCAAATGACAAATTCTGGGGGTGGCCAGGAACATGTTTATGCTCCTCCTTTTTCTGCCCCTCCTCCTGGGGTAAGGAAATATTTAGCAGCAAACAGTGTCAATAAAGGACCTGAAATGGTAATATGTGGATTTTAATAGAACAGGAAAGTAATTTACTTTAAAGTAAACTGTGTTTTTAAAATGTCTTGAATATTTATAGAATGCCTACTGTGTGGGTAGAATTATTCCAGGTGTGGCTCTAAAGTAATGACTTTGTTTTTTAATAAAGTTAGCAGACTTGCTTAACAAACAAGCAAACCTTGTTACTTTTATTTGTAAATTTCTGACATTAATTATTGCCCTGCTCACCTCTTTGGGGATTGTTTTGGGGGCTGATTTAATTATCTCAATCTTTTTGGTTTATACTAATCATGTACAAAACCCAAACGTGGTATGTACAAAGGCTGAATGAGGATTCTTTCTATATCCCTTCAAAGCACACAAGTGATGGCCCTGTAGCTGACATTTTGGGCACTCTACAGTTTACAAAGCAATTTCATATTTATTGATACATACGCATGTTTCCTTGTTTTACACATAAATGACCTAAGACTGAAAGAGCTAAAATGACATGTCCATCATCACACAAGTTAGTAGGGAGCTAGAGCTCAAATGTTTTTTTGTTGACTCTAAATCCCATGTGTTTCTAAGATGTTCCCCTCAGGAAACCAATATGAATAGTTTTGAGTTTGGATTTCCACTGAAGTCTGGTTACCTCCCTGACCCTGGGCTTTTTCTCTTACACTTGTCCTGTCCTCCAAAATCTGTCACACTTTTCCCTCCCACTTCCTTTATCCAGGTTACAGCCACTCCAGATGAGATAACTTACATATTATCAATTCTCTGCCCAGCATAAGAGCATCTAACAGGATGTCAATGAGAGGTTTCTGGGCCAAGGAGAGCCATACTTTAGAGGTACATCATGGGAAGGACATAGGGCCAGTTCTTTTGCTTCCTGTTTTGCATTCATGGAGGCTGTGCCAGACATGTTTTGGAAATACTCATGAAGCTTGTTTATTTTGGCCTTAGCCTCATTTATACTCCTTAAGTGCAATTTTCAAAGGGCAGTGGACTCTGATCTGAGTTAGGTCGTAGTTAGCTGCCCAAACTAATGTAAATGAATGATGGACTTCAACACCATCACAAGGAATTAAGTGGGCCACATGGCACATCCCTCTGTTAGTTTGGATTGGATCTGATGGTTACAAAAAGTCTGAAATAATGGTGTCTTATTGGAGATAGGTGTTAATTTTTTTCTCACAAGTAAACAAAGTTTGGAGGTGAGTAGGCCAGGTTTATATGGCAGTTCTGTTTCGTGAACCCAGATTTCTTCATGCTCATCACTCTACCATCCCTACAGGTGTGGCCAGTGACCTCATAGATCAGTGTAGCAGCCTCTTCCCATCCAAAGCAGCAGGATCAAGGAATGGCCAAAGAAGATAGGAAAAGGGAATACATCAGTTATTTCTTAAGGTTTTTAGAAACTGCCATGTAAGGCTAGAGCTTAGACAAATGGCCACACTTGGTCGCAAAAGTGGCTAGAATAGGTGATTCTTTTACTCTGGATAACACTGTGGTAAGCTAAAATTTTTATTTCTCTGGTAAAGGAGTACATGCTGGGCAAGGTTGCACATGCCTATAGTCCCAGAAATTTGGGAGGCTAAAGCAGGAGAAACCCAAGTTCAAGGCTAGCCTGGGCAATTTAGGGAGATCCTATCTCAAAATTAAAAAAAAAATATAAAGGGCTACAGATGGAGCTCAGTGGTAGAGCAACTCTGGATTCAATTCCTAGTACTGAAAAAGGGGGGAGTGCGGGGGTGGTGGCGGTGTTTCTGTTATACTCCTGAATTTTAAATTTTTTTACCACAGATTATTTACTTATTCCTTCTTGTTGGATCCACTCATTTGCTTTTCACTGTAGAGACCTTTTTTTTTTTTTTTTTTCCTTTTCTTTCAGTGCTGGGGATCAAACCTAGGGCCTCACGCATGCTAGGCAAGTGCTATACCACTGAACTACATCTCCAGAGCCCCCAGCCCTTTTATTTTGAGCCAGGATCTTAATGAATTGCCCAGGCTGGCTATGAACTCAAGATTTTTCTGCCTCAATCTCCCGAGTTTTGGGATTATAGGTGTACATCACCATACCCAGCTAGAGAGACCATTTTGACAGCTTTCTTCAACCAAGTTTGAGTTCCCTGTATCTCTGAAAGAACACCCTCCTCAAACCTCTTTTAGCATCATTACCCATAGTGTATCCTGGGAAATCCTATGAGGTATTAGAGAAAAAGGTTTCAAGAGTGTATAAGCCAAAATGACATATAAGAGGAAAGGAGGGGTAAGACAAGATAATACAAATGGAAGAAATGATTTACAGTAGAAGGGGTAGAGAGAGAAAAGGGGAGGGGAGGGGAGGGGAGGGGGGAAAGTAGAGAATAAGACAGACAGCAGAATACATCAGACACTAGAAAGTCAATATGTCAATCAATGGAAGGGTAACTGATGTGATACAGCAATCTGTATACGGGGTAAAATTGGGAGTTCATAACCCACTTGAATCAAACTGTGAAATATGATGTATTAAGAACTATGTAATGTTTTGAACGACCAACAATAAAAAAAAAAAAAAGAGTGTATAAGCTTGGGCTGGGATTGTGACTCAGCCAGCGGTAGAGTGGTCATCTAGCACATGCGAGGCCCAGGATTCAATCCTCAGCACCACATAAAAATAAATAGATAGAATGAAGGTATTGTGTCCAACTACTTCTAAAAAATAAATGTTAAAAAAAAGTGTATAAGCTTGAGAAACATTGCATTCCATATAGATTCACCATGCATGATTCACACATGAAAAGATCTGCTGGAAAGAAATCTGCTCAATATAATTCCATCTTTGTGTTAAAATCATTTTTGCCCAGTAAGCACTTTTTCAAGACATTAATAACATCCTATGGGCCACCCTTTGAGAATTATTGACTAAGCAGATCTGGAAGGTTTGGGTAAGGGTTGAGGGGAAAGGGTTATGTACTCTGCCCACTCATCTCCCATTTTCCCATTCTTGACATGAATCTTTTTCCCCCCACTTTTCCTTTTCTAGACTGACAGATCCCATTCCTACCACAGAAACTTCAATTGCGCCCCGCCAGAGGCCTAAAGCTGGGCAGACTCAGCCAAATCCAGGAATCCTTCCCATCCAGCCAGCTCTGACACCTCGGAAGAGGGCCACAGTTCAGCCCCCACCTCAGGCTGCAGGTCAGTTACTAGACTGGGTTGAAAGTGAGTGTACCTCTTTATTACAGAAGTGTTGGAGAGCCTAGTTTCATGTTAGGAATGGAATCCAGAGGCACATAAAGAATAATGAAGTGAATTGCCTTTGAAATTGTATGGCCAATGGCTGCAAAAGTGGAGACCTCTTATTGTATTCTAAGATGGATCATTAAGACTACTGAAGGCTATCATCTCTATATTTTCTCATCTTGGCCCTGACTTTGTGGTTTGATCTGTTCTTCCCATACCTACCTCTTTATTCCATACACTTTGCCTTGCCTTTAAAAAAAACAAGACTTACTTCCTTTTGAACCTCACAGGAAATATTGTTTCCTTAATGTTTTGTTTCTTGAAATATCTATCACCCTTTTGTATTTTGGTATTCTGTTTCTAATGAGATGAGTAAACTTTGTTTTATAAAGACAATTGATCTACCAGGCCCAGTTGTACATGCCTGTAATCCCAGCAACTTGGAAGGCTGAGGCAGGAGGATCTAAGTTCAAAGCCAGTCTCGCAACTTAGTGAGACCCTGTCTCAAAAAATAAAAAGGGTTGGGATGTGGCCCAGTGGTTAAGCACCCCTGGGTTCAATCCCCAGTACCAAAAATCCCCAACTGATTCAAAATATCAAGTAATGGAATACAACTATATTGCTTTCCCCTAGGAGAAAGCTGCTTTTGGTAAATTCTGCCAGACATTTAGGCATCCTGGTGGGGGTCATGTAAACTATAGGTAAAACATTTGAAGAATTCTTTTGTCATGCAGCAAGCCAACTGATACAAAGATTGTGTTTACCTACAGTAGCAGCAAAGGCCAGTTGGCTGTAGATACTCAGGCTGCTAACTAAAGGAGAATTGGCTAATTGGGATGATGGATAAAGGAGTGCTTTCTAAAGGAATCAAATATTGCATCTTGTTGTTGAGCCCTGTTTTGAAAACTTTAAAGCACAGTTTGGCAAAAAGATGGAAAGGCATTCTGAGGAAAACAGAGCATGTGGACAGACAGTGTGGAGCACATGGATCTTCGAATAATCTGCCTAATTATCACCCCCTTTCTACTGCTTTGACAAGTCAGAAAGCTGTTTTTCATCTAGAAGAGTTTTGAGGTCTAATATGGAGTTTATTCTTATTGTAGGACCCAGCAATCAAACTGGGCTTTTGACCAGTGTTCCTCAACCAAAAGCCCAAGCCCCACCCAGCCAGCCTCTGCCTCAGTCTCAGCCCAAGCAGCCACAGGCTCCATCCACCCCACAGCAGCCGCCTTCCACCCCAGCCCAGGGTCTGACAACATCTCAGGCCCAGGCCACACCCCAGCACCAACAGCAGCTCTTCCTCAAGCAGCAGCCACAGCAGCAGCCACAGCCACAGCCACAGCAGCCACAGCAGCAGCCACAGCAGCCATCAGGCACATTTTACCAGCAGCAGCAGGCCCAGGCTCAGCAGGTAAGGTGATCCAGGCTGAATCGTGATTGTGAAAAGGCCCAGTAGGTACAGATATATTCCTTAGAAGTGCTAGGACTACGGAGAGCCATTCCTTTATTACATCATTGTTTCTCATAGATAACTAAGGCATTTAGAAGTAGATTGATAATTCACAGCCCATTCACTGTTCTCTTCAGGCCATGGAGAATTTATCACATGCTTGAGGAACTCAATGAAGGTGCTGTTTTTCAGGGTTTTAAGGACATACTGAAGGGAAAAAAACTCTGATTTTTTTCTTATCATCAAATATTCCAGTAGTACTGAATGTGGTCATGCATACCTGTAATCCTAGCAACTCAGGAGGCTGAGACAGGAGGATCACAAATTTGAGGCCAGTCTCAGCTAGCATGCATGAGGCCGAGCAGTTCAATCCCCAGTACTGACAAAAAAAAAAAAAAAAAAAAGCCCAGTCATGTTCAACTGTTTCAGATGTCTCATAATTTAAGTTGGCTTTTTAAAATCAGCATCCAAGCAAGGTCCACATATTTTGTTTACTTGGTATATGTTTTCCATTATCTTTACCTATAATTTTTCACATTTTATACTATAAACATATTTTATAGTAATTGATATATCTCTTAAGTTCCCTTTTCCCTTTCCTAAATGTTCCTTCTCCCCTTTTCCATTTTTTTAAGAAACTTGGTTAGTTGCTCTGTGGAATGTTCTACATTCTGGATTTGGCTTTGATTGCCCCATGGTGTCATTTGGTATGTTCCTCTGTCTCTTGAAAACTGGTAGTTTCTCAAGGCCTGCTCAATATTCCATTTGGTCTGGCAATTCTTGCTTCTTCCTATTCCGTCACATCAGGATGCCTCTAATATCTGGTTATCTTCTCCTTTAATGATGTTGAGACTGTTCAGTGTGTTAAGGTGTTGTCTGTCTCATCCATTTTATTAATGTTTCTCATTAGCTTACCAGCCATTGCTGATTATTTCCTAAGTCCATTAATTCACTAGCAATAGCAAAATGATATACTAGCATTCCCATTTCACTTCGGGCCTGGAATTTTTCTATGAAGAACTTTTTTTCATCAACTATTTAGTTACCCTGAGGCACTGTTTATTCAGAAAGGCAAGAGAAATACTTGATTCTTTCTCTTTGCTTGCCAGTTTTTGGAATAATGAATTTGTTCACTCCATCATCCAAAAGTGACTTTGAAGTTTTTGTTTCATATCATTATGAATTTGTGAATTTTAACATGTTTGATATCTTTCAATACATTGCATTTAAAAAAAAAATTATTTTGATGCTCAAATTGTCTGTTAGTTATTTTGGCCAGTGGAAGTACTTTCAAATTGGTTTCTGGGTTCTTTTGATGTGAGTGACTCTGGTAGTCTTTAATGATTGCCTTGCCATTGAGGATAACACACTGTTCCAGGATCATTCTGTCCTTGACCCGGAATTATCTGTTTTTTTTAAGGAGCTGTTTATTTTTTTAATGGAAATGATATTTAGAACCTACCATTTGGTGCTAGAGATATTCACTTACTAATGGATTTGTGGTTATTTCTTGGCTTTTTAAGTGTACAGTTAGAAAATGTGTTTTATTAGAAAATATACATTATGAGAGCTGAGATTGTAGCTCAGTGGAAGAGTGTGTGAGGCATTGGGTTCAATTCTCAGCACCACATATAAATAAATAAAATAAAGGTCCATCAACAATGAAAAAAATATACATTATGAATTCAGATTTATATTACTAATTCAAATTTGTAGTTATAGGATTTTTGTTTAACTTTTTGGATTCTGTTGTGTTTTACTTATCTGGAAATCTTGATTCCTAACAGCATTAACATAGTTAATTAATTGGTTTATAGTTTCAGGATAATAATACCAATATGATTACTAAAAATCAGTATAAGATTTCTTTGCCCAATTTATTCTCAAAATGTTTCACACATTATTACCTAGGGAATGGTTTTATTCAGCTTTATCATCATGTGAACAAAAGACCTGACAAGAACAACATAGAGGAGGAAAAGTTATTTGGAGCTTACAGTTTCTATTGGTCTCAATCCATTAGATGGCTAACTCCATGGCTCTGGGCCCAAGGTGAGGCAGAACACCACAGTAGAAGGGTGTGGAGAAGGAAAGTAGCTTAGAACATGGCCACTAGGAAGCAGAGAGTTCTGCTTACCAGGGATAAAATATAAACCCCAAAGACACACTCCAGTGACCTACTTTTCCAGCCACACCCTACACAAATTCCTGGCTATAGTTAGTTACCTCTGTATACTGGTTTCTTTGTATCATTTTGCTTTTCATTTTTAGTTATTGCTTTTTTTTTCTTTTTCCTTTAGTACTAGAGATTGAACCCAGGGGCACTGTTCCACTAAGACACCCAAGCCTTTATGTTTTATTTTGAGACAAGATCTTGCTAAATTGCCAAGGATGACCTTGAGTTTGGAATCCACCTGCCTCAGCCTCCTGAGTTTCTGAGCTTACAGGAATGTACCACTGTGCCTGGCTCATTATTGTTTTTCAATTTTGGTTTAATTCTGATGAATTATAACCATTTACATTGTTTCAGAGTCAAATCTACAAAATTCTATCCCCTCTTACCCATCTGTAGAGGTATCTTTCATTCCTCTATACAACTTGAGAGTATCCATTTGGTATTCTTCAGGATATGTCATAGTTTATTCAGTTTACTGTTGATAGACATTTGGGTTATTTCCATCATTTTTCTGTTTTAAATAGGCAGCTATATTTTGACATCTGCTTTGTTGCTAACCCTTTAACTTTGTCCCCAATAGACAAATGGTATCCTCCAAATTAACTCTGTAGCTAGGTAACTGTATTTAGGGTGTCCCAAAGAAGATCTTGTTCATCAGTAGGGCCCTATTTTGAGCTCTGTTTATGTGCCTAGGACATAGTTCCTAGCAGTGGAGATTGGAGAGACATGTAAGAAATGTCATAAAAGCTGGGCATGCTGGCAAGTCTATAGTCCCAGCTACCTGGGAGGCTGAGGCAGCAGGATCACTTGAGCCCAGGTGTTTGAGACCAGCCTGGGCAAGGTAGGATGACCCCACTATAAAATTATAACGAGGGCTGAGGTTGTGGCCCAGTAATAGAGCGCTTGCCTAGCATGCATGAGGCACGGGGTCCAATCCTCAGCACCACATAAAAATAAATAAATAAAGGTATCATGTCCACCTATAACTAAAAAAAATTAAAAAAAAAATTGTAACGAAATATCAGAATATTTTGAATAAAGATGGTAGAGTTTTCATAAAGTAGAGCAATTGGGAAATAATTTTCAGAAAGCCTTGATATGAGTTTCAGTAGCTGGGTTAACATTTATGTTATTCTTTTCAGTGTCAACATTGTATTATCCTATGCATGCAAGGAAGCATTTTAATCTTGACTACTTCAAAATCCCTTATAAGAAGGATTACTTCTATCATCGGGAGAGCATTTATTTTTTTATGTTACATATCAGCTTGTGGAGCCACCTGATGTTTATTAAGTCAGGTAGCTTCCTTCAGCCTAGGCATAGAAACCCACTTGGAAACCAGTCTAAAGCAGTAGGTATGGTTCAGCAATGTAAGGTACTGCTGTGTTTGTTTCAATGACCTGAGATTTCTGTGAACCAGGTAATAAGACTTCTACCTGCTCTTGCCTTTGGCTTCACCACTGATCTTTGTGAATGTGTTTCTGCCACAGGATCTTTTTCACCTCCTCGTTTCTTGCCATTCTCTCCTCTCAGTTTCAGGCAGTACATTCAGGAACCCAGCAACCAGCCATTGCCCAGTTCCCTGTGGTGTCCCAGGGAGGCACTCAACAGCAGCTGATGCAGAACTTCTACCAGCAGCAGCAGCAGCAGCAGCAGCAGCAACAACAACAACAGCAACAACAGTTGGCCACAGCTTTACATCAGCAACAGCTGATGACTCAGCAGGCAGCTCTGCAGCAAAAGAGCCTGGCAGCAGCAGGACCACAGCCCCAGGCCCAACCTGCCTCTGTCCCCCAGCCAACAACTGCTCAGGAGCCCGCAGTAAGAACCAGGGCTCAGGGTGAAAGGCAGAAGAGGAGTGAGCATTGAGGGCCAGGGAGAGGGCAGTAAGAGATGGCAGCAGTTGTGAGGGGGACCAGGTTGCTTTCTCATCCCTGCAGTTAAAATATTTCATCTTTGCTTGATACATCCAAGGACAGCATAAAGTATTTTGTAGAAGACAGAGTTCTAAAAAAATTATTCAAGGTTACTGATGAAGGCACACATTTTAATTTATCATCCTGGCATTAGGCTGTTCATTGTCTCTGTTAGTGCTATGAGTCAAGGACTCAGGATTTGAGCTAATCCTTTTCCCTTCTTCAAGAGGCAGATTGATCCATTGTGCCCTTCCCGGTCTCTGGGGGTTGATGTGGGCTTCCACCTGTACCCTGAGTCTTGACAGTGTTGAGTTTATGAATGACACAACTAGCCACAGCGTTTGAGTTTACCAAGTATCACCTTTGAAGGCCCAACTTGCCTGTGACCATGTACTATGGCACAATATCCTGGATACCAGAGCATCTGAGTATCTACTTATTAGAACCATCCTGTAAATTTAGAATTTGAGTGAATATAGCATCAGAACCCTCTCCTGATTGACATCTACAGTTTCAGCACATTCGAGCATTCTTGCTTTGTCCTTTAGTAAGGAACCTTTATTCTATACTCAGAGTTTCCTTAGTGATAGCAATAGAAAAGATTATAGTGATAGAAAAAGGTATTTTTTGATACCTAGTTGATAGAATATTACAGCTACTCTCTTATTCCCAAGGAAGTTCAACTACTAGATGATAAGGATCCATTTTTCTGAGAATTGATTTCTAATATAGTTTTGTCACTATCTTAAACAAGAAAACTTCTATCCCTTCAAAAAGCAGTGCCAAAAATGGATTGTCTTCTCTAAGTCTCAGCCAAGTGTCTATTCAGTGCTTACACCTTTGTTTCTGAAATGAAACAACTTTCTTCCTGCAATATGTGGTAGATGGCTATCCTCTGTATTTTTAACAAAAGATAAAGTTCTTCTTGTTAATGGAAACAGTTTTGAAAAAAATTATTACATGACTTAATAAAAAGGGATCTTAATTATCCATCTTAGTCCCCTGATTTTATGGAATTGAAATCTGAGGCCTAGACTAGAAAGCAACTGCCCTAGAGACATGAAAAATTACAATAACAGACCCGGGGCAATAATCAAAGAATCATGATCTGTGTTTTAGGATAATAGCAACAAATGCTCATTCAAGATAATGAATACTCAACTACTACTAGCATCACTTTTCATGAGGTTCCCTTCAGCTTTGCCTGGACAGCTGGGAATTAATTATAATTAATTATAAACCTTCTCCATGCTCCCCACATGGAAAAACACTGGAGCATTGTGCTCAGAAATAGTTGTTTAGGGAGTACTGGGTTGACTGTACTTAACCAGGAACCATAGAGCTGCCCAGGTTTGACCCATCCCTGCGTCTCTGACTCATGGCAAGGCTTATTTGGAGAAGCATGTGAGTGAATATAAGAACACCCTGCAGCCATCTGAAAGCAGTAATCAGCAAAGGGAAAATGACCATATGCTCTAAAGGTTCATTGCAGTCTTATTAATAGTAGCCCAAAGAATGGAAGCAACCTAAACCATTCAGGAACCCGACCATGCAGCCATTAAAAATCATAAAGCAGTATGAGAGTCTGTACAGCAATGTGAGAACAATGCTCATGAGGTAATGTTGAAAGAGTTGTAAAATTGGAAAAAGTGTATACTTGAAAAAAAGACTTAGGCCATACACCCTGGTACATGCCTTTAAATAACATCTACTTGGGAGGCTGAAGCAGGATGAGCACAGTTGGAAACCAGCCTCTGCAGCTTAGTGAGACCCTGTCTTAAAATAAAAAGTGCTCCCGATGTAGGTCAGTGGTACAGCACCCCTGGATTCAATCCCCAGTACTGGGGAAAGAAAGGGGGGGGGGAAGGGACAGGGACAGGGAAAGGGGAAAGGAGAGGAGACAAACTGACTTACATTTAAGGCACAACAAAGATAAGGATTGTATTGGAGTGTGGGAATAGACACTCTTCTCTATATTCTTACATTTCTTGGCATGCTTACACTTCTATAATTACATATTTTGTTTTTAAAAAGTCTTCAACAAGTTAGATTTCAGAGTCTGCCTTGTCCTTCTTTTGCAGTCTGTTTCTCCTTCACCCTCTCTAGTTTTGTCTTTGGATGAGAGGCATTGTGGTGCAGAAAAGAGTCCTGAGTGGTGGTCGGGAGTTAGGGATTCTTCTTCCAGTCCACCTTGTGCCCTTGAGTGAGAACTTAGCCTCAGTGGGCCATGGTCTCTTCTCCTCTGAAGTGAAAGTGTCGGAATCTGTTTTCTAAGACTCTTTTCAACTCACTTTTGTTGGTTCAAAGTGGACATATAACTGCCTGGCTGACAGGATTGTTGTGAAGAACCCCTAAATAGGTTAGGCTGAGTATCCATTATCTGAAATTTTCGGGACAAAAGTGCTTCAGATTTTGGAATATTTGCATATATAATGAGATATCTTGGGGATGGGTCCCAAGACTGAACATGAATTTCATTTATGTTTCCTATGCACTCATAAATATAGCCTGAGGTATCATATTTTTAGTACCCCTGTGTTTTGACTGAGACATGAAGTCGGGTGTGGAATTTTTCGTGTGTGGCATCATGTCGTGTATGAAAAGTTTCAGATTTTAGAGCATTTGGGGCTTTAGATCTTCAGATTAGAGATGTTTTACCCCAATAGGGGCATCCATTCTAAAGTGTACTGCACATGGAGAACAGGAAAGAGGAGTAGAAGATGTTCTCCAAGTAGTGTGGAGTCTTCATCAAAAAAGGGACTGAACAGACAAGTACCCTTTTCAGAGTAATGATTGTCTTATAAAATAGGCCAGTCAGGTCTGTCCTCAAAACCTTCTAGCCTCCATCAGTGCTGGCATTCAACTGGCTGGTATAGGAGCAACTCTGGACCCCCAGAGGAAGTGGTGGGGCTGGAGCTCTGGTCTTCAATACCACTCTGCTTTCCCTCAGCAGAAACTGTGCTACTCTTGTCTCAGTTCAGTTGATACTGGAACATTATGATTGTATCATTCTGCCCATTGGTGAGGTAGTTGGTACACTGGCACTTGTACATAGTCTGCCTCACTAAATGTTCCATGTCCTAAGGATGACATAAGGACAGTCAGTATCCCATGCTATAAGTATTCTGAACCAAATAGCTGAATACTCTGGTTTCCCTGAGCTTTCAAGGTCTACCTCTGGAGGGACAGAACATGGGATCCAGGCTGCAGCATGGAGCATGGAGAGGCAGCTTTAATATGAGAGGAGGGACTTGAGGGAAGGGATACTTAAATTCATAGGGCATTAAATATCCTAAGTCATTTATCTTCAGATTGACAGAATTAAGGAAATGGGTTATGTGAGTTTCTTAACATTGTTTTGTTCATTTTCCTAGATATAGATGATGTATGCTGAAGGACCACTAGGATGTTCTCCTTGTTTATTGTTCTTTAGTAGCAGTTTGGCCCTCCTAAAAATGGTCCACATCTCTAGAGTCCTTATGTTGTCAGCTGAGTCATCATTAAGAAAGGTGTTTTTGTTTCTTATTATGTTTTCTGCTGGTTCTTCTATGTCATTTCTAAACTAAAGATTGGAGCAAGTAACTCCCACTAAATCAATGCTGTACATTTTCTCAGAGGTTACCACAGAAACAGGATCTTGTAGACTCATCCCATCAATGAAACGAAGAGCTTTAATAACAGCACAGTAAAAGCACTACCAGTTTCAGTCACAGTAGAATTCCATCTGACTCACTCTTGTCACAGCTATGGCAGAGTCTCAGGGACCGCTTAGCAGAAATCATTTAGCATAAATGTATTTTAGCTGGAGGTGTGTCTTCTTTGACTTCTAACTGTGGTAGAAGGTAGGATCTATTGCCTGCCCTTTGGAAGCATTCTGACAAGCTGCTGTGTGACCTCAAAAGCAGAAAGAGGTCATTAAAGATACATTCTAGACCTTTAGAGCTAGGAATAACTTCTGTTATCTTCCTCTGTGGGCAGAATTACATTTGGTTACCTTGTATATTATTGGTGGGTAATAGGTTGGATTTATGTATAAATTCAAATATTATCAGGGCTGGGGATATAGCTCAGTTGGTAGAGTGCTTGCCTTGCATGCACAAGGCCCTGGGTTTGATCCCCAGCTACAAACAAACAAACAAAAAACAATCAAATATTATACTGGAATCTGTCTTAAAAGTTGCAGCCCAGATTGTAGAAGCTTTTTCTTTTTCTTTCTGAGTATTACTGGTAAACTTAACCATTTGAGTCCTATCTTAGCTCACTTGTGGCATTTTGTTGTTGTTTTGCTTATCTATTTGTTTTTCCTTTTCCTCCTCCTTTAAAAAAAAATAATAAAACACTTCTCTCTCTCTCTCTAACAGCTTCAAGCCCCAGTAAGACAACAGCCAAAGGTTCAAACAACCCCACCTCCTACCATCCAGGGACAGAAACTTGGATCTCTGACTCCTCCATCATCCCCCAAAACCCAACGAGCTGGGCACAGGCGGATTCTCAGTGACGTCACCCACAGTGCTGTGTTTGGGGTCCCTGCCAGCAAATCCACTCAGCTGCTCCAAGCAGCTGCAGCTGAGGCCAGTCTCAATAAATCCAAGTATGTGGTGCTTCCCCTTTGTTCTTCTCACTTTGTGGGCAAGGCTATCATGGGTGTTTTGTGTAATGCTTCCCAATAAGTATATGGGTGTGTGTAGATGTATATATAGTAGTGTGTGTCTGTGTTTAGGAAGAAAGTATAGGTATTCTGACCATGGAAATAGACAGAGAAATGTTCCCCCGGTGGGCAGACTCCCTGGGGGGAACTGGCACCCTCATTGGAATGCCCAGCTAGTCCCTGCTGAGGCTATTAAGATAACTATGTGGATGCACTACCTGGTTTACATAGTGACATACTTTGAAGGAGAGAGGCTCTGTGTTTGCATTAACCTGGACCTTATCTCAGTTAGCTAGCACTCAGGGTTAAAGGAATACTGGTCAAAGTATAGTCACTGGAGGTGGGTAATATGTAACTTTTTGGGTTATTAAAGAAGATGGCAGAAAGGGGTAGGCATTCCTTTTGTCTGCCATCCTTCTTTCTGTTTGCATCTGCCCCTTGTGTGTTTGTCTGTTCTTTGTGCATCTCCTCCACAATTCTCCCTGCACAGGTGTTCCTTTGTAAGAAAGGGAATTGTTTGTAGTATATGTACTGTTCTGTTCAGAAGAAACAATTTCCTGGGGCTGGGGTTGTGGCTTAGTGGTAGAGCACTTGCCTAGCATGTGGGAAGCACTGGGTTCAATCCTCAGCACCACATAAAAATAAATAAAATAAAGGTATAGTATCCATCTACAACTAAAAAAATTTTTTAAAAATTTCTATATGGCCCACTGTTTCCATTCTCTTATTTGTTGCATGCTATACAGTGTGTTATTTAAACTCCCAATCTGACCAAGTGTCTCCATGCTGAAAATATTTCATTGGTCCTCATTGTCCATGGGATGCTATCTGAACTCACTGGTAACCTCAGGAATGCCTGGGTGGACTTGCCAATGTCTACCTTCATGAGCTCTTGGCTCATCCCAAGCCCTCTCCTGGGACTGCTGCTGTTCTCCTCCCTTAGGAAATGCTCACTTTTTTCATTAAGATCAATGTCAGGGGTTGCCTTTTCTTTGACCTTTCCTCTCATATGTCATTGCGTCTGGGCCTTTATTGAGCATGTATCACATTGTTTTATCATTAATTATTCATGTGTCTGGCTGATGTGCCTGCCAGTTCTCCAAGATGAGGATCATGCCTCAGTCAGTTTTTGTAAACTAGTGACTGGCTCTGTGCCTGACATAAAGTAAACTTTGATGAGTGTTGAGTAAATGTAGTTTCAGACACTCATCTTTCTTGGAACTGTTAACTCTGAAGTTAAAAATCTTTAAAATAATTCCAGACAGACTTTAAAAGAAAACCAGGTAATGATACCTAGACACACAAAATGATAGTAGCCATTTTCATTTATCTTTAATTGTGATGGTGTCTCTTAATGCCATGGCTGCTAGATCCTGGAAGATGGAGGCAGCCTACAAAGGCCTCAGTCTCAGAGCTCCAAGACTTGGTTGTGGGAGCTCTTATATTGATCTCCATAGGATGCACAAGCCTAACAACAGGTTCCTTTGGGATCCTGAACTGAAAGGCCTTGCAGACAAGACTGAAAAACCAAGCAAGAGATTAAAAAAAAAAAATAGTGGGACAGAAAGAGTGATGAAGGAGAGGATACCTTCATGTCATTGAGTGGAAAGGGTGTCCATGGAAACTTTGTAGAAAGCCCCTTTAGAAAAACACTGGGAAATGATTAATTGCCTCTAAAAAGAATTTTATCCCAAAACAAAGAAAAAGTAGTTTGACTCTTTTTGTTTGGTTCAACTTTTATATGTCTTTTTGTCTCGTGGGGGTGGGAACCTACCTAGGTCTGCAACCACCACTCCATCAGGATCTCCTCGCACCTCCCAACAAAATGTCTATAATCCTTCAGAAGGTTCTACATGGAATCCCTTTGATGATGACAATTTCTCCAAACTTACAGCTGAGGAACTGCTGAACAAGGACTTTGCCAAGCTGGGGGAAGGTGAGGAAGCCATGCCTTTTTTGTGATTCTTGCCTGTAAATTCTCTATGCTGAGAAATAAGCAAGAGTTGGAATGTTAGCTCTAGAGGGATGTGCTTGTGAAAATGTTGGCTTGTGCCTGTCCCCAAAGGCTTGATTTCCAGGTATGCATATAAGTCAACTTTTATTTTTACCAGAACATTGAGGTATTTTCAGGAAATCCTGACCTGTGGTGGGTAGCAGCAAGGACAATGTGAGCATTAAAGAAGAAAATTGAAAGCAATTCAGTGGCATCAATCTGTCAATCAGGCTCATCCTTGGGGACTGTGATGGTGCCCTTCTTGTAGGTGGGTTTATTGTTCCAGAAAGTAATGACTGCTTGTCCATGAACCTATGCCTTCCCATGGACACTGATTCTCTCACTGTTTTCAGTGTTCTATATTATTGTTGACTGACCACCGAAAGGAGATTTTATTTTTTAAAAAGATACAATTCTGTCCAGAAAACTCATAGTCTAATTTGGAAGGCAGGATGGACACACACACACACACACACACACACACACACACACACACACACACACAGGCACATGCACACACTTTGGAACAATAGGTATATCTGTGGAAGTTTTCTAATATGCAGTTGGAAAAGAGGTCCCTCGGTGTACACAAGAGCACAGGTAAAGGTATAACCAGAACCAAGAGGACCAAACATTTTAGCTTTAACTATTATTTTGTAGCAATAATCTGTTGACCAAACATTTTAGCTTTAACTATTATTTTGTAGCTATCTTTTTTATTATTCATATTATTTTCCTGAGTTTTTAAACAGAATATAGGATATAAGGTTTAACTTTTTTGGGCAACTCACTTTCACTGTTATCTGTGCCAATTATTGTTCTGAACTGCAAACATAAGTACCTTAATGGACTGTCGAAACTGTAGTTTTTGTGCATAACCAACCTCAAGTTTTTTCTTTTTTAAATTCTCTTATTTTTAGTGATTTTTCTGTCTCCTTTCTGTTCATATAATACTACTGCCATCTTTACCACTTCTCACTTCTAAAATGTTTCCAACGTAGAAAACAGATCCTTAATACAAATCCTTAAAACCAAGTTGTTAAGTAGATTCCCAGTGAAGGCTGGAGGTATTCTGCTTTGAGGAATGAGATTGTGCTTTAAGGCTTGAGCTCTGTGTTCACTCACATTCTGTCTCATGTGCCTGCTCATTTACTTAAAAAACATAATTGTGGCCAGGCATGGTGGTGCACACTGTAATCCCAGCAACTCAAGAGGCTGAGTCAAGAGGATAACAAATTCCAGACCAGCCTAGACAACTTAAAGAAACCCTATTGCAAAATTTTTTAAATCGAAAAATAAAAAACATTTAATTGTGGTAAAATACACAAAACATAATATTTACCATCATAGCCATTTTAAATATATAGTTCAGTAATTTTAAGTTCATTCACACTGTTGCACAACCAGTCTCCAGAATTCTTTTCATCTTTCAAAACCCATGTGTTGTCTCTTTTGATTCTTAATAGTTTCCTTCCTTTTCTGTTATTGGAATGACTAGACAGGACCTGTGAATAGTCAAGATGTTGCAGTAATACAGTAAGAGGAGTCTGAAAGGCAGTCAGAGGGTGCCCTTCCCCTCCACCATTTGTAGATGCATCACAGGATTCTGCTAGAATGAACCTAATGGTATTTTGTATCTCCAGGCAAACATCCTGAAAAGCTTGGCGGCTCAGCTGAGAGTTTGATCCCAGGTTTCCAGTCAACCCAAGGTGATGCTTTTGCTGCTTCCTCATTCTCTGCTGGAACTGGTAAGTGTGGCACTCATCTGAGACAAGAGGCTCACTATTGTCACCTTGACATTGTTCTCTTCACAGATAGCTATCACATGCTCCTGAACCCCAGCTCCTGGCAATAACTCATATGTTTTTCTTCATTCAAAAATGGTCCAATTGAAAAGGGATAGAGAAAGATTTAGAATCACTTTGAATTAAAGTGGTACAATGACCTGGCAGTGATATTACCAGATTTGCTCTCTCTAGTTCAGGACATTTCTTAAACAATATTTCTAAATTTGAGGAGCAGCACTCTGGTAATCTCCTGTCATTGCTTAGGTTCTTTGGGGTAAATTCAAGAATCTAAGAATTAGATGATCTGTCTGAACCTGAGACTCTACTAAGCTTTGTATATTTGTGCTTTGGGGGAGAAGGAGGAATTTTCTAATAAGATTTTTTAAAAACAATGGAAGCAAAATAATAAGAGATCTATTTTCCTCTTTATTAATAAAAATTATGCATATTTATTATATAATATAGCAATTTATAGAGAAAAATTTTAAAATACCCCATGATCTAACCACTGAGAGGTAGCACAGAGATACCATTTTTGATGTCTGTTAGGCATTTAACTTGTTTAGGGTCACAGATATCTTTGTGAATCTAACAAAAAATAGCTCTCACCAAAATACATGTGACCACATCTTGTACTGTTTTAGGCCCAGAGATAGGACTCTGTTGAACATCTTTACAGTCATATTTTAAAACCTGATTTTTTTTTTTTTCACTTAATCAGTCTGGCAAATTTTCCTCTCTTCATTAAAGAAAGTCCTAAAATGTCATTTTAAAAATGTATGCATTGAATTCCTTTATATGACTAGATTCTGATGTTATATAACTACTTACCTCTTTTTTTAAACATTATTTTGATTTCACTGTTTTACTATTTTAAATGCTTTAGTAATGGACATGAGCTTGTGATTGATTATATTTGTAGGATATAGAATTTGATATGCTTAGTGTTTTTAACCTCATAAATTTATTTCTGGTTAGAACATCTGCATCCATTCCATAGTTTTTGGTGTGTGATGCACTTATTCTCATGATTTTCTGGACTTGCCTTAAGTTGAAGTTTTAGTTTCTTCTTAACTAGGAGTCACTTAGGGTATGTTTTAACTGCACTATAATCAGTATGGTCTATGCAGTCTGCTGTAGGTTATTACTGGTTGACTGTGGCCCATTTTTATCATTTTGTAAATGACCTATGGGAATTTGTAGTTTTCCATGTCAATAAATATTAATACATAACTTTTTAATGGAAGAATAGTAACATTTATGAAATATCTCTTCTCTAAATATTAATATTATTACAAATTTTTTTTATCATGTAAGCATTCTTAAAACTAAATTTTTTTCTATTTTGTATAATTTCTTAAATAATTTCTAAGAGATTATATGTTAATTAAAAGATACTGTATTTGAGGGCTTTTGATACATATTTCCAAATTGCCCTCCAAGAAAGCTATAAATATATTTTCTTTTCATCAACATTGAATGAGAGTAACTTTACCCACTATTGCCTTGCCCTGCCCAGCCCAGAGACAGAGGACATTGTTTTCTGGACATTTTTATTTGTTTGGGGATTGATTTTGTTTGTGTCCTTTGCTTTTTTGATATTCTGGGCTCATTCTTTTCTTTATTAATTTATAGGAGCTCTTCTTATGTCGTGTAATGTAAACATTTTCCCGGTTTGTCATGTGTACTGTCTATGATCTTGTCAGACCCTCTTGACAACCCTTTGAAGTATTTTTTCTGTACATCAATTTTTAATTGTATGGATTGTGTTTTTCTTGGTAACTAAAGGTTTGCTATTTTATTATCTTTTTAAAGACAACTTTTAGATTTATAAAAACCTACCATTTCTGTCTTTTTTGTTTGTTTTTCGTGGCACTGGGGATTTAACTGCAGGGCTTCCTGCATGCTAGGGGCAAATGCTTTACCACTGAGCTACATCCCCAGCCTTTTCTACTTCATTTTGAGACAGGATTTCCCTAAGCTTCCCATGCTATCCTTGAACTTTAAATACAACTTAAGGAATAAAAAAGGTGTGTATGGTGACACCCATCTATCATCTCAGCTACTTGGGAGACTGAGGCTACAAATTCAAGACCCGCCTAGGCAAATTAGTGGAACCCAGTCTGAAAAAATTAACAAAAAGAGGGCTGGGGATGTAGCTCAGTGGTACAGCACAGCTGGGTTCAATCCCCAGTACCAACAATAACACAAAAATTCAAGACCCAGTTATTCACGATGGTTGACCAAATGTTTAAAGCATCAACCATTGTGCTTGAAATAGAACATCATAATTACAACCCACCATAGTTCTTAGTGGGGTAGAGTTTTCCTGGAAGATGGATTGTGTATAAGCTCTCAGAGAATGTTTTTTGCTACAGCATCTTAGCATTTAGTACAATATTTGGCTTAGTACAAATTAGCTAAATGATTGAGAGCCAGGTAAATGTTGTTTTTTTTTTTTTTTCCAAAGCACAGGAGCTTAGATTCACCAGTGTTAACCTCAGAGTTCCTTTAATTATTTTCCATCTACCACTAGCTTACCACCCCAAATTTTTTTTAATTTTTAAAATTTTTTTGTAGTTGTAGATGAACAGATGCCTTTGTTTTATTTGTTTATTTTCATATGGTGCTGAGGATCAAACCCAGTGCCTCACACATGCTAGGCAAGTGCTCTGCCACTGAGCTATAGCCTCAGCCCAACACCCCCAATTTATATACCTAATTCTCAGTTTGCACACATGGCTATGCTTCATAGTTTGTGTGAACTATTTTCTTAGAGAAACTATTTTGTCTTTGTTTTTGTCCCTTATCCCATCTATCTTTACATTTACTTTGAAAGCCTTAAATGGCAGTGTTTCTTTAAGGAACTTGAAGGTCTAGTCACAAGCACATATTAGAGTACAGTTATATCAGTAATAACAGCAAATATTTATTGAGCATGTGGTAAATGTCAAGTGACTGGGTAAATGCTTTTTTGTGCATTATCTTGGGTGATCCTCACAGTGGTCCACTTCTACAAAGTCACAGCTAGAGAATGATAGAGATGTTTACCTGGGCAACCACATCTCAAAAGAAATAGTGGTATCAAGCTTTTCCTCATTTTATACATATTTTTCTGTAAATATTGGCACTGTCCCTTCTTTCTTTTTTGTAGGCGTGAACTTTTTTCTATAATACCTTCATTCTTTAAAAGTGAAATAAAACTCATGTGTCCAGAAATTCATCTTTCCTCCTTTGCATGAAACATAGAATGGCACTATTTTCTTTTCTTTTCTTATAATATTCATTTTTTAGTTGTAGATGGACACAATATCTTTATTTTTTTTTTAATCTTTATGTGGTACTGAGGATCAAACCCAGTGCCTCACATGTGCTAGGCATGCACTCTACCACTTGAGCCACAATCCCAGCCCCTTTCTTTCTTTCTTTCTTTTTTAAATATGTTTTTAGTTGTTGATAGATCTTTATTTTATTTATTAATATGTGGCACTGAAAAGAAGAGCACCATTTTCTATAAATGTTCTAACTGAGCTAAAGCTGTTGTTGATTTTAAACCTTCCGATAAGTCAGAAGAGAAACTGTGTCCAAAATTTAATAATGGGTTAGGTACTGTGGCACAGGGCTATTTAAACATTTTCATGGTAAAAGCTACAAAAATATTGATAAACTGTGTTAGAGGAGAAACAGGCAAATGTTTAAAACTTCACATTGTGTGTTAGTATATTAAACATTTGCCTATTGATAAATGTGCATTGGTAAAATTTGGAGAAATAGATAAAAGCCCAAAGAAACAAGTAAAAAGAACTCATGAGTGAAAAACAACAACAACAAACTCCTGGAGCTGGGAACCTCATGGAGTGCTAGCACTTGCCCAACATGTGTGAGGTCCTGGGTTCAGTTCACAAAACAATAGCAAGACAAACAAATTCAAAAAGCTTTCAAGCTGGACAGTGGGACATACCTCTATTCCCTGTGGTTCAGAGGCTGATGAAGGAGAATTGCAAGACCAAAGCCAGCATCAGCAACTTAGTGAGACTCTGTCTCAAAATAGAAAAGGGCTGGAGTTGAGGTTGTTTCTCAGCGATAGAGTGCTTGCCTAGCACGTACTGGGCCCTGGGTTCGATCCTCAGCACCACATAAAAATAAACAAACAAAATAAAGGTATTTGTCCATCTACAACTAAAAAATAAATAAATAAAATAGAAAGGGGCTGGGGATGTGACTCAATGGTTAAGTGCCTCTAGGTTCAATCATTGGTACTTAAGTCAGCTGACTTTTCACTTTTCACTGTATTTATATCTTGAGTTTTATTTTTACTTTTTTAAAAAAAGAACTGTATTTTCAGTTTTGTAATTTGCTTTTTTCTTTGAAATATGTTTCATTGTGCCTCATGTTAAAATATTTCAGAGGCTTAAGAGCTATGATTTTTTACCTTCTCTTCCTCCTTCTGCTTTTAAGAAACCCAATTAAAAACCAACTTTAATAATTCAGTTATAGCAATTGAGAACAGATTAGATTTTTGCAGAGGATAACACTAGGATTCAGAAGTAGGCGGATCTGGAAAGGGATAAGAATGAGGGGATTTACCTGCTTGAGCTACTGTTCTGTGGTGGTGCTCAACTAACCCATGCATAGAGCCAGATAGCAAAGTACTGCACACATGGGTTGGAGGAACTGCTCAATGCTGCCAGAGGGAATTAGGGGTCCACGGAGGAGGCAGTTCAGAGATTAGGCAACAGAGTTTGAAGGAAGTTGTAGGCCACAGTGAAGGAAGTTGAAGGTGCAACGGGGAGGTTGAGGGTCCCAGATGAGTTTAGAAGATACGAGGTTGGCATCCTAGCAAATATTGGAATCCAAGGAAAGGGTAAGGGTTAGAAAGTGGGAATTCGAAATCTGAGGAAAGGAGGTTAAGAGTGGGGTGGGTAGGATGTCTGAATAGGTCAGAGGTGAGCTTCCCTCCTCTACCTCCCTCCTGGGTCAGGCTTCAAGTGGGAGTAAACAGGCACTCACAGTCCATAATTGGTGTGTCAGTCACTGAGCTGGGTGTGGTAGCAACTGCTAGCACACTGGGGCTGATTGGTTATTAGGCAAGACATAGCCATTGAGGCGAGTGGGAGAGTCAACAGATACCTTCAAAGAGCCTCCCGAGGCCCCTGCACTCTTGCCACCATTTCATTGGCCCGGGCCACTAGACTGCTCACTGGCAGTATACCACTGCACCTTCCTTTTCTTCTGCCACATCTGGACATCCATATGGTCTTTCTCTATTGCTGATACCTCCTGCAAATATGGGTAAGCTGGGATGGGGGACATATGCATACTGAGTGAGGGTCACATGTGCTCTCTCTTTCTCCATGTCTGTGCTTATAATACTGAGTTTCTGCATTTCAGTGGCCTCTTGGGTAAGGATAGGCATCATCTCTCTCGAAACCCATGAGGGAGCCAGGTTCCAAGGACTGGGAGAATTGGTGGTTCATCCAGTGATCTCACCTTTGCCTTTCATGCTGTTGTGTATCTCAAACCAATGAGGCAGCATTGGGGTGGCAGAGGTGGCTGCCATGACAACAGTGGAATCTGTCCAGGGGACACAGGGTACTGGGGAGGGGAGAGCAAGAGGTTAAGGTACCAGGAACTGATTCTCAGGGGTATGTAGCTGGGAAAAAAGGCCAAGTCAGCCTGCTGGTTAGAAGAAGCATAGAATTAGCGGGTAGAGAGAGTGAGAGCAAGAAATTCACCTATTTCTTCCTAGCTGCCCATAGACCCCAGGGGACTGTCCTCATACGGTGGAGAAGGAGATCAGAGCCAGATGCCCATAGAGATACCTTCAATAATGCCCACACTTTGAATCCTTGTAAGTCCATTTCACAGATGGCACAGTGGGGCTTAGAAAGGTGAAGAGAAGTGCCACACATCTGATGCCCCTGGCCAAAGAGGCTAGTAGAGAGGGAATTGGTCCTCAAGACTTCCAAATTCAACCTAATACCGTACAGGTGTGAAGGAGGGATTCAGGGGGCATCGAGAAATATATAGATCTCTCTCCAAAGAGAGATCTGAAAGAAGACAGAGATATGAGTGGGGAAGGATGGAGGAAGAACAGAGCAGAGGTATCCAGCTTTAGCAGAGGGCTACGGATATGGACCTCCTACATGCAGGACTGTGATGATGGTGATGGACACAGAGGTGTGGGTCACGCAGGCAACAAGTTAAAAACCAAAGAGAGACTATGCATAGAAATGGATATGTGTTGCTCAGCTTTCCATTACTGTGACAAAATATCTGAGTAATAAAATAATACAGAGAAAAAGGTGTTTTTGTTGTTGTTGTTGTTGTTTTTGTGGTACTGTGGATTGAACCCAGGGCCTTGTTCATGCAAGGCAAGCGCTCTACCAACTGAGCTATATCCCTATCCCAGGAAAAGATTTTTATAATATTCTTTTTAGTTGTAGATGGACACAATAACTTTATTTTATTTATTTATTTTTATGTGGTACTGAGGATCGAAACCAGTGCTTCACATGTGCTAGGCAAGTGCTCTACCACTGAACCATAACCCTAGCCCCAGAAAAGTTGTATTTTGGCTTATAATGTTGGAGGTTTCAATTCATGGTCACATGTTCCTTTTGCTTTTGAGCCTGTGGTGAGGCAGCACATTGTGGTGGGGATGATGTGGCAGAGCAGAGCTATTCACCTCATGTCCAAGAGGGAGGAAGAGTAAGAAACTAGGGTCCCGTAGTCCCTCCTGAGGGCACAACCCCAATGACCTAAAACTTCCCTATGGGCCCCACCTCTCAAAGTTTCACCATCTTCAAGTAGTGCCAAACCAGAGGACCAAACCTTTAACACGGGATCCTCTGGGGGAACATTCCAGATCCAAACTAAACTATTGAAAACAGAGTAATCTAGGCAACAGTATTTCACATTGCCAGTGATGCTGACCTACAGTTGTGTAGGTGTCTCCATTAGGGGAAGCTGGGGGCTCAGTTCACAGGGCTCTACCTACAGCACTTTCCTTTGATTCTTTAATTATTTCACATAAAAAAATGTTAAACATATTTTATCAAAAGCAAAATGAAATTATGACTAATGAACAAGCTGAATACTGAAGTATAATATAAAAAAAACCAAGAAACCTGAGTTCTGCTCTGCTAGTGGACCTCTGGCTTGTCTCCTAATTGGGGTTTCATTTTCTTTTCTGGAAAATAAGAAAATTGTGCTAGAAAATTCTAAGATCTCTTCTGATATTCTTTAGGGTATATAGATTTTTAGAAATTTGGAATTTGCCAAATATAGAATGAATGCCAGTAGTAGGGTAGGTATGGTACAGGGGTCAGGGCTTATCTAACCCTTGTAGTATGCAGGAACTCTATTTCTGCCTCTTCCTTTGTGTCTGCCTAGCACTTTATTAAATATTATGATGATACAACAAGACTTAGTTCCCAAAGGGCCTCCAAGAGGTGATAGGTACAGGGCAAGCAGTTATACACATGTGCTAGTATCTGCATACCAAATGTATGATATGGACAATAATCCCATAGGAATTCTGAAAGGGATCCCTATAGGCTACAGTGTTCAAGGAAGACATAGAAGCTTAGGCATAAGAATATCCTGGTTTGAGTACTCACCACATCTCATAAACATAAACGAACACATAATATATCTCATAGATATTTTGCTGTTAACCCTAGATTATTTAGACTTACTCCCTTGTGTACACTTATAATCCCAGCTAATAGGGAGGCTGAGGCAGAAAGATCACAAGTTCAAGTCTAGCCTCTGCAATTTAGTGAGATCTTGTCTCAAAATAAAATAAATAAAAGAGATAAGTACTGAATTCAATCTCTAGTACCATTTAAAAAAATTTTGTTAGACTTACTCTATAATTTGGTTAATTCATCTCAATTTACTTGCTGTTTTCTGCTTTTCTTTTTTTCTCTCCTAATCTCTTTCCCTCCAACCAATACCAGCTGAGAAAAGGAAGGGTGGGCAAACTGTGGATTCTGCTGTCCCACTTCTAAGCGTTTCTGATCCTTTCATTCCTCTTCAGGTACCTGATGCACCAGGTGGGTGAATAGAGCTGATCTAAGGTTAAGTAGCTTTATTCCTATGTCCTAGGACCTCTGTAGAATTATATTGTAAATGCCCTGTGGAAAGGGTCTGAATTCTAAGCCCTAATAGTATAATTATTACTGTGTCTCAGCAAGAGGGACAGACTTATCTTGGAGGGTACCAGCCCTTAGCAAACATAATCAAATTAGTTCATGTTATACCAAATTGGATCCCATCTCATATCAGTCTTCTCTTTTTTATCCTCAGTTGTGTTTATGGTAATTTGGGAGGCTGGTGTATCAGAAAGAATATGATTAAAAGAATGTGGTGGTGGGACCTGTAAAGCATGTGATAAAGAAACAAAATATAGGGGCTGGGGTTGTAGCTAGTGGTAGAGTGCCTGCCTCACACACAGGGGGCACTGGGTTCGTTCCTCAGCACCACATAAAAATAAATAAATAAAGATTATATCCACCTACAACTTAAAAAAAATTAAAAAGAAAGAAAGAAAAAGAAACAAAATATATATAGTGGATATAGTATGATGATGGGATTGTGGGTGACTTCTTGTCCAGTTTCTATTTTCTGTAATGTGCTTTTACTTTGTATTCTAAAAATACATAATAAGAGTTGACAGGGAACCTGAGTCTGGAGACTTAGGTTCCCTTCCAGACTCCACCACTACCTGAAAACCTTCTGTGTGAAGTAAGTTGAACTGCAGGAATTCAAATATTCCTTTCAATTTTCCACATAACTGATTTTAAAATAAGCAGTCTGAAAAAATAAGAAATGGTTAGTGTGTTCTGATTGAAACTAATTTTGCAATAATAATTGAACATTTTCCATTTGGAGCTTATGAATGCCAGAAATTCTCTCCTGCTACCCTCCCTGCTTCTTCTTTTTTTTTTTTTTTGGTGGGGGAAGGGTAGCTGAAGTGGGGGGTTGTGATGAAAAAAAAAAGTCTGCCTTTATGAAAAAATAAATAACTTCAACTCCTTAGCACAGCTGGCAGTCATTTTGCTTCATTTTTCCTTTTTTCCTGATTTTACCACTTCTGAGTCTTGACCTTGAACTGATTTAGGAATTGGTTTGGTTTTTCTTCTCTCCCAAAACGTTAAGGATATTCAATTGGTTGCCTCAAGATTTGAAGTGATTGTGATATTCCTACCCTCTACTTAACAAAGACAGGTTGCAGCAAGGGTACAGAGATAGCTCTTGTTTCATTAGGCAATTTGTTGACCCTTCTAAGAGAAGCAAATGCAGCCTTGATCAGTAGTTTTTTGTAACTTTATTGCTTGCTGCACCTGGATATAGCTCAAAAATATCTAAAATCAACAAGGAATGATTTAATAGATGTTGGTTAAGGAAAAAGGAAGAAAAGAATCAAATGTAGGCCCTTTTTTTCTCTTAAACATTTCACTTATATCTGGCAATACTTGGACAATTTTGTGCAGAAGATTGGAAATGAAACCCTGGGCCTCTCTTCTCCCTGTTCTGCCAGTCCTGGGATCAACAAGGGAAAGATGTTATAGAGGTGTTGTCTCTTTGACACACTTTCAGCTTCTTGATTTGCTGTTGCCCAGATGGCTCATGGGCTACAGGAGCTAGAAAGATGGTCTCTTTGCCCAGGATAGACAATAAGGGCCCTGGGGCAAATAGCTGTTTTCTGCAACTCACGGGAGTCCTTTGGGTCAAGATTGGGGAACCAGAGGCACATGTCTAGGGCTCAGAAGATTTCCTACAGGTTGTAGAGATAAGTCTGGGGACGACAGAGCCAGCTGACTGCCATTCTGCCCTCCTTATTGTTTTTGTTCCTGTTTCCTGATCCTCTGTACTTTTTTCATTCTGGAGGATTCCTGCAAAAGTACTAGTGGTTGGGCTAGTATGTAGCTCAGTGGCAAAGCACCTGCCTCGCATTCACAAAGCCCTGTTTTCTATCCCTAGTTCCAAAGAAGACCCCCTCCCCCAAAAAAAGAACCCCACCAAAATAAATAAAATAATAAGGTTGAAAAGAAAGTATTAGTGGTACACATTTTAATACAAAGTGACTTTTATATACTCTTGAACTCCTCTTGGATTTTAGTGGAAAATCTATGAAAAGCAGGGCATGGCTGGGTGCAGTGCCCCATAATCCAGCAACTCTAGAGGCTGAGGCAGGAGGCTCACAAGTTGGAGACCAGCCTTGACAATTTAGCAAGACTCTGTCTCAAAATTGAAATAAATAAAAAGGGCTGGGGTATAGAGTGCACTGGATTCAATCCTAGTCCTCCCACCAAAAAAAAAAAAAAAAAAAAATGCTGGGCACTGTGGCATAGGCCTGTAATCCCAGCTGCTTGATGGGCTGAGGCAGAAAAATTGCAAGTTCAAGGCCTTCTTGGGCAATTTAGTAAGACCTCATCTCAAAAGAAAAGAAGAAAAAAACTATTAAAATAGGAAATTTTAATAGAATTTCAAGTGTCCTTTTTGTTTTTCAGTCTGTCAGATGAGACTTGTCTATTGAAAACTTCTGTCAGGGGCTGGGGATGTGGCTCAAGCGGTAGCGCGCTTGCCTGGCATGCGTGCGGCCTGGGTTCGATCCTCAGCACCACATACAAACAAAGATGTTGTGTCCGCCAAAAACTAAGAAAAATAAACATTAAAATTCTCTCTCAAAAAAAAAAAAAAAAAAAAAGAAAACTTCAGTCAAACATGTAGCTTCTTTGTTCTTCAGTGAATTCTCATGTCACTGAGTATAAAATCCATACTTCTTACTGTGACCTACAAGGCCCCAACTGACGTGGCCCTTGGCTCCCCCTCTAATCTCAGCTCAGAGCACTCTTCCCTTCAATCTTGTTTTTCTTCAACAAGATAAGCCTGTTCCCACCTTAGGGCCATTGTGCTTGCTGGTATTCTGCCTGGAAAGTTCTATTTCTGAGTGTTATTTGACCTTTTATGGTCCAAAGAGAACTCTCAGTCATGCCTCTTGGCTTTTTTCTTCATAGCACGTACCAGGATATTGTCTGGTTTTTCTTTATCATCTGTCCTTCCTCATCAGAACGTCAGTGTCCTCAGGCAGGTGGAACTTCTGAGTTTTATTCAACACTGCACCACCAGTACCAAGAACTCTGCCTGGCAGGGTCAGCACTCTGCCAGTATTTGCAGATCAGATGCATGAATGAAATGGAATCTGAGGCTAGAAGCCTTTTGGCAGCCCCTTACCCTCCGTATTTGTCCCCATCACCCAGACAACCAGACTGCTGGCTTCACAGCCTTCCATCAGTGTCTGTGCCAACCCCCAGCGAGACCTCCCACCCACTTTTTGAAATGAACAAAGGAAGACAGGCCTCCAGTGTCAGGAAGCAGTGAAACCTTGGGCTGATGAAGGAAGTGTCTAGGCTTAGCAGATCCTTCAGCCCCATCCTTCCTTGGTGCCCTCCAGAATTAGACTAAGTATACCACTATGCCTTTGATTATGTATTTAATTTAATATTCAGCCTCTAGCACACTCAGTTAGAGCTCCTTCATTAAGGCTCTTATCTCTTCCTTTAGCATCTTGAACTCAGAGATCAGTGTCTCTTTGGGACCTGGGCAAAATGCAAATTTGCTTTCCCACCAAAAAATTTTAAAAAATAAATAAACAAATAAAATCAGTTTGTCATATCTCCAACCCACTTTGGACACCAGTCATGTTTGGTTTTTTGTTTTTGCATACACACTCATATTCCACATTCAACTGTCTCCATGACCATAGAATCTTAGTATCCTGGAAATCATGCCTTTCAAGTGACTTTGCTTTTTAAATATTTTTGAATTTAATTTCCCTTGATTTTCATAGATATTCCTGAGTGGTAGGTGGTAGACATGTCAAGCATCATACTTTGTGGTTGAGGCAGTGCGCTGTGTGCCCTGTACCTGCCTTTCTGCTGCCCTTGATCCCCAAGCTGTGGGCATTTCTTCATCCTTGGGACACCTCACAGATCAATAAACCTTTGACTAGAGAGCTAAATTTAAGGTTTAGGGAAATTTAAAAATGGATTTGGACTTGGGCTCTGGCCTCTTAGTAGTGAGCAGGTTTTGGTCAAATCACTTAAATTGTATTCTTATTCTTAAAATTGCTATATTAAAACCTATCTTTAATGGGATACACATGAGGGTCAAATGAAATCTTGTATTTGAAATTATTATGTACATTTTAAATTACCATAAAGATGGGAAATGATGTTATAACTCTACTCTGGGTCCTTATTCCCAATAGGAGACTCCTAATTATAAAGTAATTTTTCTCTTATTAAAATTAAACTTGCTCTTATAACCTTTTACACAGCTGAGAGCAATTAAAATAGATTTCCTGGATTGTCACACTATGGGTAAAAATGTCACTGGGTGATTGTGGTTGGTTGGTTGGTTGGTTGGTTTTGAAGACGATTTTTATTTTCAAATCACAATAAAATGAGTTTTTTTTGAATGCCTGGAATATTAAAATCATAGCCATGAGAATTTATATATTCCCAGAACTGCCAAGGTATGACTAGTGAAACTCATAAAGTTTTTCATTGATGCTGATATGCTGCCTATTCATTTATTTTCTTCTATTTATATTAAAGAACAGGTAAGTCATAGATAATATAAAGTTTTAAAGTATGATAGAAAAGATTTTTCTCTGAAAATTGGGCAAAAAATTTGTAATCAACTATTTTTAAATTTTTACTTGGAGAATAAATATTTTCTAATCTTTAAAATTTACCTAAAATTTATCATTTTGACCATTTTTAAGTATACAGTTAATTTGCATTAAGTACATTGTTTTGAATCTGTCATTACCACACATTCACATAAATTTTTTCAACTTGCAAAACTGAAGCTCTGCACCCAGTAAACAATAACTTTTTTATTTCTCCCTCCTCCCAGCCCCTTACAACCACCATTCTACTTCGGTCTTTATGACTTTGACCACTCTCTAGATACCTCATAAAAGGAGAATCATATAGGATTTATCCTTTGGTGGCTGCCTTATTTCTCTTAGCCTAATGAAGATTAATCCATGTTATTTTTCAGGATTTCTTTCTGAGTAATAAGTCTGAGTAATATTCTGTTGTGTAAAAATACCACTTTTTTTTTTCATTTTCTTGTTGGACACTCAGGTTGCTTCCATCTTTTGACTATTGTGAATAATGCTGCTGTGAACAAGGGTGTGCAAATATCACTTTCTGACTAAATTCTTTTGGTTTTCAATTCTTTTGGATATATACCCAGAAATTAAATTGCTGGATCATATGGTAATTCTATTTTTAAATTTTTTTGCATTCCCACCAGCAATACATAAATGTTTGAAAAAAAAATTATAAAAACTTTTTAATATTGATCTCTTTAGTTGCGACATAAGTGCTGCTTCCTAGAATTAGACTTAAAAAAAAAAAAGGAGCCTCTTGGTTTCGTGGCACTCCATCATCTCTTGAAAAATTAAGCAAGAGAAGCTGTTTTCTCAGTGGTCAAAATAGGCATTCCTTTCATAGCTGCTTGCCTGGTATCTTCCTTATTTATTTTTTTTCTTTCTTTTTTAGTTTTCGGTGGACACATCATCTTAATTTTATTTTTATGTGGTACTGAGGATCAAACCCAGTGCCCCGCACATGCCAGGCAAGTGTGCTATCACTTGAGCCACATCCCCAGCCCTATCTTCCTTATTTCTAACTGCTGTATTGTAATATTGAAAAATCCAAGGTCAATAAAGTATGGAAACCATTTTTAAGTATACAGTTAATGTGCTTTTACTCTAGAAAATTTGTACTCCTAAAGATTTAATTCTCTAAGATGAACTTGAAATGGGGGCATGGTGTTTGATTTTTGCTTCTCACATGAAGACGTCATAGATAGTTTTGTGTCTGACTGGAACTATATAGAGCAACTATATTCAATTAAGATAATTGGCATATCAGTCACCTCACAGAGTGGCTAAATTTTAAAAACAGTGTCTCTCATCACAAGACTTCAGGGTTTATATACCCCATATTGAATGACATAAATTGCCAAAGCAAGAGCTATAGCAGCCACATCATCAATTTTGATGGGCATACATTGAACTCTTTCATATTTGTTAGTTAACACTGTTCTGCTCCTCATTCCTAATTAGAGTCAGAATGGTTCACTGCAAGACGTGGGTTTTATTAGCATGTATAAATAGGTATGATCATCCGTTTTTGTATTTAAAAGAATGTCACAAGTTATTTTAATTATCAAACAGACTGATTTGTAAAAGGTTTATTATTTTCTTTCTTGCAGTTGATATTTGTGACTATCTTGAGAGGGGAGGGATAAGAGGAGAATCTGAAATGGATTCATGCCTAAATTTCAACTTTAGCAACTACCTCCTCCTTTCTTCTCTCCCCTGTCCCCATTGCCACTTGAGTTATGTTTAGGAAGCAAGGGGGAGGTGTCTAGAAGAGGAGACCCACTTTCTCTCACCTTTCCCCTTAGTTGAAAATACTTGCAATTCTTTTCCTTTAAAAGCATCCTCACCTAGGGAGGTAGTTCTGTGGTAGAAAGCTTACTAGCATGAACAAGCCCATGGGTTTGATCTCTAGCATAGCAAAAAGAAAAAGAAGAAAGGACCTTTATTTCCATTATCCATCCTATCTATATACCACTGTGTCTGTTTTTCTTTATCAGGGCAGGTCCTTTAGCCATTAAGCACTTCTCAAATCTCTTACCTTGACTAGACTCATTGTTATCTGGGAAACCTAGAGACTTTGTAAAGAACCAGGTGTACTAATAGGGGTGTGATAGGAATCACTATAGTTTGTGAGCAGACAGTTCATTAAAGAAGAAATGTAAATTGCTGGTAAATTTTTTTAAAGTTTGTCATCGTGATGAATCTAGGAAGTACCAACTATAAAAGTAAGATGCTGTGACTTCTGAAGATGTAGAAAAATGGACGCTTCAGATCCTGCTAGTAGGAGCATCAGCTCTTACAACTTCTTGTGAGGATAGTTTGGCGGTTTATAATGAAAGTCTTCAAGGTTTTATTTTCTCATTTACAATTCTGTTTCTGAAAACTTAGTCTGAGAAATATGGGTATGCTTAAATATTTGTTGAACAAACAAATTCATAGGAAAGGACTGGGAAGATATTCATTAAGTTAATAGTTGATATCTCTGAAAGTGGAATTACAGGCACATTTACATTTATCCTTTGCCTTATCTCTTTTTCCCAAATTTTCTACAATTAATATGTACTACTTTTATAATAAGGCAGAAAATAGAAATTTGTTCTTTTTCATGATGAGCCATGAGCTTAGATCTTTCCCTGCCTTCCCTGTTCTCATGGCTGTGCCTTCTGGGCAGTGTGTGTGTTGAAAAATATGTTGACTCAGCTCTGCTTTTTCCACTGACCTGCTACCCTGGGTCCAGTCACTTACTTCCTGCTTGGGTCTTCCTGCCAAATTACTTCTCAGAATTTTTGCAGTCCTCCTGCTTGTGTCTTCCTCCAAGCACCCTCCCTTGGAGTCCTTACCCTCCACTTTCATATTGAGAGTCCATCTCTTGAGCAACTAGCTCCTGTTCCCATTTTTCCCTTCATACGTAATTGGCTTTTATTGGCAGGTAGAGTCCTTAAGTTTACTTTCATTTTTATCAATAAGGAAATTCAGAGAGAGTAAGAGACTTGCCCACAGTGCAGCACAAACCTAGAGCAGAACCACGTCTCCTGCTTTTCCTTCTCTCAGCCCAGGCTGCCTACTCCCCATGTCTTACTTTATAGAAGTTCTGCATGTTCTGTTCTCCTACCAGGCATTTGAGGAAGATCTGGAATGTTACCCATGTCCTCTGCTATACTCAAACATCTGTGATGTGGTGACCGCTCATCCACTTATTACTCCCACTTAAAGAAGTTAATACCCTTTTATATGTCACTTTACTTACATACATACATACAAATTAATTAATTAATTCTGATAAATTAAATTAATTCTGATAAATACAACTATTTTATCCTAACAAACCTTTAAATTAGTTCTTATCCTCTGTTTATAGGTGAAGAACTGAAGCTTAGAACTGTTAGGTAACTTAAGTTTTGTGTTACTTATTTACTTCTCAGAATTTTGCAGACCTCAGCTTAAGTCCCCAAAATGTATAGCATCACAATAAAAAAAAAATTAAAATTAAATCTTCCCCAGATCCGGGGTATCCTCTCATTTCTACAAGCACAGCTCCCCCTATAAACACACACACACACATTTAGAGTCTGGAATCGGTTCTAAAATATCAGAGCCAGATGAGGAACTGTTGGAAAACTCTACCATTTTCTTCTATCCAGAATTATGTACTGCTTTTCCCATGCAGTGGAATATATTGGGGTCACAGGCTTATAATTCTAACACAAAGATAGAATAACTCTTTTTTTTATTTGTTTTTGTAGTTATAGATAGACAGAATACCTTTATTTTATTTATTTTTATGCAGTACTAAGGATCAAACCCAGTACCTCACACATCCTAGGGAAGCGCTCTGGTACAGCCCCAGCCCCCAAGATAGAACAATTCTTGTAAAACATTACTTAGGAGGATTAAATCATTTCTAAAATGCAGTTTATGAATAATTTCTGCTTCATTGATCTGTCACTTTGAATAATCGAGAATAGGAGTGTGAGTCTTTAAGCATTTCTGGTATGAACTTCCCCAGAAGATGGCTTATGCTTTTGTATCCAGAGAAGACATTTCCCATGATTCATACAAAATTTAAGAAGTTTTTGTTTATTAGATAACAATAAGTCATGATGCTGACATGGGACTTGATTGAGGTTTTGGATCTTGAACACTTCTAGCAGTTTCCTAAGTTTACTACCCTCTTCTCTTTGTTGTTCTTTCCCATGCCTCACCTTAATACTTGGCCTTGAATGTAAGAGAAAGGACAGTTCATAATACAAGGACTTAAGGGCTAGCTGTTGATGCAGATGGGCAGCCACCAGGCTCCATGACTGATAGGCTGTCAGCATCCTACAGCCTTTTTTGGGCCTCCCATTACATGTGTTTCAGGAGTTTCATGTACAGTGAGCACAAATTACCAGTAATAGCTTTAGATGTGACCTCATACGAGAGTCTTTACATTTTAAAGAATCAAAGTCCCTTAGGTAAACCAAAAGAATGAATCTCTAATAGAGTAGAATATCCCAGTCTTTGTATCTGTTGCTTTCTTGCTATAAGAGCTTGGCCAAATTACTTCACTTTTTGGAGTTGGTCTCTTAATTAATGAGAAGGCTAAATTGGGTAAAATCTGAGGTTTCTTTTTTTTTTTCTTTTTTCTTTTTTTTTTTTAAAGAGAGAGTGAGAGGAGAGAGGGAGAGAGAGAGAGAGAGAGAGAGAGAGAGAGAGAGAGAGAGAGAGAGAGAATTTTTAATATTTATTTTTTAGTTCTCGGCGGACACAACATCTTTGTTGGTATGTGGTGCTGAGGATCGAACCCGGGCCGCACGCATGCCAGGCGAGCGCGCTACCGCTTGAGCCACATCCCCAGTCCCAAAAAAAAAAAAATCTGAGGTTTCTTCCAACACTAACCTAATAAATGTACCATTGTGCCTGGATGTGGAGACCCATCCTCCTATGCTGAGGCAGACAGCCAGATCCTCCAGGCAGTGTGTAAAGGGATCTTTGAAAACATATCTGGGCTCCTTAGTGCCTTGCCTGTGACTTAGAGCAAGTCACACCTTCTGAGTCTTTGATGTCCCCCAATCTGTCTCATCACAGAGACCTCCTTTTTTTTTTTACCTTCTAATATGCTTTTTGCTAATGGCTAATAAAATGATTAGATTCTTGTTAAAGTCCACTGCTCGACCAGCACGCTGGTTTCATACAAGAGGTTTGTAGCATAGAAGTTAACTAGTGAGATCGAAATAAACACACAAGACTCAATTACCTTTTTCTGGCAACAATGAATCTGTCCCTATGGTTTTGTCTCCTGCAGAATTTCCTTTTTTTTTTTTTTTCCTTTTCAGTACTGGAAATTGAATATGCTAGGCAAAAATTCTACTACAGAGCTACATCCCCCACTGGCTTTGAGACACGGTCTTGCTAAATTGCTGATATAGTGTTACATTGTATAGTTGAACAGACCCCCAGTGTTTTATTCCCCCTGCTTTTGAGAAGTTTCCTTTCCTCTCCATCGTTGTTGTTGTTAGAGTTGTAGATGGACAGCATGCCTTTATTTTTGTGCAGTGCTGAGGATCGAACTCAGTGCCTCACACATGATAGGCAAGCACTTTGCCACTGAGCTACAACCCTATCCCCTTTTTCTCCCTTCTTTTCTTCAGTGTAAATCAGGTATAAATGAGAAATGTGCAGCATATTGTCATGTAATTCAAAGACATTTATATTCCATGTGCTCCAAAGATGATAAATTAGCTTCACATAAATAAAAATAACAATCTCTTTTTTTGTTTCAGTGTGTTAATTATACCAAAACAACTTATCTTGCCAAGACTCTAGAATCTGTTCTTTCATTTGGTCTGTGTAGCTGAAGACATGTCTGGGCTCCTTATGACCCCCTTAAAATATGATTCCTGCCTTTTAATGAATATCAGTTTATTTATCCCTTAGCTCATTTTCCAACATCCTAGAAGACTACAGATTCATTAAAATGTTATATACACATGCTTGAACTTTAAACCACTTATTTTTTCAAACACACTTTAATTTTGGTTAAACTGGGCAAGAGTTAGAATTTGTGACTTGAGGCTCCTTGTAACAGAGGCATGAGCTCTTAATTCCCTTCTTCCTGTGGGATTCTGTGATTCCTTTTTTTTTTTTTTTAAGTTAATGCTCAACCTTTAGTCACTTAAAGGTAAGTAGAGGGTTGTTGATGGATCAGGGCTAAAGGAATTATTTTGGAATGAACCTTAATGTATATACATTGCTCTACATTAAATACCAGGTATGACAAATCTGGTGGCTTCTTGTTTATTTGTTTGTTTTTGACTTCTAATGTCTTTTTATTTGTTAGCTAACAGACATCAACAGTAATTCATCTGCAGGCCTAAGTCAACTGTTTTGAGATTTGACCATAGAATAATTAAGAATAGGAACATGTTACATATACATCATTGACAGTCAGTAAATGATTTTTTAAGTTACCTTATGTGAGACTGAATTGATTATAAACTGTTTCTAAATGCAAATTTTTAAAAAATAGGTTGAAAACTACGCCCCTCAAAAGGAAACAAATACACAAAGTTTTGTATGCAAATGTTTATGGTAACCTTATTTTTCATAGCTGACAACTGGAAACAACCAGAAGCCTATTAACTGGTAGACGGATCAACAAAATGTGGTACAGCCACACAATAAAACAATACTCCTCAATAAAAGAGAACAAACTTCTGATATAGGCTACAACATGGATGATTCTCAAAAATACTTTGCTAAATGAAGGAAATCAGACACAATAGACTACACATTGTGTGGCTCCATTTAAAATGGAAATTCTGGCCTAGGCTTGGTGACAAACATCTGTAATCCCAGTGACTTAGAAGCTGAGGCAAAAGGGTCCGAAGTTTGAAGCCAGCCTCAGCAATTTAGCAAGACCGTGTCTCAAAGCCAGTGGGGGATGTAGCTCTGTAGTAGAATTATTGCCTAACATATTTAATTTCCAGTACTGAAAAGGAAAAAAAAAAAAAAAGGAAATTCTGCAGGAGACAAAACCATAGGGACAGATTCATTGTTGCCAGGGTCTAGGGTGAGAGAAACATATTTACTATGAAGGGGCACAATGAATTTTTTTAAACGTTGGGAAATATTCTATATCATTATTTCAGTGGTAATTTTATGAATGTGTACATTTGTCTAAACTCACCAAATTGTACACTTGAAATTGGTGATGTCTATTAAATGTCAATTATACCTCAAAATAAGCAGAGAAACAAACCTAGAGCACATCTTACCACTTGTCTTGGAAATAGTCTTTTGTAAACTGAATTTGGAAAACCTGTTTTTAATAAGATACCAATAGTATTAATTTCTATAGTGAATCTTTACCAGATATTGACCCCTAAAATGTGTTTGCATAGAAAACAATGAGTGAATACTGGGCAGGGTGGCACATCTCTGTAATCCTGGTAACTTGGGAGGCTAAGGCAGGAAGATTGCAAGTTTGAGGCCAGCCTCAGCAATTAACAAGACCCTTACTTAAAATAAAAAATGAAAAAGAAAGAAAACAGTGAGTGAGTCACTTGCTTTAATATCTCATTGCTTTTTTGCTTTCTCTTTACCTCTCTGCCCAACCTAGAAAAACTAATTGAGGGACTCAAATCTCCTGACACGTCTCTTCTGCTCCCTGAACTCTTGCCTATGGCAGATCCTTTTGGTAGCACTTCTGATGCTGTAATTGGTAAAGTCACCATCTGTTTCTTCAATCATGCATGAATGTGTATTTTGAATTAAGTGTCTGATTAACAGATCCTAGAATGAATTTCATATGAATGAACAGGAATGTGAAGAATTCAGTTGCAAAAGCATCATGAAAAAATTGGTTTCTAACTGGACCTTACTTTACTGAACTTGATGGGATATAGCAGATTCTTCCTTAGAAGGCCAATGCATGTACCAGAAAATGCTTTGTCCAGTAGTTAAGCTCCTTGAATAGAATCTAGGGCAAGACTCAGTCTACTTATTTGCTTATATTTTTTTGTGTTCCAATAGCAAGGCAGGCAAAACCTACAAAATGTCCAAGGCCTCTGTGCTTTAGGAGGAGCAATCATTCGAGACCTGGTAATGCCTCTGGGGAAAAATGTCCTAGAATTCACAAATGCCATGGCCCTACAGAAAAAATGGGCCTTCAGTTGAGAAACATGACTTGGTGCAGAATGCCTCCCAGCTACACCATGGGATGGAGATGAGATGGATTTGAGGCTTTTGCATTAGATTAGAGGATGTTTACTCTAAATTTGTTACTTAAAAAAAGCAGAAGAATTTAAGATGCCTTTTAGCTAATCTCTTCTAACATGGTAGAAATCTCATGATTGAAAGAGGCTTGTGTTCCATGCTCTAACAGTGAAATCTAGACACTAAAAGCAGCAGAAATAGTCACTTTTTGTGCTTTCCATCTTGCTGAGGCTGGTATTTTAGCAACCTGTGTACAGAAATTTCACAGAAGAAAGCCTTCACAGAATTTCCTGAAGAAACTTCTGTCTTCCTTCCCTTACCCTTTCCTCTCCTTTCTTAATGCTCTGTTACAAAAGAAAAAGCTGATGTTGCCGTTGAGAGTCTCATACCAGGACTGGAACCCCCAGTTGCCCAGCGCCTCCCATCTCAGACGGAGTCTGTGACCTCAAACCGCACAGGTCAGTCAGGGATCTCAGTAGCTGAAGAGTCTGATCAATGTGGCTTTCTACCTCTGGCAGATGATCATCAGCTTATTTTTTAGCCTGGCTAGTTTCTCCTAGAGTGGATACTTGTTCTTATAGCCCTGGTGTCTAGATGTTGGATATATTTTTCCTTGCTGAAGAACTAGGTACTTTTTGGATTTGTGCTCTTTTTAGAGTAGGCCCTAGGCTTACCCTGGTTATAGAATTTCTTTATTCAAGATTCTTTTTACTGGTAGCAGATCTCTCCACCTCCTTAATTAAAGAACTCTGCAGAGTGACCATGCTGTAAACCCCCTCTAGACTGCCCAGCTGTCTTTCCCACCTGAGAACATCAGTGGGTATCTGCAGAGCGCATCTCCTATGGGTTGACATTTTTTACCCAGAACAGTGCTTTAATCATCTAGGGGTGGTTTGCTGTTAAATTGTAGGCAAAACCATTGAGTCTATAATTACCTTGATAAAAGTGTCTGATTATCTGACTCAGAAAATCAGCAGTTAGAGGTCTTGGAAATGTGAACATAAACTTACTCAGGTGAAAAAATTTACCCCAGAAGATAAAGTGGTTCGTTTTCTTTGTCCTCACTTGGATATTTTCTCCTAGAAAACTCTCCCAAAAAACAATCCTTGTTTAAATGCTTGAACTCTGAATTTTTGTCTTCTTTCCATTCTTTAACTGAAAACAAATTACGTGTTCAAAGGAGTAATTTAAATTCAAGAATACTAACAAGACACATTTAGAATGGTAATCTGATTGAGTTCTAGAAAGTATTGTTTAATCTCATCACATTCTACTAATAAAGAGCTAGATCAACTCTCCTGGTTAATTTCAATACCAATTTCAATTTCAGTGTGGTAAATCTTTTCCTGTGAATGTTAGGGAAATGAAACAAATTGCAAAGTCCTTTTTCTGAAATGGTACTTGCTGAGAACTAAGTTGTTAAAATTGTACTGGCATCCAAATCAGACTTGCTTAACCAGCAACCTCTGAGCTAAAATGTCTCCTATACTTCCAAGTTAATGTTAAGAGGAGTCTAGAAATACATGTTGATGTGGATAGAAATCCAGAGGACTTAACAAGTTTCTTTTGGTTTTCTTTCTCCCGCTTGGCTTGAATGTATAACTTGTAAATGCAATAATTTAAAGGCTTAGATCTAATCTCATGATATTGTTATATGTGCCATTTAATGCTGTCACTGACCTGGAATGCTGTTAACTGGACTCAGATTCTCTCACTGGGGAAGATTCCCTGCTTGACTGCTCTCTGCTTTCTAACCCTACTGCTGACCTTCTGGAAGAGTTTGCTCCCATAGCAATCTCTGCTCCAGCCCATAAAGGTAAATTCTTCTTCTGAGGCCCCCAGGTATCCCCGGAGGAGAAGAGCTGAACAGCTCCTAAGTTTCCCTTTTCAAAAGTCTTTGCTATAAAGTATTTAAACTTCCTTTTATAGAAAACTTGAGTTTGTATTCTTAGTCACTGTTATGATACCTCTCAGAATATCTAATAAGCCTTAGACAACAGATTGGTGAGGGTGTTACTTTCTGGTAAGAACTGGATGCAGGTGATATTTTACGTTGCCTTTGAGCACCATATACCTTGACAGTCAACCAAGAAAAATGCTTGAGCTGACTGTCCACTCACTCACTATAATTATTAATGTGATACTTGTTGACCTTGGAAAGTAGAGTTGTTCATCAAATGTGATTCAGGGTTTTGAACAATTATGACTACAGTAAAGAAACAGGTGTTCCTCAAAAGTCGCTCTTCAGAGATTGAATTTTAAACAGTTTCAAATTTTGTCCATTTTAAAATCATGATTGATTACTTGATTTTTCTTCCTCATCTGGCATTTTTACTTCTTAGTTTTGGATTAATATTGTTTTGAAATTCTGCTGGACAGAGGTAGTTTGAATTGAGTTTTGTTCAGCTAGAAGTTTGTGACAATGGTAGGTACACTGACTTCCTCTATGTAGGCATTTACTAAACTTATTTCTCTGCTTGAGTAATGAAAGTGGTTTTCTAGAAGGAGAAAATACATAGAAAAGGAACAGCTGAAGCCCTTTCTAAGGGAAATTCAAGAAGGAAGCTGCCCAGAGATGACTAAAAGTAATTAGCTCATGGTTTGCAGTGGTAATAGCTGAGCTTTTGTTTTTATCTCTGATAGCATTAAAATGATTTTTTTTATAGCATATGTAAAGGGAAGTTACCTGATTAGACAGTGGTGTGTGGCAGGAGTATGCCAGCAGCAGTATCTAATTACAGAGAAACATCCCTTGCAAAATAGGTGCTCAGCTAGCACTTGTTGGTACTGTTGTTTTAATTAGATTGGAGAAAACATTTTTAAAAACTTCTGCTAGAAGTCTCAGTGCAGGAGATTTTATGCCCTACTGCTCCCTGAGGCAACTAAGTCATTTGAAAGTCTTTTCCCATTCACAGAACAATGAGTCCTTCTATAAGTATTTTTACTTGCCTTGTGTATACTTACCTATTGTTGGTTTGGGGTCTCTTGGGGATAGGGATTGAACCTAGGGCTTCACACATGCTAAGCATGTGCTGTTCCACTGAGCTGCACCCCCTGCCCCTTCAGTCATCACTTCTTAAAGAACTGCTAGTTCTCTCTCCCCGACACTCCTAGTTTTGAGTTTTTTTAACATGTTAGCCAGGCCTCTTTTCCCTCAATAAAGAAAACAGCTGACTCATTCTTGTGCCTTTCTGAATTAGTAACATTGAAGAGATACTTCACAATAATTATAGTTAATGGTACTACAAATAGTAGAGAAAATTCTCCCAGTAACCCTTCTCCCTAATCATTTATGAAAGACTTAACATGGCCAATTCTAAAGCATTTTCCATATCTTTATGTTTTCTGTTTCCCTACTTTTTATTTCAACTCAGAAAAATAAGTACTTTCAACTTTAAGAACTCCAGTAATTAAATATATAAATATATTGTTGGGAACTTTGTGCCTCTTTCCCTTTCTCTCTGTTTGCTAATCTCTACCTCTGTTGTTTCTACTTGTGTGCTTGCCTTCTGTATTAAGCTGCAGAAGATAGTAATCTCATCTCAGGTTTTGATGTCCCTGAGGGCTCGGAAAAGGTGGCAGAAGATGAGTTTGACCCTATTCCTGTATTGATAACCAAAAACCCACAAGGTAAGAAAGAGGTGGGGGAATAAGGAAGAGCTTGACATCTGCTCTTATCAAAATAATAATGTACCTAATCTGCAAGTGGGGGAAAGAGTCAACATTTAGTGAACATTTAGTGAAGGACATTGGGGGCAATGACAATCATTCATTGTAGGCTGGACCAGTATAGATAGGTAGAGATGGAGATACTGATAGAGGTACCTAAAGCTTGACCATGATGTTTATGTAGAAGTAGTTTGACTAACAACTAGTTTACAAAGTATCAAGCCAAAAATAAAGTGATCTTCAATCAGTGGAAATTTAAAGGTATATATCAAAAGTTCTTAACTTTTTTTTTTATGATTAGAACAATCTGTAATAAATATTCTTTCCAAATAGATTAACAGTGGTGCTTTTGTATTAGCCACATCTTTTGGACATTCTCAGAGCATGCTTTTTCCTCTTTGATGAATCGAAATCACTTGAACATGCCATAAAACACTGAATTGCCATCAGACCATGTATTTATTTTTTTAAAGCATGTTCTTATTACAGTGTTTTAATAACTAATTTCTCCCCAAATCAAAAATTGATCAAGGGGATGGCTTGATGTTAACAGAAAGCTAGTGTAAAGCCAGCAATTCTCAGGCAACGTACTGTTTCGAGAAGAGCTTCATCTTTATAAAGTGTCTGCCTATGCTATGGTGTACACAGAGTGCCTAAACTTTTGGTGGGAGGTGGTAGATAGCTAACTTTTATGTTTAAAAATCATTACATATGAGACTTTGCAAATGTAAAATGTTGCCTCTCTAGGTTTCTGTGTTGTTTTTTTTCTCCTTTGCTTTCTCTGCACATCTAAACCTTAACCCTCTGTGTTTTGTACTGAATTCCTATCTCTCCACTTCCAGGTGGGCACTCTAGAAACAGCAGTGGGAGCTCTGAGTCCAGTCTTCCCAACCTAGCCAGGTCTTTGCTGCTGGTGGATCAGCTCATAGACCTGTAGCGGTGACCCAGTAGCAGATGCAGTTCTGTAACCTTCATGCCGTAATACACATTTTCATTACGGAGTTACGAGAAAAATGATTTTTTAAAAAATCTGCAAATAAAGGGCCCTCCAGCCCTTTTCTCCTACCCCTTGCCTTCTCCTATAGAAATGATAAGGAAAGAAAATCACTTTGGCCCTCCAGATATATTCCTTGGCCAGTTCCTCCCTGTTAGTTTGCTGTGTTTTCTCATTAACCTTCTTCAATAGCATTATCTTAAATCAAGCGCTAGATGCCATGAGCTTCACTTCTGCTGGAATTGACTCCACCAAAAGCTTAACTGTAACTGAACATAGTGAACTGACACCTTTGTCTCATTCTTGCTAGGAATGGCCTCCCAAATCAATCCTCCCAGCCCCTGTCTCCTTGGCCAGATGCTGATGAATATGTTTTCCTGTTTTTGCTTTTTATTCTGATGCATTATCATGAGGACCCGGCTTCTTCAGCTGGTTTTAACTCTAGGCAGTAGCCTGGAGATGGGTGTGTGGTTTAAGAGAGGGTAAAACTCACTGATAGTATATGTTTGAGAAGAGAAATTGAGCCCAGCTCTGGCCTACCAACTTTGCCCTTGTTTAATCATAGACTTAGCCAAGAGATTTACACCCCATGCAACCCACCCAGCATTCGTCCAGCTTTCTGGCTTCCACTGAGTCGTGATTTCTCAGATCTGGAGACGTGACTGCAAGTACTTGAGATCCTTGGATAAAATGTGTACGTTATATAAACCCCAAGTATTGCCATTCCTTTTCATGTTACCTGGCTCAAGCCAGAACCTCAGAATTAGACCAAAATAAGACAGTGGTGGTAATATGATACCTTTTATTAGAAGACTTTTCACTGGGGGGTGGATAGGGGAGGGGAAGGAATTGTAGCAGAAACAGATGTATTTTTCTTGTGATTTTTATTTTGAATCAAATATTGTAAATTGTGTATAAATGAAGACACTGAATAGTTCTGTTTCCACTTGGCGTTTCAAGTCCGATATCAGGTGTCTGTACAGGGTTTTGATCACTTTCCCTTGTATAACCACACAGCGATTCTACAGTGTAACATATGGAATTATTTTGAGTAGATTGTGTGTCTTGCTATAAGCTTCCAGCAGGTCCTGTCTCTATAGAATAAGCATGTTGTTTATTTTCAGATAATCAGAAATAAGTGTGCTGACAAGCTGGGCACAGTTTGGCTACTTACCTTTCTCTCTGATGTTTAAATTGAAGGCTGCAGCCAATGGAATATGTTCAGATGGTTTTCCCTGGCTTCCTAGATTTAAAAACCAAACAAGGCATAATTCTTCACTAACCTTAGACTATTGTTAATAAAATAAATAAAGGCCCCTGCACTGACATGACAACATGCCTCATGGTCACCCTCTGTATATGTACTTACTCACTAAAGTGTATTTTATTTCCGTACATGGAAAGCACTTTTATAAAATCACCCTTTTGAAAAGAAGGGGCACAGAGAACCACCTTGTTCTCTTTCTCCAGTGCCATTGTCCATGATCAAAAGGGACAAACTTAGTTGATCAGATTTGTATAAATAAAGTTCCAAGTCCATTTGCTTGTTCTCTAGCTAGTACTTTTGTTTCTTCTTCCTCACATTTGCACTTTAAGGGTGGGGGGATGGGGAGGAGTTTAACAGCAACAAGAGCCTGCAGACACTGCACTCTGGAGGGCCACCTTTGACCCCAGCAGTGGAAGAGTAGCCTGGAAAGGCTTCAGAGGACAAGTCTGAACCTTTCATTCTTCCTTCTGACTTCAAATACTTCCCTTGCCAGCTGAAATTAGATGAGCTAAATAAAGGCTTCTGCTAGGAGAACAGATCATTTCCAAAGTTGAGAGAGGCACAGCCTCCTGCTGAGGACAGAAAAAAAAAAGGCCGTGAAGAGCTCTCTGTGATTGGGTAGCAGTGGAAATAGGACATGGTTTACCCCTTTATGGACAGGAAACTTGCTGCAGATCAGAATTGTATCCTCTTTCCTGGACACAGAAAGAATGTATAAATTAACGAAGGAAATGTTTATTTTTAAAGAAGGATAATGTTTAGTTCTATGTTTTCATATTTGATTTTTTCATATATATGTGTTAGAAATATAATGAACTATAGTTTCTCAATTTAGTTGAAACCATGAAGCGTACAGTTTAGAATAGGTGTCTCTAAATTGTTCCTTTCATGCATTACCCATAATTACATTGAAATATATTAGGTAGTCATTTGGCTCAATAAAGCTTAATGGAGACAGTTAATGAAAATAGACTAGAAGCCAGAGATGATGGTAGATGCTTGAAGAAGATAATATCAAAGAACTATCTTGGGCTTATTCTTTAAGAGTACAGCCTCTTTCTGCTTTTCTTTTGAGGAATGCACCTGAGTGATTTGGTAAACAGGAACTTCCTTAGTTTATAGCATCATCTCTGAACTGAAAGAGTTTATTTGAAATGAGCATAATATTGTAGTAATTGATGGACTTCTGGAGCAACAGAGTGAGTTATAAGAGAGACCTTAGAGACCATCTGCTAGTCCATTCACTTCATTTTACAGGTGTGGGATCTGAACTGAATTAAGGCAGGGGGTGGAGAGAAGAGGCCTGGGCAGGCCAGGCCACCTGGAATCTCATTCCAACCCTTACCAGGCACTGGCTGAGTAATTTTTGGCAGGTACTTTACCTCTCAGAGCTGCTGTCACTTACTTATACAATGATGGTGTGACTGGATAGATGATCTTAAGGTTTTAGAAGCGTAAGGTCCTAAGTATGTATTGTTAGGCTTTGAAGGACTATGAAGGATTTATATAATCTTGATGTTCTTCAGTTATTGTCTGTATTCCTGGTATTATTATAGCAGCATTATATGTTAGAGAATTATAATGGGCTTTATTAACCTGTTTACTCTTTCTTGGTTATCTGAATAGAATCCTAAAACATCACAGAGTTTTGGATGTAGATTTTTTTTTAATGTTACACTCTTGCACATGCACCCACATGTACACCCCTACATATTCCAGTAAAATAATATTTTAAAATGTATGATCAGGGATCTGCCATTAAAATTGAGCAAATACTATGTGCATATGTTTATATGCATTTGCTTTTATTCCAACTGTTTAAGAGTAATAACTATCCTAGCAAACATCACAAATTGGGGGTTTTTTCCCCTTTACAGCATTCAAATAATGAAATCACCAAATTCAATTCCCAATGTTTAAAAAAATACAGTTCTCAGAGGAGATAAAGTTTAAATGGACACTTCTAAATATGATTATAATCATTACAATTAATGATTTTTTTTAGCAGACACATTTGACATCTAATTGAATGATGTTTTCTTCAAAGGTATCCTAGTGCACTTGGGAAGTTAATACTTATCTTAGTGATGCTGTCATCATTCACATTCTTTTTAAAACTCATCTTCTTAAAAATAACATTAAGGAACGCATAAGCAAATCATTTGCATTATCAAATTATACACTTTCAGCATCTGAAAGTATATTCTATTCACTTTTTCCACTACTCCTGCTTCTGGGTAACATTTAGCTATTTCCAAAAAGCAAAATCACCCCAGTCCAGTAAGATGAAGAGTGGTTATTACTGAAGAGAGTATAAAGAAGAATCCACAGAAAATTCCCAGAGAGACCTTACAAGAGAAAATGAACATGATCAGTCTTACTTTCCTTAATACTCTGAATAAGGGAACTTCTATTATAACTCCCATCTTTAGTATAGTTTAGAAAATTGAAAGATATGAGTTTTTAAAATACCTCTGAAAGAATCTGTTACTTTGTTCAGTGTCATTTGATATTGGAGTTGGCTCTTCTTCATCAGAATTAATTCATTAGAATTATAACTTAGGTTGCTAATAATTGGTGCAAAACAAACCCAGGAAAGTACCTGTTTTTCTCAAGATGCTTTGTTTTACTTTTAATACCCATTTTCTACTCTCCCAATAGAAAATTGGTGATTTTGATTCAAAACAACATAACCTGGGGCTGGGGATGTGGCTCAAGCGGTAGCGCGCTCGCCTGGCATGCGTGCGGCCCGGGTTTGATACTCAGCACCACATACAAAGATGTTGTGTCCGCGGAAAACTAAAAATAAATAAATAAATATTTAAAAAAAAAACATAACCTTCCCCCAGGTCAGCAGTGATTCTGGCTTCAGTTGCGGGAGTGAGAGGACCTTTGGGCCGAGAGCCCAGAGGTATGGAAAGATCTGCATTCAGCTAAACAAATGAATGCTATAGACACATAAGGCTAAAATAATCTCCCATGATGAGGTTTTTCTGTGACCTTCAGGAGTCCTTGACTTTCTTAGTCTATTATCAGGGTCCTGTAGCAACTAACTTTAAGTTCAGGGATAAAAATTATGCACTTCTCAAATATACTGAATTAAGCAAATCATAGACTTCCTGGCAGAACAGAAAACTGTCAGATATTTAGAATGGAATCCTTGGTGAAACACTCAAGATTTTGCAAAGCTGTCTTATGTTCCTCTCTAGAGACTAACTTTACCAATCCAAAATTAATCTTTTCATTTCCACACTGGTGATGTTCCTGAAGTTGGATGTGCTTAGGTTTCTTCAAGTGGAATGAATCTCAGATGGCTCCCATTTCAAAAAATCTGTACCAAGATCTTATTTCACTTTTCGTGGGTTTCCTTTCACTAGGATGGGGGAGGGAGGCTCCTTGGGTAATGCTATCCTATGCAAACAAAGTTACCAAATGGTGGTAGTTGCTATAATGGAAGACACTTTCTCGGTTCCCATTTTGACGCAGTGTCCTGAATTTACTCTTTTCCTGTGAGTATTCTACTCTGCCCTATTGCACACCCCTTTGTCACGTGGATGTATGTTTACCATAGGTCTTTAACCTGTCCTCCCCAAGAAGATAAAGCAAACAGATGTACATGAAGCTATCTTATGCAGTAAAAATGTGAAATTTGAACATTGCTTCGCAAGTATTGTATAAATAACAAGTCTGTAAACAAATTTCTTATGTAAACTTACAGGGAAATAAAGACTTTTATCTGTTCAAATGAGAGCATGATGTTTAGAGATGTAAATAATTTAAAATAGCTGTTGTTTTCCTGAGTTGTAAACCCACTTTTGCTGAATTTATTTAAACACACTATTGAATGACCAGAAAAGAAAAGGCGGACACATGTGAGAGACATACCGAGGACATTTTTATGAGTCATGCCACCTTGGAAAATAAAACCCCTTGTGGTCAAATAGAACAAAGCCCCTATGGTATGACCAGACCTGGGGTTGTAAAATAGAGCCCAGATTTGCAGCTGCCCTCCTTAAATTTAATCTATAACATACCAAGGCCAAAGTAATTAAACATTCTAGGTTAGTGAGGACAATTGTATGCCCAGTGAGAAATTGCTCTCATTTAATTGCCTCATAGGCTTGAGACATGCGGCATCACTGGCTAGTGTTGGCCCCCATCCAGTTGTGTGTTCTGCAGCTACCCAACATATGGCAGAACCAGATGCTTCTGTTTATTATCAAAGCCCAAAGGTCATGGAAATTCTTAGTGTGATGCTCATCCCTTAATTCCTTAATTTGGGTCCCAAACTGAATATCAACTGATGCCACATTTCTGAGGTCTTATGAAGGGAATTTTGCTTTCTATTCACTAACTCCATGAGAAGGCTTTTCAGTACTCTTTATTTTCCATTTCTGGCAAGAATTATGTCTTTGATATTCCCAAAAGTGTTATTTATGTTTATGACATGGAGAAAAGTAAAATTCTAATTCATTGGACGAAGGAATATCCAACCCAAAATTTAACTTCAGACTTTGATTCTTGTGTGTGAGTTTGTATATGCGTGTGTGTGTGTGTGTGTGTGTGTGTGTGTGTGCGCGCCCGCGCGCGCGTGGGCCGCATGCTTGTTATTGAACCCAGGGGCACTTAACCACTTCCCTGGCCCTTTTGATTTTTTGAGACAGGGTTTCACTAAGTTGCTTAGGTCCTCGATAAATTGCTGAGACTGGCTTTGAACTTGTGATCCTCCTGCCTCAGGCCCCTGAGTTGCTGGGATTACAAAAATATGCCACCATGCCTGGCTCAGATTTTCCTTCTTTAGAAAGTACTCTGATGACCCTCATTAGTCAGACAGATAAATGTCCAGAATCAACACATCTCAAATCATCAGGCACTTTTGGGGACTCTTTGCTACTCCCTGAAGCATAAGAGGTTTTACTGAAATCTACATAACTTGGAGCCTCAAAATTGACTAATATGGAGTCACCTCTAGAGTCTCCCTTCTGTTTACAGTGATTAGAATCTCTGCTTCTCTTGATCACTCTGTTTCTTGTTCTACCATCAAAAGAATTCCTTAAGGAAATGTAAATGTCTGGGCTTCCCTTTATTCTCTGGCATTTCTTTAGCCTTCAGAGTGCCAGGCCTACAGAGTTGCAAAGGGAGGTTATTCTATGCCCCAGTCACACTGGAACCTGCTCTAAAAAGAATGAAAAGATTGAGGGACTAAGTTTTCTCAGGAAAAATCATTAAATGTACTTTTCCAGTTTTACAAAAAAGATGGATGCTCAAAGACAGATAGGAAATAGCTTCTGTCCTTGTTTTGAAGGAGACTAATTTCCCCTTCACACTTGATATTACAGTGTTTTTGTGACTGAACTTTTAAAAATTGTTGGCATTTTAAGTATGGTTTATCCCCTTACTTACCACTGAAGAATATGCTGTGAGTTGGAAGTTGTGTTTTATTTGTTTGTTTTTGTACCCAGGATTGAACCCAGAGGCACTTTCAGCCACATTCCCAGTTCTTTTTATTTTTTTTGAGATGGGGTCTCACTAAGTTGCTTAGGGCCTCACTAAGTGCTATGGCTGGCTTTGAACTTCTGATCCTCCTGTCTCATCCTCCTGAGCCTCTGGGATTACAGGTGTGTACCACCGCACCCAGCCCCAAACTCACTTTTTAACAAATAGTTTTGATTCATTTTAAATTTCCTAAAACCACCAACTTTGTCAAAGTAGTGTACTCCCCCCTCCCCCATTCTTTTGCAGTACAGGGGATTGAATTCATGGGCACTCTACCATTGAGCTACATCCCTGGTCCTTATTTATTTATTGAGATGGGATCTTGTTAAGTTGCTGAGACTAGCCTTGAACTTGTGATCCTACTGCCTCAGCCTCCCAAGTAGCTGGAATTAATAGTGTTCATTTTGATTCTTGATTTAGATGATGTCCGAAAAGATATTTTTAATCCCTAAAAGATATTTTGCTTTCCTGCAGAATCAATATGACAGTGTCAGCTTTCAGAATAGTTTTGGAAGATGAAAAATTATACCTTAATTTTGGCAAATGAAAGTTTTTCCAGCTGTTGCTGTGCAAGGAAATGATTTAAGGTTTTTAGGGGTCTCTTGTGCCTCTTTAAGGCTTGGTGATTTTCATTTTTGGAAAAATTTATTTTTCCCTTCAGAAATTGTTGCTTGGGTATTGCTGAGACAATATATCAATATACTTGCCTGAGAATTAGGACTGTGTCTTTCCCACATATCTTGGAAGGGAAAAGTTATCCTATTTATCTCCTAACAGCTAACTGATGCCTTCATACCACCATGTAACTGCACATCTTCGAGTTCTAATACAAGGAAAAATTTATTCTCTTCAAAAATCATAATCTTCAAAGACTGTTCCAAAAGTTACTTAGCACCAGCACTTAAATTTCAAATTTGTAATTGACTAAATACATTCATACAGATAGAAAGGAAAATAAAAGTGAGTGGAAAAAAAATACTTTTTGTTCCTAGAAAAAATAATACTTACCGTCAGAACTGTTTAAAAAGAAAGCACTGCTAAAAAGTTATAGGATTCAGAGAAACATAGTATTTTTGTATAGTATCTTATAAAATGTTCAGACCTCTCTCTACATTCTCTTTACAATGTAATGTCTAAGTGACTGGTTTCCCAATAAACTAATTTTGATGCCTCTTCTGCTGTGTTCCGTGTGCTTAATTCAAGCAGAAACTTGAGAAGGGGATAATTTTTAGCAGAAATTTCTGCAAGCTAATGGTTTTCATAGAAGGGGAGAGGGCCTGTGTGGGAGGGGATAATTGAATTCCATCTGTATAGAAGTCCTGAGTCATCTATGACTCCAAATCATTGTACCTAACATTCTTATCCTGGTGGGTCGGGAAACTCCAATGGTGTTTCTTTATTGAGCCCACGATGATGATACCTTTACCCTGCCCCAACCGTCCTTTCTCTGGATTCTTCTTGCTTAGTTACATATGCCTTTTTCCTGCCCTCTTGCTAACATGTGCCCAATGACATACTTCTAACCTGCTAATATTTCTTGGAAGGTAAGCTCTCTTGCATTCTGATAATTGTCTATTTGATTTCAAAAGCCAGAGCACCCTGAGGCACCTCTACCTAGATAGGCATAGACTAGCCTTTAGCAGTTTGCTAAGATTCCATAATTACCCATGCATTTTACTCCTTCTGCTTAAAGAACTTAATGATGGATTCATTTAAGCAGAGGAAGTCTTTGCTAACTCAGAAGACTGAAAACAAAATTCCAGAGCAACTCCAGCTGAAGGTGATTTTATTTAGTATGATTTTAATTCTGTATCCTCTGTTTAGAAAGTACCTTCAGTTGTTTTGATCTGGGCACCCCCAGTACTCTTTTAGTAGTGCTGGTGATGTGAATCACCAAGTAAACTTGCACTTACTGAGCAGCCATGCTGGGCTGATTTTCTGAGGGTCTGTCCCTCTGCATGTGGAGCAGATGACCACATGCCAGATACTAACTTGAGTTCATCCCCAGACAGTGTTTCTACATAATCCAAAACTTTCATGGCATATGTGGCATATGAGTGACTGGGTTTGTTTTCATTCCATGATGAGCCAGTGCCAGGTAGAGCAGGTGTCTGTGCCTGGCCCCGCGAGTAGGAGCATTGCGTAGTTATGCTGAATGTCTGTGTGCCTAACATCTTCATCTCCTTTCCTGCACATTGTGCCTATCATGTTCCAAAATGTGAGATAGTGATTGGTTGTGTTCCAGTCTGTGTGCAGTTTCCTTGCCTGACTTTTATTTTTCTGTTTTTTCCTTTTCCATTTTCAACACCTTTTATTTGTTCCCACAATGTTTCTGCCGCGGGTTGACTATTAAATGTTCCAAAACCAGTTGAACTGACCTACATGTTAATTCTGCATTTTATGCTTTTCTAGGTCTCCAGAGAGAGCCCAATCCCTGTCCTGTAATTACTGTAGAGCACTTTAAAGAATCAGCGGGCATTGAAGGCCTTCCCCTGTATCCAGACCCCTCCAGAGTACCTGGCACAAAGACTCAGAACAACTTAGAATCTGACTATTTAGCCAGAGATGGCCCTTCAAGCAATAGCTCTTTCCACAGCAGTGAAGAGGAGGGGACTGACCTGGAGGGAGACATGCTAGACTGCAGTGGGTCTCGACCTCTCCTTATGGAGTCTGAAGAGGAGGATGAAAGCTGCAAGCCGTCCCAGGGGAAGCCAGGAGGAGCCGTTGCATTTGCTTCACCTGAAATCTCTGCTGAGCAAGCAAAAGCAATGCAAAGTGGAAGAAAGAACCAGTTCCAAACCCTTACGCAGCCAGCCACCGATGGTTTTAGTGAGCCAGATGTCTTCGCCACAGCCCCCTTCAGGAGCTCAAGAGTCCTAGCTGATGACATGGACATTTTCTCCAAAGCGCCATTTGTCTCCAAAGGCAGTGTGGCTCCTTCCCAGCCAGAGGAGGTGGATGTGTTCTTGAGAGCTCCTTTTACCAAGAAGAAAAGCATGGAGGAGTTACCAGTTATCCAGAGCTCCTCTCAGGAACCACCTGCACAGACCAGTCTCCTCAGCCAGACAGGTGATGTCCCTCTGCTCTCAGGCCTTGAAAGAGCAGTGTACAGCTCTGTCCAAACTCAGTATTCCATAGCTGGTTTTGTGCAACAGTCTAACCACCCCTCCCATTCTGTCCAAGCAGTAGACCATCTTGACAGCATCTCTCCCAGGGGAACCTCCCTGGAATCTGGGGGCCAGCCCAATGACAGAAGCAAAGGACCTCTGCCCCAGAAAGAAGCTGTCTCAGGCCCTATGGCTGGCAAACCATTCCGCCCCCAGTCTTTATCCAAATATTCCCGTCACTATAGCCCAGAAGATGAGCCAAGCCCAGAAGCCCAGCCAATTGCTGCGTACAAAATTGTTTCCCAAACCAACAAGCAGTCAATAGCAGGCTCTGTTTCCATCACATCCCTTTCCTCCAGGACTACGGAACTACCAGCTGCTGATCCTTTTGCTTTAGCACCCTTTCCTTCAAAAGCAGGCAAGCAAAAACCTTAGGAGCAGTACCTGAGCCTAGGCCTCCGCCTCCACCCCACCCCATAAATATCACCACACCACTCCCAGCTGAGCCTTTTCAAGAAGAAATAGTATCAGTTATTTCCATCCCCTGCATCAGAGCAGAGTCTCTTCAACTCAACAAACTCAGTTGTAGTGACACTTGGTTGAAGCCCTTCTAAGTTATGCTTTATTTTGTTTTTATTGATTTCTAGACTTTCACACACTTCAATTTCCTTCCTAGAGGCCTTCCACTTCCACCCAGAACTCTGCTTCTCCCTCCATCCCTGCAAAACTGTTTTAATCCAGGAATATTTTACCCCAACCCCAGGGGCCATATTATTACTAGTATTAATTCTTGTAACTCCTCTTCTGAGTCATGTCCATTGAAGAGTCAAGATTAATCCCTCCAGGACTTAATACTCTTGGAAAAGGGAGATTTCTAGAAAAGAGCAATATAAAAATCCTGCATGTCAAGAGGAAGTATAATCTTGCAGCTACTAATCATTCCTGTAGAACCAGCAGCTCTTGAAGGATTCTGTGGATCTGTTTCTGAGTCTGTGTTCAAGCCAGGATGGCCCTCACGTGTGTCTGTGGGTGTGTGATGTGCATCAGATCCTCTCCTATGTAGAAATGCATGCAGATGGGAAAACTGTGCTCATTCTAATCATGTGAGCAGGGCCTTCCCACACTTTTTAAATTGGTATGGATGCACAGGCGCGTGTGTGAGTGTGTGTGTGCACGCACACACATGCACAAGCACCAGAAACATTTTTCCTCTAGGTTAATCCTATCCCACCATGCCTACCTCCACAATCAGATCACTCTTACTCCCATTTGCCTGCTGACCTAACCAACTTGAACCCTGTTTTTATTTAGTTGTGTTTTTTTTTTTTTTGTTTTTTTTAATCATGGCAAAATTGTATCCATTGGAAGATGTAGGGAAATCTTGCTGGAACTGAGGTTCAGAGTGGATTGTTTTTTCTCCAGAATTTGCTCTGTGCTTTTAACAAATTTCCTTTACCTGGTTGTGAAAATTTAATTTTTTAAGTATATGTTTTCCCCTCACAACAGTAGAAAGGAGTGCCTTGTTACAATTCCAGCCACTGGGTAGCTTGGACTCAGTGCTGTCATTATGGAATTCATTAATCTCTAGACTAGGATGCAAAATTAGTTTGCTTGTTTCCCCTTCTCCCACAAATCCTTATCTCTCTCCACTACCTCTTGAGGAAATATGAACCTGGGACATGTAAATACATTTGGGAGAATGAAAATGCTGAATTAGCTAGCCATGAAAACTAAATTCTCTATTCTCTTTAGATGTTAAAGTAGGGCAGACAGGTTACTGGATTGTGTTTTTGGAAGTATCTTTTATTTCTGGAAAGATCTGACTCATTCTTAGCTTTTTTCATACCATTTATTTTTAGTGCCTTAAAACCTTTGTCTCAATGGGAAGATTTCTGCTGAGGAAGCCCAATTTAATGGAAAGAGTCTCTGCATCAGTTTCAACCTGAGAGCTTCCTAAAACTTCTAGTAAATGTTAGTGATTTCTCCACTACTGGAGAAACTTGGCAAGAGTTGTGTACCAACCTAGATTAGTGATTTACAAATTATTGGAAGTTCATTCAAGAATCAAGCCTAAATGCCAAGTTCTACTGCGGTTGATTATGTGTGCTATTCTTTCAAGGAGGTGAAGGTGTATACCTCGGTGGTAGAACATGTACTTAGTATGCCAAAACCCCAAGTTTGATCCACATCATGAAAAAATTAAAATTCAAAATCTTGATAATAAAATAAGAACAACTCCTTTAAAACACTTTTTGTTTTCTTAGTCTCCACCTATTTCAAATATCCACGTTAAAAGAGAAATAATTGGCACTGTGTTAGGGCTACTAGCGATGATTTTTCGACTGAGGTCTTAACTGTGGCCAGAAACCTGTCTTTCATCTTAATGGATGTTCAGTGTTCAGTTTTAAGAATTTGCCTTCTCACAATTATTTCTGTCCCTCCCCCAATGTAACAATGTGTGCAAAATTGTATTTCCATTGAATAGCTTTGGTTAATGCACATGGAACTTTGCACCACAAACTTTTCCTCTGGTAGTTATCAAGTGAAGCCCTCAAAGGCATGAGCTAGGAGAATAGGAATATTCAGAGAGTTCTCATCTGAAAAAAACCTACTTGCCTGGCATAGTGGTGTGCACCTCAAGTCTCAGCTACTGGGGAGTTTGAGGCAGGAAGATTGCTTGAGCCCAAGAGTTCAAAGCCAGCCTGGGCAACATAGAGAGACCTGTCTTTATTTTTAAAAAAGAAAGAAAAAAAGAAGAGGGGGGAAAAAAGACAACTCTTTAAAGTTAGAGGTCATTCTAACTCATTCTTCCAAATATTCAGGATTACCTCAGCCCTACAAATGTTATTCCTTTGTTTATTTGATCACTTCCTCCTAATCAAGTGGCCATTTTAATTCTCAAGGTACAAATCAGAATAAAATCATGGTAATTTTATTATGTAGTTGAATTGCTTTTTGAAGGATAGATTTGCTCTTTTTCATGTTTGCTGTAGACCCACATGGGTGGAAACTACATGCCTTCTTCAAATAGGAAAATTAATGTAACCACATGCAAATTACTTTTTTCTTATTCATTGATGCATGAAGAAATTTTGACTTGTGGATTACATTAATTACAAGTTAATAATTGGTGGATTCTGAATACTATGGTAGGATTTTATTCACTTTTCACTGGTTACTTTTGGATAGTGAAGAGTAAATGCATCAAAGATTAAGTGGCCTTGCCAGAGGCCATCCTATATCTGGAAATCTGGAAAAATACCCTTTTTAAGGGAAATCAGGAGTGTTCAGTGTGTTATGAATTAGTAGCAAATGCATGTTTCCAATAACTAGACTGCAGCAATTTAATATTAAAGAGGAAAAAGAAAATATATAGTCAACAAAGTACTGCACTTTCTTGTTTTAGTTTGTGTTGTATGTTGTTTGCATTACACATTTGATATAGGAATTGTTGACCTTTCATTGCAGTGAAAAACAATGAACCAGGACATTTTTAGACAATGCATTAAGCCACAACATGTATTGATGACCTCTTAAAGAACACCTGTTAATTGACTAGCAGGCACTATTGAATTACTGAAGTTTTACTTCACCAGTTTCTTGGGCTTGACAGCCTTTAGCTCCAAACCTCATGGTTAGATTGGAAAATGAAGTGAACAGAATTTTATGCTGAAGCAGATGCTCAGCAAGACCTAAGGAAATGTAGGTCATAAACCCTGTTTTGGTTTGGGCTCATTATCAAGTTGAAAACCTCATGTGCAGACTAGTATGTATGTGTTTACTGGCCGGTGTTGTATCCGAGTTCTGGCAACCAATATCTCTTTTTCTCAACTTTCAAGAAGGATACTAATGCTTTTCTGGCCCATTATTTATTTAGTACATTTTAGAATATATGCATGTCTGTGTTTTCAACTGCTTGTTGGACATTTTGCTGGTGCATAAAGAAAGCACATTTAAGTATAATCACCAGAGTAATGTGATGATAGGAATTCTGTATTTTTTCCTTAAGCAATAAAAACATATCAAATTACATAATATGTATGCATTATATCAAATAGGAAATTTTATTATAGGAAATTAGAGAAGGGTGAGACCCAAAGTTCTCCTAAGCAGGAAAGAAACAACTTAACACTTAAAATATAATAAAAAAGTATCTGGTTGGAAATTGTTTTTGTTCTGTCCCTGGAAATCTTCCTGGCTCACCTATCTTGTTCTTATTCCCACTTCATTTCTTCAATTGACATTCCCCTGTTTTAACCATGTGAATAAGCGGATGATGAGAGATGTGGTTGAATGACCATGTTAACATTTAGTTGCTTCCCTTGTAACTACTATAAATAGTTTTGTAAGTTTCAGCCCAGCCTGTGAGATTGTCACCAATAACAATGAAATGACTGACCTTCCCCATTTCTCTTAGACTATAAGGAGAGTTGGCAGGACTCCAGCCTTATTCTGTAGAGATACGACCTTGATCTCTACCTTGATCTTTTGTGGCCCACAATGCTTCAGAATGCAGGGACCAGTTTATGTGTGAAAGGACTCCAGAACAGCTGGCAGAAGTGGTTAAATGTTAACTATATGTGGCTTAGTCCAATATTCTTATAACCAACCCAGCAGTCTCTGTGTGACACAGTTTTGAGTTTATAGTAACAATGTTCTTGAAATCATGTCAGGATTACCTCATTGCATTGTACTAGTACCAGCTATACATGTTTAAGAATCTGTTTGAAGCCAAACATGGTGGCACACACTTATAATCCCATCTGTTTGGGAGGCTGAGGCAGGAAGATCACAAGTTCCAGGGCCAGCCTGGGCAGCTTAGTGAAACCCTGTCTCAAAATAAAAACTAAAAAGGGCTGGAGATGTAATTTACTGCTAGAGCACTTGCCTAGTATGAATGAAGCCCTGGCTTCAATGTTCAGTACTGGGGGGAAAACAATCTGATTCCTTTTGGCAAGGAATTGCAGAAATAGGCTTTACCAACATCAGTTAAAGTAAGATGTGGGAGGAATGGAGGTGTAGCTCAGTGGTAGCAAGGGCCTGAGTTCAATACCCAGCATGGACCAAAAATAAGTAAAGTGGAATGGGTTAGACTTTGGAAGGGAAGGGACAAAATGCAACCTTTTCACTCAGAAAGGGCAAGTCAGTTGTATTCTCTGAGTCTACCAAAGAGTTCTGGTAGAGGAGTGTGAATGGAGTGTGGGTCTGTGTGTGTACATATATGTACATTCTATGCTTTCTTCCATGGTGTTAATTATGGCCCTTAAAGGCATCCAAAAAATACTGAGAAGTGATCATCGATATCTGGCACAAGTAAATTCAGCTCCCTTTGCCCCAAACTCTCAAAGTTAGAACTGAAGTTGTTCTCAGTAGAATTGAAGAAAATTGGCATTCATTGCCTTAGCCTCCTTCCCAAATAAGCATCATCTCATCTCCAAAGTAAGATTCAGTAGGGCTTATCCTAAGGACTTGTGAGTAGTAACAGTAGTGACCAGACACTGCAAGACCTGCAAGACATTACTTTGAATGAGGGAACATTAAATATCAGTTTCTAGGGAATAGAAAACAAATTTAATAAAGGCCAAGGACCATGTTTGTTCCGTGGAGAAAAGCTGAACTCCCTCCACTGACAGTATTTGGAGTTGACAGAATAAGAACGTCTAACCCCTAAGGAGTATTGAGGTCATCAAGCATCAGAAAACAACAATGTGCAAACAGTCTCAAAGACTGAACAAGGGAAAGGAAGGGGAAAGACCACAATGTCAATCTTAACAGTTCTCGCAATACCTCTTATTTGCAGACTATTGGATTTATGTTGTTGCACTCTTGGTGTGATCTATCTCATGTATCTGATAATTTTTATAAATAATTGAGTTGGAAACTTTATTAAAATGAACCTAATGAAATGACTTATACTTTGTGTTTTTTCTTAAGTGAGATCTTCGTGTGATTGGAGGGATCCATAGCCATCTTTCACTACTAAAAAGCCTAGTGATATTTTTTCCCCCGCTTTGTCCTGGGTCTTATGCATTCTAAGCAATCACTCCACTGCTGAGCTACATCCCCAAACCTACTAATAAATTTTTAGTATTCCTAAAGGAGGAGCATAACATAGAGAAACATAGCATTAACAGAAAAGTCTTAGAGAAATAAAGCTAGGAATTTTAAAAATCTACACTATGATGGAGAACCTGCTTGCCTATTTCCTCCTCAAATTAAAAAAAAAATAACAGTGCTATCTAACTGAACTTGAGCTTAACATGATTCAGACAGAGCTAGTTATAAGTTGTGTTCACAGGGATGTGTTCAAAGATCCAGGAATCCAATCTATTTTGGTTCAATAAGACCATAGTTGCCAACTTTTTTTTGAAAATGCAGCTATACTAGAGACTGAATAAAAAACGGAAAGAGAATACTAAGAAGACTGTCAGTGGGGCACATGGACCAAGAAGGGTTGATGAGCGAAACCCTTTGAGCACAGTTGAATGCTCAAGTAGCTGGGCTTAGGGAAGAAGGAGAAAGTCTAGAGAGGGAGCAGATGAAGGTGAAGGAATAAGATGATGAAAAGTACATGGATTCACACATACCTACCACCCAATTTGTGGTTTCTAAATGCCCAGGTTCAAATAAAAGGAGCCAGATCTCCCAGGAGAAAAGACTGATTTGAGGGCTACAACAGGAAATGAATGAGATGAACCAGGAACATGGTGTAATTATAGTGCCAGAAAGTAAAAGAAGTACTTTAAAAAGTAAAATAAAATGAAAGACATAGGGACATAAGAACCAATCTGAAAGAACTACCGAGGTCAAAGAACAAGTTGAGCAATAAAATAAATGCCATGGTATGAAATTATAAGGTATACAGTCAATAGCTATAAGCCTCCACTAATATTAAAATGATTATTGAATAAACGAAAAAAGACAAACCTAACATAAAATTTCAACTAATTTAGGTACATTCCCCACTAGACAACTGGAATTTAATTCTATATACTTTGAATGTGGGCCATGCTTCCCAAAAGGAACATACGGACAGGAATTGGGGAGTAACTTCACAGTGGAAAACCCTAACATACACCACCTCTGCCAGATGAAAAATTATGCCACAGTGTGTACCTGTGATGAGAAGGGCTCTCGGCTCTGTAGACATCCTCCCCAAATGCCTTTACCCCATTCTAACCAAGAGGAGAACATTAAACAAACCCCAATTAAGGGATATTCTACAAAGTACAGTACCTGACTAGCATCCCTTAAGACTGTTAATCATCAAAACTAAGGAAAGTCTTGCAGGGGATGTGGCTCAGTTGTAGAGCACCCAGTACAAAAAAAAAAAAAAAAAAAACGAAGAAAAGTTGGAAACTCCAACAGGCCAGAAGAGACTAGAAGAAAAAAAAGTATCCCAAGTGGATTCCAGGGAAGAAAAAGAATACAATGAAATCTGAATAAACAGAAGTTTAGTTAATGTTGGTTCCTTGCCCATAATAAAATTAATGCTGGTTCAAAATAGGGAGCTACACAGCTTGCAGAGCAATTATTATTCAGAGGAGTAATACTGAAGTAGGAATTTTGCTTTTAAAATATGTATTCCAGATTATTTTAAAATGAGGAACATCCTGGGTCTGTAGTCAGTGGTAGAGTGCATAAATGCTCAAGGCCCTAGGTTCAATTCCCAGTTCCTTAAAAAAAAAAAAAAAAAAATGCAAGAGGAATGAGATTTTGTGGTTGCTTTTTCCCTCTCTTAACCAACAAAACAAAGGCAGTGTAGAAAGGGCTATAAGTAATTAGAGTGATCATCACAGTGTATTTGTTGTCTTTTGTCTAATCTGCCTCTTGAGACCTTCATCCACCTCTGGGTGAAACAATAATGTTGCCATACAAGGTTTCTCTGGCCCAGCCTCCCCACCTTCCCCGTGGAAGCTCCACAGACTGACATCTCCCCACCCACTCCTCAGATCACTCATACTTTGGGACAGATTCTGCTGGCCACAGGCCTGCTGATTCCATTCTAGAAAACAGCACTCTAACAACCTTCCAGAACAGTTCTCAAATCTCAGCCTGCATCAGAAATCACCTGGGGCTCTTGTTAAAAATAGATGACTGGGTCCCACCTTTAGAAATTTTGACTCTGAGGTCTAAAGTGGGCCCCGGAATTTAATAAGGCAGTTCCCATTCCCCACCACCCCCGTCCACACTTTAGAAAACTGAATACCCCAGGAAGGCCTGGAAGAGTACTTAATAGGTTTTTGTAGTTTGCTTTCGAAACTAGTCAACACTCATATTTATCCAGCGAAGGATAGCACTACATTAGCTGGGTCCTGTGTATGAACTGATTCAAGATGACCAAGTGGTGGGTCCACAAGCCCCACCTAACTAGAGGGTTAAAACAGGTCACCAGCCCTACCACAGAAGGGCAACAGAAAGGCGAGACACCAATCAGAAACGAGTCTTTGGGGACGGTCACTGTGCTAGGCCCAGAGGGCTAGCAGGGTGCTAAAAGGAGGAATGGGGCAGGTTTGGGGTTGGTGAGGAGTAGCATTTTAACTGCTGGGCCAGGGCCAGAAAAGCTACCAGAAAGAACAGGAAAGTACGTTTCTGCGCATGCGTGCGAAGTATGTGCCTTAGAAGGCGCCCGCGCATGCTTAGCAAAACTTTCTACCGGACACCGCCTGGTTCGGGCTTATGCTGTAGGTAGGCAACAGGTGCAAAGGACCAAGTGAAAGCCCGCAGCGCTCACTCGCACAAGCGCCGCCCACGGCCTGTAGGGTGCGCTCTTCTAGGTGTCAGCCCAACTCCCGGTCGGTTTGCGCCTGCGCGGAGCTTTGGGGGCGCGGCGAGGGAGCAAGGCCTCTGCGACTGCGCATTGAAGGACTAAGATGATGGCGGCGGCCGTGCGGCGGGGCTGGAGTTTTGCGGCTGCTGCCGCCGGGCGGCGCAGGCGGTAGGTGACGGCCCCGAAGCTCCGAATTGGAGTGCTGGTGGGTTTAGCTGGCGGACCGGTCACTGCCTCGCCAACCCTCTCTCAAGGAGAGGCGGGTAGCGCATCCGATGGAGCCCCTGGATCCACCCAAGTCGCCGCGGTGGGTCGGGGGCTCAGCCGGAAGACCCGCGGCTGTCGGTGAGGCAGCTCCCCATCTGTGGTTGGGGCAGCCTGCGGAACCTCGGCCAGGTGTCTGGGGGAGACTCGAAGAGACTGGCTGTAGACACATGTGCATTCATTCCCTTCTCTTTCTTAAACACAAAATCGGAATGTCACACGAAGGAAAGAAAGTACTGTGTTTCATTTCCTCACTTTTCCAGCGAGGCCTAGAAAGGTCGCACAGCTTGTAAGGGAAGGAACTCCAAGGAGAATGCAGACCCCTGATTCTGCCACCACCACCACTGCTTCAGCCCACTCTGTTGCCTTGTTTCTCCCTCTTCCCTGAACCCTGCCTCTGAGTTTCACTTCCCAGACACATCTGTCAACATCGATGTGATTTATGTAGATGTCGGACCTCACTTTACTTCTGGGGAAAAAGGCCTAACAGAATTTGACCTTCTGAGTATTAGACGTTTTAGTATTAATGGCACTCATAAAGCTTGAACGCATTTCTTAAAAATAATGTTTTCCAGAACACTTTTTTTTATTAGTTACCTCTTTTCTATACCCCATATGTTTTTGATATCTTTCTTGAATAACTTAGTTCACCCCTGCTTTATTTTTTTTGAATTTTAAACCTGTCTCAGTCAAAACATGCTTCTGATTTATCCACTCAACTGCCTCTTCTCAGAGTTGAAGGAAGAGAAATACTGATCTCCAGTCCATTTTTGAATTCCCGCATATTCATAGGGAGATTTAGACTCACAATAATTCATTTGATGAATTATACCAATAATAATCATGTAATTACAAACAATTGACATGATAACAGTAGTACCATTTATTGAGCATTTATTGTATGGCTTGGCACTGGCTTAAACACTTTACTTGCATGATATGGATGGTACCCAGTCTTTATAAGGTAGCTGTGAATATTAATCTCGTTTTTGAAAGGAGGAACAGGGGCCATAGTGCTTGCAGCTGAGGACATAAAATGAAAACAGTCTCTTAATAAGTTTGCAGTTTAGTAAGAAGGACATACTAGCAAATAATGAGAAAGTCATGACGGCTGTATTGGTCATATAGTTTAGTATGGTGACAAACCTTGTTGTTAAAGCCTTTGGAGTTACCATGGGGTGTGACAGTCCTTCACAGGTTCCTTGGTTCCCCATTTCCTGTTGTTTCCATGATGTCACTAATGCTTATTTTGTTCTCCTGAACCCTCAGTGTCAGTCCTTTAACCTCTTGAGTGGTACCTAAAGAAACTCTCCATGGGTAATAGGTCCACAACCTTCCAGTAAAGCATTTTTTTTTTTGCTTTTATATGGCACTTAAAGATCACTGAAGGTAGGAAGAAATTTAGGTTATTTGTATTCGACTTACTTGGTGCTCACTCTTTATGACAAGCAAATTCTGGTTTTATAAGGGAAAAATGAAGTGCAGCCCCTGTTTGTTACTTCTTCCTATTTGTGTGAAAAATACCCAGAGAAACCTGTTTTTGAAAAGGTGATCCTGTGGTTAAAAGTGACCCCTGTGGTTAAAATTTTTCAGTAGAACCTATGAAAGGACAATCGTAATGCAATGCCATAATATTTTAAAGTAAAACTTGCAACATGTTCTAAAATTTTTTTAATATTTTTTTTTAGTTATACATGGACACAGTATCTTTATTTTGATGTGGTGCTGAGGATCAAATCCAGTGCCTCACACATACGAGTGCTCTACCACTGAGCTACAACCCCAACCCTAAATTTTTACTACTAAAGTGTCCTTTTCTTTTCCATTAGTATCTGCCTTCTTTCATCCCCTTGTTTTTAATTTGTCAAAGCCATGAAAATAGCCAATTTATGCTTCTTTATTAGAGTGAAATAAGCTTCTCTATCAGAGTGAAGTATAGTTACAACATTGAATTAATGTTGCCCATCAAAAAGTATGTAGAGATTGTTGACTGCTTCAGCAAATTGGAGAATGATAGTACACTTTTTTTTTATTAGAGCATTCATACGTAGTATCTGGGTTCCTTTTGACATAATTATACACACATGGAATTTAATTTCAGTCCTCATGACCTTTCCCCTTTTCTCCTCTTCCCTCCCCCCATTTTCTCTCCTCTCTTCTACTGATCTTCCTTTCACACCATTATTTATTTATTTTGACTGGATGATAGTACACTTTCTATTAAGACTTTTTGAAGTATTGAAATATAAATTAAGTACCTTATATTTAAAATGCTTGGGACCACAGGAAGAAAGAGAGAAGGGAGTTGAGGGGGAGGGAAGAGGGATGGGAAAAGGGAGGAATGGTGGAAGTGAAACTGACCAAACTATCCTCTGTACATATATGAATATACCACAGGGAATTTCACCTTCAGAATATCCATAATTCACTGACTTAAAAAAAACTGTAAATAAATAGAAGAAAGTAGAGGAAAGGGAAGAGGGGGAGGAAGGAGGGGAGAAAATGGGAAGAATTGGGACCAGACGTGTTTCAGGTTTGGGGTTTTGTAACAGCTACATATACATAATAAAATATCTTGGTGATATTTCAAGTCTAAATTCAAAATTCATTTTATGTTTCATATATACCTTATACACATAACCTGAAGGTAATTTTGTATGTTTTTGGCATGACTGCATTTTGATTGTCACCCAACAGATGAGGTAAAATTTCATGTTGATGCACAGAAAGTTTCAGGTTTTGGCTGAGCATGGTGGGGCTTGCTCCCCTGTAGTCACAGTGACTTGGGAGTCTGAGGCAGGAGGATGGTAAATTTGAGGCCAGCCTTAGCAATTTAGTGAGAAAACCATGTGTCAGAATGAAAAGGGCTAGGGATATATCTCCATGATAGAGCACCCTGGATTCAATCCCCTGTACCAAAAAAAAAAAAAAAAAAAAAAAGAAGAAGAAGAAGAAGAAGAAGAAGAAGAAGTTCAGATTGTGGAGCATTTCAGATTTTCCAATACAGGATACTTACCCTGTACTGTGTGTGTGTTGTGTGTTTTGCTGGGGATTAAACCCAGGGCCTTACCTAGGCTAGGCAGGTACTCTCCCACTGAGCTACACCCTCAGCCTGTATTCGTAACAGGTGAAAGAATCAGGTAACAAGTGATAGGGGACAAAAAGGGAAATTTTTCATAGTGTATACTTTTTCCTTTATCAGTTTTGAGCCATGTGATTCTATTACCTAGTTTAATTTTTTTTCCAAGAAAAAGTTGAAAGCTATAGTTTTTTCTTGTTCCCACCCCCTGCCTTATTTTTTTAAGGTATTTTTTTTTCTTTTTCAATAATTTTTTTTTTTTTTTTTTTAGAGAGAGAGAATTTTTTTAATATTTATTTTTTAGTTTTATTTTTCAGGGGACACAATATCTTTGTTTGTATGTGGTGCTGAGGATCAAACCCAGGCCAGGCCAGCACGCTACCGCTTGAGCCACATCCCCAGCCACCCCCCCACACCCCCCTTATTTTTTGTTCCCAGGAATTGAACCCAGGGGCATTAACCACTGAGCCACATTCCCCAGCCCTTTGAATTTTTTATTTAGAGGCAGGGTCTCACTAAGTTGAATAGGGTCTCTCTAAATTGCTGAGGCTGGCCTTGAACTTGTGATCCTCCCGCCTCAGCCTTTAGGAGTTGCTGGGATTACAGACATGTGCCACTGTATCTTACTAAAAACCTGTATAGTTTTTTGACTTCATCTTGAGCCTCGGCCACAGATTTTTGGGGGGAGGGGGTACTAGGGATTGAACTCAGGGGCACTTAACCACTGTGCAACATCCCCAGCCCTATTTTGTATTTTATTTGGAGACAAGGTCTTACTGAGTTGCTTAGTGCCTCACTTTTGCTGAGGCTGGCTATGGGTGATCCTCCTGTCTCAGCCTCCCAAGCTGCTGGGATTATAGGCGTGGGCCACCACACCCAGCTACAGATTTAAATCACTAATATAGATATATTTCTGGGTTTTTTTATATTTATTTTTTAGTTTTAGGTGAACACAATGTCTTTATTTTTAATTTTTATGTGGTGTTGAGGATCGAACCCAGAGCCCCACGCATGCCAGGCAAGCAAGCACACTACTGCTTGAGCCACATCCCCAGCCCTGACATTTCTGGTTTTTATACCTGGATGTTAACATTATCCTATGCATCTCTAGTGATTGAAGCTATGAATTTCTGTTTGATTTTCATCTGTTTTTGAATTGTTTGTATTACTTGCCGAAGTAGGTGAAATATGTTATAGATGAAAAATGAAAAGTTCACTCTCTAATCATTTTTATTGCTACTTATATTTAAATTTTACATGTCTTTTATATAAGTAGAAACTGACCTTGAGATTAGATCTCATAAAATGTCATTTATAATTTGTTTTTTAAATGTAGATTCTGTCACATGATGAATGCATATACCATCAAGAAACGACCTCTGCATCAATTTGTACGAAGACCACTCTTCCCATTACCTGCAGCCTTATGTAACACAGGTAAAATTTCACTCTTTTAGAATAAGTCGTATTTCAGAAGCTAATGGAACTGTACTAGGATTTGTGGGTCATAAAAGACAAGAATTTATGAATTTTCTATCCAGAGGCTTATAAAAAGAGTGTTTTATTTTTCCTATCATAACACCACACTTTACTGCAGATATTTGAAAGAACATTATCCAATAGACTTGTGAAGTTTCAGTATCTTGTGTAACACATCTTTTGGAGCATGGATTGCTCAATAAATGACTTTTGAAATGAAAATATTGTAATAAAGAAGTTAACAAATGGATTTGTGTTTGAAAGAATCATATGTAATTTAAGATATTGCTTTCTTTATTTTGACACAAATACCTTTAAAATCAGTAAGTTTTTGGCTTTCATTCAGACCTTCTTACATTGGATATTGAATGTAGTTTTTCTTTTTCAAAATTAGTTGAATATAGGGTTATTTGTCTGTTCATTTGCTTTGTTTTGTTTTTATTCTTTGAGATGCTGGAGATCCAACCCCAGGGCTTTAACAAGCTAAGCAGGCACTCTACCACTGAGCTATACCCTCTGCTTTATTATTGTGGTTGACAGTCTTACTGATATTATATACTTTAATTTTTTTAGTATGGGAAATAGGTGTGAAGATAGGATTTTAAAATAATTTGAAATATGTTAGGAAAGCTTGGGGGAGAGAAAGAAATTGTGTGTATGTGTGTGTGTGTGTGTGTGTATAAATGTGGATCTGTGTGATTATGAAGCTGTAGCATATAACTTCAGCCTATTCCCCTTTCCATCACTATCTTGAACACCCTCATATGATTATATTCTAGAGTGTGACTGACTCTGGTTCAAGGATATTAACTTGAATCAGGGTAGGAGCTTACCCCCCTATAGATTGGAGCAAGAAAAGGAGTGCTTGCCTGTCTCCTTGAATTATAACATAGTTTAGATGTAAATAATGAGCAACTCAACAGATCAAATCACCTTAACCAACTGAGTCCCAAATTTTCAATTTTGCAGATATTTCAATGAAGTTGACACAGGTACATTAAAAGAGGTTGAAAATAATACTCTAGAACTTATATAGTTTTATTAATATTATATAGTAATTATATTCTTATTGTTGTAATTATTTTAAAGTTTTTAAGGGTATTCCACATCTGAGATGATGGGACAAATGGTTTAATTGGACTTAGGTTTTGTAGGACTGAATTACTTGATCATGTAGACTTCTCTGAAATAGGAAGCCCACTGATTTTAGTCATTGATGTTGACTTCAAGTACCACTGTATTTGGCAGGAAATTATGCCCACTTAGGTACCTATTTAGTACCAAGCATAAGAGGAAAATATTTTATATCAGTCTCTATCCTGTTGTAACTCACATGTGAGTAATTTTTTAAATATCTAATTAAACCAAATTTAGACTATAATTGGAATGATTTTATTAAATAGCTACTCAAATTAGTCTTTTGGAATAACTTGTCCATTGTCAAAAGGTAAAAGTTCTGTGGTGATATCATAATTTTTATAATTTTTACTTGAGATTATATGTGTGCATATGTATGTATATATGCAATATGCTCTTAAATGACTTTTTCCCTACATTTATAATTTTTACCTTCAAGTATTTCTAAAATTTTCCTTTCTGGTGGTATAGTTTTATTCAAGTGGATTGAGTAGGATAAACCCAGATTTAATTCTTCAAATATTGGTAGAGTGCCTGATATATGCAGATTTGGGTGACCAATAAATTATTAAGACTGCAAGAAATGGTTGGTTCAGAACCAGGGTTAAAAGAACCTTGCTGACCTTTATTTAACAGAAAGTGGTGACAACCCTTCTTTAATGTTGCATTTGAAAAATCATCCTTTGATAACAGGTTTTTAAGAGGAATGTCTTGGTTGCTGGTATAAATATTTCAAATTAATATTTAAACATTGAGGTTCAATTTTTTCATTTTTCCTTTTTTGGGATTTGCCTGGTTGCCATGTCAGCAGTTGATGTCTAATTAATACAATGACTTAAGAAAAAAAAAAATGGGGCTGGGGATGTGGCTCAAGTGGTAGCGTGCTCGCCTGGCATGTGTGCGATCCGGGTTCGATCCTCAGCACCATATACAAAACAAAGATGTTGTATCCGCCGGAAAAAAAACAACTAAAAAATAAATATTAAAATATTTTCTCTCTCTCTCTCTCTCTCTCTCTCTCTCTCTCTCTCTCTCTTAAAAAAGAAAAATGTGTGAGAATTTAGTTTGAAAATCTATTCCATATAGGAAGTGGTTCAACATCAGTTAGCTGGAACTGTATAGTGAGTTACAAAAATAACTCTTGGCTATCAAACTAGAATCTTCTCCCTAATAGTTAAAAAAAGCACTTCTGGGCTTGGGATGTAGCTCAGTGGTAGAGCGCTTGTCTAGCATGTGTTACCACTGGTTCAGTCCCCACTGCTACAAAAAAAAAAAAAAAAAAAAAGAGAGAGAGAGAGAGAAACAATAAGAATAGAGTCGGGGCTGGGGTGGTAGCTGAGTGATAGAGTGCGTGCTTAGCATGTGTGAGGCACTGGGTTCCAGTCTCAGCACCACATATAAATAAATAAAATAAAGGTCCCTTGATTACTAAAAAAAATAAAAGAATAGTGCCTCCTTGAGAAGATGTAAGGATTAAGGGATGTAATAAATGTAAAGTGCTTGGCACCATGCCCAGCTTATGATTTGTCCTAAATGAATTTTAGTTGTGAGTATATACCATTATCAGCCTGTTTCAATATGCTGCTTTAAGGTGGAAAACTTTTTTTTTTTGCTCAGGTTTATTTCATAATAAGTCATCAGGATTTGCTAAATAGTTTTTAAAGTATCAAGACCTAAATGCTATTCTTTTTTCCTACAAGGTAGGAAATTAAAGATACTGTTCTCTCTCTATTGCTTTAATGAATTTAATCTGAATCTAATCATAGTCCTAGAAAAAGTATATAAGAAATGAACCTATAAAAATATTTTTAAGGGTTTGGGTTGTGGCTTGCCTACCATGTGCGAGGCTCTGGGTTCGATCCTCAGCATCACATAAAAAAAAAATAAATAACATAAAGGTATTGTGTCCTACTACAACTAAAAAATAAAATATATAAAAAATAAATAAAATAAATGAATCCTGTCCATCTACAACTACAAAAATTTTAAAAAAGATATTTTTAAATATTTCAGAAAGTAATTCACATAGATTTTATTATTTATTATTATTTATTTGTTATATATATATATATTTTTTAATTTTATACTCTGACTAGCTGTACCATCAAGCAAGTTATTTAACTTCTCAGTCTCATTTTCTTCATTTATAAAATGGCAGTGTCAGTACCTTCTTTATCAAGTTGTAAAAGATATTCACACATTTTAAGCACTTGAACCTGTATCTGGCATATAATAAGCAAACAAATATTTGTTTTTAAAATAAATTGCTAACTTGATTGTCTTTGAAAAAATGGTGGTACTTTGAAAAGAAGAGAATGTAGCATTTTACTGTATTAATTCTATAGTTGGGCTGGGATTGTGGCTCAGCAGTAGAACGCTCCCCTAGCATGGGCGGGACCCGGGTTTGATCCTCAGCACTACATTAAAAAAAAAAAAAAAGAAAGAAAGAAAAGAAAGGCATTGTTTTGTGTCCATCTACATCTAAAAAATAAATATTTTTAAAAAATATTATCGTTATTATAACCTGTGATCTGGGGAACTGGGAGTATAGCTCCGAAGTAGAGTGCTTGCCTAGCATGAGGTCCTGGGATCAATCTGCAGAACTGCAAAAATTTTAAAAATAAATAACCTGTTATTAGGACTATGATAGCTATTGATACCAAATCACAAAATAGATTATGACTCCTGAATTATGTTATGGCTTTCTATTTAAGTATAGGATATTCTTGGAATCTGGAGAATAACATAACTATTTAAATAATCAAAGTATTAATATAAAGTTCTATGTAATTATTTTATCTTGCACTTCTTGTATTTATAGATTCTTATTTTTTCAGCTGGGAAATAAAGCTTTGTAGGTTTTTATTTTTCCAGTTTTTCTTCTGCTTCTCTGAAAATGAGCACTTAACTTGTAACTACTACTTTTTCTAGAATAATGTTCCTTTCTTCTTTTTCTTTTTCAGTAAGATACATGTTTATTCAAACCCAAGATACCCCAAACCCCAACAGCTTAAAGTTTATACCAGGAAAACCAGTTCTTGAGACAAGGACCATGGATTTTCCCACAGCAGCTACAGCATTTCGTTCTCCTCTGGCTAGGTATGTTACTGTTTTCATTTGCTTTTACCAAGCAACATAAATAGCTGACTTTGGGTTTAGACAGACTTATGTAATATTGCATTTTTATGTGCTCTGCATTTTTCAATGCAGAGAATACTTTGTTTTCTTTTCAGGTAAGAGATGAAGAAAAGTAAGAGTTGATATTAGAAAACTTTCTCCTGAAGCGTGATATATTTGAGCATGATATTTTTTATGCTACAGCTCTGTAACATCAATAATTGAAAATTCATATTTTTACATAAGAAAAAAATCCCCCCTAATTGATAATTATGGTAAATTTCAATTCCAAATCTTTAAAACTGATTTTTTTCTTTTTTTTTTTTTTGTTTTTTTGAAACTAAAAATTGAAACCAAGGGCGATTCTCCACTGAGCCACATCCTCAGTCCTTTGATAATTTTTTTTGCTTAGGGCCTCGATAAGTTGCTGAAACTGGCTTTGAACCTGTGATACTCCTGCTTCAATCTCCCAAGTCACTACACCTCTGTGCCAAGCCCTAAAACTCTGATTTTTAAGAATAATGAAAACTTGCTTATTTTATTCATAAAACTTGCGAATTTCTACATGTTACAAGATGAAGTAGTTCTAAAATGATTCACTAGAAATTATAAATGATTGTAGTTACCAGATATGACATGATTTTTAAAAGTAGTCAGTGGGGATTATTTTAAAATTCATAAAAAGAACATGTTTAAATATGTTGTCAGAGATAATAACACAAATGACAAAATTGTTATAATGATCCTCTTTTGAACTGATAGCTGGATAAATTAGTTATAATAAGAAATATTAGGGGCTGGGGATGTGGCTCAAGCGGTAGCGCACTTGCCTGGCATGGGTGCGGCCCGGGTTCGATCCTCAGCACCACATACAAACAAAGGTGTTGTGTCCGCCGAAAACTAAAATGTAAATAAAATATTTAAAAAAAAAAAAGAAAGAAATATTAGAGTGGGCTGGGGTTGTGGCTGAATGGTACAGCGCTTACCTGGCATGTGTGAGACTCTGGATCAATCCTCAGCACCACCCACATATAAATAAATAAAAGATCCAATGACAGCTAAAAAAATATTAATTAACAAAAAAAGAAATAGTAGAGTCAGTTATTAACAGTTGGAAATATTTTCCTTGGTGCTGGATGTTGAACCCAGGGGCGTACTAAGCACACCTCACTGAGGTACAGCCCACCGCAGGTAAAATTTTTGATAACTTAATTCTGACACTGATTGCCAAGAATATTTGGAAAGTAAAGCTTTATAATCATTTTATATGTTTAATTTAGCCAGTTAGAGATAAAGCTCAGAAATAGTTTTTTTAATTTCCAGTTAATAAATATTTACTTTCCTTTGACTCAAGCATACCACTTCTCAGAATATACATTAGAACATGTACTTTTCACATTTTCTTTTTTTGATGTAAGGCACAGTTAGAAATATTTTACATTATGAAGCAGTACATACACCTGTATGTGTCTGTTGTGAGTGTATATGTGTGTGTGATGGAATTTTTTATGGGATAATTTTTACTTTTTAAATTTTATAATAGGTAATATGTTTTTATATTTCCTTTTAAAATTTTATTTTATCTATTTATTTTGTGGTACTGGGGATTGAATCTAGGAATGCTCTACCACCAACCTACATCCCCAGCCCTTTTTCCTTTTTTTCCCCCTAATTTTTTGAGACAAGGTAGCCTAGGCTATCTTGAAACTTGCAATTTTCCTACCTCAGCATCTTGAGTTGTTGGGGTTCCAAATGAATACCTTTGTACCCAGAATATTTTGTTTTATTTTATTATATAAAATAGGGCTGGGGATGTGGCTCAAGCGGTAGCGCGCTCGCCTGGCATGCGTGCGGCCCGGGTTCGATCCTCAACACCACATACCAACAAAGATGTTGTGTCTGCCGAGAACTAAAAAATAAATATTAAAAAAAAATCTCTCTCTCTCTCTCTCTCTCTCTCTCTCTCTCTCCTCTCTCACTCTCTCTTAAAAAAAAAAAAACTTATTATATAAAATAACAAAATCCCAATCACTACATAATTGATTTCACGTTCACTGATGGGTTTGAAAAACCCTACCTTAGAGAACATTCATACTTGTACAGAAGGTATGTGTAGCCTTGTTGGTAATGGTGATAATTTGGAAACAGCCTAAATATTCATCATTAGGAAAAACTAGGTAAACTTTTTTTATAGTCTGTACATATTAAAAAGGATGAAGGGGTTGTGGCTCAGAGGTAGAGTGCTTGCCTAACATGAGTTAGAGTGCTTGCCTAACTGCGTTCAATCCTCAGCACCACATAAAAATAAAATAAAATAAAGATATTGTGGGCTGGGGTTGCAGCTCAGTGTAGAGTGCTCGCCTAGCATGCATGAGGCACTGGGTTTGATCCTCAGCACCACATAAATGTAAAATAAAGATATTGTGTCCACCTAAAACTTAAGAATTAAACAAAAAATAAATAAATAAATAAAGATATTGTGTCCAGTTATAACTAAAAAATAAATTTTAAAAAGGAGGAGGAAGATCCATATTTATTTTCACAAAAAGACCCCTAAGATAAAAATATTATTAAGGGAAGAAAGCAAGTTGTAGAACATGAGTACAGTGGAATAATGTACATGTGTATAAATGTATATTAAAGTTAAAATAAAAAACCCACAAAATAACAAATGCATTGACAGAAAGGTTAGGAAAAATGCATACCCAAAATGATAATGGAATTTGGGAGATGTGGTTGAGGGACATTTTAACTTTATATGTGTTGTTTGAAATGTTTATATTGAGAATGAATTCTGCATATTGTTGAGACACCCGCTCCCAAGTCTTCCTTCTCAAGGTCACCTTGTCTATACTCCACTCAGCTCTTCCTCTCTGTGATCACAGTCTATTCCTAGACAAGGTCACATGATAACTTACAAGAATTTCATTTACCAGGCTGTGATTGCCATTGAGCCCACCCTCAAGATCACCTTTTAATTGCATTTTCGATACTTCTAAAATTCTTCACTTACTCATGATTGATTTCTTGATCCTACTCTATTATTTTGCTAGCTGATTTCTCAGAGGTCAGTTTTATTTTCCTTCTCTTCAAATTAGGACTTGTAACCAGTGACTACAACACCCAACAAGAGAATAAAGAATACAAAACAGGGCCTTGTGATCACCAGCCCAGAGGAGTCTTGAATAGTCTTAAAAAAAAAAAAAAAAAAAAAGAAGAATGAGTTCATATATTTTGTATTTAAAAAATGCAAAGGTCAGGGCTGGGATTGTGACTCAGCAGTAGAGCGCTCGCCTAGCATGGGCAGGACAGGGGTTGGATCCTCAGCACCACATAAAAATAAAGGCATTGTGTTGTGTCCATCTACACCTAAAAAAAAATAAATAAATATTTAAAAAAATGCAAAGGTCTAAAGGTATAGGTCAATGGAAGAGCACTTGCCTAGCTTGTGCAAAGGCCACAAAAAAGAAAATAGCCTGTTTCCTGGATTCACAGAATTTATCTTCAGTCAAGTAAAACAAATCTTGTGGGCTGGGGATGTGACTCAAGGGGTAACGCGCTCGCCTGGCATGCGCGGGGGCACTGGGTTCGATCCTCAGCACCACATTAAAAAAATAAAATAAAATAAAGATGTGTGTCCACCGAATACTGAAAAATAAATATTAAAAAAAAAAACTTTCTCTCTCTTTAAAAAAAAAAAAAAACACTAGTGTTCTCTGTTGTTTCAGTAGGAAATGTTTTTGCTGACTGCTAGAATGTAATCTTCTGAGGACAGGCCAGTTTGTCTTGCTCATCATTATCTCCCTAGTGCTGCACAGTACATGTCATTTAGAGGTGTCCAAATATTTGCTGAATGAGTGAGTAGACTGGTTCAAACAGTAGTATATCTTACTTCTGGAAGGCTTTTAAAGCCATTCTCATTTTTGTATATAGCAATAGTACATTCCTCTTTATTGTCAGGTAGTACTACATTATATGGATAAACCACAGTCCTTTTTATTCATTCACCAGTTGTTGATGGACATTTTCAGACTTTTTGGGAGAGAGGCTATTATAAATAAAGGTGCTATAAAGATTCACATACAAGTATTCGTGGAGCATATGTTTTCGTTTTTCTTGTATAAAAGGTGTGAAATTGTTGGATTATAAAATAGAAAATGAAACAAAATTGGACATGAGTTGATAATATTGAAACTGGTGAAAAGTACATGGAGGTTCTTTTACTTTTCTCTACTTTTGAATATGTTTAACTTTTTTCCTAATTGAATATTATCTCCCTCTCTCTCTTTTCTGTATTCACAGGCAATTATTTAGAATTGAAGGAGTAAAAAGTGTCTTCTTTGGACCAGATTTCATTACTGTCACAAAGGTATATAAAATAAGATTTATGTAGGGTTATTTTAAATAAGATTTGAAGTACTTTTAGTCTTTTCTGAGCTGGTTCCCCTCTCCATAATTCCCATTCTTAATGTGTTTTACACATCCTATTATTAAAAATCTCAAATGAGCTGGGTACAGTGGCACATGCCTGTAATCTCAGTGCTGGAGAGGCTGAGGGAGGCAGATCACAAATTCAAAGCCAGACTCAGCAACTTAGCAAGATCCTGAGGAACTTAATGAGACCCTGTCTCAAAAATAAAAATTAGGACTGGGATGTAGCTCAGTTGTTAGAGTGCTTGCCTTGCATGCACAAGACCCTGGGTTCAATCCCCAACAAAACACACACACACACACAAATAATAATAATAAATAAATATTTAAAAAGAGCTAGGGATGTGGCTTAGTGGTTAAGCACTCCCGCTTAACCACCCCCCGCCCCCAAAAAAATTTCAAATGAAGTTTACATCTTACATTTCTCAATTATTTAAAAGAATTTTCAGATTGAAGTTAAGTATAGTCTAGATCTAATTATAATCCATATGTCCAATTTTTCAAAAGAAAACTTGAGCCTCAACAGATTAGATGCAGTGTCCAAGATTATATAGCTGCCTTATAGCAGGACTCAGCCTTGGCAAGATAAAATTTAGGCTTCCAAGTATTATTTTTACTAATTCTTATCTTAAATTAGTAGAGTTGGAAGAGAAGCAAATAAATAGATATTAAAAAATAAAAAAATTTGTTCGTACAACTTACACAAGTACATATCTTGTAAAAACAAATAAATTGTACATGCATATGTTAGATGCCAGGATATAAATGCCACTTTGAAAGGTGATATATATTCATTCATTCTGTTGATTTATGAAACAAGTTACATATATGTATGCATATGTACAATTCCACCATCCTTCAGTAATACTTCAGAGTTTGATAGAACAATCGACTGTATAATTGTAGCACTTAATTAACCTCTAGATATCACAAAATTAAGCCAAATTTGCTACCCTTTTCTAACTCATGCTAGAAAGGGCTATTCCATTAGTATGTCCACTAGGTTAATAGGAAATTAAATATTGAAATTTGAACAACATGTCCTTTTAAATCTGGTAATTGATGTATGAATAGTGCACTGAATCACTTAACCTAATAGTGTGTCAAAATTAAAAATATTTGCTAAATTCTCCTTAAGCAATTTGAAAAGATTACTCTGGTTTTTAAATTTTATTTATTTATTTATTTATTTATTTATTTTGTACTCAGTATTGAAGCTGGGGATGCTTTACCACTGAGCCACATCCCCAGCCTATTTTTATTTTTTATTTTGAGACAGGTCTCACTAAGTTGCTGAGAGCCTCACTAAGTTTCTAAAGCTGGTCTTGAACTCCTCCTGTCTTAGCCTCCTGAGTCTCTGGGATTACAGAGTTGCACCACCAAGGACCTGGCTCTACTCTGAGTTCTTGATGTGCCTTGAACGTGAACATACTAAGTCCACTATTCTCTTGTAGCTATTTGTGTATTAGGAGAAATGAGATTTTCCTCCTTGGGAGCAATTCCAGTGGTTATGTGTATTCTTGCAAATATCCAATTGTAAAATGTTTTCATCTACAGTTTAAAATATTCTAAATTCCCAGAAAGCCCTTTCTTGACCATCTTCAAGTGACATTCCAGGGGGTTTCATGCACATTAGGCAAGCATTCTGCCACTGAGCTACATTTCCAGGCCCTGATCTCTTTTCTTCCGATACCTTTCTCATTATTGACTACACATTTACCTAGTATCTTCAGTGATCACCTGTTTCCCTTTCTGATTTGTAATTGATAATAAGTTTCTTTACATATCATTTGCTATTTTTTCTGAATGTATATGTGTATTTGCAGCTTATATGCTACTTTTTTTCTTATTCAGATAATTTCAGAATAGTTTTCTTTTTATTACTAATATTTCTCTACTCAGTACAGCCTATTATTTACTGAAGATCTGTGAGAACATTCTCTTCTATCTTCCAAATAATTCATTAAAATATAAACAAGAACTAGTTTATTTTCTCAACCACTGGACATCTCACTTTTTTAAAATTTTTTTTTGGTACTGAGTATTGAACTCAGAGGCATTCTGCCACTGAGCTACATCTGCATCCCTATTTTGTATTTTATTTAGAGACGGGTCTCACTGAGTTGCTGAGCACCTCGGTTTTGCTGAGACTGGCTTTGAAATCGTGATCCTCCTGTCTCAGTCTCCTGAACCCCTGGGATTATAGATGTCCACTACTACACCTGGCCAATTTTATTTTTATATCCACAGCAGCCAGTGTCTTTTACTTTTTGTTTATTGTCTCTAAATTGATTCTTAATCCACAATAAATATAGCCCTTTTATCCTTTTTATCCCATATTGACTTAATTTTTAAGAGTATTCAAGCATAGATTGTAGCTAACAGCATCCTAAGAGTTTAGACTACATTTAATAGGTTCTCCTTAAGAGCTTTCCTTTAAAAAACTAGAACAGACCAGGTGTGGTCCACAAGTCCTCTAATAGATAGCCATGGTTCTACAGTTACATCATTGCACTTCTATAATACTCTTTAAGTATACATTTAAATTGAAATGTTTGAGTAGTCATAAGATGTTCTGTATATCTGATGAGCAGATATATCATGTTTTTCTCTTAAAGATAGAGAATTCATTCAGTGTTTTAATTCTTTTCATATCATGAAAAAATACTTTTTAATCATTTTAATCATTATCCCCTATGTAGTAAAAGCACACTTAAAATTTTGATATGAATGATTGTGGAATATCTTAAAATTGTGTCTTCCGAAAGTCACTAAAGTAATACTTTAAAGAGGTAGAACTTATATGTATTCTGCAAAAATCAGTGTTGCATATTTTAGGATGTAAATTGGAAAAGATTCTTGAGAGATACAAGGTAGTGTTCTGTATTTGTCTTTGCCCTTGGCTGAAAATGTAGCATTTTCCTTTACATGTTTATAGGAAAATGAAGAATTAGACTGGAATTTACTGAAACCAGATATTTATGCAACAATTATGGACTTCTTTGCATCTGGCTTACCCCTAGTTACTGAGGAAACATCTTCAGGAGAAGCAGGTAACATTACTTATGTTGAGTAATTAATATTTATCTATTTTTAGACTTTTATAATTTTTTCACATTTGCCTTGATTCAGAAGTGATAAGAATACAGATTTTTAAAAAATTTTAAAAGATGTTGATGGATCTTTAGTTTATTTATTTATACATGGTGCTGAGAATTGAACCCAGTGCCTCGCACATGCTAGGCAAGCGTTCTACCATTGAGCCATAATCCCAGTCCCAAGAATACAGATTTTTATCATTTAATTTGTTTAGCTCTGCAACCAATACTACAGGGGACAAAACTTCATATGTTTTATTCATCATTTTTAAAAATTTGTGTTTAATTTAATCTATTATACAAAACTATAATTTTCAATTGTAAAAATTTTGTACTTGTAAAAAATAGTATAATGGTCACTATTTTATCCTCCATTCAGATTTAACAAATGTTAACTTTTTGTGTTTGTGTAATGCCAAGGATCAAACAAATATTAACTTTTTGCCATTGTTGCTTGAGATCCATTTAAAATAAAATATTTATAAAAATACAGCTAATGCCCTTAGACTCCCATCTCTTTTTCCTTCCAGATATGTGTGTATAGTTTGTTTTTATATTTTTACAACACACATAAGTCTGAAGGAAATATATAGTATTGTTGTTAGTGGTGGTTTTTAATATTTATTTTTTAGTTGTAGTTGGACACAAGACCTTTATTTTATATGTGGTGCAGAGGATCAAATTCAAAGCCTTGAACGTGCTAGGCAAGCCTCTACCACTGAGCCACAACCCCAACCCCTATAGTATTGGTTTTTGATCCTAAACTATAAGTAACTTATGGTTCACTACAACTTGCCTATTTCATAGAATATAATATTTTTTTAAATAAATCCATTTTAAAAAAGTATCATTCTAGTTTATTCATTTTAAGTGCTGGAGAGTATTCCATTATGTGAATAAACTATAGTTAGCTTGTTCCTTATGTTCAAACAAATTGTTTGTACTAATTTCTGTTACAAATATTTCTGGAGTAGCATCCTTATACAAGTCCTGGAGAGTTTTTTTTAGAGTATGTTCCTAGAAGTGGAATTGCTGTTACCATAAATGCTAATTGACATGCACATGGCTTCTTCTTTTTTTTTTTTTTTGTGGTGGTGGTGCTGGGGATCAAACCCAGGGCTTCTTAAATGCTAGGCAAGTGGTCTACCACTGAACTATGCTCCTGGCTCTACTTTTGTTTAAAATCAATATGTTAAATATAAAGTGTTATCTTTTTAAAATTATATTTCTTGAAGCTGGAGTTGTGGCTCAGAGGAAGAGTGCTCACCTAGCATGCATGAGGCACGATCCTCAGCGCCACATAAAAATAAAAAAATAAAGGTCTTGTGTCCACCTACAACTAGAAAATAAATGTTTAAAAACAAATAAATAAATAAAATTATATTTCTTTTATTAATACTGAGCGTGAAGGTTTTCATATGTTTATTAGGCACTAAGTTTCCTTGTCAGTAAGTTTCTTGTACTTTGTCAAGTTTTAAAAATTTGAGTCATGTCTTTTTTTTTTTTTTTTCCTGGTACTCAGGATTGAATCCAGGTGTGCTTTATCACTTAGCTACATCCCCACGATTTTTATTTTATTTTTTTATTTTGAGGCAATGTCTCACTAAGTTGGTTAGGACCTCATTAGGTTGCTGAGGCTGGCTTCAAGCTTGTGATCCTCCTGCCTCTGCCTCCTGAGCCACTGGGATTACAGGCGTGCACCACCATGCCCAGCGAAGTCATGTCTTTTTGATACTGATTTAAGCAGAATTTTTAAAAATTTGGGGGGCATTAATTCATTGTTATGTATATTCATGACATATAACTTCTTCCTAACCGTAGCTGGGATGTAGCTCAATGGTAGAGCTCATACTTACATTTCATCCCCAGCACTGAAAAAAAGAAGACATCATAAACAAAGTAAAGAAGACCTGCCACATTTTTGGTTTTGTTTTAATTTGCTTGGGGTTGAACCCAGGACCTCATGCATCTATGCACTTTACTACTGAGCTGCATTTTGAGCTCCTGGCTATGTTATTGATGAATAAATATACAAAGTGTATATCAACTTGAGAGTGATTTGACTACATCTACCAAAATTAAAGTACAAACCTAGGTCTGGGAATTTAGCTCAGTGGTAGAGGGAGTATAGAGCAATGCATGTCAAATGATCTCATCTGTGTCAATTTACATATATAAATGTAAATGTGTCCTAGAAGAATTTACACCAAACTAGACAGTGACTGTGAAATGAATGATGATGAATGAAACTTAGGTTTGGTGATGAAAGAGACTTTTAACTTTATATATATATATATATATATATAAAGTATTTATATTTTGGGGTATTTAAATATATATAATAATTTTATATTTTGGGGTATTTAAATATAAATAATACTTAATATTAAATAACATTAACTTTGGGTATTTAAATAGTTTCCAGGAATCTAATGTTTGTTATAGTATAATATGAATTATCTGCATTTTTGGTTTTCCCACGGGTAACTAAATTTCTCTCACAAAGGTGAAAAACTCATAGAAAGGCATGAATGAAGATTAGTATAACTCTACAAAATAAAGCAAAAACAAAATTGAAACAAAATGAAAAAACAACTTTTTACTCAGATTTATACAATGTCAGAAATTTCTAGGGCTGTGGTTGTGGCTCAGTGGTAGAGTACTCGCCTGGCATTTATGAAACACTGGGTTTGATCCTTAGCACCATATAAAAATAAAAATAAAGATATTGTGTCCACCTAAAACTAAAAAATAAATTAAAAAAAAAGAAATTTCTAAAAGGCTTTTATATTAAGTGTGATTATATTTTTGAAAATCACTAAATTGAGAAGCTGAAGATGTAACTTATAAAATAGATATGCTTTTTTTGTCTCAAAATTCAGATAATCTATATTCTCGGCTACTTCCATCTACTTTCAAGAATGATAAAAGTTTTCAAATTTACTGGCGCAAAAATCAAGCCCTAACATAATTAGCAGATCAAGGTATTTCAGTGTACTTGACACTAAATGTTGAGTTGATCAGTATACTTAATTTTTCTTTAGAGAACCAAATGAATGATTCTCTTTCTTTTTGTTCAAAATCAACTATGTCACATTACCAGGTTACATGTTTTATGTTTTTAATGATCCATGAATTTAAAATCATGCTGTTTTAATACTTGAACCTGCATGGATACTAAATTTCTACTATTGATTTTTTTAAAACTCAATTGTTTCTAGGTTCTGAAGAAGATGATGAAGTTGTGGCAATGATTAAGGAATTGTTAGACACTAGAATACGGTATGTACTCTTCTCCCACCTGAATTCAAATGCTGCAGAGGCCATTTTTTATTTTAGAAATGTACTTTTAATTGTCCATGAGATTATAGTAGAGTTCAAAATTAAGTATAAGTGCCAGGTACTGTGGTGCACATCTATAAGCTCAGTGACTTGGGGTGCTGATGCAGGAGGATTGCAAGTTTGAGGTGAACCTCAACAATTTGGTAAGGCCCTCAGCAGCTTAGTGAGACCCTGTCTCATAGTAAAAATTAAAAAGGGCTGGGAATGTGGTTCAGTTGTTGAACACTCCTGGGTTAAATCTCCATACCAAAAAGAAAAGTACAGATTAATGTAAACCACCATAGGCAACCATAACAATTGAACTTAAACCCCATACTAAGTTAAGATTCTTTATATTCACTCAAAAACTTAAAACAATCTATTAAATATTGTGGATGAAGAAATTTCATTCACACCATTTAGGTTTGATGTTGCTATAATCCTCAGATTTCTTAAAAGTTAAAGGACTTAATGTTATTTGGAAGGATTGTGAAGAGAGAAGGAGTACCTGTATTTTAGGCCATAAAGATTAAATTTATTTATTTATTTATTTTTTTTTTTTTTTAAAGAGAGAGTGGGGGGAGAGAGAGAGAGAGAGATAATTTTTAATATTTATGTTTTAGTTCTCGGCGGACACAACATCTTTGTTGATATGTGATGCTGAGGATCGAACCCAGATCCCACGCATGCCAGGCAAGCGCGCTACCGCTTGAGCCACATCCCCAGCCCCATAAAGATTAAATTTAAACAAGTAGAGAACAGGGGCTGGGGATGTGGCTCAAGCGGTAGCGTGCTCGCCTGGCATGCATGCGGCCCAGGTTTGATCCTCAACACCACATACAAACAAAGATGTTGTGTCTGCCGAAAACTAAAAAAATAAATATTAAAATTCTCTCTCGCGCGCGCTCTCTCTCTCAAAAAAAAAAAAAAAAAACAAGTAGAGAACAGCAAGTGGCCTGCTACTTTTGCTCATAAAAGGCTAGTAGTTTGGGGCTGGGGATGTGGCTCAAGCGGTGGCGCGCTCGCCTGGCATGCCTGCGGCCCGGGTTCGATCCTCAGCACCACATACCAACAAAGATGTTGTGTCCGCCGAGAACTAAAAAATAAATATTAAAAATTCTCTCTCTCTCTCCTCTCTCACTCTCTCTTTAAAAAAAAAATTTTAAAAAAAGGCTAGTTCAAAAAAATTTTTTTAAATTTATTTGAAGGTATTAGAAAGCTGCCAGAGCAACCAAGATTTGAAATGCCACGATCCTGTTGAGAAAGGAAGCTCACTGCAGCTTTCCTTGGGGCATTTGCTGGTTCTTGGTATAAAGCCAGGTATAAGAAGCCGGGCAGAGACAGTTGTCAAGAAACAGAGAAGCTATTGAGTTTCTAGAAAATTTGTTTAGATACGACAAAAATTAAAATTTTAGGTTACCAGTGAAGTCTTGATTTGAAGGGCCAAGATCTCAGAGAACAGGGACACTAAGGAAAGTAAGTTCTATGTAGTTAATAACAATGTATTGTGTTTTTGAAAATCACTAAGAGTAGATTTAAAAAAATTTTTTAAATTTTTTTTTTGTTGTAGATGGACACAATGCCTCTATTTAATTAATTTTTTTTTTTAATGTGGTGCTGAGGATTGAACCCAGTGCCTCACACATGCTAGGCAAGTGCTCTACCACTGAGCCACAACTTTAGCCCCCAAGAGTAGTATTTTAAGTATTCCCACCACAAGTATGATGTGAGGCATGTGTTAGTTATCTTGAGTTAGCCATTCTGCATTGTATACATATTTCAAAACATCATGTTGTAAACTATAAACATATGTACACTTCATCAACTAAAAATAACTAACTTAAAATAGTAGATGTAAACCTAACACTCAGGTTCTTCCTGGATGGCACCTGCTCATTCTTAGCTGTGTAAGGTAGAGGCTAAGAAGTCAAATAAAAGGCAGTTGGGAAGCAGAGTTAGGGCAGTTTTATAGTGCTGGAGTAGGAACAAAGACTATGGTTTAGGATGTGAGCTTCAAGAAATATTTAGACTCTTGATTGAGCTTTTGTATGTGTGTATGTGTGTTTGGTGCTGGGAATTGAACCCAGGGCATCAGGCATGCTGGGCCAGTACCTTACCACTGAGCTACAACCCCAGTCCTTGGTTGGGCTTCTGGGAAAACTAGAGCCTTGAAATGGGGCAAACCATGCTTACAGAACTGTAGTCCAGTATTGAATTAGTTTAATTCTATTAGACTGAGATGTTGCTGGAAAATATGATGAGTCCTTTCTGATATAATATAATCCTGAGTTGCTAGTATCCATCATTCAGTCAAAAATTACTAGATATACCTTGAAACCAGACCAAGAAGAAATAAAACAAAAAATTTAAAAAAAAACAAATATGTCAAGATCATTGTATTGTCTTGAACAACTAATAAAAAAACAGTAGATAACTCTAATATCTAGATAACCTAGATATTAGAATTATCTACTGGTTTGAACTGAGGGCGTTACTCAGGCTAGGCAAATGCTTTACCACTGAGCTACACCCCCACGTCTTATAAATTAAATTTTATTTTATTTTGGTGCTAGGTATTGAACTCAGAGGCAGTTTATCATTGAGCCACATACTCAACCCTTTCTGAGACAGGGTCTTGATAAGTTGCTGAGGGCTGCCCTTAAACTTGCGATCCTTCTGCCTCAGCCTTCTGAGTTACTGGGATTACAGGTGTGTACCAGCATGTATGGGCTCAGACCTTTTTAAAATATTTTGGTTTGAGATAGAGTCTCCTAAATTTCCCAAGCTAGCCTCAAACTTACATCCTCCTGCCTCAGCCTCCCAAGTGGCTGGGATTACAGGTGTGCATCACCATATCCAGCTGAATTTGTTCATTACATTAATGAGCAAAGACAATTTAAAATGTTTTTATTAAGAAACTTTTCAAAAAATGTGGATGTGTAACCGATGTGATTCTGCAATCTGTATTTGGGGTAAAAATGGGAGTTCATAACCCACTTGAATCTAATGTATGAAATATGATATGTCAAGAGCTTTGTAATGTTTTGAACAACCAATAAAAAAAAGAAAAAAAAAAGAATCTTTTCAATGTCATGTACAACCAGAAGAATGAGAAGTTGTACTCCATTTTATGTATGATGTATCAAAATGCTTTCTACTGTCATGTATAACTAATTAGAACAAATTAAAAAAGAATAAAAGAACCTTTTCAAACTTACACAAAAAGTACAGGAAAGTGGAGAAAGTAGCATACCATTAGTGATTTCTTTGGGGGCTTTAAAAATTATCCATGGAATGACCATCCTTAGTTGCATTACAAATATTTTAAGACACACCTTACATTGTTAATATGTTAATCTTATCAACTGAATAACTTCTTTTAATTTTTAAAGGATGTAGAAATTAAGTTTTGCAAGATGAAAATAATTTTAGAGACTGGCTGCACAATAATGTGAACTAAACTTAAAAATGGTTAAACATAAAAAATGAATTTCATGTGAATTTAGACACTTTTTTAAAATTTTCAGTGCTAGGGATCAAATGCAGGGCTTTACATATGTTCAGCAAGTGTTCTACCACTGACCTACATACCCCAGCTCCATAACCACAATTTTTTTTGGTGTATTATAATTATACATAATAGATTCATTGTACATATTTATACATGCACACAATGTAACAAATATAATTTGATCAATTTTATTCCCTAGTACTTACCTTTTGCTGCAGTCCGGCTGCAGCAAAATATCTGGGGGGTGACGAGCAACTTGTGTAGACTGATACAGCAGGAGTGGGAGCCGTTTATTGTAGGACTGGAGTGGTATTTATACATTCCACACAGCTTATCTTAATTAGCATAAACTAGATACATCAGTCAACCAATAAGGAATCTCCACACTTAATGGCTCGCTCGAGTTACTTCACAAACCACTCCCTCTGGCAATATGCCAGGCGCCATCCAGACTTGTTTATAGACTCTAACATTTGCCAGGCGCCATCAGACTTGTTAACAGACTCTAACACCTTTTCCCTTTCCTCCTGATTCCCTTCCTTTTACTAGTCTCCCTTCTGTTTTCATGAGACCCCACCCACCCACCTGTTTTTTCCTTTTTTTTAACCCTAGCTTCTGCATATGAGAGGAAACACAGGACGCTTAACTTTCTGAGTTTGGCTTATTTCCCTTAACATAATGCTCTCAAGTTACTTCTGTTTTCTTGGAAATGGCATAATTTCATTCTTCTTTATAGCTGAATTAACTTCATTAAACTCCATTAAGAGAGAGAAAGTAAAAAGATGTAAAAATCTATAGCATTCAAAAAATGAATAAGAGAAAGCCAAACAGATATCAGACAAAATGTGCCTTACAGCTTAAAACATTACTATACATAAAGAGAGATCTTTGATTTCTATCAGGAATATATACTAATCTAAAACCCTAATAACATGTTCTCAAAATAAATGAAGAATATCTGACAAAACAGAAGGAGATATACCTCACAATCATGATGGGAGACTAACACTGTTCTCTGGGTAGCAAATAGAACAACACAAAAAATAATCAGTTAAGATATGAGAGTTTCAAACACAAGATTAGCAAAAACTTTGCCCAAATTGTTGACATATATAGAATGCTGCACTCAACAGAAATATTTATTCTTTTCACATGTACAGGGGACATGTACTAAAACAGACTACATGAGGGATCATGAAGCAACCCTTAACAGATTTCAAGGATTGAAATCATTGAAAATATTGGGGGGTTTGTGGGTCTTTTTTTTTCCTGGGGATTGAACCCAATGCCTTGTGCATGCTAAGTACATGCTGTACCACTGAGCTACACTCCAGCCTGAGAATATTGTTTATTGACTGCATTAGGATTAAATTAGACATCAGTTACTAAAACATAATGGCAAAACCTCCATGTATTTGGAAACTAAGCAGTGCTTTTCAAAAAGACATGTGGATTGGGCTGGGGCTGCTCCTCAGTGGTAGAACAAAAGAAAATAGGTACATAAAATTGAGAAAAAAAAACTATATCAATCAGACTGCAGTAAAATTATGACTTTTTCTTCATCAGAAATGTAATTTACAGTGAAAAGACAAAATACAGAATAGAAGATAATTATATAATATATATGTATAATATATATAATATATAATTATATATAATAGAAGATAATTATAATTTATGACAGGATATATAAAGATCTACAAATTGTCAAGAAAAAGATAATCAGAAATTGATGTAGGCATCTTACAGAAGACAATAACCAAATGGTTACTAAACATGAAAAAAGTGTTTTAAACTTAAACCACAATGAAATAGCACTAAAATCCACTAGAGTGGTTAAAATGATGGACACTAGCTGGTGGGAAAGTTTAAAATAGTGTCTTTCAGTGTCTACTAAATACTTACACTCTTGACCCAGCAATTTTGCCTTTGGGTATGTTCCAAAAGACATTTAAAAGAATCTTCATAGGTATACTATTTATAAAAGCCAAAAATTGGTATTAACCCAAATGTCCATCAACATTAGAATGGATAATAAATTCTAGCATATTAACTTAATGGAAAACCATGCAGCAATGAGATTGAATAAACTGCTACTATACTAAACATGAATGAATCTCACAAAGAGAAAAAGAAGCCAGATACAAAAGAATAAAATCTCTGTGATTTAAAATAGAATTTATAGGACTGGGGATGTGGCCCAGTGGCAAAGCACTTGCCTAGTATGTGTGAGGCCCTGGGTTCAATGTCTACCTCTGCAAAAAAAAAAAACGGGTCTATCTTAAGTCATCACAATACTTACTAGGAAATTTCACATTTTAAATGCTTAAAGTTTATTAATAAGCAGCAAAATTAGATGTAATGAGTAAATATTTGTTGTGAATGAATTTTGGCATTTTATTTGCAAGTTTAAAAAATTAAAACTAGAAATAAGACTTAACCACAATTATTATTAACTATTGTAAAAGTTACTCTAACTTTGTGAAGTTTACCAATATAAAATCTAAGTCTAAGCTGTATCAAATTTTTCCAGTAAAAATTTCTGTTCTTAAGTGTATCACCAATACATCTGTGATCACAGGCCAACTGTGCAGGAAGATGGAGGAGATGTGATCTATAAAGGCTTTGAAGATGGCATTGTACAGCTGAAACTCCAAGGTTCTTGTACTAGCTGTCCCAGTTCAATCATTACTCTGAAAAATGGGATTCAGAACATGCTGCAGTTTTATATTCCGGAAGTAGAAGGTGTAGAACAGGTATTTTGAGAGTTTGGATTTCATTTTAAGATTCATGGGAAAAGAAATCTATGACCTGACTCTGTCTTCAAGGGCAAGATCTTTGCAACTTCTATGACTTAAAAATTTTTTATTTTATTATTCATTTGTTTAATCATTTTATTAGATAAATAAATAAAATTATTTTTATTTTATTAGAGCATTATAGTATTTGGGTTCATTTTGACAAAATCATACATGCATGGCATTTGATTTCAATCCCCTATTCTTCTTCCTCTACTGATCTTCCTTTCACTTATTTATTTATTTATTTATTTTTATTGGTACTTTCTACATATACATAAAGATGAAATTCCCCAAGGTATATTTATTCATGCATATAATGTAATTTTGTTAAAATCATTCCTTATTTCCTTCTCTTTCCTGTCCCCCCTCCCTCCTCCCTCCTCTTCATCTCCTTCTATTCCACTGATCTTCCTTATATCTTTATGATATTCAATCCCAGCCCCCATCTTCTTTTCCTTATTTTGTTCTAGCTTCCACATAGGATAAAAAGCATTCAACCCTTGGTTTTTTGTTCTGGCTTATTTTACTTAGCATGATTTTCTCCATTTTCATGCATTTACTGGCAGGTTATTTTATCCTTCCTTATGGCTGAGTAAAACTCCTTTATGTGTGTGTATGTGTATGTGTATGTGTGTGTGTGTGTGTGTGTGTGTGTGTGTGTGTGTATTTGGACATCTGAGTTGATTCCATAATTTGGCGATTGTGAATTGTGCTACGGTAGACATTGAAGAGGCTGTATTGCTTTAGTATGCTGATCTTTAGTTCTGTTGAATAAATACTAAAGAGAGGAAGAGCTGGGTCATATGTGGTTCCATTCCTAGTTTTTTGAGGAATCTCTACAGTGCTTTCCATAGTGGTTGTACTAATTTGCAAGTCCCACCAACAATGTATGACTGTACCTTTTCCGCCACATCCTCACCAGCATTTATATATTTTTTGTGTTCTTGGTAATTGCCATTCTGATGAAAGTGATGAAATCTTAGGGTGGTTTTGATGTGCATTTCTCTGATTGCTAGAGATGTTGAATATTTTTTATATATTTCTGACCATTTTTGTTTCTTTTTTTGAGAAATGTGTGTTTTGTTCTTTTGCCCATTTATTGATTGGGCTATTTGTTTTATTGGTGTTAAGTTTTTTGAGTTCTTTATACTCTGGATAGTGTCCCCTAGCAGAGGAGTAGCTGGCCAAGATTTTCTCCCATTCTGTATATTCTCCCTTTATGTTCTTTTTTTTTTTTTTGAGCCATAATTCATCTTTATTTATTTCTTTTTTCTTTTTTTATTGTTGGTTGTTCAAAACATTACATAGTTCTTGATATATCATATTTCACACTTTGATTCAAGTGGGTTATGAACTCCCATTTTTACCCCGTATACAGATTGCAGAATCACATCAGTTACACTTCCATTGATTTACATATTGACATACTCATGTCTGTTGTATTCTGCTGCCTTTCCTATCCTCTACTATCCCCCCTCCCCTCCCCTCCCCTCCCCTCCCCTCTTCTCTCTCTATCCCATCTACTGTAATTCATTTCTCCCCCTTGTATTATTTTTCCCTTTCCCCTCACTTCCTCTTGTATGTAATTTTGTATAACCCTGAGGGTCTCCTTCCATTTCCATGCAATTTCCCTTCTCTCTCCCTTTCCCTCCCACCTCTCATCCCTGTTTAATGTTAATCTTCTTCTCATGCTCTTCGTCCCTACTCTGTTCTTAGTTACTCTCCTTATATCAAAGAAGACATTTGGCATTTGTTTTTTAGGGATTGGCTAGCTTCACTTAGCATAATCTGCTCTAATGCCATCCATTTCCCTCCAAATTCTATGATTTTGTCATTTTTTAATGCAGAGTAATACTCCATTGTGTATAAATGCCACATTTTTTTTTTATCCATTCATCTATTGAAGGGCATCTAGGTTGGTTCCACAGTCTTGCTATTGTGAATTGTGCTGCTATGAACATCGATGTAGCAGTGTCCTGCTCTTTTTAGGTCTTTAGGGAATAGACGGAGAAGGGGAATAGCTGGGTCAAATGGTGGTTCCATTCCCAGCTTTCCAAGAAATCTCCATACTGCTTTCCAAATTGGCTGCACCAATTTGCAGTCCCACCAACAGTGAACAAGTGTACCTTTTTCCCCACATCCTCGCCAGCACTTGTTGTTTGACTTCATAATGGCTGCCAATCTTACTGGAGTGAGATGGTATCTTAGGGTAGTTTTGATTTGCATTTCTCTGACTGCTAGTGATGGTGAGCATTTTTTCATGTACTTGTTGATTGATTGTATGTCCTCCTCTGAAAAGTGTCTGTTCAGGTCCTTGGCCCATTTGTTGATTGGGTTATTTGTTATCTTATTGTCTAATTTTTTTGAGTTCTTTGTATACTCTGGATATTAGGGCTCTATCTTAAGTGTGAGGAGTAAAGATTTGTTCCCAGGATGTAGGCCCTTTATGTTCTTAATCACTTCCTTTACTGTGCAAAAGCTTTTAATTTGGTGGCATCCCATTTATTGATTCTTGGTTTTATTTCCTGAGCTTTAGGAGTCTTGCTGAGGAAGTCAGTGCCTGCACACCTATATGATGGAGTATTGACCCAATGTTTTCTTCTAGCAGTTGCAAATGTTTTCTTCTAGCAGTTGCAATGTTTTCTTCTAGCAGTTGCAAATTCCTGAAGATTTGATCCATTTCAATTTGACTTTTGTACAAAGTGTTAGACAGGAATCTAATTTCATTCTTCTATAGTAGGATATCCAGTTTTCCCAGTATCATTTGTTAAAAAGACTATCTTTTCTCTAGCGTATATTTTTGGCACCTTTGTCAAGTATGTCAGATGGCTGTAAGTATATGGGTTTTTTTCCTGAATCTTCTATTCTGTTTCGCTGGTCTTCATGTTTATTTTGTTTCTGATGCCATGCTGTTTTTGTTACTATAGCTCTGTGGTATAATTTGAGATCAGGTGTTGTCCTACATCATTTTTCTTGTTCAGAATTGTTTTGGCTAATCTAGGTTTTTTCTTCTTCCAAATAAATTTAAGGACTGTTTTTCTAGTTCTGTGAAGAATGCCATTGGTATTTTGATGGGGATTGCATTGAATCTGTATATTGCTTTTGGTATTGTGGCCATTTTGGTGGTATTAATTCTACCTATCCAAGAACATGGCAGGTCTTTCCATCTTCTAAGATCTTCTTCAGTTTCTTTCGTTGGTGTTCTATAATTTTCATTGTAGAGATCTTTCACCCCCTTGGTTAGATTAATTCCCAAGGTTTTTTTGTTTTGTTTTTTTCAGGTTTTCCTGATTTCTTTCTCTACAGAATCATTGGAACATAGGAAAGCTGTTGATGTATAAGTGTTGATTTTTGTACCCTGCTACTTTTCTGAATTAATTTATTAGTTCCTGAAGTCTTTTGGTGAAGTTTTTTGGGTCTTCTTAAATAATAGGATCCTGTCATCAGCAAACAGAGAAAGTTTGACTTCTTTTCCTATTTGTATCCTTTTAACTTCTTCTCTTACTCTGGTTAGAATTTTAAGAACTATATTGAAGAGAAGTAGTGAGAATGGACATTGTTGTCTTGCTCCTGGTTTGCTAATATTTAATTTTATATTGGTCTGTAGTTTTCTTTCCTTGTTGTGTCTTTCTCTTGTTTTGGTGTCAGGTCTTTACTAGCTTTATAGAAAGTATATGAAGTGTTCCCTCCCTTTAAGTTTCATGGAGTATTTTGAGAAATGCTGGTGTTAGTTCTTTAAAGGTTGGTAGAACTCAGCTGGGTATCCATCTGGTTCTGGATTTTTCTTTGTTGGAAGGCTTTTAATTGCTGTTTCAATTTCATTACATGATATTGGTCAGTTTAGGTTCTATCTCTTTTTTGGGGCAGGGGGATTGACTAAGGGTTTATCAGTGTTATTTATCTTTTTGAGAACCAGATCTGTTGCACTGATCCTGTGTATGTTTTTATTCTCAATTTCATTAATGTCAATTCTGATCTTAATTATTTCCTGTCTTCTACTGAGTTTGGAACTAGTTTATTCTTCCTTTTCTAGGGTCTTGAGCTAGAATATAAATTATTTATTTGGGATTTCTCTATTTTTTTTTAATGCAGGTACTCAGTGCTATAAATTTTCCTCTTAGAGCTGTTTTAATATTGTCCAAAGATTTTATTTTGTATCTCTGTTCTAATTTGTTTCTAAGAATTTTTTGATTTCTTCACTTATTTCTTCTGTGTTCCATTTTTCATTTAAAAGAGTATTGTTCAATCTCCCTGTGTTTATGTTGTTTCTATTATTTTTCTTGTTGATTTCTAGTTTCCTTCCATTGTGATCTGATGGGATGCCTGGGATTATATCAACCTTTTTGTATTTGCTAAGACTTATACTGTGACCTAGAATATGGTCTGTTTTGGAAAAGATTCCATGAGCTGCTGAAAATAAGGTAAATTCAGCTGTTTAGGGTGAATGTTTTGTAGGTGTCAGGACCATTTGATTTATAGTATAAAGATGGTAACTTATTGATTGATTTTATGTTTGGATGACCTATCAATTGGTGATAGGGTATGTTGAAATCACCCAATATTATTATAATGGAGTTTATCTGGGATTTAATGTCAACAAGTATCTCCTTGTTGAACTGTTCCCTGTACCAGGTACAGTGGCCTTCTTTGTCTCTTCTGATGAATTTTTGCTTGAAATCTGCTTTGTTAGATATAAGACTAGCTACTCCTGTTTGTTTTGGGACTCATTTGGGTGAAATATGTTATTTTCCATCTTTTTACCTTCATCCTGTGGGTATCTTTGCCTGTGAGGTAAGTTTCTTGCAAACAGCATATTGTTGGATCCTGTTTGTTTATTGATTCTGCGAATCTTGGTCTTTTAATTGGGGAGCTGAGACCATTTACATTCAATGTTATTATGGATATTTGTAGTTTTCTGCCATTTTAATTCATTTGCTATAATTAATTCAGTCTTGATTTTTGGTTACTCTTCTAGTGCTCTTCATCTTAAAATTCATTATTTTAGAAGTTAACTTTGGTGTCTACCGTGTAACAGGCACTTTCACAAATATTAACTCATTTAATCCTCTAAAGTACATTAAATCGTTCCCATATTGTATATAAGGAAACAGAGTCAGAGATCATACTGCTGCTCTGACTAGAAAAATTCTGAACCATCATGCCATTGTATAGATAACTTTTTGAAACCTTTAGTTGAAGGAGCTCTACTACATCATTTATCTACTTCATGTTCATTTTTTCTCTCTCTCTCTCTCTCTCTCTCTCTCTCTGTTTAAATTTTATTTTATTTTTATTTTTTTGGCATTAGAGGTTGAACCCAGGGTCTAGCATATATCAGGCAAGAGCTCTACTATTGAACTACATCCCCAGCCCTAATTCTTGTTCTTAATAATGCAAGCAAGGAAATCATCAAGGAATCATACTTTATTGTATGGTAAAAGAGAGTACTAAGTAGGTTTATAGAGCTTTATCTGTAACACAATGTCAGCATAATTTTTCTGCCCTAACATGCCTAAAAAATATAGAACACATCTTCTCAGTAGTCATGGTGATTTTTACTGCACTGTTCTCAGCCAGGAAGTATGGGCTTTATGGAAAGAAGTTATAAAGGAGAAAATAACATTTTGAAATTTGAGAAAACTTCTCAAATAATTCTGTACTCTAGGGGAGAGGGTGTTTCCTCCCAGCTTCTTTGAGTAGTAATAAGAGATCTGAGCAGTAATAAAATCTGTCCTTTTGGTTCAGTATATGCCATCTTCTCTTTGAAGTTCTTATCACACTTCTGCTTGAAATTTAAAACTCCTTTGGTCCAAAGCTGCTTTCTGTGTGTCTGTTTATGTGTAAGTTACCTGAGAGACTAGAAGTCAGCCCTAGGTCTTCATATTTCTCTGCAACAATTAACCTGTATCTTACAAACACCCTTTATATGGTTTGTATTAAATAAGTACTTGGGAATAGTATTCCAAACTTAGGGATAATTCTGCCTAAAATAGAATTGATTTACAAATTTCTTTGGAGTGGGTGTTGTTCTGATTGGATTTAAATTATTAAATTCCTTGCATGTAAAATATCCATTTCTATTCAACTCAAAGGACAAACTATCAGATAATTCTTTTGCCATTGTTTGTCACTTATCTCAGATCAGAACCAAATTCATCAAGACTTTATAGCCATTTACTCTTTTTTTTTTTTTTTTTTTTCCTTTTGAGATTGGAGTCTCACAATGCTGCCCAGGCTGGTCTTGAAAACCTGGGCTCAAGCAATCCTGCCTCAGCCTCCCAAGTAGCTGAGACTACAGATGTGTGCCACTACACCTAGCTCTTCTAGTTTTTTGTTTCTTTTTTAACTTATTTTTGTTCTTCTCCCCCCCCCCCCATGCCTTTGTTTTTTAAATTGCGTTTGTTGACACTTCAGTGGCTTGATAAAAAAAAAAAAAAAAGGAACAGGGGCTTGGATTGTGGCTCAGTGGTGGAGCATTTGCCTAACATGTGTGAGGCACTGGATTCAATTCTCAGCACTGCATTTAAAAAAATAAAATAAGAGTCCATTGACATATATATATATATATATATATATAAAAGAAAAGGAACATTTTTATTCATTTGTCTAGGGTGGAGTGATGAATTGACTGTTGGATTGTAAACTTGAATTGGCAGTAGGTGTGGTGGTGATAAAAAACACTCATGGATTTATATAGTTCTTTTCCTCACCAAAGGAGTTGGTCTTTCTTATCTGAGTAATATATTAGCTCATCTAAAGATATTCACCTTTTCATTTATTTTTCTGTAAGTATTTATTAGTATTTTTTTTCACTAAAAATCTTCATTTTTAAAAAAGTTGAAAATGAGGGGCTGGGGATGTGGCTCAAGTGATAGTGCACTCGCCTAGCATGCATGAGGCACTGGGTTCGATTCTCAGCACCATATAAAAACAAAATAAAGATATTGTGTCCAACTACAACTAAAAAATAAATATTAAAAAAAGTTGAAAATGTTGTTTTATTTGCATCAGACCAAAATAATTAATTAATAATATGGCTTTTTTTTCTTACGTTTTTAGGGATTCATTTTTCTTTTTCATTTTGGAGATACTAGGGCTTCATCCTAGGGGTCCTCTACCATTGAGCTACACCCATAGCCCTTTTTATATTTTAAGACAGGGTCTTGCAAGTTGTCCAAGCTGTCCTGAAACTTGTGATCTTCCTGCCTCAGCTTCCTGAGTAGCTGGGATTAAAGACCTGTGCTATTGCACCTGGCTTCTAATAATAGTTTGATTTACCTCCTCAGGAAATATTTAAGTAAATAAAATACTTTTGGGAAAAAAGACAAACAATTATTTATTTTAGTCTTTTTTTTTTTTTTTTTTTTTTTTTTTAGGACTAAGGATGGAACTCAGGGCTACGCATATTGGCAAGCACTCTGCCACTGAGCTAAATCCCCGACCCCATTTATCTTGGTCTTATGAGATATACCAGTTAATCATTTGTAGTCTTAGCACAGTTGAGACTCTGTTACTGGAAACCTTTTTTGAAGCATGGAAAAGAGACCAGTGCTCTAATTAATCTGTACACATTTTACTATGTCAGGTTATGATTTAAACTTTGTTTTGGGGGGATGTTGATAGATTTCTTCTTATTGGATTGCCATGTGTTGTTATAGCCTATATCAGAAACGAAAGTAATATTAAAATTTGGAAAATAGCAATTTCTAAACCTTTTCTTTATTCTTAAGTTCTTTCTCTTTTTGGTTTTAGGTAATGGATGATGAATCAGATGAAAAAGAAGCAAACTCACCATAAAATAATATGGCATTTCTTTGAGTACAACAATTGGACTTATTGATAATATATACCAAGCTGTTGTTATTAATATGCTAAGGAACTTGAGGAGTAATAAAAAATGCCCATTCCTCAGAGAATGATATATAAATGTTGCATGTTTGCTTTACCTCACATGAATTATTTTTAACATCCTGAGTCATCTTCTGTACATGTGGATTTTGTCCAGGGATATTTTTATTTTTGTTCCTCATTTCTCATGGTGCCTTCTTTGCTCAGTATATGAACCAGCATTTAAAATACATTTTTCCCCATCTGATTTACTTACAGTTTTTATACAGAAGTAAATAAGGAGAATGTTTTTAAAATATTCTAAAACGGATTAACTTTTTTGTGAGATGTCTAAAACTGTTTAATGGTTCTGGTTTTAAAATGTTATCTGGCTAGTAGCCACCAGTGTAACAGCATATAACTTCTTGATGAAAGACCAAAAATGTTTTTATATTACAACTTTAAAAAAGTCACATTGGAAGCTAGGGATATAGTTCAGTGGTAAGGCACTTGCCTAGCATATTTTTTTTAAGAGAGAGAGAGAGAGAGAATTTTAATATTTATTTTTTAGTTTTTCGGCAGACACAACATTTGTTTGTATGTGGTGCTGAGGATCGAACCTAGGCCGCATGCATGCCAGGCAAGTGCACTACCGCTTGAGCCATATCCCCTAGCATATTTGAAGCACTGGATCTGATGCACAGCGCTACAAGATAAATAAACAAACTGAAAATTCAAGGACTAGACACACTTTCAACTGGTTATAAGACAGAGCTGAATTGAGAGAAACTGCAGAATCTCAGAAAAAAAGGGAGAGAGACTGCTTTGGTCTTTCTTCCATAATCTTCTGATTCAGAGAGCCATACATTACTTTTAAAATATAAAAGCTGTATTAGTTAATACTAGTTTCTGTGTCATGTCAGAAATTTGAAGTTATTTCTTCACCACAGGGGTTACTACTTTTTGGATAGCCAAAATAACATATTAGCCTTCCCTCCTTTTTCTATAGTAATTCAGAGATAGAAGTTCACCAAAAATACCAGGGAGGTGGTGGGGAGGTAAATAGCAATGATACATTGCATTTACAGGGATTAAGATAGATTTGGAGTGTAACCATCATTTGACCCAGCTATCCCCACTCCTCAGTTTATACCCAAAGGACTTAAAAACAGCATACTATTCATAATACTTAAATTGTAGAACCAACCCAGATGCCCTCCAGTGGATGAATGGATAGGGAAACTTTGGTGTATATACACAATGGAACATCACTCAGCATTAAAAGAGAATAAAATCATGGAATTTGCAAGTAAATGGATGGAGTTGGAGAATATAATGCTAAGTGAAGTAAGCCAGTCCCAAAAAACCAAAGGCTGAATGTTTTCTTTGATATGAGGATGATAACTCATAATGGCAATGGTGGGGGAGCATGGGAGGAATGGAGGAACTTTAGATAGGGCAAAGAGGAGGGAGGGGAAAGGAGAGAGCAAGATGGTAGGAATGAGAGTGGAATGAGTTAGACATCATTACCATAAGTACATGTATGAAGACACAAATGGTGTGAAAATACTTTGTATACAACCAGTGACTTGAAAAATTGTGCTCTGTATGTATAATCTGAAATGAATTGCATTCTGCCATCATGTATAATAAATTAGAATAAATAAATAATTTAATAAAGGAAAAAAAACAGGAAGAACTCTTTAACAGTTGTGAATGTTGGGAATTAAAGTTTTTATTTTTGTCTTTTGGTTCATAGGACCAGATGGTAAGGTTGGAGAATTTATTTCCTGGGCTATTATAGATGAATTCAGGCAGGACACTGGATATTACTTTGTAAGCTACCTTAACAAGACTTTTACTTGAGGCTACAAGAAATTGATATTTTGGGAGAAAAGTAATTAAGAAATCTTAGATATGGCCTGGAATAAGTGACTAAGTGTGTGGAGGATTTGATTATTAGAAGACAGGAAATCATGAAACGGAGAGGGCAGTGTATTAGAAACATTTCCTTACACAAATTAGCAGCCATGAAAAACAAGGAAATGTGAAGAAAGAACATTGTAGGCATAAGGAGCAATGCATTCAGAATCAGAGGTATGGAATGTATTTGGGAACTGGAAAATGCTAAGAATGGCTTAAATGTAAAGTAGATGTGCTTAGCTAGAAATGGTGCAGAAGTAGCAGTGGGCAGTGTGGAGAGTGCTGCACAGAGTCCTGGTTGCCAGCCCAACATATATCCCCAGTACTTGCTAAGAGAGGCCCTCTTAGTTACCAGTTCATGGTAACATGCCCAGGGAATGCCCACCTATGTCGTGGGATTAAGGTCCTGTGTTAATCCCAGGACATAGGTGACAGTTAATCTAACACAATCATTTAACACTATTTCTCATTGTCAGTCATTACTGTAGTGGTGAACGTATGACCCAGCCTTGGCCAGTGAGCTATAAGAAAATCTGTTGTAGAATTCTGGAAAGATTTCCTAATTTCCTTCCCTGATTAAGTTAATCTCTAGAAAGAAAACTTCTTTCTTCCATTCCCAAAGCGGTGACAATCAACTTGTAATCATAACAAAATAAACAAAAATATCAGTCCACTGAGAATGTCACAGATAGAAAAAAGTGGGGAGGGATCCTTAAGGCTATTGTTGATCTTTGAGCCAGGCAAGCAACCAACCACTTTCAAAGTTTTATCATGAGAGATAATATGTATTTCTTGTAACCACTGTAATGGGGTATTCTGTAACTTGAAACTGATTACATTTTAACAGAGGACTCATTCAGTTAGCAATTATTTATCAGGTATAGTTTAATTAGGTAATAGTTTTTATTTTTGAACATTTAAATTATACTTGGTCCCCCATATGATCCCAAAGAAAGAATAATAATTATTAGTTGTATTTAACTAAAACAAAGATAGAAATTAAAACCTCCCAATATATGTAGTATTTTTACATAAAATATTCTTGAAAATACTATAAATCTAGGACTTTTCAATAGATAAAACCAAGATGATTAGTCAAGAGTAATTGAGGACCAGGCATTATGGCACATGCCTGTAATCCCAGCAGCTCAAGAGGCTGCGTTGGAGGATGGCAAGTTCAAAGCCAGTCTCAGCAACTTAGTTGAGACTCTGTCTCTAAATGTTAAAAAAAGGGGGGGGGGGAGGATTATGACTCAGTGGTTAAGCACCCCTGGGTTCGATCCCCCATGGCGGGGGGGAAGTAATTGAAGATTTTTCATTGATCAAAATTAGGCTGAAGCCCATACAAAATGATATGACCATATGGGAGCAAAATTCATATGACTAGCAAACTTTTATGAGCATTTACTAGGTGATAGGCACTGATTAAGCACTTAACATTAATGAAGTTACTCAGTCCTATGACATAGGTAACTTCCTATTTTATTCCTATTTTTATAATAGAGGTACAGGGAGGAAAGGCACGTTTTCCATTGTCGTGTGTGTGTGTGTGTGTGTGTGTGTGTGTGTGTGTGTGTGTGTGTGTGTGTTTTGGTGGAGGTTGCTTTTGGTTTTATTTGTGGTGCTGGGAATTCCACCTAGGGGCTTGCACATGCTATGCGAGTGTTCTACTGAGCTACATTTCTAGCCCCCAACCCCTGCTTTTTTTTTTTTTTTTTTTTTTTTGGTACCAGGGATTGAACCCAGAGGTGCTTTACCCCTGAGCTACATTCCCAGACCTTTTTATTTTTTTTTTATTTTAAGGCAGAGTCTCACTAAATTTCTAAGGCTGATCTCAAACTTGCAATCTTCCTATCTCAGCCTCTCGGGGATTGCAGATGTGTGCTACCACACCTAGATTCATTGCCCTATATCTTAAGTAGAAAAGTCAAGAACACGAACTCTTGACATTCCAGCTGCAAAACCTATGCATACTGCCCTATACTATTTTTCCTTAAGGGTATTGGACCCACATACCCCTCCTGAGTATTCTTATCTCAGGGAAGGCAGATACACTCTCCACACCTTCAGAGGTGCTTTTTAGTGGACAAGAACCTTTTTCATCTCTTATTTAATCAAGAACCACAGTAGGCATAGCAGTGGTATGTGCGGGGAGGTCCATTTTTTTATGCAGGAATATGAAGTTGGCTACTCTGAAGTCCAAAGGCAATCTGCTTCCCTCTTGGGAAACTCCAACTTGATACACAGTTTCTCTACATCCAAGTTGCCTAATATTATGTTCACCTGATGTAGGAGACATCTTTTGTACATTCTTGGTGTTCCTTTTTCATTCTTTTAGCAACACTTTGCTCTTAGATTTGAAAACAGAGCAGTCTACTTACAATATTCTGCCTTCTTTGCTGGGGAAGTGGCAAACACTGTAACTATCCTGAAGCAACTTTTATATCTTCTGAAAGAAATGTTATAAAATAGCACTTTTTCTCTTCTTAAATTTCTAGTGCTCTTTCAGCAGCTTCCTGAATGGTCCACCCCTTAAGCTGGTTCTAACTACATCCTACAGGACAGAAATAGAGGGTTAAAGGTAGGACCAGTTAATCTCATGGTTTTCAATTTGTTAACTTTCTTGGCAGAAGAATGGGTTTCTTCCTACCAGAGCTAGAGAACTCTGCTCCAGCTTCTGCCTGCTGGGAAAATTTGGAGCTACCCTGAATGGGAGTGTCAGGGAGAGAGTCCTACTTCTGGTTGGATCAGTAGCCTTTGTCCTCAGAGGATGAAAGGGGCAATCAAGCCATGTTCACCTGATGTAGTGGACATCTTGTTATATTCTTGGTGTTCCTTCTGCATTCTTTTAGCAACACTTTCCCCTTTGCTTTGAAAAACTGAACTGTCTAATCTCAGTGTTCTCCTTCTTTGCCCCACTGGATTGATTGGAATCCTCACCTGAATATATAAAACAAGGATAGAGACACAGCTTCTCTCTTTCTCCCCTTGGACGGTGTAATCTATACAGATATGATTCCGAAGTGGCTTCAGTGCCATTTCCCTGTCCATGAGGCTACAGAGACGTGGACTCCGACAACATTGAATCCTTACAAGACTTTTTGTGTTCCTAGGAATACATATGCCCAAAGCTGTTTCTCTCCCTGTCCTTCCCAATTACATTAGCTGATAAATACCTTCATGTAGCTTGAGTGGGTTTCTATTATTTGTCATTGAAAGCTCTGCATATTAGAAATTTAAAACAAATAGATACATTCAACTTGGTGGAAGTCAATAAGATTAGCATTGGAGGGGTGTGTGTGTGTGTGTGTGTGTGTGTGTGTGTGTAATATAGAGATCATGTATACACATGAGGAATTGTCTCACAGTTGGGAAGGCTAACAAATCCAAAGTCTATAGGGTGGGCTGTCATCTGAAGGCCATCAGCTGGCAAATCTTTCTTGGGGAAGTTAGTTTTTTGCTGTTGTTGTTGTTTGATTGGTTTTTGTTTTTGTTTGGTATCAGGGATTGATCTCAGGGGCACTCAACCACTTAGCCACATCCCCAGCCCCCCCCCCTTTTTTTTGGATTTTATTTAGAGACAGGGTCTCACTAAGTTGCTTAGGACCTCACTAAATTGCTGAAGCTGGCTTTGAACTCACCATCTTCCTGCCTCAGCTTCCTGAGCCGCTGGAATTATAGGCATGTGCCACCATGCCCGACAGTGTTTTGTTCTTTTAGGACTTTCTACTGACTAGATAGAGTTCACTCACACTATGAAGGGCCATCTGCCATCTGATTTAAGTTCCTCTCTTCCAAAAATACCCTCATGGAAACAGCCAAAATAAATGAATATCTGATCACTGTAGCCCACCCAGGCTGGCACTCACATTTAACCATCTCAAGTCCACCCCTTATCAACTCAATACCCATATGCATCTCCTTAAGCCTTACTCTCCAGATAGAGATGATACCAAGGTCACACTTCCACCTAACATGGTATAATTGTCCTGTACAACTCTTTGAGTGATGTTTACTCTTCCTTCATCTCCTGTAACCTAAGTACTAATATGTAAAATTAACAAAACTTCAGTCTAAAAGGTAATATGTCTTATATCACATATAAGAGATGGGGGAAACATCTGATTATGTATATTAATATATACACATATATGTGAACACAAACATTACAAAATAAGGAAGAAATACTTAGGAAAATTAGTTTCACTTCTGTAACTGGCCAGATGTTTGCAGCTGGTATTTTTTTTTTTTTTACAATCACCTTCTTCACTACACATTCTGCATTGCTTTTGCCTTTGCCTTCATCCAGCATCTAATCTGCTTGAGATCCTTTACCTGGTGAGACAATCCAAACCTTCAAAAGGGTGTGGACTATTAGCAGTCCTGCCTGGAAGACGTTGTTATTTTCCTTAATCATGGAGAATGGTAACATAAAGAGAAACCCTAAGGTCCTCTCATCAGACATATTCTTCCTTATCTCTATTGTGGAGTGGTAGTCCAATCTCCCGCATGGTAGTCAGGAACTGTCACCACAGTCAGTATCATAACTCTCTTGTTGTTGTTTTTCTTTTTTCCTATTGAATCCTTCATTCCTTGCCCCCACCCCACTCCTCTTTTGATAGTGCTGGGGAATTGAACTAAGGGCCTTGCATGACGTGCTAGGCCTACCATTGAGCCACATCCCAACCCTGACCGTTTTATCTTCCAAGCAAAGCACACAACCAAGTATACCTTTCAAAGTTATTCTCACTGGGGGGGGAGGGTTTCTCTTCACCACTATCCTTCAGGGATATCCCAGAAAGGGTCTGTTTTGCTGCAGCCCACTTTGGAGTGATGCCTGCATATCATGCAGAAGAATCTATGAGGCAGATCCAAGTCTTCTCTTCATCTCCACTGGTCACAGTATGCTCCCCTCATGGGAGGTTCATGCTGAGAAAGAGAAGAACAAGTGTAGCATGAGTGAGGCATGGGAATTTTTGGTTCACTTCTTTATGTAACTTACTTGTGCCTTAAAGGCGTGCTTGGTGTGTGCCACTTTCATTTGATGATAAAGTGCTGCTGTGCACACCAAAATTTATAGGTTGGTGGGTCAGGTGACACCTGGATCATGATGGGAAATTCAAACTGCATGGTACCTTGGTGACCCATCATTGAGCCTTGACGTAGGTAAAAAGCTATTTCCCAAAAGGAGAATTTTTGCCACAAAGGATGGCAGGGCTTTACTCTAAAATCCCAATGGTCTGCACTATCATTAATCTATAAAGGCCTGCCAAAGGTTCCAAACACTTCCCTCTCTTGTCACTGATATTTTAACCACCATTGGATCTTCTGGATCATGTGGCCCAATTGGCGGAGCAGCTTGCCTAGCAGCATGGATTTATCATAGAGACGTCTTTTTTTTTTTTTTTTCCTTCTGAGGCTATTTTTTTTTTTTTTTGGTTGTTGTTGTTTTAACTCAAAATCTTAAAAGCAGCTTTCTAGGTCATTTGGTAAATGTCCTGGAGTAGCCCACCCAAATGGGATATATATTTCCTCCAAAATCCAAAAAGGCCCTGTAGGCATTGTGTCTCTTTTAGATGCAATTTAAAAAAAAAAAGAAAAACTGACAAGAATAATTAGAAGAGGAAAAGTGTATTTGGGGGTCATGGTTTCTGAGGTCTCAGTCTATAGACAGCTGACCCCATTACCTGGGACTTAGGTGAGCAGAACATCATGGGGGAAAGGTGTGAAGGAAGAAAGCAGCTCAGAACATGGCAATCAGGAAACAGACAGAGGGCCCCCACTCACCACGGATAAATATAAGCACTAAAGGTATGTCCCCATTGTGACTCATCTCTTCTAGCCATACCTTACCTATCGACATTTACCACCTAGTCAATCCATATCAGCCAACTAATGTACGATTTTGGTTATACCTCTTATAATCTAATCATTTCACATTTGAAAATTCTGCATTGTCTCACACATGAAATTTTGGGAGATGCCTATATCTAAACTTTAACATTCTCATACCTTAGAAGGGCTATCTTTTTTAATTAATTAATTAATTAATTAATTTTATAGTAGAATGCATTTTGACATATAGTATACAAAGGGAGCACAACTTCTCATTCCTCTGGTTGTACATAATTCAGAGTCACTCTGCTAGTATAATCATACATGATATAGGGTAATAACATCTGTTTCTTTCTAGTGTCCTTCCTATCCCCACAACCCCACCCCTCCCCTGACTCCCCTCTACACAAACCAAAGTTCCTTCATTGTTCCCTATCCCTCAACTCCACTATAGATCAGCATCCACTTGTCAGAGAAAACATTTGGCTTTTAGTTTTTTGGGATTGGCTTATTTCACTTAGCATGATATTCTCTAGTTCCATCCATTTACCTGCAAATGCTATAATTTTATTCTTCTTTAATGCTGAGTAATATTCCACTGTGTAGATGTACCATATTTTCTTTATCCATTCATCTGTTGAAGGACATCTAAGTTGGTTTCATGGTTTAGCTATTGTGAATTGAGCTACTATGAACATTAATATGGCTACATCACTGAGCCATATCAATGTAGCATGCTGATTTTAAGTCCTTTAGGTATGAACTGAGGAGTGGGATAGCTGGGTCAAATGGTGGTTCCATTCCAAGTTTTCTAAGGAATCTCCATACTGTTTCCATAGTGGTTGCACCAATTTGCAGTCCCACCAACAATGTAGGAGTGTACCTTTTCACCTACGTCCTCACCAACACTTATTATTGCTTGTATTCTTGATAATTGCCATTCTGACTTGAGTGAGATGAAATCTTAGAGTAGTTTTGATTTGCATTTCTCTAATTACTAGAGATAATGAACATTTTTTCCATATGTTTGTTGATCAAGAAGGGCTGTCTTGACATGCTTCATACCACTGGGCCCCTAGAAATGCCACTGAGGTAGAAGACCTCTGAATTTTTTTCATGTTTATTTCCTATCTTCTAACATTCAAGTGTCCTACCAATAAGCATGGGGGACCTTGTTTTCTAGGTCCCATTGCATATGGTATTAAAGTAATGGAACAATGTGATATCTTGTAGGAGAAAGACAATCAAAATCCTTACAAACTACATTGTGACATAAGGCTGGAAATTTTATATACTCCTGAGGGAGGACATTTTATCCCCCTTGGGTAAGGGTAGACTACTATAAATTCACCTAGCTGGATCAGGTACTACATGATGACATTGTGGTCAATGATCGACTACATATATGATGTGTCCTGTAAGGTTATAATGAAGCTGAAAAATTCCTATCACCTAGAGACATCATAATTGTCATAATGTATGGCACAACTCATTGCTCATGTGTGTAAGGGTGATGCTGTTGTAAACAAACTTATTGCATTATCAGTTGTATAAAAGCATATAGCACATATAATCTTGTACAGTATATAAAACATTTTTTGGCAGTGCTGGTGATTGAATTCCAAACCTTGTACATACTAAGCAAATACTCTGCCACTGAGCTATACAGCCCAAATTTTGAACCTGATGTCTTGCATATGTTAAGCATGCACTCTACCACTGAGCCACACCCCAGCCAAGTATATAATATTTGATAATGATAATAAGTGACTATGTTATTGGTTTACATATTTGCTATACTATGCTTTTTATAATTATTTTATTATTTTATTTTAAAATTTGTGCAGGTTTTTTAAAATATTTATTTTTTAGTTATAGGTGGACACAATATCTTTTTTAAATTTTTATGTGGTGCTGAGGATTGAACCTAGTGCCTCATGCATGCTAGGCGAGTGCTCTTCCTCTGAGCCACAACCCCAGCCCTAATTATTTTATAATGTACTCTTTTTAGTTGTAAGAAAAAAGTTTGCATGAATTGACCATGTGGAATTAGTGATCTATACCATCTAAGTTTACATAACTATACTCTGTGATATTTGCATGATGATAGTTTCACCTAATAATACATTTCTCAGAACATATCTCTATCATTAAGTGACCCACATGATAGTATTTATATGCACATATATATGCATATATACATACATATCTTATACACATATATGCATATATGTGTATATATACATGTATATATGGAGAGATGTATATACATGTATATATGGAGAGAGAGAGAGAGAGAGAGAGAGAGAGAGAGAGAGAGAGAGAGATATTTTGATTTTGATTGATTTATTTAAGGAATTGGTTTATGCAGCTATTAAAGAAGGCTGGAAAGTCCAGAATCTACAGTGTGGGCCATTAGGGTGGACACCCAGGGAAGAGCCACTGTTGCATGCTTTAGCTCAAACCCAGAGGTTATTTGCTGACAATGTTTTTGTTTTTGTTTTTCTTGAGAGAGTTCAGTCTGATCTTATTCAGTCCTTTAACTGATTGTATAAAGCCCATCCACAATATGGAGGGCAGTCTGCTTTACTCAAAACCCACTAATTTAAAGCCATGCTCATCCAAAAGCATTCTTCTAGAAATATCTAGAGTGATGTTTCACTAAATATCTGGGCACAGTGGTCCAGCCATGTTAACTCATAAAATTAGCAATTACAATGAATAAAGTTTGTTTCATCAACAATTTCTAATTCCTTCTTCCATATCTTGTTCCCCATCACCATATTCAGTTCCACATATCCTTATATTGCCCCTTTCTTGCCCAAAGTAGTCTGTTCAATTCTACTCCTGATTTTAGAATTATATTTATCTTATCCCTATTACAACCCCCACTTCCCAGGAAACTTTTCACAACTGTTATCCAAATAAAAGGTAACCCTATAAATAGTCTCTATTATTTATTAAACTACTTACTGTGTTAATAGTTTATGTTGAATCAGTATAGTCATTAAGTCGTGGGAGTGTTCTGTATTAAATGCACATGGACAGGTAGAGTTAA